>NC_059155.1:20279464-21529464 GCF_020740605.2 Lemur catta
CAGAGTTAGTGCTAGGTAACCGTTAGCTTTTACTATTACTGTTGTTATATTGAACCATATGAAATTGCCACTTTTATAGGTCAAAGTGGTTGAATGTTGTCAGTATTATCTGGTTCAGCCTAATACTGTCATTTAATCTTATTCCCTCCATTTTGCCTCTGAAGAGAACAGATGGAGACCATAAAGGGTGACTTCTGCCTAAGGCCTACTCATTTATTTCAGCCATTTGACAACTTTGATGGCTTTCATTCCTGCAGTTGTGATAAATGTGGATTGTTCCTTCTAGTCAGTGATGGGAGATTTCCTGTGTGGACCTTATTTCGAAATTTACCACCCTGAGGCTGAAAATGAGTGGCAAGAGTAATTTTTGTCTTCTCTTTCAATCTTTAGATTGGGGGCTCATCAAGATGGGAGATGGGGATTTGTAGATGATTTTTTAAAAAGAAAAGATTAGTGTAAACAGCTGCCCTCCACCATTGTTTTGTCAATGTCTAATAGTTCCTCAGCCTGGCAAGCAGAAGGATCTGGCATCTGATTTTAGATATCTTTCATCACCAGAACATAGGCAAGTCCCATTAGGCAAACGAATCAAAAGGCCAGGCATCCAGAGAGGCTGACACTGACTCCCTTTCCTTCTGAGAAAGGAATTCTGGAGTTGGGAAAGGTGTGATCCAGCCAAGTGAACATTGGTCCTGAAGGGGAGGGATCAGTTCAGGACTCTGGCCTCGGTTTTTGATAGATTTTCAAAGGTGGCCAGATTCCCTGAGGGGTGGAGCACAATGTCATACAGCAGCTACCAGTGGAATGAGTCACTAAAGCCAGAAGTCACATGGGAGCCATCATACATCAAGATCTGATGGGAAGGATTTAGTTCCTTGTCTGATAGATAGAGGGAGGTATGCTTGACCTGGCAATCATTGATTATCAGGGTTCCTATTTTATTCATGCCAATTTAATATTATTTACCTTGAACTTTGAGAGAGATTTTTAAAAATTGTTTTTTTAAAAAATCTTTCCCCCTGTCTCTTTTCTAAATTATTTTATTATTTATATGCCCAAAACATAAGGTTCAGATTTAGATACGGAAGTATTTTTTAAAATTTTATTTTTTTAACTGACAGATAATAATTGTGCATATCCACAGGGTACATAGTGATGTTTTGATACATATAATGTATAGTAATCAGATCAGGGTAATTAGCATATCCATCACCTCAAACATTTATCATTCTTTGTGTTCAGAGCATTCAATATCCTCCTTCTAGTTATTTGAAATTATGTAATATCTATTGTTAACTATAGTCATCTGACAGTGGTATAGAACACTAGAACTTACTCCTCTTACTTAGCTGTAATTTTGATAGATACTAAAGTGTATTTTTAACTTAAAAATTCTATCATCATAATCTTTTATTTTTATTTTATTTTATTTTTTTTTGAGACAGAGTCTCGCTTTGTTGCCCGGACTAGAGTGAGTGCCGTGGCATCAGCCTAGCTCACAGCAACCTCAAACTCCTGGGCTTAAGCCATCCTCCTGCCTCAGCCTCCCGAGTAGCTGGGACTACAGGCATGCACCACCATGCCCAGCTAATTTTTGCTATATATATATTTTTAGTTGGCCAGATAATTTATTTCTATTTTTAGTAGAGACAGGGTCTCGCTCTTGCTCAGATTGGTCTCGAACTCACCTCGAGTGATCCACTCGCCTCGGCCTCCCAGAGTGCTAGGATTACAGGCGTCAGGCACCGCGCCCACCCTCCATCATGATAATCTTTGTGTAACAAAACTCCTCAGCCCTCTAAGTGGACCAATATCCAATAATAAGAAACTGAAATTTTTCCATCATGGTTCTAATTTATGGCATTTGACCATATATTTGTCCTCAGTGTCCTCAAAGGGCAAATGTAGCTTCCAAACAAGAATTATCAAGGTCAGGGTGGCTTCTCCAGAGATATAAAGGACTTGTGCTTAGTAAAATGGTGAGGTTGGTAAAGTTTGCATTTGAAGCCTTCCTGCCACCAGTACCACGATCTTGGGGGCTGGTCTTCAGCTTCACAGGCTCAGAAACCTCTTTTCCTCAGCCTAATTCATCTCTCAAAGACCAATTTCTTACTTTGTAGTGAAAATGACAATAGTAAAGCATTCTAGGAAGACTTCTGTCAGCATAACTGGTGCATTCCATCCCTGGAGGCAGAGCCAAATGGGAAGCCAGATGATCAGTAGGTTTTTTGGCAAGGAATCAGGTATTAGCTGAGAAGATGTATTTGGCTAAGAATAGCCTGAGGCCCCACTGAGGGTAAGCATAGCTTTGTTGGTGGGACACAAATACTCAGTATCTATGTAGTAATAGCTAAATCACCTTTTCTTTTCTCCCTGCCAGGATTTTTCTTGCAGATATTTCCTTTTCTATTCTTCCAGGGCTGACCAACTCACCCCTTTATTTTTTTATTTAGTTAGTTAGTCAGTCAGTCAGTCAGTCAGTCGGTTAGTTAGAGATAGTGTCTCATTCTGTTGCCTGGACTAGAGTGAGTGGCGTCATCACAGCTCACTGCAAGCTCAAACTCCTGGGCTCAAGTAATCCTCCTGGCTTAGCCTCTGGAGTAGCTGGGGCTATAGGTGCATGCCGCAACACCCAGCTGATTTTTCTATTTTTTTGTAGAGACAGGATCTCCGTCTTGCTCAGGCTGGTCTCAAACTCCTGAGCTCAAGTGATCCTCCCTCCTCGGCCTCCCAACGTGCTAGGATTGCTGTTTTGACTGGATCTAATAGCTATTCTGTCTCTATAAAGTGATTTTGTTTCCATGTCTTTGCTATGGTTTAGTCATTGTTGATTTGCTAGATACTTCTCCAAGGGCATCGTTATGTTTTAAGAGTATCTCAAAGTTGCCCTCATGCTCAGCTGGCAGCAGGCATATGATACAGCAGAATAGCTCCTTTGCGTGGTAGGTAGAGCTAACTATGACAAATTTCCCCCTTCGTGGTCATCAGCACGTAAATAAAAGGAAATACTGTCTCAAACTTGAGTCAGAAACTATTGCAAAACAGGAAGCGCTGTACTTGGAGCTCTGACTAAAAGCAGCTCCATTCTTAGTTATTCCAACTCTGTCAATTTGGGAAATGTTAATTTCCTAGACAGCCATTTAATCACATTATTCTAAATCACGATAACCAGATTAGTGATTTATGTCTGTATTATGTCTATAAATTGGCTTCCTGTGGTTCCACAAAGCTTATCCACTTTTCAAAATAAGAGTGCATACACTCAGCACATATAGCAACCTTTGAAATTTATACGTGTGTGTGAGATAGTCAAAATAATCAAACAGTACAGAAAGGGATTTAATAAAAAGTTTCTCTTTGTAGGCACCCTCCCCTTCACTTCCTCTCCCCACAAATAACCATGATTCCTGGGTTGTTAAAGGAATCTTTTTTACCTTGATCTTGATGCTATACTGCATCATCTTAGAATTGAATTTTGATAATCATGTTGTTTCCTTTTACATTGCTTCTAGATAGTTGATATGTTAGCATGGTAGGTTTATAGGTAAATTTCATGATGTTTATACATCTAAAATGTGGCAAATTGTCTTTTATCTATACCAGGGTTTCTCAACAGTGGCACTACTGACATTTGGTAAAGGATTTGTTGTAGGGGAGGGGGTTGGCATTTGCACTATACGATGCTATGCAGCATCCCTGACCTCTACCCACTAGATGCCAGGAGCCTCCCCCTCCCAAGTTATGACAACCAAAAATGTCCCTAAATATTACCAGATGTCCCTGAGGGTGGCAGGGGGAACAAAGTCACTCCTAGTTGACAATCACTTACCTATATATACCCTTTGAGAACTTACCATTTTTACATACTTAGGCACGCTAATGTTTTATTATTTAAGTGTATTTTTGTGTGTTTACTGCAGCAATGCCTCTTTTAATTCCCTAACCTTAGAAAATTGCTCCAGAAACTCGTCGTTCAAAAGAAGTGCCCCTGAATGAGAGGATTTGTCTGCAAGTGGGGTCCCAGTGTAGCACCAATGAAAGTGAGAAGCCTAGCATTTTGGTGGAAAAGTGCATCTCACCCCCTGAAGGTAATAACTGAAAGCACTATCTCTTGGTGTTTAGAGAATAAATCCAAATGCTCCATATACTTGTATTCATTGTTCATTAATTCATTCAGTTCTCAAACATTTGCTGAGTCTAATAAGTGCCAGGCACTATACTGGGTGCTGGCAACACAATGAAAATATGAGGATATATCTCTGCCTTCAAGGAGCTCACAGACAACTTGAATAATAATGCTTGATTATGTAGCACTTAATAATTTGAAAAATGATACACACATGCACACACAGAGAAACACACACACATACCCCTCCCCTAAATCAAGCCTCACAAGCTTATCTTGCGAAGTAAGGCATATGTTATTACCCTGATCCATTTTATGAGGAAGGGGAAACTGAGTGACTTGCTGTAGGTCTTCACATTCTAGGTACAGTGCTTTAAAAAAATCAAAATACTATGTTACTCATTATATGTGAAGATTAGTTTGATATACAGGATATATTTGGGGAAAGATGTTAAAAAGAGAGAATGCTGGCCTAGTTCCAATACAAGTCTGGTCCTGAGAAAAGCTGTCAGTTAGTGAGGTTGATCATTGTCCCCCAATCCCAGTTCACCCAATGTCCTTCTGGCATTACATACGGGGAGTAGCATATACTGATTAAGAGCAGGGCTATCAGAGACCAGCTGTCTAAGTTTAAATCCCAGCTCTGCCAACTGTTAGTTGTATGACCTTGGGCAGATTAGTTAGCCCTTCTGCACCTCAGTTTCTTTATCTGTAAAGTGGCTGTTATGACGATATCTACCTCCTGTGGTTGTTAGATTACATAATCAATATATGTGAGGTGCTCAGAATAGTGCCTGGCAAAGAGTAAATGCTGTATACATATTATCTATTAATATTATATTGTCCCTTTTTTTCCTTTGGGTAAATTCCCAGTAGTGGGATTGCTGTATCAAATGGGAGATCTACTTTTAGTTCTTTGAGGTATCTCCATACTTCTTTCCATACAGCTTGTACTAGTTTGCAGTCCCACCAACAGTGTGTAAGTGTTCCTTTCTCTCCGCTTTGACTCAAACTGTACAAAAGCAATTCATGGACCAAAACATTTGTACCCCGGTAATATTCTGAAATAAAAAATAAAAAGAAATTAAACCTCTGGAAAAAAATTTATATTGTCCCTTGGTTGGATAGGGCAGGGCCCCATCTCCCACCTCCAATCCTTAGCACTACACTCTCTCTACCTGCTTTGCACTGATCACAAACATAGGAAGTACTATTTCTAAAAGTATAAAATTCAGGACTGCCTGGAGGCTGGGAGCATAGTTTAAAACAACTTACTTGCTCTATTCTCATTTCTTTAGAAGTTTAATAATCTGAAAAATAAACTAAATCATACTATGGCATAAAATGGTTGATGATGGTTTCGTACAGTACCTCTTCAAAATTCAGGAGGGATAACAGGTTTACATTTTAAACAGAGGCATTTAATTTAAAGACATGATACCTTAACTAAAGTGGCTTTATAAAGATAGCAATTTCAGGTCAGAAAGATTAGAGGACACCTAAAGTCATTGCATACAATAGGCAACTATTAAGGGTTAAGTTATGCTTACCTTTTCCCAGAATTGCTTCAGGAGGAATGTTTATTTTTTAAAAAACAAGATGTATCAGTATTGATCAAAAGACAGAAAGGTAAATTGTACCTCAATAAAGTTTTTTAAAAAGACAGGTATTATATAGGGGTTGTTTTATTTCTACATTCATTTAGGAATTCTGTAGTCATTGCCTGTGATTGAAATATTATTCGATCTTTAACCTCTCTTTCTTGTTAGAGGTACAAGAGTTAGGTCCCTCAGAAATAGCAAAGATGTTTTCTTTGTATCAGGAGGTGAGAGAGAAGGTTGTGAACACATTACTTTTGGGTTTTCTCCGTCCTGGGTGGCTTCTGGGTAAAATGGGGTGAGATATTAGGGATTAGCTTTCTGGTAAAGCAGTGTGAAACACTCTCACCATCCCCCATGCCACAGAGCAATTGGATAGTTTGAATTACAAGGAAAGAAGGATCCTAAACTCTTGGCCTGGATATTCTAGGTGATCCTGAGTCTGCTGTGACTGAGCTGCAATGTGTTTGGCACAACCTGAGCTATATGAAGTGTTCTTGGCTCCCTGGAAAGAATACAAGTCCTGATACTAACTATACTCTCTACTATTGGTGAGTATGTACAGTAGTGTTACTGGAGTACTGATTGTAATTGTGTTAGGAGCCTTTGGATCCAAGCTAGTTAAAAACCAAACCAGCCAATTCTTTTCTGCAAATCCAAGAAGATGGGCGATTTGCTTCAATGGGAAATGCATCTGCTTTTGGTGTCTACTTTTTAAAAAAATTATATTTTAAAATATAGACCCGCAGAATCTATGTTGGGAAAAAAATGTGCAGGGAGATCCTGTATACCATTCAGCCAGTTTCTGCCAGTGGTGAAATCTTATGTAACTATATATAGTGCAATATCAAAACCAGAAAATTGGCATTGGTACAGTCCACTAACCTTATTCATACTTCACCAGTTTTAAATGCACTTGTGTGAAGTTCTATGTAATTTTATCACTTGTGAAGATATAGCATGGTTCCATCACCACAAGGATCTCTCGAGTTGCCCTCTTGTAGCCACACCCACCTCCCTCCACACCCCCTCTCCCTCACACTCCTCTCCCCCAAGTCTAACCTCTGGCAACCACTAATGTGTTCTCTAGCTCTATAATTTTGTCATTTCGAGAATGTTACTGGAATGGAATCCTACAGTATAACCATTTAAGATTGGTTTTATTTTTACTTAGCACAATGCCCCTGAGATTGTTACTGAGCAGCGGGCTCACTTCCTGACATGCACAGAAGCCAATACTATGGCACTGGCTTTTGAGAAAAGAGAAAGCTTTATTGCAAGTCGACTGGCGAGGATACACCAAGCAATGCTCAAATCTGTCCCCCTGATCTTGGGGTGGTTCAAGCTTGTATGGCATTTCTGACTATTCCCAGGTGATGCCAATGCAGCCAGTGTGCCAGGCTTGTGGTGTTAACAATTAGGGCATTAAAGCCCTTTCCCATTGTGTATGCCCAGGCTACATGACTTGCAATTTTGGCTCTGTGCCATCTGTAACAACTTAAGTAATGATTAATAAGTTTAAGCTGCTCTCGCAGTTGTATGATCCATACAACTTGTTGTCAAATCCAGAGTTCATTCCTTTTTATTGCTGAGTAGTAGTCCATGATATGGATGTACTGGTTTATTTAACCATTCATTTACTGAAGGACATCTTGGTTATTTCTGTTTTTTTTTTTGCTATTATGAATAAAGCTGCTGTAAATATTCACATACAGTTTTCTTTCTTTCTTTTCTTTTTTTTTTTTTTGAGACAGAGACTCGCTCTGTTGCCCAGGCTAGAGTGAGTGCCGTGGCGTCAGCCTAGCTCACAGCAACCTCAAACTCCTGGGCTTAAGCGATCCTACTGCCTCAGCCTCCCGAGTAGCTGGGACTACAGGCATGCGCCACCATGCCCAGCTAATTTTTTCCATATATATTTTTAGTTGGCCAGATAATTTCTTTCTATTTTTTAGTAGAGACGGGGTCTCACTCTTGCTCAGGCTGGTCTCGAACTGCTGACCTCGATCGATCTACCCGCCTCGGCCTCCCAGAGTGCTAGGATTACAGGCGTGAGCCACCGCGCCCGGCCCACATGCAGTTTTCTTATGTGAACATAACTTTTCATTTCTTTGGAATAAATGAAGAGTATAATTGCTGGGTCATACTGTAATTGAATATTTAATTTATAAAAAATTATCAAACTATTTTCTAGAATGGTCGGACCATCTTATAACCCTATCAGCAATGTATGAGTCATTGTCTACTTTTAAAAAGTACAATGATATCATGCCCCCAAAATAGTTTAGTTACCCACAAAATAACTTTGATATTTTTATATTTGATACTTTGGTGTTTAATATTTGTGACTATATCTGCTACAAACTTGGTTAAATTTCTAAGTTAGTCTTCAATTATTTCCTTTCCTTTAGAGCCTATTAGCAACAGAACAAGGAAGAAAGGGCCAGGATAATCCAGTTCAATTCAGTAAGCCTTTATTTAGCACCTTTTTTGGGTAAAGTGCTGAATGGGCAGCAGAGACAAGAAACATGTCTCTTTGCTCTTAAAGCTTAAAATATAGAAGAGGAGATAGTGCCCAGGGTGGTTTCTCATATTGAAATAAGATGATATATGCTGAAGGCTGTTGCAGAGGGAGAGACAGACTCTTGTGGGAAGCTAGGGTAGAGCTTGGGATGGTGGTGGAAGTAGGGCAAAGATGGGAGGCTTTGATGAAGGGAGAAGACTGCCCAAATGAGGGAGTGTCTCAGAGGCTGGCCTCTGGGGAAGAGTGTTCCAAGGAAGGGGGATATTTAGTCAGTGTGATAACAAGGTGGAGAAGGGGAGATCTGGCATTGTAAGTCTGCCCTCTGCATGGCCTTGTCTCCCATACTAGCATTTGTTAAGACTGCTTCTGAGAGAATGGGATGTGGAGGGTTGTATCCAGGACTTCTGAAGCTATGGGATAAGCATAGCCTTCCATTCTGGAGTGCCTGTTTTCCCTGATAACTGGATGAAAAGTAGTTTTGGTGCATGAAAACACTCATGGCTATATCATGGAATAGAATGCCAAAAAAAATAACATAAATTTTTGAATGAAAACCTCCAAAGTTGCCCTGGGGGTCACATTCACTCTCCTCCCCGGTGGAAGGGTCCTCCTGACATAGTTGAGAAGCACTGCAGGTGCAGCCAGACGGCACTGAGATTGTGTGGTTCTGTCTGGAAGTTTTTTCCCCCTGATGTAAATAATTCCCATCTGAGGTTTTATAGTTTTACTTGCTCTTCTTGGTACCTGTTGCTTCTCTTTTATTTAAAACTCTTCAGCAGCTCCCTGGTGGCTTCAAGTTAAAGTCCAAACTCTTCAGCTCAACAGACAAAGCCCTTTATGACCTGGCCCCTGTCAACTTCTCCAGCCTCAGTCACATCTCCCTCTATGCACCCTCACCCGTCTTGGAGCCTACCTTCCCCGCCCACACTGAACTTCTTTCAGTTCTTCAAACTGACTCTTCAAATACCCCAACAGAACACTGGAATTCAAACAGAATATTCAAAGAGAATAGTGGAAACATTCTGCATCCTCTTGCAGTCCAGGCCTTTCCTTTTCACCTCTTATTTGTCCTTAGCTCAGAAACCATTTCCTCTTTAGGAAGGCTTTCTTGACCTCTTGTGTCTAGACATGTGTCCCTTCTTCTTGTCCCACGGCATCTTGCACTTTCCTGTGTCATAGTACTCAGCACATTGTGTTGTCATTTCCTGTTTACTTGATGGTAGCTTGCCACAGACTGCAGTCTCCCTTGAGAACAGGGACTGTGTCTTGTTTCCCTTGGTGCCTGTCACTTGGTGGGTGTTCCATAAATAAGTTGTGAATGTTTGGTAGGATTGAAAGCTAGAGAACATTCAGGGTTAGGGTGAGGACTTAGGAGTTATAAGCAACTGAGGAGCATTATAGTTCAGGAATAAAAGGAGAGGAGGATTGAGTCGATCTGGCTCCCCAAAGAATTGCTAGTAAAGGGGCCAAAGAACTAAGCCTTAGAAGGAGTAGCCTACCTCTGCTGATGTTGCAGTGAAGTCTACAGAGAGCTGTAACATGTCTTGTGGGTTGGTAGCATTCCTGTGTTTATTATGCTATTAACCTTTCTTGCTTTTCCTGGAGTCATTATTGGTAAAACCACAGGGAAAACCTTTAAACAGTCTGTGTCTATATAAGGGGCAGGAAAAGAATGGAAGAAGTCTTAAAACTGCATCTTATTCCATAGTAGACTGTGTGGGAAAGTAACCCAGCTATTAGTATGTGGGCATGGCACTGGAGAGAGATGATGGCCTTGAGGTTGTTGTAAGACAAAAGTAGGGAAGTGCCTTGGGGTTATACTAGTGCAAACCAAGTCTCAGTGCAAATTGTAGAAAGAGTGTCCTCTCTGGGTGAATGAATTACAAGAAAAAACTGGACGAACCAAGTTGAAAGCATAGCATTCTTCTTCCTCCGAGCTGCAGTGTTTCTCTCCCTCTGGTCTGATGCAGGCTTTTGCCAAAAGCTGACAGCAGATGGTGCTTGGGCTGCATTTCAGCCCTTAGCTGATGTCTTTTTGCAGGGCACAATGTGTACAACCATTGGAGGTGGCTCAAGAAGCAATCCCAAGAGAGTGGTGGTTTACTGGCATGTGGCGGGGCAGATATTAAGGATCCTACTTCTTCTTCTTCTTCTTCTTCTTTTTTTTTTTTGAGTCAGAGTCTTGCTAGGCTAGAGTGCCATGACATTAGCCTAGCTCATAACAACCTCCAACTCCTGGGGTCAAGTGAGCCTCCCAAGTAGCTGGGACTACAGGCACATACCACCACGCCGGGCTAATTTTTTCTATTTTTAGTAGAGACGGGGTCTCACTCTTGCTCAGGCTGGTCTCGAACTCCTGAGCTCAAGCGATCCTCCCCTCTTGGCCTCCCATAGTGCTAGGATTACAGGCTTGAGCCACTGTGCCTGGCCAGATCCTACTTCTTGTCATACCCATTCCCAGAGCTGCTCATCATCAGCAGGTGCTCTTTCTGTAGTGTAGACCTGTGCTGTCCAATGTGGGAGCCACTAGCTACATGAGGATATTTATATTTTAATTGAAATTAATTAAAATTAGGTCAAATTCAAACTTAAGTTGCTCAGTCTTACTAGCCAGTTTCACAGGTGACTAGTGGCTCTTGTTTGGACAGCACAGATATGGAACATTTCCGTAATCCCAGAAAGTTCTGTTGGATGGTAGAGATGGTATAGATGCTGTGTCTTCTGCCCTCAGCACCTCAAAGCTTATTCTTTCTGGCGCCATACTTCTTGGGTTCAAAGCCGGGCTGTCTTCCTTACTGCAGTGTGAATTGGGGCACATCGCTTCTCTCTGAGCCTCAGTTTTATAATCTATAAAATGAAGATGGTAATAATTGTACCCATTTCTTAAGGTTGTTGTGAGGGCTGTTGTTGTATGAAAGGTGTTTGGAGCTGTCACTAACTGCTAGCATGTATAGAGTAAGCACTCAATACCTGATTGCTTTCATTACTGTTTTTTTATTATTATTATTCATCCCTACTCCCTTGTAGATGTAGTCAGTATACAGTGCTGGCCTCTTCCCCCACCTCACAGAATTAGCACCTTACTCATATCACCTCCCCTGCTCTCCCCTAGATAGATCCTTTCCAGTGAAAACCACAAAAGGGAGTCAAGACACAACACTCATTAGCGAGCAAGCACCCAGAAATGGTTTACATAGATTTACACCAGTGTAAATCACATCAAACAAACTGCCAAAGACTATTTTCCCTAATCCCCAACCAGAAAACGTGGAGTCATTTTTTTGGATTAAAAATCATTCTTTAAAGCCGCAGGGCAATGACTCGTGTCCCTGTAGGCATAGTCTGGCATTGAAAGGAGCCTGGCCTGAGTAGCTGCAGACTAGCCATGCCGATGAATTTTAGGCAATTTCTTACCACGTTAACCATCTTCAGAGTTGAGGGACTAATCTTTAATTTGTCCATTTCCTCATGTCTGCAGTGTGATTCTAAAGAGGAATTCAGTGTGTAAATTTTAACAGGAATCACCTGGTATCTTCATTTATCATCTGATCTTTCACAAGAAGTCCAAAAAAGTTGTCTATCTAGAACCGGTATTTTCCCTTCTATTATTATTTCTATACTACAACAGAACTGTTTTAAAATTTTATATCTAGGGTCTATGAGCATGTGTGGAATACTCAGGTTACAAAAATGAAAAAAGGATGGAAAAGATGACCCATTAGAGGAGTTCCTTTCATTATTAAAAAAACTAATTTTATACATGGTTTTCTTTAGTTATGTAAGAAAAATGTCATAGCTTTCTTCGGTTTCTGTTTCTGGCCGTGGGCGGAAAGCATTCCAGGACTGTCTGATCCAAAAACTACTCATGATAATAACTTAATTTTTAAAACAGTTTTCTCTCATAAACCACAGGGGCCTGCAATTAGGAGGAAAAGCTTATAGACTCTCTCCTGAAGGGAGAGAGCATTTTCCATATTAAAGCATTTCTTTGCATAGCCTTTGAAAGAGTAAATACATTAGCTCTGAGGTCTTTTTTTTTTTTAAACTGATTTGCAGTAGAATGCACTGGACAATTGCTGTCAGAATGCAGGTGCCTAGGCCCTGATAAACCCTTCTAAGTCAGATTCTCTGGGAGAGAGTTTCAAAAATATGCATTTTAAATTACAGCAGAAGATTCTGAGGTAACAGTTCAAGGGTTTGGGACTTTTTACTCTTAGTTCATTATTTTAAATTTGTCTTCCTTTTCTGCAGAACCTTTGCACAACTCCCGTGTGGCCAATGATATAAGGCTTGACACTGTGTCTTCTGCCAGTTACTGAAAAACAGGATTCTCTGATAGCCTAGACAAAAAAGTATAGTGAATGCCTTCTGTCTTCCTGCATTGTGCTAGGTACTGATGATTACTGGGGAATGGTATGTGTAGAGGTGAAATGCGAAATAAGATACCAGTAGTGCTATTAATACTTATGGAAGGCATTTAAAGCCGCACAGTGAAGTAAGGCACTTAGAAAGCCATTGCGTTTTGGAACCTTGATCTGGCAGTGACTGGAGGGCACCAATAATCAAGGTCAGGGAAGTCAGTCTGGAGAAGAAATGAAGCCTGAAGTGATTAGGGTATGGATCAGGATGTGGGCAATGGGAGTATCATAGAAGGCGAGAATCCAAGAAGCTTTACAAAGGAAGAAAGAACAGATTTTGGTGATAGAATACAGGGGGAAAAGGTGATTTCAAAGTATCTAATCTAGGAGCCTGGAGAAAATGAGCTGTGAATGATGGAAATGGGAAAGTTGGAAGAAAAAGCAGTTTAGTGGGGAATAGGGTGCATGATATGTTTTGGACACTGAATTTGAGGCAAGAATAGAACACTCAAATGGAGCAGTTGGAAATCTGGGACTACCTCTGAGATTAGAGGTCAGGACTAGAAATCCCCAGCACAGAAATCATAGCTGAGGGTTGGGAGTGATAAACTGGAGGTGAGTGGATAAGGGAGTCAGAGAAGAATGTGAGTGTGACCCCCCCTGGAAAGAGAGAGGAAGGAGAGGAACAAGCCAAGCAAACAAGGAAGGAGCAGGCAGAGGGACCAGGGGAGAACCATGGAATGAATTCAGCAAATAGGCATTTTCAAGAAACATAAAACTTCCAGTCCTGGGCTCAGAACACCTTCTCTTATGCAGAAGAGGAAGTAGTTAGGACTCCAGTAGTTTCCATAGTTACTAACAGTACCAATGTTCATCAAAAAGGAACAGTCTTTTCTTCCTAGTGTATGAAATGAGCCACATTGTAAAATAGTGTTTTAAAAAAAGCTATCTTTTCTTATTGAAAATATTCCTTTTCATGGACATCTTCTTCAGTCATTAAAAAACATTCTGCCCTTGTTTCTTGAATACCTTGTTAAAAATAATACAGAAGGTTGTCTCATTTTATCTTGTAGGCACAGCAGCCTGGGAAATATTCTTCAATGTAAAAACATCTACAGAGAAGGCCAGCACATTGGTTGTTCCTTTGATCTGACTAAAGTGAAGGATTCCAGTTTTGAGCAACACAGTGTCCAAATAATGGTCAAGGATAATGCAGGAAAAATTAGACCATCCTTCAATATAGTGCCTTTAACTTCTCATGGTAAGTTGTAGAAGTCTGCTATGACAGCGTGGATAAAAAGTGTTCTTTTGAACAATCAATACAAATAACAAAGAATGATGATTTGGGTCTTAAGATCTTCTAAAAACAAGGGAATATATTTATGTATACCTTTCTTTGATAGATCCTTGCTAAAGAAGCAAGCTTGGAAATGCTAATATTTATTGAGTACATGTGTCAAGTGCTTTATCCTTATCCTGTGTACTTAGGAGTATTCTGAGACTTGGAACACTTAGTTGTAGAATCAAGATTGGAATTGCATGAGTCCATTTTCTGTTGCTTATAACAGAATGCCTGGTACTGAGTAATTTATAAAGAAAAGGAGGACAGACACGATGGCACACACCTGCAGTCCTACCTACTCGGGAAGCTGAGGTGGGAGGATCCTGTGAGCCTAGGAATTTGAGGTTCCAGACTGGGCAACAGAGCAAGACCTTTAAAAAGAGAGAGAAAGAAAAGGGAAGGAATTTATTTCTCACAATTCTAGAAGCTGGGAAGTCCAAGGTCAAGGGGCCAAATCTGGTGAGGGCCTTCTTATTGGTGGGAACTTTCTGCAGAGTCCCAAGGGGTTACAAGGCATCACATGGTGAGGAGACTGAGCATGCTAGCTTAGGTTTCTCTTCCTCTTATAAATCCACCAGTCCCACTCCCATGATAAACCATGAATCCATTAACCCATTAAACTATGAATGGATTAAGCCATTCATGAAGGCAAAATTCCAGTCACATCTTAGAGGCCCTACCTCTCAGCACTTCCACATTCAGTATTAAGTTTCAACATGAGTTTTGGAAGGGACAAACATTCAAACCATAAGATAAGCTGCCTGACTCTAAGATCTATTCTCTTTTCACTTATGATACTTGAGAGGATAATGCTCATATGATCATATGTAGTTCCTGAATAGTCTAACTCTTATTTAGAAAAAGCTTAGATTGAAGGTAGTATAATCAGAGGTGATATTCAAAATATTTAACACTCTATATGGTATGGGCACTGATCGGTCTTAACAATCAGTGTAGCCATGTCTGGGTACACCAGCTGCATGTTAGCCTATTTAGAAAGAGCTTTCAACTTGAACACAAAATATCTGATTGAGGTTCTAACTTCTCCACTTTGGGCAAGGCATATAAACCATCTTCAGGTATTTCCTTATGTGTTAAATGGAATATATAATCCCTCTTGACCTCAAAAAATTGTCATAAGGTCTAAATGATATAATGTGTATAAAAGTGTTTTGTGTATCTCTAAAGCAAAATGGTTTATTTGTTGTAATATCCCAACAGGGAACTCAGATTCTGGCTAAGTGGCATACAGATGATTTATGGGCAAATAGCCATAAATTGACAAAGGCTCCCAAGTCTGTGAGCAGAACACTATTTACCACGCCTTCAGGTAGTCATGGAAGTGAATTCTAATCGTGGACAGCTTAGTTTGTAGGCCAAAGGAGTGAAGTTGGGGTAATTTGCCAAGTGGGGTAAACTGAAACAAAGTCCTTCTCTTTGCTCCCCCTGTTTGGCATATTAGATGACCTTTTAAGGCTTATTTTGCTGCTCTTCTCCCTGGATATTAACAGTGACATAAAGGAAGAGGGAAGATCCTTCTTAAATAGAAGATGACATCTTCAAGTTGTTTTCTGTTAATTATCCATTATCTTCTGTTGCTTGCTCTTAGTATCGCTGATTCCTGAAGAAGCAAATTGACCAGGCTAATGTTTTTTACAAAACAGTTGTATTTTACTCTTAATTATGGTTACAATCATGTAACATTAAATTTACCATCAGAAACATTTTAAGTGTCTGTACAGTTCAGTAGTGTTAAGTATATTCACTTTGTTGACAGATCTCTAGAACTTTTAAATTTTACAAAACTGAAACTCTATGTGCATTAAACATTAATTCTCCTTCCCTTGGCAACTACCTTTCTACTTTGTGGTCCTATGAATCTGACTACTTTAGATACCTCATATGGGTGGAATTATGTAGTATTTGTCTTTTTGTAACTAGTTTATATGACTTTGCTTAACGTCCTCAAGGTGTATTTGTATTGTAACATGAATTGTGGTCTTTGATTGGCACAAGTGAGTATCAGCTAGGGAAGCCCCTTGTACCTGGTGTCTTGTTACTCATCAGGTGGAAGCTCATCTGGACCCAGGCACTTCTTTATTCTCTATACTGTAGCTAGATATCCTGATTACACCCTGGTCATTTTCTAGCCAGATGCAGGCCAGAGTTCATGTCATACGCCAGATACCCTAAAGCTGTTCCTTAAATCCATTTTACTAGGCAGTTTTAAATAAACTTCTTCTACTTATTATGCCTAGTCAGAAATTCTAAAACTATGTATCTGATCATATGAGGCCATTAAAAGCATCAGCCCTATTTTGATTTAACTTTGTGAACCTTCATTATCCCTACATATATAGAGAGAGTCATCCTTCAGTATCCATGGGGGATTGGTTCCAGGAACCCCAAGGGTACCAAAATCTGCAGATACTCAAGTCCCTGATGTAAAATGGTATAGTATTTGCATATAACCTATGCACATCTTTCCATATACTTTAAATTATCTCCAGATTACTTAAAATACCTAATGCAATGTAAATACTAGATAAATAATTGTTATACTGTATTGTTTAGGAAATAATGACAAGGAAAAAAGTCTGTACATGTTCCAACCATCCATTTATTTTCTGAATATTTTTGACTCACAATTGGTTGAATCCATGGATACGGAACCCACAGATGAGGAGGGCAGACTGTGTGTGAGAAAGAGAGTGTATGTATAATCAAATAAACTTTGGAAGCTAATTTGTTGTGTTCCATTTCTGTCTTTCAGTGAAACCTGATCCTCCACATATTAAAAATCTCTTCTTCCAAAATGGTGGCTTATACGTGCAATGGGAAAATCCACAGAATTTTATTAGCAGATGCTTATCTTATGAAGTAGAAGTGAATAACAGCCAAACTGAGACACATGTTTTCTCTGTAAGGATTTTTAGATTGTTGTTTTTATTTGGATGTTTTTCTTTTACTTGAATTTCTTCCACTGAAATATCAATGAAATGTAGCTGTTACATGTATCACCTTATGATGATGATGATAATGAAACTTCTTGTCTGAAATAGGGCATGGTAGAAGATTTGAGGATTTATGGTAGTATTGCGTGCAAGGTTCAAGCCATTCATTAATTCATTTGCTCAGCACATTTTTATTAAGCATCTTCCATGTGCCAACCACTGTTTTATGTGTTGGGGATAAGGCAGTGAACATGATACCTGATGGACAATTTTTTTCCTTTCATGAAGCTTATATAATAGACCATAAGTATGTAAATGAACAAGCTAATTTCAGAGCATGAGTGCTATGAAGAAAATAAAATGAAATGATGCAGTAGAGTGATTGGGAGGGCCTGAATGACATTTGACATGAGACCAGATTGATGAGCGGAAGCTAGCCACGTGAAGATCTGGGGATAGAGGAAACAACAAATATAAAGACTCTGAGTCAAGAATGAGCTTGGCATGTGTGAAAAAACAGAAAGAAGGCTGATGTGGCCAAAATATAGTAGGAAAAGATGTCTTTAATGCAATAGGCAGAGATCAGATCATGCAGATACTTGGAGGCTCTGATGAGGCTGTTCAATTTTCTTGGACTTTGTGGCAACTCAAGTATTCAAATTTGAGTAGTCAGTATTTGTTGGATTATGTACGTTTATGCTATTCAGAATCTAATGCAAAACATGCTGATTAGAGGTCCTATGGGACATTGACCAGAATGTGGTATATAACCTCAGGGCATCAGCCCTATTGTTCCACTTTAGAGTAGAGGTCACAAACTAGGGCCTCATACATTTTTTTTCTGGACCAGAAAGTGGGATTTTGTTTCTTTGTTTATTAGATTTGAAATTTTTTTGCCCAAATTTAAAATCTTGGTACCTTAAGAGTGTATGTCCATAAGGTGGCGCCTCTAGACCACGAGGACTGCACCACTCACTTGTTTGCTACCTGTCTGGGCCCTTTATACATTTGTGTTTTAGAGGTTAGATAGAAGCTAAGTGTCTTACATAGGCTTTTAAAGGAGCCTAACATCTTGCATGTGAGCAAATTCCTTGGTTCAGTTGTTTTAGCTCATCATGGAACTTTCCAAATGCTGACTAAATTAAGCTACTGTTGACAGGGTATAACTCTAGAGGGAGTGACCAGGTCCACAGCAGAACAGAGCTATTCTGGGCGTTTATAGCTGAATCTGTCTGCTGAAATATGATAATCATTATTAGTACCAGAAATTACAGTGTCCCCATGAAATAACTGCAAAGGGTAAAAACAAAGGGCATTCACACGGAGGGGGACTGGTGCTTGAATTTTCAACAAAGTGAATTATCAGAAAGCTGAAATATACTTGATTACTCCAGCCTTTATTGTCCTCTCCTGTCTGAAATCCTGAGACACTTGCTACTTACATTACTCACTTTGCTACTTAGTTACATCCTGCTACTTAACCTGATCATATGTGTGCCTTTTCTCTCCACTGAAAATATAAATTCCTGTAGGAGGAGTCAGGTGGTATCTACCTTGTACTGTTCCTGCTACTAATAGCAGATAATATGTATTGAGTGATTACTATGTACTAGGTATTTTAGTAAGCACTATATCTGAATTGTCTCATTTAGTCCTCACAATAACCTGAAGGACCTAGGTCCTGTTATTTTGTCTCTATTTTACAGATGAGAAAACTTAGTTACTCCTAAGGTCACATTTCTAGTAAGTGATAGAATAAAGATTTAAACAAAGTTGTAACTCCAAAGCTTGTATTTGTAACCACTGGAGACCACCTCAATATTTAATAGCAATAACCATCATTTATTAGGTGTTTATGAGTGTTACAAAGATATTCCTCTATGTGCTTCTTATACAGTAGCTCATGACAATCCATGAAATAGATACTATTTTAATCTACATTTTATTGAGAAACTAAGGCTCAGAGAGGTTAAGTAACTTTCTACAGACCAAAATAGTTGTATGACTTTGAAGTCAGTATGAATTCAAAGGTTTATTGGTCACCATGTATTAAACTTTGAGAATACTTAGTATACCACCAGGTACATAATCATCACTTAATAAATTCTTGTTGAATGGTTTTACTTTTTTCAAAAATAAACTTCTGAACTGAAGAGAACACATACATTATGGAAGTTATCTACCTAAATCAGAACTGTAGTCTATTTGGAATTAACTCTGTACACTTGAGTTTAATATTCTTTCTCCTAGCAACTGTTTCCTCTCCTAGAATGTCATCAGCTTTGTGTGCGCTCACTGATTTTGAGTTCTGCTGGTTAGACCTTTTTTCCCCCCTTTTTGCAAGATAATTCAGGGAATTATTTTGCCTGGTGTTAAGAGGAGTTAAGAAGGGGAAGTAAGCTAGAGCATGAACCAGTACCATCACATGGGGGCTGTGGTTAGAGGTAGCTCATGACAGAATCATGAAGTAAGAAACGACTTGTTTTTGACCACGCCCCCATCCCTGCAAACTATCTACTTGGTACTCTGTGCCCTTGTTTTCCTTCTCTCGGAGCTGCCTGAGTAGCTGATACATTATGCAAGAGGATTTACATTTGAACAAGAACATAGAGACATAAATCTGCACATTGATTTGCTGACTTTGGAATTTATATATATGGGAGATGGTTCAGGGGAAGAGGGACATCAGTTTGCAACTTGATCCCTCAAGTGGTAGTTGCCACTTGTGATTCCGCAGCAGGCCTATGATTCCAAATGGCCAGCAACACGGTATCCCCCTGAGTGGCTTTTGCTCTGCTCCTGTATGAAATATTGAAAGAATGGCCCTTCATCATTTGGTTGGCCTTTCAGCTCTTCACAAATGCTAATGGGTACCATTTAGCCTAAATCCCATAGATTCATTTTGTTGCTACTTCTAAAACTTTCTATAAACAGAATTACACAAAATGAACATTTTTGTGTGTCTGTCTTCTTCCACTCAACGTTGTTTTTATGAGATTCACCAGTATTGCTTCCTGTAGATGCAGATGGTTCATTCTCATTGCATTCATTCCATTGTGTGAATATGCCAAGTTTTATTTATCCATTCTCATATTGATGAACATTTGGATAGTTTCCAGTTTGGAGTTTTATGAACATTCACATTTGTCTCTTGGTGCATATGTGCATACATTTCTGTTGGGCATATATATATAGGCACATATGGGTTATAAGGTTACATATGATTGTCTCTAGTAGATAATAACAGACAGTTTTCCCAAATGGTTGTGCCAATTTACACTCCTAAGCAGAAATTGAGGGTTTTAGATGCTTTACATCTTCGCCAGCACTTAGTATTATCTGGTAGGTGTGTATTGTTATCTTGTGGATTGAATTTGCATTTCCCTGATGACCAGTGAAATTGAGCACTTTTTAATATGTTGATTGGCAGTTTGCATATCCTCTTGTGAAGTGCCTGTTCAAGTTTTTTGCCAATTTTTCTATTCTGTTGTCTGTCTTTTCCTTATTAATTTGTAGGGGGAAAATATATATTCAAGCCCTTTGTCAGAAATTGCTAATATAGGCTGCGCGTAGTGGCTCACACTTGTAATACCAGCACTCTGGGAAGGTGAGGCAGGAGGATCACTTGAGCCCAGAAGTTCGAGACCAGCCTGAGCAACATAGCAAGACCCTCTCTCTATGAAAAATTTAAAAAATGAGCCAGGTGTGGTGGCACATACCTGTAGTCCCAGCTACTTGGGAGGCTGAGGCAGGAAGATCACTTGAGCCCAGGAGTTTGAGGTTACAGTGAGCTATGGTGACACCACTGCACTCTAGCCTGGGCAGCAAAGCAAGATCCTGTCTCAGAAAGAAAGAAAGAAAGAAAGAAAGAAAGAAAGAAAGAGAGAGAGAGAGAGAGAGAGAGAGAGAGAGAGAGAGAGAGAGAGAGAGAAAGAAAGAAAGAAATTGAAAATATGTTCTCACATTCTGCATATTGACTGTTTATTTATTTCCCTAATAGGCTATCATTTGATGAACAGAAGTTTTCAGTTTTAATGTAGATGACTTTATAAAAATTTTTCCTTTACGGTTAATGTGTTTTTTTAAAATCCTGTTTAAGATACATTTTCCTTCTTCAAAGTCATGAAGATGTTCTCCTACATTTTCCTCTGAAAGCTTGCTGTATTTATTTATTTGTTCACTTATTTTATCTTTTTTTTTTTTTTTTTTTTTTTGAGACAGAGTCTCGCTTTGTCGCCCGGGCTAGAGTGAGTGCCGTGGCATCAGCCTAGCTCACAGCAACCTCAAACTCCTGGGCTTAAGTGATTCTACTGCCTCAGCCTCTCGAGTAGCTGGGACTACAGGCATGCGCCACCATGCCTGGCTAATTTTTTCTATATAGATTTTTAGCTGTCCAAATCATTTCTTTCTATTTTTGGTAGAGACGGGGTCTCACTCTTGCTCAGGCTGGTCTTGAACTCCTGACCTCGAGCGATGCACCTGCCTCGGCCTCCCAGAGTGCTAGGATTACAGGCGTCAGCCACCATGCCCGGCCTATTTTATCTTTTATGTTTAGATCTACAATATATCTGGAATTGATTTTATGAATAGTGTGAGGAAGGGGTCAAGATTCTTTTTTTCCCATATGGATATGTAATTGACCCAGCACCACTTATTAAAAAAGCCAACATTTTTTCACTGTACGTGGTCCTCTTTTAACGGGATAAAAGGAAGTTTGTTAGAAACAGCTAAATGATATAAAATGTGTTTTTTAAAATTTTGGACTTGTTCATTTTGTTTTTATTTTCCAGGTTGAAGAAGCTAGATGCCAGAACTCAGAATTTGAGAGAAACGAGGAGGTCAGTAAATTCAACATTAGCTATTTGGACTTAGACTCGGAGGAATTGGGGGTGAGGCAGGGCAAGCATAGTGTAAATTTGAGCTGCTTTGAGAAAAACAAACTACTTTGCCAACTGTTTTTCAGGAGTCAAAATCAGATAATTTGAATTGCAGTCCAAGTCTTAATCATATACTGAATTTGGCAGATAATTATATTATGATTTAATAGCAAAGAGAGAGAATAAACTGATAATATTCCCTGTGTATTTTTATTTTATATCTAAGGATACGATTTGTTTCATGGTCCCTGGTGTTCTTCCTGATACTTTCAACACAGTCAGAATAAGAGTCAAAACAAATAAGTTATGCTATGAGGATGACAAACTCTGGAGTAATTGGAGTCAAGCGATGAGTATAGGTAAGAGAACAGGATTTCACTAAAATTTAAAACACCGATGCATGGGAACTAAGCTAAAGCAGAAAATAGACTGGGGAAAGGGATTTTCATGCTTTCTTGATGTCAGCCAGAGAGTATTTACAGTTAAAATTTATTTTCTTTTTAATCACTGTCAAATCACTCAGGGTTAATTTGCAGTGTACAGCTCAGGGAAACCACAATCCAAGTGGTGTTATCCTCTCCTCTGTCCCATCTCTACCTTTATGTTAACAACACAAAGAAAAGTATAGAAGGCAGGCATAATCAAATATGCAGATTGTACAATGCTAGAGGACTGTCCTATGTGCTGATTGATAGAATCAAGAGTGGGTCAATGACTTTGGTGGCATTTAATAGAGATAAACCTGTATCTAGGTTTGAAAAAAACATCATTTATTAATCGAAAGGCTGAACAAGGCAGGCTCAAGTACAAGATTCTAAAGACCTACACTTTATGGATATGTGCGTTGTGGGGTGGGGTATATGACTTTATTTGATTTTAAGTTCAATGTGACTCCACATGGGAACCTTAAATATCCCTAAAAGGCATATACAGTCTTAAATAGCAGTGATAGTGCTACACCCAGAACAAGAGAATGCTGTCGGGAAGCTGGGGCGGGGGGGATTTAGTAGTCCAGCCACATAGGAAGTGTGCAGTAATTTTATTCTGAGCACCACATTGAAGTAGATGCATAGGCAGAACGGAATCTGTCTTTGAAACGGTAGTCAGGATGTTGAAGAATCTCAAAACTTGGTGAGGAACAATTGATGAAGTGACCTTGAAGAGTCTTGATTGCTTAATTCTAATATTTGAGGTATTGTTAAGTAGAAGAGAGAATAGGCTTTCCTTTTTGTGGCTCCAGGGGGCAATATATAGAACCAACTTGAAAACTTTTTAAACAGCTGTCTAAGAGTCAGAGAGACAGATTGTTGAGGTAGTTAATTTCCTATTAATTGAGAGGCTGAACAAGTTGTGTACCAGGCATGGTTGTATTAGTTTATTTATTGTTGCATAACAAATTACTCCAAAGTTAAGCAGTTTAAACCAACACATATTTACCATTTCATGGTGTCTGTGGGTCAGGAATCTAGCCACAGCTTAGCTAGAGGTCTCATAAGGTTGTAGTCAAGCTGCAACTAGGACTGTACTCTCATTTGAAGACTTGACTAGGGCTACAAAATCCACTTCCAAGCTCACTCATGTAGTTGTTGGAAAACTTATTTCCTCACTGGTTGCTGGATGCAGGCTCTGGCGGATTGAATTGTGTCTCCTAAAAAGATGTGTTTGCAAGTCCTAACCCTCAATACCTGTAAATGTGATCTTATTTGGAAATGGGGTTTTTGCAGATATAATCAAGTTAAGATGAGGTCATACTGGATTAGAGTGGACCCTCAATCTAATGACTAGTATCCTTATAAGGAGAGGATACACAGAGACACAGAGTGACACACAGACACACGGGGAAGAGGCCATGTGAAGACAGAGCAAGAGACTACAGTGATGCAGCTACAACCAAGAAAAACTCATGGGAGCCAGCAGAAGCTAGGAAGAGGCAAGGAGGGATTCTTCTCTAGAGCCTTCAGAGGGAGCATGGCCCTGCCAACACCTTGATTTTGGACTTCTAGCCTCCAGAACCATGAGAGAATAAACTTCTCTTGTTTTAAGCCACCCAGTTTGTGGTAATTTTTTTTTTGAGACAGAGTCTCGCTTTGTTGCCCAGGCTAGAGTGCCGTGGCGTCAGCCTAGCTCACAGCAACCTCAAACTCCTGGGCTTAAGTGATCCTCCTGCCTCAGCCTCCCGAGTAGCTGGGACTACAGGCATGCACCACCATGCCTGGCTAATTTTTTCTATATATTTTTAGTTGGCCAGCTAATTTCTTTCCATTTTTAGTAGAGATGGAGTCTCGCTCTTGGTCAGGCTGGTCTCGAACTCCTGACCTCAAGCGATCCTCCTGCCTCAGCCTCCCAAGTAGCTGGGGCTACAGGAGCGAGCCACCACACCTGGCTAATTTTTTGTTTCTATTTTTAGTTGACTGGCTAATTTTTCTATTTTTAGTAGAGACAGGGTCTCGCTCTTGCTCAGGCTAGAAGTTTGTGGTAATTTGTTAAGACAGCCCTAGGAAACTAGGGTGGAGGCTTCCCTTAGTTCCTTGCCACTTGGACCTCCCCACAGGGCTACCTCATGACATGGGAGCTGGCTTCCCCAAGTGAGTGATCTGAGCAAGAAAGAGAGTATGAGAGAACACCCAATATGGGAAAAGGTTTTTTATAAAACCATTTTCATAAGGTCAGGTATTTTATAACCTAACCTTGGAAATGATATCCCATTACTGCAGCTGTTCTGTTATTTAGAAATGAGTCCATTAGTCCAGCCTGTGCTCAAGAGGAGGGGATTGCACAAGGGTGTGAATATCAGGAGGCAGGAATCATCTGGGGTCATCTTAGTAGCTGCCTAAAACTATGGTGCTAGGCCCTGATGATGCTTTCTAGATGTTCATGCCCTAGTGGGAAAAATGAATGTATAAATAGACAAACGACATTATATGTGTTAGGTGTAGCAAAGCAGGCTTTGCAATTGGACAGTGCTGTATTTGAGGCCTGACTCTGTCATTTACTAAATGCTTTTGGATGATTTATTAAACTTCTCTGAGTCTTATCCTTCTCATCTGTATAAATGGGAGATAATACTGTCTATAGCATAGATATGAGATAAGTATGTAAAAGCACCTCATATGGTATCAGATATATAGTAGGTGCTCATTTAAGAATAGTAGTAGCAGTGGTTATTGTTAGGCTTATTTTAGGTATTTAATAGTAGTAAGTAACCATTAAGAAAAGATAATCACTGTTAATGAGATGACACATTTACTAACTATAACATCATTGTTAATAGTATCTAAAACTAATTAAAGATATCCTGATTTCTGATAATCTTTAAGGTGTTTGCTCATTCAGGGAATTTCAGGCACCAGAACAGGACTTTTTTTTTTTTTTTTTAGCTATTAAGATAAGAGAAGATAAGATGTATGAAGAGTTTTGGAAAATAGATTGGGGTAGGGAGGAGAAATATTTGTGATCTCACTGGCTAATGGAATTGTTGCTTGGTTTGTTACTAAAAGGGTTTTATTTCTCATGTCTTTCTATTTGTTTTCCATTTGCCAGGTGAGAAGCCCAATCCCACATTCTACATAACCATGCTACTCATCATTCCAGTCGTCGTTGCAGGTGCAATCATAGTCCTTCTGCTTTACCTAAAAAGGTAAGACAGCTGCCCAGGCAGATTTTACGGTTTCTGCTAGCCTGGTTGATATGGTCATTACTCTTTGTGCTGGTGTTTTAAGTTTGCTCTATGTATTAGAAGCATTTTGGCCATAAATGGCTTTTGGTAGCATGATATAGCAAAGAAGTATTATTTTGCCCATTTTCCAGTGAGGAAAGTATTGGATTGGTTTCCTAGGGCTCTGCTCAAGCATTGCTCCTTTTGCATGGGTTTAGGATTGTCAAATAGGCCCTATGTTCACTATACTCTTTCAAATGTCTAATTTATCAGCAATTAGTAACTCTTGGAATAAGGTTACAGAAATAGAGACCATTACTAATGAAATGACTTCTCTGGTATTAATGCAAAGCAGACTGCTACCTAATGCTGTAGGGAAGAGAACTTCACCACATACGGTACTTACTTATTCCTTGAGGATGTTTTATTTTCTCTATGTCGCTGTAGGGACTGTTACTTGCTCTTGCAGTAAATACCTAAGGTTGGAATAATGTTATTAAACTGGATCCAGAACTGACATGTTATCATTATTTCAACATTCATTCAACATACATATATTGAGTGTCTACTTATGTACTAGGCATTGTTCTAAGTACTGGGGTTATAGCAGTGAACAGAACAAAGTCCCTGTCTACATTCTAGTAGGGGATACACACACACACACACACACACACACACACACACACACACACACACACACACAGTGATAAGTTGGTGGGGGAGGAATGGGAAGTGATAGGATGCACATTTTACATAGGATGGTTGGGAGATACCTCTCTGAGAAAGTGACATTTGAGGAGAAACTCAAACAAAGTAAAGGTATGAGCCATTCAGATATTCAAGGAAAGAGCATTCCAGGCAGGAAGACCAGCAAGTGCAAAGGCCCTGAGGCTGGAACGAACTTGGTGCATCTGGCTGGGCTAGAGTGTACAAGGGGGAGGGTGGCAGGAGGTGAGGCTGGAGAGGTTGGCCGAGCATATCACACAGGTTATGGCAAGGAACTGAGATTTTACTCTAAGCATGATAGGGGAGCATCGGAGAGTTTTAAGCCAGGGAGGGATGTGATCTGATTTACGGTCATAAAAGATCATTGTGGTTGCTGAGTGAAGAATCGATATGGGCAAGAATGGAAGTAGATTAGTTAGGGAGCATTGTAGTGTTTTGGAAGAAAGATGAGAGTAGCCTCTACTTGGGAGTGAGCAATGGAGATAGTAAAAAGTGGTCAAATGTGGGATATATTTTGAAAGGACTTGCTGATAACTGCTTGTCTGTGGAGATATGAGGGAAATTGAGGATTCAGGGATACCTCTTAGATTTTTGGCTTGAGCTACTGAGTGAATGCCCGTGCCATTTACTGAGACAGAGAAGATTGTGAGGAAAGCTAGGTCTAAAGGAAAGGTGAGGACTTCAATTTTACACACTAAGTTTGAGATACCTATTAGATATCCAAGTAGAGATGTACAATAGGCAATTGTGTACACAAATCTGGAGTTTAAGGGAGAGATCTGGGCTGGAGATTTAATTTTGGTTGTCCCAGGCATGTAAGTGGATTTAAAGCCCTAAGACCAGAAGAGAGTGCTCATAAAGCATGTGAGATAGAGACGAGGAAAAAAGACCAAAGCCTGGGGCATACCCTGGGTGATGAGGCAGACCCACCAAAGACTGCTATAAGATTCAAAAATAGGAGAGAAGTAAGAAGAGAAAAGACAAATTTAAGAGGAATGTACCTTGTTCTCAGAACTGTTTTCAAAATTATATGCAGCAAGTGCCTATCTGGTGTATTAAAAGTATAAAACTATTATTTAAATGATAGGGTATAAGTAATTTGGTTATCCCTTTGCTCCACCCAAACTTGATACATTTAGAACATTGATTTTTTCCCCTAGCCTATTTTAGAAATTTCTTCACAACTGCTTTGTCACTGAAGATGACTTGTGTACTATGTCTTTTGTCCACACCTTCTTTCAATATGGTTGTATTTAAGTGGGATTCTCCTATGGACTAGAAGATTAGAACCAAAATGTCTCTGTTTTCTTACAGGCTCAAGATCATTATATTCCCTCCAATTCCTGATCCTGGCAAGATTTTTAAAGAAATGTTTGGAGACCAGAATGATGATACCTTGGTAAGCATTAACTTCATAGAGTTTGAAGTTGCTTATTTTTTTGGAGGCTATGGGATTTTTAAATTTGTGGTAAAATATACTTAACATAAAATTTACCATTTTAACTGTACAGTTCAGTGACATTAAGTACATTTATAATGTTTTGCAGCCATCACCACTATTTCCAGAACTTTTTCATCATCCCAAATAGAAACTATGCCTATTAAATAACTCCCCATCCCCCCTCCCCCACCCCAATAAGCCTCTATTTTACTGTCTGTCTCTATGAATTTGCCTATTCTAGGTACTTCATATATGTGGAATCATATGCTGTTTGTCCTTTTGTGTCTGGCTGCCTTCACTTAGCACAATGTTTTTAAGGTTCATCCGTGTTGTAGCATGTATCAGAATTTCATTTTGAAATTGGTTCTTTTAAACTAAATTTATCTAAAAGATTAAAGAAGAGCTAATTTTAAATATTGCATCTCAGGCCAAGCATACTAGCTAAGAAGTCCCCATAATACTTTGCCCATCTTATATCCCTGGCCTTCATTCTCCCTCTGGGTTAGGGGACATATTTTATCAAAACGTGTGTGCTCCAGCCTGAGCAATAGTGAGACCCCGTCTCTACTAAAAAATAGAAATTATCTGGCCAACTAAAAATATATATAGAAAAAAATTAGCCGGGCATGGTGGCGCATGCCTGTAGTCCCAGCTACTGGGGAGGCTGAGGCAG
This sequence comes from Lemur catta, assembly GCF_020740605.2. Taxonomy (NCBI): domain Eukaryota; kingdom Metazoa; phylum Chordata; class Mammalia; order Primates; family Lemuridae; genus Lemur; species Lemur catta. Next base: position 20,307,736 of record NC_059155.1, read on the forward strand.
TAGGATCGCTTAAGCCCAGGAGTTTGAGGTTGCTGTGAGCTAGGCTGACGCCACGGCACTCACTCTAGCCCGGGCTACAGAGCGAGACTCTGTCTCAAAAAAAACAAAAACAACAACACAAAAAAACATGTGTGGGTGTGGGTGAGCCTCCTACATGAAGCTAGCCTAATAGGCAGGCTTTCTGACTCCTGGATAATTTTTTAAACCTGTTGTGGAGAAATATAAAGATAGGGTAAGTGATTTGAATGCATTTTCTTCATGCTATTGCTTGGCAAGCTGGACTCCAAAGACATGGAGACCTACCCATAGTTGGTTTCCTGCAGATGCTCATGCTAGAGTTTGTGGCTAGAAAACCTAAGGCATTATGAAAACAAAAGGGTTTGATGTTTCAGTGATAAATACATTTACCCTAATGAAATAATAAAGACACTAAATGAAATAAATATCAATATCATTGTATATCTCTTAAATTAGTAATATCAGGCATAAGGCAGTTAATTTAGGGAAGTAGTACAGCATAGTAGATAATAGCCTGAGCTCTGGAGTCAGATTGTCTGGATTCGAATCTCTGCTATGTCATTTACCATCTTTTTGACCTTGGGTAACTTCCTTAGTCTCTGTGTGACTCAGTTTTGCCATTTGTAAAGCGGAGGTAACAATAGCACCTGCCTCATTGTGTTGTTATATATATTAAATTTTCAATAACAATAATTAACAGAAATCACTTAGCATGCCTGGCACATTTTATAAGCGCTTAATAAGTGTTACTATTGCTAATGATTTCTTTTTATCTTTAATCCCCAAATAATTCTTGTAATAGGGGGTGATTCACCATGGCACCAATGATACTTGGTTAGGGAACGAAGGCAAGGAGGCTGATATGCTATCAGAGGAGGATTATTCTGGATCACTTTTTCACCAAGTTATTTTCATAGGGAAGGGGTAACTCTGCCAGGCCCTGGGGGATAGGGCATCACTAGGCAGGTAGGTCCAGAAGTCAGGTGTCTGAGGGGGAGATCATATCCCTCAAGTACAGTCTGGGGTGAGTGTGGCAGCCAGTGGTTCTTCAACTTTAGTTGAGTCACAATCAACTGGCATGCTTGTAAGAAATATAGATTTCTGGGCCCTACCTACAGAAATTCTGATTAGGCATATCTGGGACAAGTTCCAGGAATCTGCTTATTTAACAGGAGCCCACAGATGATTCCTGTCCTGGTGAGACAGTCTGTGGGCCACACTTTGAAAATCACTGATATAGATAGTTTCTTTAGAATTATCCATGTCTCTTTCTTCATTTCACCAGCTGTGATAGATGCTGGAGGTTGGGAATTATGCAAGCACTCCAACAGCTCTAACCAGTTATTGAAAGTTTACTATGTGCCAGGCAGTGTATTAAGTGCTTTGCTTATCTTACCTTATCTTAAGGAATCCTTGTCACCACCCTATGCTTATTAGTACCATTTTACAGATGAGGAAATGGAGCCTCAGTGAGGTTAAGTAACTTAGCTGCAGTCACACAACTAGTTGGTGATAAGGTAGGATTTGAGCCGGGATTGTCTGATGCCAGAGTTCTCTCGCTCTTTTTACAATGCTGCATTGCTTCTTGTACTATAGAATGCTTGTTGTCAGGAACTTCATCATCTTCTAAGAGGTCTGATGACAGCAATAGAGGGTTAGGATAGGGCATTTCTGAGAAAAAGATTTGGGGTCACATTATGAGTAGCTTTAAATGGGAAGGTATTAGGACTATCAGTCTGATAATCTGGAGGGAATGGATTAGAGAGGGGAGACACTAGCATGGTAGCAAACTGGGAACCTAGATCTGAATTTGCCCCATTAAATGTTTTGTTTAGCTAGTGGGGTATAATTAAAATCTTTCAATTTGGAATCCTAGGCGGGGCATGTGCTCTTCAATTCATCTCAGGCCCCGCCATTCCCAGTTCCCACTGTGGTTTTGCACATTGACTTAAATGCCAGACCCTTGAAAGGCATTTGAGTTTGCTTCCCCTCTTAGCAGCATGGAGACTAGTTAAAATGCCATGACACAAATGCCCCATATCTGTGTAAACATGTTTGGACTCACTAATACATACCAGATATGCCAACCAAAACAGTGATGAGATAGAAATTTCCAGCCTAATAGATTTCTAAAAAGTGATACTATCCAGGGTTTAACAAGTGAGTGGGGAGCTGGCATTTTTCATGCACTGCTGGTGGGGCCTGTAAAATGATATATATCGTTTCTGGAGGGGACTTGGTAAAATGTAGCAAGAGTCTTTGAACCTGTAATTATACTTTTAGGAATCGATTTTAAGGAACTAATCCAACAATGGCACAAGAATGGTCAATGCAGCATTTGTTTCTAGCATGAAAAATTAGAAACCAATGAAACATCAATAATCAAGAATTAGTTTAGAAAAGAAAAGTTAGATTTTCAAAGTATTTAATTTCATAACAAAATACTCATGATGTAAGAGTAAGAAACAGATCATAAATGTGTAGTATATTACAATCCCAATTTTTATAAAAATGCATTAATATACATAAAGAACAATGGAATGAATGATCATTTCTAGGCAGAGGGATTGTGGGTAACTGATATTATTTTCTGTCTACCTTTCTGAAATTTCCAAATTGCCTATAATGAGCATATATTACTTTTATAATAAAAGAAACCCTATACAAGTCATTAAGGGAAAAAGAGAATATTGTCGTCATCCAGGTCTGAGAGATAATAAGGACTTGAACTTAGGTGGTAGCAGAGAAGATTGATGTAAGAGATGTTATTAACAGAAACTAACTCATTATGACTTGGTGACTCTGTGTGGGTGATAAAAGGTGGAGAGAGTAAAAAATAATTTAAAGTTTTCAAGTCTGGGTAATAGAGTGAATGATGGGAACGTTGACAGCAAAATCAGATCAATTATCTTTCTCAGAGATGGGAAAATTGCTTTTTTTCAATTTGCTGTCTAGAGGATAATATGTTGTTTTCATCCCAATGAGTCAGATAATTCTGTAATTTGGTGAGGCAGATATACTGACAAGATGGACCACTAAAAGCATAAGGTGTTTTTGTTTTGATAGTTGCAGACCATTAAACAAAATCAGTTTTTTAAAACTAAAAGTATAATAAAAATGCCAGATAGGAGAAAGGGTGAGAGAACAAATTTTTATGTCTGCTTTTAACTAAATGGATAATCAGCTTTCTTTACATGGCCACAATTCTCACAAATTGAATTGCATATACAGTAGAAAAACTAACCTTTTACTTCTAGAATCATCAAATTATAGAACAAGCCCACCCTTAGAGGTCATCTAATGAGGTGGATGTTTACATATTTAATTACTTCCCTTTAATTATAAGTTTTAAAAACTCTAGATTCTCATCCAAGTCCTGCACTTTAGAGGTAAGGACATTAAGGGCCACAGGGACTGTTACATAGAGAGGTAACTACAAAACCTAAACTAGAACCCATATAGCCCAAGTTACCAACTTCTAATCCAAAGAGTTAATCCATGTCATTTTAAAACATTCTCCTCTTCCACACTGCACCATTAATAGTGTTTTTTTTTAAAGAAACTTATTTAGGTGTGGCCACAAATAAGTTAAATCTTCCGTATAGTTTTCCTTAAGGTTTCTAGTGTTTTGATGATGTTTTCTTCATCACTGTAGTAACGTTTTGGCCAACTGCATTTTTTTTTCCTGTTGTTTTGCTATTTGCCTTTTCCTTGTGACTAGTTGGGCTGCTGGCCATGTTGGGAAGAGGGGTTGGAGAAGGGGAGTTGCAGAGGGAATTGCTTCTCTCTCTGAATTTGTTTTATCCATAAAATTTATCTATTCTTCCACCACTTCTTGGAAACCAGTTATATAGTTCACCATTGTGCCAGTTTTACATTCCTGATCAGAAAGCAGCTTTTAAAACTTGGAGTTGACTTTCAAATACTGCTCATTTTTTTTTTTACTTCAGTATGTATCTTTAAAAACTAAGAAAGTAAGAATGCTTCCCTACATGGCCAAAATAGCATTATTGCACTTTAAAAATTATTAATTCCTTAATATCATCTAATACTCAGTCCATATTCAGATTTTTCCAACTGTCCCAATTGTCAGGAGATAGATGTTATCCAGTTGTCCCAACATTGGTGAGGCTGAGATTGAGCACTGTATTTAAGGTGGTGGCAGCATGTCCCTTCCTGCCATCTGCATTTATTTCCTCTCTTGCCATCTGAAGATAATGTGTGGTGTTATGCCAGCACCCTGTCAACTCTTCAGCTAATGCTTCTTATATCAGCTGATATCCTTGCCCGAATCAATCATTTCCTTAGGGGTTGTAAAATGACAATGTTTTTATTTTATCATTTCATCTACATTTATAAACTGGCACTTTTCTATAAAGCACTGCTTTTAGTCATCAACTGGACTCTTTGGTTGTTCTGAAATTCAGTTCCTGCTAAAAAGGCAAGATGCATCTTTAATTCTTTTCCTTTATTTATCAATTTTTTAAGTGAACAGTTGGATTAATAGCCACCTCAAATGGCACCAAGTTAGTCCTCTCCACACCACATTCAACTTTTTTTTTTTTTTTTTAAGCTGCAGTGATTTTAAGGCATGGGATCTGCAATTCATATTGTACAACTTTCTGTTTTGAATGTTAATCTGAAGAGGACTGGGGCATGAAATAGGTGGTCTTGTATACAAAAGGACTTAGGTGCACAAAACCCACTTCACTTCTATAGACAACTCACTGTAGGAAATATCTTAGTCAAATCTTGAAAGTAATCTTAAATTGAGACTTGATGTTTGATTACACTACTGAATTTGTTTCTTTAAAACATAAAAGCCCATATAACATGCTATTTTTCTAGGCTTAGATAACTAATAACTAAAGGCCAATTCTGTTAGACTCTGAGACACTGATTTTTTTTTTTTATCTATGATGTTTTTCATCTTTGGCCATTTTATTGTTGATTACTTTGTTTAAAAAAATTGACAGTAAAGATTAAATTATGGACTGGTAATTTGTGGGTTTATTTATTTTTTCTATAAGTGATTTTAAAATGAGACTGGCATATAATTCACAAAACTGAATAATAAGTCAGAGCCACTGCATCTGTTTCTTTTACCTTACATGGACATCTTCATTGAAGCAGTGCTCAGGAAAAGGCCACGGTGCTGATAAAGGGTGAATATGAGAACAATTCAAGTTTTAGGAATGAAAAGTGGCAATTAGAAAGATTAATGTATTTTTAGAAGCTATTTCTGTTGCAGTGTTCACCTCATTAAAACAAATTGTCTTTTTCTTGTCCAACACATCTAAGCATGAGGTCTAATGACCAGAAAGCAATGAAAGTGTAATTTCCAGGGTGTATTTTTTTTAATTGAAATATTTTTTCCTTTAAAAGCAATATGTATTTATTGTAGAAAAATTAGAACTACAGATAATCTAAAGAGAAAGATTAAATCACTCTTAATCCTATCATCCAGACATAACTATCTTTAAAGTTAAATGAACGTCATAGAGAAATGGAAATACTTGTATTAATAAATGGAATAATAGCAACAACAGTAATAATAGTTCATAGTTACTGAACCTTTACTATATGCCAGACACTTTTTCCAAGCACTTCCCCCATTAATTTGTCCCCATCCTGGAGTTGGTATGTATTATCTCCATTATACAGATGAAGAAAATGAGACACCAGAGGGCTTATTTGTAACTTGCTCAAGGTTATACTGCTAGTACATAGCAGAGCTAGGATCCAAACTTAACTGACAAGTGGCAGAGCTGAGATCTGAACCCAGGCATCTTGATTTTCCAGTCCAGACTTTTAACCAATCATATTATATAATATTTTTAAATAAAGCATATCAAATTTGATTTGATTTTAACAGATGAGAAAGAACCAGGTGAAACTAAAGAAATTGCTGAACTTTTGATATATTATAAAATAATTTTTAATGATTATTGAAAAGAGCAATTTTTCTTATGTTCTCTCCATTTGCTCCCCATTTTTAAAGTTGGCCAGTATCTCGATTGTCAGTGCCCTCATACAGAGCCCTCATTTACTCTTCCTTCTATGTGTGGGTATGTATTTGATGCTCACTATCAGTCTTTATGTTGATGTTTCTCCAGTCATTTTCGTTGTTTAAAACTCTAAAGGTTTTCTCAGAAAGGATTCATGGGACCAGCATTTTCTGAATTATTTACACATTGATGGTATTTGCTGCATTTATAATTGAAAGTCATTTTGGCAAGATATAAAATCTATGGCTCATATATCCTGCCTTGGGTATCTTAAATGTGTCCTCCATTTTCTTCTGGCATAAAATGTTGTTGTCAAAGTTGGCTGACAATATACTTTTCTTTCTGTATTAAAACACTTGGTCTTTTCGGCTGGTTATCAAAAGACTTTTTTCTTCAAAGTCCAATAATTCTATCAGAATATGTCTTGCTGCTGTTGGTCATTCTGGGTTAATTTTCTGAGGTATATCATGTGCCCTTTCAGTATGTAATTTCAGATCTATTTTTTTAATTTCCGTAAAAAATTCTTTACTTATAGACTTTAGTTATTCTGTTCCCTTGTTTTCTTTGCCTGTCACATCCTCTTGGATAATTTTCATCCACCTTCATTTCTTTTTGATAAAAAAATCCTTCTTTCCTCTTCTATTTCTCTTAAGGTAGTATCTGATTATCTGTTATGTTTATTTGCCCCTGTGTTTCTTCTAGCTTAGTCTTTATTTCTGAACTTTTTTTTACTGATTTGATTTATTCACATTGTATGTCTGTATCACATACACTCTATAAAGATACACAACTATTTTGTACCCATAATAATTTTAAAATTTACATTTAATTCTTTACTGAGTTTTGTCATCTCATTTCTGAGTTGTTCTTATTCTGACTTTTTATATATTCTAACATATTATTTACATTTCTTGCATATCGTATAACTTTTTCTCAATATATTTCAGCTAGTTCTGAAATATTAGATTATAGTTTTTATCTGTTTTGTGGATATATCTTTCTGGCATGTTTTAATTCTGTGAGGATATTATTTTGTTGCTCATTTTTACATGAAATTTGTTTCCTGAACTTTTACAAGGAGGCTTGATTTAGATTAGGTTTTTCCCCTAATTTCATGGCTACAGAGCACCATCTTCTATTGGTTTTGAGAATTATTCAAAATTATAATGAATTACGTTCTGAAATCTCCTGGCCCTGTCTATCTGCCTCCTGTAGTTTTATCTGGGCTTTCTTTTTTGTCCCTCTTGCCCATGTCCTGGCCAATTTGGAGTCTATTCTACCAGTTTTCTTCTCAGAGTAAAGCTTTGTCCTAGAAAGGAGCTTTGGAGAGTTAGTGTTGAGAGTTCATGGGGGACCAGGCTGCTTTCAGTCTAGACCATGGATTCCTTGCTCTCAATCATTGTTTGGAGGTGCAAACCCCTCCCATTCTCAGTTGTTGTTCATAAGTTAACTTGCTGAAGTTTGCGTTATTTTAGAGTTTGTGGATGCTGATTCCTTCTATATACTCTTCCACAGCTGATACCATTTTTGGTCTTGTAGCTATCTCTAGTTTTTCCCCACCCACTCTTATTTTGGGTTCATGGGGGAATTATTTTCACCTAGTTTTGTTGCAGATTGTGTTGGTGGATTTTGGTTTTGCTTTCCTACTTGCCCTATTTATCTTTCCCGGTTTGTGTGTGTGTGTGTGTGTGTGTGTGTGTGTGTGTGTGTGTGTGTGTGTGTGTGTGTGTGTGTGTGTGACATTTAGGGAAATTCAAAAACTATGCTTCCACCACTATCTTCTTCCCAGAATTTTTCTGCAAACTACAGACCATGGGCCAAATCCTGCTTGGCACTTGTTTTTGTACAGCCTTTGACCTAAGATGGTTTTTACGTCTTTAAATAGATGAAAAAAATCTAAAGAAGAATACTATTTTGTGGCATGTGAAAATTATATGAGATTTAGATTTCAGTGTCCGTAAATAAAGTTTTGTTGGAACACAGCCATGCCCATTCATTTATATGTTGTCTCTGGCTGCTTTCATGCTATATGTTTTAAAGTATATGTTTTATATATATACTTTAGGGTATATATTTTAAAGTCTTTGATTGATACAAATTAAGTACCCCTAATCTGAAAATCCAAACTCCAAAATACTCCAAATTCCAAAATTTTTTCAGTGCCAACATGACACTCAAAGGAAATGCTTGTTAGAGCATTTCAGATTTTCACATTAGGGATGCTTAACCAAATAAGTATTGTAATATTCCAAATGCAGATATTCCAAAATCCAAAGCACTTATGGTTCCAAGCATTTCAGATAAGCAATATTTAACCTGTATTAGCAAATTATCATCAAGAAAGGTTGTACAGGCCGGGCGCGGTGGCTCACGCCTGTAATCCTAACACTCTGGGAGGCCGAGGCAGGTGGATTGCTCGAGGTCAGGAGTTCGAGACCAGCCTCAGCAAGAGCGAGACTCCGTCTCTACTAAAAATAGAAAGAAATTATCTGGCCAACTAAAATATATATATAGAAACAATTAGCCGGGCATAGTGGTGCATGCCTGTAGTCCCAGCTAAGTGGGAGGCTGAGGCAGTAGGATCCCTTGAGCCCAGGAGTTTGAGGTTGCTGTGAGCTAGGCTGATGCCACGGCACTCACTCTAGCCCGGGCAACACAGCGAGACTCTGTCTCAAAAAAAAAAAAAAAAAGGAAAGGTTGTACAAGTTAAATATCCATTAAGGAAACTGGCTAAATAAGTTATGGTGCATTCCTTCAGTGAAATATTATGCAGAGGTTAAAGAAAATGAGGTAGATCTATTTTACTGATATCTAAGAATATACAACATATGCTGTTAGGTGAAACACCCAGGTTACATATATAGACTATGATTCCTTCATGTTAAGGAAACCAAGGCATCATAATACACAAACTTAAATTTGTCATAAGCAGCATAGATTACAACTAGGTTGTGCCAATTTATATACCTACCAGTAGTATTTACTTGACTTTTTGGGCCTATTATATCTACTTGACTTTTTGAGCCTATTATATCTCTAGAGCAATGGTCAAACTTGAGTGGTAAGAAATTAAAGGTAATAAAGGTTCAAATGAAACAGTTGAAGTGAGAAAAGCATGCCACCCTTTTATTCTTCTTGAAAAGAATTTGTTTCCAATTTTGGAAATGTCCAGATTTATTAATCTCTTGAGATATCCATTATACATCATATAACAATCTCATGCTTCCCCCCTTTAATGTTAATACCTGACTGTTTTATTTCATTAATTGTTCAAATAGATAAAGATCCTTAGTCAAAAACCAAAACCAGGAAAATAGACACTTGTGGTTCCATGCACGCAAATCTAAACATAAGCATTGGCTGTGAGTACTCAAGGAAAGAACACTGTTTAGAAAACTCATTGTGTATGTGTTTTTTCCCTCCCTTCCAGCAGTGGAAGAAGTATGACATTTACGAGAAGCAAACCAAGGAAGAAACTGACTCTGTAGTGCTGATAGAAAACCTGAAGAAAACCTCTCAGTGATGGAGATAATTTATTTTTTAACCTTCAGCGTGACCTTGTGAAGATTCTTCCCATTCTCTCTATTTGTTATCTGGGGACTTGTTAAATGGAAACTGAAACTACTGGACCACTTAAAAACAGGCAGCTCATAAGACCCACAGGTCTTTATGTTGAGTTGTGTACCGGAAAACTGAAAATAATGGGCTCTTTGGAAAGGAGAGTGGAGTCATTTTCATTGAGTTATAAAAGCAGACATCCTTTGTGAAGGCTTCAATATAGGGGACAAAGCAAAAAGTGATGATAGCAGTAGAATTAATCTTATCAAGAGTCATGACAACTTCCTGAGTGATCTATGCTTGCTTTGTATTATTTGTGTCAAACAACGCCAACAAATTTTATTTGCAGAAGAACTCATTTTGGGTACAAATACTGATGTCAAACTTGAGTTACAAAGAACATCTAGCAAACAAAATTGATAAAATCTTCTATCTATTGTTTGGGATTCCTACTGAGTAATGTTTGTGGCTATTGAGACTCTTAACAGTCTGGAATCATCATCCCCTTTAACAGCAGTATCCTCTGCTTTGAAAGCCTCAGAAATCAGTGTTTGCCATGATGATGACAACTGCAGAAAAAGCAGAGGCAGCTTTTTTACCAAGACCTCTCAAAGCCATTGTAGGCTTTTAAGGGCAGTGGAGGCAGAGTGATTCATTGGGTATTAGAGTCTGAACCATGAAATCTCTAATGATGTATTATCTTTTCTTCACCTCTGCTACTCAAATCAAGTATTTACTGTGTGTCTGGCTTGTGCTACACCTCCAGGTGTGAGGCACAGACCCTCTCCAAGGGTTTACAGTCTAGTTGGAACTCCTTGGTTCTTACCACCTTCTTTATCTCTACCAGTCATTTTTCAAACCTGCAATTCCCCAACTCTGACACTGATTTCTCCTTTTGCATGCTCCCTCATTGCCTTCCTTGTAGCCTTTTGACTTTCATTAGAAATTAGGATATAAATCTGCTCAAGACACCGAGAGGAGCAGGGGGTAATTTGTATCTCAGGTAAAGTGTGAGCAGACTGAGAAACAATGATTAATTCTTGCACGTTTTGTAAATTCTGTGTGAGCCTGCAATTGTTGGGAGTTTTTCAGCATCTCATGTTTATATATGCATTTTTCTAAACAGAGATGAGGTATTATCTTCACTTAGAACTTTGCTATTTGCTTGAGAAAAAAGAATAATTGAATATTTTTCTCCTTTTTTTTTTTTTTTTTACAAAATGGGCCCTGGGATTCCTGTTTTCCCTGCCATAAATGGTTAATTAAGTAAGTTCTGTGTCTTACATTGACAGCCATCCATCCAAGGCTACCTTTATGCTTTTTTTTTTTTGGCATATGTTAGGGTTCCATTCTCACCCATCCCCACAACATATCCATATATATTCCCTGTACTCCTACATCTCCCTAATTTAAAGAAGTATGGGAAATGAGAGGTATCTCCCCTCAACCTCCTCCCCATTTCTCTCCACACACACACAGACTCAGATTACTGATAGGAACGTGATAACTTTATATCACAAGTTCTCCAAACATTTACCAATCATATGAATAAGATGATGCTCCCTTGCAATTCCTGCTCTTAGGGGAGGGGAGGGGGGATAAGAAACCAATATTCTCAACAGGTCTGGGCAAAAGTGGCAAACTGCTTCCATGGCTGTGGAGAACCACTGTGCCCTGGCTTCTCTGAGGAAATTGGGATTTGTGGCAATGGTAGATTTAAAGTGCCTCTTCCCTTTGCTTTTATTTTTGAGGTCAGATTGAGCCTGGGAGACAGGCATATTGGATGTTCCGTTTTGTTGTACTGTTCTCTAGAAAGAATATTTCATTCCTGTGTAGGAATGAAATCAATTCCTTTCCAGTCCTTTATAATTCTGGGAAGCAAAACACTTACATGCCTCACCCAAAGCCATTTTTACTATTATCCTATTTAGATGACAATGAGGAGGATGCTTTGAAATTCCCAAGGAACACTGACACTGACAGTCATGTAGCCTGGGAGTGGGGAAATTGTATTTTGTTCTCGTCCTCCTCTTTTAGCTGAGAGACTAAGAGGCATTAAATTATGAGAGTACCTATGGTGGTTTCACAATTGCTAAAAAGTGACCCCCTCGATCTTGGGAGCTCTCGGAGACTTCAGTACATCAGTGGGATTCCCATCACCTGTAGGAAACTAGTGGGTTCATTTACTGTTTTAGGCCTAACCTATATGGATTTTTTTCCCACACATACTTAAGTAAACCCACCGTGAGGATGGTCATTCTTATTCTTTCATTCAGATAAGTTTTTTCTTCATCTGGGCACTGAAGGGATACATAAAACAATGTTAACATTTTTGGTAACGTCTTCACCCAGGGATCATTTTTGTTTAACTTCTTATAGGAAAACTTGAGTTAAATAAATATTGTCTTTTTGTATGTCATCCAAATGGTTTCCTTTGGTCTTTTTTGGGGAAAGTGTTGTGAAGGGTGGGTGGTGGAGAAAATTGGAGTTAAAAGAATAAACATTGTGAAAAAATTCCAAGGCAGCTATTTTACCTTATAATAGCTTATCATAAGCTTCCCTACTGTTCTGGTGTGCCTAGTACAGCCTTTGTAAGCAGCACGTAAAGGAACTTAAGTATTTGATAAATTGTAGCTATGTTAATTAATGGAAATGGGGAGATGGTCCTTTCTAATATTAAGCTAAAATGGAGTGCAATATGCTTACTGTCGTGGTATACATGATGTATCCATGGTATACATGACTGTCGTAGTATACATGATGGGAGACCTCTAGTCACAAGATAATCATATTAGCAGGTTAGATTTGAGACTACAAAAATCAGTTTTCAATAACTGTTCTCTTAAGAAATGGTGATATAGTTTCATATTTTCTATAACTACAGCAAAATGGTTTGAATGTCATGGAGGGTTTTCTCTCATTGGTGTTAAGCTCTGGGAATGTGTCTTTAGCTAGATCACATTTGCCAATTACCCTGAATCTTTACAGGATCCTAGCTCCAGGGTGAGGGTGGGGGTGATGATATTGGTCATGTTTTTTCTGTAACTGTCTAGAATTATCCAGGAAGATTCTGGAAATCCATCTCCAGGTGAGTATAGTTGTTTTGTTATTGTCGTTGCTATTTTAAAATGATTTTTAATACATCAACACTGAGTATTATAACAGAAAACATTTAATTGAGGACCCTTGAGGCTATAAATCTGTGTGAGATCTATGGAAAACAAATTCCTCTTGCCACAAATATGTTCACCTCATCTCAGGGGAAAAGAATCCAGAATGATCTAAGCACATTTGCTTTCCAGAGTAATTTACCATTTTGTTGTTTCCATGAACTCCTGCTCTTTTGAAAGTGCAGTTTATGCTCACATGAATAGCATATTATGCTACTAGGATATTAGTAGTTTTAGAAGAATGCAAGGGAACAAGAACATTTATTTCAGAGACTGTTTTCTTTTAAACCCTAATGGTTAGATCCAGTAATAAAGTTTTTTGTAAATACTGTAGCTAAATCTTGGTATGCTGTTACTTTAAGCAAGGGAGGAGTTTTACTGACATTTGGATGTGCTAGATATTTTTGACATCAATCCCCAAGATGATTTCTTCCTGAAGGTTCTTTGGCCTTTAACTATCTTTCCTAATGGTCAGATTTTTAGTTTACTATTAGCATCAGGAAAATAGTTCACTGCTGGTTTTCAGCATTTATTGAGTAGACCATTATATGAAAAGAGAAAATTAATAATTGTTGGGTGTACTGTGCACCAAGTTACATGTGTTATTTCACTTAATCCGTATGTTGGTCCCATGAGATAGGTTACATTATTATCTTCGTTTTACAGATGAAGAAACCAAGACATAAAATGATTGAGTTGCGTGTACAAGCTCACGTAGCTAGTAAGCAACTGAGACAAAATTAGAAAACAAGTCAGCCTGACTGTAAAGCCTGTATAATATAGCCAGTGATGTATTTATTTGTCCCAAGGAAATAGCTACCTAAAGAAGAAACATCTTATTTCACATTATTACCAAGTTGCTTATCAACTGGAAGACTGTTCTGCATTTAAATCATTTAATTGCCAAGTGAGCTTTTTACAGTGCCTTAAGATTCATTTGTGCATTCATTCATCTCTGTGCCAAGCAATGTGCTATGTAATCATAATTTCGAAATGAATATGATTTGGCTTAGTATCAGGTGATAAGTCAAGGAAAGGCTCCTTTGTATAGAAGAAAGAAACCTGGTTTTAGCATTTAGCAGTTCCAAATGTACTTGCAGGTAACTCTGTCTGGTTCTGTTTCTCCATTTGTAAAGTGAAGATGTTAGACTTAGTGATTTATAATCCCATCCATGATTCATAACAGTGGCTGTAAATTGTGGAGCTCATTTGGAAGTGAGAATCTTTGTCATGAACACTAGCTCTAGGCATCTGAAGGCATCAGTGTTCCCATCTGTGAAATGAGGAGGTTGAACTAGATTAGCTCTATTAATTCTGACATCCAATAAAGGTGATGACTTTTGTTTTACAAATCAAGAAAATATGTTTACTGTCACTTCTTACTCTTGCTACAAGAAGTAGCTAGCTATTGGCAGTAACTGCCAAAAATAACTAGAGGAGCAGGCCCTTTAATGCAATGGGAAGAATGAAGGAATTGATACATTGGATGAGACCTGTGGTCCACTCACATCAGGATTTTCACAAGGGCCCAGCCATGGTTGTGCCTAACAAAATATTTCTTAATATGCTTTGCAGATCTTAGGTCATTTTGTCCAGAAACACAAAAATGGACTATGTATTAATACAGATTGTTTGCATAATGACTACATTTGATATATTACCTAAAGTAGAGTCCACTTGAATTCAGTACTTGCAAATTTGGTTAATAAAATAAAAAGGTTAAAATTGAATTTAACCTTTTTATTTGATCAAAATAATATATGTATGTAATTTTAAAAGTCAAAGAGTATTATAGGGCTTATTATTAAAAAAGTAGTCCCCTGCCCCACCCCTCCTTACCCCTGATTCCTGCTCCCCAAAAAGATGTCAACTCCCTAATTCTTAGAACCTATGAATATGTAACTTTACGTGGCAAAGGGGACTTTGCAGACATGATTAAGGCTACAGGCCTTAAAATAGGTTTTCCTGGATTATCTGGGGTGGGGGTGCTAATATTGAGCCCTTAAGAGCAGAGAAAATTCTTGGGCTGAAAGCAGCAGAAGAAGAGAGACTCAAGGGACAGAAAGTGCTGTCGCCAGCTTGAGGATGTAAGGGGCCGTGTGGAAGGTGTGGGAAGGAACTGGATGTTGCCAATAACTTGAAGGAGGCTGGAAGCAGATTCTCCCCCCAACACACACAGTTTCCATATAGGAACAAAGGCTGGTGGACATCATGATTTTGGCCTTATGAGACCCTGTGCAGAACATTCAGCTACATGGTGCTGGACTACTGACCTATGGAAGCATGAGATAATAAATTTGTGCTGTTTTAAACTACTTTTAACATTTTTAACTGTTTCTTTTGGTATATTTCTTTGCTTCTAAATAATACCCTAATATTTAATACAATTTATTTTTAATTTAGGTTTAGAAATTATCTATTTCTAAATTTCTTCTATGGAAGATGAGGAATTACCTTGCTTGTATGCCCCCCAACACACACACATACACACACATGTGCACGTACATTCACATTTCTCTTTCACAAATATAAAAATTGTGGTTAAAATTTTCAATATTTGCATTACACCATGTAAATAAATATTGCTCACAGTTGGTCCATGTGGAGTATCATTGATTATATGTCCTTTGTTTTTTTTCCCCCAAATTATCTCTTTTTGTTTGATTTGTTTCTTTATGTATCTGTATTGAGGTCAGCCCCAAACTTTCTGACAAAACCATAGAACTCCATTCAGTATGCTCAGACATATTAGGTAATCTGTGAGTTTCATTTATTTTTCTTGGCGAGTGCCCTCTTGGGGTTTAACACCCTCCCAATCCACTCTAGAATAATTGTTCTCTAGGCCTACCACCCAGTCATCATCCTGGGAATTCCTTTTGCTGCTACTCTGTGTTAGCTTCTGTTTCCTACATCCCAGGTTGTCCTTGGATTATGCCCTGGTTTTGCTGGACCACACCCCTTACTAACTTCCTTAGGAAGGTTGCATGGGAGGTGATTTTAATAAAATCATTCTGTGTCTGAATATATCTTCACACATGATTAAAATTTTCACTGAGGAAGAATTACTAACTGGAAACAATTTCCTCAGAATTCTGAAGGCATTATTCCAATGTGATCTTGCTTCTACTGTTGCTTTGGAAAAGTCTGATTCCTTACTGATATCTAGTTTTCTATATGTAACTTTTTTTCTCTGCAAGGTTTTCTCTTGGTTTCTAGGGTTTTAAAATTTAATGATATACCTTATTGTGGATCTTCTTGCATTTACTGGGCCGGGCTTTTGGAAACCCTTTCAATCTAAAAACTCATCTTTCATTTTTGAGACATTTCCTTATATTATTTATCATATAATATATTCCCTTCTATTTTTTCTACCTCTAGAATTCTTATTAGTTGGATATTCGACATCCTAGACTGATTCTCTAATTTTCATATATTTTTTCTCCCATGTTCCATTTATTTGTCTTTTGGTTCTACTTTTTGGGAGATTTCTTTAACTTGATCTATCTATCTGAGCCACAGTCCTCATCTGTAAAACGTTAATAAAAGGACCCACCTCACAGGGTTGTTGTGAGGTGTCAAGGAAATAAAACCTGTAAAATGCTTAGCACAGTGAGCTTGAATAAATGGTAGCTGTGCTTGCACATACTGTTATTCTGGAACCAATTTCTTCTCCCTTCTCATGTGAAAATGACAATCCTGGTGGTAGCAATATATCTTGCTTTTACAATATCATATTATATGGTAATATTCACCTTTCTTGTACTGAATTTGGAATAACAGCATTTTCCAATTACACTGTTTCACACACACAAAAATCTATGGTGAAATAAAACAATTCAGTTAGCAATATTAACTCTCTTATTCATGCTTCTAAAAACACTTAAAATCAAAAGTAGCTTTTTCTTTTCTTTCTTTCCACCCTCCCCTCTCCCCCTTGGTAGATGGGAACTGGAAAAATAATGTTGGATACGCACTCCTTGATAGTAAATAGGTACTTTGGAGCCCAAACTAACTCTTTTCTCAGGATGGGAATGCAGTGTAGACCTTTAACATGCGAGGGTTGCCGTACACTCTGCCATGCAGCCCAAAATAAGGCTGGCCAGTAGCTGGGGACACTGAGGAGGCTGATGGGCAATTAGCAAACCTCAAGCCCCGGAGGAGGCCTGGATGAGCTGTGAGCTTTGCAGCCAAGGGCACTTAGGCGCCCCATGGAGACTAGAACTAGAATTGCAGAAAAAGAAGGTCCATAAGTCAGGAACAATCTAGCTTTGCTACTTTACTCATTTTGTTCAAGTGGGGGTGATAGTAAAGCTATATGACATGGGTATCAACCAATCAGATCAGATGCTGGCTATAATTACTTGGTAGGTATGTATCATTCCTGGATTCAACAGATATTTACTGTCTACCACATGCCCAGCACTGTGTTAGGCACTGTATGATGTGGAGCAAGTTACTTTCTTTCTCTGATCTTCAGTTTTCTCACCTGTGAAGAAAAGGAGTAAGTGATCTACAGGGGATCCTTCAGGTCTAACATTTACAAACAATAAAATGGTAACTTCTGATTGTCCTAGGAAAATAATGGAAATAGGTATAGAAAAACAGCAACTGACCCAAGACTTGTAGATTTGAAAATATGGGGGAAAAACAGAAAATGATTCTATGAGTTATTGTTTGATTTGAGAACAGGAGTAAGAATGAATTCTAAATGTCTTATTTCCATAATGTTTGCAAACATACTAAAGGGGAGACAAAGATAGCTCTAATCAAAAGGTGAGTTTGTTTGTTTTACAGCCTTGACATTCCAGCTGCATCCCACTATCCTCCACCAACATGCACATACAAGACACACACACCTTTCCCATTCAGAGTCTACTACTTTCCTTCAGCATCCTCTCTCCAGCTGCTCCCACTCCCAAACCCTCTCTTTCAGTGGCTGGCAATAGCTTGTCCACTCTGACAAGAGTCCATGTTCTAGGTCTTTCTTAACTTCCTCTCTTTTCAGACATGCCCTATCTCATTTCCTGTTCCTTTTGGCCTCGGCCTCCTCATAAGACATTTGATCAATTCATCCTCGCTAATGTGGTCAAGGAGGGCTAAGAAGTTTGTGGGTACCATTCCTGGATAAGATTCATATCACAGGGAGCCTCCCCCAAACCATGCTACCACTTTTATGGTGGATTAAAAAATGTTTAAAACTAAAAAAAATGTTTATTATAGTTCAAACAAATAGAGAAGTAGAGTGACTGTTACAATGAATGACCCCATCAACCAACTTCAACAATTATCAACGTGGTCAATCCTATTTCATCCATACCTCCACCCATTCTCTATTCCCTATACAATGAATTATTTTAAAGCAAATCCCAGACATCATATCATTTCATATGTGAATACCTCACTATACATCTCCACAAACTAAGAACCCATTTATTAAAAAAAATAACTGCAATACCATTATCACATTTAAAAAATTAACAATAACTGTTTAATATTATCAAGTATCCAGTCAGTGTTTACATTTCCCCAATTGTCTCATAAGTCTTTTTTTTTCTACAATTTATTTGAATCAGGATTCATCAGGGCTCATGGTTGGTTTTTAAATACTGATGCTTTGTGATATACAAGGGCAAGGATTTGGGAACAAATGATTGTCTGACATCAGCATTTAGTAACGAATATAGCCCTGTTGCCACAAAGTAGTTCTTTTTCCCTTTCTAGATTGCTGTGACTAAATATTTGCTTAGCATCCCATTGGATTCTGGAAATTCTTTATAAGCACAGTCAGACATCTGTGAAAATGTGAAAGTAGTGAAAACTCAAGTTTCTCCTTGAAATTTAAAAGTTCTTATACAACCAAGACATAGTCTTCCTTTAAAAAAAAAACCCTGCACACACACACACACATGTCCACACACACAAATGCCAACTTCTAATATATCTAGGGAATGTTTTTGCAAATGGCAGTGCAGAGCATATCTGTGTTGTATCATTTCTTTTCTCACAGGATAAGGACCAATATAAGCACATTGGAAACGTGATATTAAAAGAATACTTCAGCATGGATTAATTAAGACCAATATGTTGCAACCCATTTTTGATATTTTTAAATGTGCTGAAAGTTTTAAAGCAGGGTGGAAAAATAGGTTTATGAGTTTGAATGTTAGATTGAGACAAATTACGTGTGGTTACTTGTGTGCTTCTTAAATCTGCTGAGTTTACATTTGATCATGCAGTTTTCCGTAAGCTGCTGCCTTGAATACCATTGGGAAATATTGATACAAACCACATGACTATCACCAGAAAGATGGATAGATACATTGGAGTTAAGGAAAGCTGATTAGGCCGGGCGCGGTGGCTCACGCCTGTAATCTTAGCACTCTGGGAGGCCGAGGTGGGTGGATAGCTCGAGGTCAGCAGTTCGAGACCAGCCTGAGCAAGAGCGAGACCCTGTCTCTACTAAAAAAATAGAAACAAATTAGCTGGCCAACTAAAATATATATAGAAAAAATTAGCTGGGCATGGTGGCAAATGCCTGTAGTCCCAGCTACTTGGGAGGCTGAGGCAGGAGGATCGCTTAAGCCCAGGAGTTTGAGGTTGCTGTAAGCTAGACTGACGCCACAGCACTCACTCTAGCCAGGGCAACAAAGTGACACTCTGTCTGAAAAAAAAAAAAGCTGATTAAATTGAACCATGGTGTCTGGGAGCAGCATTCCTGTTGTCAGGGTCTGTTCTATCCACTTTACCTTTTTATTCATTCTTTGAAGAAGTCTTTAAATGAGTGTAGATTGCATGCAAGATGCTGTGGTGGATTCAAAGTAGAATAGGGCATGCTTGCTCATCCTATTGTTGCCTATGGGACAGGGATGGCAAATTTATTTCATCTTGTGGACCAGTTCTACCTGGAGTACTGTTTCCAGAAGAATTTTGAGATTGGGTTTGGGCTCAGTGGGAAGACAACTATGATCTATTTGTGATGTCTTTCGTTGGATACTGGTGGGAGAGGGTGAGTTGAAGCATTTATGCCACATAGTTGCCATCCTAGGCTAAGGGCTGGAGGGAGATATTCATGTATATAAATAATGGATCATCTACAAGGCAGAATGTTAAAAATTAGAGCTATGAAAGGAGCTCCAAGTAACGTGCTGCAGACAGGCAGTGGGAAGAATGATGGGGTGTTGGGACCAGGAGGATACCCAGAAAAGTTTTTGAGGGAGGTGCTATTTGATCTGCACCTTTAAGCGTGAGTAGAATCCCAACAGGTTAACAAAAAGGGGGCTTTCCTGTCCTTGGGAGGAGTTTGAGTAAAGGCACAGATAGTGATGGCAGATGGATTGTGAGAGGAAGATGACAGAGATAAGCAGATGAGCTAGGAGATTAGGCAAGAGCTGGTGAGGCTCTGCCCGTGCCTGGCAAACTGGAGAGAAGAGTGCAGATCGGAAGTAGTTTAGAGGTGGCCACACCAGGGCTTGATGAATAGGAGGGAGATGTTCAAAATGATATAGAGAAGCAAGTGTGGTCTTGGATGGGGACTGGGGAGCAGATGAGAAATATGAATTCCATTTTGGACATGTTGACTATGGAGTTCTGGAGGGAACCATTAGGTCATGATTTCCAACAGGGTTGGGGACAGTCAGAGATGGCAATGAGAGGAGAGCAGCTTCAAGAGTCAGGGTCATGGGAACCAGCCACCAGGGAAAGACCAATGAGGTCACTTCCAGAAGAAGACACATTGCAAGCCCTTTCAGCATAGGGTGAGAAACCTCAAATCTAAACGTGCTGTGGGGGCAGTCATGGGATGGCGGGTTAAATGTCAAAGCAGAGCACGTATCAGGAACTTGCAGCTCAAGAGTAACACACTACTGCCATCTGGGGGCTCCATGTAGAAATTGCAATGGCAGTTTTGTGAAAGACACACTGAGAGGGCGTTATGTGGAACTGGCAAGACTCTTCCTCTCAAAAACCTTTTCATACATCTTTCTTGAACTCTTGTCAGCCCCACTCTACTTCTCTGTCCCCAGTGAAGAAAACCATGGGGGCGCGTGTTCTGTACCATCCCTTATTTCCAGAAGGGGTTAATCCTGACAGCAGAGTATTTCCAGTCAGCCACAGCATCCTAGCACTGAACTGAGACTCTTCGTGCTGCTGCTGTTGTCCTGTAGCAACTGACCGAAGTTCCCACCTGAACCACAACTCCCTGCTGCATCCACCAAATCCCTCATTTTGACTGAGTCACTGCCTGGCTCTCACCTTTGGTGCTAGAATATTCAATTTTTGCTTCCAGAGCACCATTTACTTATTTATGTTTTCTTTTGCTAACATCCTTTTCTGAAGTGGAACTGGATCTGCATTTGTTCATTCTTCATTCAACAAACATCTGTCAAGGGGCTAAAGTGTGTCAGGTACTGGGGATACGATAGGGAGCAAAAACAGATGGAGCTCCTCCAAAAAGCTGTATTACAGTCTAACTGTAAAGACAGAAAACAATCATTTCAAATGTGAGAATTACTAAGAAGGAAAGACTGATGATGCAGTGAGATGCAGTGAGGTGAGATGAAGAAAAGGTCAATGAGGCAGTGAGAACCGGTAACAGGCTTGGAGGGTAGCAAAAATGTTTCTGAGGATGTGACATTTAAGCTAAAATTTGGAGAATTGGTAGGAATGGGCCAGAAATTAACTGTTCTGAAAAATGTGAAAGCTACAAGGCCAGGAAAAGAAGGGGGGGCCATCTTCCTGGTTCCTCTGTCTTCTAAGATGACAGTGTGGCAGGGAGATTCAGCGACTTTAACACAGGCCAGTCCCTAGGAGTATCTTTAATTCTGAGTGGGCACATCAACTAAAGTGAAAAGCATATGGCTAAAATCAAAATGATCATTACAACAATGACAATGAGAAAAATCAGGAAATGTAGAAACAGAGAACCCCTTCAAAATAACTCTCCAAATTAGACTGCCCCATTCGGAAAGGAATAGATATAAATACGTAAAAAAATACTACTGTTCTTGAAGTCTTGAAATATTATGTTTTGGTTTCTTTTTTTATTTTTGCTTTTAAAGAATTGAACCCATTTTCTAAAAATCTCCATATACACTGATTTGGACAACTTGATCATAATGTCTTAAATCTTTTAACACATCACACATGAACCAAATCTAGATAGCAAAATCTTTCTGAGCTTTAACATTCCTCATCAGTAAAATAGAGATAACAATAATAGCTACATCCTAGGTTTTTTTTTGAGACTTAATAAGTTAACACTGGTAAAGCACTGAAACCAGTGCCTGGCCCATAGTAAGCATATAATACATATTAGTAGTGAGATTTCAGGGTTGACCTATTTATAGAACATGTCAGAGGAAAATACTTCAAGGCTGCCGGAACACTGAGATTGCTTCAACACCATGGCATGGAAGAGGCTGGCAACTCCAGTTACACAAGGGCCAACCCTGACAGTAGAAATGGTAAGTGAAAAAAGAATCAATCCCAGTACATCAAATATGAGTCATCTGGTTTGCAGAAGTACCCACAGAAAGAAGCTTATTTTGTAGCTCAAGTTTATAAGGGATCTCCCCTCCCTCATTCCTAATAATCATCTAGTCTCTACCTAAATACCTCCAGCAACAGGGAGTTCCCTATTTTTGGAGAAAGGCCATTTCATACCTTGATAGTTCTAACTTTTTGGATCAATCTTCACATTCTATAGTCAAAAAATCATATTCTTTTTAAGTCTACCCATTAATCTATCTTCTTCCCTGAAGAACCAAACCAAACAAAAAAGTCCCCCTTCACAACTGGCAAAATTAGAGGAAGGACTGTAGATTACAATATTGTAACACCGTTAAATTTCCTGAATTTGATAGTGGTACTGTGGTCAGCTATGAGGATGTCCTTGTCCTGGGGAAATATGCACTGAAGTATTAAGGAGTAAAGCGGCATCGTACATGCAACCTGCTTGCAAACAGTTCAGAAAAAAAAAGAACACTAATATATAAGTTGTGATTAAACAAATGCCAAAATATTTAAAATTGGTGAGATCTGAATAGATGATATATGGGAATTCTTTGCTCTATTCTTGCAACTCCTCTGTAATTTTTTAAAATTATTTCAAAATAAAAAGTTAATAGAAATCCGCTCTCTTCCATATGACAGTTCTTCAAAGGTTTGAGAGCAATTGCCACATTTATTCTATTCTACTCTTTTCTCTCTCTCATTTTTTTCACTCTTCACTTATGATTAATTCTTCAACAAATATTAATTAAGCACCTGCTGTGTACTAGGCCCAGAGCTGGGCACTGTGGATACAGCAGAGAAGAAAGTCAATTCCTCCTGCTCTTGTGGAACTTGAGGGCACTTGGGGGAGACCAAAGGCAATGAAATTATTCTATAAATGGTTTTATTCTTCCTAACTTTGGTAGGGCTGTGAAGGAAGAATCAGGGTGAGGGTGGCAGTGGTATGAGAGAGCCTGCCAGAAAGTTCTGAACCTGGCAAATGGCCCCAGCATCTCAGGTTGTAGCAATGCAAAGGGCAGTGAGCCAAAGAAATTAGCACTCATCTGTGAAAAATCTGTTGGCTGAGGGCAAGGATTTGTGAACCCAGGTGAGCAGCTGTGGACAAGCATTTGATAAGTTGTTCCATCTGCTCTCATAAATGTCACGAAGCATCGAAAGGAGATTACCTGGATTTGAATGAAAGCTGCTGTGTCCCAGACATGTAATTGTGAAAGAGGACAGAATAGCCTCAGTGCCTTGGTGCAGGTGGCTCGGAATGTTGGGGACTACCTCAGAAACCAGGGCCCCAGCTCCGCCCCTGTCCCTGCCTTCGTCCCCCATCAATCACAGCTATGCCTGATGACATGGCTATGGCAGTTGGGCCCTTGCCACACAATTTCAAGCTTGGGTTTGAGTTGGGCCTCAAAGAGTCCTGGGAACAGAAAGTTTAACAGGAATCATGCCAGTTTCTGCAGTAGGATTTGCCTTACAACCTAAATGAGAAAACTTGAGCTTTAGAGCCATTAACATGTATTTCTTCCCAAGAAGAATAGCCATTATATAGGGGGGTGGATGTGAAGATCAAGCTGAGGAGGTGCAAGTGGCTTATATAAAGCACCTAACACAATGCCTGCCACACTGGAACATTCAATAAATATTTACCCCTTTCAACTTCCTTTGAGCTGAGGAACCAGAGCCAATCTAAAAGAGTGAAGCACCAGAAATGTGGTTTTTTTTTTTTTTGGTGTATTTCTTGTGTTTATTTACTTTTTGAATATATAATGAAAATATTACCATTTATTAATGTTGCTAGTCAGAAATAATATTTGCCATATATAAATTAAAACGTTTTTGACATCATGGCTATAATTCAGGTAGAGTTTCAAAAACATTTCTTGAATACTCATTGTAATAAAGAAAATAGAAAACAAAAGTTTTTAACATTTTCAGTTGTTTGTTTAACACTTTACAATATATTTATTAAGAAGGATTTTTTAATACATCCACCATTTGAATTTTTTAAATAAAGGGCAATTAAAAAACATAAAATTAAAAATTTAAACTTTCAAATAGCTATTATACTTACTAAACAGAGGAATTATAGGAAATATATTACATCTAATCATAATCTCACTGTTAGTGATACTACATCATATATGTTCTGAGTCCCTATGTGCTTATGCATGAATCATCACCATGCAGGGATGGCTTTAGGGGCATGCAACTCATGCATTTGCATAGGACCCTGTGTTTAGTAGGGTCACATGTATCTACAATAAATGGAAAATAGGACAATAAAATACATGCAACAGGGACTCAGAATTAACTTAATACACTTCATAAAGAGCTTTAGGAAGAAATAATAACATGAACACCTCTGCTTTTGAGGCAAAAAAAAAGAGAAACACTAACAGACGCTGGTTATAGAGCACTTATGTGTCAAAAAACATTCTCAAGGTTTTACAAGGGTAATCTCCTTTAATGCTCACAATAACATTTGAGCTAGATGCTATTATAATCTCTGTTTACAGATGTGGAAACTGAGGCACAGAGGATTACAAAGCTAAAAACTAAGTAGTAGGTGCAGAACTTACTTAGTTTGGCTGCAGAGCCTGCATACTTTACCACTATCACCCTATCTTTAGTGTTTTGCTCAGGAACCAAAGAAATACTTCTTTTAGGAAACTCAAATCTTCCCCTCTACACAACTCCCTCTCCACTCTTACTACCTCTTTTAATCTTAGGGAAACTTAATTTAGCAACCCTTTTCTTAAATATCTGGAATAAATAGCCTGGCTCAGTCCAACATTTTACCAGTTCAGTATAGTCCACATAAACTTGGGTGAATGAGTTTAATTTTAATGTTTTATTGAACATAGAACAAATATACAGAAATGTGCATAAAACATGTATGTACATTTTAACAAATACTTAGAAACAAATACCCATGCAACCACCAAGTAAGATCAGAAGTAAAAAAAAAAAAAACATTGGGATGCCACAGAAGCCCTCCGTGTTTTTTTTCTTTTTTTTTTCTTTTTTCTTTTTTGAGACAGAGTCTTACTCTGCTGCCCCGGTAGAGTGCAGTGGCATCATCATAGCTCACTGCAAGCTCAAACTCCTGGGCTCAAGTGATCCTCCTGCTTCAGCCTCCCGAGTACCTAGGACTACAGGTGCACACCACCACGCCTGGCTAATTTTTCTATTTTTAGTAGACATGGGGTCTCACTCTTGCTCAGGCTGGTCTCAAACTCCTGACCTCAAGCAATCCTCCATGGGTCTCTTTTTAATCAAAGCTCCTTTTTCACCCCCAGGAGGAACCACTACCCTGACTTTTATGGTAATAGTTCTTTGCTTTCTTTTAGTTTTATCATCTCCATATGCATGTCTAAGCAATATAGTTTAGTTTTACCTGTGTTTGAACTTCATATAAATGGATCCACACCGTAAGTATTCTTTTTAAAAAACAGCTTTATTATCATACAGTGCACGTCCTGAAAATTCACCCTTTTAAGTTGTATAATTCAGTGGTTTTTAAATATATTCCGAGTTGTATGACCATCATCACAATCAATTTTAGAACATTTTCATCACTTCAGAAAGAAACCCTGTACTTATTATCAGTCATTCCCTTTCCCTTCCTCCCTCCAGCCCCTGGCAACCACTAATCTAGTTTCTGTCTCTATGGATTTGCCTCTTCTGAACATTTCATACAAACAGAATCATACAATATGTGGCCTTTGGTGTCTGCCTTTTTTCACTTAACATAATGTTTTCAAGGTTCATCCATGTTGTAGCATGAACCAGTACTTTTCCTTTTATCCAGTCATTAGTTAATGGACATTTGGGTGGTTTGCACCTTTTGACTGTTATTAATAATGCCACTATGCACATTACAAGATTTTTTGTGAACACATGTTTTCATTTCTCTTGGGTATTCACTTAGGAGTGGAATTGCTCGGTCATAAGGTAATTCTATATTTATTCTTCTGGGGACATTCCAGACTATTTTTCAAAGCAGCTGCACCATTTTATATTCCCATCAGCAATATTTAAGGATTCCAATTTCTCCATATCCTTGCCAACCCTTGTTATTGTCTGTCTTTTTAAATTATAGCCATCCTACGGTGGCTCACGCCTGTAATCCTAGCAGTCTGGGAGGCCGAGGCAGGCAGATCGCTCCAGGTCAGGAGTTCGAAACCAGCCTGAGCAAGAGCGAGACCCTGTCTCTACTAAAAAAATAGAAAGAAATTAGCAGGACAACTAAAAATATAGAGAAAAATTTAGCCGGGTATGGTGGCGCATGCCTTTAGTCCCAGCTACTCAAGAGGCTGAGGCAGTAGGATTGCTTAAGCCCAGGAGTTTGAGGTTGCTGTGAGCTAGGCTGACGCCACGGCACTCTAGCCTGGGCAACAGAGTGAGACTCTTTCTTAGAAAAAAAAAAAAGTAAATTATAGCCATCCTAGTAGGTATGAATTGGTATATCATTGTGGTTTTAATATGAATTCCCCTGATGGCTAGTGCTGTTGAGAATCTTTTCATGTGTTTATTGGCCATTTGTATATCTTCCCTGGAGAAATGTCTATTCACATCCTTTGCCCATTTTAAAATTGTGCTATTTATCTTTTTATTATTGAGTTGTAAAAATACTTTATATATTTTAGATAAAGATCTCTTATCAGATACATGATTTGCACATATTTTCTCTCATTCTGTGGATGACTGTCTTTTCCCTTTTCTGACAGTGTCCTTTGAGGCATGAGAGTTTTAAATTTCGATGGAGTCCAATTTATATATGTTTTCTTTTGTTGCTTATGCTTTGGTGTGATATCTAAGTATGTTTTGCCTAATTCAAGGCCACAAAGATTTGCTTCTGTGATTTCTTGTAAGAGTTTTATAATTTTAGCTCTTACATTTAGGTCTATGATCTATTTTGAGTTAATTTTTGTACATGATGTGAGGCAGTGGTCGAAATTCATTCTTTGCATTTGGATATTCAGTTGTCCCTGCACCATTTGTTGAATGGACTTTTCTTTCCCCATTGAATGGTCTTGTCACCCTTGCCACAAATCAGTTGACCATAAATGTATGTGTTTAGTTATGTGCTCTCAATTCTATTCCACTAATCTATATATCTGTCCTTATACTGGGACCACAGTGTCTTGATTATTGCAGCTTTGTAGTAAGTTTTGAAATTGGAAAATGTGAGTCCTCCAACTTTGTTCTTCTTTTTCAAGATTGTTTTTGCTCTTCTGGGTCCCCTGCCTTTCCATATGAATTTTAGGATCAGCTTGTCAATTTTTATAAAGAATCCAACTGAGATTATGCTAGGAATTACATTAAATCTGTAGATCAATCTCTAGGTCACCATTGTATCAATATTAAGTCTTCCAAACCATGATCATGAAATGCCTTTTCATTTGTTTTGTTCTTTAATTTCTCTCAACAATGTTTTGTGATTTTCAGCATAGGAGTCTTAAACTTCTTTTGTTAAATTTATTTATAAATATTTTATTTTTGACGCTATTATGAATGGAATTATTTTCTTAATTTCATTTTTGGATTATTCATTGCTAGTGTATACAAATACAATTAATTTTTGTATACCTGTCCTGTATCATACAATCTTGATGAAAGCATTTATTAGTTCTGGCAGTTTTTTAGTGATCTCCTTAGAATTATCTATATACAAAATCATGTTATCTACAAATAGAGATAGTTTTTCTTCTTCCCTTCCTTCCTTCCTTTTCCTTTCCCTTATTTCCCTAGCTAAAACCCCTAGTACAATGTTGACTAGAAATGGCAAGAGAGGACATTCTTGACTTGTTACTTTTCTTGCTTTCTATTTCATTAATTTTTGTTCTTATCTTTATCATACCGTTTTCTAATTTTGTTGCACTTACCTTGTTTTCTTTCTTACATCTTGAGATGGATGTTTAACTCATTAACTTTTGGCCTTCCATAATTGCTAATAGATACAAGTTTTATTTACTTCTTTTTAGAGACAGGGTCTTGCTATGTTGCTCAGGCTAGTCTGGAACTCATGAACTCAAGTGATCCTCCCACCTCAACCTCACAAGTAGCTGGAACTACAGGCACATGCCACCACACTTGGCTCCCACAAGTTTCAATGTGGGTATTTTCATTATTGTTCAGCTAAAAAATATTTTTAAATTCCACTATCGTTCTTCTTTGACCCATTAATTATTTCAGAGTATGTGTCTTAGTTTTCAAACATACTGAGATTTTCCAGTTATCTTTTTGTTATTGATTTGTAACTTACTTGTACTGAGATCAGATTTTAATTCTTTGATATGTGTTGAGACTTGCTTTCAGGCCTAGTGTAAGGTCAAATTTTGTAAATGTTTTGTATATGTATTCAGTAGTTGTTGGTTGCAGTGTTCTATACGTTGGCTATTAGCTGAAGTTATTAATCATATTGTTCAAAAATTCTATAACCTTAAAGATATTTTTTGTCTCTTGATCAACTATTGAGATAGGTGTGGTAAGACCTCCTACTCTTGATTGTATATTTGCCTATTTCTCCCTTAGTAAATTAAGTTTTCCTTTATGTATTTCAAGGCTTTATTATAAGTGTATAATCATTCAAATTTGTTAAACTTCCTAAAGAATTGAAACTTTTATCATTATGAAATAACCTTCTATATATCTAATAATGCTTTTTGCTTGCAAGTGTATTGTGTCTGATATGATATGAATATAGCTATACAAGTTTTCTGCTATATGTTATTTGTACTCACCAGCAAATTGGTTTCCCTGATCATCACCTAAGTGCACATTTGGGAATAACACCAATTGGGTATCGGACAGAGGCGGGGGGTGGGGGGAGGAGATGGGTGTATACCTACATGATGAGTGTGATGTGCACTGTCTGGGGAATGGACACGCTTGAAGCTCTGACTCGGGGGGATGGGGGAGTATGGGCAATATTTATAATCTGAACTTTTGTACCCCAATAATAAGCTAAAATATTAAAATAAAATAAAATAAAATATAAAAACATGGATTAAATAAAAAAATTTATTGATATATAATATTTGTACATATTTATGGGGTACATGTAATATTTTGATACATACATATAATGTTTACTGATCAAATCAGGGTATTTAGCCATCACCACAAACATTTATCATTTCTTTTTGTTGGGAACATTGCAAATCTTCTCTTCTAACTCTTTTGAAATATACGATATGTTGTTTTTCACTATATCACCCTATTGTGCTATTGAACACTAGAACTTTTTCTTTCTATCTAACTGTATGTTTGTACCCAATTAACCAATCTCTTGTCATTCTCCCACCCACACACTCTCCCCAGCCTCTGGTATCTCTCATTCTACTCTCTACCTCCATGAGACCCATTTTTTTAGCTTCTACATATGAGTGAGAACATGCGAAATTTGTCTTCCTGTGTCTGGCTTATTTCACTTAACATAACAACCTCCAGTTCCATCCATGTTGTTGCAAATGGCATAATTTCATTTTTTATGGCTGAATAGTATTGCATTATACACACACACACACACACACACACACACACGCATCACATTTTCTTTATCCATTCATCCATTGATGGACACTTAGGTTGATTCCATATCTTGGCTATTGTGAATAGTGCTGCAATAAACATAGGGGTGCAGATATCCCTTTGATATACTGATTTCCTTTCCTTTGCATAAATATACAGTAGTAGGATTGCCGGACCATATGGTAGTTCTATGTTTATTGTTTTGAGAACCCTCCATACTGTTTTCCATAATGGATGTACTAATTTACATTCCCACCAACAGTGTGTAAGAGTTCTCTTTTCACCAGCATTTGTTATTTTTGTCTTTTTGATAATAACCATTCTAATTGGGGTAAGATGTTATCTCATTGTGTTTTTTATTAAACAAATTTTTATTATGCTTAATGTACATAGTTTTGGGATACATGTGATAATTTAATGCATTCATATAATTTCTAAAGATCAAATTAGTATACTTGGGATATCCATCACCTTAAATATTTGTCTTTTCTTTATGCTAGAAACATATGAATTATTCTCTTCCAGCTATTTTGGAGCATACAATAGATTATTGTAAACTATAGTCACCTTACTGATCTATCTAACATGAGGTCTTATTTCTTCTATCAAACCGTATATTTGTACCCATTAATCAACTTTTTTTCATCTTCTCTCCTCCCCTCATTGTGGTTTTGATTTGCATCTCCCTGTTGATTAGTAACGTTGAGCATTTTTTAGTATACCTATTGGCCATTTGTATATCTTCTTTTGAGAAATGTCTGTTCTGATCCTTTGCCCACTTTTTAATGGGAATATTTGGGGTTTTTTTGCTGTTGTAGGTCATAAACATTTAATAAAATTATTCATATATTTGGGTTTAAAACTAGTATTTTCTTTTGTGCTTTTATTGGTCCCACCTATGTTTCTTTAACCTCTTCTTTCTTGACTTTAAAAGAAATCTGACTGAGAATATTTTGTTGATTATTCAACTTTTTTTCCTCTCTTCTAGTTTGGAAATTTACATCCTGTTGCTGTAATTTTAATAAGCACATCCTATTAATTACTACACATGTAATTACCTTATCAAAGTGTAAATTTAATAAATACCTAAATCACTTCCGATATGATACAAGGCCCTTAAAATAGTAGAACTCCTGACGTCTTTTCTCATTATGTGGTACTCTAAGTTTATTTTTTAAAAGGCAGAATAGATATTTTTATGATTCCTTCTTCCATCAACGTTCGCTTACATTGCCCACGTACTACCACTTTCCTTGCTCTTCATTCCCTCCTGCGTTTAGTTCTTCTAAAATCATTTTCCTCCTGAAGTACATCCCTCAGAATTTCCATTAGTGCGGTCTGCTGGTGACAAACTCCGTGTTTGTGTTTGTCTAAAAAATAAACTTTCTTCTACCCACTTTTTGAATATTTTCATGACAATGCTGCCCTCAGGGTGCCAGATTAACATGGGCAGGGGCTTCCATAAATATACCCCATTCAGACTTTGACATCCATGAACAAAAGTCCTAGTGTAAAGTGCCCATATGGCATCAGCTCCTTTGGTGGGATAACAATACCTATCTCAATTGGGTTGCTGAGATGCTTAAATGAGATAATGATGGAAAATTCCTGGCACAGAGGAGGAAGGCAGCCAAAGGTAGTTATTATTATTTCAACTGAAAGTTTTGACTTTTAGCCTTCAGGATTTTAAGGTTTTTGTGTGTAGGGGGTTGTTTTGTTTTTTGTAATTGGAAAATAAAATATGGCCTCCTTAGAGTCACTGGAGCCAGAATCCTTGCAATTGGAAGCCCCCTTACCCCCAACTTCTCTCTCATAACATGAGACCAGAGAGAGGGTATGCTTAGCATCCACCTGGAGCCAATTTAGCAAATGCTCCGCCCAGCCCTACGTTAAGAGACCCTAGCTCTGTTCTAATGACCCAACCCAGAACCCAGACACATTTACACAATCAACATTTTTTTTTTTTTTTGGTCAGAGTTCTGAGATGTAGTCTTTGTCTTTTCTGATGTCACCAAGTCCAACTGTAGATGACCTGATTTGGTGATGAAGCCAACTTAAATGCAGAACAAGATTCTGCTTAGAGGCCAAGGTCAGATGTCATAGTACTAGGAAGCAGAAGCAAGAGTTTGAAGAAAACCCTTAAGCCACAGCCAGCATCACCCCTGACTGCAAGGTGAGCACCCTGCCTTCTTTGTACCTCCAAAGCCCTCCACCCTCCACCAACACCATCCCATTCTTCCATCCACAAGAGAAAGGCCACAATCCTGAGATGAAGGTACTTTGTCTTCAAATGGAGATTGTTTACTCCAAGGAATTCTAGGTATTGGGGTTGGAAATAAGAAAGCAAAAAGGAGCAGGTAAAGCACCTTGGCAGGCTGAAGATGAACCCAACAGCAGCCAAAAGGCATAGGACTGTTCGCTCACTTCCAAGCCTCAGGAGTCAAGAACAAGTAATAGCAACTGTTTTGCACTTGGTCGGTCCACTTGTGCTGTGCATGCCGCCACCACAACCCTTGACCCCCAAAAGCCCCACAGGAGCCTCCCAGCCACACTTTATAGAAGGGAAGGAGCTTTCCTGGAACCAGAAGTAAGGGAAAATGGAGTGTTGTGGGCTGAATTGTGTGCCCCCGCAATTTGTATATTGTAGTCCTAACCCCCAGTACCTCAGAATGTGAGTGTATTTGGAAATAGGGCCTTTAAAGAGGTGATTAACACATTGATTGCCATGTGAGTTATATTTAACTCAGGATAGTTTTGAGCCCAGGGCCTTGTGAAGCAGAACTCGGCGGCAATCGGTTTGTGAAAATCTTACTTATTGATGTTCTTATTGTTACAATTAATATTGACAATTTAATTCTAAAAACATACGTGGTGTTGCATATAACTCATGCACAGAAAACAATAAAAAATAACAAATTAGAAAGGATCGTTTTGTTTTAATAAAACACTATACCCCCAGGGGAAAAAAGTTTGTTTTCTAGTGTGGCAATTTGTTAAGTTAAAAATGAGGCTCGTAGGGTGGGCCCCAATCTGACTGGTGTCCTTATAAGAGGAGGAAATTTGGACACACTGAGAGACACAAGGGGTGCACACGCACAGAGGGGATGACCATGTGAAGAGTTAGCAAGAAGGTGGCCATGTGCAAGCCAGGGAGAGAGGCCTCAGGAGAAATCAACCTGGCTGGCACCTTGATCTGGACTTCTGGCTTCCAGAACTATAAGAAACAAATTTCTGTTGTTTAACCCCCCCAGCCTATGGTATTTTGTTATAGCAGCCATAGCAAACTAATACATTGAGCCACTGGCTGCATGGTCTATACACTCTGGAAAGCCCTGCATGTCACTTCTATGGGGTTGCTTCTTGTCTGGAGCCAGTGATGCCAAACTCAGCAAAGAAATCCCCTCAAGAGCTCACAGAAGAGCAACCTAGCAACCTATCCTTGAGCCAAAAAACAGAGGCACTCTATCAGCGGCAGAGAGCTGCCATTCTGGGGTTTAGTCAAATTGTGTTTCATTTCACACATTTCTCCTTCAAGTACGAGTTGAAAGAGGAACATATTGATGAAGAAAGATTGTAGGGGAATGTTTTTTAACCATTACTGGCTCACATACCCATTAAAAAAATCTACAAAGCTATGTCTTATAAGAATATACAGTCTATATTAGTTTCCTATGGCTGGCTGCCTACAATGGTCTCTGAATGTTTGTGTGCCCCAGAAATTCATATGTTGAAATCCTATCCACCAAGGTGACAATATTAGGCAGTGGGGCCTTTGGGAGGTGATTGTTGCCCTTATGAAAAAGACCTCAGAGAGCTAGCTCACCCCTTGCACCATGTGAGGACACAGCAAGAAGGCACCATCTACAAACCAGGAAACAGGCCCTCACCAGGCACCAAATATGCAGATGCCTCAATCTTGGACTTTTCAGCCTCCAGAACCATGAGAAATAAATGTCTGTTGTTTATAAACCAAGCAGTCTATGGTATTTGGTTATAGCAGCCCAAATGGACTAAGACACTACCATAACAAATTACTACAAACTTGGTAGCTTAAAACAAGGGAAATTTAGTTTCTCATAGTTCTGGAAGCCAGAGGTTTAACATCAATTTCTCTGGCCAGAATTCAAGGTATCAGCAGGACTGCACTTTATTCCTTGCCTCTTCCAATTTATGGTGGCTGCTGGCATTCCTTTGCCTGTGGTCACATCACTCCAGTCTCTGCCTGTCTTCACCTTCTCTTACGTGTGCATCAACTCTCCCTCTGCCTCTCTCTGATAAGGACACTTGTGATTGGATTTCGGATCTGCCTGGGCAATCAAGTCAAGATTTTTTACTTAATCACATCTGCAAAAACCCTTTTACTTTATAAGGTAACATTTACACGTGCCAGGGATTAGGACTTGATATATTTTGGTGGCCATTATTTGGCCTTATACAGAGTCCAAAATCTTTCCAGACAATTTCAGGAAGATCATGGATTCCAGGTAGGAACATCTGCTCTGGAGTTGCATTTCACACAGATATGCTGTAGACAGATACATTGCAGACAGGTCCATTTACATATTCACAAACCTCTCTACATCTAAGAATCAACTATAGGGCTGGTTAAAATTATACTAAATAAAAAGCCACACCTTCAACCTCCTAGGCCTAATAAATCAGAATCCCCAAAGATGGGGCCTAGGAATCTGCATTTCAAACAAGCTCCCAAAATGATTCTGATGCAGCCAATCTTGCACCCATACTTGAGTGAATGTTCGTTAAGAGCCTTGGTGATCCAAGTACCATCTCTGTTAAATGGACATAATGCCACCTCCTTCACAATAAAAGAAGATAGGGCTATGCAAGAATATTTACAACAAAGATAGTGCGAATGCTTTCCCCTCCCTTCCCCCTGTACAAAGGTGAGGAACTTTTACTATTCACTTGATTTTCATCCCACCTCATGTTTAATACACCTGGCCTCAAGACGCGGAGCTAAGGGAAAGGAGAAAGAGAGAGGGAGAAGGGTAGGGTGGGTGGAGGGAGAAAGAGTCGCAACCTGCCCAGCAACAGGCAAATCCGCTCAGCGGACCCAACCAAGCTGCACTTGACGTCCGGCGGGCCTGCTGCGCCCCCGCTCCTCTGGCCTTGGCTGTGCAGGGAGCCCGCCCCCGCGCTCCGCTGATTGGCCGCGCTGGCCCGCTCGTCACGCTCTTTTGTCTCAGCGGGCGGAGGATAAAAGCTGCCGAGGCTGCCTTGGGAACCGCGCTGCTTCGACTCGGCTACCCCTCGCTGGGCGGCCCTGCGAAGCAGCTCCGTCGGGCAGCCCCCGGTCGCTTAGCGGCTTTGGCGGCGCCCGTCCTTTCCCCCCGCAGGGCCGCGGGGACTGGAAGGCGGCCTCCACGGCTGTCGGCGCAGGAGCATCCACTGCCCACCAGCGCAGTGCAGGTAAAGACAGGGGCGCGATTGCCCGGCGCGGACAGGGGAGGGGGAAGCCCTGGTGGTGCTGGGCGGCTCCCGGCTTGGAGAATCGGTAACTGCGAGGCAGGGGAAGGAGCACTTCCGTAGCCCGGCTGCGCTGAGGGAGGAGGTGGGGTGCACCTGGATGCGGCCGACTGGGTAGGATTTGCCTGCATTGGGGGGGAGGGACTCGCAAGCTGTTTGCCTTGAACCCCCTTGGCATCTTCTCATCCCTTCCCGGGGAGGAATATGTGAGTGGGTGTGTCCAACTCCTATTCCCTTTCTCCGTAGCTGGCCATCAAAGCCACACCTGAACTTGAATTCTGTGCAGCTGATTGCAGAGCTGGTAGGCCGGCGGTTTCCTGGGGGAAATAGGGGGGGGGCTTTGGCTTGTATTCAGAAGGGGGCAGAGGGAATTTTCCACCTGGCGACAGCGGAGGCTGTGGAGGGAGGGAGTAGCAGGATGACGGGTGAAGCTGCTTGTGACCCTTCCCTTCCCTGGCCGCCTCCGCTGTGGCGCAGTCTTGATGCCTGCCTAGAGGACCCGGATCTGCGACCCCCTGTGGACAGAGATTGACCATATCCCCGAGACGAGATTTCTCACGGAGAGCACCGGTTGCAGAGGCTGGAAATGAAATAAAGGCGCACTCTTGCATCTGAGCTCATGTAAGAATCTGAGAAATAATGGGGGATGGGGGAGACTGAGAAGGGGATGTGGTCAAGACCAGAGACTATGAGGTTAATGAGATCTTATCCCTGCAAATCCGTGACCATTGTGCTCTCTTTTGAGAGCCCAATATTGGCTCCACACACTATTACAACCTAGAATTCGAAGCAACAGTTGTCCCTCTTGAAGGACTGGCGGGAGGGGGATGGATGTGGCTGCAAAAGGCACCTCGCTAGTGCGCACACACCGAGTAGCTCCAGGAGGTTGTAACTGCCAGTCTCTTGCGGGATATTTTTAGGGCAGTGGGCAAATATAAAATGTACTGTAGGATATCCAGGTAGGGAGAGAATACAGCTGCAGCCTGTTCTCTTATTAACCGTCTCTGCCTTTTTTCTTTTTTACAGCCCCTACTGAGATAGAAAGGAAGAGCCACCCCCTCTCCCCGAACGCCAGCAGATTAGGCTTTTCTAAACACCCTGAGCATCTTGTTATATCCAGATACCCTGTCATCCTTAGTCATGGCTAGCATCCTTGCACGTGTGGGTAACAGCCGGCGGCAGAACGCACCCTTGCCGCCTTGGGCCTTTTCCATGCTGAGGTCTCTGGGGAGGAGTCTCGTTCCTTTAATGGCCAGCATGGCAGAGAGAAACATGAAGTTGTTCTCAGGGAGGGTGGTGCCAGCCCAGGGGGAAGAAACCTTTGAAAACTGGCTGATCCAAGTCAATGGGGTCCTGCCAGATTGGAATATGTCTGAGGAAGAGAAGCTCAAGCGCTTGATGAAAACCCTTAGGGGCCCTGCCCGGGAGGTCATGCGTTTGCTTCAAGCGGCCAACCCCAACTTAAGTGTGGCAGATTTCTTGAAGGCCATGAAATTGGTGTTTGGGGAGTCTGAAAGCAGTGTGACTGCCCATGGTAAATTCTTTAACACCCTGCAGGCTCAAGGCGAGAAAGCCTCCCTTTATGTGATCCGTTTAGAGGTGCAGCTCCAGAATGCTATCCAGGCAGGCATGCTCGCTGAGAAAGATGCAAACCAGACTCGCCTGCAACAACTCCTTTTAGGGGCTGAGCTGAATAGGGACCTGCGCTACAGGCTTAAGGATCTTCTCAGGATGTATGCAAATGAGCAGGAGCGCCTTCCCAATTTCCTGGAGTTAATCAGGATGATAAGGGAGGAAGAGGATTGGGATGACACCTTTATTAAACGGAAGCGGCCCAAAAGATCTGAGTCAATGGTGGACAGGGCAGCCAGCCCTGTGGCATTTCAGGCCTCCACACCCATAGTGATTGGCAGTGCTGACTGCAACATAATAGAGATAGATGATACCCTGGATGACTCAGATGAGGATGTGATCCTGGTGGAGTCTCAGGACCCTCCAGTTTCATCCTCAGGTGCCCCTTTCTTCAGCGACAGGGCCATATATCAGGATCAAGTGCTGGTTATTGATTCCCCCAACAACTCCATGGCTCAGGCTCCTTCTACCAGTGGTGGTTCTGGGCAAAAGAATGATGGTCCTGGGGATATTCGTAGAGCCAGGAAGCGAAAACACACAATCCGCTGTTCATATTGTGGTGAGGAGGGCCACTCAAAAGAAACCTGTGACAACGAGAGCAACAGGGCCCAGGTTTTTGAGAATCTGATCATCACCCTGCAGGAGCTGACACATACAGAGGAGGAAGGGTCAGGAGAGGCCCCTGTTGAATACTGTGACCCCTTTGAGCTACAGGAAGGCGGTAGCCCCCAGTTTTAAATGAGCCCTTACCTATGTTAAGAATTCAGTAATGGGAAAACTGGGGGTGGGGGGGTGCTTCTAATTGCATGAATTAATCCACAAAGTGGCTATCTTTTGGGGTGGAGGAAAAGAGGGTCTGGATACCAGCACAGTAGAGGGAGATGGCCTGACCTCTGTCCTTGCTTTCTCACCCGCTGCCTATGGGTCTATTTTCTGTGTATGCCCATTTCCTTGATGGCTTTATTCTCTTTGTGGAAGTGGTACCATTCGTTGTTAAATCTTTAAAGAAAAGTACAAAAAGAGTAAAGTACAAATCACCCAAAACTCTCCACCCTTGTATAACTATTGTCAACCCTTTGATGAGTGTCCTCCTAGATGTTTCCCTATACTGATGTATCCATTTAGATATACGTATAGATGAAAGTGAATAAATATAAGTGATGTTCTATACTCTGTATTTTTTCACCAAACAATATATGTTGTGGGCTTCTTTCTATGTCAATAAATATATATCAGCATTGATTTTTAATGTCTCTGTGGCATTATTTTAGGGAGAAGTAAAGAAAAATAAGAAAAATATAGTAAAAAGCTATAAAGGGAGGTGGTACTCGAAGATGGGGTTTTTATCAAGCTCATTTGGCAGATGAGTAAAAGGAAAGAAGAAATGGGCTGAAATATTTTCCAAAAGTAAAAGAACAGAGCCCCCCTACCACAGCTGACCTGTCCCCTAGCTCATAGAGCCAAATTATGGCACCTGTTAGTTGACAAAACCCCAGTGCTTTCTTCTCTAATGCATCCAGAGGAGTCTGATGGTGGGGAAGTCTGGTGCCCAACATGGGGATTCCAGGGGCTCCATTTCTGTTCATTTTGGGGAGGAGCAATTCTTCCTCCTCTGGGTGGATTCCTTAGATTGCTGCTGCTGCTGCTTCTGGACAACATCCTGGTCACAACAAGGAATCTCTCCTGTGGGCTGACACCGCCCTCTGTCCCCTCCCCAATTATGGAGAGGAGAGAGCAGCTGCTAATGGGAGCTCAGCTCCTGATAGTGCCCAAGCCTCACACTGAAAACTCTGAAGGTACATGCTAGGGAACGCAGGCAGCCTGAGGACTCCAGTGCTTTCCTGGGGAGGGATGAAAAGTGATCTAGTTGCCAGAGCATGTGAAGGAACATGAGGATCAGTAAGCCAGGAAGCCTCTACACATGATTTGAGCGGAGCAGAGGGCATTCATGGGGGAGGGAAAGAAAAGAGGGACCTTCCCAGGAACCTGCCCCTAAGGAAACAGCTCTGTCCCATCTCCTGGTCTCATATTGGAGGATAATAAAAAAAGACATGTGTGACCCCAGGTCCCGAAGGTCACTATGTTTCTTATAGGTGCCTAAATAAGTCCCTATTTTTGTGAGCAGGACAAGACTGGGGAGGGGATGGGGATGACTGCATTTAAGGCAGGGGTAGAGAGTGAAATGAATGTGCAGATCTGGGGTCCTGAGGGAGCCTGCCATGCAGGACACAGGGGCCCCACAGAACTGAGAGGACAGAGTATGCAGCAGTGGGAGCTGGTGTGTCAGGGAGAAGCATAGAGATGGGTGGATAAGGGGAGATGGGAGGGCACTGTGACCAGGGGACTCACACCTAGATTGGGACAGGGAGTCTGGGAGGAATCACGGACCCTAGGGTTTCATACAGAACTCTGGGCTGTGTTGTACCAAAAATGGCTCAGGTGGAGGGTCTTGGGGAGGAGTATTAGGGTTCTAATTATTCTAGCAGTTGATGGCACGCTCACTAGAGACAAAGGGGGTTAAGGCTGAGGCCACGAGGGAGGGGTGGTAGCCAGGTGCTACAAGAAGCCCTGGGCTGTCATGCCCAGAACCTGACTTGAAGTGCTGCTCTTTCTGGAAACAGCCCCTCAGCTCCCCCTGGCTTCTTTCTCCACCTCCATTCATGACCCCACAATCCGACTATACAACCACCACCCGGCCAGCCCCTGGAGCCTCAGTGAGCTCTTGGTGGAGGGTGTGAAGTCACAGCCCCCTTCCCTCTGCCCATCATCCCTCCCCTCCTCCCCTAGCACTCAAAGTTTGCCTTAAGCCTCAGCCTCCTTAACCCTCATGGCCAGAAGGAGGCTGGGAGGGTCCTTCTGCCTCTGATCCTTTAGCCAAGAACTGGGTCAGGAGAAAAGACTCAAGAACGCCACTCCTTGCATCCCTCCTGGGTATCTCTGGGCCACTGGCAGCAACCTTGTCTTCAGAGCCAAAGGGGACCCCTCCCATACCCCCAGGTAGGAGGCAACTCCACTGAGGCCCCCAAAGCTACAGGAGCCCCCAACATTCCCAGATTACATAGATTTTAACCCTTAATTCATCCCTACCCTCCCTAAATCTACCCTTGGGGGATATCTACCCTTCTCATCTAGTCCAGATTCAAATATTGTTCCATTTCCTGCTCACCTTTTCTCAGTTTTATTCTATAAACACTTGTTGAATGATTTGCCCAAAGACACAGATTATGCTGCAATAATTTCTTTCTGTTATCAGGTAGAGTAGAAAAAGAAAAAGAAAAAGAAATTCTGTCCATATCACCACCCTCCTTTTCACTGGAGTGAGCTTGGGTGTTCAGTATAGACCACCGCTTTGAAAGCCTGTTTTGTGATACATCCCCCTGTCCTTCCCTCCTCCTGTCCACTTCTCTGTTGTGTAAATTTGAAATTATTTACATTTTTATTTCACCAACCTGATGCAACCTGACATTTCTTTTTTATTTCACTTTGTGTGACATTGGCTTTTCCTTTATTCAAGAAATATGTATTCTCCCTAATTGGATATCTGGGTATTCGGATCAGATCAGATGAATGAGGTTAGCCAAATGAAGGCCTTTAGAGAATTTTGTGTCGGATTATCCTTCATTGAAAGCTTTGGGCTTATTTTCTTCCTTTCTGCCTTCATTCTCATTGGTTGCCAAGAGATGAAAATCTCTCTTTTGTCTTGTTAGAAGATACCGGCCTCTGAGTGCCCTTTTTGCATCATCTCCCTCCTTCCTGGCATCTTTTCCCTCGGTTTCCATGACACCCCTCTCTCACAGGTCCCTCCTCCCTGGCCTTTTTGGTCCTCAATTCTCTGCTCTCCTTCGCTGAATCTTTCTCTTCTTGATCTTTCCATAATAATGATAAGAATAAAAATCATTACAACCATTATTTTTAGGAGCTTATTGTGTGCCAAACATCTTGTATCAAGCCCTTTAAATACATTAGCTCCTTTAATCCTGGCTTGTATCAACTGCATAAGATAGGCATTACCAGTTGGGTGCTGTGGCTCACGCCTGTAATCCTAACCCTCTGGGAGGCCAAGGTGGTGGATCACTCGAGGTTGGGAGTTCGAGACCAGCCTGAGCGAGACCCCCGTCTCTACTAAAATTAGAAATAAAAAAAGTTATCTGGACAACTAAAAATATATATAGAATAAATTAGCCGGGCATGGTGGCACATGCCTGTAGTCCCAGCTACTCGAGAGGCTGAGGCAGTAGGATTGCTTAAGCCCAGGAGTTTGAGGTTGCTGTGAGCTAGGCTGACGCCACGGCACTCACTCTAGCCCGGGGAACAAAGTGAGACTCTGTCTCAAAAAAAAAAAAAAAAAAAAAAGATAGGCATTACCATTATCACATATTTCAGCTGAGGAAACAAGTTGGAAAGTTTAGAAACTCACCCAGGGTCGTGCATCTGGTGAGTGGTGGAGCCAGAGGTCAGACTCCAGGTGACTGACTTCCAAGCCTATACTTCCTACATGTCTCTCAGGTATCCACGGCCCCCTTTCATGTAGGTCTTATTACCTGCATATGATGTACAAGGATACCAAGGTTTGTAAATTCAGGATAATAAGCCCTGCCTTTCCCAGGTGTGCCCAGTGTATGAGTGATTAGCACAGGGCTGGTCCATTCATTGCAGGCTCTCAAGAATGGCAGCTGCTACGCCTCTGCTAGAATACATTACTCTGCTACTGAAGGAAGTGTAGGAAAAACTAAAGGCTGCCCGTGCTGGGCAGACAGTGCTTATTTAGTATTAAAATGAGGATGTGACAGTCTGGCTCCAGGAACTACACCAAGCCTGGCCCCTGACAAGCACGAGAATAGATTCAGAAATGCCTGAGAGTTTAACGATGATGATGACGGGGTGTTTTAAGGGAACACTTATTGAATGCTGAAGTGGATTCCTTGGACAGGAATACTAGCCTACCCCTACCCCCAGTATGCGTGGTTTGTGTGTCTCCAAGGAATTTCTCTTTTGTCCACAAGTCAGAGGCACCCCGCTCCTTTCAGATAGCTCAAGACCAGCCAGCCATGTCTTCCTCCACTGAAACCACTCCCCTTAGCAACAGATGGGGGGGGCGGAGAGGGGCTGATCGCGGTGTGACACACAGGCTCCCCTGTGCATAGTGGGAAGGAGGCATGATTGAGATCTGAAGAGTTCTTTACAAACTAGGCAACCATGAAATTCTGCCACTGCCAGGGGTCTCAGAGGCAGGCTAAAAGGGGGCAGAGAGACTGGGACTGGGGCTGGGTCTCAAGGCCTCATTCTGACTGGATATATGGGTCCCCAGCTGCAGCAGCTCATCAAAGGCCAGAGCTGACAACTTAGGATGGCCTCACACAACTGCTCCCTCAGGTATATACCGCGTTCACCATCCCCATTTTACAGATGAGGACATTGAGGCACATACAGTTAGAGACACTTGCCTAAAAAATATTTGAAAGATAATCACAAGCCAAATCATGCAATTGAAAGACTGAGGATGCACCTTCACAATAAAAACAAAACAAGTGTCAAAGTGAAATGTCAGAAATATCAACTGTCAAAGTTGGTACTTAGGGAAATCAGACATTTCATACTTAATAACCTAATATATTGCTATATTTCCCCACTAGACTCAACAAAGGCAGACATGTTGTTTTTTATTTTAAATTTTTTATTTTTGATTATTATGGGTACATAATAGCTGTATATCTTTATAGGGTACATGTGATGTTTTGATGTAGGCATACAATGTGAAATAATCAAATCATGGTAATTGGGGTGTCCATCACCTCAAGCATTTATCATTTCTTTGTGTTAGGAACATTCCAATTCCAATTTTTTTAGTTTAGTTTTAAAGTAAACCCTAGGCTGGGTGCAGTGGCTCATGCCTGTAATCCTAGCACTCTGGGAGACCGAGGCAGGAGGATCACTTGAGCTCAGGAGTTTGAGACCAGCCTGAGCAAGAGCAAGACCACATCTCTACTAAAAATAGAAAAAATTAGCCAGGCCTGGTGGTGTAGTCCTGTAGTCCCAGCTACTTGGGAGGCTGAGGCAGGAGGATGGCTTGAGCTCAGGAGTTTGAGGTTGCAGTGAGCTATGATGACACCACTGCCCTCTAGCTGGGGCAACAGAGCAAGACTCTGTCTGAAAAAAAAGTATACCCTAACTTATTGTTGATTATAGTTACTTTGTTGTACTATCAAATATTGTTCACTCTTATCTATCTAACTATATTTTCACACTCATTAACCATCTGCCTTTATCCCCATCCCTCTACTACCCTTCCCAGCCTCTGGTAACCATCATTCTACTGTCTCCTTGACATCAATTGCCCTAATTTTTAGCTCCCACATATATGTGAGAACATGCAAGATTTGTCTTTCTGTGCTTGGCTAATTTCACTTATAATGTTCTCCTGTTCCATCCATTCTGCTGCAAATGAGAGGATTTCATTCTTTTTTATAGCTATTAATATATAATATTCCACTGTGTATATGTACCACAACTTCTTTCTTTTTTTTATTTCAAAATGTTAAGAGAGTACAAATGTTTTCGTTACATGGAAGTCAGGGCTTTTGGTGTGTCTGTCACCAGAATAGGGTTAATGTACCCAACAGGTAAGTTTTTATCCCTCACCTCCCTCCCACCCTCACCCCTTCTTGGCTTCCAATGTCCTATATATCTCTTTATGCACATGTGTACCCATAGTTTAGCTCCCACTTATTAGTGAGAACATATGGTGTTTGGTTTTCCATTCCTGAGATATTTCACTTAGGATAATGGTCTCTAGTTCCATACAACTTGCTGCAAAGGACATTATTTCATTCCTTTTTATGTCTGAGTAGTCCTGTGGTGTATATATGCACCACATTTTCTTTATCCACTTAGGAATTGATGGGCACTTAGGTTGGTTCCACATCTTTGCAATTGTGAATTGTGCTGCAATAAACATTCAAGGGCAGGTGTCTCTTTTATAAAATGACTTCTTTTCCGTTGGGTAGATACCTAGTAGTGAGATTGCTGGATCAAATGGTAGGTTTACATTTATTTCTTTGAGGAATCTATATACTGTTTTCCACAGAGGTTGTACTAATTTGCAGGCCCACCAACAGTATATAAGCATTCTTTTCTCTCTGTTCATGTCTTTTGCCCACTTTTTGATGGGGTTACTTGATTTTTTTTTTTTTTTTTTTTTTGCTGATTTGTTCAAGTTCTTTGTAGACTCTGGTTATTAGTCCTTTGTTGTATATATAGTTTGTGAATATTTTCTCTCATTCTGTAGGTTGTCTATTCACTCTGTTGATTATTTCCTTTGCTGTGCAGAAGCTTTTCAATTTAATTAAGT
The DNA here is from genome assembly GCF_020740605.2 of Lemur catta. Classification (NCBI taxonomy): domain Eukaryota; kingdom Metazoa; phylum Chordata; class Mammalia; order Primates; family Lemuridae; genus Lemur; species Lemur catta. The sequence continues at coordinate 20,351,997 of NC_059155.1, forward strand.
CTCATTTATTTATTTTTGTTGTTCCTGTATTTGCCTTTGGGATCTTAGTCATAAATTCTTTGCCTAGGCCAATGTCTAGAAGAGTTTTTCCTTACAAAATGAAAGGAGAACCAAAAATAAAAAGATTCTAGTAGGAGAAGGAACATGTGTAATGGATGCCCATTAAAAAATATAAATAAATAACTAAAAAGAAAGAAAGAAAAAGAAAAAAATCATTAGAAGACTTTTTCCTACATTTTCTTCTAGAATTTTTATGGTTTCATGCCTTACATTTAATTCTTTTATCCATCTTGAATTAATTTTTGTATATGGCAAGAGATAGAGGTCCTGTTTCATTCTTCGCATGTGCTTATCCAATTTTCCCAGCATTATTTATTGGATAGGGCTTCCCTTCCCCAATGTATGTTGTTGTCTGCTTTGTTGAAGATCAGTTGACTGTAGGTAGATGGTTTTATTTCTGGGTTCTCTACTCTGCTCCCTTGGTCTATGTCTCTACTTTTTACCAGCACCATGATGTTTTGCTTACTATAGCCTTGTAATATAATTTGAAGTCACGTAATGTGATGCCTCCAGATTTGTTCTTTTTGCTTAGGATTCCTTTGGCTATTCGGTGGATATTTTTGGTTCCAAATGAAGTTTAGGGTTATTTTTTCTAGGTCTGTGAAATAAGACATTGGTATTTTGATGGGAATTGCATTGAATCTGTAAATCACTTTGGGCAGTATAGACATTTTAACGATGTTGATTCTGTCAATCCATGAGCAAGGGATATTGTTTCATTTGTTTGTGCCATCTGTGATTTCTTTCATCAGTGTTTTATAGTTCTCCTTATAGAGACTTCCTTGGTTAAGTATATTCCTAAGTATTTTATTTTCTTTGTAGCTATTAGGAATGGTACTGAGTTCTTGATTTGACTCTTGGCTTGGCGATTTTTAGTATATAGAAATGCTACTGATTTGTCTACATCGATTTTGTGACCTGTGACTTTGCTGAATCTATTTATCAATCCAGGAATGTATGGTGGAGTCTTTAGTATTTTCTAGATACAAGATCATATCACAAGCGAACAAGGAAAGTTTACCTCTTCCTTCCCCATTAGGATGCCCTTTATTTCCTTCTCTTACCTGATTGCTCTGGCTAGCACTTCCAGCACTATGTTAAATAGAAGTGGTGACAGTGGGAGTCCTTGTCTTGTTCCAGTTCTTAGGGGCAATGCTTTCAACTTTTCCCCAATCAATATAATGTTGGCTATGGGACTGTCATATATGGATTTTATAATTGTGAGGTATATTCCTTCTATGCCATGTGTGTTGATGGTTTTTATCATGAAAGGTTGTTGGATTTTATCAAATGCTTTTTCTTTATCTATTTGTACCACAATTTCTTTAATTTCTTTATCCATTCATCCATTGATGGACAGTTAGGTTGATTCCAAATCTTAGCTTTTGTGAATAGTGCTGTAATAAACATGGAGTGCAGATATCTTTTTGATATACTGATTTCCTTTCTTTTGGATATATACCTAGCAGTGGAATTGCTGGGTCAATGGTAGTTCTATTTTTAGTTTTTTTGAGGAACTTCCATACTGTTCTCCATAGTGGTTGCACTAATTTACATTCCCACCAACAGAGTAGGAGGGTTCCCCTTTCCTCACATCTTCACCAGCATTCGTTATTGCCTGTCTTTTTGATAAAAGCCATTTTAACTGGGGTGAGATGATATTTTGATTCACATTTCTCTGATGACTGACACTGAGTATCTTTTCATATACCTGTTCACTATTTGTATGTCTTCTTTTGTGAAATGTCTACTCAACTCATTTGCCAATTTTTAATTGGATTATTTGAATTTTTCCTATTGAGTTGTTTAAGCTCCTTATATAGCCTAGTTATTAATTTCTTGTCAGATGGGTAGTTTACAAATATTTTCTCCCAATCTGTGGGTTGCCTCTTCAGTTTGTTGATTGTTTCCTTTGGTGTGCAGAAGCCTTTGACTTTGATGTAATCCCAATTATTCAATTTTGCTTTGGTTGCCTGTGCTTTGGGGAAGCACAGACATTTTAGTTAACTGGTGCATCCCCAGCTCAGAAAACACTACCTGGAACATAGCTTGTTCTCAATAAATGTTTGTGGGTGGAATGAACAAAGTGCCTGGTGCACACAGTAGGCACTTGGTGAATGGCAGCCTTTGTTTTTGCTGCCCACCTGGAACAGGTGCTGCTGGAGAGTGGATGGTCAATGAGGAAACAATGAACATTGCCGAACCACCATCCACCTAGTTGAGATCAGAAACCTGGAAGGCATTCTAGATCACTTGATTGGTTCTCAGTCCCCCACAGTGTAACTCATTAGTCGGGCCGTTCACTCCTAGCATGGCAGAAAGTGGGAGATGGGATTCCTTTTAGCTTCATCTAGGTCACATCATCGAACCTTAGGCTTAAGTGTTTCAAATGCCCAACAATCCCGTGTGCATTTATAAATATTATAAATAAGTGCCCTGCAAAATATGAATGTTTTTGGTACTTTTTGCTATTTTCCTTCCATTAAAGAATAATCAAGAATAATAATAATGAATATGATTTTCAATTGCTATATATTGATCATGTCAATAATATAGCAAGAATTCTTAATCCCATTTTAGAGGAGATAAATGAGTCTCAGCAAGAGATAGTAACAGGACTAAGGTTATATTGTCAGTAAGCAGATGGCAAATTGGCCTCCAAAGACTGTGAACTTTCCATCACATTTTTCAAGTAAAAATATTGACATTGCTTAGAAAAACTGTATCACAGTGGAAGATCAGTTGTTGGGGCAAGGGTAATAAGCAGATATGAATACTTGACCAGTTTCCTGTTCATCAAGCATAGGGTAAAGCTGTTTTAAAAATTGTCAGTAAAGGAACTTAAATTTTACTAGTGGAAACATGATAGAGGTTGATTTTAAATATCCTGGGTGGACCAAGATCTAATTTTGGCTCAGGAAAACATAATTAAAAATAGAATCTGGTTAGTATCATTGATATCCAAAACTCAGTAAATCACATGTAAACTTTTTCTTTCTCAGTCTGCCAGAATATTTTGTAAAACTATTTTACTTATTTAATAATTTTAGGGTTGTTATAAAAGTAGAATATTTAGAATGTCAAAAAACTATGTAAAATATTTTATATAGTTAATATTTAAATGATCATAAAATATACACAAAGAACAAAAATAAATCATAGGTAAACACTGAATATTTTGGCATACTTTTAAATCTTTTTTCTAACTCTGTGAATGTAGATATATATATGATTTACTTTATTGAGATTGTACTCTCTATAGTTTTACATATGACATGTCTATAAAATTGTTTTTGTTTTTTTCTAAGGAAAAATGTAATAATTTCAAGCGCAAAAAATAAAGGTTAATTGGCAAAAGAAGAGGAGTAAGGGGGTAAAACCTGAGTAAATACGAAAACATACCAATAAAATAACAGTAAATAAACACTGTGTTGTTACTGGATGACAAATACCCATCATAAATTGTAGTTAAGTATGACTGTTTTCCTAGAAAAAGCAAAAGAATTGATTGGAACATATCTGAAAATAAAACAATGAGGGATATTAATACAAAATCTGAACAACTCAGGAGAAGAAAATGATAAAATTCTTTTGAGTGCACTATTAAATTTGAATGAATGGTGAAAACTGAAACTTAGCTGGAGGGAGGGGGGGGCGTGGTGGCTAGGGTAGAGAGGAAGACATCACCGTAACATCACCCAGGCCCTGGCCACATCATAGGTCAACCTCACAATTACAGCGCAGGGACCCTTTGGCGCACCACGCTTGCCATTATGTGCAGTAGCTCATCGGGAATGAAATAAGTGTGGTGAGAACCATGGGGTGAGCCAGGGGACAGTCGGAACACAGAGGAGGGCCCTATAATCCAGTGGGCCAAGAATGGCTCCTCATAGGGAGTGATGTGTGGGCTGTAGGACTATTATTATCCTCAGCAAGTGGGAGCTGAAGGAAAGAGATATCTCCAACCATTGTAAAACCTACATATACCACCACTGCAGTCAGAGAGCCCCAAGCAGGAGGTTCAAGTGGCCTGAGAGGAGTACACCATTTCCAAGTTGAAGGTCTTGAGCTGTGGTGGTGAGGTCTCAGCCTCTGCGGGATCTCTGTAGGGCTTTCAAAACTGTCAAATCCTGGCTCCCCAAATATCACCAGTGCATCTGGTGATATGCAAAGTCTCAGTAAGGGAGAACACCACCTTGCAAAGCTTTGGGGGTCCTTCGGGGAGGAAAGGAAAGGTCAGAATTTATTGAGAAATCAAAGTTTGGTTTAAAATGGTGGGTCTTTCAATGTGAGGACTTCATTGGGATTGGGTGAGGGTCATGATACCAACAATCTAGGATTGGTTGAAGCAGCAAGGGGAGGATTTTAAGGAGAGGCAATGAATTTTAGGGTGCAAACTGTGGATGCTTTCCATTGAAGAGTTGATAGGGCTTTGGGAAAGTTCCTGTGATGAAGAAACCATTTGCCTGCACAGTGGAGTCCTGGAAAAGGAATGCAAATGAAGATAGCCAAATAGCAAAGTCCTGTTTATGTAGATACTAAGATGTGGTTTATGTTTCTCACGTGTCCAGGCTGAGTGTGGGGATAGAAGGTTTCAGTTCTCATATACATACATTTTTGTGCACAATTCACCTTAGGCATGTGTTTATTTTATAGTGTTAAAAGCCTTTTATTTTCCTGAGTCCCAAGGAACAACAACACCTACTCTTAGGTGTTTGCTAAGCCCAGAGAAACAAATTAAACAGCTAGCTTTAGCCAGTCTGCTAAACCCTTCAGATGGATTATTTCATTTAATCCTTACAAACACCTTGTGCAGTAGGCCCTATTATTATTCCTATTTTATAAAGGAGACTGAGGGTCAGAGAGGTAACGGCTCACAATCTCACAGCTACAAAAACATGTTTTTAAGAACATCAACCAAAAAAACCCTTAAAGTTGTCTTATTCTGTTCCGTTTTTGCACTAGCGAGCTGGGATCCAGGTTCAAGGTAATTATCTGGCCATTCTGTCTTCGCAGGGGTCCAGGCTTCCACCCACTCCAGTTCGGGGTTGGGTGGTCTTCCTTCCCTCCTTGCCGCGGTGCCCGCCCGGGCGCCGGCCGCACAGCCATTTCCGCTTCAGAGACCCACGCTGCGCTGCTTGTCCGCCTGCACAGGGGCCCGCGGTGCCGGCTTTACCGCTTCCGGTCACCAGGGGGCGGAATGGTACCGTGGCGTATCCCGGTAGCGGCGGCGGCCACGTGACCAGCGTGTCACGCGTAGGGTTGTGGGGGACTGCCCAGGGAGCCCCGGACCGCAGCCAGGAGGGAGCGGCGAAGTGCGGCCGAGCCAGCTCGGACTGTTTTCCTTCCTCCACCGCTTGCTCCTTTTGCTGCGCGCGGACCGGACGGTAGGACTGCGGCGGTGAAAGGGACTGAAGTCCGAGCGCAGCCGCGTGAGTTTCCCGGGCGCCAGGAGGTCCCGGGAGCAGACACCGCACCCTGACATTGTGGCAATTTTCGCCCTTCCCGCAATGCGAAGGTGGAGGGACTTTGTCCCATACTTTGGAGAGGTGCCGTTACATCCCGTTCCACCTCCCCACCAGCCATGGAGAGACGTGCTTTCCCCCGGAGCACCCCAGGGGAGCAGGTCAAGAGGGTGGACTTTGTGTCTCTTGGCTGATCTGGCAGGACATCCCTGCCCAATAAGCCCAAGTTGCCTACCCTCCAAAAAACCCAAATCAATTATTCAATCACTTATTTTCACAGAAACGGTTGTGAACGGTTTCAAGAAATGAATGTTGGCCGGGCGCGGTGGCTCACGCCTGTAATCCTAGCACTCTGGGAGGCCGAGGCGGGTGGATCGCTTGAGGTCAGGAGTTCGAGACCAGCCTGAGCAAGAGCGAGACCCCGTCTCTACTAAAAAATAGAAATTATCTGGCCAACTAAAAATATATATAGAAAAAAAAATTAGCCAGGCATGGTGGTGCATGCCTGTAGTCCAGCTACTGGGGAGGCTGAGGCAGGAGGATCGCTTAAGCCCAGGAGTTTGAGGTTGCTGTGAGCTAGGCTGACGCCACGGCACTCACTCTAGCCCGGGCAACAGAGTGAGATCTGTCTCAAAAAAAAAAAAAAAAAAAAAAAAGAAAGAAATGAATGTTACCTGACTATAGTTTCTTGCTTGGACTAGGGGCTTTAGGCACATGCAGACTTGAACTGGCAGAGACCAGGAAGTATCCAGCCTATACACTGTACGCCTAAGACATCTTAAAATTTCCAGCCGACACATTGTACACCTAAGATATCTTAAAATTTCACGGAGATGCTGACTATGATGTTTCTGCAGCACAACCCCAAGCCCCAACCAACAAAAATGCCTCAGAACCGTCATTCACCACAATTCGTTTTTCTTTAATTTCACCACAATTCTTAATAGGAGTAGTCTATCTACTGGAAAAAGCTAATTTAGAAAGAAACTGAATAATGTAATTGAGGAATCTTTTCCCAGCCTTGTACGTTACATACCATCAAATTTACTCATTTTAAGTATACAATTTTTAAAATAAATTTATGGAGTCATACAGCTACCCATCCCTACAATACTGTTGTGGAACATTTCTACTAACTTCTCCACCCCCACTAAAATTCCCCTAAGGATGTTTGCTGTTGATCTCCCCTCTCACCTTTAACCTGAAGCAACCACATATCTGCTTTCTGTCTCTATATGGTTGCTTTTCCTGGATATTCTATATGAATGGACTCACACAATATGTGGTCTTTTGTGTCTGGCTTCTTTCACTTAGCATGATGTTTTCAAGGTTCATTCATTCCTTTTTCTGCCTGAATAATATTCCATTGTATAGATATATCAAATTTTGGTTTTCCAGTTATCAGTTGATAGGTATTTCAGCTTTTTCCAGTTTTTCATTATGAATAATTCTACTATGAACCCTCATGTACAAGTTTTTGTGTGGACATGTATTTTCAGTTCTCTTGGATATATACCTAGGAGTGGAATTGCTGGGTCATATAGTAACTGTATGTTAACTTTTTTAGGAACTTCTGGACTGTTTTCCAAAGCAGCTGCACCGTTTTCTATTTCCACTGGTAAATGTATGAGGATTCTAATTTCTCCACATATTCACCAATGCTTTTATGTGTCTTTTTGCTTGGTATCGCATCGTAATGTTAATTTGCCTAGATTGAGTGATTTGGGGTTGTATTTGGTTAGCTAGTTTCATTTCACTGAAATGAATGCCTTTTTTAATGTTATAAGAATTAGGAGCAGAAATGAATAATACATGGTCCTTCCTTGCAAGGAGCGCCTGGTTCCTTCAGGGAGACAGAGAAACAGATGATTACTGTGGAGTGTGTTAGATGCTCTGATGGAGTTGAGCGTGGGATGCTGTGGGAGCAGAGAAGAGGGACACTTAACCTGGCTTGAGGAGGGGATGGAGGAAGGTATTAAAGAAACCTTTTCTAGGGGGGTTCTTAATGTGCCTCTGGCTTCCTTTCATTTATTTTTATCAAAATTATACATGTATATACTGTAGTTTAAAAAAGCCAAATAGTTCTACAAGATTTCTTTTTTTTAAAAAAAAAAGGGGGGGGGGAATCTTTCGCTTCCATTCCCATTCCCTGTGCCCCCCAAAGCAACCACTTTCTATTATTTTAACTCTTTGGATATTTACCTCTATATCTTTACATAGCATATTTTTATTTGAGAGAGAAAAAAAGTAAGCCCTGACATAGGCCAAAAATTACCATCCTCGCACTGGTTTTTAAATCAGCCACCCCTAGTAAATATTCACAGGTGGTTAATTTTGAAAGGCACAGTCACAATGTAAACTACCCTCTGTCAATCTACATGAAAGAAGACAGGCATATGCAACAGTTTGGTGCTTGAGTGACTGAAATAATACAATATATGCATTTTTAAAATGTGGCTGAGGAGTTGTTTTCCTTATTGGTACTTTACTATCATAAATCTTCAATAAGCCAGCACCCAAATGCAACTGTCAATTAAGAGAAATGTTGTTTTTACTCAGACTTTATTAAAAAAAACCAAAATCACAAACAAGCAGCATGGTATAGTACAGGGATTGGCAAACTATGACCTGTGAGCTAAGAATGTTTTTTTCAGATGAACATTTATAACCAGTTTGATGATAGGGAACACTAACTTTCAACACAAATGGAGCAAAATGTTATTCTTCTATTCCATTATTTTCATTAGTAGACCTGTATTACAAAACATTGTAGTTAATTATTATTATAGTTTGAATTTAATTAATAAATTTGTAGAAATTTGTTTTCTTTCATTATATAAATACCTACATAATATCCCCAGTTTTGCTTCTTGGTCCATAAATGCTGAAATGCTAACTCTCTGGCCTTCACAGAAAAGTTTGCTGACTCCTAGTTTAATAGAATAAAAAGAGGAATGGAAAACAGTTGCCATGTCCTTGCGGTGTGATCTTGGGAAGTCACTTCACTTCTCTGGTCTTTATTTTTATTATCTATAAAATTGAGATAAAGGGTAATGGGTCGATTAAAGTCTAGGTTGAAGTTTTTGATTAATCAATTAATTATAAAAATATTTATTGAGTTACTATTATGCACCAAGAACTGTTAAAGGTATTGGGGATACAGCAGGAAACAAAATTCCTGTCCTGAAAAAGGATATTATTCTAAATGAAAAGAGACTTAAGATGCAATGTGTGGTCTGAGATTAGATCCTGATTTGATCAAACTAGTTTTATAGGACATTTCTTGGAGAATTAGGGAAATCTGAATATAGATGGGTATTAGATTAGATGAAAACTTATAGGCCAGGTGTGGTGGCTTAGGCCTGTAATCCCAGCACTCTGGGAGGTCAAGGCAGGAGGATTGCCTGAGGTCAGGAGTTTGAGACCAGCCTGAGCAAGAGCGAGACCCTGTCTCTACTAAAAATAGAAAGAAATTAGCCAGACAACTAAAAATAGAAAACATTAGTGGGGCATGCTGGTGCGTGCCTGTAGTCCCAGGTACTTGGGAGGCCAAGGCAGGAGGATCGCTTGAGCCCAGGAATTTGAGGTTGCTGTGAGCTAGGCTGACACCACAGCACTCTAGCCCGGGCAACAGAGTGAGACTCATTCTAAAAAAAAAGAACAAAAAAACTTATTAACATGTACTGGTGGAGGTTATTAACTGAAAAAAGCAGTTATAAAACATGTACAATATTATCTCATTTTGGTAAAAAATGCATATATGTATTATATATACTTAGAAAAAGATCTGCAAGAGGATATACTAAGCTGTTAACAGTGATGATTTCTGTGTGGTGGGAATATAATGTTTCTGTTTATTTTTCTTTTCTAATTTTCTACAATGAATATATAGTACTTTTGTAAGAATAAAAGATTATTTCTAATTTTAAAAATAGTCTATCTCTTCACGGAGCTTAAATGCTTGTAAGTATTCATGTTGTCAAATGTGTCACGTGTAAGAATGGAAGGTCCCCCCCACCACTGCAGGTAACAAAGGATCAAGACACGCTGTAAAATAGCTATAGAATGTAAACTGATGATGCTACTGGCGTGTCCCTTAGAGCCTCACTGGTAAGCAGAGCTTTCTTACACCCAATCTTTCAAATGGGATGGGATTTTGTAGGGTGGCCAGCAATTAAAAAGAAGGACCAGAGAGGCAAATGTTGGCAGTGTCCATTTAAACATTGCTCAGGAAAGAAGGGATACATACAACAGGAAAATGTGCCCAATCTGATCCCGGTGGTAAGAGTTTCCCTGTTGCATGGATGAACACATTGGGCTACCAAAGCCTGATGCAATTAAGCATTTGAATCATATAACAACTACTCTTGTTCTTTTTTTTTCTATTTTTTAGTAGACACAGGGTCTCACTCTTGCTCAGGGTGGTCTCGAACTCCTAACGTCAAGCAATCCTCTTGCCTCAGCCTCCCAGAGTGCTAGCTCCTCTTGTTCTCGTTCTAGGCCAGGGGTCAGCAAACTATGGCCTGTTGACCAAATCTGGCTCACCATCTGTTTTCATAAATAAAGTTTTATTAGGACACAGCCACACTTATTTGCTTACATATTGTCTACCACTGTTTTTGTCCTACAATGGTAGAGTTGAGTAGTTGTGACAGAGACTGTATATGACCCACAAAGCCACAAGTACTTACTCTCTGGCCCTTTAAAGAAAACGTTTGTGGACCCCTGTTCTAGATTCACCAGAACACTGCCTCAGTAGGTATGTCTGTGAGAAGAAAAGGCCCACTTATAATTTGTTATATTAACAAATTGATGTTCTGATTTATAAACCTCTTTCTTGCCTTAGCTTTATTAGCATGTGTCAGCATTCCTGATTTCAGATGACTCTAGATTGGATTTCTTACCCTGCAAAGCTGAGGTGAAGGCCAAGCCATGGAAATTCAGTGAAAATTTATCAAGGTAAATGCTACACTGTGAGCCCTATCACTAACTAGATAGTTGGAGTTCCATTCATCCAGCTAAGATCTGTTAATACTTATGCTTCAAATTTAGTTCAAGTGCCACCTCTTCCCAGAAACCTCCTCTGATGCCTTACCTTCTATCATAACACTTAACATGCTGCCCAGTAATCGTGCGTTCATTCTCTGTCTCTGCACTGGAGAGGGCAAGGACCATGTTCGCTTGTTCCTTGGTATATGTCCCCTGAGCCTAGCCTAATGCCTAGCATATAGTAATTTACTAGCTGTGTCTCCTTGGCCATGCCAATTCTCTGATCCTCAATTTTCTCCTCTGTAAAATGGAGATGATAATAATAATAGCTAATTTATAGGGTTTTGTGAGGAGCAAATGAGCGTGTATTAGCTATTCAGTAAATACTTGTGGAATAAGTGAATGAATTACATGTAGGAAGTTGTTTGGATTGCATTGAGCGTTGTGAAGGTCTGTATCAGCAGAGTGTAAAGTAATGTGGAATTGTTTTGTTTACACTGGTTAGACCATCAACACACTTACTCTACGTTGCCCACTCAGACTGGCATCATTGATTTATTCTGTCAACACTTACTAAGTGCCTACTCTGTGCCAGATACTATGCTAGACACTAGGCATACAGCAGAATTAACACAAGCTCTGCCCTCATGCAGATTACATTCTTCTGGGAAAGATGGGTCAATAAATAAGCTGATCCATAAGAATATATTACAGACTGTGGTAAGTGATAAAGGAAATAAATATTAAGAAAATAAGTAATAAGTGCCATAAGGTAACACATGCCACCGAATTTCAGAGGAAGTGAAATGAACTTGTAGCTGGTAAGGCAGAAAAGAAATCGTGGTGGGAGTACATTTGAGCTGGGCTTTAAAAGGATTCAGAAGGTTTAGCTCAAACCAGTGGGGACGTGTCAGGCCACTAGATTAATATTACTACATTAGAGACAGAAATGATTTCAGGAGTTTTGCAAGGTTTTGCAAGGAATATGTGAAAGTGTTAGTTCGCATATCAAAAGCTGCCTCGCCTCAGGAGGGCGTCTCAAAGGTCAGTGCAGCTGCTTTCCAAGGTGATGGTGCAGTCTCAAGCCTGTGGTTTTCACCTGTTTTGAACTGCAAAGCAGATTTGCATGGAGCCACGGGACTGGAGCTGATCAAAGAGAGTGCCCGAAGAGACAGACACCTGTGGCTACAAGCAATTAGCTCTCCTTTGTATGGGCCACTGGAAATGAAGAAAAACAACAAAAAAAAAGTATAAAAGCAATTAGCTCAAGGGACAGCTCTTGCTTGACTTCCGATGACTACCTGTCTCAATTCACAATAACTAGATAAACAAATATGAAGCCACTATGTATGTCTCTGTTTAACTTTTCTGCTAAAGTGATAGTTTTATCTTAGAAGTTTGTCCTAGAGAGGTTTTTGTAACCCTTTGTTCACATAGATAGAGTTAATTACGGGACCTATAGAAGCTTTTGGGGAGACTTTGAACCTAAAACGAACTACCAGTTATTATGTAAATCTGTTACCGCTGGCAACCGATCACTGTACCTATAAATACTGATGTGAAATTTCAGTCGTAGCCCTAAAATTCTCAGGAATATTTTGGGGTCCCCCAACACCTCCACTTTTTTCTAGTTTCATAAATCTATTCTTTGTAAAGTGTAAAAAAAAAAGGATAAATAGGCCAAATTAGAGTAATTGAGGAAGGCTGTTACATATCTGGTGACCAGGGATAGCTTCTTTTAAGAAGTGACATTTGAGATGAGACTGTAAGAATGAGCCAACCATGAGAAGAACTGGAGAAAGAATATTCTAGACAGGAAATAATAAGAACAGAGGCCCTTAAGTCAGAAAGGATCTGGCATGTTCAAGGATGGAAGAAGACAAGGTAGGCTAGAAGGGTACAGAGGTTGGACTCATTCTAAGAGCAGAGGGAAGCCATTTAATGATTTTAAGAAGGACAGTGACATGATCTGTCACTCTGTTTTTAAAAAATTGAATATTTTTAATTGAAAAAATCTGTGTGGTAGACAGAATAATTGCCCCCAAAGATGTCCATGTCCTAATCCCCTGGAACCTGTGAATATGTTACCTTATATGACAAAAGAACTTTGCATATGTGCTTAAGTTTAAGGATCTTGAGATGGGAAGAATATTCTGGATATCAAGGTGGGCCCAGCATAATCACAGAGGTCCTTATAAGAGGGAGGAGATGGGATGATGGAAGCAGTGTCATAACTAGAGAGAGGTTTGAGGATGCTATGCTGCCATCTGGAAGATGGAAGAAGGGGCCATGCATAAGCCACGGAATGTAAGCAGTTCCTAGAGGCTGGAAAAGACAAAGAAACATTCTCCCCTAGAGCCTCCAGGACGCAGCCCTGCTGACTGATGCCTTGACTTTAGCCCCGCGAGACCCATTTCAGACCTCTGACCTTCCGAACTGCAATATATTGCATCTGTGATGTCTGAAGCCTTTAACTTTGTGGTAATTTGTTACAGCAGCCATAGAAAATCAATACTCCCTGTGTGGAAAGATAAACCCAAAACCCAAAACTGATGAGATTAATCATTTATAGGGGTAGAAAAGATGGGGGAATGGGAATGCAGGAGAAGGAGTTGGAAAGTGACACTTTTTTGAATATATCTTTTTGCATATAGCTCTGTTTTTGAGAATTATGTTAATGTTTCACCTACTAAAAAAATTAATATGGAAAAAGGAGGACCCAAAATGGAATGCAAACTAAAAACAGAGAAGTTTACCTATTACAGACGAATAACAACCATGATGAATGGGTGGGAAACAATAACATAGGCATTGTGGACTGAGTTGTGCCCCGCCCCCCAGTTCGTATGTTGAAGTCCTAAGCCTCAGTATGACTATTTGGAGATAGGGCCTTTAAGGAGGTAATTAAGGTTAAATGGGGCAAAAAAAGGGTGGAGCCCTAATTTGATAGGACTGGTGTCCTTATAAGTAGAGAAAGAAGCACCATGAGTGCTTGCACAGAGAAAAGGCCATGTGAGGACACAGCAAGAAGACAGCTATCTGCAAGCCAAGTAGAGAGTCCTCACCGGAAACCAACCCTGCCAACACCTTGGTCTTGGACATCCTGCCTCCAGCACTGTGAGAAATAAATTCCTGTTATTTAAGCCATCATTTATGGTATTTTGTTATGGTATCCCCAGCTAATACACTAAGTAAGTTTGGAAAACAATGTTTTGACTATATACTCTAAGATAGTGGTTATCAAACTTCAAGGTGCATCAGAGTTACCCAGAGGGCTTGTTAGAACTCAGATAGACAATCTCCACCACCAGAATTTCTGATTTGATAGGTCTGGGGTGGGGCCCAAGAATTTGCATTTCTAACAAGTTCCAGGTGATGTTGATGCTGCTGGTCCAGGGACCACACTTTAGAATCACTGTTCTAAGGTTAAACGCGAAAGTAACTGTACATAAATACTGTACTCTAATTAGTAGGTTTGTTTTCCACAGTAGTATGGGTTAGCAATTCTGGATCTACGTATATTCTAGTATAGAGCAAATAAGTAAATGTATTGTGACTAATGAGAGCCAGATTTTACTGTGTCAGAGGAAGGAGTTACAAATAAGAAAAAACAAAAGACTAGAATGAACCTTGTGGTGACTAGAGGTATCAGTATGAACACATTGTTTCATATGACTGCATGCACACACATACCCACTCCCTCCACAGTCACACAGAGATGGAGAAATAGATATAGATGTGTATATAAATATATTTCCTAGCTCCGTCTGCCAAAAAGCTTAGGAGCAAGGATACCCCAATACCAATGAGCACACCTAGCACTCAGATCTTGGTTTTAAAATACCATTCTCCAAATAAAAGGAAATGGGGCTCCTTGGAGAAACAGCTGATTTCAGGACTGGGGCAGGGGGAGTATAAGATGATCTTGGAATATCTTCTGCCAGAAAGTAAGAAAGTGCTCATGGAATAATGGGAACATGTCAAAAGGACACAGGAGTCAACTTGAAAGGGTGAAATCTGGGACAATTTAAGCAACAAAATTAATGATAGTAATGTATTATAATCCCCAGAATAAAATAAGAATCTCCAAGTCCATACTAATATAAAGAAATAACTATATTATCGTGGATAGAGCTTGAGCCCATCTTTCGAAGTGAGGTATCACAAGGTACCGCATGTACTCGCCATCAAATTGGTCGTAACTAATCAACATTAAGGTGCTCACGTGGTAGTAATACTCACTGGGTGCCGGTCAGGTGGCGGGTGGAAGGGGGGTAAACTCACAACTGATGAAGATGGAGCGCACTGTATGGGGGAAGGGCACGCCTCTAGCCCTGGCTTGGGCGAGGCAAAGGCATTACTTGTAACCAAAATGTTTGTACCCCCATAATATTCTGTAATAAAAAAAGAAAAAGAAAGGAACCTGCATGAGGCCTCTAATTGGATCCAATCCTGGTAATTAGCAAATCCAGTATGATCTTCAAGCCAGTCCAGTCTAAGAATTACTCAAATAAACTCAGAGAACTCAAAAGGAAATAACTGAATAAATAAATGAGGAAGAAGGAAAAACACTTGTTTACGGTAGAATTCTAATTCGTTAATGTAGAAAGAATAAAGGAAATAGAAACTTATCGTTTGGCAATTACCACAATAATAACTGTTTCAGGCAAGAATCATCACAATATCTCCCCACAAAATTCTTATTAATTACAAAGGACAAAACAGTAACTTTAGAGAAACTTGGCAGGCAACACCTTAACCAAGTGATCAAAGTTAACATCACTAGTAATGGGACAAACTGACCTCTTGATATGAGGCACTGAGAACACACCATCATGTCTGTAGTATTCTTGCCAGAACACATAACCTGAATTTAGTTGTGATGAACCATCAGACAAAACCAAAATTGGACGTGGTCAGTATTTTTCAAAAATTTTATAGCAATGAAAGACAAGAAAAAAGGACCTGTTCCACTGTTGCAAATTAAAGGAGTCTAAGAAAGCATGTGATTCTGGGCTAGAAAAAGGACATTCGGGGACAACTGGAGAAAGTTGAATATGACCTATAGATTAGATCATAGTATTACATGGATATGATTACTTGATATATAATATTGTACAGTGGTTAAGTTGTTAACATTTGGGGATCTGGGTGAATGCTAGCTAGGGATTCTTTGTACTGTTTTTGCAACTTTTTTGGTAAGTGTGCAATTATTTCTAAATGAAAAGTTGAAAATAAAATGTGAATTATTTAATTTCCCCCCAGATATCACTGGGTGATTGACTGCTTTGTGCAGTGTGGCTTACAGAGGGGCCAAGGTGTAAGTGGGGAGACCGGTCAAGAGGCTGTTGCACTAGACCAAGGGAGAAATGCTGGTGGCTTGGCCTAAGGTGGTGGTAGTTGAGATGGAGAGAGATGGGTGGATTCAGGATACATTTTGACATTTTCATGGGAAGGACATTGCATGGAAGGGAATGAAAGGGATAGTGACCCCATTTGAAAAGGAGGCTCCCTGGGCATTACCTTCAGATAAAATATAGAACAGAATAGATGCATGCCTTCAAGTGTTTTTATTAGATATTATGGATTCAGAATTCTCTATGATATAAGCTGGACTGTTTATCGTGGAGTTTGTATTTTCTTTTTTTCCCCCATAGATTTTTAGGCAGTGTTCCTCTCACCCCAGAGAAAACAAGGAAAGGATTTGTTTGGTTCCTTCCTGTGTTTACCTTCGCCAAGGACCTTTGTCTTGCTAATCATTCTCTGCTTTTTACAAAGAGGGTTTGAGGTTCTGTGTTATCACCTAAATTGTGACCTTTACAAAGCCCCACTGGTTTGCTTGGGATTTCACATGATGTGCCCTTCCGTACATTTAGGTCTTTACATGGAATATTCTCTAGCTAAAATTTTATTTGTCTTTCAATGTTCATCTCAAGAGCCACCCACTTCAAGATGTCTTCCTTGATTTCCTCAGCCTAAAGTAATCCTTCTCTTTCCTGGGTGAGTCATAGCTCTTAGTTTATTCCTCTTATTTGGCCCACATTCATTCATTCAAAGTCATATTTATTGCTTTGTACTTATTTGTATTCATGATTCATATTCTTTGCCAGATTTTAAATTCCTTGAGGGTGCGTACATGATGTTCAACTTGAAATGAATCATTTTTTCTTCATTGTCAGAAGCAAAAGAAGTTTAACAGTAAAATAAATTGAGAAGTTCTCCCAAGTGCTTTGAATCTAATCTTTAGTTCCCCTTGTTTCTATCAAGGACTTTTCCTGTGAAACGTTGGAGTCACTTCCTTTGTCCCCAGTGATCTTTGTAACTTCAAGCACCAGCCTGTGATTTTCTATTCCATTGCTTCGATGGAGTTATTTCCACCAGGGGGAGCTGCTTACTGTACTCTATAGGTCATTTGCTTTTTCTTTTCTTTTCTTTTTTCTTCTTTTCTTTTCTTTTCTTTTTTTTTTTTTTTGAGACAGAGTGTCACTCTGTTGCCCAGGCTAGAGTGCCGTGGCGTCAGCCTCGCTCACAGCAACCTCAAACTCCTGGGCTCAAGCAATCCTTCTGCCTCAGCCTCCCCAGTAGCTGGGACTACAGGCATGCGCCACCATGCCTGGCTATTTTTTTCTATATATGTTTTTAGTTGTCCAGCTAATTTCTTTCTATTTTTAGTAGAGATGGGGTCTCGCTCTTGCTCAGGCTGGTCTCGAACTCCTGAGCTCAAACAATCCACCCGCCTCAGCCTTCCAGAGTGCTAGGATTACAGGCCTGAGCCACCGTGCCCAGCCTGCTTTTTCTTTAGTAGAGAAAAGAAAGGAGACTTCCTCAGATAAAATGTCAAAACAATGGAAAAACAAACAGTAGGAAGTGGGAACTGAGTATCTTCTGGGACGTGACATGGTCCCAGCACTAGCTGGCTACTCAAATGCTATTTCACTTGTCATAGTGTGTTTTGCTATGATTCTGGCCCATGTGTCAAGATTTCCCTCTCCCCAATCTGCTTCATTCATTCCATCTACAAATACACAGTGTCAGTTATTGTTATAGATGATTAGGCTTCATCTGTGAATAAAGCAGACCGAGTCCCTGACCTTATAGAGCTTATATTCATATATGGGCAGCAGACAATAAGTGAGATAAATAAATAAAATATATACTCTATAGATAGCAATAAATGTGAGAAAAAATAATACAGGGTCTTGTAAGCCATTGTAAGGATTTTGAGTGAGATGGGAAGCACTGAGGAATTTTGAGTAGAGGAATGATGTGATCCGACTTATATTTTTTAAGGATTGTTCTGGTTGTTTTTGTGGAAAGTAAATTATAAGAAGACAGGCTGGGGTCAGGAAG
Organism: Lemur catta; assembly: GCF_020740605.2. Taxonomy (NCBI): domain Eukaryota; kingdom Metazoa; phylum Chordata; class Mammalia; order Primates; family Lemuridae; genus Lemur; species Lemur catta. The sequence goes on from NC_059155.1 coordinate 20,369,861, forward strand.
GGAATAGTGGAGTTGGGGAGAAGTTGGTAGATTTTTGATATAATTTGAAGGTAGAGCCAACTGGATTTACTAAAAGATCAGATGTGGGATATGAAAGAAATCAAGGAAAGCAGGCTCACCATATTGCACGACACGAATAGCATTGACTAAAATGTGACTGGTATCCCCTGGAGTTATGTAACACAGCACCTCTGTCCAAGATGATGCTAAGGTTTTCGGCCTGAGCAGCTGGAAGGATGGAGTTGCCACTAACTGTAATGGTGAACACTATGGGATGAACAGGGTGGGGAGTAGATCAGAAGTTCAAGTTTAGACATATTGAATTTGGGGTGCCAGTTAGACATCTAAGTGGAGTTGTTGAATAACCTGTGGGATGTCTGAGCCTGGTGGTGTGGGATGTCTGAGCCCGGCGTTCAGAGGAGTGACCCAGGCTAGAGACAAAAATTTTTGAGTCATAGGCATATAGGTAGTATTTAAAGTATGATATAAATGAAATCACCAAGGGAGTGAGAGTAGTTAGAGAAGAGAAGGGGATTAAGGACTAATCCCTGGGACACTCCAACATTTAAGAGGTTAGAAAAACAAGGAGGAATAAGCAACAGAGTCTAAGAAGGAGTGGCCAGAAGGTAGAAGGAAAACTAGAAGAGAATAGTATTCTGGAAGCTGAGTGAAGAAAGTGTTTCAAGAAAGAGGGAATGATCAATTGTGAGAAATACTTCTGTTTGGCCAAGGAAAATGAGAGCTGAGAATTCTTGATAGAATTTAGCAACATAGAGGTCACTAGTGGCTTTGCCAAAAGCCATTTCGGTGGACAAAAGCTTGATTAGAGTGATTCAAGAAAGAAAGGGAGGAAAAAAATTGTAGACAGGGAAATATTTTGAAGAGTTGTGTTTTAAGGGTGAGCAGAGAGCTGAGGCAATAACTCTAATGGTGTGTGGGGTTAAGAAAGGATATTTAGCTCCAGGAGTACTCATGGGAGTGGGAGTTACTCACATGTATTTCTTGGGGTAGTACCCAGTAATCCTCAGAAGCTGGATGTCACAGGATTTGAGTAGAAGGAACTCTAAGGAAACCCATGGATACCCTTTAATAAAACTGAACTCAGAACCTCTGCAGTGAGAAGAAGAGGTAGTCTCTTGATGTATGGAAAAAATTGTGGTCATGAAGTCCAGCTGTCCCCCTCACCCACATGGCGATTCCAGCCTCCTCTGCCAACTTTGGAGGGTCTAGTCTGAGAGTCCCCTTCCAGAAATATTATTTATTGTATGGAAGGGAGAGGAAAAGAAATTCTTACAAGATACTGTGAGGCTGACTAAACCCTAGGCAGAATTTGAACCAAGTGGGAAAACTGACATAAACATTCAGGCCTCAGTTCCACTAATTATTTCTCTGTTCCTTGGTTAAAAGTGGTCTCAGCAGCAGCAGACAGTATAGTGCTGGGCCTGCTTCTTAGCTTTTGCTTTAGTAGTGATGGCTTTGAAAATACATACAAGTTTTCCTGGTCTCCATGTAGTGTTTTGGTTTGAATTTCTTTCCTATTCCCATGTCTTCAAGGCCCAGCTCGTGTGTCACCTGCTCCACAGAGCCTTCTTTGAGCCCCTTTCTGGCAAAATTAATCATTTCGTCTCTACATTTCTATAGCAGTTTTTCACTTTCTCTCTCTTAGCACATATCACATTGTGTTAGAATTGTGTGTGGTTTGTAAACCGAAGAGGCAGTAGAGTGTAGTGATAAGAGCATAGGCTCTGGAGCTAGGCTGCTTGCGTTCAAATGGTGGCTCTTGCAAGTTGTTTAACCTCCCTGTGCCTCAGTTTCTCATCTGTGTCATCTGGGATTAATAATAACAATATTTCTGGGCTTTTCTAATAGTGGTTATGTAAAGATTAGAGAAATTAATACATGCAGCGTACTTACAGTACCCAGCACACAGTAAGTGTTCAGTGAGCTTTGGGTATTTGTCTCTCTTCTTGTTGAGGAATAAGACCATGTTTTTATTTTTGTACCACTAATGCTTAGCACTGGGCCTGGCACAGAGTACTAGGTATTTAATCCAAGGTCTCTGAGGCTTTTACAGAATGAAACTCAAGACCCCAACGTCAAAACCAGGTATGTCACAAAATCTTGCTAAACAATCCTGAGAAGTCCTGACAAGCTGGTCCAGTATGCCCCATTGCTCTGGACATACAAAATGACATCAAGACATCATCAATCCGTGACATAAAGAACATTCAGAGGGCTCTATTCCCAGGGGTGGGCTTAGGGACAGTCATAATTCCAGGCTCCCCAGGAGACATGTAAAGACCAATGAACTAGACTGTCTGTGTTAACTCTCACTTCAAAACTGTGTCGTATACATTGCATACACCCCCTCAGTGTGGTTAGCATGGAATAACACAGGACCCGTCCTCTTCTCTAAGCTCAAGACTCACATATTTCACTAGGCACTTACCACGTCCAGTCTCATAGACGTCAGCACCTCAACATGTCCAGATCTGAACTTGAATTCCCCCCTTACCCCACTCTTCTCTATCTCAGTAACTGTTGGCATCATTCACTATGTTGCTCAAGCCCCCAAATCTGGGTATCATCCCTGATTCTCCTCTTCTCCTCACCTTGCACAGCCAATCAGGGATTCCCGTTGATTCTAACTTTCAGGCATATCCCAAATGTGATCTCATTGTCTCAACCACCCTAGTCTAAGCCACCATCATCTTTCATCTGGACTACTTGCCTCCTAAATGTTTTAATTTTGCTCCCCTATAACCTGTTCTCCACTCACCAATGAGAGTGATCCTTCAAAATGTTTATTATTAATCGATTATGTCATTCTCGGCCACTCACAACCTCCAGTGGTTTCTCAACATGCTTGGAACAAACTCGAAACATTTTACTCTCCTGCTTAGTCATCATGCTGTAGCCTCAGATCCAGTGAATAGGTTTGTTTCCTCCTCACATGACATTCCTTCTTCCAGGACGGTTCTTCCTTTAACTCTGCAAATGCCTTCATCCGTCTTCTGCTTTAAGTTTCACTTCTGCTGTCAGGCCCTCATGGAGACCTTCTCTGTCCACCCTGTCTAAGGTAGTCCTGCCCCTCTCTTCACCTGAAATCATGATTATTTGTTTGTTTATGTATTTGTTGTCACTCGACACTTGCTAGAATGTAAGCTCATGAGAGAAGTCCTTTGTCTGTCTTGTTCGCAACAATATCCTCAGCACCTAGCACTGTGCCAAATTCAGAGTAGGCATTCAATACCTATTTGTTGATGAATGTATTATAGTAGGTAATTAATAAATAATTATATTTGATTACTTAGAAGTGATGAAATGGTCTCTGCCCTGAAAGGTTTACATTCTACTGAAGAGCTGAGTAGAAAAGTAAAGCTAAGTAGATGGGAAACTTTACTGTGCTGTGTGGGATGCAGCATGGGGTATGTCTGCATTCTGGACAGCAGAAACCGGCGGTAACAGAAGGGTCACATCGAGCAGCTGGAATCTTCTAGCTCAGTATTCTTTCTGGCAGGGGTTTCTAAGGGCTGTTTGAAGGGAGATACTAGAAGCTTAGACATTCCAAATGGAAGGCAAGGGTCATGGGGGGTTGATATCTTCTCCAGGGTAGTGGCAGTGGTGCTTTTGCCAGGGAAGTACCCACGGTGTGGTTGTGCTTTATTTCTGGCTTTCTCAGGGCCTGGCTTTACGGATCTCCAGAGATCCTGTGGGCTGTCTGATATTATTTAATATATTTCCTTTCTGCTTAAACTAGTCAGAGTTGAGTCTATAATTTGCAACTAAGAACACTGACCTGTCCAATAGGTTGGAAAAAAAAAAGGTTGAAATTCCGAATCCTGATTTGTAACTGACATTAAGTTTGAATGGAAAGTGTTAAAATTATACTGACATTGGAGGGATTACTTCAAAACTGAACCAACACGTGACTATATCAAAATGACATGCTATGTTTGAGGCAGAGTAATTTATTTACTTACATGCCTGGGGAAAATTGTGCAAGTATATGTTTTCATGTGTCTGTAAAGCACTATTATAAAAAATGAGGGTTTCTGAGCATTTGCTTCTTTAAGTTTGTATGCTACTGTAGTCTAGTATAATTTTTATTACAAGTATATCAGTTACTAAGTGAAAGAGACTTAAAATATTTTTAGAAGGCAAAACTAAACTATCTTGTTTAAGTTTACAACCTGGGTGACAAAACTATAAAGAAAAGCAAGGAAGAGAGGCAGAGGGTACCATAAATGTCAGCATGGTGGTTAATTTTAGGATTGGGATGGGACATGTACCAGCCTTCTGAGGTAGCTGGCAAAGTTCTATTTCTTTACCTAAATGGAAGTACATAATAATTGTACATATTTATAAAGTACAGTGTAATGTTTTGATACATGTGTGTATTATGTAGTGATCAAATCATGGTATTTAGCATATCCATCACCTCAAACGTTTTTATTTCTTTGTGGTACTTTATGATACTCTGTTAAGATATATAGTTTTCTATATGTTATATTTTACAATTAAAAATGGTTAAAAAATAAGTATATCAACTACTCATATGTGAATTATTTTAATGGAAATATTCCCTGTATGTTTTCATTTCAGGATCCCTGAGGACTTCATTGCGGGGTTTTTTTGTCTGAAAACATGTGAGTTACTACATAAGCTTAACGGATAGTTAGCTTAAAATGTTTATTGTCCCTTATAATCAAAGTCATAGAAATGAAAATAAGACACCATTACTGCCCAACGAATTGGCAGAGACTTTTAAATATTTATTTGTTTGTTTGTTTATTTGTTTGTTTAAGAGACAGGGCCTCTGTTGCCCAGGCTAGAGTGCAGTGGAATGATCATAGCTCACTCATTCTACTTCTCTCTGTTTCCTTGGCCTCCACCGTCATCTCTCCTAGGTCATTGCAGCAGTCTCCTCCCTAGTCTCCCTGCTTCTGTAAGTCCATTCTCCATACAACATCCAGAGCCAACTTTTAGGTATGTAAAAGGATTCATGTCACTTTCTGTCATGGTTTAAATGTGTCCCCCAAAGTTCATGTGTTGAAAACTTAATCCCCAGTGCAACAATGTGGAGAGATGGGTCCTTTAAGAGGTGATTAGGTCATGAATAATGTCATTGTGCTGGGGTGGGTTTGTTATCTTGACAGTGGGTCTGCTCTAAAAGCTAGTTTGGGTCTCACTCAAGCACTCTCTAGCTGTGTGATGCCTTCTGCCATGTTATCATGCAGTAAGAAGGCCCTCACGAGATGCCGGCTCTTCAGTCTTGGACTTCCCAGCCTCCAGGGCTATAAGAAATACATTTCTGTTCTTTATAAATTACCCAGTCTCAGGTATCCTGTTATAGAAGAGAAAATTAGTACCAAGAAGTGAGGCTATTGCTATAACAAATATCTGAAAACGTGGAAGTGGCTTTGGAACTGGGTAATGGGTAGAGGCTTGAAGAATTTGGAGGAGCAGTGTAAGAGAAGTCTAGATTGCTGTGGATTGTTGATCTAAAGAAAGAAACTGAGGCAAAATTGATATAAGTAGAGAGTTTAGTTGGGCCAAGTTTGAGAACTGCAATCCGGGAGACACAGATTCAAATTGCTCTGAATGTATGCTCCAATTAGCAGCAGTTACAAGTGGATTTTTAAAGGAAAAAAGGAAAGGGTGGTTCCTACATTGGTTCATTAAAATAACATAAGCTATTTATTGGCTATATGTTGTTCTTTGTGTCACAAATTCCAAGAATATGAAGATAATAGGTGATGGTCACATTGTGCAACTTGTGATAACATTTTAGGATATTTATCAGCTAGTTTGGAAACTACAGGGAAGAAAAGAAAGAACAAAATGCCTTTAAACGATTGCCCCCTGGGCATTGGTACAGAGGAGAGGGCATGACTGGAGTCTCATACACATGTATCTTTGGGCCTGTTAAATTTTATGTACTTCACAAAGCTCAGACTGCTCTGAGCTCCTCAGAAGGGAGCATTAAGGGCATTTCTGGTGAGGGCTCAGAAGAAGACAAGAGGTACAGGGAAAGTCTGAAACTTCTTAGAGATTACTTAATGGTTATGATCAGAATGTTGGTAGCAATATGGATGGTAAAGGCCATTCTGATGAGGTTTCAGACAGAAATGAGATACAAGGTATTAAAAACTGGAGTATAGGCTATCTTTATTATAAAGTTGCAAAGAACTTGGCTGAACATGCTAGAGAGCTTTATGGAAGGTGGAGTTTAAGGGCAATGAACTAGGATATCTGGCAGAAGAAATTTCCAAGCAAAATACTGAAGGAGCTGCATAGCTACTTTTAACCACATATAGTAAGATGTGAGCAGAGAAATTATTTAAAGGTGGAATTTATAATTAAAAGGGAAGAAGAATGGAAAGATAGGGAAAATGTGCAATCTGGCCATATAAAAAGTCAGGCATGTTTAGGAGGGCAAACCAAGGGTGTGGTCAAGTGATTGTTCACTAAAGAGATATAAGGCAACCAGGTGCTATTCATTAAAACAATGGCATAAAGACCCCCCAAAGGCATAGAGTAGGCTGTTCCATCCATCACAGGCCCAGAGCAGGGCCTTAAGGGTAAGTTTTCCAGAGCTGTGCCCACCAGACCTTAGCTGCCTCAGGACTCTGCTCCCCTCATTTGGGCAAAGCATTCCTCAGCTGCCCCAGCCATGGCTCAAGTGGGCCTGGGTGTGGCTTGTGCCACTGCTCTGGAGGGCACAAGTGATAGGCCTTGGCAGCATCCACATGGTGCTGACTCTGCAGATGAGCTGAGTGTATGAGCTGTGGGGCCATCATGGCCTCCACCTAGATTTCAAAGGATGTATCAGATGGCCTGGGGGCCCAGGCAGAGACTTGTTGCAGTGGCTGAGCCACCACAGAGAGTCCCCACTAGGGTAATGCCTAGTGGAGCCATGGGAGTGGAGCTGCCACTGAGACCCCAGAACTGTAGAGCTACCGGAGTGCAATGCCATTCTGGGAGAGCTGCAGGCACGAGACTCCAACCTGAGACAGCTGAAGTGAGCGCTGAGCTGAGGAAAGCCACAGGGGCAAGACTACCTGAGGCCTTGGGGGCCCAACCCTTTTCCCAATGTGCCCAGGATGTGGGACATGCAGTCAAAGGAGGTTATTCTCCAGCTTTAAGATTTAATGTTGTTTTCCCTGTTGGGTTTTAGACTTAACTTGGGACCAGTTACCCATTTCTTCTTATCTATTTCTCCCTCCTTGAATGGGAACTTCTATCCTATGCCTGTCCCACCATTATATTTTGAAAGTAGGTAACTTGTATAATTTTACAGGCTCACAGCTGGAGGTAAACTTGCCTCAGGATGAATCATGCCTTGAGTCTCACTCGTTATCTGATTTAAAGGAGACTGGACTTTAGACTTTTGAATTGATACTACAACAAGTTAAGACTTTTGGTGCTATTGGAATGGAATGAATGTATTTTGCATTATGAGAAATACATGAATTTTGGGGGCCAAGGGTGGAAGGCTATGGTTTGGATATGTCCTGCACGGGTCATGTGTTGGAAATTTAATCCCAATGCAACAGTGTTGGGAGGTGGGACCTAATAAGGTGTGATTAGGTTATGAAGGCTCTGCTCTCATGAATGGATTAATGTCATTAGCTCAGGAGTGGGTTAGTTATTGCAAGAGTGGCTTTGTTATAAAAACAAATTTGGTCCTTTCTTGCTCCCTTGCTCTCTCCTCTCGTCTTTCCACTTTCCGTTATGGCATGACACAACATGAAGGCCCTCGCTAGATGCTAGCTCCATGCTCTTGGACTTCCAGCCTCCAGAACTGTGAGTTAAATAAATTTCTGTTTATTATAAATTACCCTGTCTGTGGTATTCTGTTATAGCAACATTAAACAGACTAAGACGCACTCCCTGTTTCAAAACCCTCCAAGGGTTTCCCGTTGAACTTTATGTAAAGAGTAAGCTCTTTACCTTGACCTAGTAAGATATAGCCCTTGCCAAAGTGTCTGATCTTATCTCATACTGTGCTCCTTGTTTGCTATACTCCCAGCTATAATTTCTTCCCTCTTCAGGGTCTTCATACTCTGCCTAGGATGTTCTCCCACCATCTTTCTCATCATCCTAGTCTCAGCTCCAGTGTCAGCTCCTCAGAAAGGCTTTCCCTGATCATCCCAACTAAGTAGCCCCCATATTCTGGTCAGTATCTCATCACATCACCCAGTTTTATTTTCTCCCTAGCACTTACTGTTATCTGAAATTATCTGTTTCATTTACTGGTTTGTTTGTTTATTATAAATCTTCCACACCATTAGAACATAAGCTCCATGAGAATGGTAACCTTATTTGCCTTGTTCCTGCTGAGTGTCTGGCATCTAGCAGAGTACCTAGTAGGGGCTCAATTGGATATTTATTGAATGAATGAGTCTGGATACAGATGGGGGTTGTTGAAGCCGTGGGAAATGTATGATCGTATGATCACTTCAAGGAGAGCCTGAAGAGTTAAATGTGGATTCTAAAGGGATGAGCAGAGGAAGGAATGCCTACAAAGCAACTTGGAGAAACAACCAGAGTGGTAGGAGGAGAAACAGAAAAGTGTTATGTTACAGAAGGCAATCCCACTTCTCTCCCTAGAAGTAACCAATGCTAACAGATGGATGGGTATCCTTCCAAATCATGTTCTGTATATTTACATACATTCACAAATGTTTATATTACATGCATATGTAGTTTTGGTTTTTATATAAATGAGCTCACAGTACATGTATTATTCTGTCACTTGCTTTAAAAAATAACAGCTTTATTGAGCTATAATTCACGTGCCATATAATTCACACATTTAAAGTATACAGTTCAATGGTTTTTAGTATATTCACAGATATGTATAACCATTGGCACAGTCAATTTTCAGAACATTTTCATCACCTCAAAAAGAAACCCTGTATCCTTTGGCTATCACTCCCTTTTCCCCTACTCCATCCCCAACCCTAAGCAACCACTAATCCACTTTCTGTCTCTATACATTTCCTTATTCTTGCCTTTCATATAAATGGAAGCACATATGATCTTTTATGACTGGCTTATTTCACTGAGTACAATGTTTTCAAAGTTCATCCATGTTATGGCATGTATCAGCATTTTACTCTTTTTATTGCTGAATGATATTCCACTGTATGTGTATACTATACTTTGTTTATCCAGTCATCAGTTGGTAGACATTTGGGTTGTTTCTACTTTTTGACTATTATGAGTCATGTTGCTATGAGCATTCATGTTCAAGGTTTTTCGTGGACATATATTTTCATGTCTCCTGGGTAGATACCTAGAAGTGGAATGTTGGGTCATTTTGTAACTCTGTGTTTATTAACATTTTGAGGAATTGCCAGATTGTTTTTCAAAGTGGCGGAACCATTTTACATACCTACCAGCACCCTATGAGGATTCCAGTTTCTCTACATCCTCACCAACACTTGTTAGTATCTGTCTTTTTTGATTATTGCCATATTAGGAGGTGTTATATCACTTACTTTTTTATTAACATTTAATGTGTCTTAAATATTTTTCTTTATAGCACATATAGATATTCTTCGTATATAACTGCTACATAATATTATACAGAAATCATGCTTTTCAAGGTGTTCCTGTCTATGTCATTGTGCCATTTCCTCCACTAGGGCTCAGGAGCCTGTAAATAGAAACAATGGTGGTAGACAATTGAATTGATCCAGATTTGGAAGTTGCATGGCAGATAAGGGGGGAGAAGGGTATGGATGGGAATGGTGAGAGGGCACTTGAAATCATTTATCAACCCTGGTGCAGATCAATCCTGGTGAATAAATGACAGTGACAAGGAGTGAATGATAGAGCATAATGGCTGGAACCCTAAAAGAAGAGGTTTTGCATGAAAGCAGAAAGATAGCTTTTTGTTTTGTTTTTCATTTATCCATGCCCTCTATTGAGTATTTTTTAAAAGTTGAGTTACTCACTGCTTTGCCTTCTTAAACAGATGATTCAGAACATAATTTAACCTTGTCTTGTGATTCAGGGTGGCCAGTATGACCATCTACTTTTGTCCTGTACCTTTGAGGCGTGTAGATACATGTCGTTCCCTATCAAGTGGGTCCCAGATTTCAGTGCTATTGAAGAAGTTCTGAGATCAATGTATTTTTGGTTCTTCTAACGTACAGTTGTTTGACCACAGATCGACTCCATGTTATCTCCTGTGAAGTAAAGTTCATCGGTTTTTTATGATAGCAATTTTACATGTTGCTTAGATGCTTCTTTCTCTTCTGGATTTTTAGTTATATTATGGCAGAGGTTATGAGAAATCTGATCTCCAGAGAAATGTCAGTACTTTTTTACCCTAATTTGGAATAGGATATTTTTGGCAAGCTAGTTTTCTGGCATTGAAGAATTTAATAAATCAGTTTGTGTTCACCTTATGCACATTCTTTTTAATAGTAGCCACTATAGTAACTGCAGCAGCCGCTAGCTACATGTGGCTTTTTAAATTTAAATATAAATGAATTAGAGTGAATAAAATTAAAAATTCAGTCCCTCAGTTGTACTAGCCACATTTCAAGTGCTCAGTAGTAACATGTGGCTAGTGGATACCATATGGGAGAGTGCAGATATGTAGAACATTTCCATCATCAAAGAAATTTCTATTAGGCAGCAATGGTCTAGACATTGAGCTGGTCTCCTCTCGGGCTTCATGGTTCCATACTAGAGTCTTGTGTTTTTAGTGTATCTTTGCACAGCAGCCGTGCTCCTCCTACTCTGCAGCACCCCCTGACCTCTAGCCCCTGATCGTGTCATCTGTCCTCTGTCAATGTGTTACTTTCCTCCCACTCTATCATATTTTGTTATAGCAGTCTGAGCAGATTAAGACAACAACTGTGTTACATTCCCTCTATTGTTAAATATTAATAAACTATTTCAAGTATCTTTTTTAAAAAATCACCACAAACTTAGTGGCTGAAAACAACACAAATTTATTATCGTACAGTTTTGAAGATCAAAGTCCAAAGTCAGCCACTTTCTAGCTTCTAGTTGCTGTCAACATTTCTTAGTTCATGGCTCCTTCCTTCATCTTCAAAGCCAGCAGAATAGCATCATCTTCAAATCTCTCTCTGACTCTTTGAGCTCTGCTTCCATAGTCACATCACCTTCTCTGACTCTGACCCTTCTGCTTCTCTTTTACAAGGAGTCTGTAATTAGTTTAGGCCCCATTGGATAATCCTGGGGAATCACCTCATTTCAAGATTCTTTTTTTTTTTCTGTATATATATATTTTTTAGTTGGCCAGATAATTTCTTTCTATTTTTAGTAGAGACGGGGTCTCACTCTTGCTCAGGCTGGTCTCGAACTCCTGACCTCGAGCGATCCACCCGCCTCGGCCTCCCAGAGTGCTAGGATTACAGGCGTGAGCCACCGCACCTGGCCTCATTTCAAGATTCTTAACTGAATCATACCTGCAAAGTTTCTTTTACCCTGTAAAGGTAACATACTACCAGGTATTGGGACGTGGGCATCATTGGGGGACCACCATTCAGCCTGCCACAGTCTCCTCCAGTGGCATCTTGTTCTTCTTGAGGATGAGTGAGGCACAGAGTATGCCATGAACTGATATCCCAAGGTTTTATATAAAGGGAAGACAATGTTTTTAAAATCTAATTTTCTGCCTGCAGCCTATCTGGAAATACCAAAATTTTATTGTTCTGACTCCTCAAAGTATGATGATTCTATGAGTATAGTGATATAAGAGTGTCTTATAGGCAAGACAAATCCACAACTAACTCAGTAGCCTATCATACTGTTTGCCCACTGTAATATAGTGCCAGCCCTTCTTCTCAAACATACATACACACTGGGGGCTAGATATATTAACCGTAGCAAAACCTCATGAGCTTCTCTTTGCCCAAGAAAGGGTGACACATGAAAGCCTGAGTCATTGCTAGGAGAAGAAGCAGCAGAAACCCAATGCAGAGTTGGTCCTCCACTTCCAGTCTAAATAAGATGGCATAGACTCGTTTCTCCCTGCACCTCATAGCTAAGTACAACTATAAACCCTGGAAGCAATTCAAGAGGTGACTAAAGGAGAATTCTGAAAGGTGCAAAGGGAAAGGCAGAATGGTTAGAAATCCCAGGAATAGAGGAACAACATAGTAGCAGGGCACCTTATGGCTCCCAATTCAACTGAAGAAGGTGAGCCAGACTCAGCATTTCCCAACCCCCAACCTATCAACAGAAGGTGGTTCAGGTAGGTTCTTTCCTCCTCTAGATTGAATGGGAGACCTACAAACAATACCAGGTAAGCCTGTCAACTCCAGCAAAGGGGTATTTGCAGGGAGTCCCACTCACAATAAGTAGCCAGGGGAAGTGCTCTCTTTTTTCCAACAGGCCAGAGACTCCTCTGTCCCACCAAAGATACTATATGGCCAAGAGCACCATCAAGGGGAAACCGCAACAAGTAGCCTGGCCCAGGAAGCCTGTTTGCCCCCGTGGTCTTGAGGGTCCTTCTCCCTCTGAGAGATACCAGGAGGGCAGGCAGCACTGGCAGGAGGATCCCACCAGATTAAGCAAAGGCAAGAAAGATTCTTTGTTTCCACAGACTAGAGAATCACTTCCCCCACCTAGAGGCACAAGGAACCCTGACCTGGGGAAGAATTTCTGCTTCCTCAGGCAACACCAGCAGGGACCAGTGCACGCATCAGCACCACATTGATCAAGCAGATGAAAATCACACTACAGAGACTATGAAAAGTAATTTGTCATTAGAAGGAATCATAAGGCTACAAAAGTAGGCCAGGACCTGTGTGATAAGACTAAACAGAGTGACTGTGTGCTAAAATAAAAGATTTAAGCAGGAATCTGTCTCCTAACATAATAGTCAACATATCCAGAGTATAATAAAAAATTGCCCTAAGACAATCAACTGATACCAACACCAAGATGAATCAGATGTTAAAATTATCTGACAAGGACTTTAATGTATCCATCACAAAAATGCTTTAATAAGTAATTGCAAAGTCTCTTGAAACAAATGAAAAAATAGAAAATCTCAGCAGAGAAATAGAAGTTATCAAGAAAGGATCAAATACACTCCAGGCTAGTCTGACATGTGGTGCATCTGATCTCTGATTAGGAACATGGAGAAGAGTGGGGACAGGATGAAATGGGAAATAGATGTGTGGCTCTGCGATGGAGTGGCAGTTGAATTAGTTCCTTACCAGGGGCTTTTATGTTGTGAAAGGACAGAGACCTTAACCTTGACTAAGTAGGTAGTTTTCTGAGGGGCAAGGAGCACTTCCTGGGGAGTCAGGAGTTGGAAAACTTGGTTTTGAGCTTCATGTACCTGTGTGACTGTCTCTGATCTGCCTCTCTATGAGGACAGGAATTACTTTGAATCCAGGAAGGGAGGATGGTTAAATACAAATAACAAAAAACAGCCCAACAGCAACCTTCCCTTGTAGTGAATGCTCACTGTGTGCCAAGCAGTGAGCCAGATCTCTTTGTGAGCATCCATTCATGGAATCCTTACAGCAGCCTTCTGCAGAAGGCATTTTTGAGATCTCAAGCTTAACTGAACTAAAGTTATTTCAGCAGACATCTGTGTGTGGCTACCAGCCTGCAAAGCCTTGTGCTGGGTGTGGGTCTAGGTGATACCGTGATGACACCCTTCATAGACACACCTGACTAGAGCCTACAGCAGGAGGGGACAAGCATGAGCCTGGGGTGGAGTGACATGAGGGTGCCGAGGAGTGAGTAGCCACCTTCTGGGGGTGTTTGGGAAGATTTGCCCTCAGCAGGGGCATTTCAGCTGGGCTTCCAGATGCTGGTGAAAGCATGGGCTTTGGCATCAGGAAGATTTGGATTCAAGTCCCAACTCCTTTGCTTCCTGGCTGTATGACCTTGGGTAAAGAACTTAATCTGAGTGGGCCTTAGTTTTGTCATCTGTAAAATGGGTAAAATTGTTATAATCATTGCTGGGCTATTGTGAGGATGAAGTGAGAAGATGCTTAGAGCATCCCCAAGCAGGACTAGTCTGTGCCTCTTTACCTGAAGGCCCCTTCTCATGCTCCTTTCTCCAGGAATCCTTCCTTGATCTCATCTTCCTTTAAACTCATACTTAATCAAGCATTTTATACCCAATTAAAGTACCTGTTCACATTAAGAAAAAGAACCAAATGGAAATTTTAGAACTGAAACCATAATAACAGAAATTTTTAAAAATTGCTGGATAGGATCAGTAGAGTGGAGATGGCAGAGGATAGAATCAGTGAATTTGAGGATAGATCAATAGCATTTACCCAATCTGAACAACAGAGAGAAAATAGACTGGACAAAAAATGGACGGGGCCTCAGGGACCTGTTGGAAATAACAAAAGACCCAAAATTCATGTCAGCAGAGCCCTAGAAGGATACCCAAACCACACAAATACAGTACTAAACAAGAAAACTATAGACCAATATCTTTCATGAACTTAGAAACAAAAATCCTCAACAAAATATTAGCAAAATGAATCTAACAATGTATAAAAGAATTATACTCCATGACAAAAGTGGGATTTATTCTGTATATGTAAGGCTGATCCATTATTTTAAAATCAATCAATGTAATCCACCATATCAACAGACTAAAGAAGAAAAATTATATGACCATATCAATTGGCACAGAAAAAGCATTTGATAAAATTCAACATTTATTTATGATAAAAACTCTCAGTACATTAGAAATGGAGAAGAACTTCTTTAACCTCATAAAGAATATCTACAAAAAAACCTACAACTGATGTTATATTTAATGGTGAAAGATTGAATTCTTTCCCTCTCAGATTGGAACAAGGCAAGCATGGCTGTTCTCACTACCTCTGTTCAACATTGTACGGGAAGTTCTAGCCAGTAAAATGGCAAGAAAGGAGAAAAAATACTTCTAGCACAACAAGGCAAGAAAAAGAAATAAAAGGCATGCAGATTGAAAAGGATACAGTGAAATTGTTTCTATTTGCAGAAGACTTAATTTTCTACATAGAAAATTCCAAGGCATCTTTTTTTTTAAAAAAAAAAATACCTAAAACTAGTATTTGATTTTATTTCTAGAACTCAGAAATCCACACAGATTTACTCAGCTGCTTTTTGACAAAGGTGTAAAAGCAATTCAGTGAAGGAAGGATAGCCTTTTCAACAAATAGTTTGGGAGCAATTGATATCCATAGGCAAAGAAAGTGAATTTTTGTTTAAACATCCCACCTTAGATAAGAGTAACTCAGAATGGATCACACACTTAAATGTAAAGCATAAAACTATAAAACTTTTTTTAAAATTTATCTATTTACTTAAAAATATTAAGGGGGTACAAATGTTTTTGTTGCATGGATACCTCGTATAATACTTAGGTCAGGGCTTTTAGTGTGCCCATCACCGTAATAGTGTTCATTGTACCCAATAGTTTTTACCCCTCACCCTCATCCCCCCTTCTTGGTTTCCAATGTCCTTTATATCTCTTTGTGCCATGGGAGAAAATGATCTTCATGACCCAGCACAGAGATTTTAGGCTTGACATCATAAGCACTATCCATATAAGGAAAAAATGCGTTAAATTGAACTTCATCAAACATAAAAAGCTTTGCTCTATGAAAGGTCCTATTAAGAGAACGAAAAGACAAGCTACTGACTGGGAGAAGTTATATGCAAACCACGTACCCAACAAAGGACTCGTATCTAGAATATATAAAGAACTCCCAAAACTCAAGTAATCCAGTTAGAAAATGGGCAAAAGATATCAATAGACATTTCAGCAAGGACGATATACAGATGGTAAACAACATATGAAAAGATGCTCAACATCATTAGTCATCAGGGAAATGCAAATGAAAACCACAATGAATTATCACTACACACCTATCAGAGTGGCCACAAAAAATAGTGACAACACCAAATGCTGGCGAGGATTCAGAGAAGCTGGATCACACATACATTGCTGATGTTCTTCAACAGATGAATGATTAAACAAACTATAATTCATCCATGCCATGGAGTACTACTCAGCAATACAAAGAAATCGATGTTGGTTCATACAATAACTTGAATGAATCTCCTGGGAATTTTGCTGAGTGAAAAAAAAACAATCTTAAAAGGTTATATGCTTTATGATTATTTATATAACACTCTTGAAATAACAAAAATATAGAGATGGAGAACAGATTAATGGGTGCCAGGGATTAGGGAATGGGGCAGATACGAGGTAGGCATGGCTACAAAAGGTTGCTGTAAATGATCCTTATGGTGATAGTACAGTTCTGTATTGTGTTGGTGGATACATGAACCTACACATATGATGAAATTGCGTAGAACTAAATACGTAAACACAAACAAATGATTACAAGTAAAACCTGGGAAATCAGGAAAAGATTGATGGGTTGTAGCAATGTCCCGGTGGTGATATTATAGTACAGTTTGATAAGATGTTACCCCTGAGAGAAAACTGGGTAAAGGATCCATACTATCTCACTGTATTGTTTCTGACAGTTGCATGTGAATCTACAGTTATCTCAAAATAGAAAGTTTAATTTAAAAGAAAAAGATAAAGACAAAAAATTGGGGCCTTGAACGTTTTGCCAGAAACCAGACTAAGGAATCTGGCTCACTGTGCAGTCATGAAAGTCATTGGCCATCTGGCTATCAAACTGGGTAGTTATAGAGAACAATGACTCCCCAAGCCTGGGTATGCAGCACTTTAAGGCCTCTGGTAATCCCAAGAAGTATTGTTTACCTTCTGGAAATTCTCAGTAACCAAATTTAATTGAAAATCACTTTAATTAAAAAAAAACACAAGCCTTTGCTATAGAAATGTTTATACCAGAGGGCAGCACTAGGAAATCAAAATAAGGTGTCTTAATTTGTCCCCACCTCAGCCCTTCTGAAATAGGACTCATTGGCTTAATCATTGCTCACGATGACAAGATATTAGGCCTATGTGGGCCTGTTAACTCTCTGTAGTGAAAAGTGACATGAGCAACAGTCAGCGGGCTCTGATCACAAGACAGACTAGGAGGGGGAGTGAGAGGCTGTAGATGATTGGCTCCAAACACCATTCCACTGCTAGCCCAAGGCCTCCAAACACATGCTCTACCCTCTTCTATTTGACACTTTCCTTAGGAAGAGCTCAAAAGGTTTTCATAAACTTTTCTTCAAAGCCCTTTTCATGGCCATTCTTCGGACCTGGAGCATCGTAAACTTATCACTTGATTTTTTAGAGAGTAAACCTTATTTTGCAGAGGACTAAATAATGGAAAAATCACATTTTTCATTTTTTTCTTAATTTTATTTTTCAAATTATATAGCAAAATCGACTGTATTGGCATACAGTTCTATGAACTTTAATACGTATTTAAAATTCGTGTAATCACCACTACAATCAGGGTACAGAACAGTTCCTTCATACCCAAAACTCCCTCATGTTACACCTTCGTAGTTATACCCTCATTCCACCCTCACTCTATCCCAAAACCCTGGCATCCACTGATGTGTTCTCCATCACTATAGTTTTGTCTTTTTGAGAATGTCATATAAATGGAATCATATAGTACGTAACTTTGAAACAGACTTCTTTCACTCAGCATAATGTCTTTGAGATTCATCACATCATTGTATCTATCAATGGTTTATTAAAGCACATCTTTTTACTTAAAAATTGCTCCCCAATTTTTTTCAGATTACTTCTGTAAGCAGGTTTTGTGATAGTATAAGGACAGTATTGTCTATGTGCAATGAAGTCATATTCCGTCAAATGACTGATACTTATGTACTTATGTGTTTCTCTTATCTAGTTCTTAATCTGTTTGTTCTGGTGAAAAAAAGTAGAAAGGCAATGAGTAGATAGTAATTTCCAAACAAGCATTATCGAGTTCTGAAACTAGAAATCAGCATCTCTGACCGCTTGAACTATTCTCAGATCACTTCTCTCACCACCTGGGGAACCTGCCAGGACAGAAGCCGCCAGCAGACATCTGTACATACATATCGTTCTTGCCCAGGTGCCTCTGTGTCGTTCTAGAGCCAGTCCCACACAGAGGAGCAGGTACAACTGCCTCAGGAAGTAATGTTTCCAGGAGTTGGTAAACTGCCCTCCCGAGTACCCTGAAATGTCTCCTGTTAAGGTTTAATCATGTCTGAACCTCCCACCATTGGCATTATCCATTTGGGCTAAGGAATTCCAGAAGACTTCTCTAAAAAACCCAGACGTGTCACTTAGGGGGCTGTCCCATTATGGAGTTGGGCCCTGCGGGATTAGAATAGTTTTTCACTTGAGATATGGGAACGGTCTGGAATGGGGCTCAGTGCTAAGGAATGAGAACAGCAGCTTAAATCAAGAGATAGGACAGGAAATTACCCTGCCCAGCGAGGTGTCAGCAGGAGATACTGGGACCCAGGGAGGTGGGCTACAAGGGGAGGAAAGTGCCCAAGGAGGAGTTGGGGTACGCTAAAAACAAACTTTGCCTGTTTCATAAATATGCCTAGATTATGCAAGTGACAGATCCACACTTCAAACCCAGGCTGTCTGGTTTTGGATGCTATGCTCTTAATCCACGTGCTGGGCTGCTTCCCAAGAACCCTTCCTCTGTATTCCTGCAGTGCTCTAGGCATGCCTCCATCTTAGCACTTAGCATGATAGTTTGAAACTATCTCCTTGTGTATGTGTACTGTACCATGAGTGTCTTAAAACTTATTAGTATCCGAGGCATTATGATATAGTGGTTAAGATCATGGAGTTTGGAATTAAAAAGTCCTGGGGTTAAGTCCCTTCTCTGCTATGTACTAGCTGTGTAACCTTAAACAAATTATTTAAACCTTCCTGTGACTTGTTTTCCTCATCTGTAAAGTGGGGCTAAGAATGCTTCACAGGGTAGTGGAAAGAATGAATTGAAATAATGTATCTAAAGCACCTGGCAGAGGGTCTCAGATAGTAAGATTCTCTTGGTAATGCTTCCTAATAGTTAATATTATCACTTCTTCTCTAGCAACTAGCATGGTGCCTGAAAAATAGACATTTGAGAACTATTTGTAGAACTGAAGTATCTTGGAACACTCTAGGCTGACATAGATATGTGAAGTATATCTTAGTATGTGACTTCAGAAATGATTCTCTGTAGTTAAGCAGAATGTGCTACCTCACTTTGCTAGGACACCCAGAAGAGTTTTACCTGCGGGGTGGGAGAGGGTGGGGGTGGAGGCCTCGCGGCCCTGCAGCCTCCTCAGGCTCAGTCCACCTCCCGATCAAAAAAAAAAAAGGGTTTTACCTCCAAAGGGTAGAGGTAGTCCTGTAACTCTTAGTCTTGCAACTAATAAGCATACCATCCTGGCTCTCAAAGCCATCCATTTTAATGCAGCTGAAACTCAGGTGGGATAGCTCATCACTTTGAAATGAGTCCTGTTACCTAAGTCATCATGCAAAAATGAAAGAGAACCACATTTCCTTTTCTTACAACCAGAGCTTGTGACTCCCTAGGGCTAGCCATTTTCACTGAATCCCGGACCTTTTCCGCTCTGAGATTCCTATGCAGATTTCCTTCCCAGGCTCCTGGGACTTTGATCCTTTCTGCTCTAAATCTTATTTGTCAAATGGTTGAAAAATCCAGTTATCAGACAAGCCCTCATCACCTTTGGATAGTGTGATAAAAAAATGTCTCCAGGTGTCCACTGATTTTCTCTTCCTTCCGGAGCTTGCAGAGCCTCTAGGTCAACTCCTTTACCATCAGGGATCACGTCTGAGAACTTTAGGTAAAGAGAGAAAGTGGACAAAATTGAAGTGAATGTGTGTTAATACCAGTCATAGCCTAAAGTCTGGCAGTTTGATTAAACTTCTGATAGTTTGTTATGTTGTGACTTTTCTTCCCCCCCCCTAAAAAAATGAGTGTATAGAACTCTCTCACCACCACCACCAAAAAAAAAAAAAAAAAGTCCAACTAGTTCAGAGTTCCTTCTGAATGCAGATGGTGAGGGAATTTATTGTGAGGAATTGATGACTCTAGTGTGGGGTTGGTCAGGAGAGGCTGCCTGGTCAAGGTCTCCAGCTAGACTGTAAAGGGCTGGTGGGGGGTTCCAGAGTTAAGGAAGAGGGGCTGGGCATGAGCCAAAGCACAGAGTGCACAGAATAAACTAGGGTCCATGCCTGTGGTTTTATGCTCAGGGCAAGGCTGGGATTGCCCTCTCTTTTTCTGTCCAAATAATCAGAAACAAACCATAGAGGGCCCAGAAAACACAGAGGTTAAAAAGTGTTCACCCCTAGGGAAAAGCACTGGCTAGCAGTGAGGAAGTATGATTTATTTATTCCTCCCTCCCTCCCTCCCTCCCTTCCTTCCTTCCTTCCTTCCTTCCTTCCTTCCCTTCTTTCTCTTTCTTTTTTTTCTTTTTCTTTCTTTCTTTCTTTCCTTCTTTCTTTCCTTCTTTCTTTCCTTCTTTCTTTCCTTCTTTCTTTCTTTCTTTCTTTCTTTCTTTCTTTCTTTCTTTCTTTCTTTCTTTCTTTCTTTCTTTCTGTCTCTTTTCTTTCTTTCTTTCTTTCTTTCTTTCTTTCTTTCTTTCTTTCTTTCTTTCTTTCTTTCTTTCTCTCTTTCTCTCTTTCTCTCTTTCTCTCTCTCTTTTCTTTCTTTCTTTCATAGTGTCTTGCTGTGTTGTCCAGGCTGTAGTGCAGTGGCTGTTCTCAGGCACGATCATAGTGCACTGCAGCCTTGAACTCCTGGGCTCAAGCGATTTTCCCACCTCAGCATCCCAAGTAGCTGGGACTACAGGTGTGCACCACAGTGCCCTGCACGAGATATGATTTCTAATCCTGATTCTTCTGCTAACTTGTTCTATAATGGTGGGCAGGTCCTTTAACCTCTCTAAGACCATTTCCTTGTCAGTAATATAGAGAGATATATGATCAAGCTATTCTATTATACAGAGCTGGTGGGAGGATTAGGTGAAAGCTCACGAATATCCATCGGGTATAATTTACTGAGATAGTATTATTAAAATGTAGATAGCACGGGAAGAGAGACTCTCTTCAGCCTTGGTAGCTTGCATCTTACTGGATAATAAATGCCAGCTGCTTAGGGACCCCAAGAAATGGGTGTCAGGTACAGAGAAGAGAGAGGATGTTTTTTAAACAAATGAAGAAACCAAAGCTTAGAGAGCTTTCATCTCTCCCCAGTTATTAAGCAGGGAGTGTACCAAAGCTAAATGTAAATTACTTCACTCTTTTGTGCCAAAACCTTGGAAACCTCTTTGTATCTCTTTGGAAGGCCCTTTACCAGTGACTGACTCTATTGGTGAGAATTTCAAGGATAGTGGAAAGCTACTGAGGGGCATATTTTGGCAGCTGATCTCAGATATAAGTAGTTAAATCTCTTTGTATGCCTTAATCCACATTGATCTCTGAGTGACTTGATAGCCCCTTAAACTTACACTAGGTAAACCTTTTATTTTATTGTAAGCCTTTTTCCTTCTCTGGATACAGATTTCTAAAAATAATATAGGGTAATACAGATATTTTAACAATGTTAATTCTTCCAATCTATGCACGTCAAATATCTTTCCATTTATTTGTGTCTTTTAAAGTTTCCTTCATCAATGTTTTATAATTTTCGGTGTACAAGTCTTTCACCTCTTTGGTTAAGATAATTTCTAAGTATTTTATTGTTTTTGTTGCTAAAGTAAAGGGAATTGTTTTCTTAATTTCCTTTTCAGATAGTTTGTTGTTAGTTTATAGAAATGCCACTGATTTTTGTATGTTGATTTTGTATCCTGTAACTTTACTGAATTCAAATTCATTTGTTAACTCTAACAGGTTTGCGTGTGTGTGTGTGTGTGTGTGTGTGTGTGTGTGTGTGTGTGTGTAGTCTTTAGGGTTTTCTACAAATATGATCATGTCATCTGCATACAGAGATAATTGTACTTCTTCGCTTTCAGTTTGGGCACCTTTTATTTCTTTCTCTTGCCTAATTATTCTGGCTGCGATTTCCAGTACTATATTGAATAGCAGTGGCAAAAGTGGGCATTCTTGCCTTGTTCTAGATCTTAGAGAAAAAGCTTTCAGTTTTCCTATATTGGTTATGATGTTGATGATGGATTCCTTATGTATGGCCTTTATTGTGTTGAGGTAAGTTCTTTCTATACCTGTTTTGTTGAGAGTTTTTATCATGAAAGGATGTTGAACATTGTCCAATGCTTTTTCTGCCTCTATTGAAATGATCCTATGGTTTTTCTTTCATTTTGTTAATGTGTTGTGTCACATTGATTGATTTGCCTATGTGGAACCATCCTTGCATCCCAGGGTTCTTGCATCCCATGTGATCATGGTATACAATCCTTTCAATGTGTCATTGACTTTGGTTTGGTAATATTTTATTGGGGATATTTACATCTGTGTTCATCAGGGATTATTGGGCTGTAGTTTTCTTTACTTGTGGTGTCTTGTCTGAGTCATGGTATCAGGGTGATCCTAGCCTTATAAAATGAGTCTGGAAGTGTCCCCACTTCTATTTTTTAGAAGAGTTTAAGGATTGGTATTAATTTGAGTGTTTGGTAGAATTCATTTGTGAAGCCATTTGGTCCTAGGCTTTTCTTTGTTGGAAGCTTTCAATTAGTGAGTTAACCACCTTGTTTGTTATTGGTCTGTTCAGGCTTTCTGTTTCACTTGATTATGTCTTGATAAGTTGTATATTTCTAGCAATTTATTCATTTCCTCTGGGTTATCCAATTTGTTTTTCATAATTGGCCCTTATGATCCTTTTTATTTCTGTGTTATCCATTGTAGTGTCTCCACTATCATTTCTGATTTTATTTATTTGAGTGTTCTTTCCTTTTTTCTTAGTCTAAGGATTTGTCAATTTTGTTTATTTTTTCAAAAAACCAACTCTTAGTTTCCTTGATTTTTTTCTATTGTTTTCCTATTGTCTATTTTACTTATTTGAGCTCTAATATTTATTGTTTCCTTCCTTCTGCTAACTTTGGGTTTAGTTTGTTCTTTGTTTTCCAGTCCCTTGAGTTGTAAAGTTAGGTTGTTTAATTGAGATCTTTCTTCTTTTTTAGTGTCATCATTCATCACTATAAATTTCCCTATTAGTACTGCTTTTTATGCATCCTGTAAGTTCTGGTAGATGTACTTTTGTTTTTGTTTATCTCAAGGTATTTTTAAAATTCCTCTTTTGTTTCCTCTTTTGCCCAATTGTTGTTCAAGAGTGTGTTGTTTCCACATTTTTGTGAGTTTTCCTTTTTCTTTCTGTTGTTGATTTCTAGTTTCATTACATTGTGGTCTGAGAAGATACTTGGTATGATTTAAATCTACTTAAGTTTGTTAAGACTTTTTTTGTGACCCAACATGTGCTCTGTCCTGGAGAATGGTCCATGTGTGCTTGAGAAGAATATATATTCTGCTGCTATTGGGCAGAAGTTCTATATATGTCTGTGAGGTCCATTTGGTCCTTAGTGTTGTTCAAGTCAGTTGTGTCCTTACTGATTTTCTGCCTGGATGTTCTATCCATTATTGAAAGCGGGATATTGACATCTCCTACTATTACGGTATTGCTATCAGTTCCTCCCTTTAGATCTATCAATTTTTTTAAATATATTTAGGTGCTCTGATGTTGGGTGCATATATATTTACAATTGTCATGTTTTCCTGTTGCATTGACCCTTTTTATCATTACATAGTGACTCTATTTGTCTCTAGCTACAGTTTTTGACTCAGAGTCTATTTTGCCTGTATAAGTATAGCCACTGCTGCTTTCTCTTGGTTACTGTTTGCATGGAATATCTTTTTACATCCCTTCACTTTCAGCCTATGTGTGTCTTTATATATAAATGAATCTCTTTTAGATATCATATCACTGAGTCTCGGCTTTTTTAAATTCATTCAGTCACTCCATGACTTTTCATTGGGGAGTTGAATTCATTTACACTTAAAGTAATTATTGAGAGGAAAGGACTTACTATTGCTCTTTTGTTAATTGTTTTCTACGTGTTTTGCAGTTTTTTTTGTGTCTCTTTTCCTCTCTTGCTGTCTTCTTTTGTTATCTGATTATTTTTTGTAGTTTATAATCCACTGATTGAACCGCTTGGAGCAGTCTCCTAACTTGTCTCCCTGCCTCCATGATTGGCCTTCTTTGATCCTACTGCAAATTGATTTAAGCCAGTTTAGCCTCTCCCATCATGAGGTACTTTTCAGTGATATCAGTAACCTCCAATGACTACAGGTAGCTGTGGATTGTGGTACTCATCCTGCACAATCTCCCCACCAGTTGGTGTGATCTTATGAAAACACAACTTTGACTCAATTCTGTCAATCATTTTTAGCAATTAGACATAGACCTGAAACCTGTCTTCATAAGCTTCATTCCATGCAGGAGTGTTTCACTTGAAGCATGTGCAGCAATTGTCCCGTAGTAGTATTGTAGCTAAATGTCTGATCAGATCAGTCAACCGAATCTTCAATTAAGTGTCAGGGTGTGGGACCCAGCGGATTCCTAGACCTAGGATGCCACACTGGGATCTCCAGTTTCTTAGGCTTCATTCATGTGAGGACAGACAAAAGTGTCTGTCCATATATCTAGAACACCATTTATTTCACCAAGGAAAGACCTTTTTACGTTAATGAGCAAACCCTGTGAGTGTAGATTTAGGCAGATTGGTTGAAGCTTTTCAGTAGCTGCCTCTGGAGTGTGGACTCCTAATTAGGGTGTTTCAGATGCAAACTAAGTATTGCTGGAGTGTGTTCCTCACTGGGATATTTCAGATACTAAGTGCCCCTAGGGTATATGTATATGGACATGGAATATGTATGTATATAGGTGTATGTGTGTATGTCACATTTTCTGTGCTAAGTATTTTTTAAGTCAATTTGCTGGCCATATAACAAATTGACCTTCTCATGTATATCTGCCCACATTGTTCTCCTCCATACAGCCCTTCTCTTCCATGATTCCCTGTTGCCCACAAAATAAAGTCCAAGCTCCTTCAAGTGTCAGGCCTTTCCGGACCAGCCCCCTACCGCTTCCTTCTTTGCACTTTTACTCTCTGGTGGAGAATTCCCAAACTGCTTGCAGGTAGCCCCCACCAACAATGCTGCTGTATGCCTGTGTTTGGGGCTCACGCTCTCCCTCTGCCTGGTCCACCTTTGCCACCTTTCTTCATCTGGCTAACTCTCACTCATCCTCTACGACTCAGCTCTGGCATCAGCCCTTTCAAAAAGCCTTTCCTGTAACCCCATGCAGTGTCAAGCCTATTTATTTTATTTAATACTGACATAGAGTTTACTCTGTGCCAAGAAGTATTCTAAGCACATGAATAATGAAGCTAATTCAATGAATTAGGTTCTGTTATCATCTCACTTTTCAGATGAGGAAACTGAGGCAGGTAGACATTTAACTTGCCCATGTTCACATAATTTATAAGTGACAGATCCACACTTCAAACCCAGGCTGTCTGGTTTTGGATGCTATGCTCTTAATCCACGTGCTGGGCTGCTTCCCAAGAACCCTTCCTCTGTATTCCTGCAGTGCTCTAGGCATGCCTCCATCTTAGCACTTAGCATGATAGTTTGAAACTATCTCCTTGTGTATGTGTACTGTACCATGAGTGTCTTAAAACTTATTAGTATCCGAGGCATTATGATATAGTGGTTAAGATCATGGAGTTTGGAATTAAAAAGTCCTGGGGTTAAGTCCCTTCTCTGCTATGTACTAGCTGTGTAACCTTAAACAAATTATTTAAACCTTCCTGTGACTTGTTTTCCTCATCTGTAAAGTGGGGCTAAGAATGCTTCACAGGGTAGTGGAAAGAATGAATTGAAATAATGTATCTAAAGCACCTGGCAGAGGGTCTCAGATAGTAAGATTCTCTTGGTAATGCTTCCTAATAGTTAATATTATCACTTCTTCTCTAGCAACTAGCATGGTGCCTGAAAAATAGACATTTGAGAACTGTTTGTAGAACTGAACTATCTTGGAACACTCTAGGCTGACATAGATATGTGAAGTATATCTTAGTATATATGACTTCAGAAATGATTCTCTGTAGTTAAGCAGAATGTGCTACCTCACTTTGCTAGGACGCCCATAAGAGTTTTACCTGCGGGGTGGGAGGGCGTGGGGGTGGAGGCCTCGCGGCCCTGCAGTCTCCTCAGGCTCAGTCCCCTCCCGATCAAAAAAAAAAAAAAAAAGGGGTTTTACCTCCAAAGGGTAGAGGTAGTCCTGTAACTCTTCAGTCTTGCAAGTAATAAGCATACCATCCTGGCCCTCAAAGTCGTCAATTTTAATGCAGCTGAAACTCAGGTGGGATAGCTCATCACTTTGAAGTGAGTCTTGTTTTCTAAGTCATCATGCAAAAATGAAAGAGAACCACATTTCCTTTTCTTACAACCAGAGCTTGTGACTCCCTAGGGCTAGCCATTTTCACTGAATCCCGGACCTTTTCCGCTCTGAGATTCCTATGCAGATTTCCTTCCCAGGCTCCTGGGACTTTGATCCTTTCTGCTCTAAATCTTATTTGTCAAATGGTTGAAAAATCCAGTTATCAGACAAGCCCTCATCACCTTTGGATAGTGTGATAAAAAAATGTCTCCAGGTGTCCACTGATTTTCTCTTCCTTCCGGAGCTTGCAGAGCCTCTAGGTCAACTCCTTTACCATCAGGGATCACGTCTGAGAACTTTAGGTAAAGAGAGAAAGTGGACAAAATTGAAGTGAATGTGTGTTAATACCAGTCATAGCCTAAAATCTGGCAGTTTGATTAAACTTCTGATAGTTTGTTATGTTGTGACTTTTCTTCCCCCCCCCTAAAAAAATGAGTGTATAGAACTCTCTCACCACCACCACCAAAAAAAAAAAAAGTCCAACTAGTTCAGAGTTCCTTCTGAATGCAGATGGTGAGGGAATTTATTGTGAGGAATTGATGACTCTAGTGTGGGGTTGGTCAGGAGAGGCTGCCTGGTCAAGGTCTCCAGCTAGACTGTAAAGGGCTGGTGGGGGGTTCCAGAGTTAAGGAAGAGGGGCTGGGCATGAGCCAAAGCACAGAGTGCACAGAATAAACTAGGGTCCATGCCTGTGGTTTTATGCTCAGGGCAAGGCTGGGATTGCCCTCTCTTTTTCTGTCCAAATAATCAGAAACAAACCATAGAGGGCCCAGAAAACACAGAGGTTAAAAAGTGTTCACCCCTAGGGAAAAGCACTGGCTAGCAGTGAGGAAGTATGATTTATTTATTCCTCCCTCCCTCCCTCTCTCCCTCCCTCCCTCCCTTCCTTCCTTCCTTTCTTCCTTCCTTCCTTCCTTCCTTCCTTCCTTCCTTCCTTCCTTCCTTCCTTTCTCTTTCTTTTTTTTCTTTTCTCCTCCCTCTCTCCCTTCCTTCCTTCCTTCCTTCCTTTCTCTTTCTTTTTTTCTTTTCTCCTTCCTTCCTTCCTTCCTTCCTTCCTTCCTTCCTTCCTTCCTTCCTTCCTTCCTTCCTTCCTTCCTTCCTTCCTTCCTTCCTTCCTTCTTTGTCCAGGCTGTAGTGCAGTGTCTGTTCTCAGGCAGGATCATAGTGCACTGCAGCCTTGAACTCCTGGGCTCAAGCGATTTTCCCACCTCAGCATCCCAAGTAGCTGGGACTACAAGTGTGCACCACAGTGCCCTGCACGAGATATGATTTCTAATCCTGATTCTTCTGCTAACTTGTTCTATAATGGTGGGCAGGTCCTTTAACCTCTCCATTTCCCTGTCAGTAATATATAGAGAGATATATGATCAAGCTATTCTATTATACAGAGCTGGTGGGAGGATTAGGTGAAAGCTCACGAATATCCATCAGATACAATTTACTGAGATAGTTAGTATTATTAAAATGTAGATAGCACGGGAAGAGAGACTCTCTTCAGCCTTGGTAGCTTGCATCTTACTGGATAATAAATGCCAGCTGCTTAGGGACCCCAAGAAATGGGTGTCAGGTACAGAGAAGAGAGAGGATGTTTTTTAAACAAATGAAGAAACCAAAGCTTAGAGAGCTTTCATCTCTTCCCAGTTATTAAGCAGGGAGTGTACCAAAGCTAAATGTAAATTACTTCACTCTTTTGTGCCAAAACCTTGGAAACCTCTTTGTATCTCTTTGGAAGACCCTTTACCAGTGACTGACTCTATTGGTGAGAATTTCAAGGATAGTGGAAAGCTACTGAGGGGAATATTTTGGCAGC
This sequence comes from Lemur catta, assembly GCF_020740605.2. Taxonomy (NCBI): domain Eukaryota; kingdom Metazoa; phylum Chordata; class Mammalia; order Primates; family Lemuridae; genus Lemur; species Lemur catta. The sequence continues at coordinate 20,398,043 of NC_059155.1, forward strand.
TGATCTCAGATATAAGTAGTTAAATCTCTTTGTGTGCCTTAATCCACATTGATCTCTGAGTGACTTGATAGCCCCTTAAACTTACACTAGGTAAACCTTTTTATTTTATTGTAAGCCTTTTTCCTTCTCTGGATACAGATTTCTAATAAAAATAAATTTATTTTATGTACTTTAGCACAGCCTTGTAAATTTTGATTTTGTCCTACATGAACTGTGTATCATTTGAGCCTGACTTGGGAGAGAGAACTGGGAGTTGGTAACACTGAAGAAAGGAGGTAATGTCACAGGGAAGTAAGTAGTAAATTTTTGTATAGTGAAATCTCAGGAGAGACAGCAAGGGAAAGTAAAGTGAGCATAGCAAACAGCTGCATTTGATAGGATCAGTGTTCAAGGAGTTCAGGTTTATATAAGAGGGCCTGTGGGCTTGTGCCTGGGGAGAGGGAGAGAAGAGAGAGGAAGGAGAGAGGGGGAGAGAGGGAGGAAGAGGGAGAAAGAAGAGGAGAGAGGGAGAAGGAGATTAGGGAGAAGGAGGGAGAGGCAGAGAGAGAGAAAGAGGGAGAGAGCTCACACACAAACACCACACACAGTTTCTTGATGATATTTCAAAACTTAAAGGCAGAAAATTTAAACTTTAAACAAGTTTAGATTTAAATCATCTAAAAAAGAATTTAACTAAACCTTATGACTTTGTTGCAGAGGTTCCATGTTTACTTTTATAAAGGATGGCAGATTTTAAAGCAACTGCTCTCTTTGACTAAGCCAGAAAAATCCTCCTTCCTGCGTCTCCATGAATCTGGCCCCGATATCTGAGAGAATGTTGAACATGGTTTTATGCTAGATTGGTGCCTCAGGGCCATTCCCTTAGCAAAATCCCGCCTTTTACATCTTTGTTGAATAAAGGAGCTGGTGGAAGTTCAAATCTGTGTGTTAACGTGACTTTACTCAGAATCTGAAGATGGCCTCTTGTTAATAATTTTATACTGGATCACTTAAAAAACAAAACAAAAACACTTTTGTTCTGGTGAATAGAGAGGTGCTTGGAATTTATCCCCATTGTCTACTTCCCACCCAGTGTATTTTATATCAAATCACACAGATATTCTTAACAAGTTTAATAGTGTGCTATTATAACATAATTGCAATATTATACCAGAAACATTATCAATGCTAAGTATTCTCTAATTCAGAATACATGAATTCTCTGAAACTCTTAAGAGTATTTATTCAAAAGGTAAAAGGAACATTGCTTCTTTTATAGAAAGTGGCATGCCTTTGGGAGCAGCGTTTTGACAAGCATTTTTGAGTTCCCTGCTGGTGGATTTAAAAGCCTCCCTAGTAATTTCATGGCAACTGTGAGGGATACTATGCCGCCTTCCATCTAGGGGCCAAAATGTAATGTCTAGAGAATTACGTATCCATTTAAGGTAACACTAGCTCTGTTACTTTTCAACATATGGCATCCAAGGTTACCCTGAATGCTGACAACCAGCCAACACGTGGGAAAGAGAAAGAGTGGAGAAGATACGTGGGCTTCTTAGACTGGCCTGAACCTCACACACACCCCTTCCGCCAACATCCCATTAGTGAGGACTTGTCATAAGGCCTCACCTAGGTGCAAGAGGAGCTGAGAAATGGTAGTTTTTATCTGCAGAGCCACTTTGCATCCCCTATTTAGTATGATGAAAGGGCAGTGCGGACATTTGGAGATTAGCTAAGCATCATCACCACGGTTGTATTTTGCCAGTTATTAAGTTATTATCTCAGCTCCAAACCCACTCTTCTGTCCCCTGCTTTGTGATGCTGGCAATAGGCAGATGTCTGCTTTGTCTGCTGGCTCTGGGTTAGGTTCTGCCAATAGGGGACCATAGAAGGAGACTGCAAAGCTGGGGGAGGAAGAAATGTACTCCTCCTTGTTTGCTGACTGCAGGTTTCCTGTCTGCTTGTGGTTCCTGTGAGCATCACCCCAGCCTTCTTTGCCCTGGAAACAGCAAGTCCTTCCCGTAGCACCAGGTGAGTCCAGTTCGCAGTTTTTCCAACACGGGAGACCAGCCTCATCATGCCCTGCTCAGAGACAGCACCAGGGGTCTGTGCCTCCTCCCCAGAAGTCTGGGTCCCAGCACCACAAGGACCCTCCTCCAAGCTCGGAGATTTCACCACCGCTTTATAGAAGTAAGGGTTTCAGCTCCATGGGGACTTTCCTCAAGTTTTTTTTTTTTTTTTTTTTTTGAGACAGAGTCTTGCTCTGTCACCTGGGTTAGAGTACAGTGACATCATCATAGCTCACTGCAACCTCCAACTCCTGGGCTCAAGCGATCCTCCTGCCTCAGCCTCTAGAGTAGCTGGGACTACAGGCACGTACTACCGTGCCTGGCTAATTTTTCTATATTTTTGTAGAGATGGGGTCTTGAACTCCTGGCCTCAAGCGATCCTCCTTCCTTGGCCTCCCAGAGTGCTAGGATTACAGGCATGAGCCACAGTGCCTGGCCCCTTCCTCTAAGTTATAATAATTATAAACTCTTCCATTTTCCCCCCTCAGCCTAGGGATGACAGTTGCTTCCTACAGTTTTTACCTTTGTGATACCTTAGAGCAGCACTGTCCAATAGAAGTATTAACATGCATTGCATACTAGTTTTTAATTTTCTAATAGCCACATTAAAAAAAGTAAAAAGAATCCAGTGAAATTAATTTTAGTAATATATTGTATTTAACCCAATGTATCTGATCTACTTTCATTTCAATGTGTACTCATTATATAATAAAATTATTAATGAGATATTTTTACATGTGTATATGTAGTCTTTGAAAGGTGTGTACTTTATGCTCACAGCATACCTCAATTTGGATGATAAATTTTCATCAGAAATATTATATTTGGGCCAGGCGCGGTGGCTCACGCCTGTAATCCTAGCACTCTGGGAGGCCGAGGCGGGTGGATTGCTTGAGGTCACGAGTTCGAGAACAACCTGAGCAAGAGAGAGACCCCATCTCTACTAAAAATAGCAAGAAATTATATGGACAACTAAAAAATATATATACAGAAAAAATTAGCCGGGCATGGTGGCGCATGCCTGTAGTCCCAGCTACTTGGGAGGCTGAGGCAGGAGGATTGCTTGAGCCCAGGAGTTTGAGGTTGCTGTGAGCTAGGCTGACGCCACGGCACTCACTCTAGCCCGGGCAACAGAGCGAGACTGTGTCTCAAAAAAAAAAAAAAAGAAAGGAAATATTATATTTGATCTGTATTTAGATTTCATAAAATTTATGGTTGAAAATGTAGATGCACATACTCAAGGTGTTCCAAACATACTTAAAAATTTTTCAATAGCTGAATAGAGTATAAATTTTTAACTTTTTATTTTGAAATACTTATTGACTCACAGGAAGTTGCAAAAAATAGTGCAGAGAGGTTCCATGTACCCATCACCCAGCTTCCCCATTGGTGACATTTTCCATACCTGTAGTGCGTTGTCAAAATGAGAAAATTAATGGGCACAATACAACTAACTAGACTGCAGAACTTAATCAGATTTCACCAGTTTGGGCGTGCACATATCATTTTTTATATGTCTTTGTGATTATACAGCATTTCCTCCTGTGTATGAATTTGTATAACCATCACCACCACAATCAAGAGAGAGAGCTGTTCCATTGCTACAATGGAAGTTCCTCATATTGCCCCTTTATTTTTACTTCCTCCCTTCCCTGCACCTAACCCCTGGCAGCCACTTATATGTTCTCCATCCCTATAATTTATCATTTTGAGAATGTTATACAGATGGAATCATACAGAATGTAACCTTTTGAGATTGATTGGCTTTTGTATTCAGCATAATGCCCCAAACATCCATCCAAGTTGCTGGATGTATCAATGGTTTGCTCCTTTTTATTTCCTAGTAATATTCCATGGTTTGGATTTCCACAACGTGTTTAACTGTTCACCTGTTGACGGATACTTGATTTGTTTTCAATTTTTGGTTATTACAAATAAAACTGCTATGAACATTTGAGTAGAGGTTTTCGTGTAGGTATAACTTTTAGTTTCTCTGGCATAAATTCCCAGGAGGGTGATTCCTGGGCCATATGGTAAGTGTATGTTTAACTTTTTAAGAAACTGTCAGAATGATTTCCAGAGTGTCTGTGCCATTTTACATTTCTACCAACAATGTGTGAGAGATCTTGTTTCTTGGCAACCTCATCAGCAGTTGGTATTCTCAGTGTTTTCTATTTTAGTCATTTGCATAGGTGCATAATAGCATCTCGTTGTGGTTTTAATTTGCATTTTCCAAATGACTAGTGATGTTGCACATCTTTTCGTGTATATATTTGCCACCTGTATATTGTCTTTGGTGATGTGTCTATTCAAGTATTTTTCCCATTTAAAAATTGGGTGATTGGTTTCTTACAGTTGAGTTTTGAGAATTCTTTATATATTCTGGATACAAATTCTTTGTTAGAGATGTGATTTGGAAATATGTTCTTCATGTCTGTAGCTTATCTTTTTATCCCTTTTTTTTAGGAGACAGTGTCTCACTCTGTCACCCTGGCTGGAGTTCAGTGGCACCATCATGGCTCACTGCAGCCTCAAACTCCTGGGCTCAAGCCATCCTCCTGCCTCAGCCTCCCAAGTAGTGGGGACTACAGGCATGTACCACCACACCCAGCTCATTTTGTTCTTTTTTGTGGAGATGGGTCTCACTGTTGCCTAGGCTGGCCTCAAACTCCTGGCTTCAAGCAATCCTCCCATCTTGGCCTCCCAAAGTGCTGAGATTACAGATGTAAACCACCATACCTGGCCTTTTCATCCTCTTAACAGAATGTTTCAGAGAGCAGAAGTTCTGTGAACTTTTCATCAATGTATTGATATCTTTCCTTTTATGCATTGTGCTTTTGGTGTCATGTCTAAGTATCCTTCAGCTAACCATAGGTCATGAAGATTTTTCTCCTGTGTTCTGTTCTAAAAGTTTTATAATCTTACACTTCAATCAGTGATCTTGTTTGAGTTAATCTTTGTATAAGGTGTGAAGTTTAGGTATAAGTTTTGTTTTGTTTTTTGCCTATGGATATCCAATTTTTCCAGCACCAGTTTCTGAAAAAAAAAACATGTTTCTGGGGTCCCCCAACCACCCCAGGTTTAGTGATTCACTAGAAGGAGTCACAAGACTCAATAGCAGATTCTACTCACTGCTGAGGTGTTTTTTTTTTTCTTATAGCAAAGGCTACAAAACAAAACAACAGGAAAATATATGCATTGGACGGAGTCCAGAGAGGTCAGGCGTGGACTTCCCCATGTGAAGTCACACAGGCTGTGCCCTCTCTCCAGCAGTCAACTACGAGAGCATGTGAGGAATGACTCTCCCCAGGGAGTCTGTTCAAGTGTCTGAGGCTTTTATGTGTAGAGGAACAGCTCTGTCATGGCAACCTGGCGACACAGGCCACACAGGCAAAGACTTGACCTCCAGTTTATCTGGGTCTTGGCAGAATTCCTTGTGATCCTCTCAGTACATGAGAGGATGGGCGGTCCCTTTTGTTTTGATGTCATCCTTTTTGGTGTGTTAGACCAAGGCCACAGGGAGCAGGCACCTTGGGCTACTTCTCTTTTCACTCTCCGTGTAAATAATAAACTGGCTGAGTCTTAAAAGGGCTCGTGGTGTCGTTATGGGCCAAATCTGTCAGGCCTTAGCCTTTTCTTATATTTCACCAAATTACTTTTGCATCCTTTGTCAAAAAATCAGTTGGACATGTCTGTGTGGCTCAGTTCTTTTTGATGGCTTTATTGAGGTATAATTGACATACAATAAACTGCACATAGTTTAAAGTGTACAATTTGATAAATTTTGACTTGCGTGTTCACTGTGAAACCATTACGGTGATCAGGATCATGAAGATACCCAAGAGTTCCCAAGTGCATTCGGTAACCCCTGCTTCCCCTCTTCTCCCCTCTGTCTCTAGGCAGTCACAGGTCTGGCTTCTGTTACTTTAGATTAGTTTGCATTTTTTAGAATTTTATATATTTTGAATCATACATCACTTTTTTCTGTCTTCTTTCATTGGTCATAGTGATTTTCAGGTTCACATGTTATTACATGTATCAATCATCCATTTGTTTTTTGGCTGAGTACTATCTTGCTGTACAGGTATACCATGATTTGTTTCTTCATTCACCTATTAATGGACATTTGGTGATTTCCAATTTTTAGACATTGAAAATAAAGCTTCTATGATTTTTTTTTTTGAGAAACTGAGTCTCGCTGTGTTGCCCCAGCTAGAGTGCAGTGGCAGCATCATAGCTCACTGCAACCTCAAACTCCTGGGCTCATGTGATCTTCCTGCCTTGGCCTCCTGAGTAGCTGGGACTACAGGGGCAGGCCACCATGCCCGGCTAACTTTTCTATTTTCTGTGGAGATGGGGTCTCACTCAGGCTGATCTTGAACTCCTGACCTCAACCAATCCTCTCACCTTGGCCACTCAGAGGCATGAGCCACCACACCCAGCCTATGATCATTTTTATACAAGACTTTCTGTAAATATATGCTTTCTTTCCTCTTGGGTAAGTAACTAGGGGAAGAGTGGCCGAACTGTTTCATAGGTGTATGTTGGCTGGGTGTGGGGGCTCACACCTGTAATCCCAGTGCTTCGGGAGGCTGAGGCAGGAGGATCACTTGGGGCCAGGAATTTGAGACCAGCCTGGGCAACATAATGAGACCTCTTCTCTACAGAAAAATAAAGAAATAGCTGGGCATAGTGGCAATAGTGAAAAAATAGCCAGGTGTGGTGGCATGCACCTGTAGTCCTAGCTGCTCAGGAGGCTGATGTGGGAGGATTGCTTGGGCCCAGGAGTTTGAGGCTGCAGTGAGCTATAATGGTGCCACTGCACTCAAGCCTGGGCAACAGAGCAAGACCCTGTCTTTTGAATGGATTCATCAATTAATTAATTAATGCCACCTGCATTATATATGCCACCTGCAACCCTAGAAACTTTTGTGTACTCAGTCAGGCACATATTTTTAATCAGTGGTTCTTGACTAGAGGCACTTTTGCCTTCCAAAGGACATTAGGCAATGTGTGGAGACATTTTTGGTTGTCACAGTTGTGGGAGGGGGTTATCACATCTAGTGGGTAGAGGCTGGGGATGCTACTGTGAAACATCTTTACAATGCACAGGACAGCTTCACACAACAAAGAGTTATCAGACCTTAAATGTCAGTAGTGCTGAGGCTGAGAAGCACCGGCCTAACCTGAGCTCAAAGGGAAACGTAAATTTCCGCTGTGCTGCTCTAGAACATAATACCGTGCTTTCCAGGGCTCAATACTATTGATTTTTGGATTTCATGTGCTATTGCTTCCACTTTTTGGGATGGAAAATTGAAGGTTGACTCTGTGGTGTAAATATTCTTAAATGTTAGAGCAGCAGGGATTTTTTTTTAGGTTCCTACCTGGTTTTGTGCTCACGTAAGTCAATGATTTTACACAAGATATTTCATATTGGTGGTTTTTAAACTGCATTCTGCAGAACGAGGTTACAATGGACTGGATGTTTATGCCCCCACCCCCCGATTCATATGTTGAAATCCTAAGCAGAAAGGTGATGGTATTGGGAGGTGGGATTTTGAGAGAGGATTAAGTCCCGAGGGCAGAGCCCTCATGAATGGGATTAGTGTCCTTATAAAAGAGGCCCCAGAGATCTAGCTCACCCCTTCCACCAGGTGAGGACGCAGTGAGAAGGCACCCTCTATGAACCAGGAAGTGGACCCTCACCAGACAGAATCTGTCAGTGCCTTGATCGTGGACTTCCCAGGCTCCAGATCTGTGAGAAATAAATTTCTGTTGTTTCTAAGCTACCCAGCCTATGGTATTTTGTCATAGCAGCCCCAACGGGCTAAGACAAAGCTGTTTCATGGGTCTCATTAGAGAATGGATGAAAAGAGAGCTGAGAAGTCAAAGCTTTGACCTCTACTCGATCTTAGTCATAGTTGCTTTGTTTTTATGTTTTATGTGTGGGGGAGTTCTCTGTGAAATCTGTTGGAAAAAAAGAGTTCAACCACTAAGAAGAAAAAACATATTTGAATAACGCTTCATTATATAATAGGTAAGTTATTGAAAATTTGAGTATAAATGTACCTTTTAACTTCCCTATGGACTGGGAACACATAGAGAAATCTTTTGAAAGAATATTCCTGCATTCTTCGTAAAATTTGTGGGATGGGTAGCCCTTGAGGGCAGTGTTGGGGACGGGTGTGGTGGGTCTGGGGAAGGGCAGTCTACTATTTCTCTGACTGATGTCTCTGCCACAAGGCATAACTTCTGCACAGCACAGAGTCCCTCAGGATTGCAAACTGCTTGAGGGCAGAAACTGCGTTACTGTGTTTTCTGTAGCTCCTTCAGCTCCCTATCATGGTTCTGTAAACATTTCATGTGTTCAATGAGTAAATACATGGTAAGGATATTGCCGACAGAGCAAGAAGCTTATCTTTTCCTTCCTACTATCTCTGCCCCTTACTCTTTGGGCCCAGCTCTGGACAGATTTGTGAAGTAGGTCGAGTTTCTCTTTGGTGCCCTTTGCTTCCCAGGTAATTCCTTTCTCCCAAGTGCCCAGTGTATCCTCCTGCCCAAGGTCATTTCACTGGCAAATCCCAGAAAGGCCTGTTCTTCCCAGGTAGCAACTTCTGCCTGAGATGTCTCCTAATCCTCCTCTAAGCTTACCTGTTATGTGTCCTACTTCTTGCTCTCTATAGCAGTTCTACAAAGTTAGAGTCAAGCCACCTGGGGGATGAGGATCACAGAGAAGAGAGCCTTCAAACTCTTGCCTGGGCATGCAACTAGGGTAGGACACTTCCCATATCTCATTATATCTAAGCACATAGCCCCACCCATGTTGGACAACACTTACCTGCCTCTCGAGACCTTTTCCCCCTTGAAGGACAGTTTTGTGTGATCCTAGAGTTTCTGGTTTTTAAGGGCAAGTAGGCCACAAAAACATACACATACAGCAACCCTTTCTTGGATTGCCATATCTTGCCCCTCATGGTTCAAAGTTACTGTCCACCAAATTGATACATTGAGAAAAGCATAAGCCTCTGCCAGAGCAGCCCTTTCTCTCCATGTGTGCTTATTCTGTCCTGCTTTGGCACACAGGGAGTGAAGGCAACAAGTTACTTTCTTTAAATCACAGAGAATCAGTATTAAGGATTTATTCCTTCCTTCACTTATCATGATCATCATGGGCCTACTGTGTACAAGGCATATTCACTGTGGTAGATTCTGATAACAGTGAACTCCTTAGTATATCAGTTTGTTTTCTGTTTACTCTGTCAGCTACACTCTTTGTGGAAACTATTGTTGTAAATGGTTCAGTAACAAAAGCAAGCAACACTCAAACATAAAATTCAGGCAGCTTTTGAACTATCAGCTTCTATTTCAAGGCAAAACCAAGTTGAGTACGCTGTGTGACTATAAAATAATGTGATTATTATCTTTTAGAAATAAACATGATAGTGTATACCCATCCAAAGATATAATCTCCCCTTTAATATAGTCACCTTGAGATGCCTTTGTTCTATCGGTGTGGCAACAACTTCTTCTCTTTGGGGACTAAAATTAGACATCACCTCCTTCTTTCAGGGAGCTGGCCCTCACCCCCAAGACTGGATGCCCCTCTTCTGGGCTCCCAGGGCACCCTGTGCTTACATATGTCAAAACACTTGTTACATTGCACCGTTTCTCTCCCTTACCTGGCTGACTGCTCCCTGAAGGTAGGAAAGATGTCTTCTTTTATTTTTATATCCCTGGGGCCAAGCACACATAGGACTAGTTGCTCAGTAAATGTTTGTTAGTTAATTGAAAATTATCTCTTCATCCCATACTTGGACCATCTTCAACAACAGCAAATTTTTATTCTTTTAATGGAGAATGATTTTTGGAAAACAAATGTTATTCAGCAACAAGTTGGGCAAATAAGGCGTCCATCAAGCTGAATAACTGTCATTATTTTGAAATGAGCTATGATCATAATATATGGACTCTTTTTCTTCTGTGATTCATCAACTGGCTCTGAAAACAACTCCAAAGAAAGAATTATGAAAGGTTTTGAGCAATAGCAGCTTCCCTGGGCAACATCTTTGAAAGACTACATTTACATGTTGAAGGTCCAACCAGTGTTTAGAGGAAAGTCAAATAAACAAACAGAGTTTTGCCTCAAAAATCACATACTCTAGGCAGCAAAGTGTGTCATTTAGAGGTTAAGAGCATTACTCTGGGGCTGGACTGCTTGAGTTCAAATCCTGGCTCTGCAACTCACTTAGTTGTATAGCCTTGGACAAGTTCCTCAACCTGTGGGTACCTTCATCTCCTCTTTTGTGACATGTAGATAAATAGTACCTCCCTCATTGGGCCACTGTGGGGATTGAGTTAATCAGGTAAGGTGCTTAGAATATAGGGCCTGATACATGTAAGTGTTCAATAAAGGTTATTCTTCTTATTATCATCATTATCTTTAGCATCATTACTATGTCGAAGGCACTGTATTAGATAATACTAAAGATAAAAAAGGCATTTTTCTACCCTCAGGAAGTTCACAGTCTTATGGAGAACATAGACATGATTTATGTTAGAATACAACTTGATGGGTGCCCTTAGAAATGTCCACTGTCATTCTGAAAGCAACACATAATATTGGGAGGGCATCTAGTACTGGTAGCATCTCAGTATAGTTCTAAAAGCCCTGGATGCCCTCCACTCAATTCAAAACATTGTATACTAAGAATAGGAATGTCAGTACAATCAGATGCTTGATATTCTTGGTAGTGTTGAGAAGACAAAGACCTGACTAAAATAGTTCCATTTTTTTTAAACAAAGGAATGGTATGGATGTTAATATCTGGGAAAGCATTCAGTGTTCCTTGCTCCAGTTTGAATAGAAACCATTCTGGACAGAGAACTCATAGACTTTGTCATCAATGTGTCTCTCTCTTAAAAAAAATCAGTTCCAGTTTCAAGAACTAAGATATAATGCTTCTCTGATCCTGAAAGAATTGAATAATCTAGAAGAGCTTGGCATTTTACCAAGATAATTTAGAGCTATACTATGGATTACAATTGAATCAAAATTTAAGAACAGCATTATTTAATAATGACAATAATCTACATTTGGGAAGTATATTTTTTTCTTTCATTACTGTATCATTTCTTTTATTGTGCAGAAAACACTTTTCAATTAAAATATTGGCTTTCTTTTTTAACTACAGTTTTCCTTCCTCAGAAGTAGTTATGAAGATAACAATTTATGTTGCAATCAGTTATTTTGTATGATTCATGAAGAAACACTTTAAAAATAACTTTGTAATAAAGACAGAAAACTGTTTCTTCACGATTATGATGCATCATAAATTATTTTTGAACATTTGGTAAATTGTAGTTCTGTGAACTTTTAAGAACTTTAAAACACTTTCAGGGCCTATTTCAGGCCTTTCTTTATGAGTTCTCAAAGGCTTCATTTTGTGAAGAAAATGGGCTTGACGTTTGAGCATAGTATGAAACAATGTGGTTATATATATTTCCTGCACTCTTCTCATCTTTACAGTTTTTTTTTTCTGAGAAGTTCAAAGAAGTCAAGGGATTATTTGGGGGAATTCAAGTAATTGCAAAGAGAAACAGCATGGACCAGCAACCCTTCCAAAATGGCGAGTTCTGTGTTCCTGGGCCCAAGGGGCAAGCAGGAGGTGGGGTATGTATTGAAAGATTTCTCTTTCACAGGAGAAGAAGGTAAGGTTACCATGCCAATTCCTTTTTGAAAAAATAAATAAATTATTTATTTTTTAGAGGCAGGGTCTTGCTGTGCCGCCCAGGCTTGGAGTGCAGTGGCACCATCATAGCTCACTGTGGCTTCCTAGGCTCAAGCGATCCTCCTGCCTCAGCCTCCCACGTTGCTGGGACTACAGGCACGTGCCACCATGCCTGGCTAATTGTTTTATTTTTTGTAGAGATGGGATCTTGCTATGTTGCCCAGGCTGGTCTGAAACTCCCAGCCTCAAGCAATCCTCCTGCCTTGACCTCCCAAAGTGCTGGGATTATAGGCATGAGCCCCCACACCTGGCCTACCATGCTAGTTCTTAAGAAGAGACCTGCAATGGAGCCACAGACGTGTTTTCTTAAAAAAAAGAGAAAGAATGGTAATTGGGGCTATGTGCTATATTTGGCATTTGTTCCAGGTCTGCTTAGCTGAACTGAATTTTCTGCTTAAAGTTTGTAATTACTATTTGGGGAATGGGGAAGATAACACTCTGAGTTGTACACAACGAGCACACAGCTGTCATCTTCATTTCCCCCCAAAGGCTACTAACAGTTTGTCCTAAAGTGATGGATTTTACTCTGCTGCATGGTCATGAGTAGCACAATCATAAGGCATATCAACATGGTGGGGAAAATCTGCATTCTGAGTATGTGTATGATTAACACCCTTTGTGGACATGAATAACGATGCCTAGGGTTTCCAACCTCACCTGGAACTTCCTAAAGGTTCTGAAAATGAAATTTTTACCAACTACAACTACTGTAATTGCTTTTATACTTCCAGTATCAAGATTTTTAAAAAATCTTAGCATAGACTTTACTGGCAATTTTAATTATGTTGTTCTTTCACAAGATCCCAAAGCATCTTAACCCTCTATCCTGTGATCTTCTTGCCTCCTTCCCTACTTCCTCGTGGGCCCCCTTAACCCAAGCACTTTGAGTCATGATGCTATCTCGGGGCTGCCCGGGTCCTTTCTGCATTGAAATGCCCTACCTAATTCTCTCCGCTCTAGGCGATGCTCCCACTTCCCAATCAGTATCCCTCCTCTCTGGTCCCTCAACCTCAAAATATCCAAGGGCATTTGTTCCCTCAAGGCTCTAATTTGATCTTTTGAAGGAAAAGGAGTAGAAGTTTCTCTGGAAAGTTCATGAATCCTCACTTGAAATTATAAACTCTTATGCATTTGGAGCAGGGGTATTCACAGATTTCTTTGAATTCTCAAAGAGGTCAGTATCCCCCAAAAGGTCAAGAAGGATGGTACTAAGTTCTAGTGCACTAAAGTTGATATAGTTTCATTTGAAGATTGTTTATATTTTCCCAGAGAGTTCCTGGAAATAATGCCTTAACCTGAAGAAACAGTTCTATAATAAAGGAAAAGCACGCCAATGGGAGGGAACATATTATTTGGGAGAAGATTTGGGGGTACCTCACCACACTATGTAGGCAACTATTTTTCCTGCTGTATCTGTTTAATAATGGTGACAAAGAGATACCTGCCTTCTTTTTCACCCTGTGGTTATGTTCATAATGAATACTAAGATACAATACATTTTAAACTGTGAACACCAATACCAAACTGGGGCAAGGAAGCATTAAGTCCACTTAAGTTTAGCAAACATTCATTGAGCAATTACTATGTATAAAGCACAGTGCTAGGTGATATAGGATAGAAAGATAAATAAAATCCTATAAGGTCTGAACCTTCTAGAACCTAATAATCCCTATGGGGGCAGGGGATAGAAACACACAGACACACATGCACACATATATGTAAATAATACTAATGTAAAACAGAGTATCAAATATATGTCTGCATAATATGGGAGAAGAAAGCATTATTGCTAACTGGAGAGTACCTAGGAAGCCTTAACTAAAAGTGGAAACAAGGCCACCAACCCTCAAACCCCTGAGCCCTTCCCCTTTTCTGATCCCCTTTTCTGAACAACTACCTTTTGATCCTATTTTTCTTCAACAGATTCAGAGATGAGGCCCATTTTACTTATTTTTTTCTCTTTTTTTCTTTATTTAGGAAATATTTCAAACCTGCAAAAGGTATATTAAATGCTGTCATTAATACCCCGTTGCCCACCACCCACCATTATAGATAGTGTTGAAGTACTCACACACTAGAATTCTCCTCTTTTATAATGTCCTCTGCTTTTACTAGCAGCTTTGAGAAATGACCCTCAGTGAACCCTATCTTCTGTTATTCATGCTCTTGTGTAATCCCCACCCCCCGAGCATGGGCTGGACTTAGTGACTTGATTCTAATGAATAGAATATGACAAAAGTGATAGAATGTCAAATCTGTAGTTAGGTTACAAAAGGTTGTGACTTCTATCCTGCTGGCACTCTCACTCTAATGAAGCCTGCTGCCATGTTGTGAGATGCTCTATGGGGAGGCCCACATGGCAAGGAATCAAGGGAAGCCTCTAGGCAACAGCTTGTGAGGAACTGAGTCCTTACTCCAACAACCCACAGAGAACTTAATGTTGATGACAACCATGTGACTGAACTTGGAAGCAGATGCTCCTTGGTAGAGCCTTCAGATGAGATTGCATCCCCAGCTGATGCCTTGATTGCAACCATGTGAGAAACCCTGAAGCAGAAGACTCAGCTAGGCCACGTCTGGATTCCTGAAAATGTATGTTTTAAGCTGATGAGTTTTGGGGTAATTTGCTAAATAACATGATAACTATTAAGAATACACCTTCTAGGAGGTAACCACTATCCTAAATGTGCTGTTTATTATTCCCACGTGTGTGTGTGTGTGTGTGTGTGTGTGTGTGTGTGTCTCTCTCTGTGTGTGTGTATATATATATATATATATGTATGTATTACGTTTGTATGATCATTCCCATGCATGTGTGTATATATATGTGTATAAATTATATTAAATGTTTTTAAAATCCATTTAAATGTCATTATAATATTTGTATCCTTCTGGAATTAGTTTTCCCTTATTCATTTTTCCACTGCCACCACTCAATCTTTGATCTTCCAAGAGATCTTTCTCTGTCTCAGCCCCTGAGAGTTCTAGTCTCCTCCCTAGCCTAGCCCTTGGTGTTCTCTTCAGTGTAGTGTACCTGCGACAGTCCCAAGCCAGTGCATTAAGCTGGTCCTACCTTAGATGAAGCTCAGCTTCTTCCCATATTGCTCTCTCAACCAAATCTGGGCCTAGGCTCTTCAGTATTACAGAGGATTTTAGGCATACCTGGGTTATCACTTTGGCTTCCTTTAGTAATTCTGCTTTCAAGAGCAGTGTGCATCTTAAAATTTAATGTGTATAGGAGTTACCTATGGATTGTGTGAAAATGTGATTTGGATTTACTAGGCCCACGAAGGGCCTGAGATTCTGCATTTCTAAAACACTTTCAAGTGTTGCTGATACTGTTGACACATGGACCACATATTTAGTGCAAGGTTCCAGAGGATAGATATCCATCTCTCTTTTTACAAAAATTGTTTTAACTCGACATCTTAATTTATATTGCACAGCAATAAAGGAACTTAAAATAGGCTTACCCAATGATGGAATGTGATAGCTTTCAAAGAAGGTAAGATACGCCAAAACAAAAACAGATAATGTAAGGAAACATTTTACTCAATGTTATTTATCTAAAGCAAGCCACAGGAAGGAAATAATAAAGATGAGAGTGGAAATTCATGGAATTCATAAGAGAAAAATAATAGAGAAAATCAATGAAAGCAAAAGCTGTTTTTTTGAAACGGTCAAAATAATTTTTACAACTTTAGCTAGATTGACCAAGGAAAAAAGAGAAAAGACTCAATTACTAGAATCAGAAATGAAAGAGGGAACGTTACTACCAACCTACAGAAATAAAATGGATTATAAAAGAATGCTATGTATGGTCGGCTGCGGTGGCTCACGCCTGTAGTCCTAGCACTCTGGGAGGCTGAGGCGGGAGGATCCCTCGAGGTCAGGAGTTCGAGACCAGCCTGAGCAAGAGCGAGACCCCATCTCTACTAAAAATAGAAAGAAACTAGCTGGACAACTAAAAATATACAGAAAAAATTAGCCAGGTATAGTGGCGCATGCCTGTAGTCCCACCTACTCAGGAGGCTGAGGCAGGAGGATCGCTTGAGCCCAGGAGTTTGAGGTTGCCGTGAGCTAGGCTGATGCCATGGCACTCTAGCCAGGGCAACAGACCGAGACTCTGTCTCAAAAAAAAAAAGAACACTATGCACATTTGTATGCCAATAATTAAATGGAATGGACAAATTCTTAGAACGATGCAAACTACTGAAACTGACTCAAGAAGAAAAAGATGATATGAATAGACCTATCAGAAGTGAAGAGATTTAATGAGTAATTAAAAAAACCTGCCCACAAAGAAAACTCCAGGTTCACCGCTGAGTTCCAACAAACATTTAAAGAACTAACACCAGTTCTTCACAAACTCTTACAAAAATAGAAAAATACTCCCCAACTCATTCTATAAGGCTGGTATTCCTGATACCAAAACCAGACAAAGACATCACAGGAAAAGAGAACTATAGACCAATATCTTTTATGAATATGGATGCAAAAATCCAAAACAAAATACAAAAAAATTGAATCCAACCAATTAAAAAAAGAACTATGCACTATGAAAGGTGGGATTTATCCCAGGAACGTAAGGTTGGTTTAACATCTAAAAATCAATTCATATGATATAGCAATTGAATGAAAAACAAAATCACGTGATCATCACAAACGATGCAAAAAAAGGATTTGACAAAACCCAACACTCTTTCATTACAAAAACAATCCACAAATTAGGAACAGGAAGGAACTTCCTTAACTCAATAAAGGACAGCTATGAAAAATCCATAGCTCATGTCATACTTAATAGTGAGATAAATGGATGCTTTACCCTTAAGATTAGGAATAAAACAAGGACTTTAGCATCTCAACGTTGTATTGGTGTTCCATCCAGGACATTTAGGCAAGAAAAAGAAATACAAGCCATCTGGATTAGAAAGGAAAAGAGTAAAATTATCTCTATTCACAGATGACATGATCTAGTATGTAGAAAATCCTTAGGAATCCACACACAAAAAAAGTTAATCAGACTTGCAAGATTTAAGATCATATACCAAAATCAATTGTATGTCTACATACTTCCAATGAATAATACAAAAATGAGATTAAGAAAAACAATTCCAACAGCATCAACAAGAATAAAATACTTGGGAAAAAGTTTAAAGAGAGCAAAACTCATACTCTGAAAACTACAAGACACTACTGAAAGAAATTAAAGACGATCTAAGTAAATGGTAACACATGCCATACTCATGGGTCAGAAGACTTAATATTTTTAAGATGGTAATACTTCCCAAAGTCATCTACAGATGTATTCCCTGTAAGAATGCCAGCTAGCTTTTCATTAGAAAGTGGTAAGCTGATTCTAAAATTTAAATGGTATTGCAAGTGACCCAAAATAGCCAAAACAACCTTGAGAAAGAAGAACAAAGAGTACTCATACTTCCTGATTTCAGATTTTACTATAAAGCAATGGTAATCAAGACAGTGTGGTAGTAGTATAGGGATAGACATACATCGATAGAATGGAGAGTCCAAAAATAAAACCATGTCTTTATGGTCAGCTGATTTTTGGCAAGGGTGCCAAGATGATTCAATGAGGAAAGAAGTCTTTTCAACAAATAATGCTGGGACAACTCTATGACCACACGTAAAAGAATGAAGTTGGACCACGCCCCACACCATATATAAAAATTAACTCAAAGGGATCAGAAACCTAAATATGAGTTAAAACTATAAAACTCTTAAAAGAAAACATAAGGATAAATGTTTATAACCTCGGATTTGGCAAAGGATTGTTATTTATGACACCAAAAGGACAAGCGACAAAAGAAAAAAAATAGAAAAATTGGATCTCATCAAAATTAAAAACGTATTGTGCTTCTAAGGACATCATTATGATAGCGAAAAGACAACCCATAGAAGGGGGGGAATATGATAAGGGAGTGGTTTCTAGAATGTACAAAAATCTCAAAAATAAAACGATGAAATGTGCAAAGGATTTGAATAGACATTTCTTCACGGAAGATATACAAATGGACAGTAAGCACATGAAAAGTTGCTCAACATCCAGCAGGGAGATGCAAATCAAAACCACAATGAGACACCACTTCATACCCGCTAGTATGACTCTAATTCAAAAGTCAGATAACAAGTATGGCAAGAATATGGAGAAACTGGAGCACTTGTACATTGTTGGTGGGAAGGTTAAATGATGCAGCCACTTTGGAAAACAGTCTGGTAGTTCCTGACAAGTATAAACCTAAAGTTCTTACATGACCCAGCCACTCCCCTCCTAGGTATATACCTAAGAGTAAGGAAAATATATGTCCACACTTAAACTTGTACAAAAATTGTACATTACTTTTTTTTGAGACAGACTCTTGCTCTGTTGCCCGGGCTAGAGTGCCATGGCATCAGCCTAGCTCATAGCAACCTCAAACTCCTGGGCTCAAGCAATCCTCCTGCCTAAGCCTCCTGAGTAGCTGGGACTACAGGCGTGCACCATCATGCCCAGCTATTTTTTTTTTCTATTTTTAGTCATCTGGCTAATTTTTTCTATTTTTGGTAGAGATGGGGTCTTGACCTCCTGACCTCAAACGATCCTCCTGCCTCCGCCTCCCAGAGTGCTAGGATTACAGGTGTGAGTCACCACGCCTGGCCTGTATATGAATGCTTATAGAAGCGTTATTTATAATAACCAAAAGGTGAAAACAACCCAAATGTCCATCAACTGATGAATGTTGGTATATCCCTACAGTGGAATATTATTTAGCCATATAAAGGAATGAAGTACTTACTGATACATGCTGCAACATGGGTGAATCTTGAAAATCTTATATTGAGTGAAAGAAACCAGTTACAAAGACCACATATTATATGATTCCATTTATTTGAAAGTCAAGAATGGGGAAATCTATACAGATGTAAAGTAGATGAGTAGTTGCTTGGGGCTGGGGGAATGGGGAATAGAAATGTGATAGCTAAAGGGAATGAGATTTCCCTTAGAGGTGATGAAAATGTTCTAAAATTGGTGATAGTTGCAATATCTGTGAATATATTATACTACAACCACTGACTTGTGTATATGAAATAGGTGTGTTGCATGGCATGTGAATTATAGTTTTAACAAAGCTGTTAAAAAAATAACCTGGGACATTCCTAGGGCTCACCTTGTTTGTTTCCCATCTCCTGGGATCATTGTCCTTTGTTTCCTACTATTTAGTGTCTAGGAAACGTTTGCTTCATGTTGTCTCTCTTTATTTGGTTGTTTCATGCAGGAGGGTAAATACAAACCCTGTTACTCTACCTTAGCCCAAAGTGGAAGTCTTCCTATTTTGTAATTGGAAAAACTGAGACTAAGAGCAGCTAATTGGCTTGCTGAGTGGCAGAGTCAGGACTATCACCAAGATTTCCTGATTTCGAATCTGAAGTTGGGCCAGCATTGCTTCTTGTCTATCTAGCATCTGGGGCAACACGGTAGCAGAAGGTTAACTAACCAGGCATAGACAAGGCAAATATCTGTGACTTGAGAGTCCCTGAAGGGTTCAGATCAGTTCTCTGCCTTCCCCTCAATCAGCAAGTATTTTCTGCATACCTATGTGCAATGCCTTTGGGCAGACATTACTGGGGATGGAGACACAGACAGGCACTACTATCTCTGGAGGTCACACACCATCTATTTGGGAGAAAAGAAACTATACATAAAACATCTCTGTGACTCAAATCACTCAGGAATGTTTACCTGTAATATAATGACTCACTCAATTGTGCAGCCAAGAGAGTCAGGAAGGGTCACAGTATAGGGACTTTGCTCAGGAAAGGCTTCCCAGAGGAAGCGGGACTTGGGCTTCAGAAGATAGGAAGCATCCCCTGACTGGGCAGGGCAGTAAAGGCAGGACATTGTCTCCACCAGGCCCATGTTGAAATGCACATGAGGCCTCAGAGCGTCCTTGGCTGTAAGGAAATCCTGACGTTGTCCTGGCCACAAGGGAGACCTAGAGGATTTGATGAAAGTCCTCTGGTGAAGAGGATGACCAATACGCCACCATCTCTGCCTATTGCAAAATTCAATCCTCCCGGGTAGACAGTTTTTACAGGGAAGCAACAAGTGTCTTCATAGGTCACGAAGAACTGGGATATCCACTTGCAGTTGCAGGACAAACACTCCAGACCCTGGCCATTCAATCACTCAGTGAGCCTGTACTGAGCATCTACTATGTGCCTCGAGTTGTGCTGGGGGCTTGGGACTCACAGGTGCCAGTTACTTGTGGCTTGTCCTAATTCAACCTAGATGAGAAGACAGACACTTGGACAATGATGAGAGATTTCCTCAGGGAAAGGTGCTGTCTTTCCCCACCCCACTCCATCTGTCAGTCAAAAGAAGTGGCCAAGTCCTTTCTATTTGCAGACTCATCATCAGGGTTAGGGGGGGCCAGGGAAAGGACCAGAGGCCACAACAACCTAAAGAGGTTTCCACTTAATGTTGGGAATGGCAGAGAACAAGAACAACAGCCCTGGGAGGCCAGTCCAGAGCTCTCCTTTACAGCCTGGCTCAAAACTCACCGCCTCCAGGCAGCCTCCTTTCCTGGACCTGCTCCCCATCCCCAGGCCGTCCTGAATGTCAGTGATAGGTGTGGACATGGTTTAGCTCCTCTGCGAAAGCACAGGTGCTTTAGGTGGAACGTCCAGGCCTTCCTCAAGGTTGTAACACCCATGGTGCCTGTCACAGGGCTCTGCACAGGGTAGGTGTTTGATAATTGTTTGTTGAATGAATCAAAGGGCTTTGGAATCACTCTCACCGTTAATGGTGTTTCCCTTCTACCTGCCCAGGGCTTGGCTGTCTACACGGGCCTTCCCATGTCATCGTCCTTTCTTTCTTTGCACCCTCTCCATGGCCCCCCATGAGGTTTCTGCTCCCGTGGCCGAGTGTGATTCTGCAGTGATGCTGGGGATGAGGAGGGGTTGCACCCTCAGGTGAGACCCTTCCCTCCCCAACAGCAAGTGGCCTGGCTCCTTGCTGGCCTCCTAGTTCACTGTGCCACAGCCAGACTGGGCTGTAGGTGCTCATGGAAGAGAAACATCCACGCGGAAGTGCTATCTCCCTACAGGCAGGGTACAGAGCCCACGTCCTCAAGCCCAGCACTTCCTGCTGCTTCTGTAAGCCCCGGGAGGGGTGGGGGATCTGCAGAGGCTCTGGTCTCTTTTGGGACTTGACCTTGACTCCCACATCCCAAGGGGGTCACTGCACAGGCTCTGTGACCTGGAGCTCAGCCCTTGGGAGTGGAGTTGCATGTCAGGGCTCCATCCTCCCTGCTGAGCAGGAACTGCAGCCCTGCTAGGCCCTGGTCCTGGGTGAGTTTGTACCACTGAAGGCCCCTTTTTACATATGGGCTCGCCTAGCTTGTGGGGTTTGAAGCAAGAATAATACTGCCATTATCACCCTCTGCACGTGCAGGGCCTTGCCATTCACTAAGACACTTCTCCTTCATCATCTCATTGATGTCTCAGGAAAGGCATAAGGTGCATTTTTCATAAACTGTAATTCTACCGCCTTCCTCTGTCATTTTTCCTCTTCCTGCTGGTTTTGTGACTCAGTGAGTTCTCCTCCCCTTCCAAAACATCTTAGTAGTGTAAGTGTCTCAGATAAAAAACAAACATACCCATGCATCATGGTTGATACTGGAGTCTGATAACACCCTGCTCGGCAATTACAGGGCAGGGTCGTACTCCTTGGTGAGCAAACAGTAGAGTTTCAGGGAAAAGCCTTATCAACTATGAATGTCTTAGGAGGTCAGAAATCCAATTTACCAAACAGATAGACGAAAGAGTGGTTATCCCAGTTTGAAGGTGCACTTATTTTAAAAGACATTTATGAAGTTATTGAACTTGAGTATGTATTTGTTTGTTCTATTCTCCTGTGTTTTCTTCTTTCTTTTCTTTTCTTTTTTTTTTTTGAGACAGAGTCTCACTCTGTTGCCCAGGCTAGAGTGCCGTGGCATCAGCCTAGCTCACAGCAACCTCCAACTCCTGGGCTCAAGCAATCCTCCTGCCTCAGCCTCCTGAGTAGCTGGGACTACAGGCATGCGCCACCATGCCCGGCTAATTTTTTCTGTTTTAATTGCCTGGCTAATTTCTTTCTATTTTTTAGTAGAGACAGGGTCTCGCTCTTGCTGAGGCTACTCTCAAACTCCTGACCTCAAGCAATCCTCCCACCTTGGCCTCCCTGAGAGCTAGGATTACAGGCATGAGCCTCTCCTGTGTTTTCTGATAGAAGTTTATAAAAAGAAAGTGACTAGTTCTATTCCACAGCTAATTAGTGGCCAAGGCTAGGAGTTGGGCCCACTTTTTCTGAGCCTCTGCCTCTTTTTTTGAGCCTCCCTGGGATGAAAGGGTTTGCTGCTCATTAACACTAAATGGAATGGAAAGTTAAAGAATGATTTGCAGCTCAAGTATTGAAAACCCTAGTACACTGATGAGCAGTGAAAACTGAGATGAAGTACTGTACCTCTGAAATGATTATATACTGCATAGCAGTCAATGGGGAAAACAGGACTTGAATTCCTTACAGGAGATTTACACAAGAAGATCTAGAAACTCATCTGACAGTGTTTTCTGATGAAGTGAACAAAAGATGTCAAGGTGGAAAGCCAGGGCCCTGATCAGACTCTTTCTGGCCGCGAGACCTTGTACAAATTATTTCGTCTTCCTCAACCTCCACTAATGCTGATACCTAAGTTACTCCCAAAGAGAGTCAACTGAGGTCATTCAGACAGTCCCCACTTCAGCTCTGTCTTATCCTAAATTCCTGTTGAACCCTCCGCTTCTCTCTGTTCTCACTGTTCTGAGTCCTCTTCATTCCCCTCTCCACGTTACAGCCAAGGAGATCTTTCTACTAGGCAAACCTGGCTATACTGGTCATCTGTTCAAAACACTTCAATAGCTCTCCACTATTCTCAGAATAAAAATCTCAATTCCTTATCCTGGTCTATAAGACCCTTCGTGGTGTGGTACCTGCTGGTCTCTCCAGGGTCATCCCACACTACTCCTCCCTCTTAAATCCTAGGCTCCAGCCATACCCCAGCGAGCCCGCCTCTCTGACGCCCAGCCTCCGCACTAGCTTCTTGCTCTACCCAGGACACTCAGCGCCTTCCATCTCCTCCTTTCCTTCCCCTGACCCTGTAACATTGTAGAATTCTGTGTCCATTCTACCCATCTGGGAAGCCCTCCCCAGTCTGAACTGCTCTTCCTCTGCATCCCTCCCCTGCCGCAGCACCCTATGCTTCTGTCTTCTTAGCACTCACCAGCCTGGTCGAAACAGCCTTTTTCCTTGTTCGTTTCTCCCACTCACTTCTGCTGGACTGTGTCTTACTCATCAGTATGTCCCCAGTGGATCTTGTTGAAGGAATGATAAATTTTTAAATGCTTCGTAAACTGCAACTTGCTATACAAGTATTATATGATATTGGGTCTTAAGGATTATAAAATATTATATCATATTGTGATGAGTGATGTAGCCGAGTTTGTTGGGGTTACCTTAGTATTGTTGGCCTACTCACTCATTTGATAATAACTAATATCACACTTCAAGTATATCATTGTAGTTCCTTCTTAGGCCTAATACTAATAAAGGCTATCACCTAGTGAGCACTTAACCTGGGCTAGGCTCTGTGGTAAGATTTTACGTGTTTGATCTGATTTACTCAGCATCATAGCAATCTTATAAGTTATTAAAAGTGTCTATTAAAAGCATCATTCCTATTTTTCAGATGGAAAAACAGCTTGTCCAATGTCACATAGCCAGATTTTGAATCCAGATTTTTCAAGTTCAAGATCTATGCCCTGCCAAAGTCTTCAGATAAGGAAACTATCAACAGAGTGAAAAGGCAGTCCACAGAATGGGAGAAAGTATTTGCAAATCACTTATCTGATAAGGGATTGGTATCCAGAGTATATAGAGAACTCCTAAAACTCAGTATCAATTAAAAAAAAAAACCCAAATTGATCAAACAATGAGCAAAGGCTTCAATAGACATTTCTCCAAAGAATATATAGAAATGGCCAAAAAGCACATGAAAAGATGCTCAACATCATTTTTTTCACTATATTTCCGATTTATACTGTGCATACACATATGCACAATGTATTTTAAAAAATGGGCTTTATGATATATAGTTTTATCACCTGATTTACAACTAAATGTATTGTGCACATTTTCTCTCTCCTACGACAGTTAAAATAATTGTATAGTTTAGAGAAAACATAATTTATTAAGCAATCTTGTTGGGGAAATTTAGATATAAGTTTTTCCCAAGAAGATGTGATTCTTCTTACAATGCCTTGAGAAAAAAGGGAAGTCCTTGTCTTATACAGCTGTTTATAGACGAGGGAAACTTGCTCAACTTAGCCTTTTAACTTGCTTCCCTACTCCCACCTAATCACCCAGCAAGTAGCCCGTTGTATCTTTCCTAATCCATCTCTCCCATGTGCTTCTCTTTCCTACCCGATCTCCCTGGAACACGTGCAGACAGACTTCCATCATTCCATCACTCTGGTCCCGCCCTCCATTTCCTCCTCTTAAAGTCTTTCTTTTCTTTTAAAGATACTATCTTAATTGATTTTGATCAACTCTACTCAAAACTTTATCCTCAGCTCCACATTACGATTAGCCTTCAATAATCCGAAGACAGAATTCAATTGTTTTTTTTATTCTTATTTCAGCATATTGTGGGGGTACAAAAGTTTAGGTTACGTATATTGCCCTTGCCCACCCCCCACCCCGAGTCAGAGCTTCAAAGGTGTCCATCCCCTAGACAGTGCGCATCACACTCATTATGGATGTGTACACCCGTCCCCTCCACCACCCACATCTGCCCCACACCCGATCAATGTTATTCCTAAATGTGCTCTTAGGTGATGATCAGTGAAACCAATTTGATGGTGAAGAATTCAATTGTTTAAAAGAAAATATTAATAAGAAGGCCTTGCTAGAGTTAAATATATCAAGAAACATAGGACTTGGGCACAATGTAGAGATAGCTGACTTTTTCTGGAAAAAAAAATTTCTGGGGAGAGGTAAGAAGTAGCTGGCACTTTCGGAAGTGTTAGGTACCATTATAGAAATGTATTCATTATTTTAAGGCAACTAACAAATGATCATCTTTCAGTTAGGACATTGGAACAGCAGTCTTTACTGGTCATGAAATTTGCATGGTATCTGAACTTGTACTTCCAGAAAAAGTCAAATGTCAATTAATAGTAACTTTGTAGAGAAAGGCAGACGCCAGCTAACATAAAAGTGATCCATGCAGACAGTGGTATTTCTGGAGTCCCGGAAGCATCAAGGGGCTGAACCGTCGTCGTCGCATTGTCGTCACATCCAGGTAGAAACGGCTGAGGAAGGCAGTGGATGTCACCGCGCCAGCATCTGCAGATGGCGCACTTCTCGGGCAGCCAGGTGTCATGGGGTATAGTCCCACAGTTCTCTTTGCGTGAATCATACTGGCAGTTCCGGCCATAGAAAAAGGGGAGGCAGGCACAGAAGGCCCCCAGCATGCAGGTTCCCCCATTCAGACAGCAGGTTCTGTTTAGCTCATTCTTGGGCTTTATTCTGATGGGTGGCACGAACAAGGAAGACCGAAGACGAACTGCAGGCTCCTGCTCGGACCGAATGCTGTCATTTCTGAAGGCCACGTCTCCCTGAGATGGATCTGTAAGTTTGTGGGCGAACCCAGCAACTAATCCCAGTTCAAAAGCTGTGCAAAAGGCCATGATCAAAATCACACTGGAAGAGAAGCGTGCCATCTTCCTGTAGTCCGTAGCTCTTAACGGTTTAGGGAAAAAAAAAAATATTAGCATGGCTTAATTCAGAAAGTCATTGTCAAAACAGCCAAAGGAAAACATCAATTTACTAAAGTGAAAGTGACAATTTAAAATGAAAAATATCCCAGATGAGAAATATGCTTTCCCCAAAAAGGTCTTAGGAGAAGCAGGAGCCAAGGTGTCCCGGGAAACTCGCTCAACATCATTAATCATTAGGGAAATGAATATCAAAACCACAATGAGATACTACTCACAACCATTGGGATGGCTACTGTTAAAAAAAAACGTAAAATAATAAGTGATGGCCAGGATATGGAGAAATTGGAACCCTTGTGCATTGCTGATGGGAATGTAAAATGGTGCAGTATGGAGGTTCCTCAAAAAAATTTTTTTTTTAAAAAGTACCATATGATCCATCAATTCCATTTCTGGGCATATACCGAAAAGAATTAAAAGCAGGGGCTAAAAGAGATATTTGTATACCCATGTTTACAGCAGCACTATTCACAATAACCAAAAGGTGAAAGCAACCCAAGTATCCATCAATGGATGAATGGATAAACAAAATGTGGTATATACATGTAATGGAATATTATTCAGCCTTAAAATAGAGAGAAAGCCAGACACAGTGGCTTACAACTGTAATCCCAGCACTTTGGGAGGCTGAGGTGGAGGACTGCTTGAAGCCAAGAGTTCAAGACCAGCCAGGGTAACAAAGCGAGAGATTTCATGTCTAAAAAAAAGAAGAAAAATTAGCTGGGTGTGGTGGCATGCCCCTGTAGTCCCAGCTACTCAGGAGGCTGAGGTGGGAGGATCACTTGAGCCCAGGAGTTTGAGGTTCCAGTCAGCTCTGATTGCACCACTGCACTCCAGCCTGGGTGAGAGAGCAAGACTCTGTCTCAAGGAAAAAAAAAGGAATTATTCTCACACATGCTACAACACGGATGAACCTTGAGGACATTATGCTAAGAGAAATAAGCCAGGCATTAAAAGACAAATATTGTATGAATCTAAGTATCTGAGCTACCTAGACTAGTGCATTTGATAGAGACAGAAAGCAGAATGGTGGTTGTCAGGGGCTTGGGGGAAGAGGGAATGGAGAGTTAGTGCTGGAGGGGTGTAGAGTTTTGGGTTTGCAAGATGAAAAAAGTTCTGGAGATGGATGGTGATGAAGGTTGCACAACAATGTGAAGGTACTTAATGCCACTAAACCATGCACTTAAAAGTGGTTCAAATGGTAAATTTTATGTTCCATATATTTTACCACAATTAAAAAACAAAAGATCCAGGCCCTGATTCTAACCATTTCTTCATCCTGCCAGAATCTTCAGATTATTTCATCTTGATGAATGTTTGCTGCTTTCCCTTCCAATAACCTGTCTTTTCTTTCTTTTTCCTCCCAAGACCAGACTGCTCTGGGCTAGGTCTCTAGAGCCTCCACATTGGTCAGTGTCCCTGATGAGGGTGGGGCCCAGCCTTAGACCTCCAGCCCACTCACCTCCTGGGAAGAAAATGCTTACTCCCAGGGCAGACGGCACAGATTTTACCCATACCAATTGGCAGAAGGCTGTGGATCCCTTCTGTTCCTGGGAATCACATCAGGACTAACTGCACTGTGCAGTTCCCATCACTGGTAGCTAATCCCAACAATGACGTTGGGCATTGTTACTAATAGGTGAAGAACAGACAGAAAGAGAGAGGGGAAGTGGCTTGGGCTGAGTCACACAGCAAAGTTAGAACTCCAGACTCCCAGCGACTAGCCTCACCCTGGGCTCTGTCCCACACACCTGGCAGCTTGAGACTTGCTCCTTTTTGTACTCTGGGCAACAGACTCCCTGGCTAACCAAGCGGGTCTGACTTGTCTCACAGAAAAATGAAGCAAAATCTTCCTTGGGATGGTATCTTGTGATCTTTCTGTTTGTACTGGTTGGCAGGAGGCCAGGGTCCCCACTATTTACTGAGTGACCTTGAACACATCATTCAAAGTCTCCGGACTCTCAGTTTTCCCTTCAGTAAAATAGAGAGAAGAATTATTGATGCCTCCACCCCAGGGAAACTGAGGATGAGGTAGGGAGAGAAGGATTGGGGTGCACTCCTCCAATCTATTCTACATCACCCTTTACATGGGGGAACACCAAACCTAACCAAGCATCACAATCACATGGGTAGCCTTTAAAAATACAATTCCAATTCCTGGGCCTTGACCAGCCCAACTGACTTGGAATTCTCCTCTCCCGTGCCTCCTAGTCCCCAGTGTGAAGGGAGTCCCCTTGTGTTGAGCAGTGGGGTGCTATTTCACCTCTCTCCAACCTAGCTTAGAGCATCTTCTCTATGGGACTCCACTGCAGTCTGTTCCCTGTCAGCACTCCCTTGCACACACTGTTTCCCCCATTTTGGCACTTTTTACATATCGCCTGTTGTTTTTCAAATCTTTGCCTCTTATTTCCTCAGTTAGCTACTGGAGGATAAGGACTGTGTCATATCCTTCTATATTATTGCCCCACAAATGCCAGCTCCCTTTGCACACAGTATATGTTCGATAAATATTTGTGGAACTGATGGAAATATTGTAAATGGGAAATCTGAAATAAGTTCTTACTTATTTGGGGAGATGTTCTGTGCCCTTTGGCAGCTTTCTGATGATCACATGGAAAAAACTCTATAAACAAAGAGACATGAGCCCTAGCTTCCAATTTTGGCTGTGTTACAAACTCCCATTGTGACCTGTGGCAAGACATTTGTCTTTTCTTGTGCTCAAGTGCCTCATGTGCAAAATCAGGGCTGACGGGCAAACTTTCTGCTAGCGCTGGGTTTGGGGCTGCTTTGTGCGGGGAGTTAGCTACGCTCCCCGCAAAAGTTTGGGTCCCTCAGACAGGGGTCGTCGCAAAGGATGAAAAAATAGTAGGAAACAGAAATAAAAATAATGCACAGAGCCAAAGATATAGTTTATAAAGTAAAGATTTAAGAAGACAGACCCAGCAGGGTGCCCAGAAGGTTATATCTCTCTCCTCAGAAATGCAACCAGGACTGTATTCTTATAGCACAGGTACAGATTTTCGGTTGCCAAGGGTAATGGGATTTACATACTAACAGGTAGTTTGGTTTAGGGTCAAAGTCTTCTAAAAGGCTACTACAGATCCTTTAACTAACTCTAACTAGGTGAACAATGAGTTATAAAATCTTCTTAGGGCAAACTTCTAAGTTTTACGATAAGGCTATTAGTTTAGCAAAAACAGAGACATCGTGGCTCTGGTAATTGTGTATTAAAACAAATTTCGGAAATTAGGCATGAGCCGTCTCTTATGCTATTTACTTTAACCGCATGGTTCCGTCTGGGCCCGGCTCGGGCCGCATATCTTATAATCAGCTCTCATCTCTGGTGGCCTGTCTCTGTTAATCGGCTCCGGCATCCCGTGGCCCTAGGCAAGACCTGCTTTGTCTTTCAAAACAGGTGAGATTGCAGTGTGGGCTTGGAAAGCAGCTGCTATTGACCGCTGAGACGCCCTCCTGAGGCGAGGCAGCTTTTGATATGCTATCACGTTCCGATTTTCCTTTAGGGCAAAGCCTTGCAAGACCCCCTAAATCATTTCTGTTTCTAAAAATATATGGGGCATTTCTATAAATCAATATTTCTTAGGCTCGACAACTTTGTATATCAAGGGGCAGTCTTTTTTCCCATATCAATGCCATTAATGCCCATGGTGCCTTTTTTTTCTCCCCATGTAAGGACTGCAGGTTGATGGGTCACCCCAATTTATAACATGAGAAACTCCAGTAGAGAGCAAGTAAGTGCTTTGGCCAAGCTTCCATGCATAGAGTGTGTGTGCGCACGCATGTATGCGTGTGTGTGGTGAGTCACTCCTCACCCAGGACTCTGGCTTTGACTGGACTCTTCCCTCCCAGAGCTGTTTATCCATCCTTTTAAAGTACAGGTCTGTTGACCCTTGATTAGCTGCATACCCATTCTCCCCTCTACGAATGACCCAAGGCAAAGGTATGACCCACCAGCTGAGTTTCCTTTTGTCCCTCTGCACACTCCCAGCCAGGCCCAGAATGTCCACTGCTGCGTTTAGTAAGATCTGTTCAAGCACTGTACTCTGAGGAGGAGACGAGTGACACAAGACAGCAGTCCTTGCCCTCAGAACAAATCATGACAAAGCCAGGGCTTCAAGCCAATTTTTCCTATGTGTTCCTCGTGCCTTCCTGGCTACATTGTGAGTTTCTCTACTTCTTTCCTTGGTCTCTTCCCCCACGTGATGCTTTCCTTCTCCCCTCTGACTCTCTCCCCATGTCCTGTCTGTCTTACCTGAGAGAGGCTTTAGGGCTCGCTGCGCAGTACCTGCCTCTGGGACCTTGGTGTTGACTCGGGTGGGTTTAATGACCCAAAGAGACTCAGAGCCCGGAAGGAGCCTGCCATCCCCAGTTCTGAAACGTGACTTCATACCAACTGAGATCAGCTCTGACATTTGTTCAGAAGCGACAACGATGGTTTCTCGAGTTTAGGGGACTTGCCCAAGGGAACGCAGCTAAGAAGTGGCCACAGCTGAGCCAACTGTAGGTCCTCAGGTCCCTGGGGTGGCACTCCGCTTCAGGCGGTGCCCACCCGCTCTGGAGGCCAACTGAGCTAGGGGCAAGCCCAGACTCTGCTTCCCCGCTTGCAGCAGTGCGACCCTAGGGAAGTGCATTATTCCTTTAGGTCTCCAAGTCTGTCTCTCATTTGTGCTCTGGTCCTAAATGTGGGGGCGGGAGGCAGACAAAACAGCACGTGTGGACGGCCACCACTCTGGCTGTCTGGACGTGTGCGCGGCACCGTCGAAGCCCCCTAGCCATCGTGAGCAAGGTACTTAGGCTCCTGCCTGGCCATACTCTCGCACAGCTCCCCCACTGGGACGCGCCAGCGTCAGAACTCAGCGCTCAGGAGCGGCGAATCTGGAGGCAGCTCAGCCGCCGGCTGTGCCGTGCCAGGATCCGCGGACTTTCTCCGGAGTAGCGCTCCCGGCTCGAGCCTTTCGCCCGCCATCCTCCCGCGCCCCCGGAGTACCCACCGACCCCAGCAGGCCGAGTTCTGGCGGCCGGGTGTGTCTGTCTCCAGCTGGGCGCCCGCCGGCCGCCCCAGCGCTGCTTCTGGCGTTGGGAAGAGAGAGGTAAAGAGCGGGGCAGGCGGGGCGCCTGCCCCCAGGGCCGAGCCAGCAAGCGCATCCTCTCCTCTAGTCCTTCACTGTCCCCCGAGCGCCGCCCAAGTCCTGCGCCCGCCGGACCCAATGCCCCGAGTCGCTCCCGGCACGGAAGACCAAGCGCGCTCAGAAAACCGCACTCACCACTTCTGCGGGGCTCCCGAGGGAAGGCAGGGAGCCGGGGCGGGGCTCTCTGGGCTCTTGGCTCGCGGCGCGGGGCGGCACTCGCGGGTACCCGGCTCAGCCCTCCTCTTGCCTTCGCAGACAGCAGCGTCTCCTCAGGAGCGAGCGCCTTCCTCGTGCCAGAAGACCACTCGGACCACCTGCATATAAAGGTACCCGCCCCTCCTGGGAGGGGCAGAGGGGCGCTAGCGAGTGGCTGGCAGAGGAAACCTGTTCGCTGGCCCATTTGGAGGTGGGATGGGGTGGGGTTTGGAGGCGGGGAAGCCAGAGCGAAGACATTGGATTCCCGGCTTCTTCTGGACAGGAACCCGGTTGTGAGGGGGAAATGAGGCGGAGTGTAAACACAAACAACCTCAGAAAGAAGCCAAGAAAAGCTAAGCCCAAAGAAGCAAGCGCAACACTGTTACAAAACTGTCTGGTTTTGTAACAATTTCCCCGCCGCCGGCCAATGAGCAGCGTGGCGGCGCGTCACGTGGTGCCGTTTTATGTAACACTTTGCTGAGACAAGACAGTTATTAGGCGGCGCGGGGCGGCCGGCATGGAGCTCTCAGAGGCGCGGCCGGGCCCGGCGCGGCGCGGTACGGCAGCCGTGGCAGCCCCGCTTTCCTCCAGCCACCGCTCCTTGCTTCTTGTCCCCGGTCCCTAGACGCCTCTTCCCCGTGCGTGTCCCTGTCCCTATGGATTCAGTTCGGACCGAACAGACGCTGAGCTTGCCCGCCGAGCTCAGCAGCCACTTAGAGCTGGCGGAGCCCGCGGAGCCGGCGGAGCGGGCAGCATCGGCGGCCCGCGTAGACACGGGCCCCCGCCCGGAGACGGCTACGGAGGGCCCCGCACCTCTATCGACGCGGGAGCCAGAGCAGGATCAGTCTCCGAGGACCTCAACGCCGGAGTGCAAAGTCCTGCTCACGCAGGCCGACGCCTTGGCGTCCGGGGGGCGCCTCCGGGAAGCCCTCGAGGTGTACAGACAGCTCTCAGAGCGGCAGCAGTTGGTGGCCGAGCAGCTGCAGCAGCTGGTGCGCTGCCTGGCGGAGAACGTCCGGCAAGGCGAGGCGTCGGCGCCAGCGCCCCCGGACGGGGGCAGCGGTGCAAGCTGCGTGGTGGCGGCGGCGGAGACAGGGGCGGCAGCGGTCGCGGCCACCGAGGTGTGGGACGGCTTTAAGTGCCGGAAGTGTCATGGATTTCTTTCAGACCCCGTGTCCTTGTCGTGCGGCCACACCTTTTGTAAACTGTGCCTAGAACGCGGGCGGGCAGCCGACCGGCGCTGTGCGCTGTGCGGGGTCAAGCTTTCCGCGTTGATGGTGGCCACCGGGCGGGCGCGCGGGGCCCGGCGGGCTGGGCAGCAGGCGCCCCCGCCGCTGCGGGTCAACGTGGTGCTCAGCGGCCTCCTCGGCAAGTTGTTCCCCGGCCCGGCGCGGGCGTCGCGACTCCGGCACGAGGGCAACCGGCTGTACCGCGAGCGCCAGGTGGAGGCGGCACTGCTCAAGTACAATGAGGCAGTCAGGCTGGGTGAGCCCCCCGCGCCACCGGGGCCAGGGCTGGGGCTCAGGCGACGCGAGGGGGCGGGAGAGTGAACCTGGCAGGAGATGGGGCTTGGACCAGGGCAGAGGAGGGTGCGGGGCACGGAGGGACAGTGGCCCGGTGGGGGAGGAGGATCTCTGAGGCTCCCTCTCTGACTGCCTTCCCCTCTTGAGCTACCTTTGGCTGTGCCTCTCTCTCTTGCTCTTTGTCTTTTCCCGCGACTCCTGTTAGCTTTTGTTTCTGTGCCTCTCAGCCCCTGTTTCTGTGTCACCTTGTTTCCGTCTCTTTTTCTCTGTCTCTTCGCATCTTTGTCACTCTGTTTCTGTCTTGCCCGGTGTCACCGTCGCTATTGCTCTGTCTCTCCCTCTCCCTCCGCACGCCCGGCCCCCTCTTACACCTGCCCGCACCTTCCTTGCCAGGGGAGGAACTTTGCACCCTGCCCACACTAGCGCGGGGTCCACCGGGCTCTTGCCGATAGGAGCTGTCCGGTCGGCGCCTGCGTCTGCTGCTCCCGCCGCCGGGAGTCGTCCCTTCCGGGGCCGCGGCTCCCTGTGGGGTGGGTCCGGCGTGGAATTGGGTCAGGAGAGCACTGGTTGCATAAGGGCCGCGAGCGGCCCGGGCCGGGCGGCCCCTCCTCCGCGCGGGCGGGCGGGATTGTGTAACGGCTGAGGTAACCGAAGTGGGCCACGCTCGCCTCGGAAACCATCCCGCGAGCGTGTGCGGGGGGAGGGGAGCGCTCGCGCCCCGCTGCCCTGTGACTCATTGTCACCGCTTCCTATCACACGATCCTCGGCTGAAAGAGATGCTCCCCCCGCCGCCAGCCCGCAGCCTGTGCCCTCACCTCGAACCCCTGAACCCCGCCAGCCCGGCGAGAGACTGAGCCGGGCAACTGCTTGGGGGTCCCCGGGGACTGTGCACTGGCTCCCAATGGGGCGCGCCTCTGTCCGGCTTTCCTGAGCTGCCTGGGAGGGCCGGGTGGGCTTTGCAGTGTCCAGGGCAATGTGCGCGGCCCCCCACCTGCAGCTGGACTAGGGCACCCTAGCTCCCTCAGGGAGCCACTCTCCCCGACGCCCCATGCCTGGCCCCAGGAAGTGGCCGCCGAGCCGCCAGCCGGTATCGCCCGGCCCGGCAGACCGCCAGGAGCTCGGCCGGCGGGGCGCGGTGTCTGGCGAAGCATGCCAGGGAGGAGGCAGCAGGGCCGGGCAGACAGGGCCCTGGGATTCAACTGTGCCCTGGGCCCGACTCCGGTGTGTGTGTGGGGGGTGGGCTGGAGTCTCCACGTGTTGAACCTCCACCCAAACTTGCCACAGGTAATGGGGGAGGGGGAGGAACGAGGGCCGACTGGGCAAGGCTGGCAGCAGAGGGATGGGGGGGCTCCCCCACCCACTCCCTGTCTGTGCCCAGGCAAGGCAGACTGTGCGCTGTCACCCGGCTGGAGTGTGCTACAGAAGAGAAAAGACAGAAAAGACTGTAAACTCTTCGCTAAAGTCTTAAGGGCAAGTAACGGGTACCCAAGCAAGCCCTCAGCACACCCCTGGGGAAAAACCCACCAAAGCCTGTTGCCAGCAGAAGCTGGAGCCCAGACCTTGGGGAAGAGCAGGGCAATGTGAATGAGACAGGTGGAGGCCACTTACACCCAGATCTCCAAGGGACGTTCCCTTCCTTTCAGCCATCCCCCAGGGACCAGGAAAGCCCCATCTCCTACTGCTGCCACCTCATTTCCATGGAGGGTCTTCCTTGCACTTTGGTCGGTCCCCCCAGAGTAGTCAGGGTGAAAATGTCAAGACCAGCTTCACCCTTCTAAGGGGAAAAGGAGCCTCCCCCACAAAGACTATCGTTGTTCTGGAAGATGGCCAGGGTCTCTGTATTATTCCAAGTACTGTACCCACTATGAGAAAAAGCAACCTGCCCCCCATTCCAGCTTCAAAGCTTCAAAGTCTGACTAGTTCTCGGTGACTCTGACCAGCTAGCTGTGTGACCTTGAGCAGACGCCTTGCCCTCTCTGGGCTTGATTTCCCCATCTAAAGAACGGGTTGGTTGAGTCAGATGATCTTTAAACACCTGTCCAGCTCTGGCATCTAGTGATTCAGAGCACCGGTGAGAGCCAGCTTCACCTTATTCCCAGAAACCTTGTCCAGACTCATTCACATCTGACCATCTGTAATGAGAGGGTGGGACCTGGTCTATGTGTTTCCATTTCCTTCAGGGAAGCTTCGTATGTGCTGGGCTTTGTAGAGAGAGGTGTTGCTGATGTCACCAGTCATTCCCTTCTGGAAGACTAACTGGATTTGTCTTCCTGGTGGTCCAGATAGGGTCACATCTGGCCACGTTCTTCTCCTTCCTCCCTGGCCTATTTCCTTGTTGGTGATACCTCACTCTGAAAGCAGTCTGCCAGGCACGAGCCACGTGTAGCCATGCAGCAGGGTGCTGGAGATTCCTTTATGTCAGAGTCTCTAATGCACCGCTGACACCACAGGGCTCCTAATGAACTGCTTGTGAGAGGGGGCCAAATATTACTTCTTTGTTGGGGAAGCTCTGACTCAGAGTGCTGGAGGTGTGGAAGGCAGGGCAGCATGAGGACTGGAAATGGAACCTAACCCTTTAGATCCCCAGTAGAGAAGTCCTTGAGCAAACTTGTCATTTGCTCAAGATCCGTCCTCACACAGGACTTATCATGTGTTTGTACCGGGGGCCATTAATAAGGTCTTTTTCCCCCCTCTCGTTTTGGCAGCTCCAAATGACCACTTGCTTTATAGTAACCGGTCTCAAATTTATTTCACCTTGGAATCTCATGAGGATGCACTACATGATGCAGAAATAGCATGTAAGCTCCGCCCAATGGGTTTTAAGGTGAGTGTGGGATCAGAGAGATGGCAAAGGGTTGGACTGCAGACAGGAATTGGCAGGAAAGGCTGCCTCCCTGGGAGTAGGGGCTCTAGAGCTCAAGCAGAGCAGGAAGAAGGCTTTGCAAAGGAGCTGGCAGGCCCTTGGGAAGGGGTGACTCAGGTCTGCAAGGGAACTGGATTCTTCCCCAATTCAATCTTCAGCTGACGACCTGCAGAGAAGCCTGGGCTTTGTGACTCTCCAGAATATGGACTTGGGAGCTAGACTGCCTGAGTTTCTTTCTCAGCTCTGCTACTTTTACTAGCTGTGTGGCCTTGGGCAAATCACTTAACCACACAGAGCCTCATCTCCTCATCTGTAAAATGGGGATATTCAAAGCACCCACTAGATAGAGTTGTTGTCAGAATTACATGAGCTAATGTATGTAAGGTGCTTACATCAGTGCCTGGCACATAGCATTATCTATGTTTTCTACCACAGTCATCATCATCGACATTTTCCAGGAACATTGGAAAGAGGAGGGTGGGAGAAGTATTGCTGACCTGGCCCTCCTGAACTTCTACTGAGAGCCAGGCTCCTTGGGAGCTTAGCCAGCTTTCTTTGAAGAGATCCTCACACTCACACAACGGTTGTGCCATTTCAAGTCCTTAATATAGTCATTTGGCCTGCTGGTATCCCCAAGCATTTAGGTCACATGGTGGGGTGGAAAGAAAGACAGCCTAGGAATCTCTGTGGATGCCAGGATGCAAAGTGTCACTTTCTGCATCGCTGCCTGGCCTCAGGACTGGCCCTCAGCCACATGTCAATATTTTGTTTAGAAGATTAAATTTAAGCCTTTGCTCTTCTACTTGAAACCTAAGTGACCATGGGGAAGTGTCTTCACTCTCTGAACCCCAAGTATCCTTGTTTGCAAAATGAAGCTATTGCTAACTGCCCTGATTGCCTCACAGGGATGCAGTGAGGATCAAAGGTGAACACGGCCAAGAGGACGTTCTGCAAGTTATGAAGTTTGTGGGTCTTGGCGTAGTGCTCTCTCCGCACAACCCAAGGATGCCTTCCTCAGAAAACCAATTTATGCAAGTTCAGGTCCATGATCCCTTATTTGAATCTCATGGGATATGCTGTGTTCAGAATCCAGAATGTTTTAGATTTTGGAAAGATCATATATTAGATAATGTCCTCAGTGTGTGCTGGACAGCCCCCCATAATCAAACACACTATTTGTGCAGCAAATGACATGAAAATTCACACTGAGTGGGACGAATATTTTAAAACACTTTACATCAGTTTAGGTCAGATTTTGTCACCTAATGACTTTTGATGTCAAGCTTATAAAAATATTGGATTACCAGAATTTTTTAGGAACTGGGAAGTTCAGATAAAGCACAATATACTCTGCCATTAATGTCAGGTGAACTCATAAATGTTCTTTCATGAGAAGGTGTTCAAGAGTGATGATGGATTAGTATGTTCTCTTTCCCAAGGAACACATTCAGAGTTTAGTACTGATGTCGTAACCCAAGGGAGCTTCAGTGGGGGCATTTTAGGTCTCATGGCAGTATAGGAGTCAGAGAGCTGCCTGGTGGTAAGAGGACTTCCCTTGCAACTCTGCACTCCCACCCTAAACTGAGGGCCTAGGGCCTTGACAGCATGGTGGGAAGCAGCGCTGAGAAGCCATGGAGCATTTTGGATGAAATGGGAAAAGTGACTTGTCCGTGAAGGAAGACTTGGTGGAAATATTAAACAGGACTGTCGCTTCCCACAGTGGTGGGGTAAGGGGTGGGGGCAGTGGTAAGAGAACTTGTCTTGGAGGTTGAGACAAGACTCGAACTGATGCATATAATTCAAAACCACCTCATACCCCGATTTGCATCTTTCCCACAATTTCTACGTGAAATGCCCCAAAGGAGGGGGTTCACCTGGCAGCCCTATTCCAGCCATGCAGCCAGGGCTCAGTGGTACTCAACATACCCCATCGGTGGCACAGCTCTCGGTGGGGTGAGCTGGCTGCCCTGAGCAGGGGGACATATGGGCTGCTGCTGCTTGGCGTGATTAGTGGGATCCCAGAGGCCTCTGCAGTCTCCCTACACTTACCCCTGTGGCTGCCCTGCAGTGTTATGCAAGCCTTTCTCCAGGACCCCCCTGGTAAACGCTGCTGGGAGGAGCAACAAGGGAGGACATCAGCAACCATGTCAGCCAAGATTAGGCTCCAGAAGGAGGTGGGGGCAGAGGAGAGGTCCCCAAGAGGTTTGGAGCAGGGGCCACTGCCCAAGAAGACAGCTCCGCCAGCCCCTACAGCCAGGCCACAGCCCGAGGGCTCCAGGGCCCGCAGAGGCCTGTTAGCAGGGGAGTGCCCAGCAGCTGCGACCTGGATCCTTTCATTCACTAGGTTAGACTTAGGGTCAGCCATGGAGGCAAGGGAGTGGGGAGCAGGCTACTGAGGGGTGGCCTGGGTGACTCAAGTGAAATGCCCTTCCAGCCAAGTTGCAAATGGCCACCCGTCCCAAGGCACACAAAAGGCAGCCCTCTCCCCTTCTCTTTTCATCTTCTTTCCTCTTCCCCAGGATGCTCTTCTGCTCTCCCTACTGTGTCTCTCCCAGGGCAGTTGGGCTTGGAGCCTGAGGGCCATGAACTTCTTTATACCTTGTAAAGACACGGTGAGGGAGGAGAAGTGAGTTGAATCCCTAGGAGTGAAAATATTTGCCCAACCCCTGCTTAGCCCCTGGAAGGGCAGTCCACTTTGTGGGGAAAAGCATCTTGGGAGTCCTAGGACCACAGTTCTAGTTCTAGCTTTGCCACTAGCTACCTTAGAGGTCTTGGAGAGATCATTTCCCTTCTCTTGGCCCCTGCTGAAAAATGATCAGTAAGTTTAGGTGCTCACTCAAGTCACACTAGGTCTCTGCTTGACACACTAATTCAAAGGAAGGCATATCTGGGCAGGCCCTGGAAGCTGGTTAGTATGTGGTCAAATGGGGGTTCTTGCTACG
Organism: Lemur catta; assembly: GCF_020740605.2. Classification (NCBI taxonomy): domain Eukaryota; kingdom Metazoa; phylum Chordata; class Mammalia; order Primates; family Lemuridae; genus Lemur; species Lemur catta. The sequence continues at coordinate 20,436,400 of NC_059155.1, forward strand.
TATTTGGTGGTACCTCCATACAACAGTGGGGCAGAGACGAGGTAGCATGGCACAATGGTTAAGAATACGGGCTTTGGGCGGGCGCGGTGGCTCACACCTGTAATCCCAGCAATCTGGGAGGCTGAGGCAGGAGGATCATTTGAACTTGGGAGTTCGAGACCAGCCTGAGCAAGAGCGAGACCCCATCTCTACTAAAAATGGAAAGAAATTAGTTGGACAACTAAAAATATATAGAAAAAAAATTAGCCGGGCATGGTGGCGCATGCCTGTAGTCCCAGCTACTCGGGAGGCTGAGGCAGAAGGATTGCTTGAGCCCAGGAGTTTGAGGTTGCTGTGAGCTAGGCTGATACCACTGCACTCTAGCCCGGGCAACAGAGTGAGACTCTGTCTCAAAAAACAAAAAGAGAATACGGGCTTTGGCATTAGTCAGTCCCAGATTGACACCCTGATTCCACAATTTACCAGCTGTGTTACTTTGGGCACATTACTTTTTTGGGGATTCAGAACAACTGCCTACATTTTATGGCTGTAGATAAGAGAGTCCTTTTAGAGCATTTCACACACTAGTGAGTGCTCAGTCAGTATTTAATGATTGTTATTAATAGCAGCAGTGTTAATAAGGTGAATCAAATGGTGCTGAATGCTACTGTTTTCTTCCAGGCACACTTTAGAAAAGCCCAAGCGTTAGCCACCCTAGGCAAGGTGGAGGAAGCACTAAGAGAGTTTCTCTATTGTGTGTCCCTCGATGGAAGGAACAAGAGAGCAAGATCTGAAGCCCAAAGGGTGAGTTGAAATGACATCAGGTCCATGTGCCTGATGGACCCTCACCTCTCTGTGTTCTCTAGGGAGGGGAGTGAGAGTGCTGCCCTCCCTGGCATTTGGGGTCCTGAGTGGGTGGTTCCCTGGGTTAAGGGGATGAGAGGGAGACACAAGGGCTCACCAACACCGTCCTCCTGGTGTGTACAATCAGATTGGGCAGTTCCCGCGTTTTTGTAGGAGCCTCTGAGGAATGTTCTTGCTTATTTGATTCAGGGTCTGGATTGTCAGTGGGATAAAAACCAAAACCAAGTAAATTAACATGGGCATTGAGGCTCACGGAGGAGATTCTGGGTGTTGATCTGGGGTGTGGGGCTGCCTGTAGTTGTATAACTTTTCTTTGGCTGAATCACAGTTTCGCTAGCCGCACAGGGAAGCCAGCTCCTGGGCAAGGACTTTGGTGGTCCCAACTCCCCTGCCATACACAGAACTCCTTTGCTAGAAATAAAACACACTGTCTCACAGATGCAAGTCAGAGACCATTATAATATAATTCAAACGATCATTCCAAGTCTTGAGTCCCAGGAGAATGTGGTTGTTATCAAAAATATTGCATGAAATAGTGAGAACATGAGTGAAGGCTCATGCATTCTCAGTTGGTGGGCTTTGCTGTTTATTGTTTTGCAATGTACTCTCCCGGTGTCTGGCTCATTGCCCTGAAAATTGGATGCTCACAGTCAGTGGTCATCTCTGCTCTTCTTGTACCCCAGTCTCTATTTACCACCAGGCCCCAAGGCTTCTGTCCTGGTGTGGTTTATCGGAGCAGTGGATGCCGGAGCAAGAGACAGGACTGGTTCTGAAGGCTCTAGAAAGGAAGCTTTAGCAAAGTCAATGACCTAGGGGAAACTGGGCTCTGGATTTTCTGTCTTTCACAGCGGATTTCGTTTCTGAGAAGTTGCTTTGAACTTGTTTGGGTATGTGGACAAGGTGTATTTGAGAGGAACACGGGTGAAGGAGAGTTTTTCCTAGCTGTGGATCCTTCCGCAAGTGTAGTCATTGGTGTGATTAATAATCCTTAAGTGTAGTCAGTGGTGTGAGTAATGATAATAATACTGAGAGGAAAAATAGCTAACATTTGTTGAGTATTTCCTCTGCACCAGGCACTGTGCTAGGCACTTTGTATGGAAGATATAATTTAAACCCTCCAACATCCCTATGAGGGTACATACGGTTATTTATCCTCATGTGCAGATGAGACAGATGACTTTTCCTGAGGTCACACAGTTAGCGATTGGTGGGAAAGCATTCAAACTCAACTCTGTCTTCTTCCAAAGCCTGGTCTTAGCTGCTCCACCATCCTGCTGTCCCACGAGGCCCTCTCCAGGGTCTCAGCACTCACTGGTGGGGCTGGGTCAAAAGTAGCAATGGAATTATCTAGTTCTGGGATGGACTAAGGCAGTTAGAAAAGCTTTGACTTCAAGGAAAGAGTGTGCAAAGGCTGGCTGGCCAACAGAGGCAGGTCTCTGGCCCAAGGATGAATGGTTTCTTTACTCCTGTTTGTCCATTTCCCAGTTGGAATCAGAAGTTCTAGTATCATTAGTTGGGTTGACCTCTCTTTCCAGGCCGTTTTTATTGACCAGCAGTTGTCATTTCAGCAACTACCTAACAGGATGAGGCAAGACATTTTGTGAAGCTCAGGAGACCCAAAGAGGCATAAGTCACAGTCTCAGTCTTCAAGGAGGTTACAATCTTGTATTTGTTAAGATGAATGCCAGGCAATACAAGTGAGCGTATGTTCATGATGAGCGTCATGGAGTTCTGAAGCTAGCGTGAAAATGTAGAGGCTAATTTCCATTGAGTGTGATGAAGTCTTGGCAGCCATTTAAGAATACTGAGAGACCTTAGTTGTGCTTATTTACTGATCATTCCAATTTCAGGGCTCAAGATTTGACAGAGATGGTCCAGGTTCACTTGGCATTAATAAGCTGCCTTAGAACTCACAGGCCAATGGTTTTGAAAAAATGTTAGTTTTTACCTTAGATTCTTTTTTTTTTCCTTCTTGACCTATTTGGGCCTGTCTAAGGCTGACACTGAAGTGAAATTGACTTTCAGTCATGTGGAATGATTATTCTCACTGAGAGTTGACCCCAACTTTTGTTTTCCAGAGCCACTGAGAAGGCCTAGAGAGAGATCTTAGGTAGTAAAGCGAAGAAGGGAAGTGCTGCTGTTATTTCTGCTTTATTTCCTTTGATTTCTCCCCTCAGCCTCCTTCTCCCTCCTGTCGTCCTCTGCCCTTTCATCCTTGTACCTCGGGATGCTGTGTGTCTGCCACTGAAGAGCATCATGCTTTTATTTGGGAGAATTCCAGGAAGGCTGCCTCAGAAGTGGGTTGGTCCTGTTGGGCCACTCAGCAGGGCTTCTGAGGGCCAGCTGTGGTTCCTGGGGAGGAGGGACCTCTGACAGCTGGCATCGATGGCCTGGGGCACTGTGAGCACCTCCCCATCTCACTCCTTTCTTTGCCAAGTCATCCGTGGGAAGTGGATTTCCTAGAGCTGGAAGGATCTGTATGAGGACTTTGGGCCTGAATGCTAGGCCTGTCCCTGGGCCCTGGGATGGATAAGTGTCTCAATTCAATTCCATCTAGTGTGTTGAATATCTGTTGGGCATCTGTTATGTGCCCTCCAGAAGCCGGTCATCTGGTAGGAGAGAAAGACTTACGTCTGTGGTGCAGTTCCAGGGTAACATAAGATGGTGTCATTTAAGATGCTATATTGTGGTGCGGTAGAGAACATGAAGGGACAGGAGAGAGCAGGGAGACTGGAGTAGTAAGGGAAGGCAGCACTGAGCGGGGCTTTGAAGGCTGACCAGGGTTGGGCTACATGGCAAGTGCTGGTGTCTGAAGGAACATCATGAAAGAAACTGCTACAGCCAGAGGATAAATCAAACTGGAGTTTGGTGTTCTGTCAAGTTCCACTGATGACTGAATACCCCGACCATGTACCCTGAACCATGGGGTAGAGCATCCCGTAGTGGGTCTGCAGACACTGCAGGCGCTGCTAGGTGGTGAACACTGGAGCATGTTTTAGAAGCCAAGTGACCTGCCCTCCTTGTATTACATGTTACACTATTTACATATATATATATATATATATATATATGTATGTATGTATGTATGTATACACATATATACACATATATTTTCATAATCCCTGCTGGCACGGTGGGAAATTGAAGCAAGGATGTGGACAGCTAATGGTGAAGCCTGCACTAAAACACGCATCTTTGACCCCCAGTCCTTTCTGGTTCTTCTCACTCTACCCTCCCAGCTTATCCAATTGCAAGGGAAACCAGCAATAGATTGGAACCTGCCTGCCCCCAGTACTTGAACTTAACCCAACATTCTCTGGGAAGTGAAAGCCAGAATGGAGGAGGTGAGGCTGGGAGAAGAGGGAAGAAGTTTGGGTTCTGCTGTTCCTAACACTTTAGTGCCCAGGTTCCCAGCTCTGAAGAGATTAAAGATCCAGGGGTGATGGTGGGGGGAGGTGGAAGCAAAATGGGTAGGCAGAGAAAAGAAACAGTGAGGAATCTAGGAGACATTTGTAGACTTCTGCCCACTGGGGTGTTATGGACACTCCAGGTTCCCCAACTGAGGTCTCTTTCCTGACTTCACCTCCCTGCCTCTTTCCTCATAGATGGGTTTTAAGATCCCACTGCAGATATTTCTGTGGAATGGTAGCACCAGAGTGGTGGCTCTTAACTTTAGCTAGGTAACAAAGGCACCTGTAGTGCCTTCTCAAAATCCAGATTCCTGGGCCACACTCCAGACCTGGGGGAGATGGAAGTGGGAGTTAGGAACCTGGATGTTTCATAAGCTCTCCAGGCACTTCTGATGCACACTGAAATGAGGACCCCTGCCTTGGTGTGTTGGGGGACACTGGTCCAAGGCATCCTCCCTGGAGTTTTGCCCTGCAAGCTGTGCCCCCTGCCCCTCCTGCCCCTGCCCCCTTCACCCGAGCACCTGTAGAAACTTAAGTAGTGAAGTTTTCTGTTTTATGTCACAGCTTCTCCTTAGTTTCTTTTCACCATCATTCCCGGGGGATTCTCAGGAACATTCTCCCGATATCCTGAAGCTGTTGGCACCTCACCCTAGATTAAAGGAACACATAGAGTCAATGGCTACTGAAGGCACCAGCCATAATCTACCAAAGTTGTCACAGGTAAAATTCAACTCACCCAGCTCGCTCGTGACGCTTCATTTGGCTGTTTTGTGGGCAAACATGGGGAGTGAGCCCTACCTCTCCTACTTTGGTTCCTGAGAAAGAAGAAAAAAGAATGTTACTTCTTAAGATACAATTGCAAATTTCAGGCATGGTCCCAGAGTTTTTTTTTTTTAGTTCTTGGTCAGATGTAGTTAAGAGAGAGATTTGATAGAACTAGAAAGGAATTGGCCCACTGCCCCTAGACCACACAATTGGGTTGGGTTTCTAGGCTTCGGGGTGGAGCCTGGGAAGAGAGCCTGACAACCCCTCCTTTCCGGCTTTTTTTTGTTCAAGCTGCTGGCCTGTGAGCACCAGCACAGATCCTTGTGCAAAGACAACTCCATTTGATCCCCAAATGGAGGTAATTTCATATTCCTGCACGGTATCTTACACATAAGTAGGCTTCCACTACCTATTTGTTGCCGCTAAGAGAAAAGAGATGGTGGGAAGAATGCTGAGTTGACATTTTTGGGAGAAAGAGAGGTATTTGTGCCTTTCTTTGAACACAAGGGAACAGAACACAGAGCGATGGGCTCTGGGCCCTGGCTTTCCTGGCACGGGGTAAGTGGGCAGAAGCTGGGGCTCAGAGGTTCAGACTCGAGTGCAGAGTTTAGCACTGAATGCCTCGGCACCTATGGGGAGCAGTTTCCCCTCCATCTGTGCCAAATGTTCTTACCCTGTACGTAAGCCCTGGGCTCTCACATTTTCCCAGCTTCTCTGCCTACTCTAGAGAAGGAATAAAGTGTAAGTGTACCTGAATTTTTTGCAAACGTCAGAACTTAGAGCAGCGGTCCCCAACCTTTTTGGCACCGGGGACCGGTTGCATGGAAAACAGTTTTCCACAGACTGCAGGGGGCGAGGGAGGGGTGTGTGAGGGGGGAGGTGGAGCTCAGGCAATGATGCAAGCGATGGGTGCGGCTCACCTCCTGCTGTGCTAACAGGCCACTGACCCGTACTGTCCCTGTCCCTGTCCGGTCGTGGGGGTTGGAGACAGCACTCTTAGAGTATCCCCTGAAATCAGAGAACTCCTAGTGATTTCAATAATTGTTTGCGATCACCATTACATGATTGAGAATGCTAATACTGAACCAAAGTGCCTGGAGTGACTTCTAATTGCAGCTCAAACCAAAATGAAGAAAAATAGCAGCTCTGGCTTGCCAGTGTGAGCCAGCTGGGGAACAGGGGTTGGATTTCCACTCAAACTTTGCTTTGCAAAGCAGTGTCCTTCTGTGTGGACAATGCTTTGGGCTCATGAACCATCAAGGTTGTAGTATTGCCATGGTGCTGGAGAAAACCTGAACTTCCCAGGTTAGAGACAGAAAATTCACATCCTTTTTCTCCTAACCTCATTGTTTTCTCCCAATTGTGGGCTCCCCTTTTTCATCCAGCTACCAAATTTTTTTGGTAGGAGTTGGAGGGAAATGACAAGATGAACATTTTGACCTGTAGACTATGGGTGTAGATTACAGAGGGGTTCTCCAGGTAAATTTGCATAAAGGTGTCATTGGATTTATTTATAGATCCATTTTCAAATATCCCTCTCCTGGGCAAAAATTCTTGAAAAGGCTAGAGACATTATTGATTTTTTTTTTTTGCCAGATGATTTTGTGTCTTTTTCAGACTTTTCATGCAAAATCTCATAAAAGGAATAGTTTGTCCCTTGTTCATTTGACAAGTGTAACGTATAGCTCTGGAGCATGAGGTGACTTGGCAGGCCTGTGAATAGACCTGCGCCAAAGCCCTACCAGAAGTCCTTCTGGAGGTGGGGTTTGGGGATTGTAGGTGGCTATGAATGGCAGTGAGGGTGAGAGGGAGCACTGGGTGGCAGGATCTACCCTCATTGCATGCCTTGGTTTCCCTAAAGTGGTTACTGGGGAATGATCTGGTTAGGAGGGGACTGGTGCTATCCCTTACATTTCCTCTTTCAACCACTGCCCAAGGAGCCTCTGCCCTTACACATCTTTCTGTCCTTGCCTATGGAAGTTCCCTAACTTCACCCAAGCTGGGCATGCCTTTGTCGCAGATGCTGTGTGGACAGGAAGTGGGAAATATGCCTTATGTCTGCCCCTCAGTTGAGCTGTGTGTCCACTAAGTGATCAGGGGTGGGGATCAGGGCTATATAGTGTTCTCTTTGTTCCCTCTGGGTAGGAATATCAGAGGACAATATTGGTCCTAAGTAGACTTTGGTATTTGGCCTTTTCTCATTCAGGAAAATCAGGAGCTCCCACATTGTTCTAGTCAGGAGGAAGCAGCAGCCAGGGGAGATGGCGGCAGCCTGCTGGGCCCGGCTAAAGTAACAGTGGATGGGCCACAAGACAACATGAAAGCCCAGGAAGGCGAGGAGGAGAAGCAGGATGCTACCTCTCCAGAAGCTGCTTCCATCAAGACTGGCAAATGCCAGGAAAAGAAAAGGAAACATTGCCAAACGGAACCGCAAGAAGACACGGAGGTGCCTAATAAATCCTCCAAGCAAGGTACCACCTCTACGCAGGGAGAAAGTAGCTTGGACAAGATGTCTGGGCTCACTAATATATGCAAGTTACTTACCCTCCATCTGGGGGCTTGTCGGGCTCTGGGTATGTGACCCAGCTCTGGCACTTAGCCGCTGTGTGACCTCAGGGGTTGGCGTGAGGTTTCTATGAGATCATGCGTGGGCCTAGCACACTGTAGGCACTCAATAATAATTACAGTGGAAAGCCAAGGCATCAGGTGAAGCATAGTATCAAGTAATGACATCTCAAGCTTGTGACAATGCCATTTCCTTCCAGACCGAGCTGTCACTACCCCCGGCCCCATTCCAGGAATGTAGGATGAGGGAAATGAGGTCAGGCCTCACCCTGCTCATTGCCAGTTGTGTTCCTGTGGGTAGGCATCTAAGAAGCAGTAGCTGCAGCTTAGTGTCTTTCCAAGACAGGTTAGCAGTGCCAGGATTCAGTTTCAGCTTTGAAGGCCTGGCTCAGTCCTTGGAGTTGCCACTGCTTCTGCTGTTGAGTGAGATGCCTGTTGCATTTGAATGAAGTCCACGGGCTTCCAGGCCATTCCCTGACTTGCACTTCTCTTTCTCTGGGAGCTGCTGGAAACCTCTGAGAGCCTGCTTCAGGGCATGTCGTTCTTGATGGTTCAGGTGGCCACTAAATCAACTCTCTGGGAGGTGGTGAGAGTGGCAAATTAAAAAATAAGTTGAGTTCTTTTGCCTCAGAAGTACTGTCTATGAAACCAAGGTTGGTCCAACTCTAACTTATTGCTTTGTAAATCACAGATCCTCCTGCCGATCCAGGGGCCAAACCTGTTCTTAGTATTCCACTTGCATCTTTTGACGCATCTGACCTTGAATGCTCCCTGTGTATGAGGTATGTGATGTGTACTCTCACCTAACTGCCTGATGTTTTCTCCTCTCTGGTGTCTGGACCTTTCTGCTAACAACCTACTGCTTGGTTGGTTAGCATATGAAAGCATGGCTCTAACAAAATGGAAATCGCTACTTGGTTGTCACCAGCTTGTTGTGTCCAATGTAGCCCACAGACTACATTCCCTGCATTTGTGACTCCTGACTTGGAAATACCTGGAGAGTGGGAAGGGAAAGGTCTACTCAGAGGTCACAAACTGATGGCCCATGGGCCGAATATGTCTTTTGTTTGGCCTTCATGAAGTTTATTTTTGCTAAATGTGAATGTCTGGAGACAGGACACGCTCTCTCTGGTTGGCCATGTCCCCACCCCCACTGCCTTATACCAGCCTGTGTCTCACATTCGCATTACTTTCTTGGCCCCTATTTAAGTACTTAAGTGTGTGATCCTGGAACTAATCTCAATTACTGGATCAAGAACCCAAAGCTTAAGGGCTAATGTCAATATCACAGGCCTATTCTTTGGAAGCCAAGTAGAGGGCCTGACTAACTTTTGTTTTGTGTTGTGCTATTAATAAAAGTTAGTAGTGGGCATGAGATAGTTGGCCAAGCATCTCCCCTCCAACTAAAATTGCCGCATCATCTCTACTTTCTCAGATCTCTGGAGAAGCAAATTATCCACATCCTCCCTGCGCCCTGCCCCCCACCCCCACCCAGAAAAAGAAAGATGCTGTGATCATGGTGTGTGTGGCCATATAATTTTATTTGTGACTTAGTGGCTAAGAGGAGAGGCTCCAAAGCCAGGGTGTGAACTCTGGCTCTGTCATTTACTGGTTGTTTGACCTGGAACAAGTGACGTTCTCTAACCGTGTTTACTCATCAGTAAAATAGAGAACAGTAATACCTCCCCCAAGGGTTTGTTATAATTAATTGAGAAAATCTATTTAATACTTAGAATAGTGCTGGCATGTAGCGAGTAATCAATAAATGTTAACTATTATTTTTTTCCTTCTAGACCAGAGGTTTTGGGTCCATGGACCCCTGAAGAGGTTCTATGTATGGATTCTAATAGATCTATGAACGTCCTGAAGTCTGTGTGTGTGTGTGTGTGTGTGTGTGTTTGTGTTCCCAGGACAAGGTCTACAGCTTTCAGCAGATTTTCAACCATGTCCGTTTTCCAAAAGAGCATTAAAAGGAAGCTGAAATATTTGTATAAAATTGAGATGGTTGACCCAAAAGACAAAATGTCAAGAAAAGTCTTTTGGTACAGCACACAGTGGGACCCAGCCAGCAGCGACTCCTCAGATGTTTTCTTGCCCTTTATGAGCACATATGCTTCTCCCATCGATCGCATGCATTTGTATTCTGAACGACTTCTCTTGTCGTATGAATCAAAATGAGTAAGGCAGCTGTTATTGGACATGTAGACTTTTAATTTCTCCTAAAAAATATAGTTATCAGATTTGGTCATATGCTCGGGCAGACCTGATAATGAATGGTTCAGTAGATGGAACGTAGAAGCGCCATTCTACAGGTACCATTAGGGCTTTGTTTGAGTGGCCTGGGCTAGGGTGGGAGGGGCTATATGAGCAATTCCCCTTCACTGCTTCCCTCACCCGCTCACAACAGGGTGGCAGGTGCGTCACAACAAAGGTCTGAGATAGAAAAACCCTGCTGCCAAACAGAGAAATGGGCCTCCATAGGTAACACCATTGTGGCTCTAAGCCCACGATGTGAGCTGCGGAGTAGCCTTGACTTTGCTTGCTCAGAGAGACCAGGTCTCTGCTGTACTTAACCTCCTTAACACTATCGCCAACATCCAGGGGAAGGAAGGCAACCATACAGACTCATCCTGTTTGTGTTTTCTCTGAGAGCTAAGAATCCTGAGGTTTAAGTTCTTTTGTTCCTCTTCCTCTGCTTTCTGCCTTTCATCTTGTTTGTCCCTGATCTCAACAGGAGGCTTGGAAGAAGGGTTCAAACCTTGGTCCAAGAAATAAACACCAAGAGGGTAAGACCCCCTTCCAGTTGGCTCACTCTGACTTTAAAAGCCATTATTTCCCTTATCCTGTCCCCCCTGTTTTAAGTAAGGCTTCAAAACAAAAATTCATCTTTGCCTGGAGTAGCTGTTGTATAGGCTGTTAAGTTATGGCCGGACTCTCCCTGGTTTATGGTGATAAGACCCTGCCAAATCTAGAAAGCATTTTTTATCTTAAGACTCTTTTTTTTTTTTTTTTTTTGAGACAGAGTCTCACTTTGTTGCCCGGGCTAGAGTGAATGCCGTGGTGTCAGCCTAGCTCACAGCAACCTCAAACTCCTGGGCTTAAGCGATCCTACTGCCTCAGCCTCCCCAGCAGCTGTGACTACAGGCATGTGCCACCATGCCCGGCTAATTTTTTCTATATATATTTTTAGTTGGCCAGCTAATTTCTTTCTATTTTTAGTAGAGACGGGGTCTCACTCAGGCTGGTCTCGAACTCCTGACTTCGAGCGATCCACCCGCCTCGGCCTCCCAGAGTGCTAGGATTACAGGCGTGAGCCACCACGCCCGGCCTTATCTTAAGACTCTTAAAACCGAAGCCCTTGGTCAAAAACATGTAGTTCCCCTCCCAACAGGGTTTGTCTATCAGATAGTGACAGTAGCTATTTCATACGGGTGCTTTAGCTTGCATTATTACAGTCTTGAAAAAGTTCCTGTTTCCACCTCTCTTTAGTGTTTTTTCTCCTTTTTATTGTTGTTAGCATTATTATGATGTTCTCTAGCCTCATGTTGTCTCCCCCTCTTTGGTGGAGAGGATCTCAGAGTAAAGATAGTCTGAAACAATCTGCTGGGTCATGAAACTAGGCATATGTACCACTTGTACAAGTTTCTAGAATGAAATCTAGTCCCATGGTGCTGCACTGGTAGAAAGACAAGTTGGAATGTGAATTTATATATTCTGATTCTAGGGAGAAAATTAGGAGCAGATTACAAGTTCCACAGGGAAAAGGGTGGAAAGAACAAATGGAACAATGATCAGAGGGTGTGGTAATGAGGATGGTTCCAATCTCCAAGTCTCCCTTGCTGGATTGGGAGAGCTCTGCTGAGGGAAGTTACCCCCTAACTCCAACACCTCAAACCTCTGCCCCTCAATCTTTAGTAGCTGAAAATCCTCCCTTGATATGTACATGGTATGGATACCCTAGGCATTGGGAGCCACCTCTGGGACTGCTGTAGAGCAGCACCTTTGGGGTGACAAGGATATTTTGAGATGTGAAGCGAGAATGTTTGATATTTGAACCAGTTACCTAATGGCCCAGTGACCTCTTTGTCAATTGAAACAAGAAGCTTTATATTTAACCTAGTTTTAGCTACTCAAGTAACTGGGTGTTAAGGAGTCAGTTTATTCTCATTCTCCCTCTCTCCCTCCTTCTCTCCTTCCCTCCTTCTCTCTCCCTCCCATCCCCTCCTTCTTCCCCCTCCTTATTCTTCCCTCTTTGCTCTCATTTGATAGCAAAAGAACACAATACGAGGATGTAACCGGTGGGAAAAGATAGCTATTTCCAGACAAGCCAAACATTTTATCCGAGCTGACATTTAACTGAAAGTATTTATTATTAGTATTGTTTACTCCATCACCATTAACAATTTAAAATGCCTTCTTGTGAGAAAATCTGACCCTGCTCTGATTTATAAATGCCTTCCTGAAGTGTTTTCTGAAGTTGTTACCTGCAGTGGCAAATAAAAGGGAGAGGAATTCTAGTCTGCTCCTCCTCAAGGAAAGAGAAAGAGAGGAAGGGAGAAAAGTGTGTGTATGAGTGTGTGCATCTACATGTCGATGGTTGATGTCTATCTGAGATAGAGAAACACACATAGTCATCGCTGTGTCATAGAGTAGAGAAGGAAGGTGAGCTTGGGAGTCAGATCTGACTTCATGTGCCAAAGTCCTTGTATTTACCAGCTAGCTGTGTGACCTTGGGCAAGTTATTTAACCTGTCTGAGTTTTAATTTCCTCAACAGTACAATGGAACGAATCATAATTACCACCTTTTAATATATAAAGTTAATTATTGCACACACCAGAAGTATAGCAAGGGAAATATATTCCATCTCTTCCCAGTCACTTTACTCGGTCAGCCTGTGTGGAGTAGCAGAGTAGCCCTAAATATAGAAGTGAATTGAGTATTGAAAAGTGATACATTCTGAGCATCTGAACCTTGAACTATTGCAAAGCGATAATTATGCAGCATCTGTGGCTGCCTTTTTGTTTGTTACCACTCAGTCAGGGGCATTTTAATCCTAGCTCTCGCTAAGAGATTGCTGTGTCCTTTTGTGTGTGTTTCATTCATCTGCTCACTAAATGTCAGTATTTGTGGCAATTAATTAGCCGGTTATATCTTTGTTATTTTAGATGGGTTACATTCTTAAGTGAACAATAGGCCCAATTGTGAAACTCTCAGGAAAAATGGTTTTGCAAATTAGTTGCAGATACACATTCATCTATCATCTTCATCATTAGCACCATGATGAAGTAATGTATAAAAAGCATTCATAGGACTCAAGTTACCAAGGAAATGAGTTATTCTGGTTTGGCTGCTCTGATAATTAGATCACAGCAGTGGTTCCCCAATCACACTTTTGAAAAACATTTTAAATTGTGAAAGATACACAGTGGAAAAGTGCATAAAATATAAATGTATTCTCTTAACAAAATACTGTAAAGAAGATACCTATGTAACCCCTCTCAGTTCAGGAAATAAAACATTGCCAGGACCCCAGAAACTTCCCATGTGTCCCTTCCCAATCAGGACTGCCCTTCGCACCCCTGAAACCACTATCTTGACTTCTATTTTGTTCCTCTTTATAGTTTTACCACCCATGTATGCATCTCTAAGTGGTATAATCTAGATTTTAAGACTTTGTATAAATTGAATTACCCAGAATTTATTCTTTCAGTCTGGTTTCTTTCACTCAGTATTAAGATTTATCCATCGGCCCAGCGCGGTGGCTCACGCCTGTAATCCTAGCCCTCTGGGAGGCCGAGGCGGGTGGATCGCTCGAGGTCAGGAGTTTGAGACCAGCCTGAGCGAGACCCCCCGTCTCTACTAAAAATAGAAAGAAATTATCTGGCCAACTAAAAATATATATAGAAAAAAATTAGCTGTGCATGGTGGCGCATGCCTGTAGTCCCAGCTACTCAGGAGGCTGAGGCAGGAGGATCGCTTGAGCCCAGGAGTTTGAGGTTGCTGTGAGCTAGGCTGATGCCATGGCACTCACTCTAGCCCAGGCAACAGAGCGAGACTCTGTCTCAAAAAAAAAAAAAAAAAAAAAAAGATTTATCCATGTATGAAGTTTGTTCATTTTCATTATTGTATAGTATCCCATTATATGAATCCACCACAATTTATTTATCAGTTTATTATAGATGGATGTTTGGGTTGTTTCTATAGGGGATCTTACGGACAATATTGCTATGAACATTGTCTACATATGCTAGTGCATGTAAGTGCCCATTTTCTAGTGGGTTCTTCTTTCTGACTTGTATGAGCTCTATGTATGTTCTAGATACAAGTCATTTGTTAGTCATATGTGTCACAAATACTTTCTCCTACTCTGTGGCTTGCCTTTTTGCTCTTTTAATGACATCTTTTGATGAACTTAAAAGTTCTTCATTTTAATACAGTCAAAATTATCAATCTTTTCAATTATAGTTAGTGTTTCTTTGTGTCTTGTTTAAGAATTCTTTTTAACCTTGAGGTCATATTCTCCTATTTTATCTTCTGAAAGCCTTATTGTTTTGCTTTTCACATTTTCATGGCCCACATGGAATTGATTTATGTGCATGGGGTGAGAGATGGTCTAATTTCATTACCGCTTATAGATAGCCAACTATCCTAACAGCATTTATTGACAATGGTATTTATGTATTAAAATCTTTCCCCCCTCTGCTTTGAAGTGCCACATTTGTCATAAGTCAATAATCCATGTCTGGGTCTATTTCTGGGCTTTCTGTTCTATTCCATGGGTCTATTTGTCCTTGTGCTAGTCATAAACTATTTAATCACCACAGTTGTATAATAAATTCTGATAGCTGGTAGGACAAGTCCTTCCACATCGTTGCTCTTCAAATGTGTCTTGGCTCCTGGCCTTTTGCCTTTCCTTATAAAGTTTAGAAATCAACTTGTCAAGTTCCACAAAAATAAACAAACAAATGAAATAATCTATTGGGATTTTTTACTGGGATTATTTAAATCTTCTTTAATTTCTCTCAATGAGGTGTTTCTAGTTTATTCCAATAAAGGTCTCTCACCACTTTTGTTAGATTTATTCCCGGGTACTTGATTTTTAAATGCAGTTATAAATGTCATCTTTTTAAAAATGTATTTTTCTAACATTTATTGCTGGCATATATACTACAACTGTTTGTGTATACATATTTATCTAGCAATCTTGCTAATTCTATGAATTCTTATTAATTCTAATAATCACTCTGTAGATTATTTTCAACTTTCTAAGTTTATGGTCATACCATTTATGAATAATGACAGATTTGGTTTTGTCCTCTCTAATCCTCATATTTTTTTTCTTGCCTTAGTGCACCGGTTAGGGCCTCCATCATAAAGAGTTTTTTATTTTAAAGTTATGTCTTTGTCAATTTGATAACTAAAATTTATTAATTCCGTTAAATTAATTACTTTTTAAACAGAATCATAAGATTAAAAAGTACAAAAAGGTGAATATATGAAAAGTCTCTTCTCTACTCCAGACCTTCATTGGCTTATTAAAAAAATCAACTCTCTGCCCCTCCCTTTCACCTGTTGAATCGTGAATTTTAGCCACTGGAGCTTCTCCATATGTATGTTTTTAAAGCTCCTAGGTGACTCTGGTAGTTATGTTCGAAGACCACTACAGAAGGTTCGCCAATGCAGAGATTAGTAGAATTGTGTAATATAGTGATTCTCAACGTGGCTGCCCATTAAAACCACCCAGAGTGGGGCTTTAAAAAATCCTGATGCCTGACCTGGTCACCTGGGCCTACAGCCCTGAATCTCTGTAGGTGCGATGCTGGGGTTCTGAAGTTTTTTGAAAGCTCCCTTGGTGATGGGGAGGGGCAGGAGGGAGGGTTTCCAAAGGGGCAGGAGGAAACGTTTGGGAGTGATGGGTATGTTCCCTGTCTTAAATGTGGTGATGGTTTCATAGGTGTGTACATATGTCAAAGCTTATCACACTGTTCACTTTAAGTGTGTTCACTCTATTGCACGTCAATTATACAGCAAGAGAGTTGTTTAAAGATCAAGCTCCCCAGGTGATTCTCATGCACAGCAATGGCCGGGAATCAGTGTCCTAACAGAAAAGGCACAGGCCTGTAAGGGAAGTTGGCTAGACTTTCATTTATCAACAGTTGGCTGTGTACACTTACACAAGCGACTTCAGCCCGCTCTGGACCTCAGTTTAATTCTAGTTAGCCTGTTCAATTTCCTGGCGAGTACTTTTCAGCTCTGACGTTTGAATTGTTCTGCTCAGCCTGGCAGTGGCAGCCGGGCTGCGGGTGCACCTCCAGGCCACACGAGGGAGCCGTGCAGCTGGCGGCCTCTTCCTCTCAACTGAACACTCTTGTGAGCTCAAAATAGGCTGGTCAGGCTTCTTTCCCTTCTTTCTGGGCTCAACCCTTGGTGAGTGCAAGCCCCACTTCTCAACCGTCCTCTTCAGCTGCCCCTACCCACTGACCCTGCTGCAGGTGAGCCCTTCCTTAAGCCAAGTAAGTCCACGAGTCTCTGAAGAAACACAACAGCTTTAAAAAATGATCCCCATATTGCTTTGACAATATCCTGCTCTCCCAAAGCAATTAAAATAGGATGTAGTTGAAGTATATGTATGTATACATATGTGTGTACACATTTCCATATATATCCATATCTGTCTAATCTGTATCAGTAAGCACATTAATGATATTACGCTACCACCCCTAGGAAAATTATCGGTCTATGTATTAACAAAATATTGTCTGTTAGAGGTGCAATTTCGAGATCCTTCACACAGTAAATGTTGCTTAGGTAAGAAGAGGAATCAAGGTTAGCAAACAAACCAAGTTTTTTCCATGGGAATATGATGTAAAGTGCTTAAATGGGTAAATGTCTAAGTGTGTTTGTGTGTATCTATCTGTCTGTGTGTTTACATATACTCAGATGAACAGGTTGGCTAAAAATTTTTAGAATGAAATTTATTCAGACACTGTGGACATTAATCTCTATTTTTCTTGGACCAGACAGGGAAAAAAATTCTGGATGCCCAGAAGAGATTAACTAGAACTAATGTTACAAGATGATCTAGCTATGTCCTAAACTTTAATAAATGCATTATTTTAAATCCAGCTCAGAAATGAAACCAAAATGCTTTTCTGAAGTACAAGAACAGTGATTACAAGAACTCTCCTCCCTCCTAGAATTTTTCAAATAATGCTGTAAAACCTTAACCTTGAGTAGCTCTTTTATCTTTGGTCTCACTGCAGCTTTCTTCCATTTTAATTCCTAAATGTCAGATTATTCTATGAGCCGGTTACAACACCTTGTGGACATACCTTTTGCTTAAAATGCCTTGAAAGATGCCTAGATCACAACGCAAAGTGTCCACTGTGCAAAGATGGTCTTTCACAGGTAAACCAATATTTATTTCTTGGTTGGGGTAACTTATTTGGAATTGGGTACTAAGACAGTGTTCAATTGTATCCCAAGAGACTGCACTGTGCTAGGACAAATTACCCCCGAGACCATCTATTTCTCCTGCCTTAGAACCACCCTTCCTCTCTCCACAAAGTCCTTCAGGAAAACAAGGCAACATCTAGCTTTTCATGAACTGTCAGTAATGAGATTAATTTGTGCCTAAAGAAAAGTATTAAATGGATGATAAACATGAGTCCTGGTTCTAATCCCACCTGATACACTTTAATCTTGCGTGACTCTTTTGTCCTCTTTGGGCTTGGACTAGATGAGCTCTGATGTCCCCTTCCCCTTATCATCAATGTTTGTTCTGTGGTTTGAACAGATCAGCTGCCAGGGTCCTAGAAGAACCTCGCAGACCTACAACGTGGTTCTTGTCCAACCCCTCAAGAGCCACTGTACTTACTAGCAGATACTTGGCTATTGGAAAAGCTCTGGGGCTTCCAGGTTCTCTATAATTAATCACACACACTCCCACCTTCGTTTTTCACGTGGGCCTGGTGGAATTTCCCATGGCAATAGAAGACCCAGGAATCTGTCTTGTTTTTCCTCCCTCAGGGATTTGTGTGCCACATTTTACATTCAGTGTTAATGTTCCTTGACCCTGTCATTCCTGAGGAGAGGTTGGAGATGCAAGACTATCTCTAGGTGAATGTAGTCCAGAGAAGTCACCTGGGGAGCTCTCCCATGACCCCAACATCTAAATTAAGGGAATGGAGTGAAGTAATCATCAAGGGTAGCCCTGAGGGTGTGTATCAGGATGGAGGGAGGGTCAATGTCATACCTTTCCCTAGATGAAGGGGTGGGCTTTGCTGGCCTGACTGTAGGTGAGAAGCCCGTGGTCCTTATACTTACACAATACGTCTGTGTTGTGCCAACACTACCAAACTCAAGCAGAAAGAAGAAAAATCTACCCCTATGCTCAGCACCTAGAGAAAACCACTGTTAACATTTTAGTGTGTGTCCTTCCTGGGTTTTTGTTTTAACCTCAGCAGAGGGGTCACCTCCTTCTTGGATTGGCTACCTCCTGAGTCACTGCTTGTCCCCGAAGACTGGGACTGGGCAACACAGTTGATTCTCCTGGAAGCAGGCAATGGCAGTGGCTGAAAAGGCATCCTGGAGGCAGATGCTGTGGGGTCCCGGACTCAGTGACTAGAAGATATTCTTATCTGTCTCTGTGTGTTCATACAGGGTCACACTTACACCGTTTTAAAGCGAGAGAAATATTCCAATCATGTTCGCTGCAGAGTAGAGACACAGCCCATACTGGGAAAGGACCAAAATTGCGTGAAGCCAGCGTTTTTGTGCTCAGGAGCTCCCCCTGCTGGGCCTGTAGGGGTAGTTTCCATAGCAAACAATTCTCCGTAGGTGTTTTAACATCCAGTGTTTGGTTCACTTCAACCCCCAGGTTAAATACCCACTACTTTCAGATTCCTGGATATGCATGGGGTAGGAGTGTTTGGAAGGAGAGTAATAGTGACAGTTGAGCCTGAGTCTGGTTCTGAAAGTATGGTTTATAACATAATATCAGTAATATCTAGATGGTATATTAAAAAGGCAAATAGACAAGCAAAAAAAATCACCAGTATTTAGCTGTTTGTGTTTTTTAAAAACTAAGGTTAGAAGAAAGGCCGGGCGTGGTGGCTCACGCCTGTAATCCTAGCACTCTGGGAGGCCGAGGCGGGTGGATCGCTCGAGGTCAGGAGTTCGAGACCAGCCTGAGCCAGGAGCAAGACCCCGTCTCTACTAAAAATAGAAAGAAATTAGCTGGCCAACTAAATATATATATATAGATAGATATATGTAAATTAGCCAGGCATGGTGGCACATGCCTGTAGTCCCAGCTACCCGGGAGGCTGAGGCAGGAGGATCGCTTAAGCCCAGGAATTTTGAGGTTGTTGTGAGCTAGGCTGACGCCACGGCACTCACCCCAGCCCAGGGAACAAAGTGAGACTCTGTCTCAAAAAAAATAAAAAAAATAAAAAAATAAACAACTAAGGTTAGAAGAGAAAAAAATGTGTAGACTTGGCAATATCCAGAAGCCAAGCTCTAGGGTGGTGGAGGTGGGGCAGGGCAGGAAAAGATTGATGATTGAAAATTGCCTTTTAGTTCCCTGAACCTTTTGACCACTGACTTTCAGTATATCCCAGATGGAAACCATTTCTATGAGTTGATAAACAGAATAATGAGAATATGGAAAGAAAAGGATTTCCTCCCTTTTTTGACAGGAACATTATCTCAATTTCAGTTTTTAGGAAAGCTATGAGATTTTGAAAACTCCAATGCAGGTTTTCCCCCATTGTTAAAATATTTTTTTCTAATTATAAAGGTAATCAATTGCATGTTTTTAAAAAAAAAAAAACAACTAAACTCTAGCATCTAGAGAATTCATATATCATGATAGTATCAGCTGCTAATTTGTGGGTCCAAATGACTCCAATATGTGGGTCATTTGTCTGTTCTATTGATTATATCACAAGTGTTTTGTGTTTTTCTGATGACTGCATATTCTGTAATTGCTGTGTTCCCCATATAGTGCTTGGCATCAAGAAAATACAGCAAAAATGTAATAATGGAGGAGCTAATAGCTAAGTTCCTTCCAGAAGAACTCAAGGAACGAAGGAGGCTTTATGAAGAGGAAATGGAAGAACTTTCTAAGTATGTACATGCATGCTTCTATTTTCAGTTTCACTCATTCCGGCTCATGAAAGCTGAATGCACACATTTCTTCCTGGCTCCCCACTCAGTAATGTCATGTTGGTAGCTTGAAATTGGCCATGGTGAGAAATGAGAGTACTTATGCTATGGAAATTGGCGAATACTACAAACCAGGGATTCCTCCCCAATCCAGACAGCCAGTTGTTAAACATTTACCAGCACACACCACTGAAGAAGCATAAGCCAAAGCACTGACCAGGACACGTCTTGGCTCTAGCAACAGGGTGTCACTGGCAGAATTAAATTAGAGTAGCTAAATCAGGGGAACTTATGAAGCATCTGGAAGACTGTCTTCAAATACATAAGGAGGTGCTGTGAAGTTAGGAACTTGGTGTCAGCCAGACCTGGGCTTAAGACCCAGTTCTGCCTCAAAGTGAATATACTTCGTGCCCCTAGGCAGGTCACTTAACCTTTCTGGGCCTCAGATTCCTTGATCTGTAGCTTGAGGATAATAATATTTCTTACCTCATAGGCTTGTTATGAGGATCATAGGAACTCATGCATAGTAAAAAGCACTTAAGAAATGGTAATGGCGCTAATACTTGTTGTTAAATGCTTCCTTTGCCATGCACAGGTAGCCTGAGAGGTGAGAGGAAAGGGTGGAGACATAAGTGAGGCTCCCAGCTCTCTGCCTGGCTGGGAGAACAGCTCACTTAGCAGAAAAAGCAGCAGGCACTCACTAACTTCTGTCTGTCTTGCTGCTGCATTCCCCTCTTCCCATCCCCAGTAGAATCCTCACAGCATCCCAGAGGCAAGAGCTGTTATGGTTTTATGCTCACCATATACAGAACATTTCTAAACTCTACCACCAGCTTGTTTGAATGTGCCTCTCACTTTAAATGATATGTTTTCCCCAGAAACTAGAAATCTTTTTTTTTCTTATTGATTTAGATTGGAAATACTCAGGGCATCTTTATTTCTGATCTGTAAGTTAGCATGGAGCCTCTCCAAGCCCCCTTCTCAAATCTCATTTAAGGTGTCATTAACGAACACTGGAATATACTAAGGGGCTTTCTATTTAAAGGAATCCTAAACTTAACTCCTTTGAGATTTGGGCAGATGGTCTTTTATCTCTTGGTGGGTAGAGGTTCAGATGTTCCTGCATTGGATTTACCAGACAAATAAGAGGATTGGGCTCCAGAAGGAGCTGGCCTGACTGGTAGTTCCCTAGCAGGCCATGTGTCTGAATCTTCAGGGTGCTTGTTGGAAGGCAGCCTCCTGGGCTCCAGGGGTATCGTGTCCCCGTCATCTAGATTTCAGACGCCCCCCACGTGATTCTGATGCACAGGAGTGTTTGAGCATCACTGGACTAAGTTATTCTTGTCTGTCACTTGCTCCCCGCTCTTCCCAGCTGGGCCTGCTATGCAGATTCTTTGGGGCGGGGCTTTGCAAATTTGAGACGCCCATGGGGATCTTGCAGAGAATTTCCTACCACCCCTCTGGAGAGCTAAGTCCACTTATACCATCAGTACCCTTCCCCATGCTGCCAGCAAAACACTTGAAGAGATCATTTTGAGTAGAGAGAGAGAGAGAGAAAGAAACAAAGAAAGCAGAAAGAAAGAATGAATGAATATGAGGTATAGCTATCACCCACAATGTTAAGGCACTAGAGAACTTCTTCAGCCAAATTGGAATGTGTGGGATGCCAATTTCAATCTCTTAGACCTTAGGCTAACCCCTGCACCCGATAATGGGACTCAGCCCACAGTTATCAGTTGGATTTCAGTATTTTTTTATCAGCCATCAAAACTTGATGCCTGTTTGTCTTCCCTGGGGGGTACCACATGGGGACGTTTGACCAACCTTTCTGTGTTCTGCCCCACTGTTTTGAGATCCATGTCATTTATTCTTCCTGACAGCTTAAATAAGAATGTGCCTATTTTCGTGTGTACTATGGCCTATCCCACTGTTCCTTGTCCCCTGCACATCTTTGAGCCTTGTTACCGCCTGATGATTCGTAGATGCATTGAGACAGGAACAAGACAGTTTGGCATGTGCCTTGGAGATCCTGTTAAAGGGTAAGTGAGGAGCCATGTGAATAAAGGGAGATAGGGTGGAGAGGGATTTTTGTTTAATTTTGGGGTGCTCCTAGGAGATAGGGAGGCCTAGCTCATGATATTTAGCCAGTTCAGGAACATGAGCATTTATAAGGCTCGGGGTCATTCTGGTGCCTAGGTAAACCCTGTGAGAGGCTGCCTATTTAAAAGAACACCAGAATTAATCTTTTGTTAGATAGGTGATGTATATTATAAAATTTGTTTTATATGAGTGTGGGTCCTGGAGTCCAACTGCCTAGATTCATATTCTAGCTCCAGCCTTGTAACAAGTTTGACTTTGGGCAAATTAGTTAACTTTGCTGTGTCCCAGTTTCCTTATGTGGGCAAATTAGTTAACTTTGCTGTGTCCCAGTTTCCTTATCTGTAAAGAAGGTACAATGATAATGCCTATCTCATTGGGTTTGTTGGGTGAGTTAATAATGCACATAAAACACAGTTCCTGGTTCCCGTAGTCCATTTTGTGCTACTATAACAGAATACCACAGACTGTTTATAAATCATAGAAATTTATTTCTCATGGTTCTAGAGACTGGGAAGTCCAGTCTATACCTTGTGTCATAACATGGCAGAAGGCATCACATGGCAGAAGGACAAAGAGCAAGAGGGAAAGAGAAAAAGGGGCCAAACTTGCCATTTTATAACAAACTTACTCTACTCCCACAATAAGAGCATTAATACACTTATGAGGGTGGAGGCCTAATGACTTCTTAAAGGCCTCTCCTCTTATACTGCTATAATGACAATTAAATTTCAACATGAGTTTTGGAGGGGACAAACATTCAAGCCGTAGCACTGGCACATAGTATGTGCTCAATAAATGGTAGCAGTTATAATAATACATTATGATTTTTTTCCATACAGGTACTGTCAGTTTACAGTTGTAGCTGTAAGTGTGGGGACAGGCAAATAGGCAGAAGTCCCTTGGGGCACAGCAGAAATGACTGGGGGTCAGGCCAGGGAAAGAGAACTCATCAAGGATCTTCTTTCTTGATTCTATTCTCAAAAAGCAGGTTTGCAGAATATGGCTGCATCCTAGAGATCAGAAATGTTCAATTCTTTGCCGACGGCCGCTCAGTGGTTGACAGCATAGGCAAGAGGCGCTTCAAGGTGCTCCATCAGGGCCAGCGAGATGGCTACAATACAGCTGACATTGAATACATTGAAGACCAAAAGGTGAGGGTGGCTAGTGCCAAGAAGCCCAAAGCCAGCTATCCCTGTAACTTGGAATACAAAGATGGTTGCAAAAGGATTTCTTAAAACTGTCAGATGCCTTGGGATTTTTCACCAAATTGCTGCAGCAACATTGAATGCTGCTGATGGCTGTCCAGTTGCAGAATGGCAGTGAGAGTGCCCATTGTCCTGGCTCTGTTTAGCTGCTGAGCTGCATTCATGCATAAGAAATGCTACCCCAGACCAACCCTGAGGCCCATTCAGCCTAGGAGTTAGGTCTGCACCAGGGATACCAAGGAATAGATCTGGAGTGGGGTCTACACATGTGTATTTTATCTATCGGTTTATTTATATTATTTATTTATTTATATTTTAACTTTTTTTCTTTTGAGATAATTGTAGATTCACACGTGCATTTGTATCTTTAAATGCACAACCTAGCTAAGAGCTCTGCCCAATAATCCATCATCCCATAAGGCAGAAAGATGACATGTCCAGTTAATCCTTGGTTTTCTGAGTTAATGGGTGAATGAAGAGGTAAATAATCCTGTGTTCATTTGTATTTACGTTTGCTACATAGTAGATTAATAAATATTTGATCAGCGAATAAATGTATTTGACCAAGATAGTTACACACTGAGACACAGGCACATTCCTGTCTCCCTTCCCAGTGAGCAACAGGAAAATGGACGTAGAAATGAGAAGGGCAGAGGCATAGACCAGCATGACCTAGTTTAACCACATGCCTCCACTCAGGCCAGTTCAAATCTCTGGTTTTCTGTGTGTCTTGCTGTTTCAGCTAATCTGCCAAACTGAACCTTTCTCCTTCCTCCATGCTCAGCAGTATCTACAGTGTCCAGCACCGTGAAGACAGGAGACAGCGACTCTGGGAGTGATGCGGAGGGTACAGAATGTTTCATTTTCACTTTGATACTTTCAGGTTCAGGGAGAGGATTGTGCCGAGCTCATGGGATTACATAACTGTGTCTATGAGCAAGCGTCATCATGGTTTCATTCGCTCAAATCATCCCTGAAGAATCGGATACTCAATCACTTTGGTCCAATGCCAGAGAAAGATGCTGATCCTCAGGTATATAAAAATGTCTGTTTATGACGGGTTGCTTTACCCGATGAGAGTGCCTAGGGTTTGTCATTAGATGGATGTGTGGTTGCCATCCAGCAAATCAAGCACAGAGAGGAAGATGGATCTAATTTGGTATTGTTTGGGTGGGCAGTGAGCATCATGGGTAAGACCAAAAGGATCCCAAGTCAGAAGTGCAGTAGGAATTTGGATGCAAGACAAGTTTTGAGAGATAAGTGAGATGAGAGAATGGGAACGTAGATACCACCAACAGAAGAATGTTCCATGGGAGTCCAGATTCACACCATGGTAATGTTAGGGTGACAAGATAAATGCAAAGGCTGGGACTTAAGAGAAGGGTATAATGGGAGCTAAAACTAAAGGCTGCTACTTCCAGGGAACTTCATAATCCTCTCCCCTCATTGCTGTAGGAGCTAAGAGACAGGGCCAGCTGCCCTATGAGATTCCCACTGCAAGACCCCAGAAACTTTTCACACCCCAGTCCATCCTTGCTTAGCCCTACAAGTCTAGACCCTTGCTATTGCCCTCATCAGGGGTGAACAGATCCTGAGTAAACTGACCCCATCTTTAAATTTATCCTTGGCTGAGTTATATAATGAAATCAGTTCATTAGGTTCTACTGGATCAGTCTTCTTGCTGGGGGAAAGGCTCATTTGCAAGTTCAAGCTATAGATCAGAAGCTCTCCAGGAAAATGGAAATTGTTAAGTTTCACCAAGCTTTGCTTACCTGGTGTAAATCAGGGAATTCTTTCAAGGGATTCCATTTCTGGGAATGCTTTCTTTCTAGGAAGGCTGAGGATATCCTAACCACAGATTTCCTCACCACCATCTTTTCCCATACTCTGAGCTGGCAATCCTATATCATCTCTGCCTTGATTCTTGTGTTCATCCCCAACTCTGTCACAAAAGAAAAGTCTGAATATGTATATTCTAACTTCTCTGCCCTGGTCCTGCTTACCTCTCTGGCAGTATGACCTTGGGTAAATCCCTTCGTCTTTCTCAACTTTTTCCCCGTCTCTGATGTGAGCGAGGTGGATGAGGAAGTCTCTAAAGCCCCCTCTTCCTCTTTCATTCTGAGGCTCTAAAACATCAGTCTTTTCCTTAATGGTCTGAAATGTCTTGCTTTCTCCAAACCACAAAGGTGGCCCCTTTTCTCCCCATGCAAAGGCATCATGAATTTTGAAGGGAGAAAGGCCAGTTAGTGCATCGCAGTGACCCAGCTCCTGGCTCTGGGCCACTGTGATTCAGGACTACAGCGTAGCTCTGAGCAAGCTCCTGATCAGGCTTAATGTCCCCCTTCACCTTCAGGGCAGCATTCTCCCGAGTCAGGCAAAAGACAGAGATAGATCGGCAGTGGTAACGGCTTCTTCCACAGGAGAAAACGTACATGCAACAGTGTGGTTCATAAGAGCTTCATGACATAGAAAGTTGACATCTTGGGCTTCATTTCCTATTAGTTCTGTTACCATGTTGCTTTAGCAGCAGCAGCAGCACCAGCAAAAAACAAACAAGAACCTAAAGCCATGCAGTTTAGTCCAGTCAGTGCTGCAGCCCCAGTGGTGCCACGAATCAGAATGTTCTAAGCCTCAGGAGGAGGTTTCTTAGAAATCGCCACAAGTATTATCATCAGCTTAAACATCTTTGTTGATGATCCTGGGCAAGTTTCAGACTATCAATCTAATATTTAGAACTAAACATAGGAGGGAGAACATGTTTCCAGCTGCAGCAGTGAGGGACAAAAAAGAATCCAAACGAAGCTAGAAGCACAGAGAAGGAAAGAGGGTGGAGAGATTTGGGGAGAATCAGATGAACCGGTTTGGAGCCAAATAATGTCAGGTATAGGTAGTTTGACCAGAATGTGGTTTTCCATACCCCTACAACCAACTTTCTGAAAGCTGTGGGCAGAAAACTCATTTCAGGCTTAGTAGGACATAAGTCACCAATGTCTAGAATGTGTGCTGAGGAAGCTGCTTACAAACAGAAGTTAGGGGAGGGATTTATGTGGGATGGGCCAGATACATTTCTAATGTGAATGTGTTTTCTAATTGGAATTGTTGCAAAGTGGGGTTGCTGTTCTTTGGGACTATAAATCATAGCCTTTGGTTTCAGGGGAGAAGATAGCTGTGGCCCTGTATAGTGACATGGTATATCTGGACGATTGTCTTCAGTCACAGCAAGGAAATTGAAGGGAGTTAAGAGGCATGCAAAGCCTAAGGCATCATGGGACTTGAAGGCCTGCATGTTAACTGCGTCAGTCCAAAGGACCTCAACAGAATCTTACAAGTAGAAGGGACTGAGTGGTGGATATTCCAGCTTTTAAAATCACACTAGCTAGGAGGCATGGTGTCTCTGTTAGGATATTGGTTTGTTAGCTTTAACAAGTACCAAAAAAATGACTGCAGCTTAAACAAAATAGAAGGCCTAAGTCATTGGAGGCCTAGGGCATTTCTATTCCATGGGAATATTCGGGGACCCAGGCTCCTTCATCACAAAGTTCTACCATCCTTAGAATGTTCCCCTCATGTTCTTGACTAAAGAAGGCTGATCCTCCCCAAGCCCACGTTCTAGCTAGGGGAAAGGGAGAGAAAGAGGAAGGTGGAGGGCATATGCCACTTCCCAAGAGCATGACCCATGAGTTACACATATCACTTCCCTTTATGTATCATTAGCCAGAACTTTGTCTCACGGCCTCACCTAGCTGCAAGCGAGGCTGAGAAATGTCTTTTTTTTTTTTCTGAGTGGTTATATGCCTAGCTAAAATTAGGAGGAAATAGATAGAGGGGCAGTTAGCAGTCTACCACACACAAAAGCAGTTCTACCTGGGATATTTACCTTGTGCTTTTGGAAATCTGCAGAATGGTATTGCTTGCATGAGAATAGGATGACCCCATTGTGTTTCTCTGTTGCAGATTAATCCGAATGGTCCAGCCTGGTGCTGGTGGACATTAGCAGTTCTTCCCTTGGAAAGCCGAGCTCAGCTCCCGTTCCTAGCAATGAGGTCCTTGAAGGATAGACTGAATGGTATTCGGCGAGTCCTGGCCTTTATATCCCGAAACCAAAACTAGTGAGAGTGGATTGCTGAAAGGAGCTCCCACCCTCCCCACTGCCGTATGGGGGAGTCTTCTTGTAAATACATCTAATTGCAATAACATCTTAACAGAAGAGGGTATCAAACAGAGGCATTAGCCTGCTGTTGATCACATAGAGAAATCGAGTAGAAAGACCAAAAGAATGTGACCTGTTTGAAACTTTCTGTCTTAAGATGCTTCTTGACATGCTGCACAACTACGTAAACAGCAGAGGTGTTTAAGAGCCCAGAAAAAAAATTTTGATTTTATCATAAAATGTTCTGAAGGTTTAAAGTGGTTTTGCTTTAATTTTCTTTCATACATCAATGACCATGTGGTTCAAATGTGAAGCAAAGATACTAATCATGTTGCTGCATTATTTCACTGACTTGAGGTCTCATTCCAAATGGTTCAGATTTTATGGAGCATTGTGTAAAATAATGTTCATACTTCTTTCTGTTTTAATAATTTATTTTTTGCACTACTGTATCCTTTTTTTCTACATGTGTGTTTGTAACTATTTAAGTGCACATTGCTGAAAAGTCCGTTGCTTTATTTATTGATGTGGTTTACCGTGTACCTAGGGGGAAATAATACTACTAGAAATGTGCAATTTTGGCTTTAATCGTTTTAACTACATTGATCCTAGTTCTTGGACCATTTCTGTACCTATCCAAGTAGATGTTTGAAAGAAGTTCAGAAAGATGCTAAGATCATCTGTCTTCACAGATTCCACTTTTTTCGGTTTGAATTTAACTGTAAAATACTTAAGGGATTTGGCATAGATTATGGTATGTGCCAGGGTAAAGTAAAATAATCCATTTTCGATGTGTAATACAGAACTAGGCTGAAAGAATTACTTTTCTGGATTGAAGAGATGAATCAGAGGACTGTCTCTTACTATACAATCTACTATAGGCATTTATTTCAGCCATCTAATTATAAGCGCATCTGATTTCCCCCCAGTGCAGTTAGGAATGGGATTTTAGTGAGGATCATAATTAAGCCTTCAGAGGGAATGGCTTTCCTCTGGGCACATCCCAGCCATACCCAACTAGCCTCTGTACTGCACCTCTTCTCAGGGTTCTGAGGATCAAGACTTGGGCTAGCATGTGAGGAAACACTTAATGAAGGACTGTTTGTTGTTAAAAGTATAAAGAAGCCAGATAGGGTAGAACTCTTTACAAATCTTTTTAAAAGGAACCAATTAATCCATCATTGAATCTAAGCACTCCCTTTCTTCCTAGTTGCAATGTAGGGGGGAGATGAGAGGGTGAGGAGGTAAGAGTAAGCCCTTTTGGGGCTTGTTAGTGCTAGTTTGAGTCCTTCAGTGGCAGGAGAACCTAAAAAGTGCCATGAGTATGGGAGTGTTACAATGGCAGAGTGAAAAGATTAGAGCAGGGAATAAGTGAATTGTGCCATTCATATCTTTATGCAAATTAATCCCCATGTGATTTTTGGACAGCTGTGGTGCATTATCCACTCGTAGCCCATCCACTCTGGTAAGGTAATAGGGTAATGCTTCATGTAATCAGTTTTACTTCCACCACCACCTGTGGCCAGAAATAGGAAAGGGAGAATGAGATGATCCAGACAATGAAAAAGAGATTCATGTAAGCAGAACCCAAATGGTCTTTTATGCACTTGCCTAATGGATGCTGTGTTGTCAGAGCATTGTTTTACCAGGTTTGATGTTTGGAGCCAGACTGGGGAGGTGACGAATGGAAGGATGGGCGTAGTTTCTGCCCAAGCAAACTCTCCAAGGCTCAGGGAGCAGGAAATTAAAGGCTCCTGCCTCCCACCTGGTGCCCAACCATGTGTCCATAGCACAGTCTTAGTAGAATAGTTTCCTATTATCTAGTGTAAGTGCAGCAAAGAAAAGGGTTATGTGCTTCCCTGATCACTAGATATTTTACTTTTGGCAGGTGATTTAACTTTTGCTGAGCCCCAGGTTCCTCATTTATGAAATGGGTAATGATGAATTTGGCTTATAGGGTTGTTATGAACATTAAATGAGGTAACATATGTAAATCACTTAGCACAATGTCCTGCACCTAGGAGACAGTCAACAAATAATAGCTATTATTAGATTAGTCATAGTTACAGAATATCATCAGGGACCTACATTTGCATAAAATACTGCCTTTACACACAGTATTCACTTGACACCCCTTTAAATTTAGTTGAGGGAATCCATACCACTGAATTTTGGACCACAATTTGATGATTCCTTTTGGGGTTAAGTCTGTTTGGGAAAGTGAAAAGACTGGAGAACAAATGAAGGTCAGAGGTAGGGACCAATCTTATGTCAGAAAAAATTTTCCCTTTTCAATAAGGGGTAAAAAGTATTGTTGCTCAGAGGTCTAGAATTTCTGATAGAATGGAAGCCTTAAGTTCTAGCTCCATTAGAATAACCAGTTCATCACTCCCTGTTCTCCAAAATGTATTGAGAATCTTTCCCATGCCAGGATAATTAGGTTTCACAATCTGTGACATTTGTGCTTGGTTCGTGGTATTCCTTTATGCTGCCCAAAGTAACAGATTCAACAAAAATGTATTGGGAAACTACCACGTAGCAGGTATTGAGCCAGGTGATCTTACATACCTGAGCTCACTAAATCATTTATTTTTCACGTCAACCATATTATAGTTAAGAAAACTGAGGCTTCACAATGTTACTTTACCCATGTAACATAGTTAGCCAGTAAGTGGCCAAGCTTGATTTTCAACCCATTACTTTGTAGATTTATAGCATTTGAAATAGTTTGTATTACACATAATTTTGTTAAACAAGCATGGCAACCAGATCACTAACCTTAGAAGCTTACAATGGGAAGTCATAGATTAAGTTGCCTAACACATCTCTACTTAATCTAAGTAGAAAAGGGAGTTTGATTTCTTTTTTTAAAGTATTCTTTTTTTTAAACATCAATCTTGTTCCTTCTATAGGAAGTTTGATTTCTTAATAAAATTCCATATCATACAGTGCTTCACTTTGATATGTGAGTACCCAACTCCAGCAAATGTAGATCTTGGCTAGGCAGAATTTCACTTTACTCTAGTAGCCTAGATACACATTTGGGTCATTTTATGATAAGCTTTTGTTTCAGTAGTGGTGGGAGGCAGGATGCAAGGCTAAACAGGCTTTCCTTGGGACGTACTTGGACTTGGCCATTTATTTCTATCACTTGGAAATTGGCTTTGCTGTAGCTTGGAAATGAAGAGTTTACAGAGGAAAGACATAATGTTAAATCTAGGCCAGAAGGACAAGACTTCCCCCTTGGTAGATGGTGCCACTCATTTGGTCAGTTTTCCTGTCTATTGTGATGACCCAGTCTTTTCCTAGTAGGTTATTTTTTGTCTGTTCATGTGCATACGTGTGTGTGCATATATATCACACACACACATACATACATATACTAGGTAGCAAGCAGACATCATGCCTTTCTGCTTTGTACTGTACTACTGCTGCTAGCAAATAACCAGCAAAATGTAGAAAACGAAAAACAAACTAATTTTCTGTGGACAACTTGGAGAAGAGAATGCTTGCCCCTGACTTAGGGGGGCAGAGAATTGACTATTTCAACAGTTTGCCTTTTCTTAAGGCTGACTGCTTCTAGCCCAGTGCTGCCTTGGCAGCAAGGGGCAAGCCAAGTCATTGCGCATGTGGCGCTTCCAGCTCTGCCTGTGGAGCTGGCCTGGGCTCAGATAATCCCCTGTGACTGGCCCTTGGAGCAGTAGAGCTCCTGAGGCTGGTTCACAGCACCCAGAGGTCTCTTCCTGTCAACAGATTGCATACTGTTGATGGACTGCAATCCATCGGGGATTGTGTTCCCCAAGCCAACTCCATTTCTAAGATGGGAGTTTTATTCAGGGACTCATTCCTTGAGTTCCCAACATGTTGACTTTGCATCCATTTCTGCTCACCAAGGCAGAATCATAGCAGAGGTGTGTGACAAAGATGCAAATAGAAGGCAGCCCAACTAATGGAAAAGTGTTGGTCTTTAGCCCAGTCCTGGGCCTAAGGAATGAGATTTTGATTTATGATTGAAGACAGTTCTGAAAAGCAGCCAGCTGCATGGGCTGCAATCTGTGCCCCTTCCCGAGTGCAGAGAGAAGGAAGGGAAAGGAGCCATGTAAAATGTATGCATTCAATTCCTCTTAGAATGATAGCTCCTGCTTATTACACTGTTCAACTATCTAATAATCTGGATTACGCACATCCAGAGGTGAGATGAAGAAATTTTCACTTACAAAGGGGTATTTACAAACATGCTAAGTTAACCTCCAGAGAGAAGTGCCTGTAATCTCTGTTCCTGGTATCACTTTATAGCTTTTGCTTCATGACTCTGTAGCCATTTAAAATGTTTTTGCAGCAAACGTGATTAACAGAAGTTTACAAAGCAACACTGTAGCTTATATGTAATTTTAAAAGTTGATTAACATTTATCTATTGTTAAAGCAACAACAATAAGCAACAACGAAATAAAAGGAGAGCAAATAGGTCAATGTGACACTGTAGGCTTATCTTAGATAAACAAGTTCCATCATTTTCTGCAGTTCCCGGTAATGCCAGGATTAAAATATCAAGCAAGCCACTCAACAGTGGCAAATGTGTATGTGTGTTTGTTTTCCAATCATTTGTTAAGCGGCCATTTTACTCTTGCACTGTAATGATCTGAAGGGAAATTAAGATAATGCTCCCCTCCATACTGCTATTCAACTACCTCTATATGCTTGATTTCTTTTTAGGGTTGCCCTTCTTCCAAATCTGTACAAAAAAAGTTTCAGCTCATCTGTGTTGTAATAACAATGTGATATAGACAGTCTCTGTGAAAGTTGTTTGTTCATTAAAAAAAAAATGTTTCCTATTGTCTCATTTTGTATCTAGCAGAACCGAACTCCTACCTTAGGAAAAGGATTATCCAACTAACTTCAGTATCACTTTGGTAGAAGCTGAATAGAGAGAGAGGAAAGCTATCGGAACATCTATTTTGTTCTTCTTCCTGTTGGTTGTAATACTAATGTGACCAGAAGAATCTTTAAGGAAGTACCTGCACTGAGGCAGCAAACTCCTCTGTATGGGACAGTGAGAGAGGTGTGAACTGATTCATGTGACGGATGTGTTCTGAAAAACTGACCATAAACTAAGTGTTTAAGAAATGCACAAGAAAAGCTTGTTAAAGAATTATGTTGAAGGATTTTGTCAATAATCTGCCCCTAGTTTATTTGTAAATCCAAACATTTACATATTAGGTTTGCTTAAAGCAGAACACACTACCTACTGTTTTCTTTGGCATTATAAAATGTTCATGAAAGCAAATTACATGTTTTTATTTTAATTGAACAGTTTATCAACAATAGACTAAAGGCCAATTCTACCAGTTTTCCTGTTCATTGAGACAATGAGCGACGTTGACCAAGCTGACCCCAGCAAGAGAGCTTCAGCAACATCCCATATTCTTTACTGATTTTAGTCTTGTACCATGAGGTACTGAGGAAAAAAGGACATAGAAATGGGACAAAAATGAAATGATAGAAAATTCCACTTGGGCCTGTCTTTGTTCTGTGTGATAGGATCTTTGGGATAATTGAAAAAACCAGAACTCCTGCCCAGCTAGGCCCCAGAGGGAATGCTTGACTGACTCTGTTGGGCTTTGGCCTTCTGTGCCCAGTCTGCCACTCTCTGGTTCTGGAGTACACTTAAGCCAAAGGCCCAAACTGGTCTTTCCAAGACAGTCCTTCTGCCCAGAATGGCTGCACAACTTTCTGGAGAACTGCATTGGACCATCTATAAAAAGAAGGTCCTGTTTTCGGTTCCCTTTCCCAGGCCTTGAGTAGAACCAGTGCCAAGATTTTCTTCTGCTTCTCCTCTGGGATCTACTCTGGCTCCTTTGAGTTCTCCAGGGCCAAAGATGCCTCCCTAGAAGGCACTCCCAGTGGCGAAATGAGATATGAGCAAGAGAAGGGAAGGAAAAATGCCCTAGAAGTCTAAACTTTCCCTTCTTCCCTTATGTTTTATGACTTCTTCACTCCTAGGAGGGCCTGGTGTCAATATTCCCATATTGATTTCTTCCAGGTAATGCAGAAACTTCCTAGCCAGACTTGTCTGTAGTCAGCCTAATGTAGTAATAGAGGTATGTCCTGGTTAAGGAGGAGACGTGCAGGCTTGGAGGAGCCCTGCCTCTGTATCTCTGAGCTCCTTTCTCCCACTCTCTTATTCCAGTTTGCATTGCTATAAAGGAATACCCGAGGCTGGGTAATTTATAAAGAAAAGAGGTTTATTTGGCTCACGGTTCTGCAGGCTGTACAAAAAGCATGGCACCAGCATCTGTTTCTGGTGAGGGCTTCAGGGAGCTTCCAGTCAAGGCAGAAGGTGAAGGGGGAGCAGATGTGTTCCACAGTGAGAAAAGGAGCAAGAGAGAGAGAGAGGCAGGGGTGCCCACGCCCTTTTAAACAACCAGCTCTCTCATGAACTAATGAATTGAGAACTCTCCCATTATTGTGGGGAGGGCATGAAGCCATTCATGAGGGATCCACCTCCATGACCCAAACACCTCCCACCAGGCCCCACATTCAACTCCACATTTTAACATAAGATTTAGGCGGGAAGATTGCTCGAGGTCATGAGTTCCAGACCAGCCTGAGCAAGAGTGAGACCCCCCCCACCCCCTGTCTCTACTAAAAATAGAAATAAATTAGCTGGACAACTAAAAATATATAGAAAAAATTAGCCAGGCATGGTGGTGCATGCCTGTAGTCCCAGCTACTTGGGAGGCTGAGGCAGGAGGATCGCTTGAGCCCAGGAGTTTGAGGTTTCTGTGAGCTAGGCTGATGCCACGGCACTCGCTCTAGCCTGGGCAACAGAGTGAGACTCTGTTTCAAAAAAAAAAAAAAAAAAAAAACACCATGAGATTTGGAGGAGCCAAGTATCTCAACCATGTCACCACCTACCCTTTCCAGTTTTTAGTTACTGATTTTTCCATTTCAACCTACACTCACATTGACTGGCCATCCATATTTCCCATCCATATTTCCTGTCGACTTATACACATATATTAGCAAATGACATTGTTACATTACAAAGCTCTGAAAAAACCTTCTCCATTTATTGAAGTGCAGCCCCCAAATTGCACACCCTTGAAGAACACTGCTTACCTTCCAGTAAGTCAGTATCAACCACTTTTGGATACTACAAGTGCAGGAAAATTGTCCCGAAACAGCCTACTTGCCCTAAATCCAATTTTGCTATAAAAATCTTGCTTCTTTTGGATTTTATATGTAGATGCGTTGTGGGGATATTCAACACAGTCATGGGGGCAGGGGAGATCACTGCCCCTTTAGCTCATCAGGATGTCTGTTGCTACTCCTAGAAGATAACTCTACATTCTGAGGACCATGGGTTCCTTTTATAAGCTCAAATGAGCACTTTCATAAGAGGACCAATGGTTAGGGTTGGGGGAGCATTATGTCCATAAATGGAATCAAGCTCCTCTGCTTAGGCAGTCTAAAATGATGAGTTCTCATTGGAGAGAGAGGAGGATGGGGGGAGAGAAGGAAGAAGAAGTTACGAAAAGATGGAGGAATGGAGGGAGAGAAGGGTTACTGAAATGGCTAATCATGAAAGCTACCTTTTCATCTCCTCGGTGGAATTTCATGCATCCTCTTCCCATATAGTCCATGGACTTGATCTTCCATCCCGATGGGGATTGGGGATGCCACTTACACCCAAACTAAGATTACAGACACAGCTTCAAGAAATATAAGTCATGTTCTTGCACCCTTAGACTGATCTCAGAAAGGACAGAGAGTGTACCAGGAGCCCCTTGTTGAGTTGGTCACTGATCCAAAAGCCAAGGCAATGTCCACTGAGTGTTCACTACATGCCAGGCTTTTTGCTATGATTTTTAACATTGTTTCTCATCATAATTTCACTATAATCTGTGAAGTAGATCTCTAGTCCCATGTAATAGGTGAATCAACTGTGGTACAGGGTGGTTATGTTACTTGCCTATGGCCATACTGATTAAAACCTGGGCCAGAGCCCATGCTGATTCCAGAGCCCACATCCTTAACTACTATTATGGGCTGCCCGTGATGCAGCACCACAGACCCCGGAGAACAATTTATCTCACAGATGCCTGGTAGAGAACTTCCAGTAATGGTGACAGCAGAACAACAGTAACCATTTATTGAATGTTAACTATGTGCTGGGCACTATGATAAACATTATCTTATTTATTTAGTCCTGAGGTAGGTGCTATTATTACCCAGCTTTTACAATATCGCAGCTCAGAAAAATAAAGTGACTTATTCAAGGTCACGCAGCTAGGAAGCTGAGAGGCTGGGCTTGGGATCAAGGCTGTGTGCTCCACAGCTGTTGTCCTTACTCTATGAATTAGACTGCCTTTCATGAAGCCTGCCACTCTCCTTACTTCTTGGGCCTTGATTCCTGTGTCCTAGCATATTCTTTCAAATTCTAGTCCCTCAAAGACCTGCCCCCTCTCCTGTCTTTGGGGCCCTCCTCCATGACAGCCTCTTTCTCTAGTGACTACAAACTCAGGGGCCCCATGATTGTCAACACAGCTTGCCCAGCTCGCTCTTCTCCCTACCCACCTCTCTGGCTGCTTTGAATATTCTTGCACCAAAGAAAAAATGGGAGTATAGATTCGGAGATTCATAAGGCAAAATAAAGGAGAAATGTTAAAAGCTGCAACTCCCTAGTTCTAGAGTCCTATATCCCAGAGCTGGAAGAGGCCTTAAAAAATCATTTGGCCCAGCTAAATTTCCTGCTTTCAGCCAGTATTTTGCAGATAAGAGAATTGTGGTGTCACAACAGTGTTCAAGGTCATTCTATGAGTTAGTGGCCAAAATGAGACAAAAGCCTAAAATTTGGCACACACTCAACACGCTAGGGGAAGCTCACGGCTACCCCTCCTCTCCTCATGAGTGTTCTGATGTGGCTTCTTGAAGATGAGCTTTTATTGGAAAGAACAAAGAATTTTTTTAAAGCGTCTACAGCCTATTTGGAAAGGCCCCTTCGGGGATTGTTCTCTCTCTGACTGCCACCCTACATCTTCTTTTTAGATTGCTTTTCTGTTCTAGAAGTTTTTCTCTCACACAACCTGCTGCTTGGGAGAAGCCTCCACCCCACTCACAGAAGTTTGGGTTCCATGGGTCTGTGGCAGGCTGCTTTAGGCTGAGCAAGAGAAGTCCTTGAGTGTCATGCCTGCCAGCTCAGGCACCCTCACCCCTGGTTTTTCAGGTGATCATGGAAGGAGCTAAAAATAAAATCAGATTTTGGGATCGTGGTCCAGTGCAGATGGCCATTCAACTCACAATGCTTTCCACTGCATTCACTCATTCATTCATCCATCAAATATTAGTCAGCAAATTAAAGTGGCTGAGATTACAGACTCTAGAGTCTAGGTTAGAATCTTGCTCCTACCACTTACTTACTACCTATGTGATCTTAAAGAAATCACTTACCATCTGTGTGTCTCAGTTTCCACATCTGTAAAATGATGGTAATAATAGTATCTACCTCACAGGGTTGTTGCAAGGATTACACGAGGTGATGCTTATCGAGCTCTGGCTCAGAGAGAGCATTCAACAAGTGCTAGCCTAGCTATAATCATTAATCAACTTGTAAATCCCAGGCTTCCTCTCATAATTTTGATTTGACTAAATATGGCCTTCTGTGGCAGACCATCAAAATATATTCAGCCTTGCTTTTCAAAGAGCAGATCATTAAAATATTTCCTATAATTTTTCCACCTGCAATAGACATATATTGTCTTGCTTAATGGGAAGACAAGAAATATTAATAAGAGATTGGGGGGCTGGTTGGTAGTGCAATGATCTCATCAAAAACATGGTGTGTTTCTATGTTTCCTGAATGTTTTTAAAGTCCCATAATGAAACAGCTTCACAAAGAAAAGAAGGCAATCAATCTGGTCCTTCCCACTGGAAGCCAGATGCCCGAAAGAGAGGGTGTTTTAGTTGGCCACCAGCTCTACAGGGCTATAAATCCATAGATGAAGGAATTTTTAATGTGTAAAAGGGAATTCTAATGCTCATGCCTACCTCAAGGTTCAAATATGAGGATGTTCAACTATAGGAACTGCCAGGAAAATAGAGGCTCAGCTACAGTGGTAGTTCTTAGTCCAGGCCTTACAAGGGCATTAGCACCTCCAATTCATTCACTTATTAATGGAACAAACATTTGCAGGACACATATGAGATGCTAGGCATTGGGCTACAGAGAGGAATACAACACTCTCTTGGCCCTTGAGAGGCTCACAGCCTAGGGAAGAAAACACAGACCCATCCATTGCACAGACCATGGTGGTAGCTCAGAGAAAAGGCACCTAATCTTGCTGCCTGGGGAGGTGTTTGGGGAAGGCTTCAGGGAGGAGTCAGTGCAGGAGCTGAATCCAGAATGAGATGTTTTGTAGATGAGAGAATAGAGAGGGGCTGAAGAACATTGCAGGCAGAAGGAACAACTCATGAAAAAAATCTGGCAGTCCATGGAGAGAATTGACCAGTCATGTGGAACACTGTGAATAGTTCAACCTGGTAAAGCACAGGGTTTAAGGCATAGCAGTTCCTGATAGGGAAGCAGGGCCCAGTTTCTCACAGTTTTGTTTATTCTGATTAAAACCACACCGGCTGGCCTTCAAGGAGATCTGTGCAGCAGGCTTTTGGGTGCAGGGGAGTGGGTTGGCCTGCAAGAGCCCAGATTGCTGGCAAAGTCAGGATTCATTGGGTTACCACCATGGGAGTCCTCTTGGCACAGCCTAATGCCTGGTCCTGAGCTTAGGAAGCACCTTAGGGTTTGGACCAGAGGAAGAGAAGTGGTGATATGGACATTTTTTGAGGAGTGATTGGAGCGTTCGGAAATGGAGAGACTGGGTGTGGAGAGAGGAAAGCAAAGAGTTGGCAAGACTAGAGTAGAGGGGTGTGATTTATACAACCTGGAGGCAATGGGCCCAGATGAATCTCCTCACCTTCAGCAACCAAACACCAACCAGGGGTCTGGCCGTGGAGGATTGGAGCTGGCTCATACTGGCTCACAAGATCAGTAGTTGAGGCCGGGCGCGGTGGCTCACGCCTGTAATCCTAGCCATCTGGGGGGCCAAGGTGGGTAGATCGCTCGAGGTCAGGAGTTCGAGACCAGCCTGAGCAAGAGCGAGACCCCGTCTCTACTAAAAATAGAAATAAATTATCTGGACAACTAAAAATATATATAGAAAAAATTAGCCGGGCATAGTGGTGCATGCCTGTAGTCCCAGCTACTCGGGAGGCTGAGGCAGAAGGATCGCTTGAGCCCAGGAGTTTGAGGTTGCTGTGAGCTAGGCTGATACCACTGCACTCTAGCCCGGGCAACAGAGTGAGACTCTGTCTCAAAAAAAAAAAAAAATAGATCAGTAGCTAAGATTTCAAAAATTTTGCAAGCCAGTTGTTAAACACAGCCATAATTTAAAAATAAGTTATATAAACTTACGATTAAATAAATTACATTAAAAACAAAATAAATACTCAAAACTTATCACTCCTAATTATTGTACCACTTTTAATGTTATCTATGCTCTCGAAGTTATTAGGTCTGCTGCATCTATGTGCTGGGAATACTACAGAATGGTGTGAAACTGAGCATCTCTTCCCAAGTCCATGTTCAAGGATGTCAGATTGGTAAGCTGAAATCAGACCTGGTGGGAGTATTTCCACCACACTAGAAATGTGGGCACCCCTCACAGAGAACTTGTTATTACACTTTTACCAGCATACCACTGGCTTTGGGTCTGTTTCCTTTCTCTGTTTTTAAACTTACCTCCAATGCCAATAGCTGTTTTCAAGAAAAAGAAATCTTGGAAACTAATTCACACGGACATGTAAAGTGCTAGGAGTCCAGATTTCTGGTTTTGGTTTTAAGATAATCGCACTTTAACAGAGAACTTCTGGAGACACCATCCATGATGGTATGATTGAGATAGATGCTACTGAAATGCAAATAATAGACAACAATCTCCTATGCTTTTGGTTAAGGTCATCCCTCCAACTTACACCCTTCAAACCACAAGACTTGAAACTATTACCCTGCTTAGGATTTCGGTGGAATTAAGCAGTTGAGTCCCTTATCATTCATCCCACTAAGGTCATGACAAAATGGAGTTACAGGCCCCTAGCCCAAGAACTCCCAGCTAGAGAGATTTCCTTTCACCACCACTGCATAGGGGTAAACAGTGATGATAATAATAGCAGCAGTGGCTAATATTAATATATATTGAGAGCTTACTATATACCAGGCAAAGTGCTCTTTAACACAACAGTCCTATAAGGCAAGTACCACTGTTATTCCCATTTTATAGAAGAAGAAAACCAAGGCTCAGAGAGGTTAAGGAACTTGCTCAAAGGCACAGAGCAATCAAGCAGTGGAGAGGGATCTGAACACAGGCATCCGCTTCCAGAATGCTCATTCCTCGCCATGTTAGGGAGCTTTCTCCCATCAAAGCCATCCTCATGGCTCTTCCTGTAGTTTGGCCCAGGTTCATTGCTGTTCTCTCTGACCGGCCTGTTCCTTCTCACTGTCCACTATGGACCAGCACACCTGGGGGCTTCGTTAGATCACTGAACTTGACTGTTAAGTGAGAAAATTGCAGAAGATGAGAACGTCCCAGGCCATTTTCATTTTATCATTTTTCCAATGTATTATTAATAAAACAAACTAACAAATAACAAATGAGGAAATGTCAAAGATAAGGTTAGAAAGTTTGTGGAAACAGTCACAAAACACAGAATGGCTTAATGCTATATAAATTTGCTATTTGCAAGATAAATGAGGAGTTGTTCAATGGGGATAACTTCAGTTTTGGAAGATGAAAAAGTTCTAGAGCTCTGTTGCACAACAATGTGAATATATTTATAGTTAATGCTACTGAACCATACACTTAAAGATGGCTAAGATGGCAAATTTTATATGTGGCTTTTACCACAATGTTTAAAAAAACTTTTCATGAGTGTATGAAAAAAGAAAAAAAAATGAGGAAATGTCAAAGATAAGGTTGCAAAATTTGTGGTAACACATTTGTACATTTAATTACAGAGCAGTTTAATATGGTATAATTTTACTATTTGCAAGATAAATCCAGGATTTTATATACAAATTAATTTGTAGTGCATTATATGCAGTGTGGTCTAGAAGTGAAATGCAAGTTTCAAGTTGTATGATGAATGTTGTCTTTGTCCAGTCCTGTGCATGAATCTCTGTGAATGTATGAAGAGTGACCTTTTTGTGAGATGACATCAAACATGGAGGCCCTACATGAATGTAAGGCCTTGATCGAATGGCTTTCCCAGCTGCCCCTGCCACAAGGCTTCTTGCAGCAGAGGGCCTCTCATGAGTCCTGTCTGCTCCACTTGGCTGCACAGGTCTGACTCTCACTGTAGCCTGTAGAGGGGCACCACAAGCATGAAAGTCCTTCCAGGCAAGGACAGCCATTATCGTTTTAGTCGCCTTCTAAGTCTTGACTTTTTGGTCACCTGAGCAGATAGTTTAACCTTCTTTCATCATCTTTCTATTGCTGTATCTCAGTGGTTATCACCACACACGTGGAACACTATATCTGCTCTTCAGAAAAAGACACCACATACATGTGCACACATGCACACACGCACACACACACACACAATTTTGCATGCACTTTACATAGAGTTCACAGACCTCCACTGAATCAATGAGCCCATTTCTGTACCTTTTGTATAAGACATTTTTTTTTTGAGACAGAGTCTCGCTCTGTTGCATGCGCTAGAGTGAGTGCCGTGGCGTCAGCCTAGCTCACAGCAACCTCAAACTCCTGGGCTCAAGCGATCCTCCTGCCTCAGCCTCCCGAGTAGCTGGGACTACAGGCATGTGCCACCATGCCTGGCTAATTTTTTCTATATATATTTTAGTTGTCCAGCTAATTTCTTTCTATTTTTAGTAGAGACAGGGTCTCGCTCTTGCTCAGGCTGGTCTTGAACTCCTGAGCTCGAGCAATCCACCCGCCTCTGCCTCCCAGAGTGCTAGGATTACAGGCGTGAGCCACCACGCCCGGCCTGTATGAGACTTTTTACACACTAAAGTCCATAATCCTTAACAGGAGGTTCTAAGCCATAGTGATTTGACATTACCAAGATATCAGGACAACATGCTAAATTTGGACTTGTCCCAGACGCCCAGCTTTCCCAATCTGATAAGTTTTGGGACTCCCCCCCTCTTCTGAATTGGTCTCCCAGGCATGCTGGCTATTTGACTGCAGCTTAGAATTGACCCAGCTATCAAGCAAATATAAATACTCATTTAATCTTTCTTGGGCCAGTGACAGTCTATGTAAAATCTCTCTCTCTCTATCCATAAACATGTGTATGTGTGTGTATGTCGTTCTGCCTTTGAGAAACTGCTAAAAGTCATGTATATGGGAAGCTATATTGGGAGGGCTTTTAGACCACGTAACAGACATCCATAGATCATCCTATCCTATTTGCTCTCTGGCTTCTGATCCAGGCCCTCCTTGGGAATAGTCTTTCCCTAACTCTAGAATCTAGACTGAAACCAATTGGACATTCACTTTCTGTCTTTTCTTACCCCTGTTTTATTCATCTGGTAGTTTCTGTCCTGGCCTCCTCATGGTTGAGCTTTCCCATTGTGGATCCATAATCATATTTCTATCATGCAATGATGGTTGCATCAAGATGGAATTCCTGGTTCAGTGCTCACAGTGCTAACGGGGCCTTTAAATAAATTCATTTTCTCCTTTGCCCTCTCTGCTCTTATTTTCTTGAGCCTTGTGTTACACTATTGTGTTCTTTTGGTCTCAGCTCCCTCTCCCACGCTCTGCTGCTGCAGTAAGCTTTGAACATTATGTGCCTGGTCATTCTCTGCCTGGCCCAGCTGATGGCTCCCAGAATCTCCCATCAATGGGCTTTGTCTTAGTCACCTAATGAGTTTCTTATGGCTTCCCAAGATACAGTGCATTTTGATTACAGTTCTTACAGATTTCTGCTTTGCAAATAACAAAAACAAACAAATCCCCCACAGCTCAGGAAGCCACGTTGATATATTTTTTAAAAGCCTGGTCCTGGCTATCCTTCTATCCTCCATTGGCTTTTACCATTCAAAACCCCTCCCTTGCCAGGAGTAGCCTTATACCTCTCCCCACCTCTCTCTTCCCTTAGCTGTGCAGCTAAAGGCTAGAACATTCTGTCTATCTGGCTAAAGAAAAGAGGTGACCAGATTGGGCCTGGAGATGTATATGTAGGGGCTCATAAACAAAACAACCTCATTTCACTCTTTTCAAGCAGAATTTTACCTAGGATACTTCTAACAGCCATCTATCAGGGAAAAATTAATGGCTATCAATTTACAAAACAGGATTATGGAAATTTGAAAAATGAGAGCTAGAGAGAGAAAGTCTTGGGTTTACACTCCTCAGTGACCTAGAAGTACATTGGAAAAACAAAATAGTGTATTTCTGATAATGAAAACATGACATTTGTACCTAGCATTTTTTAGATTAACGGTGGAACATATACACTGTGATCTTTTTAAGGACAGTGGGACCACATTCTGAATCATTTTCTCCTGAGCTTATCTTGAGGAACATGATAGTCAAATGTTCCTATCTGGTTCTCAGGTCATGAATTGATACTGATGCAGGAACTAGCTGCCATTAGATGGACCAATTTGGGGTCCAGTAGGTCACCTACAAGAATATCAGATCAGGAGGTTTAAGAACTCCAGATGTTTTAATTTAGGTAAGTGCAGCCACAAGGCATGCTAGGATAGTAATAGAGAACCGGCAGGGAAGAAAACTAGCTGGTGTTAGATAAGACTGTGGGAGGGAGGATAGCCTGGTGGGTGGAGGGATTGGCCATCTGAGACCAGCAGTGCCCAAGGCAGGGTGGCAAGCTCAGGGAAATAAACATTTGTCATTGTTATAGACTGAATTGTGTTCCCTCCAAATTCATATGTTAAATCCCTAACCCTCGGTACCTTAGAATGAATGAGACTGTATTTGGATATAGATCCTTTAAAGAGGCTAAGTTAAAATGAGGCCATTAGATTGGGCCCTAATCCAATTTGAATAGCGTCCTTATAAGAAGAGCAAGGGCCATGTGAGGACATGGTAAGAAGGTGGTCATCCTTCTTGCCTCAGGAGAAACCCGGCCTGCTGACACCTTGGACACCTTTGACATCTTGGACTTCTAGTTTCTAGTACTGTGAGAAGATAAATTTCTGCTGTTTAAGCTATCTAGTCTGTGGTATTTTGTTATGGCAGCCCCAGCAAATGAATACGTTTCCTCTTTCTGGCTTTCCAGACTCTAAGCCCACTTCCTATAGTTGGGGAAGTCTCCTTTGATGAGTGTTGGTGGGAGGCGGAGCCTCTATAGCAGCAACAATGGTTACCTCAAGATGGAGTTCCTGGTTCAGTGCTCACAGTGCTAATAGGACCTGTAAATAAACTCATTTTCTCCCTAAATCCATTAGAGATGGCTTCTGTGGCTTATAATTAAGAATCCTGACTGCTCTCACTACTGTGGTGCAGGTCTACATCTGTATCTTGTGAGTAACTCAACTGCAAACATTACTGGGTGTCAGGGGCATTCAGAGTTGGATGGACTATGGCTTTGGGGTTCTCAGTAGTCAGACAATTTTTTCTTTCTTTTGAGACAGGGTCTTGCTCTGTTGCCCAGACTAAAGTGCAGTGGCATGATCACAGCTCACTGTAGCCTCAAATTCCTGGGCTCAAGAGATCCTCCTGCCTCAGCCTCCTGAGTAGCAGGGACTACAGGAGCATGCCATCATGTCTGCCTAACTTTTCTTATTTTTTAGAGATGGGGTCTTGATATGTTGCCCAGGCTGGTCTGGAACTCCTGGGCTCCAGCAACCCTCCACCTTCAGCTTCCCCAGTA
Organism: Lemur catta; assembly: GCF_020740605.2. Lineage (NCBI taxonomy): Eukaryota > Metazoa > Chordata > Mammalia > Primates > Lemuridae > Lemur > Lemur catta. The sequence continues at coordinate 20,480,523 of NC_059155.1, forward strand.
GCTGGGATTACAGGCATGAGCCACCATGGCTGGCCTTAGCTGATCTTTTTAAAATATAACTTCAGACTTGCCCAACTTCTGGTGCCTCTACCTCTCCTCTGCCATACCTTGTCAACTCTCTGGCCTCCCCCACTCCATTCCAGCCTGTAGAGTCCAGGCATGACAATGAAGTTAGTCCTTTAATAACAGCATATACAACTAAGGGATGATTCCCAGATTATCTTTTCTCGTTTTCCAGACCTCAGTAGGATTATTTAATTGGAAATGTGAAAGTACAAAACAATACAAAAAACTCAGGAGACATTGAATTTGTCTGAGCTGGAAGGATTTCAAGCATTCCCCAGTGTGAAAGAGCACATTATACTTAAAATATACCCCCAATTCCTCATTGAATAGTTGATTCAACTTTTTCTTTATTTAACTTTTTATTAGGGGGAAAAGCGGTCAGTAGAGCAAAGGTTTCTATAGCAACCTGGCAGCCGCACCTCTTGTAACCTATGAAATCATTAACTTGAGAGGTGCAACTAGGTCAGAGAAGAGCTTTGTGGGAATTGGCTGACCAATGGTTATATAATTGGGATAAGTGAAGGTCACAGCCCACTCATCCAGGAAGAGGCAAGGAAGTATTTGAAAAGGCCTGAGGCTGTGTCACACTGCCCTACTGTCAGGGGGGCCTCCCCCTGGGGGTGAGGGGCGGAGAGTGTTTATGGTGTGCCCAAGTCTTCAGGATGGGGGCGGGGCGCAATAAAGAAAGAACAAAACCTGATAAAACAGAAAGCCTAAGGCTTGAGTTAGAAAAGTCTGGTGCTATCCAGATTAGGTGATCCCTGCTGCTCTGACACCCTGGTCTCTTTTGGGGGGAGAGTTGGGGGTGGGAAGAGGCCCATTGTTATTCCCTTATAGCCAGCTGTACTTGGGATCAAAGCAAGATGTAGACAAGAAAACATAGGAAGACCAGGATGGGCGTGCTGGCAGGTACAAAAAATCCTTGGCTTGGGATTCTAAAGGTTTACCAAGGTTAAGAGGGATAAGCTGCCCAGGAGACACAGTCTTTCCAGTCCTCATTCCCCGCTACCCCACAACTTATGACAACCACTGTAAATCCCTATTATGCCTACAAGTGGCAGGTGGAAAATTGGTGATGAATACAGTGACTGCTGGAAATGAATATTCACCATTATCTCAGCGACACCTCTGCAAACCAGATGTAAATAGATTAATCAACCCAGTTTCATTTAATGTGGGAACTGCACAGCGTTATATAAGGCAACTACTTTATTTTGGACCTGCTGATGAGAATGGGGTTAACTTAGAAAAAAAATTGTTTCCAATGAAGGAGAGAGAGAGAAAGAAAGAGATGCATTCTATTTTCTCAGCATCCTGTGGGAGGAAAGCCTGTCGCCTGAGCAACATCAATGCCATCACAGGGTCCAGAGTCCCCATTCTCAGTAATCATGCAAATGCCAAGAGACCAGTCTGGGATGCTGCCCAATTCCTGGACCCTGGAAATCGCTTCTTTGTCAATCTTCCTAGTGTCTCAGAATCCCCCTCTGCCCTCCCCATTCCCCAAACAGCACACCCAGGCACCTTATTCGTCACCTTTGATCACATTTGTCTGAAAGTAGGAGCGGAGGACTGAAGAATGCATAACTCTGGGGGAGTGGTGGTGAGAGAGGTCAGTCGGGGATAATAACCAGAGCTACAGCACTCATGTGTTGGCTTGAATACTAAAGTCCATGGTCATTTCCAGCTTGCTGAGTGACCTTCAGTCCTCTATGAGTCACAGCTGCAGCTGAGTCATAGGCAGGAGGAGAGAAGCTATGTTTTCTGCTTATAGGCCTCCTTCCTCATTCCCTCCCCTTATTCTTCCAAGTTAATTGAGGAAGGAGCTGTGTCTTCTATTATTATGACTTCTATGGCTTTAGAGTCATATAGATCTGCCATTTACCATCAGTAGATTACTTCCTCTGTCTGAGGCTTAATTTCTTCATCTACAATGGGGGAATAAAATAGTACTTCACAGTGCATCACAGGATTATTGTGAAGTTTAAATTAGATAAATCATGTAAAGAATGTCTCAAAGCCCCTGTCACATAGTAAGTGCTCAAAGAGTATGAATCATTATTAAATTATTCCCCCAAATGATTTTGGAAATGTAACTGGTTGATGAAATCCCAACATCTGGGAATCACTGCTGCTTAGAGGTCAATAAATAGAAGGTTATCTCCCACTGTAAATTACTAAATTGGCCTTTTGGTTTTAAAATCTACTTATTATGAGTTTGATTAGTGAGAATCATTTCCCCAGAACCTCATCACCCTGGAAGAGGTAGTGATCCAATCTAATTTCTGCATCCTAAAAGCTAAGGACCAACCCTAAGCACACATTGACCCCATCAAAGGGCACATATCCCAAAAAGCTATACATGAAACAACACACGGGCTTCTCTCTGAGCCTCCTTAGTGCTTGGTAAGGAGTGGGTGAATGCATTAACTACCTTCTGCTTGTTAGACTTCTGCTAGGGGGCGGCAGTATCCCAGGGTTCTCGGTATTTATGCTAATGGAGTGGTTTGTCCAACCCATATAGAAAGATGATGTTGTTCCTCACTGTCAGTAGAACCTATCCTTTGGCCACCGGGGTGCCCCCTGGGTTTCCTGCACATTTGACCTTATAGGCATCCTTTGGATGTCCTGACAGCATACTCAACCAGTGGAACTGACCAGCCCTCAAACTGAAGGCTCAAAATGTTTCCTAGCAAATGTCTTTATTTCTTTATGCTTATTTTATTTTTAATTCATTTTTTTTCTCCAGAGAAAGGAAAGTCTGCAAGTGAGTTTCTATGAAGTGTGACTAAGTCTTTTTCACGACAGATTCGGAAAGCCAATTTCTGGGCAAGGTGTGCTTTTAATATCCCCCCAAATCAATAAGGACCAATTTGCTACACAGCTTTTCAATCCTAGATTGTTATTATAGGAAATCAACAGGCTTCCAGGCTCCAGAGGCAGCTTTTTCTTTTTTCCAGGAACAAAGCTTTTTTTTTTTTTTTTCATACAAACAAAGCTAAGGCAAGATCAGTGCAGATGTTTTTTTCCAGACACAGTCATCAAATAACTATTATGTGGGCACCTTTGAAGAACCCCTGTGTGTTCCAAATGCAAAGAGTAGAGGCACTTTGACATCTATAATAAGGTGTGGACTTGTCAGCCTCATTGGGCACACTAATGATGCACTCACTGGCTATGCCAACCTCTTCCAACAGATTATTACAGGGCTCCTGCTCTACTCTACCCCTCACGACAGACTACAGCTATGGGGAGAAATGCGCTGCAGTACTGGTGAGGGGCCTGTATTTTCGTTTGGTAACGTCATGGACATTTTCTTTTAATCCAATAACTTGTGAGAACACATCTCAGTTTCCTCACCTTTGGGGCAGTCGGAGGCAAACAGGGTGGGCTTTTCTGTAATAAGGGAGCTACAGAATTGTTGTGGAATGATATTTAACATTGAAAGGGCCCTTAGAAACTATCTAATCCAATGTCCTCATTTTTAACAAGTGAATAAACTAAGGTCCAGAGAGATTTTGTCATTTACCCAAGGCCATTATGTTTATTTAGTGGCATAATCAGAACTAGAATCCAGGACTCCTGACACCCATTTCAGTGCTCTTTCCAGGACAGCACAGCTACTTTCCGCTGTAATGGCATTTGTTTTATCTTAAGTAATAACAGCTAATGCTCATTGACCACTCCCTATGTGCCAGGAACTGTGCTAAACACTTAAGTTCATTGCTGTATTTAATCTACAAAACAATGCTAAGAGGTAGGAACTTTTATTTTCTCCACTTGATAGATGAAGAGATGGAGGCTTGGAGAGGTCAAGTGCCTGATCCAAGCTTACACATCACACCATCCAGCTCTTTGAATGTTTAATTTACTAAGCTAACCAATCCAATCCAAGAAGAAGAGTACTCAGACTAGAGGAGATATTTACATTAACCAGAATCCATAAGGCAGAATGTGAGAGTTCTGTGTACATTTGTTTATTTTAATCTGGAGAAGACAATTTCCTGCATTGACACTTGTGAGTCTATATCTGGGAGATTCTTTCTCCCTTCTGAATTCTCTCACTAACATTCACCACTATGTTTAGGAATAATAACAGGATGAGCCTTTACAAATGTGCACAGGTTGGAAGTAAAAGTGGGTGGGTAGAGACTGAAAAATTAACATACTGATTGAATAGATAGGGTATCCTGGGCTGTTTGGAAAGGATGCATCTATTTATTCCACTTGTCAATTCCAGCTATTCATAAATCTCCTCCCATTTTTTGGCAGAATAAATCCTCTTGAATAAAAGCCACTTGAGTAATGGATCTATCTTCTATTTTTTTCCTATCTCTCCCCCCCCCCCACAAAATTTCTTCATATGCATTTCCCACTCTTCTCCTCTGTAATTAAGAAGCCAAGTAGCCATAAAGTAACGCTTTGAAGCAACTCATTTAATGCCACAAATGGACAGAAAAACACAAGAGAAAGCATGTACAGGTTATGAGGACCTATGTGGTTATTTAGCAAATACCTTCTTCAGTTTCCATTCAAATTACTTGGGTCTCTTTGACTTCCATGAGACTGTCTTAGTCTGTTTTCTATTGCTATAGCAAAATACTACAGATTGGGTTATTTATAAGGAAAAGATGTTTATTTAGCTCATAATTCTGGAGGCTGGGAAGTCCAAGAACAAGGCACTGGCATCTGGTGAGGGACTTCTTGCTGCATCAGCACATGACAGAAGAGCCAAAGAGAGCTTGCTTTTATAATAAAGCCACTCCCATGATAATGAACCCATTCCCTTGATAGTGACATTGATCAATTCATGAGGGCAGAACCCTCATTAACCCATTAATCCATTCATGAGCTCAGAGGGATTAAGTTTCCAACACACGAACCACTGGGGGACCCATTCAAACCATAGCACTGTCCAACCATGCCATTATTCCTTGGAAGTAGAGTTTGGACTAAAGGACAGAGTTGGTAATCTGGAGAGCTGGATTTTAGTCATAGTAATCATCTCAGAAGTTCAGTTTCCTCAAAGCTTAGTACCTACCTTTCCAACATACACAGTGAAAATAAGACAGCACAGGAAAATATGTGAGTGTTCTTTGAAAAGTTACAAGTTACATAAATGCAAGTTATCATTTGTGATGGCTAATTCTACGTCACAAAATGCCATATATTGTATGATTCCATTTATATTAAACGTCCAGAATAGGTAAGTCCTTAGAGACAAGAAGTAGATTAGTAGTTTCCTAGGCCTGGAGGTGGAGTGGTTGGGGGTGGGTGGGTAAAGGAAAATGGGTATTGATGGTTAATGCCTACGTGTTTCTTTCAAGGGGGACAAAAATGTAAAATTAGATTCTACACTTGTTAAAAATGTTTTACTTAGGTCTTCTCTAATTTCTTTCAGCAATGTTTTATAGAGGATGCGCAAATTCCCTAGTGTACTACAAAACATTTAGTTGTGTACTTAATGTTATTTTTATTTTTTTGAGGCAGAGTCTCACTCTGTTGCCCAGACTAGAGTGCTGTGGTGTCAGCCTAGCTCACAGCAACCTCAAACTCCTGGGCTCAAGCGATCCTCCTGCCTCAGCCTCCCTAGTAGCTGGGACTACAGGCATGCACCACCATGCCCGGCTAATTTTTTTCTATATATATTTTTTAGTTGGCCAGATAATTTCTTTCTATTTTTTAGTAGAGATGGGGTCTCGCTCTTGCTGAGGCTGGTCTCGAACTCCTGACCTCGAGCAATCCTCCCACCTTGGCCTTCCAGAGTGCTAGGATTACAGGTGTGAGCCACCATGCCTGGCCTAATTGTGCACTTTAAATTGGTGAACTGTATTATATGGAATTATGTCAATAAATACATCAAAAAATGTAAAAAGCCTTCCATGCCTCCTCCTGCTTGCCTTGTCTCTTACTGATGTTCTTCATATATTCTAGGCTTCAGCCAAATGCCAGTAATCTCCATTCCCCAATTATCATCCAGACTTTCCTGCCTCTGTATATTTGGTCAGTCTCAACTTATTCCCTCCTATTTATTCCTGTGGAAATCTCACCCATCCTCCAAGACTAATTTCCATTCATTTGTTAATGACTGTATTGTCAAATACAAAACTAACTTGTATTGTAGTTATTGGTCCTTGTCTTATGCCCATTATTAGGCTGGAATCCTCTGAGCTTGCACAGTTCATGTCTATTTTGCTACATTTCTGCAGCACCTAGTTGGTCAACAATTAGGAGCTGAAATGAATTCACCTTCAACTAAGGGGCCCCACAATATGATTTTCCTCTAGCCCTTTCAAACTTTGAAATGCTATGATTTTCAGTTATTATAAACTTCCAAACTTCAGTTCTTAATCTTAGTCCTTCAGCCTCAATAGTTTTTATAGCCATTCATCTCTGAACTCCTGCTGAGTTTTTAGCCTTTTGTTAGCCATATGGTCATGGAATGCTGAGATTTCTGATCTTTCACTACTGTTTAATCAAGGTATGTATGAAATTAAATATGTGTATATATACATATATTTCATGTACATATACATAAATATCTAAAAAGAAATACATATTTAGAAAGAGAGACAATCTATTATGTGCCAGATACTGGGAGGATATCAAGACATAACAAGCATAAAGATTTGAGAGTTCATGGCCTTTGCAGGTGTAGATGAAGGTGGTTGTATACAGATACAATATACCATAGATTTAGAAGTGCACGGAGGAAGTAGCAGTACCCTGCAATGAGAGATCGAGAAGTGCCAGCCTTGCTCTCCTCAACCCACTCCTTCCACCCCTACACAGGATGTAAGTCTTTTTAACTGGCACAGTGTGCTTTGAGGCCATATCTGATTTACAGACTGCCTTGCTTCATTTTCAACCATATTGCTTTTCAAGTGTCCTGTTCTCATCAAATATATGGGTTTCAGTTATTTTTTTCTTGATTATGTATTAACTTGCCCTTAAGCAAATTAATCTTGTTTATTGAACTATTTTAGGCTTTCTGTTGTCCCTTTTCTAAAATTTGAAAGCTAATATGTTGAAGCTTGTGATTTCTTAATTTAGAAGACATGATCTTTAGCCATTTAATCAAGTTACACCACATTTCATCAATAAGTTACAGAAATAGAAAATGCCCATTTTCTTATCACTGGCTTCATCTGATCAGGCTTAAAAATGCTTTCACCAACCAAGAGTGAAGGTTATAATGGAATATAGGCCACAGATGTTCTTGGGAATAGAGGGGACAAAAACACAGATTTTCTAACTCAAGAGTTATCCAACACTTGCTTCTAATAGTCACATTTAATTACTTTCCTAAGGCTACCACAAATAACAATTAAGAAAATACTAAAATGGTTTGAGGTAACTATAACTTTCCTACTTTCCTTATTTTCCTGAAATTCTTTCTTGCTTTACTTGGTGACAACACGAGTGTCTGGGAAAGGGACCAAAATGAGGAACCTCAGTCAAAAGGCATACACCCCATCTTTGTGCAGTGTACAAAACCAACCATTGAAATGCCTGAGGGATCAGCCTTCTGATTAATGGAGGGTTTGATACAGTGTATAGCTTATTATTTTCTGACCCTTAAAAATGTACGAACCTGCTTTCCTGCCTGAGTTCTAATACTTATGCTCTGTGATGCTCTGAGAAGAGCAGGTCCTCAGAAACATCATTCTGAACATCAGACATTACCATCCAGAACTGAAAATGGCTCCTGAGATTGGACTTACTGTCTCCTGAGTCCAAATAGCTCTAAAATAGCTTTAAAAACATCCCATTAACCTCTTGATATTCTCCCAGTCTGTGGCTTGTCTTTTCATTTCTTTAATAATGTATTTTACAAAGCAATTTTTAATATTAATAAAGCCAAACATATCAATTTTTTCTTTCACAGATTAGGCTTTTAATGTTATATCTAAAAACACATTGCCAAACCCAAAGTCATAATGTTTTCTTCTGTTTTCTTCTACACATTTTATATTTTTGCATTTTACATTTAGCTCTATGATTCATTTTGAGTTAATTTCTGTGTAGGGTATGAGGTATGTGTTGAGATTCTTCTTCTTCTTCTTCTTTTTTGCATATGGATACCCAATTGTTCCAGCACCATTTATTAAAATATCCAATTAATTTTTATAAAATGAGTGGGTTAATTTTGAAATTGCGAGTCTTGGTTATAAATTGTGTTCCTATTTCCTTCACATGGGTTGGAAAAAAATGTGGAAGTTCTTACTCATTGCAAGCTGGTCTCAGTGGGTTTCTTGGATGACTAGCCATACATTATGATCCATAAAAACCTCTGGAAATATAAATATTGATATTTATAGATTATATATTATATTTATATCTATTGAATGTTCATCTTGCTTCTGAATAAACAAGAGAAAATTAGGTGAAATTTTAAGAAGAATTTAAAGCCTAGTGATTGGAAGACTTTTGTAGCTTGTGTCAATCCAGGAAATATCATATACTTTAAGAAACCAAGTGTCCCTGCCTCATACTTTATACCACAATGAATTCCAAATGGATCAGAGATTTTAAAACCAAAATCACAGAGAACTAGAAGAAAACACAGGAGAAAATTTTATATGTTATTTTGCAATGGAGAAGACCTTTTAAGTATGACAAAAATCTAGATGTCATATAAGAAAATATTAATTTGATCTCATATAAATAAAACAATTTCTGCATGTCAAAATACACTATAAACCAAGACAAAGTAGAAAATAAAAATGATATGGGCACAAACAGATATAAAGGACGTTGGAAACCAAGAAGAGGGGAGGGTGGAGAGGGGTGATGGATAAAAAGTTACCCATCGGGTACAATGGACACTATTCTGGTGACGGGCACACTAAAAGCCCTGACTTTAGCATTATACAAGGTATTCATGTAACAAAAACATTTGTATCCCCTTAATATCTTGAAATAAAAAATAAAAATGATAGACTGGGAACAATATTTGTTACTTGTACCCAGACAAAAAGCTACTTTTCTTATTAAACATGAAGAATTTCTACAAATTGATACAGCAACAACAAAAAGCCATCAGTTCGATAGAAGAGTTTGCAAAGGAATAAATCAAAAGTTCACAGGAAATATTAAATACAAAAGACACTTCAACTCATGAGAAACTGCTCATCAATAGTAGTAACCAAAGAAATGAAATGCAAAATAAAACAACATTCAGAATTTTGACCTGTTATGTTGGCAAAGACAAAAAGCTTAATTACACATTGTGTGATCCAGGGTGTGAGAAAGTAAGTACTCTCATGCATTGCTGGAGAGAGTGTAAATTGACAATACTATCAAACTGGAGAGTGATTTAGCAATATCTATTAAAACTAATAATGAATTTATTCCTTCTTACACCCACACATCCCTCGATATTCATTGTATCATTGTTTGTAATAGCAAAAAATTGGAAATCATGTCCATTAATAGAGAGTGGTTATATAAAATATGATATATATGCAAAATATAATACTATGGAGCCTTTAAAAATGAGACAGCTTTCTGTGGTCTGACAGGGAAGGATTTCCCAGATGTAGCGTTAAGCAAAAAGAAAAGTGCAGAACAGAATGTCTAGTATGCAACATTTCTAATAAAAATATATTATGAACTGTGTAAGTGTGGAACATCTCTTGGCATAGACATAAGAAACCTCCTGTTTGTCTCAGGAGGATGGTTTAAAGGAGACGGAGGAGGAAGTCTTACTTCTCAGTAATTGCCTTTTTGTCCATGTGTTAATATTTTAAAAATAAGATAATTTTAAAACTTAAATGACAGTTTTCAATGTGATGCTTTAAAAGCCCTTTAGGCTCTTACCCTTAGGATGCCAAGGCCAAAGGTCTGGCTCCTCAAACAGTGCTCCATAGGCCAGTTAATAGCTCCACAGAGGCAGATATTAGAACTTGGTGCTCTTTTCTATATAAATATTCAGCCTATGATGGACACTCAAATGATAAGAAAGGCCTAACAGCACTCGTTTCTGTGGTTAGCTCATATTTAGCATGCTCTAATATGACACAACCATGGGAAAGGGAATGGAGACTTCAGATGCACTTTTCAGATCCATGTGAAAAATTTCTGAGTATGAATACCTTTTAAAAGTAAATAGATGTGTTGTGTGTGTTTATATGTTTATATACATCTAAAAATAAACCTGAAAGAAAACACACAAGAGGGTTAACAATGACAATCTCTGGATGATGGGGCCATAAGCTATTTTTCTTTGTATTGTTTAAATATGTACATTTTCTAATTTTCTACCTTGAACATGGATTGATTATATAATTAAAGAAAATCCCCCTTCCTTTGAGCATTCATGCCCATGAAATACTACCTTGCCTAATTTACTCTGTCAAAAGATGAATAACTAAGAAACCATCATTTTGTTAACATACTGAGAAAAAGAGGAGTGTAACAGGAGAAAAGTTCAAGGCCCCCCTGTTCAGGCATAGCTCTTATTCTAAGATAATCTACTCTCTGTTCACGGAGGAAGGAACATGGCCTGCTCACTGGTTACAGGTGACCCTGGAATATTTAGACTAAGCAAAGCTGGTGAACAAGCCAGGAGAAGCAAGTGTCAAATTCCAGAAAAGTCAGAGGACCTCAGCTCTGGTTTCAATTTGCCTTTCTACAGGATCCCCATTTCTAATCCCCTTCAGAGGATGGAAGTCAGAGGAAGTCGTGGAAAAAGTGAAGGGACTTTATGGAAGGTTAGGAAATGAGGCAAAGTTATAGAGAAGACTCTCTCTTGCCTGGCTTGAATCAGGGGTTTGCCACAGCTTTTTCTCTCACGTGTAGAAGTTGCTTCTAAGGGTAAGCCCCCCCCCCACAGTAGTCGAATAGGGAGGACAATGGAGAAAAAGATTCTAAATCCATTACTCAAATAAGCTTTGTTAGAGGCAGGCAAATGGAAACATTGCAGCTCTCTATTCCATGACATGATTCACTGAGGCAAAATGCCAATTGGATTTGTTAAATTGTGTAACTAACTAGCTTTGTTTCTGTAACAAAAAAAGGTACAAAAGCTCCCCCAGAAATACCACTCACTGCACTATGGACACAAAGAGATAGAGTGTAATAATTTACCCCATAGCCCTTACTTCTTTTTTTAAAACTTTCTTGGTGAGAAAAATTCATTTTGTCCACTATGAAGAAGAGAACAACCCTGGAGGGCTTTTATTTTTCAAAAGGCTTGAGTTTTCTTCAAATGAAACTGCAGCACCTATACAGTAATGAACTTTAAGTAGCTTAAATGTAATACTGTCTTTGTTACCATCTCAAATTTAGCCAGCGAAAGGCAGGAACACCTGCTGTGTAACCTTTCAGTGTTAGTAATGCTAACAGGTTTTCAGTACTTCTATAGCTATTAGTTCTCTACTACTTGGCACTTTAGTTAGAATGAAAGTTTGTTTTTTTTTTTGTTTGTTTGTTTTTGGTTTTTTTTTGAGACAGAGTCTCGCTTTGTTGCCCGGGCTAGAGTGAGTGCCATGGCGTCAGCCTAGCTCACAGCAACCTCAAACTCCTGGGCTCGAGTGATCCTCCTGCCTCAGCCTCCCGAGTAGCTGGGACTACAGGCATGCGCCACCATGCCCGGCTAATTTTTTTTCTATATATATTTTAGTTGGCCAGATAATTTATTTCTATTTTTAGTAGAGATGGGGGTCTCACTCTTGCTCAGGCTGGTCTCGAACTCCTGACCTCGAGCAATCCACCCGCCTCGGCCTCCCAGAGTGCTAGGATTATAGGCATGAGCCACCACGCCCGGCCCGAAAGTTTGGTTTTGATGGAGTAGGAATAGATGCAAATTGCCAAGGAAAACTTCCCACCTAGATTGTGTCACCCAGAGAGACTTATCAAGGGACAAGTCTATGGGAGAAAAAAACATGGGAAACAATTTTAAGCAACTGAAAAGGATGCATAGTGAGAGACTGAGGTCCTTCAGAACTGGTTTCCATTAGTAACTCATTCAATGAGACAAAGATAATGGAACTGAACATTTTACTAACAACACTTCACATATTTCAAACGTTTTAAAAATCATGGCACATAGACAGTTTCTACGTAGTTATTCTGTATGTTAGAGTGGGTTGCTCCTATGCAAGTACAAATTTCAATTTAAAGTTTCTGAGATTCTTGGTACAGGAGTATGACTCTGAGTTTGTTATGTGGGTCTGTGATTTATTAATAACTAAGGAAATATGATATTCAATTTTTTTAAAAAGATGCTGGCATGTTTTTAATTGAAAAGATGATGATGTATCAAAAAGTGAAAGAACATTTTCGAAAAAGCTATGTTTAATAGTTGTATTCAGAGTCAACTTGCTTCAAAAATTTTAAATGTATCACAACTCAAATTGAGCATTTTTAATTGTAAAAGACAGAAATGCCAATTCACATAGAGAAATGTTCTTTCAGTTTCAGTTTAATTATTACTGAAATTATAGTTGAAATATTTGAAATTGTTACTTTTTATAGATTGAGTAAAAGTTTTAGCTATTCTTTCTACAAGGGATATTTTAATAATTAGATTTAAGAAAAAGACTTGAACATTTAGTATGAAAGCGTTCTCCTTCAATGTAGATTAGGCACATAAAATTAAACTAAAATGTTTCTATGTGGGAACACCTTATCAACAAATAGTCATTTCATACCCACTTTCGATTTTCTGCTTCATGCATTATTTTGATGCTAGTGACAATGATGAGATGTGACTGTGACAAACAAGAAGAAAAAACCAAATGGGGCAATATTAAAAACTGAAAACCAAACCAAAACACTACTAAGATTATATTGGAAATGAATCAATCACATGCAATAAAATAAAATAAAATAGCCAAACTTAGGATCTACATGCATAAAAAGAGAAATTAATTAATGCTATTTTTACAACAAAAGAAAAGATAATCTATAAAATATGCAAGTGGTTTTATCTTTCAGATTCAAGAAACATTTATTTATACTTGCTATATGATATGTCTTTCCACATACATTATATTGGATTTCCTTTGATAATGCTTTCACTGATTTTAAAAAGTTATATATGTGCATGTGTGGGGGCAAGGTGTACATGGGAACTCTCTGTACTTTCTGTTCAATTTTGCTGTGAATCTAAATCTTCTCTAAAACATAAAGTCTATTAAGAAAAAGCAATATATACTCGTAGAAAATTAAATTTCCAAAGTTATAAAGAAGAAACTTAAAGTTACCCACAATCCTACCACCTAGAAATCACCACTGTCTTTTCTCTTCTAGCTTTTTTTTGATGCATATATATTCATAACCATTTCAAAAATAAAGTGAGAATCATACTGTATATACAAAGTAATTTAAACATACTATACTTACAGGAAAAGCAAAAAGTTAACAATAGAAATTAATGTGCCTTTCAGTAATAAATTTAAAAACTCAAGTCTTGTTAACTCTTTGGCCAAATAGGAATTTATTTTCACAACTGGTGGACATGTAAAGCAGATGAAATATTCTGAAAAAAAATGGGACATATATAATTAAGGTGACAAACACACATCTCTTCTCTTTCTCTCTCATCAGGATCATAAGCCAAGAAACTAAAAATAAAAACATGGATTGAGACTGATCCCACAACCATGATGCAAATAAAATATTTCATTTTTGTTTCACTAAAGATGTATCATTAGTATACCTAAAGAAAATTATACTGTAATCAGAAACACAACATGAAAAATTATACTGTATAGAGCCCTACATATAATATTTTAAAAATGAAGCCACAGAAAAAAGCATATGAGATATTACATACAAAAATAAGAATATAACACACTGAAAAATATAAAATATTGATAAAAGTTGAAGGAGACACAAATTAATGGAAAGATATCTGACCTTCATGGATTGGAAGAATTAATATTGTTAAAAAATGTCCACACTACCAAAAGCAATCTACAGATTTAATTCAATCTTTGTCAAATTTCAAATGACTTTTCACAGCAATACAAAAACAATCCAATAATTCATATGGAACCACAAAAGACCCCGAATAGCCAAGGCAATCTTGAGCAAAAGGAACAAAGCTGGAGGCAGCACACTACCTGATTTCAAAATATACTACAATCTATAGTAATCAAAACAGCATGGTACTGGCATAAAAACAGACATATAGACCAATGGAATAGAAGAGATAGCCCAGAAATAAATTCATGCATTAATAGTCAAATGATCTTTGAAAAAGGTGCCAAGAATACACAATGAAGAAAGGACCATCTCTTCAATAAAGGGCATTGGGAAAACTGGATATCCACATGTCTTCTTTGAAGAAGAGTGAAACTGAACCCTTATCTCATACCATATACAAAAATAAACTCAAAATGAATTAAAGACTTAAATGTAAGACCTGAAACTATAAAACTACTAGAAGAAACATAGGCAAATATCTTCTTGACATAGGTCAGGGCAATGATTTTGGGAGTATGACCCAAAAAGCACAGGCAACAAAAGCAAAAATAGATAATCGGGATTGCATAAAGCTAAAAAGCTTTTGTATAGCCAAGGAAACAATTAAGAGAGTGAAGGGACAACCTATAGGATGGGAGAAAATATATGCAAACCATATATCTGATAAGGGGTTAATCTCCAAAATATATAAGGAATCCAGACAACTCAATAGAAAGAAAACAAATAACCCAATTAAAAATGGGCAAAGAACTTGAATAGACATCTCAAAAGATATAAATATGGCCAACAGGTATATGAAAAATGCTCAATATCAAAATCATCAGAGAAATGCAAATTATTAATAAAACCACAATGAGATATCACTTCACATTTCTTAGAATGACTATTATCAAAAAGATCAAAGAAAACAAGTGTTAGGAAGATATGGAGAAAAGGGAACCCTTGTACACTGTTGGTGGGAATGTAAATTGGTATAGCCGTTGTGGAAAACAGTATGGAGGTCCCTCAAAAAAATTAAAAATAGGACTAATATATGATCCAGCAATCCTACATTTGGATATATATCCAAAGGAAATGAAATCAGTATGTTGAAGAGATACTTGCACTCCCATGTTCATTGCAGCACTATTCACAATAGCCAATATATGAAATCAACCTACGTGTCCATCAATGATAAATGGATAAAGAAAATGTGATACACACACACACAACAGAATACTATTCAGCCATAAAAAAGAAGGAAATCCTGTCATTTGTGACAACATAGATGAACCTGGAGGACATTATGTTAAGTGAAATAAGCCAGCCACAGAAAGACATATGCTGCATGATCTCACTCATATGCGAAATCTAAAAAAGTTGAACTCATAGAGGCAGAGAGTAGAATGGTGGTTGCCAGGGGCTGGGGCTGGGGCTGGGGCCAGGGGTAGTAGGGAGAGGTTGGTTAAATGGTACAAAGTTTCAGTTATGCAAGATGACTAAATTTTGGAGATTTATTGTATAACATAGTGAATACAGTAAATGTATTGTATACTTGAAATTGCTAGGACAGTACATCTTAAATGTTCTCATCACAACAAAATAATAAGTATGTGAGGTGATAGATATGTTAGCTTGATTTAATCATTTCACAATATATGCATATATTGAAACATCACATTGTACACTATAGATACAATTTTTATTTGTCAGTTATACTTTAATAAAGCTGGGGAATAAATAAGTATATGGCTATGCACCTATTAGATATCAGAATATCTAAAATAAAAAATAATAACAAAACCACATGCTGATGAGATAAATATTTGGCACTTGTAACAGGTGGGGGTTTGCGGACAGCAGTGGTACAGAAATTCTCCCTGGAGACCCTTCAGATCAGAAGTAGCAGGACTTTATGCACTTGTGATTCTGTGATTTTTCCATGTGTGGGAAAATTTAGACTTGGTGAAATGTGCAGTCAGCTACTTGGCACCATTTCCCATGAGAGCTGGGACTGCAGTAAAAAGTGACCATTTCTGGCACTGTGTTTGAAACACCCTAGATTGGCTCCAGTGGTCTCAAAGGAATATTGCACAATTTCCTCAAAATTATCTAATTATACCAAAGGTAAATTAAGGCATGAAATGCACCCCCCAAAACCCTTTGATCTAAATTTTATTTTATCTCTCCTTCTTCCTCGACAAAACCTTCCTAGACTCACTTGGCCCACAGTGAGCTCTTCCTGTGAAACTCCTGCATTTATGATACAAGTTCAAGTGGCCTTTCTAAGGGCCATGTAATTTAGCACATTCTTCTGAGCCCATGTTCTTGCTCTGTTTGTCAATGATTGGTTGTCTCCCCAATTGGGCTGTCTACTCCTTGAGAATAAGGTCAGTGTCAGATGCCTTAGTGATACTGTTTCCTTTACCCCCCTCAGTGGACTAGCACAGTTTAGAACCAAATCAATGTTCAAAAACATGAAATTGAGAATGGGTGGAGGGTGGTGGCCAAGGGGTGATGTAAAGTCTATGTCCTTGTAAAGTATTTAAAAAATAGCTGCAAGAGAGCTCCTTGTACGCACACCAACTGCAATATTCTCCTGAGGCTAAGCCCATAAGTAAATTATGTTGGGCTCTGTATTTAACCAGCCTAAAGTCTGGATCTATCTTCCCTGGGCCTTTAGCCAGAGATCACAGAGGAAAAACCAGCCTTGGGTGAATGTCTTGTTTGGAAATGGAAAGACACTGTCCAAGTGTTGATGTAGGAACAGCAGCAGACAGGAGCTGAGTCATCTCCCTGACTGGGGGAGGGGGTGTGATCAGGAAAAAAGGAAATTACTATGCACAGTGAATTGTGGGATTATGCTTTGTTGGCAGTTGGTCAGTGGCAGAGCTGGAAAAGAAACCCAAGCAGGCTGGCTCCACAAGCTGTGAGCTCAACCACAAGGTTACACTGCCTCTCAGGAGGGTCCTCTGTTAATGAACATATGCGCTGTTTCCACCTTTCACGTATTTGCAGGACTTCTCTCCATCCATAAGAACAGGGCAATATCTCTATATCTATCCATCTGTCTATCTCTCCCATTCACTGCTGTATCCCCGGTTCCTGACAGACAATGGTTGTTACAGAAAAGTTGCTGAGAGAAGTCTCTCTCCTGTCGCTACAGTACCCTGTGATTGCCTCTGTTGTTTTACTTACCACACTGTGTTGTATGAGGTGGGGCTACTTTTGTTTCAGACATTTCTTTTTTGTTGTTGTTTTGTTTCAGACATTTCTTTAAGTGTTTCTGGGAATTTCTGAAATGAACCCGAGTTAGAGGGCTGTCTCCGTACCCCTCAATCATTTTAGTGATATGGTCAATGTACTTTGGCCAAAGACCACCAGGCATACACATGTTGATCAAGCTGAGTTTATCATCTGTTACAGTGAGGGAGCAAGCACACCATGGAGAATTGAGAGGCATCTCAAGAATAACATGTTAGGGCCGGGCGCGGTGGCTCACGCCTGTAATCCTAGCACTCTGGGAGGCTGAGGCGGGTGGATTGCTCGAGGTCAGGAGTTCGAGACCAGCCTGAGCAAGAGAGAGACCCAGTCTCTATTAAAAAAAAATAGAAAGAAATTATCTAGACAACTAAAAATATATGTAGAAAAAATTAGCCGGGCATGGTGGCGCATGCCTGTAGTCCCAGCTACTCGGGAGGCTGAGGCAGTAGGATCGCTTAAGCCCAGGAGTTTGAGGTTGCTGTGAGCTAGGCTGACGCCATGGCACTCACTCTAGCCCGGGCAACAGAGTGAGACCCTGTCTCAAAAAAAGAAAAGAAAAGAAAAACAGAATAACATGTTAGAAAAGACTTACTATAGGATTGGGCTTTGGCTGGGTGACTTGGGGCAGGGTCAAAGGAAGGTATGGTTCGCTCTAAGTTGAGTGCTGTCAGAAGGTGGAGCAATTCTGTGACCGGATATTTCAATAAATCTTATCTAGAGGGAGGACAGAGTAGAGTGAAGCGAAGCTCTAGTTAAGAAAGAAGAAGCAGTCACTCAATTTGGCTGGAAGAGGAATGTTGGATCATTTCTGTGGTTTGGAAAATGTTCGTATTTTGTCTGGGTTCAGGCATTACAGAATGGTCTTTCTTTTGTCCTGATCCATCATAGTCACAGAATTGTCTTGTCTGATATTGGTGTCCTGTGGAATTGTTTATGTTCATTAGAATACCAAAGACCTAGTTTGGTGTTGTTACTAGTGTGGGGCCAGCTCCTAGCAACACCAAGTTTTAGTTGATAGAACCAGTGCAGCTCCTGGATGTTAAGAGATGCTTTTCTCTTTCTCATATCAGTGGTTTACTAGAAGGGCATGTGCAGGGGGTTTCCTTAAGTGCATTTCAAATAGTCCCCTCCATCCTACAAGTGTTTCTGCATCCAAGCCCTTGTTCTCTTGCCCCTACTACTTTGCTCTGTCTCCATGTACCCAACCCCTGGTGTATTTCTGGGTCTACTCCAAGTCTTACCTCTTCCATGAAGCCATCTCTAATTGGTCCACCCCAAAGGACTTTTGCACTGCTCTGATTTCAGTGCTTTTTATTGTTTACTCTGCTTCTTTGGCACTTTATGGTTATATCAAGACTGTCTGGTTCACTACCATATCCTAACACTACCATATCCTAAGGCCTATCACTACTATCTAGTGATAAGTGGTAGCATGTACTGTTATTTACTTTTTAATGCATGACTCTTACCTCCCCAAATGAACTCTAAGCTACTTGAGGGCAGAAATTACGTGCTGAGAACTCATATGTTACTTATGTGCCAGGCTCTGTTCTAAGTTTTTACATATCTTAACTCATTGAAAACTCACAACAAACCTATGTAGTAAGTGCTATAATTATCTCCATTTTTCAGATTTAAAAAAACCCACTGAAGCACAGGGAAACTTAATAACTGCCCAAGATTACACAGGTACTAAGTGGAAGTGCCAAGGTTCAAATCCAGGCACTTTTGCCCCCGAGTTTGACAAATTCTTCTTTGTAGTCATAGCAAGAATATCTGGAATTAAAAAGTACTGTACTCTAGAGAACGTGTCCCCTAGTCTTTTTTCTCTGGAGGTGAGGTGTCTCCCAAGGAGGTGGAGAAATCAGGAGCTCCCTAATAGATGTGGACTCAAAGGTAGAAAAATGTGATGGCTAAAATCTAAGCTTACCACAAAGACAAATGACTGCATATTACTCACATACCAAAAGCATTTTTCCCTTTACAAAACACTACTTTCAAAGAAAAAGTGCCCTTAATGCATTTCAAATAGTCTATCATCTACGACATTTCCCTTTCAGCCCTCGCCCATCTCTCCCCATCTCCATCCAACTCCAGCCACTGTAGTGGCTCAAGTGGGAACCACTGTAGAGTTTTAGAACTTATGGCAGTGGGTGTGTGTCCTTTTCATTCCCAGAAGGCTCCGTAGGTCAGTGGCCTGGTGAGGTAATCTGCTGCCAAACAGTGCCAAGTGGTTATTTGAAGCTGAAGCAGCCCAAAGGATGAACCTATAGGCTGCACTGCAGAGGGAGTTGTTCCGTTGTTGGCATGGGGCTTCCTGAACTAGACCTGTCAAACAGCCCCTGGAGCTGTCTCTAAATTTTTTTTTGGTTAGAGTCATTTATAATAGCTCCTTCAATGGCTCCATTGACCGTCCTGCCATGACATCCAAGAAGCTCTTCTACTAACCACTTGGAAAATAGAAAAAGGGGAAATATATATATACAAACTGATTTTTTTCTCATTTCTTTGAACTGGGGTCTTCTCAGGTACAACCTTTTCTGGTTCTTTCCCAGTCCTGGACTGCCATAGATAATGGGACTGCAGCTTTGCCCTGAAGGGATCCTTGGGGCACCAGTAAAATGACAGCCTCTGAAGAATTATTAGGTCAGCTGGTTCCAAAGAATTTCAGGCTGATTAAGGCCCTGGAGGAATCTTTTTCTTAGTCCTTTCTGCTACCTCTTCTGTGCCTTCCCCTCCAGTCCACTCATAGGCTGGTTAGTGATGGATAGCAAAAGGCAAGGTGATAGTACACGTGGATCTTCTCTCCCAATACTATTTGGGCATAATTCCCTTTACATAATACATATTCTTGAAAATACGTATTAATAAAACTCTGTTTTCTTGAATACAGCAGCTACCATTACTGTGTGGATTAGAATAGCATTGTTTTGAGGATCTATGAAGATATTATATGCCACATTAGATCAATGCAATTTTGGTATGCAGTATTTCCTTAGACGATGCTACAATTATCCTCGTGTTACAGGTAAGCAAACTGAGGAAGAATGATTCCCAGAAAAAGAAGAGGAAGACAGTTATAGAGAGGTAAAAGATAAGAGAAGGAAAGTACAGGAAGTGTTGGGCAGGACGTAAGAGGATGGTGGTGGAGCTTTGTAGCAGTGGGTTGGGAGATGTGAGGGAAGCTTTTAGGTAGAAGTCCTTTTATTGTGAACCTGGAAGGAATTGAAAAAGAAACCAGGACTAGAATCTTCTTGGAGGCACTGGCTGGGCCACCCTCCTGGAATGAGAAGATCTGAGGTCAGAGTAATTGGGGAAAAAAATGCTCTTAATTTTTGTCTTTTCTTCTCTTGCAGCAAAGCCCGACCTCTACTCTAAAACAGTCTCACTGCTCCACCCAGTGGCAGTCTCTCAATAGTGCACTGAGGGTATCTGCAGCAGCCACCCAGACCCACTGAATCAGAACATTGAAATGGAGGGGAGAAGTGCTTGTATTTATTATTTTTTTTAAGCCCATGGGATTCTAATGTGCTAGAATTTCTGGCCAAACTTGTGCTTTCCCTATGACATAGAGACTTTTTCCTGATGTCAATCAGTACAACAGGAGGCACCGGAGCAAGGCAGTAACCTAGACCCTCTCTTTGCTTTCTGCGTACTCTCCTCAGGAGTTTTATTCTTTCTCACTAGCTACCACTTCTCAGTGGGTGACTGTGTATTATGTGCTGGGGATACAGCATTGCACACAACGAGCAAGGTGTCTGTTCTCATGGAGTCCACAGTGAGGCAAATCTATACTTACAGATGGTGATAAGTTCCATGAAGGAAGAAGACATGATGTTGAGATAAAAAATGACTGAGGTCAGAGAAAGCCTCTTTGAGGAGGTGATATTGAAGCTGAGACTTGAAGAATGAGAAGAAGTCAGCCATGGGAAGAGTAGAATGAGGGTTTTGTGCACCAGAAAGGACAGTTTAACGAGCAGACTGTAGGCTAGATTTCAGCCCACCCTGCACCTCAGCTGGATACCTTTGATTAGAGAACAATCTGTACAACCTTCCATGAGAGTAGGGGGTGAAGGGATTGGTCCATCAGATGGAATTGCATGTGCAGAAAAAACCTTCATGTGTTCCAGAAACTATGAGACCAGTGTAACAAACAGAGACTAGATTACACAGGGTTTCATAGGGTAGAATTAGAAGTTTGTATCTTATTTAATTCATGAGAAGCCAGTGAAAGTTTTTATACCAGGACTGAAAGAGCATATTTTAATAATATCTCTCTGATGGCTGTGCAGAGAATCTATTGGAGGGGGCAAGACCAGTTCGAACACTCTTGAGTAGTCAAATCAAAAACGCTTTTTGAGGCCGGGCTCGGTGGCTCACAGTTGTAATCCTAGCACTCTGGGAGGCTGAGGCAGGAGGATCGCTCGAGGTCAGGAGTTTGAGACCAGTCTGAGCAAGAGCGAGACCCCATCTCTACTAAAAATAGACAGAAATGATCTGGACAGCTAAAAATATATGTAGAAAAAAATTATCCAGGCATGGTGGCGCATGCCTGTAGTCCCAGCTACTCAGGAGGTTGAGGCAGAAGGATTGCTTAAGTCCAGGAGTTTGAGGTTGCTGTGAGCTAGGCTGACACCATGGCACTCTAGCCCGGGCAACAGAGCAAGACTCTGTCTCAAAAACGCTTTTGAAACTGCTGGTAAAAAGAAAGAGAGACAGAGAGAGAGAGAGAGAGAGAGAGAGAGAGAGACAGAGAGAGAGAGAGAGAGGAAAGAAAGAAAGAAAGAAAGAAAGAAAGAAAGAAAGAAAGAAAGAAAGAAAGAAAGAAAGAAAGAAGGAAGGAAGGAAGGAAGGAAGGAAGGAAGGAAGGAAGGAAGGAAGGAAGGAAGGAAGGAAAGAAAGAAAGAAAGAAAGAAAGAAAGAAAGAAAGAAAGAAAGAAAGAAAGAAAGAAGGAAAGAAAGAAAGAAACAAGAAAAAAATCACAAATGCTTTAGTGCAAAAGTAATGGTGGTTTTAGCATTGCTGACATTTGCCGTTTGATATTGGAATACATTCTTAAATAAATGTGGTTATGTTATACATCATTTTAATGCTCATTTCTCACTTTGTTTTTTTGCTAATGACTTATTACTTGCTGTTTATTTTATGTTTAATTTAGACTATGGAAATGATGTTAGACAAAAAGCAAATTCGAGCGATTTCCTTATTCAAGCTCAAAATGAGTTGTAAAGCAGCGGAGACACCTCGCAACATCAACAACGCATTTGGCCCAGGAACTGCTAATGAATGTATAGTGCAGTGGTGGTTCAAGAAGTTTTGCAAAGGAGATGAGAGCCTCGAAGTTGAGGAGTGCAGTGGCCAGCCATCAGAAGTTGACAATGACCAATTGAGAGCCATCATCAAAGCTGATCCTCTTACAACTACACAAGAAGCTGCCAAAGAACTCAAGGTCGATCATTCTATGGTCGTTCGGCATTTGAAGCAAATTGGAAAGGTGAAAAAGCTCAACAAGTGGGTGCCTCATGAGCTGACTGAAAATGAAAAACAACCGTCGTTTTGAAATGTCATCTTCTCTTATTGTATGCAACAACGAACCATTTCTTAATCAGATTGTGACATGCGATGAAAAGTGGATTTTATATGATAATCGCAATGACCAGCTCAGTGGTTCGACCAAGAAGAAGCTCCAAAGCACTTCCCAAAGCCAAACTTGCACCAAAAAGAGGTCATGGTCACTGTTTGGTGGTCTGCTGCCGATCTGATCCACTACAGCTTTCTGAATCCTGGTGAAACCATTACATCTGAGAAGTATGCTCAGCAAATCAGTGAGATGCACTGAAAAGTTTAACACCTGCAGCCGGCATTGGTCAACATAAAGGGCCCAATTCTTCTCCATGACAACGCCTGACCTCACGTTGCACAACCAATGCTTCAAAAGTTGAACGAATTTGGCTACGAGGTTTTGCCTCATCCACCATATTCATCTGACCTCTCGCCAACTGACTACCACTTCTTCAAGCATCCTGACAACTTTCTACAGGGAAAACACTTCCACAACCACCAGGATGCAGAAAATGCTTTCAAAGAGTTTGTCGAATCCCGAAGCATGGATTTTTATGCTACAGGAATAAACAAACTTATTTCTCATTGGCAAAACTGTGCTGATTGTGATGGTTCCTATTTTGATTAATAAAGATGTATTTGAACCTAGTTATAATGATTTAAAATGCACAGTCCAAAACTGAAATTACTTTTGCACCAACCTAATATTAGGATAGTAGTAGTTGAAAAAGTGAGAAATGGACAGATTTGAGGATCGTTTAGGAGAAAAGTTGACAGAATAGACGTAGGGAGGAATTAAAGAAGGCTACCAGGTTTCTGATTACAGCAACCGGGTGAGTAGAAATGCTATTTCCTAGGATGGAAGAGCAAGTGAGGGAGGAGGAGTAAATCAAGAATTATGTTTTAGCTTCTCCAGGTTGGAGAAATGCATGAGATAGTCAAGTGGAGATGTCAAGTAGAATTTATTGTAAACTCATAATAGGGGTTTGAGACAGAGATATCAATGTGGAAATTATAATCACTGGGTTATTTTTAAGGCCATGAGAAAAGGATTAGATCACTGAGGGAAAGGGAAAATAGAGAGGTGAGGCCCCAGAAAAGAGCCCAGAGAAACTCCAATTTAGGGGAATCAGGTAGACAGTGGCCAAAGAGAAAAACCAGAAAATTGTAGTGCCACTGAAATCCTGAAAGGGGATTGTTTCAGGAAGAATAATGTGTACAGCTGCTGCTGAAAGATCAAGGAAAATGAGAATAGAAAAGTGACCAATGGCTTTGACCACATGGTGGTCATTGGGGACCATAATAAGAGCAAGAAGGCCGAACTAGAAAGATAATAGGTAGTGGTCAGAGAGTAGAATGCTTGAAATTGAGATTTTGGAACTGATGTAGATTTTCGTTAAGAAATGTCTGGGATCGTTGGCATGGCCCTGGGAGTAAGTGGCTGGGGTCAGGTAGATAACAAATCATACTAAATGAAGAAGCTAAGAAACAAAGAGGCGTGGGTGTTCGATGGCAAAATTGTCAAAGATTTGGGGTGGAGAGACAGTATAGTGAGGTTGCCAAGCAGTCTTTTTTTTTTTTTTTTTTTTTTTTGAGACAGAGTCTCGCTCTGTTGCCCAGGCTAGAGTGCAAGGGTGTCAAGCTCATAGCAACCTCAAACTCCTGGGCTTAAGCAATCCTTCTGCCTCAGCCATCTGAGTAGCTGGGACTACAGGCATGAGCCACCATGCCCGGCTATTTTTTTTCTATATATATATATTTTTAGCTGTCCAGATCATTTCTTTCTAGTTTTAGTAGAGACGGGGTCTCACTCTTGCTCAGGCTGGTCTCGAACTCCTGACCTCGAGTGATGTTCCCGCCTTGGCCTCCCAGAGTGCTAGGATTACAGGCATGAGCCACCACACCCGGCCTGCTAGGCAGTCTTCAGTGTACTTGTGATCATCAATTTGTAGTGAACCCAGTCAGCCAATTTTCAATTTAGCTCCTTCAGTTAAAGGCAGGGAAAAGGAATGCCACTTGGTTGAACTATGGTTGGGGTTTTGCCTAGTGAATATGATAGACAGCTAAGAGGAAAAAGGGATTGGAGTGACTTTAACAGTGAGTGTATGTTGGCTTACTACTGCTGCTATAACAAATGACCACAAACTTAGTGGCTTAAAACAACACATTCTTTTATATTACATTTCTGGAGGGCAGAAGTCCAAAATGGGTCTGACTGGGCTAAAATCAAGGTGTCAGCAGGACTGCATTCTTTTCTGAAAGCTCTGGGGGAGAATCAGTTTCCTTGCCTTTTCCAGCTTCTAGAGGCCACTCATATTCCTTGGCTCATGGGCCCCCTCCTCTCTATTTTCAAAGCCAGCAACATCAGGCCAAGTCTATCTCATGTCACCATCTCTCTGGTTCTCTCATCTGATTCCCTCTTCCACTTTAAGGATACTTGTGATTGCATTGGGCCTATCTGGATAATCTAGGATAATCTCCCTATCCTAAGGTCAACTGATTAGCAACTCTAATTCCATCTGCAACCTTAATTCCCCTTTGCCATGTAATCTAACATATTCATGGGGTTCTGGGAATTAGGACATGGACATCTTTGGGGAGGTCATTATTCTGCCTACCACAGAGTTATTATAAAACATAATGAATGGAATCTAAACTGGGTCAGGAGGCAAATGAAGAAAACAGTGGGCAGATAAAAAGTGAAAAAGTGGTGGGGTCAGTAGATTAGAGAAGTAATCTGATGGGATTGAAAAGTTGTAACAATAGAGAAGAAATTTCTAAAATGGTGTCATTTCTGATGATGCAAAGGCTAGTATAGGACCATGGGAGTGAGTATTGGATGTAAGTTTGCATAAAAGAAGATCAGATGAGGAGGTCATGGAAGTGGGATTGCAAGGCGAGGAATGGGTCATCTCTGTAGATGTTAAAGTCACCAAGAATGATGAATAAACTTCAAAGCAGGGAGGACAACTGAGCATGCAAGGAAAGGCATAAACCCCACAAGCTAGGCGAGCGCATATGTAAAAAGCGGCCTTCCGTGGTACAAACTCACCCAGGACCAGGGCCTAGCAGGGCTGCAGTTCCTGCTCAGCAGGGAGGATGGAGCCCTGACATGCAACTCCACTCCCAAGGGCTGAGCTCAAGGTCACAGAGCCTGTGCAGTGACCCCCTTGGGATGTGGGAGTCAAGGTCAAGTCCCAAAAGAGACCAGAGCCTCTGCAGATCCCCCACCCCTCCCGGGGCTTACAGAAGCAGCAGGAAGTGCTGGGCTTGAGGACGTGGGCTCTGTACCCTGCCTATAGGGAGATAGCACTTCCGCGTGGATGTTTCTCTTCCATGAGCACCTACAGCCCAGTCTGGCTGTGGCACAGTGAACTAGGAGGCCAGCAAGGAGCCAGGCCACTTGCTGTTGGGGAGGGAAGGGTCTCACCTGAGGGTGCAACCCCTCCTCATCCCCAGCATCACTGCAGAATCACACTCGGCCACGGGAGCAGAAACCTCATGGGGGGCCATGGAGAGGGTGCAAAGAAAGAAAGGACGATGACATGGGAAGGCCCATGTAGACAGCCAAGCCCTGGGCAGGTAGAAGGGAAACACCATTAACGGTGAGAGTGATTCCAAAGCCCTTTAATTCATTCAACAAACATTTATCAAACACCTACCCTGTGCAGAGCCCTGTGACAGGCACCATGGGTGTTACAACCTTGAGGAAGGCCTGGACATTCCACCTAAAGCACCTGTGCTTTCGCAGAGGAGCTAAACCATGTCCACACATATCACTGTCATTCAGGACGGCCTGGGGATGGGGAGCAGGTCCAGGAAAGGAGACTGCCTGGAGGCGGTGAGTTTTGAGCCAGGCTGTAAAGGAGAGCTCTGGACTGGCCTCCCAGGGCTGTTGTTCTTGTTCTCTGCCATTCCCAACATTAAGTGGAAACCTCTTCAGGTTGTTGTGGCCTCTGGTCCTTTCCCTGGCCCCCCCTAACCCTGATGATGAGTCTGCAGATAGAAAGGACTTGGCCACTTCTTTTGACTGACAGACAGAGTGGGGTGGGGAAAGACAGCACCTTTCCCTGAGGAAATCTGAAATCCTGGGTTGTGCCAACTTCCTGGCTTGGAGAATGTCAGATATCATGGGTAGGATGGCTGGAGATGAAGGAAAGGCACCAATCACACAGCAGAGATCGGGAGTGTGACCCCCTGGATGAGTTTGCATCCCCGGGCAGGCTCAGGCAGATGACTGAGGCTATGGAGACTGTTCTGTGGACTCCTGGATCACATACTTGCCATGAAGGCAGCCCCAGTGTAGGACCTGGGAGGACACTGTCCCTTAGTTTTACTTCAGGTAGTTTCATTTCACATTTTTTTTTTTAGAGATAGGGCCTCACTCTGTTACCAAGGCTGGAGTGCAGTGGTGCAATCATAGTTCAGTGCAGCCCTCCTGGGCTCAAGTGATTCTCCTGCTTCAGCCTCCTGAGTAGCTGGGACTATAGTTGCATATCACCATGCCTGGCTAATTTTAAAATTTTTTTTAGAGATGGGGTCTTGCTATGTTGCCCAGATTGGTTTCAAACTTCTGACCTTAAATAATCCTCCCACCTTGGCCTCCCAACGTGCTAGGGTTATGTGTGTAAGCCACTGCACTGGGCCACTTCACTTCTTGAAAGCACACTTGTTCATTTTTTTCCTTTCTCCTTTGTTTGCTGATGCCAATCACTTCCCCCTCCCAGCGACTTGGAGCCAATTCCAACCACCTGGTGAGACAGCTTACTGCCACTGCAATAGAACCATCTCCTCCATGATCTGCTTCACTCCTTCACAACAACTTGCACCATGGCAAGCCCAGTGCCTACTATAAAGAAGAAGTTTCTGGTGAGCACTTCTTTGCCAGAGACTTCAAGATTGTCAGTAGTCATCATGTTGTGTTTCAGACCCACTGATAAGTGAAGGAGGCAACTGAAGAAGAAATGATTGAGTATAAACTAGAATATTGACAAATATATCAGAATATTGACACTCTTTGCAGGTGGGAAGGCTCAGCTTCCAGACGTCTTGGAGAAGTCTTGAACACCCTTCCTCTGAAGGGCACATGAATGACAGGGGAGGATGCACTAAAATGGGGACCATGGACAGTCTGTCATTTTGGATTTCATGAGCCAAACAAGCAATAGGTACAAATGGCAGTTCCAAGGAGACATCGCACTGGTACATGGAAGCCACCAAATAAATTTCATAAATGGATAAATACATGGTTTAATGAATAAAGTTGACCAGTATAGGTAGGAGATGAAGAGGATGGAAGACAAATGTGGAAGGGAATGGTGACACAAACAGTGCTTGTATGGAAGGCAGAAAACCTACTTAGCAATAATTATTATTAGTAATAATTATCTTTAGTAGTAATTATAACCCCAATCTGCTTTCCAGGCCCATTTGTTACTCTTCCTTGCTGCAACCATTTCCCCAAACAGGCGCACACACACACACACACACACACACACACACACACACACACACACACTCTATATTAGTCAGGGGTCTCCAGAGAAAAAGAACCAATAGGATATATACATATCTACAAAGAGATTTATTATATGTTATTGGCTCACAAAATTATGGAGGCTGAGAAGTCTGAGAAGTCCCATTATCTGCCCTCTGTAAGCTGGAGATCCAAGAAGGCTGGTCATGTAGTTCAAAGGCCTGAGAACCAAAGAGCTGATAGAGATTCCAGTCTGAATCTGAAGGCCTGCGAATCAGGAATGCAGAGGGCAGGTGATCAATTTCCCAGCTCAAGCAGTCAGGCAGAGAGAGAATGAATCCTCCCTTTCTCCACCTTTTTGTTCTATTCAGACCCTTGATAGATTGGATGATGCCTACCCACATTGAAGAGGGAAATCCACCTTACTTAGACTACCAATTCAAATGTTAGTCTCTTCTGGAAAAACCCTGACAGTTACACCTAGAAGTAATGTTTAACCAGATGTCAGAGTATCCCATGATCCAGTGAAGTTGACACAAAAAGTTAACTCTCAACACCCCCCCCACACACACACCTCTGCCACTGTTCATGCTGTTTCCTTTTGCTCCAAGGAAACCAAGTGCCCAATCTTATCTCCCTGCACAAAGAAGCAGCTCCCTCCCCACCATCCTTCACTACCAGTTAAACTCCTAGTGATCTTCAGAACCCAGCTGAAATGCCTCCTCCTGAACACTTTCCGGGCACCAACTCACTTACCTTCTCCCCTACTCCTAGCTCATAATTTTCTTTTCTGTGTTCCCATAGCACTATGTGCTCATCCTCATTTTAGAACTTGACACTTGTGTCATCATTGTCCAGATGTCTGTATTCCCCTCTAGACCACGAACTAGAGCAAGCCATTGGCCTTAGGTACCTGTGAGTTCATAGCCACTAGCACAACTTCTAGCCATAGTAAGATCCTCAATACGTGCCCAGTGAATGGGATGGGGAACCTGTGGCTTTGGGGCCACATGTGGCCTTCTGGATACTGGAGTAGAGTCTTTTCACTGAATCCAATTTTTACAGAGCAAATCCTTTTAATAAAGGGATTTTTTTTGTGACATTTGGATTTGGTTGAGGGGCCACACTTGAGGATCTGGAGGGCCACATGTGGCCTTGAGGCTGCAGCTTCCTCCTCGATGCTATTAATATTGCTAGGTGGTGGTGGTTTATTTGAGGAGTCAATACTGTTTAAAGTGAATGAAGAATTAGTCTCTTTGAATAGTCTGCATGGAACAACTACAGAGAGTATTTTCAAAGAAGTTGAAAAAACACCAATTTAGCATAACCTAAAGTGGAATCTGCTGTGCTACAATGATGGTGGTAAAAAAAATGTATGGCACAGAAAAAGAGTTAATAAACAAATATACAAAACTTTTGAAAAAACAAAGTATTTAGCCAGACATTCTTCGCTGAGAATCACCGCGGTTTCCTGCTTCTACAGTGCTTGGACTGAACCAGCACTCGACCCCAACCTGGGCCAGCTGCTCAGAGCTAGCCCTCTGCCACCTCCGCACCGGGCCTTCAGACCACCCCGAGGTCCCCACAGCCGCTCCAGGGCTTCCCAACCGCTGCCGCCTCTCCTCAGCCGCCGCCCTGACTACCGCGTCCCCCTCGCGGGTGCGCCGTCAGGCACCAGATCAACCTGGAGCTCTAGGCCTCCTACGTCTACCTGTCCATGTCTTACTACTTTGACCACGACAATGTGGCTTTGAAGAATTTTGCCAAATACTTTCTTCACCAATCTCATGAGGAGAGGGTGTAGAGTAGGACTAAAACAATATTTTAGTTTGTTTGATGGTGACTTGTTTTTTGCTCTTAGCTAACAGCCAAATTCCGCTTCTGTATGCAAAGCTTGCTTGCTTATTGCTTGATTACGATAAAGAGCTAAAACCATGCTCAAATGCAGCTAAAAAAAAAAGAAAAAACCCGCACCGCAGGTGGCTTCCTGATAGGGAGGCCGGCTGTGCAGGGCGAGTGTCCTGGGAGAGAGAATCTCCTGGGAGGGAATCTCTTGGGAAAGAGTCTCTTATCAAAAATAACTAGCAACAGACTCCAGCAAAAAAAAGTATAAAAGCTTTGTTTTTACCCCAGGGCGGGGTCCTGGTTCGTAAAGAGACCACTGCGTTGGTGCTCTGGGGCCTGGACCCTAGCTCGAGCTAGTCAAAATAAAACTTCTTTGCCTTTGCAGCCTCAGTGACTCTGTCTTTCTGTTCCCTGGGCCGAGGGGAACCGGCTCTAACAAGGGAACATGCTGAGAAACTGATGAAGCTGCAGAACCAACAAGATGGCCGAATCTTCCTTCTGGACATCCAGAAACCAGACCATGGTGACTGGAAGAGTGGGCTGTACGCGATGGAGTGTGTGTTACACTTGGAAAAAAAGTGTGAATCAGTCACTACTGGAACTGTACAAACTGGCCACTGACAAAACTGACCCTCACTTGTGTGACTTCATTGAGACACATTACCTGAATGAGCAGGTGAAATCCTTGAAAGAATTGGGTGACCACGTAACCAACCTGCACAAGATGGGAGGGCCTCAGGCTGGCATAGTGGAGTATCTCTTTGACAAGCACACCCTGGGAGACAGTGATAATAAGAGCTAAGCCTTAGGCTAAACTTCCCCATAGCCACAGGGTGACTTCCGTTGTCCCCCAGGCATTGCATGCATGTTGGAGTTTCCTTTACCTTTTCTGTAAGTTGTACCAAAACATCCACTTAAGTTCTTTCATTTGTACCATTCCTTCAAATAAAGAAATTTGGTACCTCCCCAAAAAGAAAGTATTTAACTCCTACAGTTATTTACCACATTATTTATCAGTTACATTGCAGAAAATATTTTAATCTCTCATGTGCTATTGAGCCAGTACTCATGAACTTAACCATTGCAGTTCTGTGAACTTTTGTCAGAAATAGAAGCTGAATATCCCAATTTGCCCCTCCATACAGCAATTCTGTGACTGCATGGTGGTACAGGTTTTTTGTTTTTTGTTTTTTGTTTTTGTATGATTTTTGATCTCAGAGCTGAGACTGAATTATTTTTGATCAAGAAAAATCTCTCTCAACTATCACTATTGAACACTAAATGGCTTTGGAAATTACCTCTTGCTGTAAGTTTGATAATGCTTCTTGATGAATTCAACCTAAAATTACAAGGCGAATAGTGCTTACATATGAAACTTATACTGTGCAAAAGTCATTTGAATGGCAACTATTTAATAACATTGTTTGAATCAAAGTCATGTTAGGCTGCTTTATGTGCTTTCCATGCTGTCAAAAGATAAAACAAGAAGAGTCTCCATTCTTACACAAACGTACAGTGGATATATTATCTGAGCTCAGACTAAAGTTCTACCAGCTTTTTTTTCCAGACCTCTATGCAATTGCAAAGGAAATGTTCACATTTCAAACTCACTTAATTGTGCATTTGAGGAGCTTCCACCTAAATTTTAACTGGAAGTGATTAATCTGCAATGTAATAACATGGTAAAAGGCAAATACCAAGAGAAGACTCTAATAGAATTCTACAAATGCCTTCCAAGAGATGAATATGCTCAATTAAAATCATATGCTTGTGGATTTATATCAGTATGTAAAAGTACCTATCTCAGGGATTGATATCAGTATTTGCCCATATCTATCTGTGTGGAACGATATTTTCAAAGATGAACTATGTAAAACCTCATAACAGATCAACAGAGGAACATTTAAAATCAAGATTATTAAAAATTTTATGTATTTATTATATTTTTAGTTTCAGCAATCAAATATCTGTAGAGATTTGTTTTTGCTCTTGTTATGTACTTTTTTAAAGTTTTTTTTTATTTCAGCATATTATGGGGGTACAAATGTTTAGGTTACATATATTGCCCTTGCCCTCCCCAGTCCGAGCTTCAAGCGTGTCCATCCCCCAGACGGTGCACATCGCACTCATTATGTATGTATACGCCCACCCCCTCCTCCCTGCTCCCATCTGCCTGACGTCCAATAAATGTTATTCCTATATGTGCACTTAGCAGTTGATCAGTGAAACCAATTTGATGGTGAGTACATGTGGTGCTTATTTTTCCATTCTTGGGATACTTCACTTAGTAGAATGGGTTCCAGCTCTATCCAGGAAAATATAAGAGGTGCTACATCACCATTGTTTCTTATAGCTGAATAGTACTCCATGGTATACATATACCACATTTTATTAATCCACTCATGTATTGATGGGCACTTAGGTTGTTTCCATATCTTTGCAATTGTGAATCGTGCTTCTATAAACATTCGAGTACAGATGTCCTTTTTATAGAATGTCTTTTGTTCTTTTGGGTAGATGCCCAGTAACGGGATTGCTGGATCAAATGGAAGTTCTATTTGTATCTCTTTGAGGTATCTCCATATTGCTTTCCACAGAGGTTGCACTAATTTGCAGGCCCACCAGCAGTGTATGAGTGTTCCTATCTCTCCACATCCACGCCAACATTTATTGTTTTGGGACTTTTTGATAAAGGCCATTCTCACTGGAGATAAGTGATATCTCACTGTGGTTTTGATTTGCATTTTCCTGATGATTTGAGATGTTGAGCATTTTTTCATATGTTTGTTGCCCATTCTTCTGTCTTCTTTTGAAAAGTTTCTGTTTATGTCCTTTGCCCACTTTTTGATAGGGTTGATTTTTTTTCTTGCTGATTTTCCTGAGTTCTAAATAGATTCTAGTTATCAGCACTTTATCAGATGTGTAACATTCAAAAATTTTCTCCCATTCTGTAGGTTGTCTGTTTGCTCTCATGACAGTTTCTTTGGCTGTGCAGAAGCTTTTTAATTTGATCAGTTCCCATTTATTTATTTTTGTTGTTGCTGTGATTGCTTTTGGGGTCTTCTTCATAAATTGTTTGCCTAGGCCAACATCTATAAGAGCTTTTCTCACATTTTCTTCTAGAATTCTAATAGTTTCACACCTTAGATTTAATTCTGTTACCCACTGTGAGTTGATTTTTGTGAGAAGTAAAAGATGTGGGTCCTGTTTCAGCCTTCTACATGTGGCTATCCAGTTTTACCAGCACCATTTATTGAATAAGGATTCTTTTCCCCAGTATATGTTTTTGTCTGCTTTGGCAAAGATTAGATGGCTATATGAGGCTGGTTTTATATTTGGGTTCTCCATTCTGTTCCACTGGTCAATGTCCCTGTTCTTATGCCAGTATCAAGCTGTTTTAATTACTATAGCCTTGTAGTATTGTTTGAAGTCTGGCAAATTGATGCCTCCCATTTTGTTTTTATTGCCTAGGATTGCTTTTGCTATACGGGGTCTTCTTTGGTTCCATATGAAGCGTAAAATTATTTTTTCTGTATCTGTGAAAAATGATGTTGGTATTTTAACAGGGATTGCATTGAATCTGTAGATCACTTTGGGTAATATAGACATTTTAACAATGTTGATTCTGCCAACCCATGAGCATGGTATGGTTTTCCACCTGTTTACGTCCTCTGCTATTTCCTTCCTCAGTGTGAAGAATGGGAATTGTTTAAAAAAAAAAGGGGGAAAAAAAAAAAGAGTGTGCTCTCTTTGATTCTAACGGATGCTAATTGCTTCTGTAAATATGGCTTGCTGGCTTAGTGGAGCCCCCACGGTGGTAACAGGCCCCGGGGAGATAACCACAAGTTACTTCCTGATAAAGGGCTGGAGAGTCCCGGGGCCCTCCAACCAATTAACCAGATAAGAAGGGCAAGGCATAATCAGAAGCCTGTCCCACAACTTAAAAAAAAACAACCAATCAAAAGCCAGTCCCGTGGCTTGAAAACCAACCAATCAGGAGCCAAGACAATCAGCCACTTTTGAAAGAGCAAATTAATTAAGGGAGGGAGGGGGGATCCATCGCCCCCCGTGCATGTACTCTGCTAAAAAAAGTATAAAAGACATGCGCCCCCACTGCACGGGGTCCCTGCCCATGGAAAGAGATCACTGCGTTGGTGCTTGGGGCTTGGACCCTAGCTCGAGCTAGTCAATAAAACTCCTTTGCCTTTTTGCAGCCTCAGTGACTCTGTCTTTCTGTTCCCGGGGCCGAGGGGAACCGGCTCTAACAAGTGTTTCATAATTCTCCCTGTAGAGGTCTTTTACCTCCTGAGTTAAATATATTCCTAGATACTTTATTTTCTTTGTTGCTATTGTGAAGGGTATTGAGTCTTTGATTTCGTTCTTAGTTTGACTGTTATTGGCGCATATGAATGCCTCTGATTTGTGTGTATGGATTTTGTATCCTGAGACTTAAATAATAGCCTCGATATTGCCAGTCATCCCCACAGAACCTAAAATGTTTACTCTTTGTCCTTTATAGAAGTTTCCCCAGCCCAGCATGTCTTCACATTGGGCCACTATACTTTTGCCAATAATCGTAAAATTAAATTGGCAAGACTTGCATGGACATGAAGGGTAGTGCTGGTCACTATGGCTTCACAGAAAAGGTAGGTGATTCTGGATTCTAAGTAGTTCTTTGTGTTAGGTTTGTTCCAGGTGGGAACTCAAAAAGTATGTATATGGTTAATAGAAAACTGAGGTTTGTGAAACAATAGCCCCAGGAGTCTGGAGAGTCCAAGGAGGTTGTAAAATCTAGCAGACAGCTGCGGCACTCCTATCTCCCCTGATAAGGATGGAACTACCCCCCTCCCTTACCTCTGCAGGATGAGACTGACGCAGGGGTCCCAGAAATTGGTTGTTTAAAAAAATTTTTATTGCAGCAGCAGTTCTGGCTCAGGTACTCACTGCCCCCTGAGAAACCCTCTATAAAACCCAAGGCTTGCCCCTCCCTCAGGGTGGATGCTTTCTGGCCTCCACCCATCTGCACCCAGATACTAAAAATAAACTGCATTTTGCTGCACATGAGGCTTCGTGTCTCTCTCTCAGCTGCGGACCTAACACCTTGATCATTCATTGGAGATTCAGAAAGGCAGAGAGTGGGAGGGGGTTGAGAGATGAAAAATTACCTATTGGGTACAATGTATACTATTCAGGCGAGGGGTACACTAAAACCCCAACTTCACCACTATACAATTCATCCATGTAACCAAAAACCACTTGTAACCCTAAAACTATTGAAATAAAAAATTTCTACATTGCCTTCCAGATTTGAAGCAATGATATATGATAACACCATGCTCCATTCTTGAGATGGGACCAGAAGAAAAATAAAAACATTGAAATTTGATTGAGTTTAGGAAAGGGAAAAAATCCCTGCCTAACTTGAGGGATTTAATGGTATATTTTTTCTAAATGTAATATATATGAAATACGTTACTTGAAATTTTTTTTCAAAAATAGTTTTAGTATGCCAAAACATTTTTTATAGAATGAATATAAAATAGCAGTTGATTTCTCCAAAATTTTCAGAATTACTTGCACTGGAAGTCTAGATTAAAAGGGTCTTGAAACAAACAAAAAGTCTTGGGCTGTTGCCTCAGAACCGTCCTAGGAAGCCTGCCACTTTGTTGTCGGCCACGCTTAGCTCTTACGAGGTGACCTCATCCTTTCAGAAAAAATCTTTTTTTCATTCTTTGGAGGCTTGTGGTGAATTTGGCAGGACTCATTAAACACCTTCCAACACCTGTGATTTACCACCTCTTTAACACTCACATCTGAATGCATCCAATTCGGCTTTGCCCATTGTTTGCTAAGTAATTCCAGCCAAGTTAAATTGTCAAAATTCTTCTCTCTTCTGGGGAGGTTTTTAGTAATGCTGAGCTCTGAGCTATATGACCTTTTGATGACCCTATCTCAACTTGCATGAGCCATCACCAGCGGGAAATCAACAAACTCTGAACTCCTTGCAGTTCACATACCCCAGGGTAACTCCACAGCGCACCACTATACTTTTGTTAACAATGCCAACATTGAAAGGGCAGGACTTGCGTGCACCTAAAGGGTAGGGCGGGTCACCAACGCCTCAAGGGTGATTCTGGAGTCTGCGGAGTGCCTTGATCATTCATTGGACGTAGGGCATGTCAATCTTCACCTTTCAGCAAATGAGCTCAGAGCTCGCTAGGAGGGGACACCGGCCTTCGTTGGCCCTTCCGGCCCACCTCCCGTCAACTGTCACAAGCGCCTCTTTCCCCCGACTTGTGGGAACCGTCTCAGGTGCAGCCTTGGCGGGCCCCTCCCGGGATTAACCCCCTGCCCTTCCCGTCGTGGGGTCTCCTCAGGCTCCACTATAGAGTCTTGTCCCCTCAACAGCTGGCCCTCCGCCGCCCGCTCTGCCTCGCCTCAGGCCGCACTGCCAATGGCCTCCCCTCAGCGGCAGCCAGCTCCGAAGCCACCATCTTTGGCGTCGACGGCCCAGCGCGATCGCCGCCCGGCTGAGGCACCAGCTGCCGTCATGTCTGCCACGGGGGATCGAGGCCCGACCCAAGAGGGCGACGGAGGCCCGACCCAAGAGGGCCAAGCGGGCCCGGTGAGCCAGGCGGGAGCGTGGGCTGGAGCCGATGACGGGGTGGGCGGCCACTCCGGCCCCCACCACGGTGTCATGGCACCTGCGGTGGAGGCGGCCGGAGTCCAAAGGCCTGAGGGAGGCCTCGGGGAGGAGGAGGGTGGCCAGGCGGCAGCCCCGGCCCGAGCCCCTGAGGGCGGGAGCGCTGAGGAAGACTCCGACATTGGGCCTGCGGAGGAGGAGGAAGAGGAGGAGGCGGCGGGCCTGGATAGGATGGCGGACGCCCGTCGTTTCTCCATGGCGGCCTTTCGCTTCATGATCTTGGATACGGTCCACACCCTTCTCCGCCGCATGTACAACAACGACCACATCCTGATCCGGCCCCAGGACCGCCGCCCGGCAGCGGCACGCCGCCGCCCGGCGCCCAACCGCGACGGCAGCGCTAGCGCGAGCAGCAGTGGCGCGAGCCACGTCCCGGTGGTGCTCCAGGTGCCCGAGACGCCGGGCGCGAGGGCCGCGGCCCGCGAGGGCGAGGGCGACGGCGACGGCGGCGGCCAGGGCCCGGAGCGCCTCCCGGCGGGCGCGGCAGGCGGAGAGCCGCAGCCCCAGGAGCCGGCAGGCCGGGCGGCGGCGGAGGCAGCAGAACCTGTTATCCTGAGCGCCCGTGGTGAGGAAGGGACGGAGGGGCCGAGGCCCGCGGGGCGGCTCGGGGTAGGGCTGTGGCGCTGGGGGGGGGGTCGCTCGGGGCCCTGCTGGGCTCACGGCCGGGGTGGGGGGTGAAGCGGTCCCGCCCTCCCCCCACCTGGGGCCGAATGTGCCCCAAGGAATGGAAACCCAATTCCCTAGTGGCCTTTACAGTTTTGCAAAAGCATATTCTACCCTCTACCGGCCTGTGTTTGATAAGGGATCCGAGGTCATCCGTGCCTTTTATGAGCCGACAGAGGAATGTCAGGGGCAGACAGGTGTCCCGCAGGGAGCTTGGGAGGAAGTGGAAGGGAAGCCTGAAGGAAGACAGCCAGCAAATGGCACGTCTCATTTTCCGTTCATGGCTTGTAAAACTGTAAAGATTCTTAGAAAGTTGATCCCCAAAAATGATGAACTGATACAGGAGCCTTTGGTAAAATGAAATATTCAGGGGGTTGAGGATCCAGTGAGCATCTCCGTACAATTTGTCTTTGAGACAAACAACTATTTTCCCAACAAAGTTCTGACCGAAACATGTAGAATGGATCAGACCCGATGATTCTGATCCCTTCTTCTCCCAAGGACTAGAAGTAATCGGCGGCTTTGGGTGGGGGAGTTACTAGAAAAAGGGAAATAGTGTCACTGTCGAAACGATCAAGCAACAGAAAGTTGAGAGCCATGGAACTGTTGTCTCAACCAGTAGGAAGGTGCCCAGCTATTCTTTTCTTAGTCACTTCTGTCCTCCTGCTTCTCCTGAGGGCAGAGGACTGGATGTCACTATTGTTTCTAAATTGGGCTATTTTTTCCATGAATGAATTTTCCCAAAGTCTGTGTTATTTTTCACTAAAGAAATAACTAGATATCAGTATGACAACTTGGAAGAAGATGACAGCATAGATTTTATGGGGGAGGAAGAAACAGAAGCAGAAGAAAAAGAGAAAGAAAACAAAGAAGAGGAAGGACCTCAAAGGGACCTGGACCCAGGAGAGGGGAAGCCTACAGCATCCAGGTATCTGTGTATACGTTGAGTATTGCTCGACTATTCCTGGCATTTACTTCTTACCGACAGTTTATTTTTTAATTGTTCCGGTAAATTAATTAAGAAAAAGGTTGTTCAAGATTAGTTTAGAAATCAATTTAACTTACTTATGCTACTGGAATGTTCATGTACCTAATAATATAAAAATTCAGTACGTACTTCATGCCTACTAATTTGTTCTTGTGAGGGCTTTTGTCCTCTAGCCGTACGACTACTAACAAGTGGTAAATGTATAGACCTAGTACCTGAGACCAATATTTGTGTGGAAAACAGTTACCAGAAGCAGCAGCTAACATGGCCTGGGCCATGCGCTAGTTAGGCCTTCATTACCTGGCCACAGAAATACGGTCTCCCGTACTAACTAGAAGACAACACAACGCCTTTTGGAATGTGATTACTTACAAATAGCAAAAAGTTAAGACTTTCAAGTAGGACCACATTTAGTGATGAATACCTAAATATTTGTTGTAGATTTTTGTATTTTATGTGACAGGCAAAAGTAAAGAAACTTAGTCCTAGTATGATTGTTTATCAATTAATTGATAATTAAGTCTCAAGGTATATCTTTGAGTATGCTGAAATGATAAACTAACATTTTTGTTTTTTCTTTTCCTTTTCCCCCCACATTTTCACAGCTGTGTATTTCATAATAACAGCCTCATAACTACATGGTAGATATGGAAACCCAGGGACTGGGAGGGAGGGAATATTATTTGTGGAAGGAGCACAGGCTTTTAAGTCAGAGAGATTTCTTTAAATCTCTCCAGAAAAAAAGAAAAACAACGAGCATTTCTGGTGTTAGGCAAGAGGGAAACAAGGTTGGTGTGATCACATGATTGAAGCCATTGGTCATCAGCACCCTGATATCCAAGGATTTAAGTTACAAAAGGAAAATATATTGTTCTTCTCTACGTGTTCAGATATGACACACAAATGCAGCAGATATACAAAGGGACTGACGATTTTCTTAGTTTTAGAAAGCAGGTTAGTATTCTATAATTGGTAATTTTCTCTCATTTTATTCCATAGTTTGGAGTAATAGAAACAAAAGGATGGAGAAAGAAGAAAGAATCTGTTCTTCACTCTTTTTAGGGTCCTTGGTTTTTAGAAGCTCAAGCGATTTTCATCAATACTGATTTCATTCCAAAATTCATCACTCAAAAAGTGATACCTGAGTTTTCTCTTACCTTTTACAGATATGTTTGACAGAATTTGTTCAAGTTAAAAACACAAGTTTGTTTTAGATGAATAAGTTGAAATATAGACAGATGTTTCCAAGATAAATAACACTCAAATCTCTGTTTTACCTCTTTTTGTTTTGGCCCCCTTTAACTTCCACTGAAAGGGATCATTGGTCACCATTTGTAAGCTTATTTTAAATGATTTTATTGCAGCCAAAGTAATTAAAATATCAACTTTAAAACAGTTTTCGTAAAGAGATGGAGTTCAAGCTTTTAGTTAATGCTGCGCTGTCTACTACGTTAGTCGCTAGCCATGTGTGGCTACTGAGCACTTGAAATGTGGCTAGTTCGATCTCGATGTGCTGTAAGTGAAAAATAATGTAAAATATCTCTGTAATAACTAATTACATGTTGAAACGATAATATATTGGTTTAAACAAAATACAGTATTAAAATTACTTTCACCAGTTTCTTTTCTCTTTTTTAATTGCGGTCGCTAGAACACACATGTGACTCGTGTTATATGTCTATTGGACAGCACTAATCTCGAGAATGGTTTCAAAGGAAACCTCATAGTGGCCCAGCTTCCCTGGAGGTCACGTGGTGCTGCTGAGCCTGGGCCAGACTTTGACTTAGGGCAGTGGTTCCAAAGCGTGGTCTCTGGACCACCATCAGCAGCATCACCTGAGAACTTGTTAGAGATGCAAATTCTCAGGCCACATCCCTGACCTCTGAATCAGAAACTGATTCTCTGGGGTGGGGCCAGCAATCTGTGTTTTAACGAGCCCTCCAGGTTCCTCTGATGAGCACACCAAGGTTTAAGAACCACAGGTTTAGATCAGCGGAGGAAGATGAGTTTCACCTACTGTCAGACCAGCCTTAATTCCCTGGCTTGGGACTGTTGCAGGTAAACTGAATGGGACAGCAAGGACTAGGCTGGGGAGGGGACTAGAACTCACAGGGGCTGAGACACAGAGGGGCAAAGACAGGGTGATGGCAGCAGAAAAATGCATAAGGGAAAAAGCTGGTTCCAGAAGGATACAAACATGATACCATGTATGTGAAGTCTAAGAAAACATACAGATGATTGCCACATTTGTGGGTACATACAGAGAGACTAAAAGGCACGCATGTGAGAGATGGATACAAATGTAGCACGGGGAACGGTGTGGTTGGGAAAGATAAACACCTCATTTAGGATGGTGGTTACCTCTCAGGGAAAGAAAGGGAGGGGGATTCTATTGGGGAGGGCTCCGCAGTGGGCTTCTGCTGTTTGTAATGTATTTCTTAAGCTGGGTGGTGGATACATGGATGTTTATAGCAGTATTCTCTATACCTTTGTGTAGATCTGAAATATTTCCTAATACCAAAGGAGACAAGGAAAAAGAGGAAAGGGAGACGATGGGCTTGATCTCTAGACTCTGTTTAAGGGGGGAAAATGTGAAGTCATATGTGACCAGAGTAGAGGATCAGAGAAGGGGAGGGGTGCAGCGGTTGAGGCTAGACAGCTTCATTTCTGCATTTAGTGAAGGCTTCCTAGCTGTTCTCTTGGTAGCACTGATAGCTTCTCTCATATTCTGTGGTAGCACACCTTATAGTCAAATTGATACTACCATTTTTTAAATTGAGGTGAAAGTCATAAAGCAAAATTAACAATTTTAAAGTGAACATTTCAGTAACATTTAGTGCATTCATAATTTTGTGCAACCACTTCTATTTAGTTCCAAACCATTTTCCCCTCCAGCTGATGGCAACCGCCAATCTGCCTTCCATCTCTGTGGACTGGCCTACTCCAGACATCTCACATAAGCAGAATTTGCATCTGGCTTCTTCATTAGCATAATATTTTCGAGGTTCATCCACATGTTAGCATGTATCCATGCTTCATTCCTCTTGAAGACTGAATAATATTCCACTGTATGTATATACCACAATTTGCTTATTCTTCCGTTGATGGACACTTGGGTTGTTTCCAGCTTGTGGCTGCTGTAAATAGTGCGGCTATGAACATTCGTGTCCAAGTATTTCTTTGTGCATGATTTATATGTGTGTGCATTTACTCCCCCTTCCCTACTCTCTGCATTGTGAACTTCTGATTTGTTGGGACTTTAAAGGGTTTCATTTATCTTCCTTTCTCAAAGCCTTAGGCACTGAGTTTTCCACCTAGTAAGTGCTCAGTTAAAGTCTGTTAAAGTGAAGTAAACTTACCACTTCCACAACCTTCGTTTTTATACCAGTATTAATGTTTTAAAATGTACTATCACATAGTCTTCCTTATGGCTAGAACCACATCGTGAGATGGAGGCCCAGGGCCCCTTGTCACCATTACCTAAACTGAAAGGGCAAGCCAATACATAGATTTCCATATAGTGTGATTTGAGGGGCTTCAAACTGGCTCTGATTTGTTAGTGTTTGTGTTGCATAAGTTGTTAATATAGTATTGCTCTTAGATTCGGGCAAGAAGAAGGACCTCTGTCCTGACAGCCATGCTTTAGAGGCCCCACTTTGGCCGTCTTCCAGCCACACTTCTCCCTACAGGACCAGGAACCTGTGGGAACAAGGGGCACCTCCCTGCTAGGCCTTGTTCCAGGTACCTGGGACCCCTGAACAGTCCCAAGCCTGCTGCCAGGGCCTGCATGCTCCTCTTGGGGCTGTTCTCAAGAGGGCTGTCCTTGGGAGGGCTGACTGTCCTACCAGGATATGCGATCCCAGGCCTAAGGGGTAGCTGTATGGCCAGGACAGGGCAGGAGGCCTGGTCTAGAAGCCAGGCCATGGCCGGGGGAGGGAAGAAGGGGGTCAGCTCTTCTCACACCATTCGGACAGGCTTAAAGAAGTCTGAGAATTCCAAATTCTAACC
This sequence comes from Lemur catta, assembly GCF_020740605.2. Taxonomy (NCBI): domain Eukaryota; kingdom Metazoa; phylum Chordata; class Mammalia; order Primates; family Lemuridae; genus Lemur; species Lemur catta. The sequence continues at coordinate 20,523,010 of NC_059155.1, forward strand.
TTGTCTTTCAGGTCATTTTGAAGGTACATTTGTCATGGAAGGATATAAACCAGTAAATAAAACATGTTGTATTAGTTGATTTAAATATGTCAAATATTTGGACATAAGTATCCCGAACTGAACTCTTGTTCTGAACCCTACAAATGTTACAAATGTTACAGGAAGGCCAGGCTACATATCTGGTCTATAACCCCGTTCTCTTCCTCTCTGTGTCACATTTTGTTACCTGAGCACGGGGGAGCCACTTGCTTCTGAAAAGGGCTTGTCCCGGCAGCCCATCTTGCTGTAGCACTTGGACCCAGTCCCCGAGCCAGGCTGGAGTACAACCACCACCCACCTTGTCGCATCTATTCACCCCAGGTGCACCCCCTCCACCCAGATGGCTTTGCTCCCCAGGTGTTCATACACAAACCTCTTCAATAGCACCTCTGGTACCAGTGCCCACCTGGAGGCCATCAGCTCGGCCAGGCACACCTGTGCAGAGGCCCGTCCTGTGCAGCACAACCACTTAAGAACATGTTGCTTCTCTGACAACCTTCAGGTCTGAGTTGTCAATAACCTATTTGATATCCCTGCCCATGTCACAGATTGAGACAGACTGCAGAACAGGCTTTATTCAATTTATTTGCTTTGCATATATCAAAAGTCAAGAAAGTGAAAAGAAGCGAAAAACTTGTCAGAATGTGCCTTTAGGCATTTAAAAAGAACTTAACCTCTTCATTTAAAAAAAGCTTTATTGTTAGCTGTGGAAAAGAAATTATTAATGGAGAGTTCTCAGAGTGAGAATAACCTAATAGAGGTCCACTGTGAGAAAAGGGGGAAGGGAGGTGTAGCAGCTAATCTACCAGGATTCCCTGGGTATAGGGCATCTACCTAAACGAACTGTTCACTATGGGAATACAAAGGAAATAAAATGCAGTCAATTGAAAATCTAGCATTATCAAAAAGACTAAATTAGCATATCAGGATAAATAAATGTTTTATAGAGAAAATGCAAAATCCAGCAAGCGATTGTACGGTGTCACATTATACCATCATCAGCAAAACCCAGCACCAAGTGTTTAGCTCCGGCCCCTCACTGCCTCTCTGGGCGTTTTTGCATGGGGCGGCACCCCACTCAGAACGCAAAGGCACAGTTAGGTGCCCAGGCCTGCATTTCTGTTTTAGCAAAGTAGCCCGGAGGTAACAGAGGCAGACACAGGGATGCTGAGAACTCACTCTGGGTCTCCTAGGAAAATGAGCTAGTTTTACTGCCCAGGCAGCCCTCCCTTAGTGTTTGGTGGGTTTGGGGGATGGAATAAAGAGGAGGATGTAGAAAGGAGGATTTAAGTAACTTCCAGTGAACCTAGATGAGAATCTCGGGTGGTCTGCAACTCGGAAAGACAGCCAATTAAGGAACTGACTCTGGGGGTAAAGGTGCCTATGTCATCACTAAGCAGCCTAGGAGTTTTTACTGGAGGCAGTGCTACAAAAGAAAAAGACTGAATGGCAGGATGGAAAGGAAGGAGTTAACATTTCCTGGGATTTGCCCTCTCCCCTCACAGCTGATCATCCTTCCCATTCTGAACCTTCCCCTCCCACTATCCCTTTCTGGCCTTCCCTCTTCCCATGGTTGGGGATGAGTGGGTCACAGAGAGGTGGGGGCTCTCCAGCCTCTAAGAATGAGGGTGGGGAAAGACTGATTTGATCACCAAAGGCTTCCAGTTAGCAAAAAGTTCGTTTCTCTGTGGCTTTGGGATTGCAGTCTTGCTTTGGGCTAAAACTTTACGAAGCGGAGACCCTGAGGAAGACGGGCTACAGGGAGTTATCGCCCTGAAGGCTGGAGCCAGAGGGAACGGAGCTCTCTGGAGGCTCCAGACTTGCATCAAGGCGGTGAGCTTGCCATCTATCTGCCTGATGGAAAGGACAGCTTCTGGTGTCTGTAGAACAACAGGATATGTACAAGGAGTAATTTCTGGGCAGTTGGAGAGGGTCACAGTAGTGTTGGGCCAAGAGGCCAAACACTGAAGGAGTAACCATCCGTAGGAGTACAATCATCCCCTGGAAGCATTCTGTCTTATAGGGAGGTGCTCACTGCTGCCAGGCCAGCAACAGGTTGACGTGGGGCATGTGCAAAGAGGGCACTCTGTATAAGTGCTCTGTGTGTTATTGTCGCCCAAGGTGAAAGCATTGCGGGTGAGGAGGTGCTCCCAGGGATTCGGGGAAGGTGTTTCAAGGGGTAGCAAACTGATTGGGGGAATGGCTGTGCAAAATTTTTCTTGGAGGCCCAGAATTTTCACTTGCACCACCTCTTTTAGGAGCCTTTGCAAAGCCTGGAGCAACAACCGAGTAACTGAAGCATTTATCTAGGCTTATAAATCTTAAAAGCCAATTCTTGAGCCAAATCATCTGGATGTTCCCATCAGAATTGCTTTATTTGGTCAAGGGAAATGACCACCTTTTAGTTGCTCTGACAAAATGTTTTTTGCTTTCTCCCTTCTAAAGCACATTATCCAAAGCTAAAGATTTTGCAATTCTACAGCAGTGCAAACACTTGCCGTGGTTTTTATCGAGGAAATGCTGGGTTTCCGGATGCTGGTAGTGACTGTACTGAAGGTTAGGCATTCATGGCATTTATTTCATTCAAATAACTATGTTTTGATTCCCATTTCTAAGGGGTTTTTTGCTTAATAAAAAGCGGTAACAGTAAAGAGATCACTACATAGAATTAATACAGCTATTGGCAATTATCGTTTAAAATGCTGAGACTCCACCCAGGAGCTATTCCATGATCTCTGCCATGTGGCTCCATGCTTTGGCTTTCTTCTTGGCCATGGAGAACCAGACAGGTTCAATCGGCTCAACCGGCTTAACCGGCTTAACCAGCAGCTGTTGGGATGCAGCTGGGACAGTTGAAGATCCTTTGGTTTCTTTCCCCATGGTAGGTACTTGTGGTATCTTCTGATCTTCAAATCCAACTGGAACCACAGCAAATAACACACAAGCAGTGAGAAAACCCGGAGATATTGAGGTATGTTGTTTATGGGATGCAATAAAATGTTTCCTCCTCTCAGCTTTCCTCTGATCCCTTGGCTCTTAGAGATCTCCAACTCCTTTTCCCTTCATTGCTAGGCTTCTAAAAGTCAGTGCATGGGCAATGTCAAATGGGTAAAGTCAACACAGCTGTGGCCACAGGGACCTGGACAGGGGAGGGCCTGAGAGGTAATACCTAGAGATGGAACTGCCAATCTTTGGGCAGTTACTACTGGATTGTCTTATACTTTTGAACTGAGACCAGAGGAGAAACATATTGTATCTGCTCATTTTCTAAAATTTCAAATAAAGCAATATTATTTTTGCTTTGCCAATCCATGATGTCATGTGAAATGAAATGACTGATAACTCAATAGACGCACCCAGTAAAAGTCTATGCTAAACAATATCGTACCACCTACCTTGGCCAAGTTGACTACTACCCTATTACCCAATTCCACTCCCTCCTCCTCATCCTGCTTTAGGGTTGATTTACTCAGTGGCTCAGACTCAACCAAAGGTTCTCAATCCTGGCTATGCATTAGACCCACCTAGGGCTCTTTTAAAAGTAACAATGTCCCTGACATTTCCTGAAGCAACTGAATTAGAATCTCTATGGATGGAGCCAGGGCCTTTTTTTTTTTTTTTCCTGAGACAGAGTCTCGCTCTGTTGCCTGGGCTAGAGTGCCTTGGCATAAGCCTAGCTCACAGCAACCTCAAACTCCTGGGCTCAAGCAATCCTCCTGCCTCAGCCTCCCGAGTAGCTGGGACTACAGGCATGCACCACCATGCCTGGCTAATTTTTCTATATATATATTTTAGCTGTCCATATAATTTCTTTCTACTTTTAGTAGAGACGGGGTCTCGCTCTTGCTCAGGCTGGTCTCCAACTCCTGAGCTCAAACAATCCGCCCGCCTCAGCCTCCCAGAGTGCTAGGATTACAGGCGCCTGGCCTATAGGCACTTTTTAAAAAGCTCTAATTGCTTTTTAAATCACTGTGATTCTAATGCACAGTGGGAGTTGAAAAACAACAGGAGTATAGTGCCTGTGAGGCCTTTAATGGTTGTAAGCAGGTCAGCTGCTGCTATTTCATATAATGGGTTCTGAATTCCTAGTCTAATTTCTTCATGAGAGGGATTAAAGGAGAGAGAAAAGATGGTTCAATATAAATCCATCCTCCCCTCATCCCTGCTCTGGGTGAAAAAAGTCCCTCAGGCCCACAACTCTTACTGATAAGATCATATTCTATTATATCTCAGCACAGTATTTTTTTAGCCATCAACATTTCCCCACCTCTCACATCCCTGCTCAGAATACAGAGGGACTGAAAGGAGCTTTTTAAATAATTAAATACAATTCAATACCATTGGGCCTTTAGAGTGAATTATTTTCAACAGCTTAATTGGGGATGTTGAAGGTGAGAAAATACTGCTTTGCTATGAACTGGAAAGTGACTTGGTATTTTCCTCTCGCTTACCCAGGCACAAGAATGTTTTAGTGACCACAGTCTTGTGCCTAGACAGCTTCTTTGATGAAGTGAAAGACTAGAAAACCCTCTGAAAGTTACACATTAGACTTAAATTAGTCATAATAATTGGATTTTCCTAAAACAAGCTGATATCTGTAGCTAATCAAAGAGCCACGAGAGAATCATGAAGCTGATTTGAGAGGTAAGAGACATGTATTACCTGAGCTTGAAAGTGCAAAAGTTTCACAACATTCTGCCAGGGCTGTTCTTTTTTTGGGGGGTGGGGAGGGTGTCCGGGTGTGTGCTTTTACCTGGTTTGGTAGACTTAGGTAGCTTCATCTGTGCTGTCTTCCCCTGTCTACGGACATCAGAAGTTAAAATCATTTTTGGCTGGTTTTCATTTGCAGGGTCAGTTCCCTTTAATACAAAAATGAAAACAGAAAGCTTGTAAGTCCTGACATAAAAACAGCAAATTATTCAGAAGACCAGAGGTTGCAAGCCCTGTCCTGGGTATTATGAGTTCAAAAGTAATCGAAAGGAAAGAGATTAGATATAGATATAGTTAAGGAAAGAAATAGCACTTAGCCCCTTGGTTTGGAATTTAGGTTCACAAAACCTAAGCTAGCTCAAGTTTATCACTTTTCAGGCCTGAAAGAAAATTGTCTAATTATACAAACAGTGTAAGCAGGTTAACATGAGAATTAGTTAACTAGAGAACAATCTTTTCCCTAGCACTTTACCAGCACTTAACAGCAAGCTAACAGAATGTGGTGGTTACAAACAAATCTGATCAGCTCATTGATGTGAGTTCCATGGGGCTTCTACTTGTACTTTTCAAAATTTGCTGACATATGACTTGAAGCACTGCCTGTATTAGAAAGTGATATAATTGTAGATCTTTTGAAAGTTTTAGTTTAGGCTTTTTCAAATTAACCTCTCCATAACTGGTCTAAATTCATGAGTTTATGTACACTAGTGTATTTCCTCCCGACAAAAGCTTAAACCAAGGTGGACTTTATCCCTGTATGATCCTGCTCCCATGTAGATACTAATGATGAAAAAGAAAAGATCTTTAGGCTGGGTATGGTGGCTCACGCCTGTAATCCTAGCACTCTGGGAGGCCGAGGCAGGAGGATTGCTTGAGCTTAGGAGTTCGAGACCAGCCTGAGCAAGAGCAAGACCCCGTCTCTACTAAAAATAGAAAAATTAGTCGGGCACAGTGGCGTGTGCCTGTAGTCCCAGCTACTCGGGAGGCTGAGAGAGGAGGATGGCTTGAGCCCAGGAGTTTGAGGTTGCTATGAGCTATGAAGACACCACTGCACTCTAGCCAGGGAACAGAGCGAGACTCTATTTCAAAAAAAAAAAAAAAGAAAAGAAAGAAAGAAAGAAAAGATCTTTAAAGCAAAGAATTAAACAGGTCCTCACAACAAATGGTGGTCCCTCAACAAATTTAGTAAGCACTTAAAAGTATAGGAACTTAGATACATCTCTTGATATGTAAATGTGATATGTTTTCTTGAGTCAATTTTCTGCACTTTTGATAAGAGGGGAGCAAGGCATCATCCCATCATCCCTGACCTACATGTGGTACTATTAGCCTAGTTCACCATGGAACATATTTTTCAACCTACAGGTAGGTGCCACTCCAAACCAAATCAATATGTAGAAATCCAAACATCAAACAGAGAAAGGGAAATTGTTATGTACTGAAATGGAAAGGTGCCCAGAAACAAAGTGTTAAATGAAAAAAATAGTATTTATGGTTTGATTCCATTTATAAAAATATATATTCATATGTATAGGCGTAAAATATCTGTAAAGGATAGTCACTCAACTCTTACCCCAGTGGTTACCCTTTGGGTTTTTTAAAATGACTTACTCCTTATTTTTCAATCAATATCATGGAAGCCTTCTCTAGAATATTTAGGGCAGGCTTTGATTTATAGACTCTACATATCCACTACTTTTTACAAACCCCTTAAGAGCATAAAGTGGGGCACGTTTTTATAAGTACAAAGCAAGTCTTCCTCCCCCACCCCGCAAAGAGTCCTCCTGCCTTGATAAATGCTCCCAAAGAGAGGAGGAGCTGCATGTCTGGCAAAGTTCCCAATGGAAGCTTAATCACTGGCTCCAGCAACCTTTCGGAGTGTTTTCTGCACCGCCCTAGGTCCTACCCTATATTTAGGCTCCTTAGTCTCAGCCTTGGCTCCAGCTCTGCTCTTGGTTTTTGGCTCTTTCATAGGATCGTGGGCCTGGAAATGCCTCTGCTTCTGCATTCCCATGGTTATCCAAGCTGGCTCTGAGACGGCATCATCTGACTGTCGACCAGGATGCTTTGCTGAGAAAGGAATGAAAGGAGTTAGAACTGAAGCAAGGTAGTCAGGGTCTTGTTGTTGTATTTGACTATTGTTTAATTCCTATGGATAGTCAAAAGAAACATGCTCTTCAAATACACTTTGGGAGGAGGTAGGCAGGGTCCTGAGCCTGGCTGGGGCTTACCAATAATAATGTCCCAAATAGAATCCTTGTTAATTGCCAAACGAAAATAAACAGATATCAAGTAGAGAAGGGGCCCCTTCTTTTGTGCCCACCCCCCACACACCTTGGCAAGGTAGGTGTTCCTTGGGTAGTTTAGAAGCTGTACTTAAAAGTGAGCATACTGTCCCCTTACTGGCCCTTTCCTTTCCTTGTCCATCCCTCTTCCCACCCCCAAATCAGGGTAGGACAATGGTTGCTAGGTGGCTGGGAAAATTCCTAGGAAGCCAGAGGCTCAGTCCATTGATGTCATTCCTCTCACTCCAAGGAAAATCTTGGAATATTTTTAACATTGCAGTGTCTCACGCAAGTGTGTGGCTACAGAGGTGTGGTTACAGGCATATACAAGACTATGTGATGGTGAGTGTGAATGTACAAAGGTTTGGGGAGAGTGCACCAAAGATCACCTAGCTCTGGATTCTTAGATATTTCAGGTAAATGAAGAAACTTGAGAGTACAAACATTTACAGTAAATTAAGATTTCAGGCTGAGAGTCTGAACATAATGCTCTATTAATAAGTTGGCTTTAAAAATCCACATGGTGCTGGGGAGGAGCACAGTACATGTAAAAGTATTTTGAGAAAAGCATAAAATTCCATCCAAATGTAAGGTGTACACAGAGTGGAGGAAGAGGGAATGGGGAGATGGTCATGTGTCCATTATGGAATGTGGATGTGTGTCTAGAGGAGAAGACTCAAAATTAACTACTTCCAAATCTATTAATCTAGAATGGGGCACTATCTTGCCAAATCTACAAGCCAGCCCTAACAAAGCTTCAACTTACTAGGCGAGGCTAGGAGAAACTTTAAGGCCTATTTAAGGCTTTGTTTCCAGTTCTTCCTTCTACTTGGTACCTACTTGCCATCTGCAGAGATAAAAGTCTCACCTGAGGTCTTGTAAGCAGGTTTCTTCTTGGCCATGCCTTCAGATTTGGACTTGCTATTTTGCTTCTCTGCAAAGCCAGATATTGCAGTGAGGTTCTCTGCAGTGTTCAGGAGCCCCTGGGAAGAGCTGCTTCTGATCTGACATTCCCTACCTGCAGAGGATGAGACTGGACCCAAGGGCAAGGAAGGAAGCTCGGTAAAGTGATCTTGTTGCTCACTTTTATACTTCTGTGAGGAAGGGATTCTTTTCAGTCGAACTCCAAAAAGCTTTTCAACATCAGCCTCATTGGATAAATCTGAATGGTGGTTATTATTTCTACCATCACTCTCAAGAACTTCTTCCTTAGAGTAAGTGCCGCCAGAAATGGATGTTTGCCAGGCAGGATCAGTGGTAAACTTCCCAGGTTTGGTAGCAGGCGTCAGGATGCTCTTAGTGAGGTCTTCAGAACCTTGGCTGTGCTTCTTGGTTTTGTTTGGAGCAGCTGAGACTCTTGGTAGGGACCAGCTGCCAGCACTGCTCTCAAAAATGGTTCCCTCAGCAGGAGCAGAACTTGAATAAACGTGTTGCTGATATTCAGGGTCTCCAAAAGCCTGGAAAGGGTCACTGGGGGGCAGGTGCTCCTCAGGACTGCTCCACTTTACAGGTATGTTCACTGAGCCCATTGGGAAAATCTGTGGCTGGATTTCAGACCCATCCAAGGCTTGGGAAGGGCATCTGGAAGGCATCTGCTCTTCATATTTCTTGCCCTCTTCAGAAAAGCTCTTAGAAACTGAGGAGATTTGTTGCTGGTGCTCAAGCTTCCCTAAGTCCTGGGAAAGCTGTCTCATAGGTGGCTTCTTTTCAGAACTGCTCCACTTCATAGGAGTACTTTCTGAATATGAGAAACCTTCTTGTGGGTCTTTGGGCCTCCCCGCGGACTGGAAAGGGTGCTTCACAGGCAGCATCTTCACAGAAATGCCTCGCTCAGGGTCAGCATTCTCCCAGTCTGAGAACCCTTGGTGCTTGACTTTAGGCTTCGAGGAAGATTTAAAAGGATTGTGAGACAGAGGATCCATGTAAATGCCTCCCTCAACAGCAGGGCTCTCGGAAAAGACGTGCTGTGCCATAAACTTCACGAATGACTGGGAAGGAGCCCTGGGACACTGAGATTTCTTAGAAATGCCTTCTTCAATAGCAGTGTTTTCTAGACGTGAGGACATTTCCTGAACTCTAGACTTCACCGAGAACTGGGTAGGATATGTGGGAGGCAGTGGCCTCTCAGAAGTGCCTGCCTCAACAGCAGCGTTGTTAACACTTGAGGACATTTGCTGGACTCTCTGTTTCACAGTGGACTGGGACTGACTTCTGGGAATTGGCAGCTCTGAAGAAATGCCCTTCTCAGTGGCAACATTCTCTGGACCTGCAGAGACTTGTTGCTTGAATTTCAGGTTCACCGAAGGCTGGAAAGCATATCTGGGAGGTATTGGCTCCACGGGACCGGTGCTCCTTCCTGCAGAAGTGCTCAGTGAGCCTGAGGAGACTTCTTGCTCAAATACTGATCTCATCCGGGGCAGAGAATGAGGTCTGGGACGCCTTGACTTCATAGAAATGCTCCCCTCAGCAGCAGAGCTCTCTGGACCTACAGAGACTTGTGGCTTGAATTTAGGGTTTACCCATGGCTGGAATGGGCGTCCGAGAGGCATGGGCTCCACGGAACCACTCCATTCTGCAGAAGCACTCACTGAACGTGCAGAGACATGTTGCTCAAATATAGGGATCACCCATGGCTGGAAACGGCATCTGGCAGGCATTGGCTCCATAGAAATGCTCCCCTCAGCCGCAGCACTTTCTGGACCTGCAGGGACTTGTTGCTCAAATTTAGGGTTCACCCATGGTTGGAAGGTGTGTCTGGGAGGCACTGGCTCCACAGGACCACTCCATCCTGCAGAAGTGTTTGCTGAGTTTAGGGTAATTATCTGTGGCTGCACTTTAGGCCTCCCCAAGGGCTGGGAAGGGCATCCAGGAGGCGGCAGCTCCACAAAAATGCCTTCCTCAATGGCAGTGCTTTCTGAGACTTGCTGGACTTGAGGATTTGTGAAGTGCTGGGGAGAATATTTGGAGAGAAGAGGCTCCGCAGAAATGACTGTCTCAGCAACACCCTCTGAACCTAAGAACACGTTTTGTTGAACTTTAGAGTTCATCATGGGCTGGGAAATAAGTTTAGGAGGCAGAGGCTTCATAGAAATGCTCCCCTCAACAGCAGCACTCTCTGCACCTTCGGAGACTTGTTGCTTGACCATTGGCCTCACCAAGGGCTGGGAAGGACATTTAGTAGGCAGCAGCTCCATAGAAACAGCCCCTTCCATACTTGTAATTTCTGAACTGGAGGAGACTTTTTGCTCAACTTTCGACCTCATCAGGCGCTTAGAATACATTCTGGGAGGCAGCGGCTCCATACATATGCCCCACTCCGCAGCAATGCTCTCTGGACCTGCAGAGACTTGTTGCTCCCAGGTAGGGCTCACCCCTGGCTGGAAAGGGCGTCTGGGAGGCATAGGCTCCGCAGAACTGCTCCATTCTGCAGCAGTGCTCACTGAGATGGCGGAGACTTGTTGCTCAACAGTAGGCCTCCCAGTAGGCTGAGAAGGGTGTCTGGGAGCCAGTTGCTGCACAGAAGCATTCCCCTCTTTGGAAGGGTTCTTTGAAACTGAAGTGACTTCTTCTTGGTCTTCGGGCTTCGCCAAGGCCTGGGCAGGGTGTTTGAGGGGCAGATCTTCCTCTGAGCTGCTCCAATCCTCAGCACTGTTGTACTTTTCAACATAACTATCGAAATCTGTGGAGAATTCTTCATCTTCAGGCTCCTGTGAGGACTGGGAAGTGTATCTGGGGACCAGCTCCTCCTCAGAGCTGTTCAAGTCCACAAAAAAACTTTTTGATTCTGACAAAACTTCTTGTTCATCTTCAAGCTTCTCCAAGGACTGGGAAGAGTGATTGTGAGCCAGTTCCTCAGAACCGCTCTCCTCCTTGGGAATACTCTCTGAATCTGAGGAGACTCTTTTAGCTTCAGGCTTCCCCAAAGACTGGGGAGAGCATCCAGGAGGCACCCGCTTCTCAAAATGGCTTAATCCCACAGCTAAACCTTCTGATTCTGGGAAGACTTCTTGTTCATCTTCAGGCTTCCCCAAGGACTGGAAAGCGTGTCCAGGAGCCAGCTGCTCCTCAGAACCACTCCCCTCCTCTGAAGCACTCTCCGAATCTGAGGGGACTTCTTCAGCTTCAGGCTTCCTCAATGACTGGGCAAGGCTTCTGGGAAGTAGCCTCTGGGCAGAAATGCCTCCCTCAGCTGTAGTACTGGTAGCACCCATCATACCCCAAATGCTTGTTGCAAAGGCCTGGAGAGCATTTCTAGGAAGCTTTCCTTTGTGGATACTTGGGACATTGTGGGCTGACTGCATTTTGTATTGGGCATTTTGTGAACAAAGACTGAAAGCTTCTTTCTCTTCCGGCTGGATATGAGAAGGATCTGTGACCATCTGAGCCTCTGCTGCCACTGATAGAATGGCCTCTTTTTGGGTTGTAAAAAGGCTTTTCTCCATTGGTAAAAGAGAAGCTCTGGCTTCTGTCTTTGTAGCTCCAGAAGCCTCCTCTTCATGGCATGGTAGTGAACCACTAGCCATGGACTCTTCCACGTCTTCAGGAATGGGTTGTGCTGATGCTTTTCTGGCTTCGAAGTCTATGCCGACATTTCTCTTGCCTGTGTCATCTTTATCTGAAAGAAACTCCTGAGAAGTGATGGTTTCTGCTTGTGCAGTTGTAGGCTTCTCCACGACTTGCTCCTCCAAGGGCAGATGGCAGAAATTTCTGTCAGTCTTATCAGTAGATGAGTACCCAGCTCTGTGGCCCAGGCTGTACCTTTTACTGGATTGTTTAAATCTTCTTCCTTTGGATCCACACTCACTCATCCTGGAAGTACTTGATCCTTTTCCTCTCCATCTTGTTCCATATGCTGCTAATACTGGATAGCCCAGACTTGCAGCAGCATTTGTGTTTAGAGCCTGATCTGTTATCTTCTTATCATAAATCTCAGTTTTGTTGTTCTGTTCCTGGCTTGAGAGACCTGTACCAAAGACAAATAAGGAAAGGAGAAACATATGTGCTTTTGACTTCCTAAAATAAGAATACTATGCCCTGGCCCAATGGGTACCTATTTGCTACTGAATTCCCTAGTATGGAGAAGTGGCTGTTCAGAAGACAGAGAGTAACTTGGTCACTATTAGCCTTCTGCAGTTCGGACATTTTTAAATCAGAAGGAAATGCCAGTTTTATGAACTGATTCCTGGGTTGGCTCATCACCATTTTATCAACAGTCTGGTCCACCATTGGGTGTGAGAAATATCAAAAGGCAAAATTTGAACTTATAACAATGATTACCTTTGAGGAAACTGACTGGGGCAGGGGGAAGGGAAATTTTTACTTTATATTTAGCTCTTCTATTTTCTACTTAATGTTTATCTGAACTGCTTGAAATTTCATTTCGTATGCATGTATTGCTTTTATTTTAATTTATTTTTTTGGAAAGGTATCAATAGGAGTTATCTGGGAGGTTGAGTTATGGCCCTCTTTTCTTCTAATTTCTCCTCTCTTGTATTAAAATAATCCTGTGTAATATACATGCAAAGCAATTCTTGGAACACCTTAACAGGCCTCTGGTCAAACACAAGGTAGCAGTTATATAGATTGCTCCTCTCCTTTCTAGTGCTTTCCAGTACTTTGTCTAAGGAACTTAATTTGATCCCCAGGTGAAAGGACTCCTTGCTGCCTTCCTTCCCTCACCATCTGCTGTATCCCTAGCTCCATCTAGTGGCTTCATATCGCATCCAGCGCACATCTCACATCCAGCATACAGTGCTGGAATAGCTGGTTGTGCTCCAAACCACTCCCATTATATGGAAAACCAACCAAAGTATCTGCCCCAAGGGTATTGACTTGGTTCTAGCCTGTGTGTGTAAAAGAGACAACTATTAAAAAAATAAATCTGAAAACAACATAAAATATTACTCATTTAATCTTTCTTTCTATTTTTTTGCAGGACAGTTTTGTGGTTTTGTTAGTTTTCGTGGGAAAATGTGTTTGGGAATATCCTGTCTTTGAACCCACATATGAAATCCTTTGTGGCAAAAAGATGAATAACTATTCAACTTAATTTGTGGAACTGGATTTTGTTTTATCAAATATTGCTTGAAATTAGCTTGCCTTCAGCTGGAGCCAACATCCACATATGCACACACACAAACACACAGAGAGATTTTCACTCGGGTGGTATTTGTTGTTTGGGGATTTGACAGATGTTGGCTGCCAAGGACATCTGTTTGCAGCTGCCCAAGCTCTCTCTGCCCCTGGATATGGGAAATGGTCTCACTGTTAACACAAGACCTTTTCTCTCTATTGGAAGAGAAAGGCTACTTTAAAAAATGATTTGGGGGGCCAATTCTATTATTCTTGTCTGGTTCTGCTGTTGAAGAAGAATGCTTAAAGGGTAAGTCACTGACTAGCACTCTCCTATCTGGGCTCATTGAGGAACTCAGCATGTACATTAGCCTGAGAGAGGATTAAACACATTTACACATGAAACATCTCTTTGGCTGAAAATTCTTTTAGATAAAATAGGAATCCAGGTATGACCCTTTAACCTAAATCCCACCCAAGTGGCAACTGTACTAATTTGGTAGTTTAGATGGAGAAACCTGGACCACCTTCATCTGCATCTTAAATGGAAAGCTCTGAAGACTGAGGGTAGCAGTCCTGGCTAATTCTTGTGTATAGCTCCTGTCACATAGCATTGTGAAATGAAGCCTGTCACACGTGTTTCTGGGTGAAAGTGAAGATGTGCCAACCTGCACTGTCTTTTTTCAGCTCCTTTTGGTTGGCTTCTTTTGGTTTGGTTGTAATCTTTTCTTCTTCAGACTCCTCCTGCTTCAGTTTCACCTAAAATAGGGAAAGAAAGAGCTTGAATCTGGCTGATGTGCCCTCCGCCTATCCCTTCATGGTTGTGAAAGGAAAAAAAAAATTAGGAAAAAGGTCCTTGATGCTGGGTGCCTAACAATAGTATTAAAAATGGAAGTCATTTCCAATGGCATCCATCATTGAGACATCCCTGGGAATCATTCTACCTATTGGAAGTGGTTCATCCCCATTTGGGGTTTCTGATCTCTGAGTGATAGGCTGCAGGGATCTCTTTGAAACAACCCAGACACTACTGAACCACACTGGAAGGCCAGAAATCTGAAAATAGGGTTGCTGGGCCTGATGGCAATCATGCCTTTGGTGACACTGGAATTCTCAGATTTGCTTCACCGGACTTGCGAGCCAAATCCAAATCCTATCTGGCTTCTTTTCAGGGACTTTAGTGAAAGCATAAATTATGTCTTTCTAGTTCAAAAGAAGAAAGAGGATTGGGGTTTTGTTGGGAGAGAAGAAAGGAAAAGATGAAGGGCTCAGCCCTTATACTGAATGAGTTGAAATTGGTTTAGTATAAACAAGGTTTTTAGATAATTACAGTGCAGCTCTGGAAATGTCAGAGAAACACTGCACTGAACAGTGTCTGGAATTTGCTTAGTGCAATCCCTTTATGGGATGCATGTAAAGAAATACATACAACTCTTTATACTCCCACTCAAAGTGCCTGTGCAAACAGACTCAGCTCAAAATCATTTGCTTTTGAGTAAATGAGGGCAGATAGACCTGGATTCAAATCTCTTCATCATTTACTTGCCATGTGACCTTAGGCAAGTTATTCTATGAATCTCTGTGTCCACATCTATAAACGTGAGATGAGGAGAAGCCTCCTGTGGGACTTGCAGGTCTAAGAAATTCCAGAGCAGTAAGAAAATGGTAGAAGCCCCTGTGTCATAAATTATCTCGGACCTTTTTCTATTCACCCATGTGTCAGGGAGAGAGTGACAGGGAAGAAGTAGATGTCTCAGCCTTCTCAGAGGGTGCTGCCCAGGCCTTTTCTCAGCTAGGCTATGAATAAGGGAGAAAGTCAACATTACCCGTCTCTTAGGCTTGTGGTGAGGCGTCCAGGGGATAATGCATATATAAGGTTGGGCACCTAGTAATTGGTCACCCCTTCCTTGACACCAAACTAAGGAGATCCTCTCAGGACCACCAGAGAGCTTTCCTCAGCCCCCCTGCTTCTCCAACTATTCAACTTGTATTTTGCTCACATTCCAAAGTGAAATTGAGATGTTTAAGCTAGAGGCAACGTGGTGGAGTGAAAAAAGTACTGGGCCAGAAGTCAGAAGACTGGATTCAGGCCCTAGACCTGCTGCCACCTGGGACTTTGGGGATGTACTTGAATTATTTGTGCTTTAACGTCCTCCCCTGCAAAAATGCTTGTACTACACAATCATTTAGTTTCTTCCTGCTCTGATTTACAGCCTCTTATTTTTAGCCCAGAATCACTGGGGAATTGGGTGCTTTTGTTTTTTAGATCACTCCTTGATAAGCTAGGGAATTGGGTGTTTGACCAAAGTGAACTCTCCAGCTAACTGACACACCCTTTTTAAACACCAGCATCTTTTAGTTCTTAACTTTTAGTAAAAACCTTTTCTAAACGCATTACTTCCCTAACTTCTTAAACGGGGATCAGGGAACATAATCCACCTTTTCTTGACTCAGACAAATAATGAACACGATCCATTACATTGGATTATGATATAATGTGGCCCTGAGGGATGTACTGAGGTGGGCAAAGTTCTTAAGCCCCAATACTAAATGGCCCCAGATTGTTCCTGTCATCTCTCTCTGCTATTAGATGTCACTTCTCTTTACTGTTGAGTCTCTAAGTGTGATCTGTGGCCATGTTTTATTTATTTGTTCATTCGTTTGTTTTGAGACAGGGTTTTGCTCTGTTGCCCAGGCTGGAGTACAGTGGCGTGATCATAGCTCACTGTGGCCTCAAACTCCTGGGCTTAAGTAATCCTCCCGCCTCAGCCTCCTGAATAGCTAGGACTACAGGTGCACACCACCACACCCTACTAATTTTTAAAATTTTTTGTAGAGACGAGGTCTCACTATGTTGCCCAGGCTGGTCTCAAACTCCTGGCTTCAAATGACCTTCCTGCCTCAGCCTCCCAGAGTGTTAATATTACAGGCATCAGCCACCACACCTGGCAGGCCATGCTTTTAACATAGTAGGTCTGCTTCCTAGAAAGTCATATGGCAGAACTTTGTGACATCTATTTGGAGATCTCTGGAGGGGCTAACAACTGAGTTTTGAATGTTTGGAGTTGCTGGAAGCCTGACCTCCAAATGAGTAGAAAAGTGCTGCAATTCATCAATAATGGGTCTCATCTGATTAACAACGAGAAGAATCCTGATCTGGGGTGAGGGTTGAATATCCTCTACAAAGAGGGCTGAGTGAATTCCCCGATGCTAAACCAATCAGCGGTTTCTGGAGGTTTAAGTGACTCAGTGTTTCTGCTGCCTTTAATCCCTTTTATATAAGTTCCAAATGAATAGTACACCCCACCTGATGGATGCAAGCTTGCTCACTCTTCTGAGGGTGTCAAGCCCAGCACAGTGCCCTCAACTTTGCCATCTCTGCTTAGGGTATGGGTCTCCTAAACCATACCATTTCCCTAGGAGCAGTTTGCAAAGGCTGGAATTCATTTTCATTTTTTATATATAGGAGTTTATTCCTGGGTCTCTCAAGGACTTACAGTCACTTGAAGGTTCTTTTTCTTCTTTTGTTTCCGAGGATTTAAGGCCATCTTGTGTCGAGCAGCCGAAGAATCCAAACAGCCCTTGGTGGTGGCTGGGGTGCTGAAACCAACGGGCAGCTGGGTGCTGCTGGGAGAGGCATGCGTGGCAAACGCAGTCAGGGACTGGGAGTCATCAGGTCCGGATGGTGTCTCAGAGCTCTGCAGAGGGTAAGGAAAATAAACAAGTCAACCCATATGCTGCCACTGCTCTCAAACGTTGGAAATTCTTCTGGCTGAAGAATTCCTAGATAAGAAATCCTTCCTGAACTACTGTCCCTTTTTCCTGCATTCCCAGTCAACAGGCTCATTCATTAGAGGCAAGCTCCACACTTGTACTGGTTCCCTTGCAGATGAAAACAAGAAACAGGAAGAAGTTCGAGTTACTCTCCTGCTGCGAAAGCATACAGGGGCATCCCATTGCCCTTGGGATAGGATCACAACCACTTAATGGAATTTACAAGGCCAGAGGAAACCCTGCATGTTCTCTTGTCCCACATCCCCTTCTTATTGGCTGAGGTGAGAGGCACAATCTGTGTCAGTGAAACCCAGCAAGGCTCTGCGATTTCTACATGGAAGGGTTGGGTGGAGGGAAGAAAATCAGGTTGGAAGAGGGCCTGTGTGCAAGCTGCGTTTTCATAGAGAGCACACTGCCTTTATTCATAATTACTGTTCCTGAGAGCAAGGCTGGTGGGAGGCCCCTCAGGAGCTGAGTGCTCCCACCTCCAGTGGGGTGGGGATGGAGCCTGGAACCTTGCCCTCCTTATGGCTTGTCTCCATCTCTCTGAACTATTTGGTTCTAGGATAACTAGTTGAATTCCCCTGCAGGAGTTTCAAAATAGTCTCCTCTGGGATTCTGGGAAGAACACTTTCCACATCTCAAAAAGCCATCCCAGAGCTCCTTCCATTCCTAAGAAGCTTCAGAATTCTGTTAAGGGAAGCCCCTTTGAAGACCAGGTGATAAGCCATCTCTCTCCTGGATGCCAGTAGCAAATGATGTAATTTAGCAGGTAGACAGAATTTCCATTTGTGTTTACCCACTAAGTTCTTTTCAATCTAGCTTTGCAAAGTGCCAGGGACCCCTCTGGTACTTGCAGCTTTCATATTTCCCTCCACTACTGTATGCTGATCCAGTGATTGACATACAATGGAACTTTAGCTACTATCATAGTTCCAAACATGTCCTTTTATGGCCTGTGATTCCAATGCCTGGGGACTTAACACAGAGCTAATGGGTCAGGCTGATGATAAATCCAGCTCATCATTCTTTTCTTGATTCTTGGAAAAGTCAGGAATGCTACACTGTCTTTTGTAGGGTCAATCATACAAAATTAGGAGTGGTCCCAAGCCTTCCTTAACTTCTTTATGCAACTGTCATCCATGAATTTATATACCACCTCTTCCTGATATTGTTTATTTGGCTTGTGTTATCTATTGCAATTGTAAATTTAACCTTCAATGTATACAGTAAAAGCTCTTGTTTTATTGTTCTAACCTTTTTTGTGCTTCAGGGTAGTCTCACAGCTCTGGTTTTTTGGGACTGGATGACGACATCTATGTTCCCACTAACCTCACATTCTTTGTCTCCCTGTTGTCTCTGACCACATCATCTGCCATTTTCTGCTCCAGATACACTGCTGGTTTGCTGTTCTTCAAACACTCGAGGTATGATCTCGCCTCAGGCCCTTTGCACTTGCTGTTCCCTCTGCTGGTCATGCTCTCCCTCACTTCCTTTGGGTCTTGATTCAAAACCCACCTTTCTCAGAGATGCCTTCCATGGCCAACCTATTTAAAATGTTTAGCTCTGATAATTCATAATCCCCTTCCTTGCATTGCTTTTCTCCTGGTCACTTTTATCACTATCTAACATACCATATGTTTTCCTTATTTATCTTATTTATTGTCCATATCCCCCACTACAATATAAACTCCATGAAGAAGAGTTTTCATCTGTTCTATTTACTACTATATCCCCAGCACCTCAAACTGTGTTTGGTACACAGCAGTTGTTCAATAAACGCTTTGAAGTGGTGAATTAAATATATTAAAAGCTTCCAACAGATGTTGCCTTTCTGAGGGGTCATCAGAACAAGCCCTTCTATTCCCTGCATCATTTTACTTATTCCTTCTGAGCCCTCACTAGCTCCAGCCAAAGGTAGAAGGAGAAAGACAAGGAGGTCTGAGGATCTGGAAACCCTAAAAGGAACCACCCAAATCTGCTTTGCATGAAAGCTAACTTATGATGCCTACACAGCAAGGAAATATGCATTTAATAAACAAACATTTTCAATTCAGCTGGAGCCCCAAATCTTGTGGTATAAACACTACAGACAATAGCATTGTTTACTTTAGTGAAATTCATTCTATAGTATAATAGAAAAATCAGGCTCAGCAAAAATCTGGCAATTTCTAGATCAGGTATGTGCAGGAGAGGTCTTATCTGTTCCCAATCCCAGCCTAAGCCATGAGTCCATCGAACTTAATAATGGCCTCTAGTCTCCCTGTGTTAGCTTCACCCTCACTAAGGAATCTCTAGACAACAACCTAAACACAAACCCACAGCTATCCTCAAACCCGGGCTAAAAATTAGAGAGCAAAGTCATCAAGCATTATCCCCACCTGACTATGGAGCTCAAGCTTCGATGTGTGATTTAAAACAGCCCCAAGAGGATCTCTGTTCCTGGGTTTAAAGTATGTTGTGTGGGTATAGAGCAAATGTATATTCTATGACTTTCCTTAAACTTATCAGTGAATTAAATAAACTAATTATACGCTCTCTGGAACTCCGGCCATTATTTCTCAATGTATTGTCTGGGAACACCCCAGCATCAAAATCACCTGGAATGAGTGTTGAAAAGGTGAGTCTTCCAGGGGCCAGGGTTGAGAACCACTGCCTAGACCTCGATCATGAAGAGAAAGGCTCCCATTTTCAAATAGTGCAGCAAGTTCCTAAATAATCCCATCAGTTGCCTTAGAAGAGAAGCCAGGAACACATAGATTCCCTCTGGGAAGTGGGGCTCCCTCTTAGGCCCTACTCTTTCCCTCGGCCCTATTGGTTAGGAGCAACCTAGAAAAGTGACCACAGAGCCAACCACAGGATTTTATGGGTTACCCAGAAAAAGCAAATCAAATCCCTTCCTGGCAAGATTCTGAAAGAAGAGTGGAGGAAACGGCACTCCTTTCTCTACATCTGCTTCCTCACCCCCTCCAACCCGACTCCTCCTTCCCTGAACTCGGAGAGCCAACGTGCCCTCTCTGAACCCAATGTGCATATCATTAAGGAAGGCTGAGATGTTTTCATTTCTTCTCCTGTGTTGTAGAGGGGGTTTAGCACAGACAGTTTCTGATTAACACCTGGAGTTAAATGGGCTCCTTTTGCCTCAACATCTGGGAGGTGTGCCAGGCCTGGTACCTAGTAACCTAGAATCTTCCTGGGGAAGGACCCTGGTTCGGGCCTTGAGCCAGGGAAGGGATCCTTTAGTGCTGGTTAGTAGGGAGCTAGACATGCCTTTGCTGTTAGCAGGGTTAAGGGCTGCTCTTTGGAAAATTAAAACACATTTTAGCTTCTTTTTTTTCTCCCCTCCTCTCAAGTTTCTAGACCCAGTGCAAAGTAGTTCAGTCAAAAATGCACCTTTTGATCACCTTTTTGATGATTTCTTTTTCTGTTGTTTGATGCTAGGGTTTCCCACTTTTGAGTAGGAACAGAGCAGTTTGGCTGCTGCCTTAGAGCAAAGGAAAGCCCTGATGGTTACGTCTTACATAAAAGCAGTACCTGGTGGCTGTTTAGGCCCAGGTTTCATCAAGCATGTGGCCTGGAAAGCTGTCACCCTGGGGAAAAAATACACTCTGAAACTGTCTGGGAGGCTTTGACACTGAGATGCTAGGGAGCTGGGCTCTGTGGGAGCCATTCAGTCAAAAGCTAGAAAGGCATGCAGTCTTTGGAATGTCTCCAGAAGGAGAAGCAACTCTTGGTGGGAAAAGGGGTTCTTGGTGGGAGGCTTCTGTACCAAGAGGTACTGGCACAGGGTGTGAGACCCAATAATGGCTGTTAGGATTTTAATTCCCCGGGTGTGCCAAAATGGCTTACGTGCCCATTCCTGAGAGTTCCTGCACAGCTGCTGCTTCACTCGGAATCCTTGTTACATAAAAACTGTTGCAGCCAACATTTTTGCCAACTTGAAAGTTCTAGGAGATAGAATTTCAGATATTCCCTGCAGCCCCTTCCCCTCAATCACAATCTCTTCAGTTTCTTAGCTAGCAGAGAGAATATGAACATGGACTTTGGAATTAAATAGGCCTGAATTTGAGGTTCTAGCCATCCCATTTATTGGCTATTTGGCCTTGAACAAGTTCCCTAAGCTTTTTGAGCCTCAGTTTTCATGTCTGTAAAATGAGAATAATATTAGTACATACTTTGGTTTATTGTTGTAAAGATTAAATAAAATGATACTAAAGTTCTTAGTTAGCACTATGCCTTTCACATAAGAAAGTCTTAAATGTTAGCTGCTGTCGCTATTGCTGGGCATCGGTTGCACAAAGTTAGAGAACTGCTAGAGGCCACATGCTCCGGTGAAAAGTGCTATAGATTTGGTCAAGAGTCCTGGGATCACGTCCCAGCTCTATCTTTGATTGGCCCTGTGGTCTTAGAGAAGTCACTTCACCTCTCTGAACCTCAGGTTTTTTCCATCTAAATTGGGAGTAACAGTATCTTTCCTATCTACCTTATAGAGTCATTGAGAGAATCAAATGCACCTATATATGCAAAATCACTTTGTAAGTTGCAAATCTCTGTGCAACAATGGGGAGGGGGGCATTATGCCCTCCTTTGACAGAGGATTTATTTTTATTGTTTTTTAGAGACAGGGTCTCACTCTGTCACCCAGGCTGGTGTGGCAAGATCATCGATCACTGAAGCCTTGAACTCCTGGGCTCAAGTGATCCTCCTGCCTGAGCATCCCAAGTAGCTGAGACTACAGGCATGCCTGGACAGGCAGATGATTAAAAAAAAAAAAAAAGATTACTCTGGGCTTCAGAGACTTATTCGTTAAACTGTAATGGTGAATTATGGAGTAAGCCACTGGGTAAAGCTAGAGACACGATAAGAAAGAGGCAACCTTGCAGCAATCTAAATTAACTCTTCATCAACCAATATAACGGAATAATTCACAGCTACTTAACCCCCAACAGGCTAAATACCAACATTTGTCCTGCAATGGGACTAAGGCCAGGGTGTTTCATCAGCTAAAACTTTAAGCTGATATACCCCTTTCTCAGGAGTGAAAACTGATTTGGTGGTGTGTGTATGACTTCTTTTCTATACTGTTGTTTTTACCCTTAAAAGCAATATTGAAGAAAAATGTTCTACGGACTCATTATGGAATACAGATGGAATGACCCAGGCTTTGGAGGTGGTGGGGTCAGGGAAGCACTAAGCAGGAGAATTTTCTGCTTCAAGGGTGGGTGGATTAGTCAGGCCCTGCTAGGACAGTGCCTACCAGGGGAGGCTTGGGCTTGTCCCTCTGGGTGGTAAAAGCTGGAGACAGAGAGTCACAGTGGCTAATTATGTCACAGATACCATGCAGAGATACCTGTTCATCCACACTGCCTGTCTCACCTATACTCAAAGAACTGAAGCCACGGAACCAGATCAGAGGGCTATGAGACCTAAAGAGGAAGATCATGCAGGGAAGAAGCAATAAGCTTTGCTAACTGGAACCGAAAGAGACAAAGCACCCAACTATTCACCCAAAGAAATGTGGAAGCAATAGGCTGAGACAGCAATTGCTTAAGACAGTCCTGCCAATTCTGTCCCAGGGGATTTTTGAGGAAAAAGCATGCCTAGAGGAAAAGTTCTACTGGGTCCATAAAGGATAATATGTGTTTCCCCCTTCCACCAGTAGGCGGCAGCAGCTCAGAGAAGAAACAATAAAACAGCAAACTTGGATGCGTTGGTTCTCTGCTTAGCTCCCTATTTGCTGCTCAATGAGAAGGCACTAGGAGCTGGGTTTGTGGGGAGGCATCTGAGAATATATGATTTGGGGGGGTCATAATTTATAAGCATCTCAGAGAATCATCCAGGCCAGCACATCTGGCTGGGATGGTGATTCTAGCAGCTTCTTGGGATACTGCTACTGCTCCTATTGCTCTGCTGCTGCCACGTGCCTACCTTGTGTTCACCACAGTGAACTAGTAAGTCTGGAAGCATGGTAGAAATAGCTAAGAAACCCTCAGGCCTGGGGGAGGTAGGAAATTGAATGTACCGCCCAAAACTAGACTTTATATCTGCCAGCCCAACATGTAACCTATATTAACATGACTCAATTATTGAATTTACTAATAGAGGGTTTATATTGAAGCAGGACAAATGTTTAGACTGGTGCTTTGAAATGTTGACTATAAATAATTTAACGTTATTCATTAACCTAGAATATACATGGTTAGCCTACTCAAATTAATAGAAAGAGAAAACTACATGTCTTAAAATGTTATCTAATTTTCTTAATTATAATCCCCAAGATAACCACTAAGAAAATAATTTTTAAATGTACAGAAAAGAAAATAAGAAGGGAATGAGAACAGTATGCTGAAAAAATCAATTAAACCCAAAAGAAGGTAGTAATGAAGGAGCTAAGGAACAAAAATTATGTAAGCAATTTTTGGAAATTTCCAAATTTTTTGGAAAATTGCTTACATAAAGGGAAAAAAGAGCAAAATGGCAGAATTATTTGCTTATAAGTAATAACTATGAATATAAGTGAATTAAACTCTTCAATTAAAAGGGAGAGATTGGCAGGATGAATAAAAAAATAGGATGCAGCTATATCCTGTCTACAAGAGACTCACTTTAGATCAAAAGACATAAATAGATTGAAAGGATGGTAAAAGGTATTCCAGGAAAATAGTAAGAAAAAAAGAGCTTGGGTGGCTATACTAATAACAAACAAAATAGACTTTTTTTTTCTGAGACAGGATCTCACTCTGTGGCCCAAGTTGGAGTGCAGTGGTGTGTTCATAGCCCACTGCAGCCTCAAACTCCTAGGCTCAAGCAATCCTCCCGCCTCAGCCTCCCAAGTAGCTGGGACTACAGGTGCACACCACCATGCTCAGCTATTTTTTTTAATTTTGTAGAGATGGGGTCTCTCTTTGTTGCAGAGGCTGGTCTTGGTCTTAGACTCCCAGCCTCAAGCAATCCTCATGCCTTGGCCTCCCAAAGTGCTGGGATCATAGGCACGAGCCACTACACCCAGCCAAAATAGACTTTTTGAGTCAAAAATTGTTACAGAAGATAGAGATTAACACTATATATTGATAAAAGAGTCACTCTATCGAGAATATATAAAAATCATAAACATATACATATCTAACCACAGACTTACCCCCCAAAACAAGAAGCAAAAATTGGTAGAACTGAAGGGAGAAATAGGCAGTTCTACAATAATAGTTGGAGAATTCAGTATCCCATTTTCAATAATGAATAAACAACTAGACAGAATATCAGTAAAGAAACAGAGGACTTGAAACAATACTATAAACCAAGTAGACCTAACAGACATACACAGAACACTCCATCCAACTGCAGAATGCACATTATTCTGAAGTGCGCATGGAACATTCTCCTGAATAAACCATATGTTAGACCACAAAATAAGTCTTAATACATTTAAAAAGACTGAGGTCGGGGAGGGGGAGAAAAAAAATAAAAAGACTGAAATAATACAAAGTATCTTCTCTGATCACAATGAAACTAGAATTCAATAACAGAGGAAAAACTGGAAAATTCACAAATTGGTAAAAATTAAATAGCACACTCGTAAGAAACCAATGGGTCAAAGAAGAAATCAAAAGGAAAGTTAGAAAATACTTTGACATGAATGAAAACTAAAATAAAATATAACAAAACTTATAGGATAGCAAAAGCAATCCTCAAAGAGAAATATATGTCTGTATATGTCTATGTTAAAAAAGATGAAAGACCTCAAATCAATAACTGAACTCTCCACCTTAAGGAACTAGAAAAAGAAGAGCAAATGAAACCCAAAGCTAGCAGAATGAAGGAAATAATAGAGATTAGAGCAGAAATAAATGAAATGGGAAACAGAAAAACAACAGAGAAAAGCCAACAAACCCAAAAGTTGGTTCTTTGAAAACAAAGTTGACAAACCTTTAGCTAGACTGACTAAGAAAAAAGAGAGACAAGATACAAATTACTAAAATCAGAAATGAAAATGGGAACATTATATTACCATACAGAAATAAAAAGGATTATAGGATGGTACTACAAATACTTATATGACAACAAATTAGATAATCTATATGAAATAGATAAATTCCCAGAAATACTCAAATTACCAAAACTGACTCAAGAAGAAACAGAAAATTTGAATAAAACTATAACAAGTAAAGAGATTGAATCACTATCAAAACCTCTCAACAAAGAAAATATCAGGACCAGATAGCTTCACTGATGAATTCTACCAGACTTTTAAAGAAGAATTAATACCAATCCTTCACAAACATTTCCAAATAAATAGAAGAAGGAATACTTCCTGACTGATTCTGGGGCCAGCATTAACATGATACCAAAGCCAGATAAAAGGACTACGAGAAAAAATGCTATAGGACAATATCCTTATGAATACACATGCAAAAATACTAGCAAACCACATCCAACAGCATATTAAGGTAATTATACATCATGACCAATTGGGATTTATCCCAGGATTGCAAGGAGGGCTCAACATATGAAAATCATTAAATGTAATATAGCATATTAATAGAATAAAGGATAAATATTACATGATATTCCCAATTTATGCAGAAAAAGCATTTGATGAAATCCAACATCCATTCATGGTTAAAAAAAAAAAAACCACTTAACAAACTAGGATAGAATGTATATATGAAAAATCCACAGCTAACATCATTTTTTTTTTCTGTCTGAAGCATAGAGTTTATTTTGCATGTTGAACAAGTAGCTGCAGTGACATAAATTCCAGATTCTAAAGCAAGTGTAGCTGAAACAGCTAAAATGTGAGAATGCCGACGGAGGATGACAAACCACCAGTGCTGCCACCCCACATAAAGGAAAATGTCATATCACACATATCCAATAAACAACATAACCACAAACAACTTTTAAGGGACTGTACCGTTCCCAGAGCAAAGGAAGAGATTTTGAGGCACACTAGATCAAGTGTCAAAGTATTAGAGAAATGGAAATATTAGACAAAATATTTTTCTTTCCATGTCAGTTTCTAAATATGTTCAGTGCTATTTGATTGTTGCATTGCACAGAGCACACTGACAAAATATGTGTCAGAAGATGTTTTGTTACATTTTCAATTCTTTGCTGTTGATTATAGTCTAGTAATATTAGGGAAATAAAATATTCAACCATGTCATACAGTGCTGTTGTTGACTGGTTTTTGCAAGGCATAAAAAATCTGTTTTCAGACCACTAATGTATTATGTGTAGAAATTTTAATATTGAAAAAGAGACTAAACTGCAGATAGTTAGATTGCTTATTTGAATTTTCTCTACTCATACAATCATATTTACAATTCAATTATGTAGAATATTTATCAAAGAGGGTATTTAACTGAGTAAAATGTACAATATCTTTGTATTTGGAGTAATTTCAAGGTCAAATTTCCATTTTAAATATATAGAATTACATGTGGCTGAAATCTTTTTAGAAAAGATCAAGATTCACAAGTTCCATGTTCTTAAATTGTTTCATGAATAAGAATTAGATATGTGTGTGTATACATAACATATGCATAATTTTTAAAACATTTACCAGATATTAAAGCTACCTTTTGTATTTGAAAGCACTATATTTACACTTAGAATGCGTGAAATTATTTTTATGTTCTGACATTTGTGGTTTCAGTTAAGATATCACCATATCTAAATGCAAAAAAAGATATTTTCACCATCCATCTATATGTTTAAAAAACTGATCTTTAAATTGAAAAAATAAGGTGAGAATATCATAAATGGTCTCCATGCATCTTTGGTGGGTTCAGCTCTGGCCAAACTGTATAATGGCTTTGCTATTTAGTCAGTATGTCTAAGGATAAATAGACATTTATTCAAACTTTGTTTCTTCCACTTGACAGTTCCCAGCTTCTCTTTTAAGGCTCCTGCCAAGCAATCCATCCATAGTGGTGTCCTTGCAAAGCCAGGCCGAGGCTGAGTGATTTCTTCATCATAATATCCCGTCCCAAGCCTTGTTTGTAGGCTCAAAGCTCATCTTGTCTACACCCTAGGGCATCCAGAGGATACGCAAACTGAATCCACCTCTTTCCTTACGGTACATTAGAATCTGCCTCCCTCTCGCCCATATAAAGGTCCTTGTGATTGCATTGGGCCCACCTGGATGTTCTTATCTCAAGCTCCTCATCTCACTCTAACATCATTCTTAATGGCAAAAGACTGAAAGCTTCCCCCAAGATCAGGAACAACACAAAAATGTCTATTTTTGCCACTTCTATTCAATATTCTACTGGAAGTTCCAGCCAGATCAATTAGGCAAGAAAAAGAAACAAAAGGCATCCACATTGTAAAGCAACAAGTAAAACTATCTCTAGTCAAAAACGACACATTTTATATAGAGAAAATTTTAAAGAATCCCCATAAATCTATTAGAGCTAATAAATGAATTCATCAAAGTTGAAGGCCATATGACCAACACACAAAAATCCATTGTATTTATATATACAGAAATAAACAATCCCACAAGGAAATTAAGAAAACATTTCTATTTACAATAGCAACAAAAAGAATAAAATACTTAAGAAAAAATTTAACCAAGGAGGTAGAAGACTTGTATACTGTAAACTACACAAAATTGCTGAAAGGAACTTTAAAAGACCTAAATGAATGGAAAAACATCTCGTGTTCATAGATTTAAAAAATTAGTGTTAAGATGGTGATACTCCTCAAAGTGATTTACAAATTCAATGTAATCCCTATCAAAATCCCCATGGGCCTTTTTGAAAATATGGAAAAATTCATTGTAAAATTCATATGGAATTGCAAGGGACCCTGAATAGCCAAAACACCTTGAAAAAGAAGAACAAAATTGGAGGTCTCACACTTCCCAATTTCAAAACTTATTATAAAACTACAGTAACCAAAACAGCATAATACTAATATTAAGATAGGCATATAAATCAATGGAATAGAATTACGAGTCCAAAAATAAACCCCTTTATCTATGGCCAACTGATTTTCAACAAGAGTGCTAAGACAATTCAATGGAAAAAGAATATTCTTTTCAACAAATGGTGCTAGGACAACTGTATCCACATGCAAAAGAATGAAGTTGGACCCTTATCTCACATCACATACAAAAATTAACTCAAAATGGACCAAAGACCTAAATATAAGAGCTAAAACTCTAAAACTTTTAGAAGAAAATATAGAAGTAAATCTTCAGGATCTTAGATTTGACAGTTAGATATGATATCAAAAGCACAAATACCAAAAGAAAAAATGGACAAATTGGACTGCATCAATTTTTTTTAAAAAATTTGTTCATCAGAGGATACTATCAAGAGAGTTAAAAGACAACTCACAGAATGGGGGAAAATATTTATAAATCATACATCCTATAAGGGTCCAGTATCCTGAATACATAAAGACCTCTTACAACTCAACAACAAAAAGACAAACAGCCAATTAATAAATGGGCAAAGGAATTGAATACACACTTTTCCAAAGAAGATACACAAATGGCTAACAAGCACATGAAAAGATGCTTAACATCATTTGATAGGGAAATGCATATCAAAATCACAATGAGATACTACTTTACACTGACTAGCATGACCATAACTTTTTTGAAAAAGGAAAATAACAAGTGTTGCCAGGATGTGGAGAGATTGGAACCCTCATACACTGCTGGTGGGACTGTAACGTAAAGTGGTGTAGCTGCTAGAGAAAACCATTTGGCAGTTCCTCAAAAAGTTAAACATAGAATTACCACATGACCCAGAAATTCCACCCCTAGGTATAAACCCAGGAGAAGTAAAAACAGGTGTTCAAACAAAAACTTGTACTTGAATAGTCATAATAGCACTATTCACAATAGCCAAAAAGTAGATAGGACACAAATGTTCATCAATGAATGAATGGCTAAACAAAATGTGGTACATCCATACAATGGTGTATTATTCAGCCATAAATAGAAATGAAGTACTGATACATGCTACAACATGGATGAACCTCAAAAACATTATGCTAGCAAAAGAAGCCAGACACAAAGGCCACATATTGTATGATTCCATTTATATGAAATATCCAGAATAGGCAAATACAAAAACCGAGAGCAGATTAATAATTGTCAGAGGCTGATGGGAGATAGGAATGGTGAATGACTGCTTAATAGGCACTGGGTTTCCATTTGGGAGAACCAAACAAGTTCTGAAACTAGATATTGGTGATGGTTGCATAACATTGTGAATGTACATAATGCCACTGAATTGTACACTTTAAAATGGTAAAGTTGGTAAATTTTATGTTATCTGTATTTTGCCACAATAAAAAATGTTATCTAATTCAATCCTTCTACCAATTCAGACTATCCATCCCAATTCATTTGATTTAGTAGCATTCTGCAGAAAATATAGTCATAGCCCAAATCCTTAAATCAGTGAGCATCCATCCATGTACTACTAGCCTGTGCTTTAACTTGGTCCTAACCTAATTGTATTTTTGTTGATGTATCTGACTGAAGGCTGCTTCCCTTTACAGGATTTTTAAACATCAAAACAGAGTTTTGTTCTGACTGGTCAATTATCTTGACTATAAATTATGTTTCTATTTACTTTTTAGTTCCAAAGGCTAATTGTTCCAAACTCTACTGCTCTCTAAGAGCCCTTTCAAGTTCAATAACAACCAATTAAATTAAACACACATTAGTTTGAGAATGAAAGTGTTGACATGGGCACAATCTACTAATTTACCAATTATCGATGGATATTATTTGGTTGACAAACCTAGACATATGAAATACAAATACGTGCCCTCTCACGTGTCAACTGATTTTTCACATGGATGTGTCTATCAAATAATACTATATGCCCTAAACTTTGAGATTTTTCTATTTTAAAGTGTAGAAGCTTTGCTTGAGTAAAAGTCTCTATTTTTATCTTCATGAAATAACTAAAAACATCTGGAAACTATTTTTTTTTCTAAAATACTATCTTCCATTGTTTATAAATTAAAATGGTAATTATTTGGCTTGTAGAGTTGAATGAAAAATGT
This sequence comes from Lemur catta, assembly GCF_020740605.2. NCBI lineage: Eukaryota > Metazoa > Chordata > Mammalia > Primates > Lemuridae > Lemur > Lemur catta. Next base: position 20,552,925 of record NC_059155.1, read on the forward strand.
GAACCACCATGCCAAGAATGTCAGCTCCTTCCTCAAATACCCTTCTAGTGTTGAGCTACAGCAGGAGAAAAAAGAACGTAAGAAGAAATTATGCCTCTGATCTCTGACACTTCCTCCAACTAGCCCTTAGGATGGAGCTAATACTTTCTTTGCTGTTAACGTCTTGTGAGGCAAAGCCTTCTTTTGTGGGCTCTTAGGTGACTCATCATCAATAGGGATTTCTACCAAGTCCTTATAAATTGTGTCAGATTGGATAAGGGGTGGGCTGATGTTGGGTTGGCATGGGCGAAATGGTGGGATCTGTCAAAGGGAAGGATAGAAGGAACAAGTTAAAACCTATGTGCTTTCCCCCAAGTTGCTGGTGTTCTTTTGTTCCTTAATGGTTGAAAGACTAAGAACCAAAAGTGAGAAAAACAGGCCCAGGAAAGAATCTCCTACCTCCCTGTCTTCACTTTTAGTACCTACTCAAACCAAAGATTAATAATCTTGATTGGTTGCTGCACGCTTTTGTCAATCCCCAAACAGACAGAAACTTCAAATTGCTTGTTTGAGGAAAAGCAGAACCCTGGTGTTATTTCCCTACTGTTGCTAGCTATGATACAAATTTTGTTTAATTCCGATCTTTGTTTTAATTTTGTCCATGTCTTTGGAAGTCCAATTCTTGTAGAGGTGAATCTTTATGTTATGATCTGGAATTGTCATCCAAACTACAATCTTTGCTTCTCTTAGTCCAGGGATTGTCTGGATTGGATCTTGTCTGTGTTGTTTTCTTATCTTAATCTGGTCAAGATCAATTTTCTGGGATTTTTAAGAAAATCTATAGAATTAGTCCCGGTCTCCTAAATGGATAAAATTGATCATTTGGGTTTTCCTTGGGGTACAGCAGACTAATTTAGTTAATTCCAGTTTGAAGAACATGGTGCACTTGACTTTGAGACACTGGTCCCTGCCATGGTCCTCTTGATATGGATCAGAATTCCTGATTTTAACTTTAACAAATATTGGTTAAGCATCTAGAATGAATTACATCCTGTTACAGGAACTGGGCCTACAACGATGAACAAAACAAAGTACTTGCTGTCATGGAGCTGACATGCTTGCTTCTGTCATAGGCCCTGCTCAGTCTATGGCCATACCACCTTGAATGTGCCTGATCTCGTCTAGGACCTGCTCAGCTCAGGACAGATAGCCTTCAGGCACTTTAACCAAAGAAATGGGCCACAATGCAGGCTTGCCAAGCTTTTGCTCCTGGTGTCTTCCTGGCCAGGGTCTCCAGTATCCTAACTACCAGGCCCCATTGGAGGCTTTCAGGAAGAGGCCAGATCAACCATCTCCAAGGCCAGCTCTAATAATAATTATAATAATGACAACTAACATTCACTGAGGGCTTACAATGTGCAAGGTAGGGGGTGATCTCCATAGATGTATCTCATTTAAACCTCACAACAATTCTTTGAAGTATTTGCTATTGTGGTCTCCATTTTATAGATGGGGAAAACAAAGTTTGAGAGATGATGTAACTGGCCCTAATTCTTCCAGTGGCAGAGAAAGCATTTGAAAGTTCTGTCCAGCTTGATGGCCCATGTTCTTAACCACCATGCACTCCTATCTCCCAGGAAAGGGAGGTCCCATACTGAAGGCCAAGTTCAGGAAATACAAGGCAATAACCAGAACAGATGGTATGCCTGCTCCCTTAAGAAGGGCCACAGAGGAACACTTGGGCCTGTGAGCAGTAAGAAAAACTGTTTTGCAGTCTTAGTTTCCTAAATGACTGAATTCAACTTGATTCAACAACAGGAACATGCTAATAATCTGCTGTCACATCTTCTTAAATATTTGTGCTCAAATAAAAGGAACATAAAATGTCTTGGAAAGTAATCTAGGCACCCACATTTCTCACATTTCACATAGGACATTAGGTGAAAATCTGTCAGGGAATAAAATTGGCTCAGTCTTAGTATTGATACAACTATATACCTGGATTTCCTCTCACAATCTCCTAGCTGTCACTTAATCCATTAGAATCCTGCCCCTTCAAAGGACCCAGCCACTGGCCAATTTCGTACTTGCCCCAGCTTCTAGGTAGCACTGGGTGTTGGGACCGTTGACTTAATGCTATCAACTGCCCTGACATTTAGAGTTGTCACCTTGGTACTCAAGGGAAGTTTCCCATGTAAACGTCAATCTGGTTGTTGACAACTCAGTTCCTACTAAAACCCTATGCTGTCTTCAGTGCTGTTTTCCAGGGTAAGGACTAAGGAATCAGGCCAAAGGTGTGAGGTGTAGGGCCAAACCAAACACTTTCAAAAACTTGCCTTTGGGCTATTGTGGCTTGCCTTGCCTCCTTCATTGTGAGAAGCAATGCCCCTAGAATATTTTCCTTTAGTTTTCACAAAAAATTAATCTTTTTTTAAAAATGGAATATCTCTGCTGTAAGTCTCTGTGTTGCTGGCACTAAGAGAGAAGGCAAAGAGGGAGGAGTCCCGAAAGTAGGTTTCCTTTTTCCGGATATGAGAAATAACCCTGTGGCACTCGGTCACAGTCATGAGTTGGCAGGGAGTGTAGCTATGGAGGCAAATGAAAGCCAGTGTTGATGTTTAAAATTGAAGACTGAAAAGTTCACAGAAGTGACTTTGCCTGCTGTCATGCAAGAGGGCAAAAGTTTGCTGACCCTAGGGGCTGCTTTACAACCATAGGGTCAGCACCACTACTGACTGTCTTGGTGTTTTCACCTCCATCTTTCATGGCTAATGGACCCAGCAGAATCAAAATCAGAGTGAGAGATGTTGGATCCCAGGCAGACATGTCAGAAACAAGCCCCTCTTACCTTTTGCCAAATGCAAAATAATCATCTCTCTAGGGAGAAGGGTCTCCTCCTTATGTGGACTTTCCATTTACCCAGGGACCTCTGGGCATGATCCCACCCACAGGCTGAGAGGAGGAAGGCAGCTGTCAAGGTTGAAGGCACTGATGATGGGAATGTACTATCTGGCTGGTGGTATCTCCGGCTCCCCCTGGAGCATTTCTGGATCAGAGCTCTTGAAGGGTCTGACTGAGCAATGGATACCTCCCATAAGTTTAGGAATAGCAGGAAGTAAGAGACTGTCCTATGTATATGCTGCATTTTATGGGGGCTAAGGTGTACCCTTCTCCGTGTCCTGGCAGGTAAAAAGAGGTTGAGCATCTTAGAGACTGGGGTAATGGAAAGACCATGGGTTTTGAGGTTAACACATCTGGATCAGATTTCCAAGTCTACAACTTACTACCTGGTTGAGCTTGAGGAATTTCTTTAATCTCTCTGAATCTTTATTCAATCCTCATAAGCAATCTTTTAAGGTAGATATTATATTATGCCCACTGTAGAGGAGGAAAAGAAGGCTTAACCAGAGAGGTTAAGCCACTAGCCCAGGGTCACACAGCCAGTAAGTAGCAGAGCAAGATTTCAAGAATAGATGTCTATCTGACTCAGCTGTGAACAATTCCACTCTGTTACCTCAGTGATCCTGGAATCCTCAGAACAGACTTCATTTCCCGGCACAACTCCAAACATGGCCTCAGACACAACTCCATGCACATTACTGCTCCCAGTTCTAGGCAGGGTTCTGGAAACACGAGATCTCTGTGGAAGAGAGAGAAAAACTTGGGAGTTGGTATGCCAGCACATAAACAATGGAATGTCATTGTCAAAGTAATTCAAGTATTCTTGAGGTGTGTTAAGAGAAGGGAATATAGTAATACTGGCCAACACTGTGTGCTGGGCAATAGGTAGGCATGTCATATATCTATATGTTCTCTCATTCAATGCTTACAACATCCTGTGGGGTAGAATTAGCTGAGAAGCAGGGCCAAATTCCTCCCTCCATTTTTTTCAGCAGGGTTGGAGTAGGGAACGGAAGAAGAATAGTCCAATTAAGCATTGATGCTCAAGTCCACTATTACCTGCCGAGTTCTGCCTCTCTGGGACTCTGTAGAGGGACACATACTTGCTGATCTTTCAGGCTCAGGTTCCAACATGAAGATGCTATCATGGGATAGGGCTTTGTTCCCCATGCCACTCTTTGGCCTAAACAGAAAGGAAAGGTCTTGTAAAAGCAGCCCAAGGGCCATAGGAATTGAAGACAAACATATATTCACAATGTGGCCTACCATACATACCACAGAAGGAGGGTGGTGATGCATATGTGCTGACACAGAAAGCTGTTCATGAGATATTAAGTGAAAAAATAAAGAATAGTATAGTCTCATTTAATATATGCACACATATTACATACATATACAGTTTATGCTCAAAGAAAAAAGTCTAGAAGGATATCCATCAAATTGTTAGTGGTGGTTCCCTCTGATGAATGACACTAGGGACAGGAAAGGGATTTTCATTTTCTACTTTATGTACTTCTATATAATTTTAATTTTTAAAATTATGAACATACATCTTTTCATATAACATTCTTATCGAGACACAGTTTACATACCATACAATTCACCCATTTTATCCAATAGTGGCAACCCTGGGGAATGGGAGGGAAGGCCCTGCCTGAGTCTTACTATTATTATTGTGAGAATTATGAAAGATCTTCCACACTCAACTTTGTCTCTTTGTGTTTTTGTTTTGATCTGTTTTAAAATATCAAAGACCTGCCCAGATGTAGGAGGCTTTCATTCATCAGGTCTTCTCTTTCACACAAGTGCTCTGTGAGACATCTATCCTATCTTCAAAGTCATCTTGTGTACTACCTGCCCCTTCTATCCTCCAGCTTGCTAACCCCAGAGGAAAATATCTTCTGATTAGGACTGGAGCCAGGTTGATGAAAATTATGTGATAATACAAATCAGGGGAATTAGAAACCAGTGAAGGGCTAAAGGCATGAAAGACTCTTTTGGGGATACAGTAATGTATTTTACTTTTTAAAAATTTCAACCAAAGACATCACAAGAAGAGAAAACTACAGTCCAATAGCTCTTATGAATATAAGTGTAAAAATCCTCAATAAAATACTAGCAAACTGAATCCAGCAGCATGTAAAAAGAATTATACACCACAACAAAGTAGGATTTGTAAGGAATGCACAGTTAGTTTAACATATGAAAATCGGTGAATGTAATAGACTATGTCAATAGAATAAAGCAAAAACCATATGACCATATCAATAGATGTAGCAAAAACATTTGTAAAATCCAACACCCTTTCATGATAAATGTACTCAACCTTGATAGAAGGCATCTGTGACAAACTCACAGCTACTGTCATATTAATGGTGAAAGACTGGATGCTTTCCCCTTAAGATCAGGAACACGATAATGATGACCGCTCTTACCATTTCTATTCAACATTGAATTGGACATTATAGCCAGGGAGATTAGGTAAGAAAATGAAATAAAAGATACCCAGAATGGAAAGGAAGAAGAAAAATTATATCTATTCACAGATGACATGATTTTGTATACAAAATTCCTAAGGAATCCACTAAAAACTATGAGAACTAATAAATGAATTCATCAAAGTTGAAGGATACAAAATCAGTATATAAAAATTGTGTTTCTATACACTTGCAATGAATGACCTGAAAATGAAATTAAGAAAATACTTCCATTTACAATAGCAACAACAATGATAAAATACTTAGGAATAAATTTAACAAAAGATGTATAAAACTTATATTTTGAAAACTATAAAATACTACTGAAAAAAATTAAAGATGGCCTAAATAAATAGAAGGACATTCCATTTTCATGAATTGGAAGACTTAATCTTGTCAAGATAGCAATATTCCACAAAGTAGTCTACAGAATTAATGTAATCCCTATTGAAATTCTAGCTGCCTTTTTCCCACAGAAATGGACAAGGTAATCTTAAAATTCATAATGAAATGTAAAGAACTACAAACAGCCAAAACAATCTTGGAAAAAAAACATACTTGGAAAAGTCATACTTCCTGATTTCAAAGCTTACTACAAAACTACATTAATCAAGATGGTGTTGCACTGGCATAAAGATAAACATAGATCAGTGGAATAGAGTTGAGAGTCCAGAAATAAATCCATACATCTATGGTTAACCATTTTGCAACAAAGATACCAAGACCATTCAATGGGGAAAGAATAGTCTTTTCAACAAATGGTTCTGGGGCAACTGAGTATCCACACACAAAACAATGAAGTTGGACCCTTATCTCATACCATAAATAAAAATTAACTCAAAATAGATCAAAGACCTAAATATAAAAGCTAAAACTATAAAACTCAGGAGAAGACATAGGGATAAATCTTCATAATTCTGGATTTGGCAATGAATTCTTAGATATGACACCAAAAGCTCAAGCAACAACAACAAAAAATAGATAAATGAATTTCCTGACAATTAAAAACAGTTGTGCTTCAAAGGTTACTAGCAAGAAAATGAAAAGCAACATACATAATGGGAGCATATATTTGCAATTTATATATGTGATCAGGGACTTGTATCTAAACTATATAAAGAATTATTACCATTAAGAACTCATATTATGGAATTCAATAATAAAAAGATAACCCAGTTAAAAATGAACAAAGGATCTGAATAGATATTGCTCCAAAGAACATATGCAGATGGCCAACAAGCACATGAAAAGATCCCCAACATCATTAGTCAGCAGGGAAATACAAATCAAAACCATAATGAGATACCATTTCACACCTACTAGAGTGGCTAGAATCAAAAATTCAGATAATAACAAGTGTTGGCAAGCTTGTGGAGAAATTGGAATGCCCATACCCTGCTGGCAGGAATGTAAAATGGTACAGCCACTTTGGAAAACAGTCTGGAGATTCCTCAAAAGGTTAAATATATTATCAACATTTGACTCAGCAATTCCACTCCTAGGTATACACCCAAGAGAAATAAAAACATATCCACCCAAAACTCTGTACACAAGTGTTCATAGCAGCATTATTCATAATAGCCCAAAGGTGGAAACAACCCAAATATCCATCAATTGATGAATGGATAAAATGTGGTATATTCATGCAATGGAACACTATTTAGAAAAAAGGAATTTCTGAAACATGCTACAATATCAATGAACCTTGAAAACATTATGCTAAGTGAAAGATGCCAGTCACAAAAGATGACATTCTGTTTATATGAAATGTCCAGAAGAGGTAAATCCATAGAGACAGAAATCAGATTAATGGTTTCCAGGCGCCGAAAGGAGAGGTTAATACGGAGGACTGTTCAATGGATACAATGATGAAAATGTTCTTAAATTGTGGTGATGGTTTCACAACATTGTGGATACACACAAAAAAAAAACCATTGAATTGTACAATTTGAATGGGTGAATTGTATTGTATGTGAATTATATCTCAATAAAGCTGTTAGCAAAAAAGAAATGAAGTGCTTGATGCATGATTTCACATGGATGACCCTTGAAAACATTATGCTAAGTGAAAGAAGCCAGTCAAAAAAGGCCACATATTATATGATTCCATTTATGTGAAATGACCACAATAAGCAAATCCACGGAGACAGAAAGCAAATTAAGTGGTGGGCAAGAAGAGGGGGGAAATGGAGAATGAGTGCTGATGGGTACAGGGTTTCGTTTTAGGGTTATGAAATGTTCTAAAATTGCATAATAGTGATGGCTGCATACCCTAAAAGGTAGAATTTTATAGTATGCAAATTATATTTCAATAAAGCTGTTATATAAAAACATTAAGATACAAAATTATAAAGCTATTCCTATTAGGTAGGAAAAATTGTGTATGTGTATATAAAAGATGAGATTAAACATGAAAGAAAAAAAGGAAGAAGAGAGAGAAAGAAAGGAAAGGGCCAGCAAGCTGATACATGCTACTACCTGGATGACCCCTCAAAACATGCTAAGTGAAACAAGCATGACTTTTGTATGATTCTACTTACATGAAATGTCCAGAATAAGCAAATTTATAGAGGCAGAAAGTAGATTAGTGGTTATTTAGCAGGTAGAGGGGAATGGGGATTGATTGATAATGGGTACAGTGTTTCTTTTAGAGATGGATGGAAATGTTCTAAAATTAGATGAAATAAATTTAAATTTTTAAATACTCTTTTTGCACGTATTACCTTTATTACAAAACAATACATGCATGTTGGCACTTTAAAAAACAATCTTTAAATGGTAACTAGAGTAGCAGCTAGGGCATTGTAGGGCTAGAGACTGCCCCATCATTATGAGCATGTCTGGCTGCAGGGCCTGTGCATGAGTGTATTTGATCATGACACACTCCAAGGACAATCTCATGTTACGAAGAATAAAATGGAACCACTCTAAGGTGGCTGTGACCAGCAAGAGAGGAGAGGAGGCAGATGTCTGCTACTTTATACTAAACTCCTACCTACCTTTTCCCTATAAAACTCTGCTATCCAGGTGGCCCTGGTGGTGAAGGCAACATACTGCTTTACTATTAATAAAACAGCAGTCCAGCAGAAACTTAATGTGATTCTCTAGATAAACACTTAATGGGCGTAAATGATTGACCCAGCTTTGAGAGAGCAATGTTTCCAGACATCTCTATGTACACACACATGCTCATTATGCGCACGTGCACATGCACGCACACACACACACACACACACACACACACTTTCATTCACTGCTGCTCTCCTGACCTGCTGGCTCAAACCATGCTTGGAACCAGTGTAGCATCTGGGACTACCTTGCCTCCCCTGCTTTGTGCAGAAAAACTAAGAGGAAACATTGGGCTATGAGTGGGCTTAGAAATCTCTCTCATTTCCACACTGTGCATCAGCCAGAAAATAGCTGAATTGGCTCCATAGTGCCAAGCCTTCCCTGATCAAAGGATTACATTAGCACCAGTTGTGGCCAACTTTGCCAGAAATCAAAATTCTTGTCCACTGAACATATCTAATGCTCATTGATCTGCTCCCTGGAGGCAAAAATTTAAAGAAAAAATCCAAAACTTCAAACAAAATTTCAGCCTTAAGGGCAATAAAATACATTACAACAGTACCCATTAAGAAATCAAATAAAGGAATGGGATTTGTCTGTTCATCAGATACAGCTTAATACAGTCTTGGGAACAGATACTATTCCTACTGTACAGGCGAGGGGAAAGCTGGCTGTAAGTTTGGTTATGATTGATTGCTTCAATGGATGAAAAAAGCTGATCTTTTTTCCTGACTCTTCAGTGACATCCTCCAGGGTTTCTCCCCTAGCACATTAAGCAAGAGACTGGGATCAGGGGTGATCTTCAGACCCCCTAAGGTACATTCTTTCAATTAATCTATGCTCCTTGCAAAAAAAAAAAAAGACCTTCCCCCTTTCTCTGTCTCTCTCTCTCTCTCCCCCAGGTGAGCAGGCACACACATTTCTTAGTATGGAGAATATATCAGAGTAAATGGACTATTGTGGAGGGGGAGGAACAAGAGAGGGAAACGTAGAACTGTAGAACTGTAGTAGAGATGGTCCTTGCCAATTTGTAGAGAAAATGCAGCATAAGTCCAAACACCCCTCACCCCTGGTTTTTAACAGGGCTAGTCTTAGTCTTAGAGCTCTAAGGTGATGGGTTATAATGAACCAAAACCATCTTCCCTCCATGTGTAATTCCTCACACTGAATGCAGTCATTAAGGTTGTCCTTAAGGAGCCATATATGATAACTGTCAGGCCATTTTGTTACAGGGAGTATTGTGAGGAGGTATTGAAGACAGCAAAACATGTCAGCTAACTGCCCCATGCCCACCAGGCAAAGCCTTGAGGGAATGGGTAGCAGCATGGGTGAGCTCTGTGGGGAGTCCAGATAAGTCTGGAGTTTAAGGCCAGGAGAACAGGCCCAGGTAGAACTCCACAGAAGGAGACCTGACTGATCTGGGGACAGCTGGGGTACTGGGTGTCCAGATAGCACAATAGAATATGAAAACTGGGTCATTGCTGATGAAAATTTGTGTCCAGTGGGGGCTGGAAACAGTCTTCCCCATCCCTTCTGTAACCCGTTCTAGCATTTTCCCCCATCTCCTGGGGTGGAGAGAGAAAGGGATTTGGGGTTGCTTATGTGTTTTTAATGGCAACACACTGATTTCATGCTTATGTCCCGCCCCACTCCACCCCCAGCTAGATGGCTCTACCATCTGAAGCTTTAATCACTCATTATGAGATCTGGCTCCCCTTGGCCAGATCTGCAGTCTGATGACCAGGCAAGCAAACCAGACCAAGCCTCCTGAATGACACAGGCCCTTCTCGCTATATGCAACAAGTGTCCAACTTTTCATTAGCAGTAGGCCCTACATCTTAAGTTATTTTAGCTGTGACAGGAAGGGTTTCTCTGATCTATCTGCGCCCTCTCACCTAGTGCTCTTGGGGAATGGGGTGTGCATTTGCCATGCTCCAACCCACTGAGCTGTGCAGCCCAGACAACAAACACACATATATACACAGAAAAAGGCCCGTGGACATGGCTGCATTAGCAGTGACTGCCAGCTCAGCCCCCACAGGCAGGGAAGCCAAGAGTCCCTGGGACCAAATGTCCACTAGTGATTTGGCTGCCAAAGGGAGACCTAGGTCTAGCTGCCTGCCCCTTGCCCTGTCCCCATCCCCCTCCACCCCATCAGAGCTTACCTAGGCTCAGTTTGTTGTTGATCTTCCAGAACTGGCCTCAGAGAAGACATGCTAATGTTGCTGCTGGACAAGCTTGCCTTTAGCATTGTCCCTCCCTGGGCATCTCCAGGCTCTTTTTTCTTCTTCTTGCCAAAAAAGCTCTTGAAGGCTTTAAATTTGAATTTCTTCTTTCCTGGAGGTGAGAAATGGAAGTGAGGCAGAGAGTAACAGTACAAGGGAAGACAGGAGAGGATACAGAGACTTCATGGCAGGAATGAGCACTGTGATTCCAGGTGCCCTGCAGAACCTGGCCCTCACCCCTACAGCACCATCCATTTGGTTTGTTCCCCTCTTAGTCATTCAATAACAAAGGGTCTTAGTTGCTGGTGAAAGCATAAGCCCAGGCCACAGCTTCTGCTCTTTGGGCAGCCTCTATTCAGGCCGAACTTACTGGGCATTCGTTTGCCCCTCAATTTCAACTATCAACATACACACCTCTTTCCTTGTCCTAAGAAGTTCATTCCTGTGAAGCAATTATTGAGTCAATGTAAGCACTTGGTTCTCTCCTGACCCCACCCCGGGGGCTGGAGTCACTGCAATAGAGTGGGAGAACCAAGTTTCCACATGTGAAAAGCACTGTAGAACCCTTAGAAATCCAAGTCCAAGTGGGAGTTGATACTTCCCAGCCTGCACACTGAAAGGATGCAGACCCAAAGTGTGAGTGCAGGTGGTCGGTGCAGTCGGGGAACACTTCCTCGAGTAAAGAATTTATGAGCAAGGGAGAGGGCTGGGAATCGGAAAGAAGAAAGGGCTGCCCAGGTAAAGAATTTGTCTGTGCAAAAGGCGTGTCAAAATCAGATAGCAAAGGGCTTTTCAAGGTGTGTGCGTGTGCATGTGTGTGTGTGTGTGTGTGATGAATTGTGTGTGTTCTTCAACTATTGCCAATTGGTTTGGATTATCTACAGGGCTGCTGCCCTCTGCTCATGCAAGTAAATGAAAGTTTGCTCTATCTATAAGGATTACCAGGGCACCAGTGAGGAATGTGAGCTTTAAATGCTCCTGAGGCTCTGTCTGTTTCTGCCTTCTTTAGTTTCCTAATAAACACATATGTCCTCAGTAGAAGAGGAGAAGGGGATGGCGGGCTCACGCTGCATTCTTCGGAGGGAAAGAATTAGCTCTTATTGATTTCCTATGCAGTAAGTTACCAACTCAGGTGTTGCATTCCAATTCTCAACTGTCTGGTCTCCAGAAGGCCTCACCAGCACAGCAATGCTACACTGGCAGTGAAGGGCCCAGCCAATGGAGTTGCCAATGCAGCAGCCATTATGAAAGGCTAGATGGTGAGACGGAAAGTGCCACCCAAGAGTCAGAAAATTCTGGAATCCTAGGCTTCAGTCTGCTATCAAGTAGCTCTGTGACCGTGGGTAAGTCACTCAACCAACCTCTCTGGGGCTCAACAGGAAAATGAGGGCATTACACCTGATCAGCATCTCCCAAAGTATGTTCAGAGGGATGCTTACAAGGTTTGTTGCATGATAAAGGGATCTGCAGTCCAGTCAATATGGGAAATGCTGGATTAGATAAAGTTCTGTGACCTGCTTTCCAACTTTTATGAAACTTCAAAATGCTTACGTGTATCATGAAGTTCCAAGAAACTGGGCAACAATATTGTCTCCCAATGCACGTAAGTGGAATCTCTGGCAAAGCATACTTTGGGAAATGCTGAACTAGGGTTCCTTCTAGCTCTGAAATGCCATGACCTATTTGTGTACTGATTACTCCTTGGCCTGCCTATTAGAAAGTCAGTGCAATTCATGCTTCTTTCCTTTCTCTGAACACCTAAAACTTGACTGTTAGCACCACAAGTTTTGCATCTGAATATTCGTTACTCTGCTCATTCATTCATTCATTCATTCATTTATGTATTCAATAAATCTTTGCTAAGGTCAAGCATTTACTATTTTCTGGATATCAATGAGAAAGGAACAATATATAGTCCCTGGGTCTTAGCTACTGCCCCCACATCAAGGCTGTAGGCAGGCCCTTTTTAGCATCCCCCTTAGCAACTAGCACAGTGTAAGGTATATAGTAACACTTCAGAGACAACTGAGTCCATTGAGGGGTGCAGAATGTCAACACAGCTTGTCACTTCCCTTGAATAGCAACCACTGAGCAGAGTCATCCTTCAGCATCCTATAATTTAAACAGTGACCCTTATAGGAGTTGATGTAAATTATAAATAATGTAGGTAAAGAGTTTAGCATAAGATCTGGCATGTAGTAAGTGCTCAATAAATGTGAACTAGTATTAGGGACTCAATAATTACTTGCTTATTAGGGCCAGATTCAATTCCATCTGTGTTTATTAGAAGCAGCCCCACATCTATAACTGAATAGTGAACTCTAAAATATGCACGATTAGAAGCAGAAGTGAGCGTGGGGTAGGTCCATGAAAGATCATAGGACTGTTTGCTTAATAATTGCTACTTAAGTAATTTCTGTTTTGGATGACTTGGGCAATTTCTTATCTTCTAGGCTGTACCTATGTAGGGTCATGGCTGGGAAAACTTGGCAATTCTACCTAAAGGTAGAATAGAAAATGACAATATAATAGGAAACATATGTTTTCCCCAAGCTCCCTTTTTAAATTTTTGCAGAAAAATTAAACTAATTTCTATGATAATAAATTAAAATATTTAAAATGATGTTTGACCTTACGAAACTACAATGAGGAATTGACGTGAAAGTTCTGAGAAATACACATTACAGAGTAGGCTGGCTCTAAAATCACCTTTATTTTGCTCTTTGGCCTTCTCAATCTCCCTATTCCCAAATGATTTGTGAGACCTATTAAATTGTGAGGTTTTTGAATGTAAAATCTTGATTGCTATAACCAGTTTTGTGCTAGAAAATGTTTAACAACTGGTTCTCTGGGGGAAATGCCCTGATCTGTAGTGTTTGCCTATTTTTGTGGTGTAAATACAGTCACCATGGCCAATTTGAAGCTACCAACATGATGTCTGGGAAGAGATGTGCCCAGCCTCCCAAGCCAGCATGAGCCAGCTCCGACATACCACTAAATAATTCCCACTCCAAGAGGACAAATTGGGCAGAGTTCTCTCACAAACAGGAAGGAGCAAGATTTTTGGCCTTTGGAAACATTGCTATTTTCCAAAAAAAACAAGGAACAACATGTATTGATTCTTGACAGATGGATCTCCTTCTGGCCTTCTGAGAGGGGAACAACTTAATGCTCAGAAAGTTTACAAACATAGTGATTGTTGCTCCTTTTGCTTCAAAATCCCATAATGTAAGGGAGGAAGGCAAAGCTAGAGAATTTGGAGTTGCAAACCTGCTTCTCATAAACCAGCAAAGACAAAGAGACAGTTGGCAGCTGGTAGCTCCATTTGTGACACAATTTATAAACACTGAAGAGCTGAATAAAAACACATCTAATAAACCCTTCAGGCTGTAAAACTGAATTTAACAAATATAATCATTGCATGAGCAGACAAAATTATGCATTACCATATTTTTATGTTCCTAAATTAACAAAATGACTAGCAACTTTGGAACTGTAACAGGTGCTAAAAATTAAGTATGCATATATTCCAATTTTCTCCCAATTTTCCATTCTTTGCTGGGTAGAAACAACAACTTATTTTCCCATAAGGACTGAAAATAGCTTAAGCAATGTGTGTCTCTTTTAACCATGGGCACTGGAAGGAAAAATATATTTACATTCTACCCTGTAGGGCGGCTCTGAGTATGGTAGCAGTATAGCTTTGTTAGCAGGGAGTTGAGGAGATACCAAGAAATGGTAACTGTCAAAGATGGTGGGCTGGCTGCTTGTTGATCTAGAGCAGTGACTTGGAAACTAGACATGGCCCTAGTGAGCAACCCATTGCCAGACATGCAGTGTCAGCGACAACTTAGTCTTCAGCCTGCTTTGGATTACAAGATTTCCCTACCCCTGATGTATGGAGACAAGCCCTGGTCTCAGCCCTGGGAGTGAAATACAAAGCTGGGTACTGCTTACGTGCTATGTTACTTTTGAAACCCTAATGAAATCTGAGATGGTTGCCATGTATTGAAGTACATAAACTGGCCTTTCAAGCTTTCCTTTTTTAAAGGGGTGCCTTTAAGTTGCCAGCAGCTGAGCCCTCCACAGGCTGGTTTTCAAAAGCTACTAAAAGCACAGAGAGTAGAGAGACCTAGACAGTGGGTATGGGTCAAAACCCACATTTGTACCCCGCAATGTTTATATAGGTCACCTATATGCTGGGTAACTTATGCTACCACAAGGTACAGCAGTTGTGGTCAGTGAGCTGACAGCTGAGAGCTGACAGCTGTCTGGACTTCTGCTATAACAAAGCCATTGATTTCCCCATCCAAGCCCAAGGACTATGCATTTCCAAACAGCAAGTAGCTTTCAAAATCCTCGCCCAATGAGGGGCTGCAATGTGTCCCATGCCAGAAAACAGCCCATTGAAGGCAGCTGCCCCCTCCCCCAGAGGAAAACACAGTTAAATCCAATGAAGAAATTGTTGCTTCTGGGTTGTATATTTGCTTATGCACCATGCACACAGCCCATCTGGGTTGAACTTAATGAGCTTTAAAAATCCATCTCATAATGATGATCTTGTTCTCTTGCATTGCTGCTTGGAAGGAAAACATTTCCAACTACACTTTCTTCCATTTAACCCCCGCAACAGCCACTTTATTCTCTGGCTAGCACTGACTAGTTTTAAAAACATACCCAAATATTTGGTCTTAAAAAAAAAAAAAAAAAAAAACCCTTGAGAACAGACAAAAGGCATTTCTTTACCTCCACTCTTCATCAAGATGCACTGCATTGCCACCTTCTTTTGTAGGCATCTGTCTAGCTCATACCCAAAAAGATAAATCAGTTGGTTTGGTAGGTGTATCTGCCTTGGTGACAAGGCCTTTCATTCCTTCATTCATTCATTTGTTAAATATTTTGGAGTGCCTGATCACTGTCTCTGAGATCCAATACTAAACAGAGGTCAAGAAAAAGACCCAAGTGCTACCACCAAGGATCCATGAGCAGGCTCAGCATCTCCATCTCTTCATCATCAGTGAGGTCAGGCCCCCAGGAAGCCACAGGGAGGTTCCCCTCTCTCTGTCCTTCCAAACCAAGTCTTCTGTACCATATATCACTACAGAAATCTCAGCAAAACAACTGAAGAACAACCCAATTACCTGTTAAGTTCTGTCCTGTCTTTAAGCTCAATGTCTCACTTCATGTCTTATGATTCCTTTTTATTGTGTGTCAATGAAGCTTATTATTGTTAGTGACTTTTGCCTCCCTTACGATTATTACACTCATGATCACCTGTAACTCATAGATGGCACCACAATTAGGCAATGGATACACATCTGAGTGAGTTTTGCAAAAGAGAATTTTTGTGAATTGAATCCTATTTAACAGACACTTGTGGTGGCATCTTTTGTTTCTATAGTCCCCTTTACCCCTCAAATTACAAATTCACCTGTTGATTAGATCTGTATTACTATCTCCAGTAAAACCTCATTTGAATCTGTCAGATCGTGGTATGTTCTGATTGTTTTTGCCTGATTAAGCAGAAATACTTCTCCTGCCTTAGTAAGCCAGGACCTGGTAACCATGACCAAAGAAGATCGCAAAGCCTCGGACAAAACCTTTTCACTGTCAGAGTTGGAGATGACAGAAAAGAAGTTAGAAACCTGAAAAGTAAATGTGCACTGAGTCTAATGTTATTAGAAATTTTATCTGGATTTGCTTTCTTATGCCTTCCTTCTTTGTCCTAGGGGTTAAACACAGTAAACAAATCTAGCTCTAGTTACCAAGGTTTTGTTGGGTTACTTACCCTCATCACTGGTCTCCAGAACTTCCAGACTGCCAGAAACTTCACTCAGTGATTCAGCCATGGTAGGATCACTAAAATAAAATGCTAAGTAAAAAATCAAAAGATCATCATTTGATTGCCAGGGCATAATGCAATCATTTCACCCTGTCCCTTATCCTTCAGCTAGATTCTTAAACTATTCAACAAAAGCTATACAATGGAATTGCCATTAGGGAGAATTATCCTTCCTTAAAAAATACATTGATTCCATTGATATGAAATGTCCAGAATAGGCAAATACATAGACAGACAATGTCTTGTGTAGGACTGGGACAGATGGGTGTTTTGGGTGGGGGGTGATAGACAAAGAGTACAGGGTTTCTTTTTGAAGTGATAAAAATGTTCTAAAATTGTGATGGTCACACTAATCTGTGAACATATTAAAAAGTATTGAATTATAAACTTTAAATGGGTCAACTGTACATTGCATGAAATTTATCTCAAGAAAGTTGTTACTAAAAAAAGAGAGACAAATGCTAAAAAGCTGATCTATTGTCTTGTATTGGGGCCTGTTACTTTTGGAGGCCTGTTACTATTCATGGTGTGCCCAGGGAGACAAAATTGCTTTGATATACATCCAGAGCCATAGAGGAAAAGATTGAGATATTTGACAACATAAAAATCTAAAACTTTTGGCCAAAAAAATGAGTCAACAAAATAATGACAAACTAGGAAACAACACTTGCAACAAATATGACTGACATAGGGGCCAATTTTCTTAATTTGTCAAGAGCTCATACAGATCAATAAAAGTCAAACAATTCAGTATAAATGGGTCAAAAGTACAAAGGCAGTTTGCAGAAAAAAAAATATGAACAGCTAATAACCACATAAGGAGAGGCTCAGTCTGATTCATGATTAAAGAAATATAAATCAAAATATCAAATTAACATTTTCATCTATCAGATTGTCAAAAAAGGTTTAACATTGATGATATCCCATTGCTCACCAAGGTGGGGAAAAATAGGGACTCTCATACACTATGGAGTAAGTAGCTCTAACTCTTTGAAGAGAAATTTGGCAATATCCATCAAAATGTAAAACGCATATACCTTTTAATCCAGTAACATCACTGCTGGAACTTCACCCCATAGATATACTCACACTTGCATGCAAAAATATACATGCAAGCATGAATGTTTATCACAGCATTGTTTTAAATCAGCGGTCCTTTTTGGCACCAGGGACCTGTTTCATGGAAGACAATTTTTCCATGGACAGGGGGTGGGGGTGGGGTGGAAGGAGGAAGATAGCGCGGGGGAGGTGAGGAGAGGTGGGGGGAGGTGGAGCTTAGGTGGTGATGCTGGCCTAGTTTTTTTCTTTTATTTCAGCATATTATAGGGGTACAAATGTTTAGGTTACATATATTGCCCTTGCCCCCCCACCCCAAGTCAGAGCTTCAAGCGTATTCATCCCCTGACCGTGTGCCAGGGACCAATACCCAGCCGGCTGCCACCCAAGGGTTGGGGATCACAGTTTTAAATAGCTAAAAATGGGAAACAACCAAAGTGATCATGAAAAGGATAATTATCCCATGACTCTATGTCATGCTTCTAGGGAAGTATGACAGTCGATAATCAAATCTTTATAAATCAATGCTGGCATTCCTGATGGGCGTTTGTGTATGTGAGGAGGGGCAGGTATCTGATGAGCAGTATAACCCAGAGAAAGGGTGCTGTACTCACACACAGCAGGAAAGCTGTAGAGAGACAAGCAGAGACTTTGCCCCCATGATACCCCGTTCCCGGGTCTTGACATGAGTGACTAAAGTACCATCAAGTGGAATTTAAGTAAGTTCTGGAGCCAACTTGCCCATCCCAGGTCTGCTCTGCTCCAGACATAGCCAAGCTGCCATTTCTGTTTCATGGATGGACTCCAGGACCATCCTGTCCTGCTCTCTAGTGTAAATCCCCAATACATCTCCAGAGATAGAGAGGGATGACCACAGGCTCTAAGGTTAAGGAGAACTTGAGAGTTCACATAGCCAGAATGACTGAGACCTTGGAGAACAAAAGGTTCCAAACCACAATGCGAGCTGACAAGGCCATGGTATCAAGATGGCTTCAGACCCACTTACTGAGTGCCCTATGGTTCCCCACGATATGTCTTCTCCTTCACTGCCATGAGTAATAAACACAACTACAGATATGTTCCTGGCTGAAAGGTATTGATACTTTGTTCAAGTCACTCAACCTCTATAAGCCAATATAACAATTCTGCCTAAAGATGACTGAGTCCTGGCCCATATTGTGCTCAATAATTACCACACACACACGGGGCACATATGCGCACATACACACCCTCTCTACTTCACACAACTACACCCCCTTTCTTACCATACACGTCCCATCAGGAGAGCCCAAACATATCACCCCAATGCACCGTCTAAAAGGAATGGATTTCCTCTTGACACTCCTGCCTCTACTATTTTTCCAAGTTCCATCTAGAGATCTGGCAGGGGCAAAGAGGCAGGGAAATTCACAAGCCCCTCAGAAATTCACAGGGAGAATAGGAGTCATTCATGGCACTGGTAAGTTCGTGGCCATCTCAATACACATGTTTAGGAGGAGAGACAGTTCCACACATCCTGATGAATTGACTGACAGGGCTGTTGGCCTCAGGGCCTTCAGGATTTGGTCGGAGAAATAAGACAAGTATGCCAGAAAGCACTTTGGCCAGTCTAAACTCAAGGCTTAAACTGAATCGTTCTATGGTGCTCTAAAGGTTCAGATGCTGCCAAGATGCCCTCTTTCTTTGTTCAGACTATTCTTTTAAACATGGTAATGGCACAGCAAGGACAACTGTTTAGGAACAGTCTCGGGTGAGGGAGAAAGCCTGTGGCTCTGGGTAGTCACAAATACAGGTAACACAGTTAATGAGGAGCTTGGACAGCCTCGCCTAGGCTTGCGAGTTCCCCCAAAGAAGTCACCTCATTCTGTGTGCCCAGAGAGAGGCTTTCTGGGAACAGTGCATTTCCCAGGAGTCTGGCATTTAAACTCAAGCCATGTCTGTGGCCTGTTGATCCAGTGGTGGCTAATGAACCAGGGCACAGGTTGGATCCAGTTGGCTTTACCCTCACACAGCCATGGGCCCCAGCCCCTAGTGCAGGTCACCATTTTACAAACCTGTTGGTCACCAGGGGGCTGCTGGAGGGAGTGTGGATAACTGAAGGAAAAACACACAAAGCTCCCCTTGATTTCAAATCCTCTTCCAGTTACCACCCCATTCCTCTGCATTTCAAAAGCATTATCTATACTCACTGTCCCGATGTCCTGGCTTCCTGCTCTCTTGTGCTCTCCAATCAGGCTTCCAAACCCAACTGCTTCCAAACCTCTTCACCAAAACTGCTTGTGTCAAATCCACCAGTTACTTGATCTTCCAGCAGCGTCTGACACGTCTGACACCACTGATCACACTCTCCTTTTTGAATAATTGTATCACTTGACTTTCAGAACACCACACCCCCCTAATTTTCCTCCTACCTTATTGGCTGTTCCTTCTGGGTGTCGTTTGCTGGACCTTTGTCTTCTCCCTGAATTTGAAATGTTGTAGCACTGCAGGGCTCTGTCCTTGGCCCTCTTCTTTATCTTCAATCACTTCCTAGACCTGCGCTGTTACATAGAAATGTTAACGTGAGCACAATTGCAAGTCACGTATATAATTTCAAATTTTCTAGTAGCTACATTTAACAAAGAAAAAAGAAACAGGTGAAATTGCTTTTAATAATATATTTTATTTAACCCAATATAACCAAAGTATTCTTTCAACGTTTAATCACTATAAAAATAATGCTAATGATATATTTGACATTCTTTTTTCCCCCCACATTAAGTTGCCACATCAGTCACGCCAGCCCCCAGTTCCAAACCCCTCAATGGCTTGCCATCAAGCTCAGAGAAAAATTCCAGCCCCTTACCATGGGCCTTGTGTGATCTGGCCCCACCCCCATGCCCCACTGACCACCAATCCTGCTACCCTCCCACTTTGTCCCTCTGCCCAGCCACACTGGCCTTCTTGGTAATCCCCAACATACCAAGCCCCTTTCAATCTCAGGACCATTGCATTTGCCACTCTCTCTGCCTGGTGGGCTTTTTCCCAGAGAGTTGCATGGCTGACTCCTTTGTGGCCTTGGAGCATCCAGTGTTACTTCCCCCAGAAAGCACCTCCATGATCATCCGAGCTAAAGCACTCCTAGTCTCTCTCTCCATCCCATTATTCTTTATTAGCATCTTCCTAGCCCTCATTGCTACCTAAACTTACGTTCTATGTTAATTTAATTACTAGTTTCTTGTCTGTCTCCTCTACTAGAATGTATATTCCATGAGGGCAGGGGCCTGTCTATTTTGTTCATTAATGGATCTCCGAACCTAGAATGAAAGAGTCACAGGAGTTACTACTGTTGGATTAGATGTGGCATGTGAGGGGGATATCAGACACTCAATGAATAGTTGTTGAATGAATGTATAAATTGCATCAAAGAAGAGGACGTAATCAAAAAACCACCTTTGTGGTCAGAAATTTCTTAAAAGTAGAGGCATGCTATAGGAGGCAGAGGAAGACTTATCCTGGGAGAGGAACCCCCTTGTTTCCCAATTTGGCAGGACCAGCCTTCCCTTCCAGCAAGGTGGCCCCCGCCCTGGCTTATTCACCTGTGCAGAAGCAAGCACTTTTGGGACCCTCTAGTCCATAGAGTCCATTCCCAGGTGTCCCAGCCATGTGAACCCTGCATGTGGCACTCCATTCAGCTGGGCTAGGCCTGGACCCTCATGGAGGAGGTTTCTGTAACAGAAAGCCTGCCTCTTCCCACTTTCCTGATACCACTGACATAACTTCTGTTCTCTTGCCCTCAGGCCAACCTTATTAAACAGAGCTTTGCTTCCCAAGTATCTCCTTATAAAGGCATCATTGTGTTTCTTTCATGTGTCTCATTATGGCCAATATAAATTTAAAATGAATGTGTTCCTTAATTATACCGTGACTCAATGATAGTGGCCTTTGGGCTGCCTCCTCTGGTCTATATTCTTATTTACGGTATTTAGCAAAAACTACTGTCACCTCATTGGTATCTCAAAAAAAGTTACAAAGTCACAATGTTCTCGCTAAAATACCAATGCAACCATGACGCTCCCCTGCTTAAACCCGGTCACCAAATCCTGCCGCCTGCAAGATAAAAGCCAAATTCTTAACATTCAAGGCCCTCTGCAATCTGGTGCTCTCTGCCCCTTGGAGGGGGTCCAGTCTCTTAGCAGCTCACTGCTACTCACACGCCCACACCCTGGTCTCCCAGAATCACCAATCACTCCCTAAACACACCATTTTCTTGTGCTTTTTCTGCACACTGCACAGGTTATCCACTTGGCCTGGAACACCATCCCCCTAATCCCCACATCTTTAAAATCCTACAGATTCTTCAAGACCCAGATCAAAGATAACCCCCCCATGCCCTTTGCACATACCTCTGTCATAGATGATATCACCGTGAGAACAGGGACCACTTTTTGATTACTTGAATATCACCAGTACCTGGCATAATACCAGGCACACAGAAAGTGCTCACTGTAACACATGTGTTTATGGATGGATGAATGCAGGAGCTGGGGGTGTGGTCCTACAGGAGGCAGTGGGAAAAATGGTCCCCTTCTTTAAACATATGGAGACACTTTGAGACACCCTTTCAGTAAAGGACTCCTCTGCATGAAGTCCCATGCAAAAGCTAGCAAGCCAAGTAAGGAAAGGAAATAGAAATTTTCATCCAGCAAATGATGAGAGGCCTTCAGAACCACTTCCAAGGAGCATAAATAGTCATGTAATAATGGTCATCAGGAAGTCTGGCCTAGTGGAGATATAAAGTTTCATTATCGAGTCATTATTAAAATGCTTTCTTGCTTCTCTAGGCCAACCTCAGATGCTTAGGCACTACAGCTGCCTTTTCCTTCTCAGACTACCTCATTTCAGGGATGAACAAGGGCTCTAGGGGGAAAAAAAGGAGAGAAAAAAAAGAAGGGAAAAAGGACTGTCTTCCAAGGTTGTTGAAATTTTTAACCACAGCCTGATTCAGCTTCAAAAATTCAGAAGACTGCTTGACAGATTTGCTATCTTTCCAGAATGAGGAATGCTAATGGAAAGCAGCTGGTCTCATGTTTTTGCTGTGCAAAAAACCATCTACTAGGATGAAATGCTTTTCACAGAGTCTATGGTAGATAGAATTCCAAGATGGCCCCTAAGATTTTCACCCCCTGGTATGCATGCCCTGTAAACCCCTTCTCCTTGAGTGTGGGTGGACCTAAGCTAATCAGGCGTGCCTTTTAAAAAGGGATCTAGAGGTCAGATATAGAAGTCAGAGAGATTGGAAGCTGCAGCACATGCTCTCCTGTTGGTCTTGAAAGAACAAACTGCCATGTTGTGGAGGGCCACATGGCAGAGAATGGCAGGTGGCCTCTAGTAGCTGGGAGCACCCCTCGGTTAACAGCTATCAAGAAACCAGGGACCTCAGCCCTGCAGCATCAGAAAACCGAATTCTGCCAACAACCTGCCAGTTTGGAAGATGACCGTGAACCTCAGAGACCTTGGCCTTGGCTGATACGTTGATTGCAGCCTCGTGAGACCCTGAGCAGAGAACCCGGTGAAGCCATGCCTAAATTCTTGACTCATGGAAACTGAGAGTGAATTTGTGTTTTCTAGCTACGTTGAAATATACAATACATTGCTGTAACCATAGTCACCCTACTTTGCTATCAAACATTAGAACTTATACCTTCTATCTACCTGTATGTTTGTACCCATTAACTGACCTGTCTTCATCTCCCACTTACCGACACACCCTTCCCAGCCCCTGCTATCTATCATTCTACTCTCTACCCCCATGAGATCAACTTTTTTGGCTCCCACATATGAGTGAGAACATGTGAGATTTGTTTTTCTGTGCCTGGCTTATTTCACTTCACATAATGTCCTCCACTTTCATCCATGTTGCTGCAAATGACAGGATTCATTCTTTTTATGGCTATAAAAAGCCATAGTATAGTATTCCATTGTGTTTATGTACACATTTTTCTTTATCCATTCATCCACTGATGGGCACTTAGGTTGATTCCGTATCTTGGCCATTGTGGTGGCACGTTATTTGAAATGACATCTGCAGTAACTTTTGCAAAGTCAACCTCAAAATGCCTATGTATGTCAGTAATAACATACACCAGGGAGAGAGGGTCACTTCTTTACATTCCACACCCTCCCCTGTGGGCATCTGACCACCTGGACCGTTAAGCAGACACTCAAACATGCCCCAGGGGACTCCTGCCTCAGATACCTGCTATAGAATAATTGTCCCTCAGGCCTTTCTTATACTCTAGTATGTCAGAGAATAATGGAAGCTACCTCCTCCACTTCCCTGCCACAGAGAAGTCCATTTCAGGAATACCTCTGAGCACCCTGGTCATCATCCAGGGAGCATGTCCTTGTCCTGGAGTCTAGAGGCAGCCTCAAAAGAATAGGTTATCTCATCTGGAAGACTGCTTAAAATTTCTCTGGAGATACATTCCACTACTAGGAGAGAGCAACAGGAAAGACCCACTCCTTATCCAAGAGAAGCATCTGCAACAGCCACACTGGCTGCAGCTTCTCCTCCACCTTCTCTTCCTCCTCCTTTTCCTCCTCTTCTTCCTTCCTTGTGCCTTTTCTTCCTCTACCACTTATGTTTAAAAGGTCTTCAGCTTCTCCCCCAGCTCTGCCATCCCTTCCTCCCCATCACACCTCACCCCCAGAGTAATCCAGTGGAAGCTTAGGAAGACCCACCTCGTGCCCCACCTAACACCTTAGATCCATGGGGTGGGGGAAGTTGAAAGTGCAAAGAATGCCATCTCTCTAGTATAGTGGCCTGGAAGCCTAGCTGACAAGGAGTCCTATTCCGTCTTTCAATCCACAAATGCTATGATCAAAGGCTCTGTTCTTGCACAGTCAGGGGCAATTAATATCATACAATTAATCCAATTAATGAAATTGCTCTGTCCTCACTCTGTGCCAGGCAGGCACTATGAAAAATGATTTTACATGTATTATCTCATTGAATCCTCACAAGAGCCCTTATGAGGTAGGCATTGTTATTTTATTATTATCATTGTCACCCCCATTTTCCAGATGAGGAAACTGAGTCTCACTGAAATTAGGTAATCTGTGCAAGGTCATCCAAGTTGTGAGTAATAGAGCTGGGACTCAAACCCAGTTCTGGATGATTTCAAAGCCCATGATTTGACCGCTATGCTCTTCTCCCACCTCACTTGGCAAATTCTGGTCAGTAAGAAATGCCCACCCACTCCTGCCCCAAAGAATCTTCCATACTGGTCTATTACAGGGCCTGAAAATAGGATAGCTCACCAGGCCACTATCAGCCTCTAACATCTTTGCAGAGATTTGCTGATCGTTTTAAAAGTGAATTGAGTCCTGCCAAAAAGGGCTCACTGGACACATATATTGTGATGAGGTATCTTCACTTAAAGGCAATAGGTCTGTAGCATGGGGACCCTCGGGTGGTCAGGCTGGGGTGGGGGACAGGAGAGGATGAGGACACTGGGGGGACTCAGGAGAAAAGCCAGAATTGAGGAGCCCTAAGGATGGATTTCACAGCTTTAAGTGCATGTTGGGTGCCAAGAGCTCTGTCCCTAAACTCTCCTCCAGTTCTCAGGTCCATCCCAAGAGCAGTGTGTCTGAGGCTCTTTATTTTATTATTTCTTTGTTGTGGTGGCTGTTATTACTGTTCCTAGCAGTCAATAATACATCCGTTGGGGGAGGGAGTAATATCTCCAAAGAGGAAACAAAAAGACAAAAGTAGAAGAAAAGGGGGGTGCCCAAGCAGGGTGTGAATTGTATAAAACTCATCAGATTCTGTGGAATTTGATACAGATATTTCCTGCCCTTAGCATTGAAAAGGTGTCAAGGGAAGGAGATACCAGGAGTCATTTCCTGGCCAGGGGAGTCAGGGAAGATAAAGGAGAAAGAACAACCAGCCCTCAATAATGTGCCTCAGGGCCAAGCTGAACTACCTGGGCCTTTTGTGAAGAAGGCAACTGGTACCTTTCTGCTTTCATCTGGAGGTCTTTTAGCCTACAGGGCGGATGTCAGGGAAAGGAATCTCAGCATCAACCCCTGGTTACAATACATAGCCTTTGGTCTCCCAGTTCTGGAATGAAAGAGAAGTCTCTGAGTAAACTTCGTTTTAACAAGGAGGGAATAGGCATAAGGAGGGGTGATGCTGTTGTCCCCAGAGGTCACACGCCCACAAAAATAAAAATGCCTCCAAGAATCTGAAAGCCCTGGACATTCTCAGTCAAGGCCTTTAGGACCTCAGATTTCCTTAGCCCTTAACCCCACGGACAGCCCTGCAGCTGGGCAAAGAGGCAGCTGCCTGCCTGGAGTTGTGGGAAAAGTTATCCAAAGCTTCTCTGGCCCCAAATCTCTCCTTTTACCCCAGCCATGGATCACCCTCTCTCTCTACCTGGCCTAAAATATGCACCATCAGAATCATTTCCCTTGAACCAGACAACAAAGTCAGAAGATTGTTTCCCAGGGCCTCTCTCTTTAGTACCCCAAAGTCTTTATGCACACCTACTATGTGCTCAGACCTATTTTAGATGCCATGGAGGCAATGACAAAATAAAATAGTTACCATTTATTGGACATTGAATATGTGCAGAGACTGTTTGAAGTGCCCTGGATCCATCATCTCATTTAACCCTCAGAGCAATCCTATGAGGTAGGTACTACTTATTCTCGCTCCTGCCCCATTTTTGTAGATGAAGAAACTGAAAGGTTAAGTAACCGCTCAGGGTCACACAGCATGTTCAAATTCTGAAGGTAGGATTTGAGTCCAGCCAATATGACTTCAGAGGCCATAAGTGCTACATAAAATGACCCACTCCTTGATGACAAAGAAAAAGAATACACATGAAAAAGTTGAGAATATTGCAAAGATGTGGAAACAACCCAAGTGCCCAGCAATACATGAGTGGATTAATAAAATGTGGTATATGTATACAATGGAGTACTACTCAACTACAAAAGACAATGGTGATCTAGCACCTCTTGTATTATCCTGGATGGAGCTGGAGCCCATCCTTGGAAGTGAGGTATCACAACAATGGAAAAACTAGCACCACGTGTACTCTCCATCAAACTGGTATTAACTGACCAACACTTTAGTGCACATACAGTAGCACAATTCATCGGGTGTCAGGCAGGTGGGAGGGGGGCGGAGGGGATGGGTATATTCATACCTAATGGGTGCGGTGCTCACCATTGGAAGGATGAACACACTTGAAGCTCTGACTCAAGTGGGGCAAAGGCAATATACATAACCTAAACATTTGTACCCCCATAATATGTTGAAATAAAAAAAAATTTAAAAAAAGTTGAGAATAGCACTACATTAGGAATCAGAAGGTCTGGGTCTGGATTCTGCTCTTCCAACAAATTGTCCTTTTAACCTCACCCAAGTCATAGCACCTCTTTGGGCCTCTCAGTTCCCACATTTGTGAAATAAGGAGATGATACAAAATTATCATGTGTTCCCTTATAGACATTTTGTGACAAGGATTCTCAAAGTTGAACTCCAGGGCATTGACTAGATGTGGAAGAGATCTGTAGACCCCGAGAGCTGTGGAACAGGAAGATGAAGTGCTTGTATGTGTGGTACAGGGGGCCAAGGCAGAAATGAGGCACAGAGGCAAGGTTAAGCCAGGGAAGGGTGTCCAAACACATCCCAGAGCCCAGGCTGGCAGGGAGTAGCAAAGCAAGGCAAGGATGCTGAGATTTAGATATAAATGAGGTCAAAGAACACAGGAAGATGAGGGCAAAGGGGAAGGGCAGATGGGAAAATCAAGGGATGGGAGGCAGTCAAGCCACAGGGGGGGCCTAGAGGATGCTTTTGCAGATGGCTGCATTTAAAGCAGCAGAAGGGACTAAAAGGGACCTCAGGTCAGGTTGGAGTTATCATGAAAGGCCGATAGAGGAGGCAGAACTTAGGATGGGCCATGTCCTAGGCAGAGAGGTTTGTTGACTGCTTGGGCACAAAGACACTGAGGGTAGGTATTGATAAGCTAGAGATGGGGACAGAGAAAGCAGGTGTCAGCCACAAACCCTGGGTGACCAGGAAGAGCCTGAAGACTCTGGCCTAGAATCATGTGCTTGGGGCCAGAAGACACTGGGGTGGCACCTGGCTCACTTATATCCCTTTTGCCCATGGTCAACGCTGTTCTCACGCCTGACTCTTGTACTTCTTTCATCCTGGGCCTGGAGCCGAAGCCAGAAGCTTCTGGAGGAACATTGCCAGACCACAGAAGGAAGTTT
This sequence comes from Lemur catta, assembly GCF_020740605.2. NCBI lineage: Eukaryota > Metazoa > Chordata > Mammalia > Primates > Lemuridae > Lemur > Lemur catta. Next base: position 20,580,743 of record NC_059155.1, read on the forward strand.
CAGGGCAAGAGACACCAGATAGCAATGGACTGGAAAATGGAGTTCCCCAGGGCCTGAGGCTAGATAGGACACAAAGAGGGCAGGAAAAAGGAGCCACCTGCAAGAGAGCCCAGAGCTGGGCCAGACTAGAAGGCAGTTAGTGGAGGATGAGAGAGAGGCCCAGATAGCCTAGGGCAGACAGGAGAGTCCTGGTTCCCTCCTCCTATGTTCACTTCAGGCCACAGCAGAAGAGAGGATCCCAAGGGCCAGTGTTCCAAGTATTTTCACACTCATTCACGCTGCAAGTCACAGCATTCCTAGGCAGAGAAAGGATTAGGATTGCCACTTTTAAGAAGTAAATGATATCCCTCAAGCTCTTTCCACTTGAGAATGCTACCTGAAGGGAAAAGAAAAGTGGCAGTGAGCCCCAGGACAGCAGAAATCTGTCTGGCTTCTTTAGACTTTAGGCACAAGAATCCATAGTCAGAATGGCCTAGGAAAAGAAAAAGCTCCACTGGGAGAAGTGTCCCTGCTGTCCTCACAGTGCCTGGGAGGAGCGCCTAAATGGGGGTGGGAGGTGGATGGCCCCAACGGGACACTGCTCTGTTAGTCACTTGACAGTGAGAGGGAAGCACACCCCAGCATGTGAGGAATAAATGAGACAACGTGTGAAAAGCAGCTCATTGCCTGGCACAAAGGAAGTTCTTAAACAGTAGGGTTTTTTAAACTACCATTATAGACAAGGGCAAGGTGTGAGTAAAGGGTTCAAGGAGGAAGGCCATGAGTCAAGGGCATGTAATACAATCACTGATTCTTTGGCCATCACCCCCGGAGATTCTGATTCTTCAGTGAGGGTGGGGCCCAGGAACCTGCATGTTCCAGAAGCTCCCAGGAGACTTTGGCATAGGGACTCCAAACACCACACTTTAAGGAAACGCTGCTGTAGATCGTGTTAGGTACTGAGCATAGCTAAACCAGAAAAAATGAATGGAGAAGCCATCAGAAATGGATCACAGAGCAAGGGTGGTGAAGAAAACGCAATTTGAATGATAGCTAGAGAGAATTGTGATCGAAAGAAGGTATTTTTTTTTCCTAATAAACATCTCTAAGATCTGAGCCTCCAATGAGGCCTCTAGCAATTTTTGAAGAGTTCAAACCCTAGCTTTGCCATTAAATTAGCTGTGAGGCCTAGGGCTGTGAGGATTCAAACCCACGTCTGACTCCAAAGCCCCATCGAGTCCTTTCTCTGAGCCTCAGTTTCCTCCCCTAAGAACTAAGGGGTTGAGCTGGACTTGGAGTCTAGAGTTCCTTTTAGCCCAGGCATTCTCGGATTCTATGATTCACTGAGATGATCTTTCCTAGAGTAGCCAGATTTTGCAGAAGCTCGAGTCCTGACTGAGTTGGCCAATGATAGCCCAGCCTGCAGTGCAGGCCCTTCAGAAGCCTGTCAATATTTTCAGAATACTCTCCTACTTCCAGATTATATAGAAAACTAAGCTATTATTTCCATTTTAAAAATTCACTGAGTTGTAGATTGCACTTAAAATGCCCCCACTCAATCTTCCCTCCACTTCTAAAGAGATTATTTTAAAAAAAAAATCTTTTCAAATCAGGGGTTCATCCCTATCAGAAAACTATTAGTAACTATTCTATCCCAAAGAGTTTCCTCCTTCCTCCAATGCTGAATAAGCAAACATAAGACATTTCTGCATGAAATAAGGTCTTTGGATCATTGATGTTTGGCATCTGGAGCCACAGGGACAGAAGAAACAAACTTGTCTCACATGTAAAAATAAAATTATGTTCTTCAAAAATAGGGTATCGAGGTTTAATGGAGACTTTTCCCCTCCTCCTTTCCTTAAAAGTGTTCTGGAGACCCCTCCAACTATCACCGTGAACTAATACAGAAACCTTTGCTCATATGCTTGATGGCAAGCTCAAGAAAGGAGACATTCTCTGCCTAATCTACTAGGCTCTGCTCAAAATGCAGGCAGGCAGATGTGTCTGGGCTCCTGATACCCTTTCCTTTCCCCAACCCCCATGGACTCAGGCTCAGAAAAGTCTTCCTTTGACTTACCATCCACTCCATTTTCCCAGGACAGTTGGGCTTATGGAAAGGGGAGATCTAAATGCAATAAGGAAGGACAAGTGACATGACCCTCAGCTCCCAGGATGGGCTTGTCCTTGGCCCATGAAGTCCACAGGATGTGAAACAAGAAATACCTTGTTAATGTAAAAATACAATAGGACTTTATCAACCTTTAGTTGCAATCTTTTTTCTGAAACACATCGCCTATTGTGTTGTTTCTTTTTTCTTATCCATATCTAGACTTTCCCATGTCTGTATCTCTTCTTCCCGTCTTCTCTCATTTCTGGCCCTCATTTTGCACATCTCCTTTGTATGTTAAAGTAGCTAACTGAATTATATTGTTATAATTTGTTGTGTTTGTAACAAGGAATGCAACACTAAATGTTCTAAATGTTCTAATTAGATGAGCAAAATACTTTATGTTTCTGCTTTTGAAGGTTCAAGTAAGTTGTTTTAATAATATGGGGCCCTTTGTTAATTTTTTTTCCTGTTGAGCCTTGGCCCCATTAAATGAAACTCTGTTTCTCCCTATCAGGCTGGGAGTTTTTTCAGGACCATAACCTCAAGCTATGCAGATCCTGACAAGCTGTGTGACCTAGGATACGTCATGTAATGTCTTCATGCCTCAGTTTCCCAATCAATAAAGTGAACATGATAATAGAATGTGTCTGGGGACAGAATTAGGGAGATGGAAGAGGGAGTAGGTGGGAGGAAGGAAGTACAGATATCGTAATATCACGTCTTTTTTGCAGTGCTCTTAATTCTCTGATCTAGTAGTTTCCAAGCAGATGTGCTTTTGTCACAGAAAGAGAAATCTGGCACATTGACCTGAAGAGGAAGCATTATATAGTTGCAAAAGGGTTAGGCTATGGAGTTGGACAAACCTGGGTTTGAATCCTGGCTCTTGTCTATTACTAGGTGTGTGATCTCAGGCAAGACACTGAACTATTCAAAACCTAAATTTCCTTATCTGTTAAATGGAGCTAAATGTAGTACCTTTATCATGGGCTAACTGTGAGGATTCAGTCCTTTAATAACTGTTTATTGAGCACCTACTATGTGCTAAGAAGAGCTCAGAATGGTGCTCAAAAAAGAGAAGGGCCCTGCTCTCATAGACAATTTGGTGACCTAACTGAAACAAAGCACTTGGCATGTGAGCAACACATAGCAAGCACTCGATGCATGCTAGCTATTATTGGTATTACCCTCCTTTCTCCATGGGAAGACTGTCCTCCCTGTGGTGTTAATGACCTATGTCCCCTGCTCTTCATCAGCTTCCCAAAAGTAGGGGATGGGACTTCCCGCAGTTATCCACACTCCCTCCAGCAGCCCCCTGGTGACCAACAGGTTTGTAAAATGGTGACCTGCACTAGGGGCTGGGGCCCATGGCTGTGTGAGGGTAAAGCCAACTGGATCCAACCTGTGCCCTGGTTCATTAGCCACCACTGGATCAACAGGCCACAGACATGGCTTGAGTTTAAATGCCAGACTCCTGGGAAATGCACTATTCCCAGAAAGCCTCCCTCTGGGCACACAGAGTGAGGTGACTTCTTTGGGGGAACTCGCAAGCCCAGGCGAGGCTGTCCAAGCTCCTCATTAACTGTGTTACCTGTATTTGTGACTACCCAGAGCCACAGGCTTTCTCCCTCACCCGAGACTGTTGCTAAACAGTTCAGACTGCTCTTTTAAGCATGGTAGTGGCACAGAAAGGAGAATCCTTCTCCCTTTCCTCGTCCCAAGAAAGGACTAAACAGTTTTCCCATGTCGACAGCAGAAACTTTCATTTCCTTTTCTTTCATGCTAGAAGAACAGAAATGGGATCATGACTAATTAGTTGGTTAGTGGTTTCTCTTTGTTTATCAACATTAGGTGACAGGGGGAACTCGTGTTTACTGAGGGCAACCTATGTGTGCCTGCCAGTTGCCTGATTTAATCCTGGTGATGACCCTGTGAGGTAGAAATCGTCTCCATTTTACAGATGAGAAACTAAGGCTCAGGAAGGTTAAAGCATTCACCCACCCACTGCCACACAGCTAGCAAGCAGCATTGTGAGGATCCAAACCCACGTCTGACTCCAAAGCCCCATGCACTTTCTATTATATGGTCCCAAAATATTTTCAGCACGTGTAAGTGTGTATCTTTTGGTCCAGACACTCTGCTGAGCCCTTGGGCAGTATGGCCTTCGATGGCACACTGGAAGCTGCTGTGGATGGCCCTCTTCTCTCCCCTCAGGCCAGATGCCTCGCTCCTTCATTAGGAGCCTGGGAGACAGGCTAATCCATACAGTGCTCTGGTTTCCCAACCCCAAATGCCAAGCTTCAGTGCATCCTTAAAGTGGTGCCTGGGTTCTCCTGCCACATTACTGGCCAAGTGACTGACAGAGCAGGACCCGACATCACAAGGAGGAGCTCCTTGCTTCCTGCTGCTCTCCAGTCCAACCTCTCCAATCCAGACACCCTCAGCCCAAATTTAAGACAAGTCTACCAAGGCAGGACTTTTGCACTGAATCTGGCCGAATGCACTGCTGTGGTTGGTGAACAAACTCATAGCTTACAGAGGGCTCTGTATTCTTCAAAGCACTTCTGCATCCCAACAATTCTGTGGTGTCACAGCTAGGAAAGTGGCATTATTATTATTATCATATTTTCTTATTCCCACTCTACAGATGAAAAGAAACCAAGGTCCAAAGAGGCATGAGGAGATGCCTACAGTAATACTATGCTGGCTGAGAGGGCTCTGCCTCTGGAGTGGCCTTTGAACAATATCCCAGGGGAGGTCTTGTTTTTAAGCCTCGCAGAAGCCCCATTTACACAGTGACAACTACTATACTAATCACAAATCTCTGGTAATAATTGTGGATATCTCTCAAATGCTTATTGTGCTGGGCCCTGTACTACATGCTTTATTTCTTGTGCATTATGTCGTTTGATACGATCCTGAAGAGTAGGTACCATTATTACCTCCTATTTTACAGCTGAGGAAACTGAGGCTGGGAAGGCTTAGATGACATCCTCAAAGCCATAAAGCTCAGAAGTGGTAGACTGTAGACACAAAGCAAGGACTATGCTCCACTATAGTGCCTCTAAAGTTGAGTCCAATATGGAAGCCACTAGCCATTTAAGTAAAATAAAATTACTCAGTTCCTCAGTCACACTAGCCACCTGCAAGTGCTCAATAGCTGCACATGGCCAGTGGCTATCACAGACAGCACAGATAGAGGTCACTTCCACTATCACAGAAACTTCGATTGAACAGTGCTGGTCTAAACACTCTTAAGGGCCAGGTGCAGTGACTCACACCTGTAATCCCAGCATTTTGGGAGGCTGAGACAGGAGGATCGCTCGAGGCCAGGAGTTCGAGGCTGGAGTGAGCTGTGATCTTAAGGTTGGTCCTCATCAGACCTCTACCTTGGTAAAATGTTATGTTAAAGGCAGGGTTTCACAATCTTGGGACACTATTGACATTTGAGGCTGGAAAATTCTTTGTTGGTGGATGGGGGCAGCTCTTCCTGTGCATCCTCAGATATTTAGCAGCATCCCTGGCCTCTACCAACTATGTCAGTTGCTCACACTGTCCCCAGTCTTAACAACAAAAAATGTCTCCAGACATTGCCAAATGTCACTTTAGGGGCAAAATTGCCCCCCCCCCGCCCCCAAGTTGAGAACCCCTGAGTTAAGGTTAGTCCCATATATGTATTTGAAGTAATCAAATGGCAAGTCTTCACTAACTCAACCTGGCCTTCTGAAAGCAGGCCAATTCGCTGAAACTCATTTCTTCTAGCAAATTGTAAAGCTTACAGCAATTTGTACTGAATGAGTGCCTTTAATAGCTATTGAAGATTTTGTGAAGGAGTAAAACCATTTAAAGCAGCAGGACCAAGAGTGAACATGCCAGGAAGGGATTACTATAATGTATTGTAGAATTAGTTCCTCAAATCTGCTATCTGTTAACCACAACTATGAAATTGTGAAGGAAGGATAAGAAATAGATTGGTTTAAAAGCTAAGATGTTAACGTAGAAAATCAATTAGGAAATGACAGGACTAATTACACCATATACTACATTTTGGCTACTAATTTCCAGAAATAACAAACAACAAAAAAAAAAATTGTACTATTTGAGAAATTGTTGACAGAATCCCCAAAATGCTCAAGCTGCATAACAGAAAATGTGTTTTCAAAGGATTCAGGAAAAATTAGTGCACAAAAAATAAGTATTTCAGGTGATGGATATGTTAATTAATTCAATTTAGTCATCCCACAATATATACAGATATCAAAACATCCTGTTGTATACCATAAACATACATAAATATTCATTTGTCAACTTAAAAAATAATAAAAATTTTTAAAAGAAGCTAGTGTAAGAATTTCTATGCATAGGCTGAAATTTCGGTCCTGATGAAATAATATACTTTATAATATGCATGTTTAATATATTCCCAGGGAAACTAAACCACCCTACAACAAATGGAACACTCCTTAGAATGCTGCTAAAGACCAAATGAAACCTGTCAACTGCACCTTCAGAGAAATCTCTGAAAGCTTTTAAAACCATTTTCTCCTAAATGAATTTTTGTAAAGACTTAAATATTTTTACTACGTTGTCAATAGTCAAAAGAAAGAAACTTTAAGTAAACTGGTAAATATGGCAAATAGTTTATTCAAGAAATTGCCAGAGAGCCATCCTTCCCCCACACCTCCTCAGAGGGTGAGGCTGGGGGCCTGGGACACTACCTGCCACTCCTTCAGCACCCACCAATTAATTCTCCTATTGCTCTCAGGAGTGAAAAGTGCGACAGGCAGATGCCACAGGGTGAATTCTGGTTAGCAAAATGCAATGCCCAAACTGGGCCCCTCGCCAGGAAATTTGAATTAACAGCCTTTCTTCTGAAAGTAAGGAAAAAGAAAAAGTAAAAACAAAAACCAAAAAACAGGTTCCAGAATGAGTGTCGAAGAAAGGAAGAAGGAAGGAAGGAAGGAAGGAAGGAAGGAAGGAAGGAAGGAAGGAAGGAAGGAAGGAAGGAAGGACGGACAAACAGGGAAGAAGGGAGGGAGAAGGAAGCCAAGTGCCAAAGGGATCTCTAATGACCACATTAAACATTCTTAACTACAGTGAGGACTAGAAATTGGGTTTCTGAGCTGGCAGGCTGAGAAGCTGAAGCTACACATTTCTGGTGCTTTCTGACAGCCAAAATTTGCTTTCCAGACTTCATGTCCATCATTGTTCCCTGGGCACAGCTAGGTATGCAGCTAGACTTTGTGCTTAGGCGAACCAGTTGCAGATGCGATGGGGAGATGGCCCCAAGACTGTCAGCCACTGGAGAGACCTGCAGGGTTGCATATTCTGTAGCATCTGGGTTCCAGGGAGCTACCCAGGGCCAAGAAAGAATGCATAGACCAATCTGATGGTGAGTACATGTGGTGCTTATTTTTCCATTCTTGCGATACTTCACTTAGGAGAATGGGTTCCAGCTCTATCCAGGAAAATACAAGAGGTGCTAGATCACCATTGTTTCTTATAGCTGAGTAGTACTCCATGGTATACATATATACATACATAATGAGTGTGACGCGCACCATCTAGGGGATGGACACACTTGAAGCTCTGGTTCCAGGGGGGAGGAGGGAGGCAAGGGTAATATACGTAACCTAAACTTTTGTACTCCCATAATATGCTGAAATTAAAAAAAAAGAATGCATAGACCTTCCAAATATCTGCAACTGGAGCTCATTAAGAGTCAACATTTGTGGCCTCTAATCTCAAATAGCAACCCACACTGCTTCGGGGGGCATCAGGGAAGTTTCACAGCCAAGGGGAGTAGGCTGGCACATAATTTGCAATAGTTATTCCCTGCTCAGGTGTCAGGTGCCTGTTGCAGAAGGTCTCAGCTTCATCTTCCTGAATTCTGTTCTTAGAGTAGGAGAAGCTGACTAGCATGGTGTTCATGGCCCACGAACCTGGCCAGTGCCCCTAGATGACTACCAATCCTTGGAGTGACACAAAAGCATCCAGGTTCTATTGAGATGCACACTGTCAGGAGTTAATCTGTTAATGCCCATGAACCTAGCATGGAAGGTCAGTTGATCAAGAGCTAGGCCCTGGGGCACAGGAAGCAACGTGTTGGGGGGAGGTGGGGAAGACCACAGTCTAGGAAGCCAGAGTAGGTACACACTATTTTTTGATGTTTACTGAGTCTCCTATTCCTTGTAGGTCCTGCGAGGGCCTCCATGTCACTTCTGTATAGAGGCCCTGGCTCCTTATTCTCCTCGAATGCCCTCTTATCATTTCTCCTGGTCCTTCAGCCTGGATTCAGTAAACCATCAGATGAGCTCAGGCCAAGACTTCTTCAGCTGAGACCATGAAAATAAGCCCTTCGGTCCACTGTGTCTCCTTTTCCCACCCCAAAGACCTTAGGCTGCCCCAGATGCCCTCCACAGAAAGCAGACATTAGGGTGAAGGAGCCCTAAGGAAGGGCGCCTTGTTCGTTTGTAAGTATGGAATCTAACACAAACCGGCATAGCACTGAGCCCCAGGGAGGAAGGATCTGGAAATACCTGGAAGCAAGAAGGTTGCCATTATCATCTCCCCTCATCCTCCCAAAGCATTCACTGTCAATCTCTCTGTCATCTGGTGCTACTGTGAATTAGTGCAATGCACACCATCTAGGGGATGGACACGCTTGAAGCACTGATTCGGGGGGAGAGGGGGGCAAGGGCAATATACGTAACCTCAACTTTTGTATCCCCATAATATGCTGAAATAAAAAAAAAGAAAGCCTTGTAATTTCCATAGCACCCATGCAAGGCCATATACTGAGGGCACAACAGTGAGGTGAGAGCCGTGGAGACGGGGTTTTAAAATAGTTGCCAATGACACCTTTGTATGAGAATCAGTGGTGTTTCAAGAGTCTAGGCCCACTCACCACCAGAAGAGTGGGAACATGCTGTGTGGTGCTGATCCTGAGAAAGGAACATAAAGGGACAGTCTACCCACACCTCCATGCTGGAACCACCAGATGGAGTGCCCCTAAAAATCCCACAGAATGCCACTTTGGGCCTGCAGGCCAGAGGCTGCCAGCCCTGGTCCATACAGTATGTTTCCGTGCTGGGAGCGAACTGCAAGGCCAGGCGAACCCATGCAACCCTCAACTACTGGAGACCTGCAATGAGTGTGGGGGGTTTCTGGCTGTGATTCCAGGTTGAAATAGCCAAGGGAGCTGAAGAGTGTCAGCTGCATGAATGAAAACGGGAAATAATCATGTACACTATCACATACCCACTAATTAACCATATGACTAAATCCATTTGGGTTACTGTCTTCCTGTTGGCACTGCTTTAAATAGGCACACATATGCACACATATCCAAAAACAACACTGTGGACACACAGTGAGAATACACCTCTTGAAGGTAATACCCCATCAAGTGACTGGGAGACTGCAGGTACAGTACAGGTTGAAATAAACTGAGCAAATGAAGACAACTCAGAAAATTTAAGGTGATTTTTTTCCACTCATCCAAACTCCCCTCTCTCTGCTCCCCTCCCTTGTGTCTCCCTACGAGATCATTTATTCTAAGTCACGCTGGCTGCTGGACTGGGGCCAGAACACCACGTCCTGGTGTAATGGAACCACATTATTTGACGTTATTATTACTGCAAACGTTATTTTAATGTTGTTATTAGCCAGTGGAATTAACCTTGCAAAATCCAGGTTTGTGGGGTGCTTTATTTTAAGCCGACGCTGGCTAGGTTTCTTGACACATGCAAGTCAGAACCTATAGCTTTGTCCCCATCTCTCTCCCTAGCCTGTTTTATAAACATCCTCCTCGTGTAGCTCTCCCTTCTCAGACGCTTGAGCCATTTCTTACAAACTCTGGCCAGCCAAGGCTGCAGGAGTGTCACAAAGTACCCTTGCACCAAGGGGTCGGGAATCAGATGCACACGACTGGAAACCCCAGGCATAACTCCGGTATTTCCACACCAGTCACTACAGCTCGGCCAAGCTTCCCCTTCTTCGGTGCTTCCCTCTCGCCTTTGCAAGTAATCTACAAAACTGCAACAGCCTCGGGAATACGCCGCCTTCCGGGCCAGGCCCCTAGGTCCCTGGGGCTCAGGCGAGCCAGGCAGGGGCGCCGGCGGGAAGGAGAGGTGACCTGAAAGGCGGGGAAGGCTCGCGGCGTCCAGATGCCCGCGGTGCCCCACGTGGGGTGGACCTGTAGGTGCCCCCAACCCGCTGAGTCCTTCAAGTAGGGCTGAGGGCGCCCCTGCCGCCGAGCTTTCCCACGCACACGCATACGCACACGCGCTCCCACACGCACACCTGCACGAGCCCTTCCCGGAGCGCACCGCCTCCAACCGGTGGATGCACCGGCAGCGAGGCCGCGAGTTCGAGCCCCAGAGGCAGCGCGGTGCCCGGCACCCAGCCCTGGGTTGCTCCTCCCTGCCCCTCTTGGGGCGAGAGCCCCACTTGGGCGGGTAGGGGGCCTCCGGCAAGGGCAGCCAGCGCTCTGCCACCCTCCACTCCGTGGTATCTAGTGGGAGCAGGTCGGCTGCGCCCACCACTTACTCTGAAGTCTCGAGCCAAGCATAAAAGCCAGCCACAGTGCTTCGGAGGGAGCCGCCGGCCAGTTGCGCGCCTTGCCTGCTGGGGTGCAGAGAGCCCGCGCTGCGGGCAGGCCTTTGGTGGCTGCCACGTGGGGGCAGCTCTGCACTCCAAGCGCCCACACGTACGCAGCCTCAGACCCGCTGCCTGAAGATGTAACCAGCCAAATAAAGTTTCTTCTCCAAGACCTCTCGCTGTCTTCTGATCTGGGTCCAAAAAGGGCTGGCCTTGTTCCTTACATGGTTAGGAACTAACTCCCCTTTTTCCTCTGCCTCCAACTTCCCGCGACCACAGCATCCTTAGTGCAAAATACCAGATGCTCTTTCTTAGCCTCTCTGTGTCCCTGCAGGGCTAGCGAGTGTAAGAAGTAATTTGGAGGGGAAACCCTAAAGAGAAAGTAGAGGCTTTCATCCGGGCAAGGAAGGACACTCAAGGGCTTTGGGAAGGAAATGTAAATAAGTCGCCTTTTGGCATTTTAGATTGTGCAGGCTGTGCAGAGCAGGTAGCAGAGGGGAGAAAAGAGAGGCTAGGACAGAAAGGAAATTTAAATAGCAAGGCTGCAAGCATTCCCACCTCGATCTGAACACTGTTTTTGACAGCGCTCTAAATTGTTCTTGTTCCATCCTAAGCAAAACGATTTACTCCCTAAGCCAGTCAGGGGCCACAAACCAAAAAAGCAAGAATTTCCTTAAAGTTGTGAAATCTTTCCTGCCCTGAGATGAAAGTCCCTACCAAAGACTGTGTATACACAGTGGACCCCAGTTATAACATGGCTTATGTTACCTGGATTCAGAGATGTTGCTGATCAGATTGTGTCTGCAGGAAACCTAAAGAACTAGAGAGAGAGAGAATGCAAAATGTGACCTAATATCTGCTGCCCGGAAGGCCCAGTAGGGAATCTTTCCCACTCCCAGTTCCATAGAGGGGTGTGTGTCTCTACCCTGGCCTCTGAGACACAGATTTGCAGTATTTTGATTTTTGAAGCGTCTAGTGGGAATGTGAAAAACAAAGGAAATGCAGATGCAGGCTTTTGGCTTTTTAGAATGACTTTGAGGAATCAAGTGTCTAAAAAGGTTAAGATTTCTTCCGTGCATGCATTGGTGGGGGCTATTAAACACTGCCTGTCCAGGCCTAATCTCACAGGTTTTTTTAATCAGGCTGACCCAAATAAGAATAGGAAGAAAGAATAAATCCAGGCTGAGGGCCTTTCAGGGGGTCTTGGCCAGTCTGGTACCAGAGGGTCTGTTTTTCCTTCCATCTGAAATAGGCAACACCCTGCTTCTAGAACTTCACTGGGTAAGTAGACTGGGGTCTCTGGAATAGGGCAGTGCATGGGATCCTTTCTTCTTAACTTTCAGGAGGGGGAACATATCTGAAAAAGGACTGGATTTATATTGTAGATGCTGAATCCTGACTTGTGCCTAGAATTTCTAGCTAGAATTTGTGATTTATTCTCCATGATTTATATGTGGCTGTGGCTTACCCACTTAGTGGATTTTCTAAAATTATGTTTTTAATCAAAGAGTAACTCCTGGAGTATCTACCCCAGTTGTAATGTCAGTGGGTGGTTACGAAAGACCAATGTTAATGTTGGCCAGAGAAGAAGTTAATTAGAAAGGCAAATCTGTATCATTCCCTCCCACCCAAATAGAACACACTCTGAAAACCATGGAATTTTGTTGTTTGATTATGCATGCTTTGTGATTATTTGCCCAATCCCTTCCTTCCATCGCTTCGAATAATCAGGTGTAGGGTCCACAGAAAATCCATCCTAGAATTCCCAGACTGCACTGATGGCTCCTTCTACTGAACTCTCACAGCACTTGTGGGCAGGGCTCTGGAGTCAGGGTTGGGTTCAAATCCTGACTCTGGTTATGTTTCTGAGGTGTGATAACTGCATTGTGATTTTTGTAGGAAAATGTCTTTTTTTTTACTTAGGAGATACATGCTGAAGTATTTAGAGGGGAAATGTAATGATGCCTGCAATTTATGCTCAAATACGTCCAAAAATATGTAGGAGTGTATGTGTATGTATGCAGGTATGTGCTTGTATATATATATATATATATATAGAGAGAGAGAGAGAGAGAGAGAGAATGATAAAACAAATGTGGTAAAATGTTAATAGTTGGTGAATCTAGGTAAGGCATATATAGGTCTTCATTACGGTATTTTTTTGCCTTACCTGTAGTTTTGAAGTGTTTTCAAAATAAAACAGTTGGGGATAAAATCTTAGCTCTGCCTGTCCGTATCAACTGTGTTGCAGCAAATGATGTACTTTTTTTAAACCTGAGTTCCCTTGGCTCTAAAATGGAGACATGAACAGAACCTATTCCAAAGGGTTGTTATGAAGATTAAAATGGATAATAAGTGTGATGCCTTTAGCATGGTGCCTGTCCCTTAGGAAGGCTTCAATAACTGATAGGAATTGCTATTGTGCCATTTTAATTTCATATTTGGTGATATACTATCTTTTACTGTTCTCAAGATATTTCAAATGCATATATCTTGTCTCCTTAACTTAGATCTTAAGCCTCCAGAGGGCAAGACACATTTCTTACATTTTTTTCTTGTATCTACTGTATTACCTGGCACGGTGCTGAGTGAATCATAGATAGTGAATAGAATACTTCGTTGAGTGACTTTGTGGTTACTGCTCTGTAGGATCTGTTATCACAACATTGACTTGAAAATAATCACATGTCATTATGACAGACCAGTAGAAGAAACTATTAGCATAACATGGTGGAAGCTGGATAGGAGGATAAGACTACAAAAACAACTATTTGAGAAATAGATTTCTTTTTAATTCTTAAAACTGAAGATGGATACCTTCATGCATACCCAAGATTTGAGAAAGTGTCCATCTTTTATGAATCCCCAAAGGGCGTATATTCCATGACTTGGCATTTAGGATGGGAATGACCTCTACTAAGCAAGTTGGGCACATCCTTAGGATGGCAGGCCAATAAGGCAGATTTCCAGGGGTAGCAGAGCTCAGCTGCTCCCTCCCAGCAAAAGATACAAACCTTGTGAGTGACACCTCCCTGTACCCAGCTCCTAGATAAATGCATCTGTTACTGTTGGAGGGACTCTTATCTTCCTTGCTCTAACCAACAATTCCAGTGAGTCTAAAACATGCAGGGTAAATTCGACTGAAATCTTTAGGATTGATTCAAAAACTGCCAGGACTTTTAAACATCTGGCTCTTGAAAAATCTCTGTAGTCGGTAGATCCAAAAATGGAGACTGGTGAAATTCCCTCACTTCTGAGCAGGCACAAACCATTCCAGAACATTCCTCTCAGTCTCTGTCTCTCCTCTTTTTCCTTTTGGCTTCTGTCTCCCTCCTCCCTCTTTTCCTCTCCCCTCAGCCTATCTCCTGGGGGTCACTGAATGAGCTCCCACTAAAGGCTGGCCAAAGAGTGGATAGGTTAAGGGGTGATAAATGAGACAGACAAAGCAGTTTAGTGTCTGAATCCATGTGACCCTGCTGATCAGAGCATCTCGGAATGACATCTCACGAAGCCTGGGACAATGAGCTAGAGAGCTGAGTTATGGCTTCTGTGGAGCCATTCTGCCAGTATCTCAGAGTGCCTTCCGAATATCCACCCTTACAACACCCTAGGGAGTCTGGGGGCGAGTGGGACCACCAGATCCAGAGCCACCCCTAAGGGAGCTGGACTGGAGAAAAGTACACTTGGTGGGGCAGGGACCTCCCCCGACCTCTAGTGTTTGGAAACAGGTCAGATCTGATATGAATTCACAGTATGGACAGAGGAGGTAGGCATGGGGAGGGGGAAGCCAATAAGATACCATGGTGGAGGTGGGGGTCGGGGAGAGGATGCCTCCCTGGGGTTGGAGGGCTGGAAGGAAGGAATGCTTGCATAAGGATGCAGATATAGGCATTTACTAATAGTAGTTCTCAGTTCTGACTGTTTCTTCCTCCTCCTCCCCTTCTTCCCCCCTCCTCCTCCTCCATCAGGCAGTCTTCATAGTCATTAAGCATCTCCTTCCACCTGGACACCTTGGCTGGGGAAAGAGGGGGAGCAGACCACCAGGAAAGTCACCATCACTTACCTGTCCTTGTGGTGGTGGAGAGCAATCAGATTTGGAGGAAGTCTGTATTACATAGAATGTTTTAAATACAGTTTTATTATTCTCAGGCTATATATCCAATAACACAAACTTGGCTCCAGGTGTGGTCCTAAGGGACCCGCCTGACTGAGCAGAGATGAGAAGAGTTTGTAGCTAGACATTGTGAAATGTTTCTAAATGTGCACCCATTTATCTGCCTGCCAGTTTGATTTGCCTGTATCTCGGATTGTCCCTTTCTAAGTGGAGACTAGAGCTCTGATGGGGTCAGTGGCACTGGGAGTAAAGGCCCCTGCCAGTTTCTTGCTGAATGCCTTCATTTCCTTTCTCCTGGCTGTGTGAAACTCTGAGATAATTCCCTCCACTCCTCCCCGCTCCCTGGCCCTCAAGAGCCTAGGGTTAGAAGAGTGCTCAGGAAGGAAGGGGAATCCAGTTTTCTTTTCCCTCACCTCCAGCCTTGGCCAAAATAATGATCTCCAACTTGAAAATCACCAGGAAAGGGAAAGCACACACATGTATCACTCACACTTCACTCAGCCCTGAGCTTGGAGAGGTGGCCCCACAGCTGCCACCTCTGGGTGGGAAACAGCCAAGCTGCACTCCCCCCCTCACAGGCAGCCCTATCCAAAGCCTGCACCATCGTCAGTCCGGGGAGCAAGGGCCCAGCCAGGGATGCCTCCCCCACTGGAGGAAGGAGACTTGCTTGGCACAGTAAATGGGATTTTTTTTTTTACCACCTAGCCAGGCAGAGAATTGTTCTGGCTTCCTTGCCCCAGCAGCTGAGAGGAAAATGACCCCCTGGGCCTGGAATCAGTGATTCACACCAGCCTACCCAAATAGCCTCCTGCTGTCATTTTTCTTTCTTTCCTTCCTTCCTTGGCATCCTGGAGAAGGAGTTCCTAGTCCTTCCTCCTGGGTCACTGCATCCTGAGTTGGATGACTGACTGGTCAGTGGGACAAGTAGAGGCATGTAGCCAGGGCAGCTGGCCTCCAAGAACTTCAAAAAAAGAAAGAGAAAAAATTAGTTAGAAAATTGTAACAAAAAAAAAAGAAAAGAAAAGAAAATTGTAACAGTACACAAAGGCACAAAATGATGAAACATGCAAACCCATCTCTACCCTTCACCACCAGCTTGGGTTCCTTCCAGGAAACACACACACACACATTGTTCTTTGCTATCTTGGCAATCTCCTCCTCACAGACCAAAAAGATGCCCCTCATCCTTCTGCACACCAACAGGCTCTCAGATGATCCTTGGGAATGAAAATTTGAGAACGGATACACTGGCCTCTCTCTTATATTCAACCTGAAGGTCTCTGTCCTGTTTCCTCAGCACCCTAGAGCCTTGCTGTGTACCTGGTGACAACAGCTGGTAATAGCAATCAAGCCAATGAACCAATGGGTTACCTGTATCAAGTCACAAAGAGCATAGGCCTACTAATAGAGGGTCGCAAAGAATGATGTTAACAGCGGGAGGTTCAAGTATCATGGTGGGTGAAGTGCCAAGGCTATTTGAACTGCAGTGGTGTGGGGAAAAGGTGTAGATTTTCAGGCCACCTCCTGTATGCTACCTACTCAACTGCTGAATTTAACTGCTCTGCTGAGTTACTGCCAGCCTCGAGATGACTTAGCATTTATACCTCAATCCTTACCCACACAAGGGCCCAAGAGAAGGGGACAAACCAAGGAATGGAGAGGCCTTTTCTTTTTCAATTAAACTTTTTATTTTGGGATAGGTTCAAATGCAGTTGTGTGAAATAATACAGAGAGATCCCATGTACCCTTTACCCAGTTTCCTCCAATGACAACATATTATAAAACCATAGTATATAAAAACCAGAGTATTGACATTAATACCATTAAGATGCAGAACATGAACACTCATACACTGCTGGTGGGACTGCAAACCTGCATGGAAAGTTATATGGAGATACCTGAAAGAACTAAAAGTAGAACTACCATTTGATCCAGCAATCACACCACTGGGCATCTACCCAAAGGAAAAAAAGACATTCTATAAAAAAGATATCTGCACTAGAATGTTTATAGCAGCACAGTTCACAATTGCAAAGATGTGGAAACAACCCAAGTCCCCATCACATCATAAGTGGATTAATAAAATGTGGTACCATGGAGTACTACTCAGCCACAAAAAACAATGGTGAACTAACACTTTTTGTATTATTCTGGATGGAGCCGGAGCCCATTCTCCTAAGTGAAGTATCACAAGAATGGAAAAACAAGCACCACATGTACTCACCATTAAATTGGTACCAACTGATCAACACTTACATGCACATATGGAAGTAACATTCGTCAGGTGCCGGGCAGGAGGGAGGGGATGGGTATATTCACACCGCCTGTCTCGAGTATGGACACACTTGTAGCTCTGGCTCGAGCAGTGCAAAAGCAATATAGGTAACCTAAACGTTTGTACCTCCATAATATTCTGAAATTTTTTAAAAAATTGAGCAATAAAAAAAAAGATGCAGAACATAGCCAGGCATGGTGGCTCATGCCTGCAATCCTAGCACTTTGGGAGGCTGAGGCAGGAGGATTGCTTGAGTCCAGGAGTTTAAGGCCAGCCTGGACAAATTAGAAAGACCTCATCTCTACAAAAAATAAGAAAAATTAGCCAGGCGTGGTGGTGTATGCCTATACTCCCAGCTACTCAGGAAGCTGAGGCAGAAGGATCACTTGAGCCCGGGAGCTGGAGGCTGCAGTGAGCTATGATGCCACTGCACTCCAGCCTGGGTGGACAGGGCAAGACCCTGTCTCAAAAAAAAAAAAAAAAGATGCAGAATAGTTCATCATTACAAGGATCCCTCCCTCATGTTGCCCTTTTATAGCCATACCCACTTCCCTCCCACCCAACCCCCTCCAGAACCACTGGAAACCACTAATCTATTCCTCATTTCTACAATTTTTTTCATTTCAATAATATTACATAATGGAATCATATAATATGTAACCTTTTAGAACTGCTTTTTTCACTTAACATAATTCTCTGAAAATTCATCCAGGTCATTGCATGTATCAATACTTCATTCTTTTTTGTTGGTGAGTAGTAATCCATGGTATGGGATGTATCACAGTGTGTTCAACTGTTCACCCATTCAAACACAGATGAATTCTTTACAGCCAGGCTCCATCCAGATGGGAGAAAAAGTTTCCTTGAAAATTCACGAAAAGAACATCAAACCTGTCAGTTTCCGAGGCGGAAGCAGAGTCCAAAAGCACACATCCCAGCGATATCCCCACAGACTACTGAGTCTCAGAAACTGACAGTTCACCCAAAGCTCTGGGCACTTCATCTGCCCATCAGGTCAGTGAGGCTAACAGATGCTTTCATAAGAGGGTATGGGAGGGAGGCAGGCAGTCTTGTTCAGAAACTGGAATCTGGACTCTAAAGCAACCAAAGAAATGAAATGGCAACCATGTCTCAGGGCAGGGGAACCTCTGCCAAAACTGAAACCTCTAGCACATTTTTTTCTGACTTTTTGGGCAAGATGGGGGAGGGGGATTCACTTCTAAGTGACGTCCTATTTAAAGAGAGCTGGTTTCAACTGTGATTACCTCTGAGGTGGGAATAGGTGGTGGATGGTATCTTTCCTCTTTAAATTAATGTACTTCCCTTTTTTAAAAAAGTTTGTTGAGAGAAGGGGTTACTGTGTTGCCCAGGCTAGCCTCCAAGTCCTGAGCTCAAGAGATCTTCCTGCCTCAGCCTCCTGAGTAGAAATTAATGTACTTCTAGATCAGATGCTTTTTCCCCCAAAGAGCATATATTCTGCTTTTGTCATTAAAACAACTAATTTAAAAAAGTCACAGTGGGGGGATGGAATGGGGGAATAAAAACAACTGATTGGCTGCAAAGGTGCTCTGAATAGAGAGCCCCAGTTGAAAAATGTCTTGGACACTCCTTCACTCCCTCCCCATTTAAATTTGGGGAGGCACCTACTTTTGAGTGCCCTCCTCCAACCCCCATCTTAGTCTTAGTAGACTGAGCATAGCCTCAGGACCCCAGAAGCTGCACCCCTTATCCTGCCAAACACAACTTTTTACCTGCACTCTCTTCTCCCACACATAGGAAACTGCTTTCTGATGTGTGATGATGAAAGGCACATGTGCTCAATCATAATCAGTCAGATAATGAAAACTCTGTTGGGGTTGATGTTAAAAATCTTCAGAATCACAGTACCATAAACCCGTGGGGAAAGAAAGACATAAAGTCCCCAGAAAATCCTTTCATTTTTTTTCTTTTAATGCTGATAATGGACATTTCAGCCACCGCAGTAGATTTTTCAGTTAGGGCAATTTTGTAACTCCTTATATTAAGAGACTGAATGTACAAATGGACAATGGCCAGACCATGTATGATAAAAGGACTCTGACCTACATCTTCTACAGCCACCAGCCAGGGAGCCAAACCACAACCTCTCAGCAATCGCCCCAGAACAGTTGGGATGTGGTCAATCTCACGAGCCAGATTTCCTATTTTTGTCACTATCCCATCCTCTCCCCACTTCCAACACAGGCATAACCAGAGAAAGCCAAATATGCCCCGAATACAAATCACATAGGATGCCCAGTTCTAATTAGCCCACCTCCATCTTCCCAAGGTCAACAACCTTCAATCAGGGCAAATGTGAAGCCTTCCCTTTTTTGCACTATAAAGCTTTGCCACTCCCCAGCCTGCACTTGAGTCTCTGCCAACTCAAATCATGGTGGCTGACTCCTTTGTTATAGCAAGCTCTGAATAAATAGCCTGTTTTTGTTCTCATCTGAGCGGTCTTAGTTTATTTCACAATGCCCTACCACATACCTGCCACTGGCCAGGGCCGCCCACAATGTCCGTATCAGCACACTTAACTGTCTCAAGCACATTGGAATACAGCACTTTCATGGTTAAGTGCTCCCCGTTCCCTGCCTTTTGGAGAACTGGTAGCTTGGTGTAGTGAATATTACTGAAGCCAGAAGCTCCAACACTTATTAGCTGCGTGACTTCAGACATGTTACTTACTGTAATTCAGTTTCCACATCTGTCCGGTGGAGGTTATAATGTCCTCTGGGCCTCTTTCATAGAATTGTTACTGCATCTCTGGAGGGAGGAAATGTTGACCTAGAGAGGTTTCCAAATGTTTGGGTCTCTTTCCCTCAGAGAAATGGTCCTAACCAAGTGCCCAGTGCTGAGTAGTGGCTGAGAAGGGAACACTTAATGACCCACAAAGCTTTCATGTGGGAATCATGGGTCAGGCTCTGGCCCAGGTCACTAAGAGGTTAGCACACCTGGCTTTTCCTGCTTCATCTGGCCCACAGCTGGGAGAAAGAATGCTTATTCCTTTGATGGTGTTGATCCAAAATAAGTGAAGCAAAAGTCTCAATCAATGGAGGTTTATTAAGCCAAAGTAGAGGGCATGCCCAGGAAAAACATAAACCACAGAAAAATCTGTGGCAATTTTTCCAAAAGAGAATTTGGGAGTTTCAGTATTTAACCAGGGATAGGGCATACAGAAAGGAAAAAAATGGCAGGGGCAGGGTGGATAGTGAGACAAAATGGTTACATTCTGGTAAAACCCAGGAAAATCTACATTTTACATAAAATAAGGTGAATGTTAGAAGAGAAAAAGGAAGTGAAGGAAGCATCAATTATGTAGGTGTCCCTGGGTAGGTGGATGAATGTCTGATACTATCTTGTCTCTGTTCTGCACCTGGGAAGATAAATTTGTAATTCATGAGCATGGAATTAAACAGACTTTAGTTTTAGGAACTAGAGGTAGCCTGAAAACCTAAAGTTACAATTTGCATGTCCTTCCTTATGGGAGGCCAGCAAGCAATTTCCTTAATGAATGATCTGTGGGGCCAGTTCTTCACAGGTGCCTAAGGCCTTTACCTTCCCTTTTGCATAAGGAGTTGGGGGGATGTCCTGAGATTTTTATTTTCTTTTACATTGGATATGCAAAAAAGATTTATTGAGGAACGAATGGAAAGGTCCAAGGGTCTTTGTTTTCTTCTGACTTAGCCACACATTGGGGCTTTTGGTAAACCACTTAAGCTGCCTGAGTCTCAGTTTCCCCATCTGTAACATAACCCCCACCTTTCCTGAATGACTGGATCATTATGAAAAGCTGATGGAATAATGAATATGAAGCCACATTTTATTTTGTAAGTGCAGTACAGTTGCAAGAAACTATTCTTCAGGAACATATGTTTGCAATGGGAGTCCTGGCAGAGAGAGCCCAAATGAGAAGGGCAATGGTTCTTTGCTGTTGTAACTGTTCCCCAGAGCCCGCAATTCACCCCAAGGGCCCTGCCCCTTGCTAAGGCCACTCCCTGGGTCCTCACGATCCTAGTGTTTCCCTGAAGTTGTTCTTCTATGTCAATGATCTCTCATTCTCCTCTGAATATGCTCGGAAATGAAAGCCCTCTCTTGTCTGTATACAGCATTAAACAGTCTGCAGGCCTTCCTCCTACCTTGGCTCCTCACAAGAGCAGAGTAAGGGGTGGTATGATGAATGGATGAATGTGTGGGTTTTAAAGCCAGGCTGTTTGGTAATGTCTCAGCTCAGGCACTTGCTGCCTGTATGGCCTTAGGCAAATCACATACTCTCTGTAACCTAGTTTCCTTGTTTGTAAAATAAGGATGAAAGTAAAATAGTACCTACTTCATATTATTGGGAAGATTAAATGAGTTAATATGTGTAAACACTTAAACAGTACCTGGCACTTAATAAGTACTTGATAAATTTTTGTGATTGTTATTTTCAGGCAGGACGGTGTATGTTATCCCCATTTTAGTCAATTGTAAGAAGGGGAACAGAAATGGGACCCTTATTCTAAGAAAAGTCATTCCATAAAAATGAGTACACCCATGGAATAGAGGAAATATTTGCAATATCATATATCTGATAAGGGATTAATATCCAGAATATACAAAGAACTCATAATTCAACAACAAAACAAACAACTCAATTAAAAATGGGCAAAGGAACTGAATAGACATTTCTCCAAAGAATATACAATATGGCCAAAAAGCATGAGGAAAGATGCTCATCACTAATTATCAGGGAAATGTAAATGAAAGCCACAGTGAGATACCACCTTATAGCCATTATGATGGCTATGATTAACATTTAAAAACAGGAAATAATAAGTACTGGTGAGGATGTGGAAAAAAATGGACCCCTTGTTCACTGTGGGTGGGAATGTAAAATGGTGAAACCACTATGGAGAACCATATGGAGGTTCATCAAAAAGTTAAAAATAGAAGTACCTTATGATCCAGCAATTCAACTGGCTGGGCATGGTGGCTCATGCCTGTAATCCTAGCACTCTGGGAGGCTGAGGCAGGAGGATAGCTTGAGGCCAGGAGTTGGAGACCAGCCTGAGCAAGACCAAGACCCTGTCTCAACTAAACATAGAAAAATTAGCTATTTGTGGTGGTGTGCACCTGTAGTCCCAGCTACTCGGGAGGCTGAGGCAGGAGGATGGCTCAAGCCCAGGAGTTTGAGGTTGCAGTGAACTATGATGATGCCATTGCACTTTTGTCCAGGAGACACAGCAAGACCTTGTCTAAAAAAAAAAAAAAAACCCAAAGGAATTGAAAGCAGGAATTTGAAGAGTTATTTGTACACTCCTATTCATGGTGTTATTCACAATAGCCACAGAATTATTCATAATAGCAACCCAAATGTCCATCAATGGATAAATGGGTAAACAAAATGTGGTATATACATACTATTGAATATTATTCACTCTTAAAAAGGAAGAAAATTCTGACACATACTACAACATGGATGAACCTTGAGGACATTATGCTGAACAAAATAAGCCAGTCACAAAAAGGCAAATATTATACAAATTCACTTATTTGAGGCACCTAGTGGTGTGGTCAAATTCATAGACTCAGCAAGTAGAACTATGGTTGCCAGGAGCTTAGAGGAAGGAGGAATGTGGAGTTACTGTTTAATGGTTACAGAGTTTCCTTTTTTTTTTTTTTTTTTGAGACAGAGTCTTACTCTGTTGCTCCGGCTAGAGTGCCGTGGCATCAGCCTAGCTCACAGCAACCTCAAACTCCTGGGCTCAAGCAATCCTCCTGCCTCAGCCTCCCGAGTAGCTGGGACTACAGGCATGCACCACCATGCCTGGCTAATTTTTTTCTATATATTTTTAGTTATCCAGCTAATTTCTTTCTATTTTTAGTAGAGACGGGGGTCTCACTCTTGCTCAGGGTGGTCTCGAACTTCTGACCTTGAGCTATCCTCCCTCCTTGGCCTGTCCCAGAGTGCTAGGATTACAGGCATGAGCCACTGCACCTCGCCCAGAGTTTCTATTTTGCAAGATGAAATGAGTTCCATGGATGGATGGTGGTGACAGTAGCCCAGCAATGTGAATGTAGTTAATGCCACTAAACTGTACACTTAAAAGTACAGTTTTAAGATGGTAAACATTGTTATATGTATTTTACCACAAGTTAAAATTTTTTCTTTAATTTTAAAATTAGTACAGTGGCTGGAGGAGAGATAGAGACATGGTTCAGAGTATAAAAGGGAGATCAGAATTGGGAAAATGCTGTTAAAGTAACAGTGCCAGACCCACACTTCCCAGCATGCCACAGTTCTCATCATCTTATTAGGCTCTTCCCAGCCTAAAGATTTCTGATCAATTTCAGAAAGATTTTTCCCCTTGAAACCCAAAACAGCAGGAAATGAGATTACTTACATGTTAATACACCCACGTATGTTCAAAGAAAGAAAACCACCCTTTCCTAAGTAGTAAATTGCCCCTCCAACAGTCTGATATTTTCAAAGAGAACCTGACCAAAAACTTCCTATGGCTCTTAAGGTTAAAATCAAACTTGTTAACAAACTCCTTCAAGGCCTGTCATAGTCTAGCCTTGAAGGCCTGCTGACTTTGCCAGGCTCAACTCCCACACTGCTTTCCCTTGATCTTCTGTTCTGCCGCACTGGAGTCCTTGCAGGCCCTCCACGGGGCCTTGGTACTTCTTGTTCCTTCCCTCCACTCTTCGCCTAGAGTCTACTCATCCCTTTATCTCAGCAATATCCTCACTGCCTCAAGGAAGCCCTCCCTGAGCTCCTGAAAAGTTCAAACCCTCCTATTATGTGCTCTTATAGCACATACCTCTCCTTTCTAGAACTTTTCACAATTGTATTTTAAAATTCATGTCTGTGATAATGTGATTAATGTCTGGCTTGCCAACTAGGCTATAAGTTCCATGAGGGCTGGGACAATGTGTGGTTTTTCTCATCATTATAGCCAGCACACTGCCTGGGCATAGTAGAGTGCTTAGTAAATATTTATGAGTGCGATGCGCACCATCTAGGGGATGGACACTCTTGAAGCTCTGATGGGGGCGGGGGGGGGGGCAAGGGCAATATACATAACCTGAACTTTTGTACCCCCATAATATGCTGAAATTAAAAAAATAAAAAATAAATAAAAATAAATATTTATTGAATAAATGAAAGAATGAATGGCAAACAAAACGAAATATTTACAAAAAAATAAACTGGTATACAGTCAAATTTCCAAAGTACAGATTTCTGATCTTAAATATCCCTAATGAAAGCAGTGGAGTGTTTCCCTGCATCTTGGAGCTCCTCTAAGCCCCTTTTCTTAAGATGACATATTCTGATTAGGTGGGACAGGTTTATAGAAAATGTATCTTCTCCTCTCCCTCCATATCCCAACTTGCCTCCTGGTTTTATGGTCCTCAAGTTCCCCCACCCCATGCATCAGGGGTGCTCATGCCCAACCAGAGTCCAGCAACCCCTTAGCTCAGTAGGCAAAACTCATGATCCAGAATCAGTACAGCTACAGCAAGAGGATGGCATTTCCTTTGAGCTCCCTACTTAGGGCTGAGAGGTTAAAGGCCAAGGCTGCAATGGCAAAGTTCTGGGTATCTGGAAAGTAAAAAGTTCAGGGTGAGGGAAAAAGCTTCAGTCCTTGGGAGGAGAGAAGGAGACACCCAGAATACCCACTCTGGAGTCAAGGAATATACATCCCCTGCTATCCACCCAGCCCCTAAGCCCTGCCTAACTGGAGGCAGGAGAGAACTTACAACAGATACCAGATGGGAGTCAGAAAAAGATTTTTCCTCCATAACTTGGCACCTCTGTTCATCTGCAAAGGTTAATACAGACCTAGAAGAAAGGGTTGCCTTCTGATTTATGAGGACTGTATGACAAGGTAGTCTGGGAGCCAGGCAAGATGGGATTCCAACCCCCATGTCTTTACATCTGCAAGAGCAACATTTTTGTGGGAGGAAATGGGAAGTTGATTAATTTTTGACACTATATAAAAAACTGGTATTTCCTGACCAAACACCAGGGCAGCCAGAAGTTTATAAATTAAGACTCTATGGTTTCTTTGTTTGAAAATATGTATGTTGTTGTTGGAATAAAGCAGCTTTAGTTACTTATTGGAAATATTCTGTGTTGGGTAAATAGACCCCAGAAGCAGGTTCCACTGACAGTGTGGCTCAGCGTGGGCAGGTCAATGAAATGTACACTGTCAGTCTGGGCTGCAGGGGCGCAGGGCAAGAGCAAGCTGCACATTGTTGCCAGAGTCAAAGGAAGCCCACCAAATAGATGGAAATCAAAGCAAAACTTCCCAAACTTTGATGAAATGCACTCTGAACAAGGTGGGTTTGTGGCTGTGCCTGGCCTGGTTCTTCCCTGAACTTGACCTCTTAGTAAGACTTCTAGGACTTTGCTCTTGCTGGTCTCCTGCCTCTCCTGCCGCACAGAGAGAAAAATGGCTGGGATGTCAGGACCCATAACCCAGGCAGGTCCCCACCTTTCTTTAGCTACACTTCTTCATCTAGGAAATGAGAAGTTCGGGCTACAATATCGTAACGGGGTATTATCTCTGGACCCTCCCAGCTCTCACGACTTCTGAATTCTCCTAATGGAAGCCTAGAATGCATCACTGCATCTGTCTCTTTCCCTTCTAGGTAGGCAAACAGCTAGCGCTCACCTCCTCCAGGTAGCCTTGTCTTATTATAAATTCCACCCGATCCTAGCTCTAGACTGCATAATCACATTCAAATCATTTCATGCATGCCTTTTGCTAGGTAGGTCCTTGAGTCTAGGAACCATGCTTTCTAGTTCTTTTGTCTCACATCCCACCCTCAACATACAGGAGAGTTTTCCTTGTAAAACTAGTATGCAATCCAGGCTACTGATTCACTAGCTGACTAATCAGGCAATTACTTACTGAAGACAAAAGAAATCTAGAAGACTTTCTGAAACAAAAAAACAACAGCAATTACAGTTAAACAGCTTTCTTAAGCAGATCAGGCATCCTTAAGAACAAGGATTCTTTGTTTTTCCATTTGTTTGTATTCTCTGAGAATTCTTTCCTCCGAGTTTTGTAGTTCTCCTTGTAGAGATATTTTATCTCCTTGGTTAAGTATATTCCTAGGTATTTTATTTTCTTTGAGGCTATTGTGAATGGTATTGAATCTTTGATTTGACTCTCAGCTTGGCTGTTATTGGTATATAGAAATGCAACTGATTTATGTACATTGATTTTGTATCCTGAGACTTTGCTGAATTTATTTAACAAATCCAGGAGACTCCTGGTGGAATCTTTGGGGTTTTCTAGATAGACGGTCATATCATCAGTGAAGAGCAATAGTTTGACCTCCTCTTTCCCAATTTGGATACCCTTTATTTCTTTCTCTTGCCTGATTACTCTGGCTAGGACTTCCAACACTATATTGGATAGAAGTGGTGACCAAGGGCATCCTTGTCTTGTTCCAGTTCTCAGGGGAAATGTTTTAAACTTTTCCCCATTCAGTATGATGTTGGCTGTGGGTTTGTCATGTATGACTTTTCTAATCCTGAGATATATTTCTTGTATGCCTAGTTTATTGAGGGTTTTGATCATGAAAGAGTGCTGGATTTTGTTGAATGCTTTTTCTGCATCTAGTGAGATGATCATTTGGTCTTTGTTTTTGCTTTTGTTTACGTGGTGAATCACATTTATTGATTTACATATGTTGAACAATCCTTGCTTCCCTGGGATGAAGCCCACTTGGTCCGGGTGGATCATTTTTTTGATGTGCTGTTGAATTCAGTTTGCTAGTATTTTATTGAGGATTTTTGCATCTATATTCATAAGGAATATTGGTCTGTAGTTTTCTTTCTTTCTTGTGTCCTTTCTTGGCTTTGGTATCCAGGTGATACTGGTTTTTTAGAATGAATTGGGAAGGATTCACTCCTCAATATTATGGAATGATTTCTGTATTATGGGTACTAGATCTTCTTTGTAGGTCTGATAGAATTTGGCTGTGAATCCATCTGGTCCAGGGTTTGTTTTTGTTGGGAGCTTTTTATTACTGTTTTGATCTCACTGTTTGTTATTGGTCTGTTCAAGGGTTCTATTTCTTCCTGGTTGAGTCTTGGGTGGTTGTGTGTTTCCAGGAAGTTGTCCATTTCCACTATATTCTCTAGTTTATGTACACAGAGATTTACATAGTATTCATGGATGATGTTTTGTATTTCTGGGCTATCAGTTGTAATGGCACCTTTTTCATTTCTGATTGAGCTTATTTGGGTACTTTCTCTTCTGTTCTTGGTTAATCTAGCAAGAGGTCTGTCAATTTTATTTTCAAAGGACCAACTTTTTGTTTCATTAATTCATTGTATTTTTTTTCCAATTCATTTAGTTCTACTCTGACCTTCATTATTTCTTTTCTTCTGTTGCCTTTGGATTTGCTTTGTTCTTCCTTTTCTATTTCCTTGAGGTGTGACATTAGATTGTGAATTTGTGATCTTTCTGATCTTTCTGTCTTTTTGATGTAGGCGTTTAAGGCTATAGATTTTCCCCTGAGGAGTGCTTTTGCTGTGTCCCATAGATTTTGATAGCTTGTGTCCCCTTTGTCATTCAGTTTGAGGAATCTTTTGATTCCCATCTTAATTTCATTCTTGACCCAAGGATTGTTCAGGAGCAGGTTGTTTAAATTCCATGGCTTTGTGTAGGTTTGAGAGTTTCTCTTGTGATTAATCTCTAGTTTTATTCCGCTGTGCTCTGAAAAGTTACATGCTACGATTTTGATTTTTTTGAATTTATTGAGACCTGTTTTGTGGCCTAAGATATGATCCATCTTAGAGACTGTCCCACATGCTGCTGAGAATAATGTATATTCTGTAGTTTTGGGGTAGAATGTTCTGTAAATGTCTGTTAGGTCCATTTGATTTAGAGTTTGGTTTAAGTCCATTGTTTATTTATTTTCTGTTTTAATGATTTATGAAGCTCTGACAGTAGGGTATTGAGGTCCCTGGCAATTACAGTGGTGCTATTTGTTTCTTTACTTAGCTGTAGTAAAATTTGCTGTACATATATGGGAGCTCCTGTGTTGGGTGCATATATATTTAGGATTGTTGTGTCTGCTTGTTAAATTGCTTCCTTTACCATTATATAATGACCCTCTTTATTTTTCTATACTTTTGTTGGTTTAAAGTCAATTTTATCTGATATCAGAATGGCTACGCCTGCTCTCTTTTGATTTCCATTTGTGTGGAATATTTTTTTCCATCCTTTTACATTGAGTCTGTGTGGATCCTTGTGGTTTAGATGTGTTTCCTGGAGACAGCAGATACTTTAGTTGTGTTTTTTCATCCATTCAGCCAGCCTATGTCTTTTGAGAGGAGCATTCAGTCCATTTATATTAATTGATAGCATTGATATGTTGGATGTTGGTCTGTTCATCCTGTTCGGTAGTCCCTTATTGCTTTGTTTTACTTCTTGTTCTACCATTTTATAAGAGTTGTGAGTTTGGGGTTTTTTTTAGGTGATTTTACACTGGTGGGTATCTGTTGTGCTGATTTGTATACAATGCTGTTATGAGTATTTCATGCAGGGCAGGTCTGGTCATGGCAAATTCCCTCAGTGTTTGCTTGTCTGGAAAAGACTTAATTTTTCCATTGATTGTGAAACTTAGTTTTACAGTATACAGAATTCTAGGCTGGCAGTTGTTCTGTTTAAGTTGATTGAAGATGGGGCCCCAGTCCCTTCTGGCTTGTAAAGTTTCCAGTGAGAAGACTGTAGTTAGCCTGATGAGTTTTCCTTGTAGGTTATTTGATGCTTTCATCTTGCTGCTTGCAGAATTTTCTCCTTCATTTTGACTTTGGCCAGGTTGATTACTATATGTCTTGCAGCTTACCTATTTGCTATGAATCTTACACTTTGTTGGTTTCTATCCCCAGCCTGGGCAGCAATCCTAGATAATCAAGATCAGCCACCACATAAAGATTCACTACTGTCACTAGGCTGAGCTCATTAAGGAAGAAAGGTAGCCTCAGACATTTTGGTAACTCTTCCAACAAGGAGGATGACAAAATAGGCTTTCTGCTTATGCCTTAGTTTCTCAGAAATTCCCACTAGGACCCTCCCCCAATATTCTGACCAGCTACAATTCTGCTCCACTGAGAAGGCCAGAGATATCTATACATCACGCCTAGCTCCCCACTGACTCCACTGTCCCTGCAACCAGAATCCTCTAGGAAGAAAAGTGGCCTGTATGCTTGTTACCTATCAGAGAACAGACACAGAATCAGCCCCAGCCTGGCCCTCAAATTCTTTCTGATACTGAAAGGCCACTTCCCTGTCCCTGAATCTTTGAGCTCAGAAGGACAGGCAGGAGCCCCGGTTAGAGGAAGGAAGGGTTAGTTGCTCACTTGTTCACTTGTGTCACTAGTCATCCCACTCACAGTGGCCTGGGCAGCAAGTCCTCTGTAGAGCCCATTAATCTCATTTGCATACATAGCTTGTCCTGTCACCCCTCTGGGGATCAAAGCAACCAGGCAAGCTCCCCTGAGCACGATGCCTGAGGGCTGAATATACTCAGGCAGGACAATTACCTGAAGTCAGCCCAAAAGTACAAGCTGTTTCCTGAGAGACCAGAGGGTCAGTGTGGGGAAGATCACACTCAGTTGTTAATTTCCAAGGGTTAGTGCAGAGCCAGAAACAAGAGATAAGACCTGAAAAGTCAGATACCAGGTAGACACTAGAATGGAGGCAGGATTGAAAAACAAGGGTGGGAGCAAAGTGAGAAAGTCCAGTTACCTTGGTAGGGGGAAGGGGTGGGGAGTTGAGGCATAACCACAGGCCTCAGGGTCATGGGCAGATCATTCTCAGTTAAAGCCATGGGGCCCTGGAGGGATGCTACAGTTTTATGGCGGGCCCTTGACAAGACCTTCCCCTTAGGACGTTTGTAGTCTAGCAGGGCCTCTCCCTCATGTAAGGAAGGAAATCCGGACCTACCACTGGTGTCTCCCAGCCTCGGGTCCTCAAAGGCCACCACAGTGTTGAAGCTAGAAAAGGTCATTTTATTAGAGTGGACCCTCCTGTATGTGGGAAGGTGTCACTGCTCCGTATTCCCCCACTGGCTGGATATGGGCTTTGAGTTGTTTTCCTACATGTGAGATGGACCGACCCTGAGTCAGCTACATTCTCTCATCCAGTCTTCAGTGTGGCTAAGGAAATATATTTGCTAAATCAGTCTGGCTTCACTATCAAGAGTTTCCAGACTGATGCACCATGTTCCAAACAACTGATAAAACTTGACTGCCAGTGCCTGATGACACCTAAGGAAAGAAATATTCCAGTTTCATCCCAGCTTATACAGCTTGATGATAGGATCTAAGCCCATCAGTTTTCTGAACTTTATTCCTATTAGCTGAAGTCAGTGGAGCCCTGAGGATCCATGAATCATATTAACTTTCTGATACTTTAAAAATCTCTACAGTTCCACGAGGACAATAAACTTTTATAATCCTGGAGGAAGGGAAGTGGAGCCCTTTCACGGTCTGTCACCCTGGGACATTTTTAACAAGAGTAAAAGAACTACCATCCTATTGAGTGTTATTCTTCATTCAAGGCATGATGTGTGTGTTTTACCTAAACTACCTAACTTCATTCTCACAACAGCCCTAAGGCAGAGGTGCTATAAGTGGGCCCACTTCACAGAGAGGTTTAATGACTTGCCTGGAGTCATACAGCTAATGTGACACAGAGTCTAGGTTCAAACCCAAAGCTCACGCTCTTAACCACTGCGGCTGTGTTTCTTAAACCAGGATTTTGGTAAACATGAGCAGAATCCCAGGCCCCACCTGAGAATCCTGAAAGTTGGGACCCAGGAATCCATGTTTAACACCACAACAGGGAGTTCTGTGGCACTCAGAAATTTTAGGGCCCTGGTGACACTATGTGGCCTCCTGAGTTCGGCATACAGTGCCACCTAGAATGGCTAGAGCTTCCGTGCCAGGCCGGACACTGCTCAGCAATTTTCCCAGCAAATCTGCCACCTGGGTCTAGTCATTGAAAATCAGGACTCTTAGCAGGACCAGGACAGCTGAGTTCCTTCATCTAAACCAGGAACTCTTAGCCTTTATGGGTTTGGGGATTTGTTTAAAGCTCTGGATCTTGCCTCCCCACAACACAGACACATACACACAGAGGCTCACACTCCTTCAGTGGCCTCCCTCACAAAATACACGTAAAACCTTTTGAATATATTTTCAGGGAGTACGTAGATCCTCTGAAGCCCCTTCATGAAACTATGAGCACAAATCAAGTTAGGTGGTTATGTTGTTTCCTAATCCTTTCCATGTTAAAGATGCATACTGGGCTGGGCAGGGTGCCTCATGCCTATAATCCTAGCACTATGGGAGACCAAGGCAGGAAGATCATTTGAGGTCAGGAGTTCGAGACCAGCCTGAGGAAGAGCAAGACACCCCCCCCCCGCCACCCGTCTCTACAAAAACTAGAAAAAGTATCTGGGCATGGTGGCACACACCCGTAGTCCCAGCTATTCTGAAGGCTGAAGCAGGAGGATTGCTTGAGCCTAGGAGTTTGAGGTTGCTGTGAGCTTTGGTGATGCCCCTGCACTCTACCAGAGGGGATGGAGTGAGACTCTGTCTCAAAAAAAAAAAAAACGATGCATACAGGAGTATTACAAATGAAATGACATGTTGTCTGGGATTTGTTTGCAAATACTCCCAGATATGAGGGGATGAGGGGCATTGGAAGAAGCAGTATACAAATGATAAGATTAGCCATGCATTGATCATTGTTGAAGCTGGGAGATGGGCACATGGGAATCGATTCTACTGTTCTTTCTGCTTTTGTGTATGTTTGGAAATGTCCATAATTAAAAGTTATAAAAAAATTAAGGTGAATTGCATGGTATATGAATTGTGAATTATATCTCTGTCAAAAAAACAGAATTATAGCAAATTTAGTTTAAAGATCTTAACTGGCTTTTATTTGCAATTCTAGAATTGGATAGCACCTCCATAAAATAGAATCAGTGTTCCAATGAGCTGAGCGGAGGAGGGTGGTTTTACAGACAGAAAAGGGCTGAGGAAAGCAGAAACAGAGAACAAAAAGCAGATTTAAAAGTTACTTTCCTTGTAAAGGTGAAAACAAAGAGACTTCCTTATCATTCCAGCTAAAACTGGTCTGTTTGGGGATTTGGCTATTATGTTTCTCTCTCTCTCTCTCCTGATTTCTCAGAAGGGAAGATAAACAATTTAGTTTTGGCTTGATGACATGGAACTTTAGCATGAGTGACTCCATTTTGGTTTGGTCTGTTGGGCCTAGTGCAGGAGCTCAGTCCAAACCAATGGCCTTCTATATATTTTATTTAACATCTCAATAAGGCTGCTTTTTAAAAAATTAACCTCACTATCTAGACCTGCCTAAATCTGCCAGTTGACATATACTAAAGGCCAAGAGAGAATCATTTACTGTCCTGCCTGCTGTTCCTCAAAGTCACAACAGTTAGTCAAAACCTCTTAGTCTTACTAAGATGGCAGATCACCTCGTTGGGGAGTTGAGAAGACTAGTTGCTATATATGAAGGGCCCTATGCACAAGGGCTAATTGCCTCTAATAATAGGCATTACTCTGCTAATAGCACAATAATGATAATTATCACTTACATTCCATGTTCAGAGCACTTCACAAAGAGACACTTAACTGAAAGCTACCAATACCCTCTCAAGAAGCAAAAAAAAAAAAAAGTATCAGAGGGCCAGGTGCAGTGGCTCATGCCTGTAATCCTAGCACTCTGGGAGGCCGAGGCGGGTGGATCGCTCAAGGTCAGGAGTTCGAGACCAGCCTGAGCAAGAGTGAGACCCCGTCTCTACCAAAAATAGAAAGAAATGATTTGGACAGCTAAAAATCTATATAGAAAAAATTAGCTGGGCATGGTGGTGCATGCGTGTAGTCCCAGCTGCTCGGGAGGCTGAGGCAGGAGGATCGCTTAAGCCCAGGAGTTTGAGGTTGCTGTGAGCTAGGCTGACGCCACAGCACTCACTCTAGCCCGGGCAACACAGCGAGACTCTGTCTCAAAAAAAAAAAAGTATCAGAGATCCCATTAACAGGCCTACTTCCCTGATGTTTAAAGCTTAGAATTAAAAAAGATGTTTCCTGAATGGATTTTAAAGGGAACAATTTTGGGTTTTTTTTGTTTTTGTTTTTGTTTTTTGAGACAGGGTCTCGCTCTGTTACCAGGCTAGAATGCCATGGTGTCAGCCTAGCTCACAGCAACCTCAAACTCCTGGGCTTAAGCGATCCTCCTGCCTCAGCCTCCCGAGTAGCTGGGACTACAGGCATGCGCCACCATGCCCAGCTAATTTTTTCTATATATATTTTTAGTTGGCCAGATAATTTCTTTCTATTTTTCATAGAGACAGGGTCTCGCTCTTGCTCAGGCTGGTCTCGAACTTCTGACCTCGAGTGATCCACCTGCCTCAGCCTCCCAGAGTGCTAGGATTACAGGCGTGAGCCACCACGCTTGGCCTGAAACAGTTCTTAAAACTAGCAATTGGTAATGAGGTTCATTAGCAAGACAGACTCTGGAATAATCAAACAGGTTTTCTATACAGAGGGATATGGGGGTGAAGGGTGAAGAGTGACATCCCTGCTTGTGTGCAAACATCTTCAAAGAGGCCCCCTCTTCCTCCCTTCTTGCTCTGAAGGGCCTCCCATGAGCCCCCAGAACACTGTGACCCTTGCTTGGGAAGTGACTAAACCTACAGCCATCTGCAGAATTGGCCTAATCACACCTTCATTGTTTTACAGTTTATGTCCCTCTGCCACTGTAACTTCTTTGTAAAATGGCAGTAACATTGGTCCTTGCTTCAGAGGGTTGATGTGAGATTTAAATGAGATTTTCCAGATAAAGACCTCAGAACAGGGCCTCGGTACACAGTGAGCTCTCAGTAAATGTTATTCTTATTCATGTTGTTTTTTTTGGATCACTGCAGTACAAGCCAGGCCATTCCTTGGAATATAGCAGAGCAATAGCCAACAGCATCCATCTGGCCCCTTCCTCTCCTACTGGGCTTACATGGGACTAGGCTGCTAAAGCCATCTAGGGGGCAGCAGGTTGGGAGGGGAAAGTAGAAGGGAGGTGGAGATAAGAAGGCAGTGGAGATTTAGCTGGGCTTAGAAAGACCTAGAAGTCTGCTCTGTCCAATCACACACACTAGTGTGGGTTGCCCAGCCTCTCTTTTCCTTGATCCCCATTAGTAACATTTCCATGCCTTCTTTTTCCGCTCTATGACTGTCCTCGATGTGCATTCTCCCCAGATTTCATCTGGATGTGTACTAGGCCACAGGGGAAGTGACCACAGAGTGTGATGCCCTCCTCCAGTCTTCACCCAGGGCTGGCCATTGATTTGTTAACATTAAGAGGAATGACTTCACCTCTAATGGTTTACACTGAGTCAGCTCCTCATTACTCAAAGGGTAATTGATCTCCAAATGGAAGTCCTACTTTTAGCATCATGTTAGCAGCAAATGGAGAAGTGGTGGCCATCCTTCCCAATACCTACTCCTCTATTCTCTTGTTTTAATTAATTTTTTATAATAACTTTGGCTATTTCTTTAAACAATTTTTCTATCCAGAAGGGCATGAAGGCATTTTTAACCAGTCCAGCCCTCTAAAGGATGCTTTCTGAAGTCCAGCCAGTCTACAACACTGTAAGGGGAGCCCTGTAATCTGCTCTTAAGCACACACCCTGCTCCTTATTTTGGTATTCTGCAAGTGGTACTTAATAAGGATGCCGGCTGAGTAGCACCTAAACAAACAAGACCAAAAGAAACCTCCAGAACTCCTGGTAAATGAGCAACATGGAAAATTTGATTTTCCCTAAATAGAATCTTGAATGTCTCTTGGATAAAGTTTTTAAAATAAAAACAAATCCTTCTTTATTGGATGTAACAAAAACCATAAGGAGAGTAACTAGCAAGCTCAGGGCAAGTATAGCTACTCAACAAAACAAACCTCTGGTGCCATTGGTCACAGCCACATTCCTCCAGGACCCTGGAGACCACATCTGCAAAGAGCCACAGGTTTTGGGTGCCTGGTAAGCAGGGGTCAACAGATAACAAATTGTGTGGGGGACAAGAGTCCAAAGAGCCTGTTAATATCTCTCCAACAATGGCCCTTCTTGCTAACACCGGCCCTATTTTTCTACTGGTCCCATTGGTCTGCCCAGGGCCAGGGTTTCAGGTACAGGCTCTGGCTCACAAGACTCAGTTGTGAGAAACCACAAATGGGAAATGGTGGCATATGCACTGTGGCCCACACTTATGGAGGCCATCACAGCAGGGGTATTCAGCACCCAGCCATCTGACCACCACAGGAGCAGAGCAGGACCCTGCCTTTTGAGGAATTGTCCAAAGAGCCCCTTTGCCACCAACTTACCACTGGGCAGTCCAATGCCTCTGGATCCCTTTGGATGTCAGAGCTGCTCTACCCTCAGCCTAATGCCAGATGCCACAGCAGTAGCCATGCTTGTGGGACAGAACCTGGAATCCACATGTTAGCAAAGCAGCTTGTTCCTCTGGGCAATCTGGATCCAGCTATGAATGCGGGGGTCATGAGGGAGGGCACAGAGCTGGACAAGAAATGCAGCAAAGTCCATTTTTCCTCAGGCATGTGGGAATCATATGCTTTGCTGATTGCTGTGATGAATTTTAAAAACAACAATTCTAGATTGGCTTCACTCTGACTCCCAAATCTCTACTGCTAACTGCTGTGCACACAGGGAGCTCACACTGGTTTTTATTATGAGTGTGTCAGAAATGGATTGAAAAGGCACAGATAGATGTGCTGTAATCACCTTTAAGGCTGAAATATAAAAATATTTCAATTCCTTTGGAGCTAGACCTGAACCTCAATGAACTTGAACCTTCTCGATAGGTGACCCCAAATAACCAGCAATTTTCTTCTGCCTTGCTTCAGCCCCTTATAGGAAAATGAGCCAATCACAAGAGAGTGAGAAATATTTTGAAGTGGGAACATTTCGAGCGCATCACACTCAACCCAGTCTCTACTTCTCTATCTCTGGCTCTTGGTCATTTGTTGTCAAACTTTAATGGACACAGGAGTCATCTGGGGTGCTCGCTTAACAGGAATAGTCCCAAGCTCATTTCCAGTCACTCAACTGGATAGTCAACTAATATTCAGGGAACACTTACTATGTGCCAGACACTTTGTAGGCACTAGGCTTTCAACAGTGAAAAAGACAGGGTTCCTGTCCACAAGAAGCTTACAATTTAGTGGACAAGATAAGAAAGAAAGAAAGAAGGTAATTGCAGGTATCCATGAGTGCTATGAAGTAGATATAATATGGAGAGACCAGGGTGGGGTTGTGATTGTAGAGAGGGTAATCAGGGTAGGCCTCTTTGAGGAGGTGACATTCAGCTGAGACCTGAATGGACAAAAGGAGCGTTATATCAGAAAGATATAACGGGGCGTTATATCAGAAAAGGCGTTATATCAGAAAGAAGAGCAAGTGCAGAGACCCTGCTGAGATCAAAATGTACTTGATTCATTCAAGAGCAGAAGGACAGACAGACAGAAGGCCCAGAGAGTTAGTTTCAGTAGATCTTGGATAAGGGCCAGGAAACTGCATTTTTAACAAGTGTCCCCCTCCCCAGGGAATTCTGAAACACAGGCCCAGTTGAAAACCCCTGGATTACAGTAATTCAGAACCCCCACCCTGAGGCCTCTAACATTGCTCCAACCACCAAACCTATTCTAAGTGCTATTCATTGGGAAGGGAAAGATTCCCAAAAATAATCCCACTAGAAAGTTCCTTGGGAGAAGGGATTTTATACCCATGATTCCTAGAACTATGCCTGGTCCACAGTAATAGCTAATGAATGAATGAATGGTGGCCAGCACCAAAAACTCGTGATGCTCCATGAGTTACTTTTCAATGAACCAGAATATTCCTCAAACGAACCTTCACAGAAAGTGAAATAAAAAGCTGTTTCTTCTTGCCCACTAGTTACCCAAGAAAGTTTCATGAGAACCTACCACTTTCTGAGCAGCCATGTCCAGGGTAGTCACTGACTGCATTCTGAGGTAGGGGCTCAGTCTCACTGTGGAGCCCTGTGGGCTTAGAAGAATAAGAACTGGTTGAACCAGCTAAGCTCACCCTTGGGATCATCCAGCCTTGGCCACAGCTACTGGGCTGCCTGGAAGGCACACATCTGAATTTGTTGATGCCAGGTGCCACCTACAGGCTGCTGAGAGTCTGGCTGATGCACTTAAGAATCCTGGCCAAGGCTGCTGCTGTAGGGCCTCCCCAAGCCTCCTGGAGCCTCATTGCAATCCTAATGGGTGACCAGGGTCTGGGCCATGTTTTGGGGCCTCCCACCTGCCCCTTTATGCATCTCTGTTAACGCCTCTTACCTCAGGCAGGCAGGACCCGTGGGATGACTTTAAACTGGACCTGTGGTGGTACCTGATGCCATACATAGGCAGGGTTGTAAAATCTGCACTCTGGATCTTTTCCTCTCCCTTCTCCCTTCCCAAACAAAGCCTTCCTGTGAAGGCCTCCACTTCCAGGAAGATGGAAGAGATGTACTTTTCCCCATTCCTCCCACTAAATACAAATAAGGATGCTGGACAGTATATATATTACATATATTATCTACTTTTTTTTTTTTTTGAGACAGAGTCTCGCTTTGTTGCCCAGGCTGGAGTGAGTGCCGTGGCATCAGCCTAGTTCACAGCAACCTCAAACTCCTGAGCTCAAGTGATCCTCCTGCCTCAGCCTCCCAGTAGCTGGGACTACAGGCATGCGCCACCATGCCCGGCTAATTTTTTCTATATATATATTTTAGTTGTCCAGATAATTTCTTTCTATTTTTAGTAGAGACGGGGTCTGGCTCTTGCTCAGGCTGGTCTCGAACTCCTGAGCTCAAACAATCCACCTGCCTCAGCCTCCCAGAGTGCTAGGATTACAGGTGTGAGCCACCGTGCCCGGCCTACTTTTTAAAAAAAGAAGAGAAAGAAAAAATAAGATTCAAAGGTGGAGAGAAGAAGGCAGACTAGGGATCTCAGGACACAAGGAACAACAACAGTGGTGCGTTCCCTGGATTTTCTTTTTGCCTCATGTATCTCAGACTTTGGGCTAAACAAGCCAACAACTGAGAAAGGACAAGAGATGCAGTCACAAAAAGCCCTGAGAAAAGCCTGCTTTCTCTAGGCAAAGGACCAAAAAAGGGGAAGTCCATAAGACAGAATTTTTAAAATAATTGCTCTACTTTAGCCAAACACCACATAAAAATTATGGCTCCAACCCCTACCCTTGCCAGCAGAGTTCTAGAGGGGTGCCTCGACTTCCACCCTCATGAAGGTGTAAGAGGTCCTCCCGCCTCTCACCAGGGTGGTGTCAGAGGAGTCCTACTGGAAAATGAGGAATTTCACTGCAGCCCAGCAGTAATGAGGTCCCTCTGTCCCAAGATGTCAATGGAGGCCACATAGAAAGGCATACAGATCTACAAGGAAGAAGAGAAACTGTCCCTATTTGTAGATGACATGATCCTCTACATAGAAAATCCCAAGCAAGCTACAAAAAAATCTCCTAGAACTAATAAGTGAGTTCAGCAAGGTGACAGGATACAAGAACATAGAAAAATCAATTCTATTTTCGTATATTAGCAATGAATTCATGGACACAAAATTTTAAAACACAATACTATTTACAATCTTGCAAAAATGAAAATACTTAAACATAAATCCAACAAAACATATACAGAACTTGCTTGCTGAAGACTATAAAGTGCTGATGAAAGAAACTGAATATCTAAATAAATGAAGAGACATATAGATGTTCATGAATTGGAAGATTCAACATAGTAAAGATGTCAATTCTCCCCCAAATTATGTATAGGTTTAATGCAAAATCCCAGCAAGCTTATTCTAAAATTTATATGAAAAGGCAGAGGAACCATTAATAGAATGGATAAAATGATTTTGAAAGAGAACAAAGCAGAAGGAATGTTTATCTGATTTCAGGACTTATATAAGCTACAGTAATCAAGACAGTGTGGTATTACCAGAGGATAGACATATAGATTAACGAACAAAATAGAGAAGCCAGAACTAGACCCACAAAAATATGCCCAACTGATTGTTGACAAAGGTGCAAAAGCTATTCTAGACAGAACAATGGCCAACAAACATGAAAAAATGCTCAACATCTCTAATCATCAGGGAAATGCAAATCAAGCCACAATGAGATATCACTTATCTCCAGTGAGAATGGCCTTTATCAAAAAGTCCTAAAACAATAAATGTTGGTGTGGATGCGGAGATACTGGAACACTCATACACGGCCAGTGGGCCTGTAAACTAGTGCAACCTCTGTGGAAAGCATTATGGAGATACCTTAAAGAAATACAAGTAGACCTACCATTTGATCCAGCAATCCCATTATTGGGCATCTACCCAAAAGAACAAAAGACATTCTATAAAAAAGACATCTGCACTCAAATGTTTATAGCAGCACAATTCACAATTGCAAAGATGTGGAAACAACCCAAGTGCCCATCAATACATGAGTGGCTTAATAAAATGTGGTATATGCATACTATGGAGTACTATTCAGCTATAAGAAACAATGGTGATCTAGCACCTCTTGTATTTTCCTTGATAGAGCTGGAACCCATTCTACTAAGTGAAGTATCCCAAGAATGGAAAAATAAGCACCACATGTACTCACCATCAAATTGGTTTCATTGATCAACACCTAAGAGCACATATAGGAATAACATTAATTGGGTGTCGGGCAGTTGGGGGAGGAGGGGACGCATGTATACATACATAATGAGTGCGATGTGCACCGTCGAGGGGATGGACACGCTTGAAGCTCTGACTCAGGGGAGGGGCAAGGGCACTGTACGTAACCTAAACTTTTGTACCCCCATAATATGCTGGGGCAAAAAAGCTATTCAATGGAGGAAAGATAGCCTTTTCAACAAATGGTGCTAGAACAAATGGGCATCTATCTATAGGCTAAAAAAGGTAAAATAACTCAAAATGGATGGTGGGTTTAAACGTGACAGGTAAAACTAGAAGACTTAGGAAAAACCATAGGAGAAAATCTTCAGGACCTAGGGCTAGGCAAAAGTTCATAGACTTGACACCAAAAGCTCAAATCCATAAAAGGAAAAATTGATAAATTGTACTTCATCAAAATAGAAACTTTTGCTCTGTGAAAGACCTTGTTAAGAGAATGTAAAGACAAGCTACAGAATGGGAGAAAATATTTGCAAGCCACATATCCAACAAAGGACTAGTATCTAGAATATATAAAGAACTCTCAAACTTAACAACAGAAAAACATTCCAATTAGAAAATGACCAAATGACATGAACAGACATTTCACCAAAGAAAATATATAGATGGCAAATAAGTATATTAAATACTGAGTACACTGTATGGGGGAAGGGCACACCTCTAGCCCTGGCTTGCACGAGGCAAAGGC
Source organism: Lemur catta (assembly GCF_020740605.2). Lineage (NCBI taxonomy): Eukaryota > Metazoa > Chordata > Mammalia > Primates > Lemuridae > Lemur > Lemur catta. Next base: position 20,621,330 of record NC_059155.1, read on the forward strand.
ATTACTTGTAACCAAAATGTTTGTACCCCCATAATATTCTGAAATAAAGAAAAAAAACTACAATGAGATACCTATCAAAAAGGTTAAAATAAAAAAAGTGACAACACCAAATGCTAGTGAGGATTTGGAGAAACTGGATCATTCATATGTTGCTGGTGGATATATAAAATGATACAGCCACTCTGAAAAACAGTTTGGCCATTTATTCTTTTTGTGGGGTGGGTGATTAAGGGAATTTTTAATATACAACAAGTAATTCCTTATAGTGATTTTTAGAAGTATGAGAACATATGAATGCAGCTTAGTAATTTAGGATTTATTTTTGTAAAAACATGCTGACAGATATTAAATGTTACAGTTACATTAATTGGGGTAAGTATAACCTCCTAAATTGGTACCCACTGGCTACTCCTGAACTGGTTTTCAGTTTGTCCTCCATTGTGTGATTTTTATAAATGAAAGGTAATATTGTATATTAAAGATCAAATAAACATGCTCTTTAAGTGAAAAAAAAGAAATTATCAACATTGCTTAGAAAATATGGCTTACTTTTACTCTAAAATTCATTTTAACTGCTTTACATCTAATTTAGTACTTAAAAAAGGCTGTAGCTAAATTATTTAATAATATGTATAGGGTGTTACTTCTCTGGGTAGATGTGTTTCACACAACAGTTTTCAATGAATGGTGAGGTGAAATGACTTGATAATTTTAATCACAATTTATGACTGACTAATGAATTAGTAATTTATTCAGAAATGTAAATGCCATAAGGACCAATAAAAGGAATATTACGGTAATTGCTCATTGTGCAATTCTGCCCATTAGTAATACTGAGCTAAGAATTTGATAGATATTCCACTCAACTGGGTTACATGCTTCCATGTGTTATTGATCAACAAAAAAACAGGTACAAAATGTCAAGCTTTTTCCTTTTCCTTTTTTTTTTAGAGCAGCTCAATGATCTGGTTAGTACAAACAGTCTAAAGAACATGGGGCAAAGTACAAAATGTCACAACACCAATGCCAGTACTTGTCTCATTATGGTTATAACTAAGGATATTATTAATTTTTGTGTTATTTGCTTTTCTTTAGAACATAAATCACAGCCATTATCTTGAACTTTAGGCATATATGCAATACATACACAATACTTTTCATAAGTAACATTACATTTTAAAATACTGGAAACGGAATATCTGTGTCAATTGTATTTTGACTTACTAATGGAATAAGAAGAGAACAACATTCAACTAGCGAGGGTAATACATCTCTTAAAGTTCAAATGTCTTCCTCTCCCTTTGTATTTAACAGTCTACAGCGTCCTGAGAGGATTCACTATGAGCAAAATGTTATTCACAGCTTTAATAACTTACTTTGGAGGGGACTAATAAGAAAGCAAAATTTCTCCTTTGTTTCCAAATACGTGGTCTTAATTTTTCTTCTTACAGAAAAAGTTTAAATCAGTTTATTATAAATATACCTAGACCATTAATTTTTGCAGCTTTCAGGTCGAGTCCAGCACTTTATTTATATAAAGTCTATGAGGTCAGTAGAGATCACCTAATCTTAAATCGTAGCATCACTCATTCAAGCCTTGGCACAATCCCTCGCCTGTAAGAGCACAGCAGGCCTGTCTATGCCACTAGTAAGTAATCTTTAATGGCAGTTAGCTTCAAAAACTGGGGGATTTCTGCTACAGTCATGCATTCTTTAACATCTTGTTTATTAACAAAACTCAGCAATCCAGCTTTCCTTAAGTCCTCGTGTACTAACATTACATAGAGTTCTTCTCTAGTTACAGAAATGTTCTCTGTACCGTCCACAACTGTCGCAAACTCCGTTAGTATAGTAAGTGTTCCAGGAAGGACGAAGAGCTTCTTGGCCACCAATATTCCACATTGAGAGAGATATATTATTAATCATTATCTCTTCTATATTACTTCCTATTATAGGGGATGTATGTACAACTTTATTCATAGCAAATTGGAAAAGGGTCATAGTTTTCTCTGCATTATCCAGCCCTACCTTTGTGTTCCCGGTGATTGAAGAGTCTTCATGCTGTGGTTCTCAGGCAGCGGACTCCCCACCCGGGCCACCCAGCCTCCCCTGGCTCAGGCTGAGGGGGAGGAGAGAGCCACGCTGGCCACGTCCTCCCCTAGCTCGTCTCTGACAGCTCTATTTAGCCATTTCTTTAAAAGGCCAAACATGGACTCAGGCGGGAGGATCGCTTGAGCCCAGGAGTTCAAGGCTGCAGTGAGCTATGATCCCACCACTGCACTCCAGTCTGGGTGACAAAGTGAGACCCTGTCTCTAAAAATAAAATTTTAAAAAGGCCAAGTGTGTTTCTTAAAACATATAACTACCATATGATCTAGCAATTACACTCTTGGGCATCTATCCCAGAGAAGTGAAAACTTATGTTCACACAAAAATCTGTGCTCAAATGTTCATAGCAGCTTTGTTCATAATAGCCAAAAACTAGAATCAGGCCAGATGGTCCTCAACAGGTGAACAGTTAAGCAAACTGTGATACATCCATACCGTGGACTAGTTAGTACTCAGCAACAACAACAAAAATGAAGTATTGATACATGCAACAACGTGAATGAATTTCCAGGGAATCATGCTGAGTGAAAAAGGCCAATCCCAAAAGATTACATACTATATGTTTCTATTTATATAACATTCTTGAAATGACAAAATTATAAAACTGGAGATCAGATTAGTAATTGCCAAGGGTTAAAGAGGGGATGGGGTAGGAGGGAAGTAGGTGTGGCTATTGAAAGGGCAACAGGAGAGATCCTTATAGTGATGGAATGTTCTGCATCTGATTGTATTAACGTCAATATCCTAGTTGTGATAGTGTGCTATAGTTTTACAAGATTTTATTATTGGGGGAAACTGGGTAAAGAGTACATAGGATCTCTCTTACAACTGCATGTGAACCTGACTCAAATAAAAGTTTTAATTAAAAAAGAAAAGGTCTTTCTGTTCCTCTGTTTATCCCCTTCTCTTGTGCCCTGCTATAGTAATCCTTGCTGAGGTGTCAGTGGTAGTGGAGGCACTGATATTACTCCACCTTTCATTTATATCTCAACAGGGGCTTCCTGGAAATTGTAGAAGGCCAGCTTTTTCGTAGTAGCAACTGCATCAAATTTAAAATAAAGATACCTTGAGGCCTGGCCTTAATATGCTTTGTGACCTTGGACAAATTGCTTAGCCTCTCTGAGATTTCATTTTATCATCCACCTGTAAAAAACTTGGAGTGTTAAGTGAAAACACTTGGTAAATTGTAAAGCAGTACACAAAAGAAAGGTCTTCTCCCCTCTCTTCCTCCTTTCCAGTCCTCACTAATTTGGCTAAAGGAAGGGATTGTGTCCTAGGCCTTCTTGTAACCCCAGGGCTTAGCCCAAGCCTCAGTCCCAGGAGGTGCTTACTAACAGTGCTTGTTAATGCTGATAATGGCAGGTTTAAAGCCAGGGCTTGGCTCTAACAGAAGGAAGGTTCAGCCTCTAGTGGTGAAACTTTGAAGAGCCCTTCGTAGTACCCCATGTAGACAGCTCCCTCCCTGCCCTGTGCTTTCACTCAAAAACATCATGGAACCGAGAGCCAGGGGCCGTGGAACAGGCCACCTGCCAGTTTGGGGGACCAAACAGGAATGGCGAGCAGAAAAAAGCTTCTCACTTTGACCAAGAACTTGTGTATCCATTATCTCCTCTGCTCTTCTCCATTCTCCCAAGGCAGGCACAGCATGCATGGATCATCCCCCTTCTACATTTGCAAACACTGATGCTAAACGGGGCTGTGACTTGCCCAAGGTTCACACAGTAAATGAATCAATGGCACAGCTACGGCCAGACTCACAGGCCAGATATTTCCCACAGCGCGGATGGTGTCCAGATGGAAAAGCTCAGACAAAGAAAATGCAGCCCTCCCCTGCCCCTACGCAGAGCCTCTCCCCAGGGAATTGTAGCCAGGCCTCTCCACACAACCTCCTGTCTGAAGGAGCTGCTATCACAGCAGGCTAGAAGTATTGGGGTGCTGCCTGAGAGGGCTTCTCTCCCTCCCAGCTCTGAGCTTTCAGTGACCTACTTAACGGCAGAGAGACAAGTTTGGGATTTGGGTCTCTCCAGAACAGGCACTCCAGGGCCTTTCCTTATCCCCTTCTCTTGTGCCCTGCTATAGTAATCCTTGCTGAGGTGTCAGTGGTAGTGGAGGCACTGATATTACTCCACCTTTCATTTATATCTCAACAGGGGCTTCCTGGAAATTGTAGAAGGCCAGCTTTTTCGTAGTAGCAACTGCATCAAATTTAAAATAAAGATACCTTGAGGCCTGGCCTTAATATGCTCTTCCAGCCTTTCCTCAGTAGTGACAGCTGCAGGTGGGGTAGGGAGAGCAGCTCTTCTTCTCACCTGTCCCTGAAGGCCCAGAATGTTCTAGGAGACTCCCCAGAGACAGAAGAGAACCAAGTCAGGGCCTCCCTGGAAGGCAGGCTGAGGAGGAGGTAGCATCCCCCTGCCTCACACCCTGTCCCCACCAGGGCCAGGATGCTTTCCCCAGGGGCCCCATCTCTCCACTGCTTGCCCCCACCAGAGCTCTGGGATAAAACAGAAATGTGAAAATGCAAATGCCGCTTGGCAGGGGGGAGTATCAGAAGCCATTTCCTCCGATTAGTTCATCCATTTGTAGGTTGCCAATTTGGAAAGCAGAGAGGAGCTCTGAGGTCAGGACGGTTTGAATGGGGGAGGAGGGGGGTTGAGGCTGCTGTGAGAGGTCAGGAGCATTCAGCCTTTCAGTCAGCAAGTCATTTGGCAATCCCTTACTGACGCCTTCCCTGTGTCTGGCCCCGTGCTGTGTCCCCGGGGCCAATGCTTCTGCCCTCCAGTTGCTCTCAGATGTGGGGACAGAGCTCCCAGAGGGGACATGAGGCAAAAGGTACGATGCCAAGAGCATATACTCAGGCCTGTTAGTTTTGGCTTCCAGTCAACTTGTGGGACCCTCAGCAACTGGCCTAACCATGCATTTGTTCATTCATTCATTCACCCATTGACCATTCCTTCACTTGATAAATATTTATGGAGTGCCTATTATGTGCTGTGGGCCCTGGAGATACAGTGATGATGCCCTTCTGGAGCTTACAGCCTAATGGGGGAGAAGACCCAGGTAAGGAAGGGGTGAGAGGGCTCCTTTAGATAGGGAGCAAGCCTCTCATTACTATGAAGTCACACTGTAAGAGTTTCCTCTTAAAGATCCACGGCTGCTTTCCAGTTAGCGCTGCCAAACCCAAAATTGAACAGCATCCTGAAGAAACTGCCAACATTTTGCAGACATGCAAGACTCAAAAATGGGTCCCTAGCACCTCGTAAAAACCTTCCCCCTTGCAAGGCCTCTCACCAGCACACAGGGAGGTTTGAACAGGGAAGGAGGAGGGACGTTGCAGTGAGGGCTCTGGAACACCCAGCTGTTCTGTCAGTGTGTCATGCAGTAATCCCTTACTCCCTACAGCTCCTAGAGTTCCTCCCTGTCTTAAAGGCACAGTGACTTAGGACCACTAGGCTTTACTTTTCCTTCATTCCTGTGCTCAAAAAGAATCTTACTGAACGGCTGCAAAGAGCTGACGCTTCTCTGGAAGCTGGAGATTCAAGGGTGAACTAGATAGCCAGAGCCTCTTGGGAGCTTACAGTCTAGTCAATGGGAGAGACAGAGATTAATTAATTGCATGAATAACTAATTAATTACAATTGTGTTAACTACTTTGAAGGAGACTATAACAGGGAGGACCTCACTCAATGAAGGGGCCAGGGAAGGCTTTCCTAAGGAGGTGACATCTAAAGCTGAGAGTGGGCCGGGTGTGGTGGCTCATCCCCATAATCTCAGCACTTTGGGAGGCTGAAGAGGGAGGATCACTTGAGGCCAAGAGTTTAAGACCAGCCTGGGCAACATAGTGAGACCCTGTCCCTAAAAAAAAAAAAAAAAAAAAAAAAAGTTAGCCAAGCATAGTGGCATATGCCTGTCCCAGCTGCTGGGGAGGCTGAGGCAGGAGGATCGCTTGAGCCCAGGAGTTCAAGGCTGCAGTGGGCTATGATTGCACTACTGTACTCCAGCCTGGGTGACAGAGTGAGACTCTGTCTCTAAAACAAAATAAAAATTTAAAAAATAAATAAAGCTGAGACCTGAAGGATGAGCAGGATTTGGCCAGGTGAGAAGGTAGGATGTGGAAAGTACTGTCTCACAGAGGACACAGCATGTGGAAGCCCAGAGGCCAGATGGTGGGGTATTCGGAAAGAATATGGAGCAGGCCAGGGGGTGGGGCTGAGTGAGGTAGGAGGAGAGACGCTCAACATGAGTTCTGGGAAAGAGGCATAGAGGGGCCAAAGGCAGGGCCTCACATGCCATGATAAGAATTTGGGTTGCACACTCTTACACTGCTGGTGGGACTGCACATTGCTGCAACCTCTGTGGAAAACAATCTGGAGATACCTCAAAGAGCTGGGAGTTGAAATACCGTTTGATCCAGCAATAGCTCTGTTGGGCATCTGCCCAAAAGATCAAAAGACATTCCATAATAAAGACATCTGCACCCGAATGTTTATGGCAGCACAATTCACTATTGCAAGGATCTGGAAACAACCCCAGTGCCCGTCAATTCATGAGCGGATTACTAAAATTTGGTATATGTATACAATGGAATATTACTCAATTATAAGAAATGACAGTGATCTAGCACCTCTTATATTTTCCTGGATTGAGCTTGAGCCCATTATCCGCAGTGAGGTCTCACAAGATCAGAGGAATAGTCTACACATATACTCGCCGTCAAATTGGTACTAACTGATCAACACTATGGTGCTCACATGGTAGTAATATTCTCCAGGGATTAGGTGGTTGGGGGGGGACAAACTCACAACTAAGGGTCACAGACACAGTGAGCATTGTAGAGGGGAAGGGCATGCCTCTAAACCTCACTTGGGTGAGGCAAAGTCATAAAATGTAACCAGAAGATATTTGCACTTCAGTGTTTATTACAGCATTATTCACATTGGCTAAATTATGGAATCAGCTTAAGGGTTTATCAAGGGATGAATGGATAAAAATGATGTGGTGTATGTACACAAAGGAATATTATTTAGCCATGAAAAAGAAGGAAATTTTGTCATTTGCAGAAACATGGATAGATCTGGAGGACATCATTTTAAGTGAAATAAACCAGGCACAGAAAGACAAATATTTCATTTTCACACTCAAATATGGGACCTAAAAAAAAATTGATCTCAAGGAAGTAGTGAATAGAATGGTGGCTACTAGAGATTGGTCAGGGTGGTGGGAAGGGGTAATGAAGAGATGTTGGTGAAGGGGTAATTCTGTTTACTAGAAGGAAGAAGTTCTGATGTTCAGTGGTACAATGGGGCAGCTATGGTTGCCGACAGTTTACTGTATATCAGATTAGCTAGAAGTTTTCAAATGCTCCCAACATAAAGCAATGATGAATGTTTCAGGTGAATCTTGTCCCAGTTACCCTGATTTGATCATTGTATGTTGTGTGCTTGTATCAAGATGTAACATGTAATCCATGAATATGTACAATTATTATGTATCAATAAAAAAAAGAATTTGGGTTGCATGCTAAGAACTTTGGGGTGCCACTGAAGGGCTTTGGGCAGGAGGCCAGTTGAGGTTTGCATTGACTTTGGGAAGCAGGCCAGAGTGGAAATAGGGAGACATCTGGGAAGCTGCCACGGTTATCCAGGTGGGAGATGATGACAGAAGCTTCTAGTGTAGCGTGGTGAAGGTGGAGAGGAGTGGACAGAGTCCAGACACATTTAGGAAATGGAATCAATAGGACATTGGGATGGATTCCCTGTGGATCTTCAGGGAAGGGAGGATTCATTCCCATTCTCTAGAGTGGGGCTGAGAACATGTAGGAGAAAATATTCTGAACTGAGGGCTTGATAAAGACTTGGATGGCTATCAGGGGTGTTGTGCAGAGTGCAAAAACCTGACCTCCAAAGGTTACGTATTGTGTGATTCCATTTATACAACATTCTTGAAACGACAAAATTATAGAGCTGGAGAACAGATTAGTGGTTACCACGGGTCAGGGATTAGGGTGAAGGGAGGAGGGTGGATGTGACTATACAGGAGTTGCTCAAGGGAGATCTTAGTGGTGATGGAATAGTTCTGTATATTGATTGTGGAGGTGGTTACACATGTGATGAAATGTTATAGAACTATACACATACACACTAAACCAATGTCAATTTCCTTCTTTTGATATTGTATTATATGAGGGGTCTTCAAAATGTTCATGGAAAATGCATATTTTGAAAAAACTATGCATGGAGTTCAAAAATTTTCTGTACCAAAATAAACTTGTTATAACACATCTGAACAGGATCCAGTTTGAGGCACTAAGAAGGATAAAGCATCAGTTCAACAAGAGCCCCTGTCAGAGCAACATGAATTCTGCTCAAATTGAAGGAAGAGCAAGTATCAAATTTATGGCGAAGCTTGGGTGGAGGAATGGTGAGATCATTGATGATTTATGAAAAGTTTATAGAGACAATTCCCCCAAAGAAATCAGCAGTTTACAAATTGCTAACTTGTTTTAAGAAGGGACAACATGATGTTGAAGATGAAGCCTGCAGCAGCAGACCATCCACATCAATTTGCAAGGAAAAGATTAATCTTGTTTGTTCCCTAATTGAAGAGGACCGATGACTAACAGCAGAAACAATAGCCAACACAATAGACATATCAATTGGTTCAGCTTACAGAATTTTGAATGAAAAATTAAAGTTGAGCAAACTTTCCACTTAATGGGTGCCAATACTGTTGCACCCAGATCAGCTGCAGTCAAGAGCAGAGCTTTCAGTGGAAATTATAAACAAGTGAGATCAAGATCCTGAAGCATTTCTTAGAAGAATGGTAAGAGGAGATGAAACTGGGCTTTACCAGTATGATCCTGAAGACAAAGCACAATCAAAGCAATGTCTACCAAGAGGTAGCCGTGGTCCAATCAAATCAAAAGCAGACCAGTCAAGAGCAAAGGTTATGACAACAGTTTTGGGGGATTCTCAAGGCATTTACTTGACTTTCTGGAGGGCCAAAGAATGATAACATCTGCTTATTATGAGAGTGTTTTCAGAAAGCTAGTGAAAGCTTTTGTAAAAAAACAAAACAAAACAGGAAAGCTTCACCAGAGAGTCCTTCCCCACCACAAAAATGCTCCTGCTCATTTCTCTCATCAAACAAGGGCAATTAGGCAAGAATTTCGATGGGAAATCATTAGCCATCTACCTTACAGTCCTGATTTGGCTCCTTCTGACTTCTTTCTGTTTCCTAACCTTAAAAAACCTGTAAAGGGCACCCATTTTTCTTGTTAATAATGTAGAAAAGACTGTATTAACATGGCTAAATCCCCAGGAACCTCAGTTATTTAGGGATGGACTAAATGGCTGGTGTCATCATTTACAAAAGTGTCTTGAACTTGATGGAGAAATAAAGCTTATATTTTTTTATTTTTATCTTTTAATTCCATTTTTCCATGAACTTTTTAAAGTCCCCTTACAGTTGTATAAGATTTAGCCATCAGGGCAAACTGGGTGAAGGGTACATGGGAATTCTCTATGTTATGTTCAAAATTTCCTGTGAACCTACACTTTTTCCAAAATTTTTTCAAAATTTGAAAGAAAAAAGAGATTAAACACAGTTCCTGGTATGTAGAAAGCATTCGATGAAATGTTGCTACTTTTAGTTTTTAAGAAACTACCGAACTATTTTCCAAAGCAGCTGTACCATCTTGCATTCCCACCAGCAATGAATGAGAGTTCCTGTTGTTCCACATCCTCACCAGCATTTGGTGTTGTCAGTGTTTTGAATTTGGGCCACTGTAACCGGTGTGCAGTGATATCTCATTGTTTTTTAATTTTCAATTCCTTAATGACATATGATGTTGAGCATTGTTCATATGCTTACTAGCCATCAGTATATCTTTTTTGGTAAGGTGTCTGTTAAGATCTTTGGCACATTTTAAAATTGGGTTGTTCCTTCCATTGTTACATTTTAAGAATTCTTGTTATATTTTGGATAACAGTCTTTTATCAGATGTGTCTTTTGAAAATATTTTTCTCCCAGTCTGTGGCTTGTCTTCTCATTTTCTTAACAATGTTTTTCCCTGAGCAGAAGTTTTAAATTTTAATAAGGTCCAGTTTATTACTTCTTTCATGGATCATGCCTTTGGTTTTGTATCTAAAAAGTCATTGCTGTACCCAAGGTCATCAAGATTTTCTTCTATGTAATGTTCTAGGAGTTTTATAGCTTTGTACTTTACATTTAGGTCTGTGATCTGTTTTGAGTTAATTTGTGTGAAAGGGTATAAAGTTTGTGTCTAGATTCATTTTTTTGCATGTGAATATTCAGTTGTTTGAGCATCATTTGTTGAAAAGACTATTTTTTTGCTCCATTGTATTGCCTTTACTCCTCTATCAAAGACCAGTTATCTATATTTATTATGAGTCTATTTCTGGCCTCTCTACTCTAGTCCATTGATCTATTTGTCTATTCTTTCACCAATACCACATTGTCTTGATTACTTTGTAGTTAGTTTTGAAGTCAGATAGTGTCAGTCCTCCAACTTTGTTCTTTTTCAATGTTAAGTTGGCTATTCTGGGTCTTTTGCCTCTCCATATAAACTTTAGAATCAGTTAGTCAATATCTACAAAATAACTTGCCTGGGATTTTGATTGGGATTGCACTGAATCTATAGATCAAGTGGAGAAGAATCGGAAAATTGTTAATATTGAGTCTTCCTATCCATAAAGATGAAATATCTCTCCATTTATTTAGTTCTTTGTGATATCTTTCATCTGAGTTTTATAGTTTTCCTCATATATATTGTATACATATTTTCTTAAATTTATACCTAAGTATTTCATTTTGGGGGGTGCTAATGTAAATAATGTGTTTTTATTTCATATTCTACTTGCTCATTGCTGGTAAACAGGAGAGTGATTGATTTTTGTATATTAAACCTGTATCCTTCAACCTTGCTATAAACACTTATTAGTTCCAGGAACTTTTGTAGATTGTTTCAGGTTTTCTATATAGACAATCATGTCATCTGGAAACAGAGACAGTTTTTCTCTTCCTTCCCAATCTGTATACCTTTTATTTCCTTTTTACATCTTATTGCATTAGCTAGGACTTCTGGTACGTGATGATAAACAATGGTGAGAGGGGACATCCTTGCCTTGTTCCTGATCTTAGCAGAAAAGATTCAAGTTTCTAACCATTAAGATTGTTTTTAATATGTCATTTATCATGTTGAGGAAGTTGCCCCCAAACTCGCTTTTTTCTTGTGTATAGAGTAGGCTGGGATTTGGGGGACACTGAGGCTAATAATTCCTCATCCAGTTCTTTCCCATCCACTGGTTGATTCTTGGCCTTTCCCCCTTAGATTTTCTGTCCTCCATCTTAAGGTCAGACCCGCTGTTACAACCCTAATCTTATCTAAGAATAGATTTTCATAGGGTGAAACTATAACAGCTCTTAGGTGAGGGAATAAGGGAACATGGGTAAGAAGAGGAAGAAGTCTCTCCTTTCTGTGTAAGTCTACCAAGGCCTGTGTGGACAACTTATCATGTCAGGACATATCCTTCACCCTTCTTATTCATTGCTGAGAGCTCAGTTCAGCAGGGCAGAGCAGGCCAGCCGATGATGAAGATGATATGAGCTACCCTGTTTTAAGTACCTACTACGTGCCAGGAACTATGCATACATTTTCTCTAATTTTCACAACAAATCTTACAAGGAAGGTAGTATTTTTAGCACCTCTCTAAAGATGGAGAAACAGCTTCAGAGAGGTCAAGAAGCTTGGCAGAGCTGGGTTAAGAACCCAGGTCTAGTCTTGCCCCAAATGTTCACTTTGAAAGAGACCATAATAGGGAGGACCTCATCCAACAGAGGAGTCAGGAAAGGCACTCTCTCCTTCCTCAGGAGTCAACCAGCTCTTGTTCACACACAGCTGTTAGGCTCCCGTTTTCCTGGTGACGGGCAGTAAGATGAAGATCAGATAAAGAGCCAGGGGATGATCAGAACCCCAATTTGGTCAAGTGTTTGGATTCAAACCTGTTCCATCACTTTGGGCACCCACCACCCCTCACCCACAAACACAGGAGGCCTAAAATCTGCACAGTGTAGATTCAGTGATTACCACTCCCCTCATTTGCTATACTGGAACTTCCATCCTTCCTTTAGCTTAAGGCCCATTTGTCTCCTGTGTGGGGTATGGACCTGCTAGGTCCTCTAAGCTGCCCAAATGCAAACCTCTCCAGGGGAGACTGCATGCCATAGTGCTCTCACAGTGAATCTCAAGTAGTACAGAAGCTTTTGATAGATGTGCAGATAAAGAGAGTTGGGCAAGTTGCCAGGGAGAAAGACTATCATAGGATGAGGGCAGGGATGAGGAATGACAGGGGGGATGCAGTTGAATGTACTAATTTTGTGGATGTTTCCGAGGGGAAAATCAGTGTTTCTTGAGGTAGCCAAACAACAGCCTTAAAGTTCTGATGCAAAGAAAACCAATAAATGAGAACCTGGCACTGAAAAAATGAATAGGAAGGAAGAATATTAATTGTAGTTGATTCTGGGTTATGGGAATATGGCTGTGTATGTGCGTATATATGCATATATGAATATAATATAGTACAATAATATATATAAAAAGAAAGGGAGGCATCCCCTGACATCTAGGAGCTGGCCTAGTGCTATCATTTAGACTTTGATGTTGCCAGAAGTTGGCCCTGAACTTACAGCTGGGCCATGGTGATCTCCTGTTGAGCATGAACAATCTCACAAAACAGGAACATCAGACAGGGCCACTCTGTGATAATGATCAACAAAGGCAAAAACAAGATCACAGAATCTGTCCAACATTGGACTGATGCCACCCTGGTATTGATCCTTATAGCCAAGGATGATTTTTATGCTACAACTTACATAATCCTCCTCATTTTTTCCTTTCAAAACCCTTGTCTTCCTTTACCTCCCTGAAAATGCCTGTACGTATTCCCTTTGCATTGCTCATTTCATAATAAATATTATTTTTTAGAGACTGTCTTTCTCTGCCTAGACAACATATTTTGTTGCCACACAAGATGAATAACCCAGTTTTATTGAGAGAAAGAGCCAAAAGGATTCCACTACCCACCAGTTTGGGGTGATGTGAATGCCCTGGTTTTGCTTTTTCCTGTTTGCATCTGCAGATTGCCAGTGATAATCCCATAATACTGTTCTAACAGACTAAACATGGACATTGTCCAAACAATATAAATAAACGAATATCTCCCTCTCCTGGCTAATAAGAGCGACTGCTGCCTCTTTGCTGCTTTTTTTTTTTTTTTTTTTTTTTTTGCCAATTACAGGTTTAGCCTCACTACTTGCCCTCTCTCTAGATAAGATTTACTAAAATAAATACCCAATCACAGAATTGGCTGTGCTTGCTAACAGCATCCAGTCTAGAGCAAACCCCAGCTTCCTTAAACCCTTCCAAAACCACAAAACACAAGCCCCAATCCTATAATAAGTGCTTTCTAACACTCTCCTTGAGATGCCCATGGTTCCCCATAGTGTGTATTATTCTTTGCTGCTGGAGACTGTTGAGCACGTGTGTGTGATAGGTAGATAGATGTATTTCACACACATATATCTTTTTTCTACATGTTTTGGTCTTAGTTTTAAACTCTTAACATTAAAATGGATCCTTGGTTGGGCTTCTGAAAGACAGAGTGAAGTCTCATTAACTGAAAAAGCCACAATTCACAATATCTGCTAAGTACCATTACAGGCAGCTGAAGTTTACCTTTGCCCCAACTATAAAAAAAGAGCACGCTATGAAGATGAATCACCGGAATAAAAATGGCTGGGAGACAGCTCAACTAGTTTAAATGTAGCATCAGTTTGCGTGCTAATTATGTGCTAATTACTTTACCTTATCTATTCATTAACAAAGGTCAAGGGAACCTCTACTTAGTTACATCCTGTTTGGCATTAGTTGAGGTTACTGTTTTATTTGAAAATAACTTACTTTTAAAGAGCCTATGAATCCGATTTCTTACTATTGTAGGGGGCCTTTACCTGCTAATGGCTTAGAAACAGCAAGACCATCACATACCATCAGAGGGCTCCACTTGATTCATGACGCAAAGGCACATGAGTCAATACAGTTATTCAGGCCATCTTATTAATAGCAAAGTAATTTACCACCTTGTTTTAGTCTGTTTCTGCTACTGTAACAAAATACTTGAGACTGGGTAATTTATAAAGAACAGAAATTTGTTTTCTCACAGTTCCAGAGACTGGGAAGTTCAAGATAATGATGCCAGCATGGTGTCTGGAGAGGGCGCCTCACATGTCCTCACACAGTGGAAAAGGCAAATGCTGTGTCCTCACATGGCAGAAGGGCAAAGGGGGTAAATGGGAGCTAGGGCTCTCCCTGTAACCTCATTTACAAGGCTAACCCCATTCATGAGGCTCTGCTCTCATGAGTTAGTCAACTCCTAAAGGCCCCACCTCTTAATACTATCACATTGGGGATTAGCTTTCAAGGCATGATTTTTGGGGAACACATTCAGACCATAGCACATCTCTTCACCATTCAGGGCAGTTCTGGGACCCACCCTTCACACGTCTCTAATCCAGGGTTTCTCAACCTTGGCATTATTGATATTCTGGCCTGGATGATTCTTTGCTATGGGAGGCGTTGTCCTGTTCATTGTAGGATGTTGAGAGGCATCCTTAGCCCTCTACCCATTAGAAACCAGTAGCACAACCACTCTCCCAGTCATAATACTCAAAATTGTCTCCAGACTTTGCCAAATGTCCCTGGGGGGGGACAAAAACACCCAGCTGAGAATCACTGTTCTAATCCCCCAGTTTTGCTGAATGGCTTGCACTTTTAATCTCTCTTGCTTCTCCTTCCCCACTTCCTTAAAATAGATAATAAAGAGTCATCTGGAATCTATTGCTGCCTCCATGCAGATGAAAGGGCAGCCTAAAACCAAGGCATGGTTGGAAGGAGGAGGTTCAAAATAAACCTCCAATCAGCCTCCTACAATGGAGGAGAGGGGTCTGGAACAGATAGATGGGACAGCATTGTCTGTGTGTGGAGGGCAGTGGTAACCCCAAGCTGTTGAGTATTTCCCTAGCTTCAGGACAAGAACAATAAGCAATGGGAGCAGAGTGCTAGGCTGAGGCCTGCTCGTGAAAGCTTTACACACCAAGTTAATAATGGCATTCTTTATCCTGAAGTGTTGTGGATCTTGAAGCACCCCTAGAAACTTCACCGAATAACCTCCACTTTTTCATGGTGTATTATTCCTTTTATAAGTTGCTGAATTCTATCTGATAATATACTGTTGAGGACTTCTGAGTCTATTTTCATGAAGGATATTGGTCTGTAGTTTGATTAATTCACTGATTTTTGGACTGGCTTTGTCGGTTTTGGATATCAGGGTGATGCTGGCCTCATAAAATGAGTTCTGTTTTCTGAAACAAATTATGTAGAACTGGTGTTATTTCTTCTTTAAATGTTTGGTAGAATTTACCAATGAAGCCACCTGTGCCTGGGCTTTTCTTTGTGGAATGTTTTAAATTACTAATTCAATTTCTTTAATAATTATAGGACTATTCAGGTTATGTAATTCATCTTGGGTGAGTTTTAGTAGTTTGTGGTTTTAAGAAATTGGTCCATGTCATCTAAATTGTCAAATTTATGTGTAGTGTTGTTGGAAATATTCCCTTAGTATTTTTAATGTCTATAACATCTATAATGATATCCCATTTCATTCCTGATATTGATCATTTGTGTCTTTTGTTTTTTTTCTTTGTCAGTGTTACTAGAGGTTTGTTATTTTCATTGATCTTTATCAAAGAAACTGCTTTTGTTTTCATTGCTTTTTTCTATAATTTTTCTGTTTTCAATTTCATTGATTTCTGCTCTTTATTATTTCCTTCTTTCCATTTGCTTTAGGTTTATTTTACTCTTCTTTCTATAGCTTTTGAGGTAGAAGCTTAGATTTATTTATTTATTTATTATTTCAGCATACTATGGGGGTACAAATGTTTAGGTTACATATATTTCCTTTGCCCCATCCGAGTCAGAGCTTCAAAGATGTCCATCCCCCAGACAGTGCACCCCGCACCCATTAGATGTGTATATACCCATTCCCCCTCCCCCCTCCCACCTGCCCAATACTCAATGAATGTTACTACTCTATGTGCACATAAGTGCTGATCAGTTGATACCAATTTGATGGTGAGTACATGTGGTGCTTGTTTTTCCATTCTTGGGATACTTCACTTAGTAGAATGGGTTCCAGCTCTATCCAGGATAATACAAGAGGTGCTAGATCACCATTGTTTTTTGTGGCTGAGTAGAACTTCATGGTATACATATACCACATTATATTAATCCACTTGTGTATTGATGGACACTTGGGTTGCTTCCACATTTTTGCAGTTGTGAACTGTGCTGCTATAAACATTCTAGTGCAGATGTCTTTTCTATAGAATGTCTTTTGTTCGTTTGGATAGATACCCAGTAATGGGATTGCTGGATCAAATGGCAGTTCTACCCGTAGCTCTTTGAGGTATCTCCATATTACTTTCCACAGAGGTTGTACTAGTTTGCAGTCCCAGCAGCAGTATATGAGTGTTCCTATCTCTCCACATCCATGCCAACATTTACTGTTTTGGGACTTTTTGATAAAGGCAACACTGAGGAAGGAAATAGCAGAGGATGTAAACAAGTGGAAAAGCATACTATGCTCATGGGTTGACATAATAAACATTGTTAAAATGTCTATACTACCCAAAGTGATCTACAGATTCTATGCAATCCCTATTAAAATACCAACATAATTTTTCACAGATCTAGAAAAAATAATTCTGCACTTCATATGGAACCAGAGAAGACCCCATATAGCCAAAGCAACCTTAAGCAAAAAGAACAAATTGGGAGGCACCAACTTACCAGACTTCAAGCTATACTACAAGGCTATCGTAACCAAAACAGCATGGTAATGGAACAAGGACAGAGACATAGAACAATGGAACAGAACTGAGAACCCAGAAATAAAACCATCCTCATATGGCTATCTAATCTTTGACAAAGCAGACAAAAATGTATACTGGGGAAAAGAATCCTCATTCAATAAATCATTCTGGGAAAACTGGATAGCCACCTGTAGAAGATTGAAACAGGATCTGCACCTCTCACAAAAATCAACTCACAGTGGGTAATGGACTTAAACCTAAGGCATGAAACTATAAGAATTCTAGAAGAAAATGTTGGAAAAACTCTTACAGACATCGGCCTAGGCAAAGAATTTATGAAGAAGGCCCCAAAGGCAATCACATCAACAACAAAAATAAATAGATGGAACCTGATCAAATTAAAAAGCTTCTGCACAGCCAAGGAAATTATCACGAGAGCAAGCAGACATTCTACAGAATGGGAGAAAATATTCGTGTGCTATACATCTGATAAAGGGCTGATAACCGGAATCTATATAGAACTCGGGAAAATCAGCAAGGAAAAGACAAACAACCCTATCAAAAAGTGGGCAAAGGACCTGAACAGAAACTTTTCAAAAGATAGACTAATGGCCAACAAACATATGAAGAAATGCTCAACATCTCTAATCATCAGGGAAATGCAAATCAAAACCACAATGAGATATCACCTAACTCCAGTGAGAAGCTTAGATTATTGATTTGAGATCTTTCTTGTATAAGCACTTAATGTTATTGTAGGGACAGAAAGGGGTTGATCTCTTTCCTCCACCTTTATAAAAGATCATGGCTGACACCCCTGTAGCAAAAAATAGGTTAACAAGGGAAAAGCATAACAAATTTATTACATGCACACATGTACATGGGACTCATACAAAATATGAACTGAAAGAGGGGCTAGACGGTTGAGGCTTAAATTCCTTCTTCATAGTGGAGAGGAAAGTGGGGGAATAGATAGATCCAATGCTCAGACAATGGTTAATAAATGATTCTCTTTGGGAAGATGAGGGGCAGAACTGCACAGGAATAAAGGTTGTCTTACTATGCAGATAAAGTCCCCCAGGTAATTTCTTGGAGCTGCCCTCAGAAGAACAGATGAAAAGTCTGTCTGGGCATGGTGATGACTCCCAGTCTCTTCTCTTCTCTGGTAGTTGGTCTTTCCTGGTTATTTGATGAGATTCCTAGGGGTGGGGTCTTAAGACAATTGCATTTCTTTTGGAAAGAATCTTTTTTGGTCAGATAAGGAAATTCCAGAGTAAGTCCCTCCAAGTATTTTGTGAAAGAGGATCAGAGAGACATGGAGATGGTGAGGGTGAGGAGGTTAGAGAGAAATCTTGACTCTGAGGCTTGTTTCTGAGGTCTTTAATTCTCAAAGCATTCAGCATGCCTAAGTGCCATACTGTGGGGAATTGTTTCCTGAACCCCAACAGTATAAATTGCCATCTCAGAACTGCATGAGCTGCAGCCCACAAATTTTGATATGTTGTACTTTCATTTTCATTCAAAATATTTTCTAATGTCCCTTGAATCTTCTTTTTGGCCCATGGATTACTTAGAAATGTGTGGTTTACTTTCTAAGTGTTTGGAGATTTTCTCGTTATCTTTCTGTTATTGATTTCTAGCATGATTCTATTGTAATCAGAGAATATATTCTATAATTTAAATTTCATATATATATATATAATTTTTTTAAAGAATGAGGTCTTGCTATGTTGCCCAGGCTAGACTTGAAATCCTGGGCTCAAGTGATTCTCCCCACTCAGCCTCTTGAGTAGCTGGGGACTACAGCTACATGCCACTGTACCTGGCTGTCAATTCTTTTAAATTTGTTGAGGCTTGTTTTATAACTGCTATGATTTGAATTTTTGTCCCCTCCAAAATTCATGTTGAAATTATTTTTGAGACAGAGTTAGAATTATAATAATTAAAAAATTCAGCAAAGTTTTAGGATACAAAAGCAACATTCAAAAATCAGTTATGTTTCTCTGCACTAACAATGAACAATCCAAACAGGAAATTCAGAAAACAAGTCCATTTACAATAGCATCAAAAAGAAGAAAATACTTGTATTCAGGAATAGATTTAACCAAGGAAGTGAAAGACTTATACACTGAAAACTAAAAACAAATTCTAAAAGAATTTAGAGAAAATACAAATAAATGAAAAGACATCCTGTGTTCATGGATTAGAAGTCTTTTTTTTTTTGACACAGGGTCTCTCTCTGTCGCCCTGGGTAGAAAGCAGTAGCATCATGATAGCTCACTGCAAGCTCCAACTCCTGGGCTCAAGTGATCCTCCTGCCTCAGCCTCCTGAGTAGCTGGGACTACAGGCACGCGCCACCATGCCCGGCTAATTTTTTTCTATTTTTGGTAGAGACAGGATCTCGCTTTTACTCAGGCTGTTCTCAAACTCCCAAGCTCAAGTGATCCTCCTGCCTCGGCCTCCCAGAGTGCTAGGATTACAGGCGTGAGCAACTGCTCCTGGCCTGAAATTTAATTGCCATTACAACAGTATTAAGAGGTAGGAGGACCTTTAAGAGGCAATGAGACCATGAGGGCTCTGCCATCCTGGTGGAATTAATGCCTTTATGAAAGGACAAGTTCAGCTACCTCTTGCCCTCTCTCCTTGCTCTTCTGCCATGTGAGGAACAGTGTTCCACCCTTCAGAGGATGCAGAGTTCAAGGCACCATCGTGGAAGCAGAGACCAGGCCCTTACCAGACACCACACCTGCTGGTGCCTTGATCTTGGACTTTCCAGCTTCCAGAACTGTGTGAAATAAATTTCTGTTCCTTATAAATTACCCAGTCTCAGGTGTTGTGTTATAGCAGCAAAAAACAGACTACTACAAGGACTCAGGATATGGCCTATGTTGGTGAATGTCCCATGCACCCTTGAAAAGAATATGTATTTTGCTATAGTAGATTGTGTCCTTTAAATGTCAATTAGATCTCACTTGGTTGATGATGTTGAGTTTACCTATAACCCTTGCTGACTTTGTCGCAGGCATCTACATTTTAAAGTAGATTTGGGGAAATGAAGTGCAGCCCTCACTTAATACCTGCTGCTCTGGGGACTGAGTAGCGGATGGTGAAAATCTGATTTGGGTCCCTAACTTCAAGTCTCTCCCATACACATGTGTAGAACTTGAGGGTTTCTACTAACCTCAAGCTCCATGTTCTCTGGGAGGAGGCATCTGGAATAGATATGTTTAGCTAATTATGTCTTTTCCACCCACAGAGCAGGATGTTGAGATAGGTTGGTCTGTAAGAGAGTTTTGATGGGGATGAGGCACAAGCAGGGGAAGCATTATAATTGTTTCTATTACAACTTTGCCTAGGCCCAGCCCCTGGCTCTGTGGGCCTGTGGGAGCCTGGCATGAAGGCTCGCAGAATGCTGGAAGTTCCTATAGGACACATGGGGATGAAGGAAACCTTGAAGTTCCTTGACTGAGACAGCCCACACCTTTGCCTCAGGTTGGTCCTGCCCAGCCCCATGCTCATCTGGGTACAGTTCCTAGGGGCCAGGCAGCCTCGAAGATAACTGATCTGGAGGATGGCATCTGCCTTTCTTTCTTCCCTGGGGCAGTGCCAGTAAGGACCACCATTTCTTACTAATGTTTGTTTGCTCCATCGGAGCGAGGAGCACATTGGCCTCTCCTCCTGCCTACACCTGTGCCTGGGCCCTGTGTGACCCCAAACCTGCACCCCCAGCTGCAGTTTTCCCTCAGAGCAGCAGGGTGAGGTGAAGGCACAAGGAACTGGGTGGGGGATGTGTAGAGAAACCCAGGTTCTCTCAGCCAGATCTCCTCATTCTTCTCTCCTGCCCCCACCTCCCAAATTATGGCTGGATCAAGCTAGGGACTTCTAAGGGGGCCCAGTGGGAGGGGGAAAGAAAATAAAGTAGTCAAAATCAGTGGTTCTTAAGCATCAATCGATCCTAGAGCCCTTTGGGAATTTCATAAAATAGTTTTGGATCTTCTCAGACAAAAAAAAAAATGCCCTTCAGATGGGCCCACAGTTATGGCTTCAGTTTTGGGAGTGCTTGTAACTCCCAAGGAGCAGTTGTTGGGCCCGACTCTAAGAACCTCTGAATCAGAGGAAGTGGCAAATTATCTGTCCTTCTTCCCCTTCAAATGACAGAAAGCCTCTTTTCTCTCTAATCTCCAAAGCATCCCCTCTGTCTTCTTGAGTGGTTAGATTATTTCTTATTGTTATATCCAAAGGCAAATGACAGTAGCCAGACAGTAAGGCCATAACACTAGATATTTACCTAGCCCTTGATCACCAAAGAATGATTCTTTCTCTTAGTTTCATGTCCTTCAGCACACGTTTTAGCTCATCAATTTGTGCTTCCAGTCCTTAGCCATATGGGCTGTTCTGGGGATTGGTTTTCTGGGTATCATTATGCCTAGAGATGGAGTGTGATGACTAGGGTAACTTGTGTGGCTGCAGATTTATGCAAAGTAAGATATAGGGGTAAGTAGTAAGGGTGAAAGTGTGCTGCACACTTGAACTTGGTTGTAGCATCAAGGGAACTTAGAACACTTACAAGTGTATTGGGCTTGGGTGGTGAGGGGAGAAAAAGAGGGCATGGTAGGCAGTCTGAATACCTGTTTAGGTAACTTATATTTACCCCATGGGGGAAATGTAGTAGACCTCAAGATCAAAACAGATCATGTTATGATGTCACTTACTTTATACCCTTTAACTGATAAATCTCTGGGTCTCTCAACCAAGAAAATCCTTTGATTGTTTTCTCAGGCAAAGGGAACAAAAAACCTGACTCAGCCCTCCTGCTCCATCTCATCTGTCAGCCTGGTAAGCACTTTTTCAGGGAGATCCCAAGGATTGTGGCTACGTGAGATCCAGGGCCAGACTTGCATTTATCTCTTCCCATTGCCATGTCCAGATCATTCAGCAACTGTTGTCCCAGGCATGAGACTGCTGCTCAGACCCAGATTCCCAGATAGTTGGACACAAGTGGTTCCAGCTCCTGGGGCTTGGAGGTACTTCTGGAGGTGACAGAAGTATCCATCTTCCTGTAGATTCTTTGGGTATTACATCAGATTCCTGCCCATGTCTTTTACCACCTACAGATTTCTGTGCTGTAGTGGCTCTGAAGGATAAACAAAGACTGTGGTCAAGTTGGGGGGAATCAGCTGGATACTCTGATGCCCTGGAATGTTTGAGACATATTCCTTTCACCTTGGGGTACTGGCCTCAGATCCTGGAGCCGTGTGAGGCACAATGGGATCCTTTTTATATAGTAAATAAAACCACTTCAGGACAAGAGCTGAAAACCATACCACCCTACATCTCACTCAGCTATGCACTTTTCCTTTTTAAAAATTATTTTCATTTACTTTTTAAATTATTGGGGTATTTCCATGGTTCAAAACTCAAAAAGTACAAAAATGCATTCAGGGAATATCTTCCCTCCATGTCTGTCCCGACCCAGGTTCCCTCACCAGAGGCAAGCACTATTAACCAGTTTCTTCTATATCCTTCCACTGATACTCTGTTTTATTGCCTCCTCTCAAAGTTTGGATTGGGATTTTTTTTTTTTTTGCAGGATTTCTAGTTTGTTCCTGCAAACACAGAAGTTCTTGCGCTTCGCTTGTAATCAGAGGTCACAGAACAGGTCTTTCGTTTACAAAGCACTGCTCTGCAAGGCTTGCCATCTCTTGGACTGCATTTGAAGCATTTTGATTCTATCCCACAAGAACTAATGCTTTGCATCCTGCTCTAGGCCCTGTCAGGGACCCCAAGCTGAATAAAGCCTTTGTCACTTCCCTGAGAAAACCTCTTTGTTAGTTAGGGAGACAAGACTACCCATCTGAAACAAATGACTAGAGCAGATGGAGTCCATTGAGGATTCATGGGACTAGTTTACAGAAAATTTTCAACGCCAGGAGAAGTTTGACCTCAATACTATTGGTCTTCAGTAACCTGGTGGTTAAATGTCTTTGAAGTCAGAGTAGATCTTGGCTCCAATGTCAACTCTGGTTCTTGATCAATTCTCTTAACCTCTCTGAACCTCATTCTCTTCCTCTGTAATATAAGAGTATCATTTGCTACCATGGATTGGATGAGATGATGAAGATGCAGCACCCGGCATACAGTGGGTGCTTAGTAAGTGGGTTGATTGTACTTTTTGTAGGAGAAACTACATGAAAATTAAGGCCACAAGGATACCATGCACGTGTGTGCATTTGTAGGGTGTTTGTGTGTGTGATGGGAGGAGGGGTATTGACAGGTCCACAAGCTCTAAGGAACATGAGCAGGGAGGGGTCAGGGAGAGGGACAAGATGGAGGCTTTACTGACACATGTTAGCTGATGCTGAATCCATGGGGTTGAGCTTCCCAGCTGACTGCTAAGGCAGGAAATGGGGTGGGGGATCTTTGTCAGTGTATGAGCATGATTATGACATACTAAAAGCAATGTCTGACAGGATTCATCCGGGAGCAGTGTGGGGGCTCGTATGTAAAGAGGCAGAATTAGAGGCAGGGAGTCCAGTAAGGACTGTCATCAAGGTGACAGATTCTGAGAACTACCTTGTTGGGTATAAAGGAAAGAATGAGTTAAAGGTGACCAAAGAGTTTCCAGCCAGGGAAACTGGAGCTATGATACTGCCTTTAAGAGAAAGAACAAGACGGGGGCCCAGTTTGGAGGGGAGAGAAAAGGAGGTATGTACCAGCTGTGTCCTTGGGACAGCAAGACACCTAAGTGAAGCAAAACACTCAACTGGAGTAGGTGGCTTGAGACTGATTCCTGTAAATAAAAGGAAAGATTCAATACCCGTAGGGGATCCCGAGATTGGGTAGATCACACTGGGCCAGCTCCCCAGTGTTCTCATCCTCCAGCATTTTCTTTGTTTTTTTCTTTTGAAATCCTATATGGGAGACTCCAGCATTTTCAACAGAAGAAATCTGCTTTAAAGGAGAGAGGGCGAAGCAGAGCGTGACTTTAAATGTTTACTTGAGATTAGGGACTGTCTAGATTGCCATGGTAACCAGGAGGAACGTGATGCTTTTACCGTCAACCGTATCTTCAGGTTATGTGCCTTTACACTGCCTGCTAACAAAGGGTCTGAATAGCTCTGTTTGCCTGATAGTCTGAGGGATATACCTGCAGCTGCACCCAGATGGGATATGGGAATAGATTTGGAAGGCCTCAGCTACATGACACTGCCTGGTAATCACTAGCCCTGAGGGCTGCACCATGACTCCACCATCCCAGTTCTGCTTGAGCACTGAAGCCTGGATTGGGGGAGAGAGTGATGAGCTTTGTGATACCAACTTCTCAGGTCTTCATTATTCTGGGTACATTCCTAGCTCCCGTGTCCTGATGGCAGCTTCTCTTGTGCTTGTTGCCTAGAAGATGATGTGGACGAAAGTGCTCAGAAGAAAACACAGAGGGCTCATTACTGGAACATGACCCAGAGATCAAAGAGACCACATGTTTTCCAGAATAGGTAAATTCATCGAGATGGAAAGCAGATTAGTTGTTGCCAGGGGTTTGGGGAGGAGGGAATGGAGAGTGACTGCTAATGGGTACAGGGCTTCTTTTTGGAGCAATAAAAACATTCTGAAATTAGACAGTGGTGATGGATGAACAACTCTGTGAATATATTAAAAAAACCACTGAATTATATACTTTAAAGGAGTGGACTCAACGGTATGTGAATTATATCTCAGTAAAACTGTTATCTTAAAAATGATCAGGGAGATTTCTGCATTCATGTCTCATACAGAGCCCATAAATATGTATACACACTGAGGGGTAGCTGCATTTTCACTGTCAAATATATTTAGCAATAGCTTTTAGGTTTTCTAAATCCTTTGCTAAAACTAAGAAACCCTGATGATGGGGCAAAAGTGGGTGGGTAGAAGGCTATTTTCTCTGATGATGAAGCTATAGGGTGAGAGAAAAAGGCTTAAATTAAACCTACCAAAACAAAACCAAAAGCCCAACAAATCCCATGAAAGTGTTGGTGTACACATTTCAGATAACCTAAGGTGTCACTGGCTTTGGCAGTACTGCTGAGGAACCTTGACGTAAAGATGAACTGTGCTCCTCTTATTTCCCTGGGATTCATGAGCATGTCTTTCCTCAACATCTGGAAGACACTGAATTCACCTCCCCATTTTGAATGAGCATCAAGGGTGTTCTCAGTGCACAGTTCAACACACATCTTCATCCACACTATGGTGAATATGTCCTCTCAGAGCTATATGCAATTTAGTTCAATAAATATTTATCGAGTACCTACCACGCACAAGGCATCATGGAAGAACAAAACAGCTCTTCAGGCTGTCTTCTCCCCCAACTGTGTAATTACTCTCCTGAGCCATGTTTATTGGGTGCCAAAATCCTCCAGTGAAAAGGGAAAGGTGTTATGAGCACATGCAAAATCAGGCTTCATTCCTGTCCAAGGTTAGCTGTGCTGTGGGGTCAGGCTGGGAATCCTGAAACACCTCTATGGGATAGTCATAGTGGGATAATAGTTCATAGTCGTGCTTGGCCACCCTCATGACTTGGTTTTAATTTATACCCAGGAGATGTGCCTAGCCAATCTTTTCAACACTGCTGTCAACACTGGGGGCTGTCTGCCTCATGAACCTAGAGAACTCATGCGGTACTGTATTTGCAAAGCCTCCAGGCCCTAGGCAGGGCTCTGCCACAAACTCAATGTATGACCTTGGCTAAATCAGCCCCCTTCCTTTCTAGTGCATTCTCCTTTGTAAAATGAGGGAGAGAAGTGGTGTGACTGATTGTTATGGAAGGCTCTTTCCAGTTTGGTCATCTTATAGTTTATGGAACCATAGCTAATGAGGTGTATCATCTTAGAAGAGCAGGGCCAGGAGGAGGTTAATGGTGAGACCAGGATCTAGAATCAGTGGGATACTTCCAGAGGCCAAGAAAAAAGGGCCAGGAAGCAAGAAGGTGTGGCCGGTTCAGTTTTAAGTGTATATAGGCTGATTTCCACAGAGAAATAAGCCAGTGATTTGAGGGTACTTATGCTTGTCCTGGATTAAGAAGCAAGCCAGGGGAGATGGCTGTTGTTTCAGTGTCTGGTTAGGAACGTTTCTTAAGTTCATAATGGTTAAAGTAACCCCAGTGAGGCTGACCTTAGAAGCTGTGTGTGTTTAGGAGCATTGGGAACAGGAAGATTCCTTCCCCCTGCCCCGCCCCAACCCCATCAAATACCTCTTTTCCCAGCTTGCTATTGCAAAACCAAACCAAATCAAACCAAACAAACCCAGCCCAACCAACAAATCTCCGTAATCATGTTAACACTAATGAAGGGAGGCTTACTGCGGGCCAGGCTCTGTGCTAACAAATGTTTATTGCTATTTCCCTCCAATATCCCATTTAATCTCCTGCCGATGAGGAAATTGAGGCATCTAGTGTGTGCTCAGCACATCTGTGGAAACTATTGTGGGGGAAGATACCAGAAAGTAGAGTCATGGGACAGTATATTCCCTAAAATCTGGAACAGTTCTGTTAACAAAAATCATGTCAAGTATCCAGGATAAAGTCACTAAAAAGATTTTCAGGAGCCGAGGCGGGGTACAGATTGCTCACTAGTGGTAAGTTTCCATTTTCCATTAATTGAGGACAAATTTTCAATTTTTGTACTGTCCCCTAACAAAGACAGCCATGACTTGTCTCTCACTATTTATGTAGGAGATTGAGAATGCCTTTAACAATTTTATCATGCTTCCTACAAGTACCATCTTTTACTTCTCTGGAAAGCAGAGGGGTGGCATGTGACCTTCTGTCTCTGTGCCTCCTCAATGCCAGGATTTGCCTTCAACATGAAGAAATGGTCACCTTCTCTGGGGAAAGAGGATACATATTTCCAAAAATAGAAGGAAGAAGCCAACTAAGCACAGCCCGGCCTCCCTCCTCTGCTGCCCTAGCCCTAGCCCCAAGCATGGTCACAGTAGACTGCCCAGTCTTCCAATATATCATGGTTTTTCCATCTCCGTGTCTCTGGACAGGCTGTTCTCAAAGCCTCTCGTGTCCTTTCTCTGCTCCATCAGACAAATACAAATTCAGCCAAGATCCATCTTGTGAACCCTATTGCCCATGCACCCCACTTACCTCCTCCCAGAAGAGTGGATTTCTTTCCCTTTCTGCCTGGGATGATGTGGTCAGTGTGTGCGTGGTAGATCCCTAGCTAGGCTAATCTCTTCAACCGTGTCTCCTCCCCAACACAAATATACACCGCATGTACATATCTCAGAGTACAATAAAGTATTGTCGTGAAGGGGTGAACTCAGGATTCAGACAACCTGGGTTTGAGTCCCAGCTTTGTCACTAAATGAATGACCTTGAGAAAGTACCTAAACCTCTGTGTGACTGAGTCATCTCATCTGTAAAACTGGGATAATAATATTAATAATACTCCTTTCAAAGAGTCATTTTAAGGATTAAATGACAAAATATATACATATATTGCACAGCACAGTGCCTGACATATAGCAGTTGCTCGATCAGTGGTACCTAGTATCATTATTGCACAGGGCCTGGCACATAGAGGATACCAAATACAAATTTGAGTGGGTATCTGAACACAGTAAGGCTTTAGGGGTTTAAATTAGAAAGAAGTTGGGAACAGCTGGGCTACTCAAGGCAGCTGCTTCCTCTGACCTCATTATTCTCTCTCATTGCACCCTGTTCTTTTCCTTCAGTGCACATGTCACAATGTGTAATTATTACATATATTTGTTTACTTATTTGATGTCAATGTTTCCCAATAAACTAAGTTCCATGAGGCCAGGGCCCATGTTTTTTTAGCCACCACTATATCTCCTGTACCTTGGAACAGTGCCACGAAGATAGTAGGTGCTCAAGAAATAGTCATGGTTGCTTCTTATGGATGAAAAACAACAGCAAAAAAAAAAAAGAAAGAAAATAAAAGAAAAAAAATTTTTTTAAAGAGAGAGAAAAAAATAAATAGTCATGGAATTAATGAATAAATAAAAAGAAGAATTCAGGGGGATGTGGGATTTAGGTGGGCCCGAAGGATGGGTAAGAGTTGAGTAGGTAGGCAAGAAAGCTTCTAAATGGAGGGAAATCCTGAGAAACCTGAGAAGCTGGAGAGCGGGATGGAGGGCACAGGGGACAGAAAGTAGAGTCATTTGTCTAGAAGAGCAAGAGACTGTATCTGTAGCTCAGTTTATATAGGGGAGCAGTGAGATAGAAGACTGGTGGGGGAGATAGTGAATATCCTTGAATGCCAGGCCAGTAGATATTTATTCTGTTGGCTAAAGCTTTGGCCTCTATTAACATGTATATATTCCTAGGAAAAAGTATATATTATCAGGCAACTACAATAGAGTATAAATTAATTTACTTGCTCTTTGCCTTAGAGAAACTTTTGCTGGAGGGGAAAGTGATGATACCAGGAGGCCATTGGACAGAAAAAACAGTACCCCTGAGATAATCAACAGCATATAAAGGGGAAGGTGAAGACAAACGTTACCCACCTCCAGTGTTGCCTTGGTCCAGAACCTGAACTTCAAACTATTTATAGTTTGTTTCATCACAAAATGACTCTTCTTTATAAAAGGTGCAGATGGGGAGTAAGGGTTGCATGTGTGATAAGGGGAGGTTTTTGATCACTGATTAAATCTCTTGTTATAGATCTGTTCAGCTTTTCTATTTCTTCTTAAGGTAGTTTTGGTAATATGTGTGTTTCTAGGAATTTATTCATTTCATCTAGATTATCTAATTTATTATATTTTCCTGTGTCAGTAAAAAGTCTTTGTAAACATCATTTTTGAAGGCTACAAAACATTCTATTATATGGCTGTCCTATAATTTATTTAACCATTCTCCTAATGGTTCTCCTCTGGTTATTCACAAGGCTGAAATGAATAATATCTTTGTAGTCAAATCTCCATCAGTATTACTAGTATTTCCTTAAGAAAAATTCCTAGATGTGATATTTCTCGAACAAAAGGCTTAAACTTTTCTTAAGGCTCTTGATACATCTTGCCAAATTGCCATCCAGGAAGGCCAGAACAATCTGTCCTCCTCACTAGTATGAAAGTGCGTTAGGGTCATGATTTTAAAAACATCTTTGCTATCCAGGCACAGAAAGGCAAATACCACATGTTCTCACTTATATGTGGAGTTCAAAACAAACTCATAGAAGCAGAGAGTAGAATGGTGGTTACCAGAGGCTGGGGGTAGAGGGGGGTTTGGGAATGCAGAGATGTTGGTCAAAGGGTACAAAGTTGCAGTTAGGAGAATTAAATGATAATTTATTTCAGTGTATTATGTGATTATTTTTTCCCAGATCACAAATCATCCTAGCATGATTTGTTGAATACTCCTTCTCTTTCCCATTGAATTGTGATCTTTCCTTTGTCTTATAAATTCACATATATGTACATATACATGTGTACATACACATATTTTTGCTTTGTTTTGTTTTAGGCTGTCTGTTCTGTTCCATTGATCTGTCTCTTGTTGCACCACTATCACACTGTTTTAAATGTTGCAGTTTTGTAATATATTTCAATAGCATTACTCCCTGTCTCAAACTTTTCTTAGCTATTTAAGTTAGTTCACTTTTCCAGACAAATACTACAATTATTTTGTTAGGTAGGTTGGTTCCTCCCCAGAACCCACCTAAGTTACACATTTTGGGGGCTGCCTAATTCACCTACTTTGATCATGAAACAACATCTGCATAATGAGCAATGCAAGAGCCCAAATGAACTAGGCTCCAATTGTGCCTTTGACTTTTGTACCTTCTCTAGCTCCTAAAGTGAGGGAACTAAAGAGGGGAAATATTTTGGCCATACTTGTCTGAAGGGCTGAAATGAAAAGGGGTAGTTTACCACACTAACCACTTTCAAAGTCTATTTTTCCCTCTCTCCAAAGTGAAATCACTCCCTAATGTGACAAACATTATTATTTTTATTTCATTTATTTATCTTTGTTTTATTATTAATGTCATGGAATTGCATTTACAAATGCTCTTGGTTTTGTCTCTATAGAACATGAACTTGTTATTTAGGCTCTCTAAGCCTTAGTTCCCTCATATGGAAAATGGCAATAACGATCTCATTGTGCAAAATACCTGGCTCCAAGTCCAGCTCACAGTTGGCAATCAGTAAATGACAGTGTTACCATAGTTACGAGAGGTAGTAGAGCATATTGGTTAAGAGAACAGGCTCTGAGGCTGGCTTCTTTGATTCAAATCTTGTCTTCATCACTACATAATTTTCTGATCTTGGACAAGTTAATCAACCTAAATGTGCCTTGGTTTCTTCCTTAAAATGTGGGTAATGAAAGTACCTGCTCTATCGGTTGTAAGAAATGAGTTCATGCTATAAAACATGTAGAACAATTCCTGGTACATATTAGGCACTCAATTAATGTTAGATATTCCTGTTGACAGTGTCCTTGGTGGTGGCGTTACAGGTGGTCTTGACCCTTGTTATTTGGGCAGTGTCTCAATCAAGAATGTACTACTGCATAGCACCATCCAGTGCTTATTCCGGAAAATTCCAAACGCCTTTCCCTTAAACAACAATAATTTGGTTAGGACAATTTTTAACTCCATTTTTAAGAATACAGAAGTTTTTTTTTGGAAAATATCATGATTTCAATTTTTCTCCAGTCCATCTAGACTTGTATTTATAACTGTCAAGGTTCTTGGCTGCAAACAATGGAAACTGACTCTGGCTGAATTGAGTAAATTATTGGGCATTTCACAGAATCAAGCAGGAAGGCAGATGAACCAGGCTAGGGAAATGGGCAGGAAGCAGGGGAGGATCCGAGCCAAGATTATGCCACAGGACCAGTTTGGTTAGTATGTCACTACTGCCAACTGCCACCTCCACTACCTCTAGCCACCACCACAAAATGCTGCTGCCTCTGGACTCTGCTGATCCAACATTGGCTTTGGGGGTCTCTGCTAGATGCAGTTTCTATGAATGCATTCAGCACTGCCACTTTTTGTGTAAACCTCTCAAGATTCAAAGTCTTTGATGAGAACCTGGGGCCTCTGTGGGTGCCCTAACCTCCCAGGGCTTGTGAAGAGGCAATGTGTGCTTCCTTGCTTTCCATAGTAGGAAGCCACAGCCTTGTCTTCCAGACTCACAATGGGGTATCACCTCAAAAATGAGGGTTTGGACATTCCCCGCAGGTAGGGTTGCCAGATAAAATACAGAGCACAGTTAAATGTGAATTGCAGAAGAACAATGAATGCTTTTTAAATATAAGTATGCCAATGTTTCATGGAACATACTTACAGCAAAACTTGTAAAGACAAAAATGCCCAATTTAAATGAGGAGGGCCCAGTAAGAAAAATATTCTCGTATATTACTGGTTGGTAGACCCATTAATTACTCAAGTGCATTAAAAATATTTACAACTTCTGACCCTGAAATTCTATCTTTAGAAATCATCGTAGCCTTCGATCCAGGAGTTGAATTTCAAGAAGTTTATCCCAATGATCAGAAATAGGCAAATTAACTCTGCAATAACTCATTGCAGAGTTATTGTTCATAAAGAAAAATTAGAAATAAACCTGAATATGCAAAATAGGAGAATGGTTAAATAAAGTATGATAAATACATATGATGATATCTTAAAGTAGTCATTAAAATTATGTTCATGAAGAATTTCAGATATGTGGAAAACTCTGACAAAGAAATGTTTAGAGATAAAAGCAGGGCAGATAATTGCATTTACAACTCAATAGCTGTATAATCTCGGGTTACTTAATCTCTCTCTACCTCATTTTACTCCTCTATAAAATGGTAGAATAATAGTAATAATATAAGAATGGAACTTAGCATAGTGCCTTGCATATACAAAGTGTCATGCACTAGCTGGTGTGTGTGTTTGAGGAGGGGGCAAGCGAGAGAGAAAAATGGCAGTCAAGAGATGTTGGCCATAATGGCAGGCACCCAACTCATTGTTCCTGTGTCTTAGTCACTAGTTTCATGGCTGTTGAGGGTCAGTTTACGGTGGCAGTGCTAGTGGCTCAGCTTCCTTGGATTGCAGCTATGGTGTTATATTCTTGGAGTCAATAGTCCTAGTGGAGGCTTCCTGATTGCTCTTTCTTGATTGGGGGCAGAGGTCACAGCACCCACGGTGGGCCTATTTAGTGACGGAGAATCCTAGGAGTCATTCCTGCAGCCTGTTCCTCCAACCCTTCCACCAATTTTCAATTTTCGTAAGCTCTTAATTCCCTGCGTTACATCCCTTTCTCCTCAAAATAACTAAACAGTTTCTGCCTTTTACCATGGAACAGTGACTAATACAAAGATGAGATGAAAAGCTCTGTTCAGGACATGTAAAGATTCTGATGCCTATTAACATCAAATATGCCTAACTGCATGCAGGATCTGGAGTCCAGGGCTAGGCCAGGGTAAAAAGTTGAAATATGTGAGTCATGAGTATATGAATAACATTTTAAGCCATAGGATTGAATGAAATCTCTTAGAGAGAGAATGAGAACAGATGCTGGTCCAGGACATATCTGGGGCACTTTCAACATTTAAAAAGTCTGGTAAAGAAGGTGAAAATGGTATAGGGGGCTGAGAAAGAATAGCCAATGAGAAAGAAGAAAAACCATCAGAGGCTCTATTCCAGAAACCAAGTAAGGAAAGTATTTCAAGGTGCAGTGATCAACTCTGGCAAATGTTGATAGGCAGATTAAGGAGACAAGGTTACAAAAATGTCCGTGGAATTGGCACATAGACAAGAATGGTATTGAAGGCGTGATGGGGGCAAACACCCAGTGGAGTGGGTAGAGGAGAAAATGGGAGGCAAGGATGTGGAGATAACGCATATGGACAACCCTTTGTAGAAGTTTGGGTACATAG
The DNA here is from genome assembly GCF_020740605.2 of Lemur catta. Classification (NCBI taxonomy): domain Eukaryota; kingdom Metazoa; phylum Chordata; class Mammalia; order Primates; family Lemuridae; genus Lemur; species Lemur catta. The sequence continues at coordinate 20,654,269 of NC_059155.1, forward strand.
GGAGCAGAAAAAGCTAGAAGGAAGATCTGGGGTTGGGGAAAGCGTTTTAAAAGAGAAGAAACTAGAGCATGTTTATCTGCACGTGAGTATGATCAAATAGAGCGGATGATATTACCATGCAGGAGAGAGAGAGAGAAAGGATAACTGTGGGAGCCAAGGTCTTGAGTATACGTGAGGCAGATGGATGCAGAGTTCAAGGGGAAGGCCCTTGAGAGGAGACAGGTTGCTCCCTGCACTGTACCAAGAAGGAAAACAGAGAATACTGGTACAGATGGGAGTTGGTGGGTTTGGTGGTAGGAAGATAATAGAGTTTTCATCTAATTGCTTCTGTTTTCTTAATGAAATAAAATGCAAGTTCATCAGCGGAGAATGAGAATAGTGAGGGGATATTGGAGGTTTGAAGAGAAGGGAAATGGTGTGATAGAGTCCTCCCAGAGAATGAGAGTGGGAGAGAGAATGAACTGTGGTCTTGTTGTACAATTTTTGGATGGCATAGCCCATTTCTGAATTTCGGTAAAAAATTTTCAAATGAGCCCCTCCCCATTCCTTATGCCCAGGTAGCTGATGATCTGTTTTCTGTCTATATATTAGATTGCATTTTCTGGAAACTTATATAAATGGAATCATATAATATGCATACGTTTTTGTCCCTAAGTATTTCATATTTTGAGGCTATTGTAGGTGGTATCTTTCTTCGTTTTAATTTCTGATTGTTCATTGCTATTAATAGAAAAAAGTGATATTTATATGTCAATCTTGTATCATTCAACTTTACTAACTCATTTATTAATTCTAGTGGCTTATTTGTAGAATCCACTGGGTGTTCCACATAGATGATGTCATCTGTTAATAAAATGGTGTTACTTCTTTTTTTCCAAAATTTTTTCCGTGTGAGACCAGCCAGTAGATTAATGTGCTTTCTACTGCAGTGTTCAGTTGTTTACGTGCAGTTAGGGAAAGGGGGGACGGTTGGGTTGAAGCAGGATTGGGCTTTTGAAAAGGTCTAGTGTTTGACCAAGAGAGGGTGGCAGATGTGAAGTAGAGGAAAAGGTGGTTGGAGGTGAAGAAAGTCGAGGAAATGGAAGGGTCAGAGTGTGGAACAGGTCATCCATTTGGATGTTAAAGTCACCCAGAACAATGGACCAGCATCAGCTTATGGGGGACAACTGAGTCTGGAGGGAAAGGCTCCCTTAGTAGAATTTACACACCTCTGCTCTGGGCTTCTGGGGAGTTGGGGGGCAGTAAGGGCAAGGTGGGGACACTGCATCCCAACTGCAATATGTGCCCAGGCTCGGGGGATCTAGCCCTGGCTGAGGCTGGCCCACACTCCACTCCTCCCATCCTCAGAAGTCTCCACTCTCACACAATCCAGCTCTATGCTCTCCATAACCTAGACCTTTTGAAAACAAAGTCCTCTTTCCTCTTCTTCTGGTGCAAGTAAAGTCCATATCTCCTTGTCACGAAGCCCTGGACACCCTTTGTGGCAAGAGTAAGGGAGAGAAAAATACATTTTGTGTAATGCTGAACCTATAGCAGAGGAAACAGGAAATAATTTCTCAATTAAGTTTTCCTGCCACACAGGAAAAAAAAAATGAAGGAAGGAATAATTTCCACATATTAACCCTGAATATTTCTGGTTGGTGGGATAGTGGGATTGCACCTATAACACGCAGAAGTATGGAGTGAGTGTGTGTGGTGGGAGGCACTCACAAAAACAAGGAAATAGGGCAAATTCATCTTTGACAACTTACTGCCTGCCACTTCTTTGATGGCGTCCCCTATTTTATTTAAGTCTCCTGTCACGGGGCTACTTATACCCCCATATTTTCAGGAGGCTACAGAGGATGCCCACTGTGTGCTCTATGGAGCAGAATGGAGCAGAATTCTTTCTACTTCCATCCCTATTCACTGTTTAGTTTTCTTTTAGCTGGCAATGGATATGAAAGGGTTAATAAGATTCAAAAGAAATTATTGCTCTAGCAAACCACTGTGTTTCCTAGGCAACATAATGCCTGCATTTCTCCTGTTTCTTCCTGTTTCTAAAAGCCCCTATGGAGGGAATGGTGAAAATATTAGCCTTGGCCAACATTCAAGCCCTTGCTCTTCCCTTCTCTCTCCCACTCTACTCCTTTAGCAGTTGACCTTGCCTCCTACTTCATGAAAAACACTGAAGCTGTCAGGTTCAAATTCCCTCAACCTCGAGGTCCCCACATTTCTCTTCCTCTGCTCTTAAGGGACAAGATATGACCCCCTCCACATGTTCTTTTGATTTCGTCCTCTCCTGTCTCATTTCATGCTACAGGGTTGATTAATACCTCCTCCTTCCTGCATTTGCAACCTCTAAGCATCTACTGGCTATGTCACTGCAGCCAAAGTCTATTACAGCTTTCAGAAAAACAAAAATCAAACCAAGAAATCCAACTTCCCTCTGTCTCCCACCACCTTTGCCTTAGTCAAGCTTCTCAGACTTATTGTTTAAGAGGTAGGACCTCCTCAATCCTCACATTCCACTCACCCGCTAGGCCACTTGAACCAGGCTTCCACCCTTCTCATGTCACACTAAAAGGACTCTGGCTTGAGTAATTCAGAAATTCTTAACTGCCTACTCCAATTAACTCTTTAATCGTCATCTTTCTCGATCCACCTGCAGCACTCAGCATTGTGAACCTCTCTCTCCCAGAAACCCTCTCTCCTCCCTTTGCTTCTGGCAGGCCACACTCTTCTGTCATCTTCCTACCACCTGCAGTTTTTATTCTCAATCTCCTTGGTGGGTTCCTCTTCCTCTATTTATTCCCCACAATGTTAATCTCCCCCCAGATTCTATCTTGGCACTCCTTTTCTCTCTACAACCTGCCTATGGATGCCAGGCATGAATGAGTAATACAAGGATGGTGGGTGTGTGGCAATGTAGTACAGGCTGGAATTCACAAAGAAATGTGTTCTTGCCTTTTTTTTTTTTTAAACGGTAACCCTGTCCCCTTTCATTTTCCATTTTTGATAGATTCACGGGTACAAAAAACATTTGACCATCTGCTTAATTCTGCCATTAACAGAAACAGAGCAAATAAGATAAAAGACAACTCATACTTGTTCTTGGCATTGGTGATACAGTCGGGACAAGTGTGGCTCCTTTAGTTGTACCCCCTAAAGGAGGCAGCTGCTAATCAGCTCTGGCCAATTGTTGTCACACAGGGAAATAATGCCAGATCTTCACATTTTTAAAAATATTTTGTTATCTTTTTTCTTTTTTCTCTTCTCACGCAGAAATTAAGATATAACCAGATCTTCATACTTTTTAAGAGAAGTCAGAAATATGAGTTTTATGTAAAAATCTGTTGGTTAAGTGCTTACATCTAATATTTCAAAACTTAAAATAATGTGAGGGTCAAATAAACATGTGTTCAAGCCAGCTCTAGTCACCAAGGCCAGCAATTTTCCAGCCTTGGCTTACCACATTGTGCAATGAGCCTTGGAGGGACATCTACCCTATATTCTCCCTGGTGATCTAATTCAACGCCAGTGATTTCAACTACCACCAACAGGCTGATACCTCCTGTCTTTCTACCTCTCCAATCCAGACCTCATGCTGAACCCCAAACCCAAATCTCCAACTGGACACATTACTAGATATCTCCACCAGGACGTTCCTTACACCTGTGCTTTTTGAACATTAATGTGCACGTGAATCACCTGGGGGTCTTGTTAAAATGGATACTCTGATTCAGTAGGCCTGGGATACTGCCCATGCGTGCATTCCTAACAAACTCCAACCGAGCCAATGCTACTGATCCATGAACCACACTCTAAGACACAATCCCAATTTCAATACAAGGTCCTTTCTGCAAGTTTGCCCTTCCCCTTGTTTTTTTTTTTTTTTGCTCATTGCTTTTATTAATGCTATTACAGAATATAAAATTTTCCATGGATGTGTTCTTCATAATAAAAATAACAACCAGCAAAAGTAGCTGACATTTACTGAGGACTAGGACGTATACGCAGGTCCTGCTCTAAATGCTTTTTTTGAATATCTCATTTCATCCTCACCAATAACCCTTTGAGTTAGGTTCATTTTATGTCCCCATTTTCAGATGAGGAAAATAAGGTACAAAGAGGTCATACAACCTGCTCAAGGGTGACACAGCTAGAAAGTAGCAGTCTGGGCAATAATTTACAAGCATGTCCCTCAAAAGTATCTCTTGGTATAAAGACACTGACTTCTTATTTAAAAGGGGCACCTTCCCTTTGATGAATTCAATCCAAGAGAACACATGTTGATATGTTTTGAGATAAAGCTGACAAAAAATACAGTTTACACCTTGCTAACTGTAGATCCTAATCTTATCTAGTTACACAATAACCACTCTTTAAAACAGATCAATCTAAATTTGAAAATCAACAAAATAGTAAAGCCCTTTTTGTACCCTTCCTTTTGCTCTCCCTTTGCTGCGACAATGGGTTGGGTCATCATCTGTGGCATATGTATCATGCTCTGTCAACCTATATCTTGCTCCTGCTCTATAATCCTATCTTTCTCTCCTCAATAAACTTCATTTTGTGCTTGCCTTAAAAAAAAAACAGAAAGAAAGAAAGAAAACAGTAAAGAAATGGGAACTGAAGAATTCCTGGAGCCTTTGTCCTCTTAACTTGCCCACATCCATCATACATCACCTCCAGCAAACTGTTTCCTTCCTCAATTCTCTCAGGCTGTAAAAAATACGGGCTTCCCTCTACCTACCATCAAGACTTAAAAACACCTAAATTTTGTAAACCTCAGGAACTTTCTATGCCATCACATCAAAGCTCACGGCCAAGCTCATTAACAGCTGTTGCCTTTGGAGGTGACAGTGGGGACCAGACAGAACCCCTGTCCCAGGAAGGGTGCGGAAAGTCTGCGCTGACGCGATAGCCCTTTGCACTCTCCAGGATCCTCTCCGACCAGTGACCCTCCGCCCAGAGTGTCACCTTAGCCCCCTGTGTCATCACAACACCTCCAGCCAGTTGCGCAAAGTGTAAAAGTCTGGGGCGGGGAGACAACTTCTGGACAAAAAAGGGGAAAACCCCAATTCCCAAGAGAGCCCAAGGGAGGAAAGAGAAAGGATATGTGGTGGGCTTTCTTGGCAAAAGAGAAAATCTGGAAGCCATCGCAGCCCCCCTAGCAGCTTTATCAGACAAGGAAACTGAGGCTGCCACCAAAGGACAAAGGGAGCCAACCAGGCTCCAACAGGCAGCCCCAAGGAACTTTAGGGCGAGCTCCACGGCGTCCAGGGGTGAGCCAAGCTTCCCCACGCGCCGGGTGCTACCAGCTGGAGCACCTGACGCGGGGCCTGCTTCCCGCGGGGGTCCGGGGGCCCTGTGGTGTCCGCCCCCACTCGCAGGAGCCGGCTGTATGCCCCCAGCCCTCTCTAGAGCCCCCAGGCGCCGGCCCCCTGCAGCCCCGGGAACTCACATGTGTCCGCTCCCCGGCTCGGCGTCAGGAGCCCCGGGCGCCCCGGCCTCCGCCCCCGGCCTCCGGAGCCTGCCCCGCCCCAGCCCCCCTGGGCAGCTGGGGAGCGGCGCGCCGTCCCGACCGGGGCGAGGCCCGGAGGCCGCGGCCCCACAGTGCGACGTGTCACAGGCCGGGCCGGCTCCTCCTCCCACGGCCACGGCCCCTGGCGCCCGTGGCGTCCGGCAGGGATGCCGGGCAGGCCCGAACACGCCCGGCGGCCGCTACCTTGTTAGTGGGCACCGAGCGGAGGCGCTTGAAGATGGTCAGGATGCCCTGCTTGCTGGGGTCCCCCATCGTCACCAGAGAACCGGGGTACAGCTGACCGGACCAACCGGGAAGAGCTGACGACGAGCGGTTGCCGCCTCGGGCGCCCTTCCCCTTGTATACCTCCTCTTGGTGACTGATATGGCATCCACCCACCCACCCAAGCAAAAGTTTGGGGCATAAGTTGGATATAGAAGAAATGAGAGGAAGAATCCTAAGCTCTGTCCCATCCAAGTCCTTAAGATATATCATATCTATCCCTGCATTTATGTCCTCATCATCCCAACCTTGATTTAAGCCCTAATTTTCTTCTGGGGTAAGGCTCCTCTCTGGAGTCCCGGCTCCAGTCTCCACCTCTCCAATTGCAACCTCAATGCACCTACCAGCACAATACTTCTAAAAAGCAAAATGATCTCTCATAAAACAAGGGCTCTGGGGCCAGGCTGCTGGTGGGTTTAAATTCCAGTGCCACCTCTTACTAACTATGACTTTGGGCAAGTAACATAACCTCTCTGTGTTTCAGTTCCCTCATCTATAAAAAGAGGATGATAATAGAACCTAACTTGTGAGAGATAAATGAGGAAATACAGGTGAAGTGTTTATAGCACTCAGTAAATACATATTAGTTGTGATGCTGGCCAAGTCATTCCTGGCTTCAGTATGGTTGGAGTGTGGAGGGTAAGGAGGAAGCAGAAAGATATAAAGCTAGACAGGTAGGCTGAGGCCAGATCACAGGAGGTTGGGTTCCCTGGAAGACAGACTCTGATTGAGGTTATTAGTACACAGGAAACTTATTGGGGAGTGCTTGGTATCTACACCTGTAGGGTAAGACAAGGAAGCAGGATCAGGCAGACGTTGAGCTGCAGTGTACTCATGACGCAGCCTCCGTCAATCCCACAGGGAGCTCTCTGAGCCTGGCACGGCCCCTCAGAATTGTCCTCAGAGGGAGTAAGGCAGACAGGCCTTGATATTCCTGTATTGGCCATTCATTACCTGCAGGCTGCACTGAAAAGGAGGTGTGACTTTTGGTTAGAAAAGATCTCTTAGGCCCAGTGCAATCTCAGAAAGAGGATTCAGTTGCATGCTGTCAGTTACCAAGGCTTTCAGCAGTTGGGGAGCCCAGGGAATGAGTGCTTGGGTCCTGAAGTGGGGGTGGGAGGCGAAATCTGGGTGGGTAGGGCCCCACAGTTGGGTAAACCATGCTAAGGACTTTGGACTTGATTTAACTGACAATGGAGAGTCATGAGAGGGTTTTCCCAGAAATAGGGCATGCTGTGAGGCACCTGTGTGCCTTTGTTCAGGTTGCTGCTTCTACCTCAGTGTTTCTGGCCTGCATTGGAGTCACCTGGAGTGCTTGGTCATTTGTTGGAATGGAGGTAAAATGGTTTAATAATGAACAGCCAAGCGTTGGAACCAGACTGACTATCTTCAAATTCTGACATAACCACTTACTAGTTGTGTGACAGTGGACAAGTTCCTTAACTTCTCTGTACCTAAGTTTCCTCAGCTGTGAAATAGGGATAATATAACCAAGTGTCTCACAGTGTTTTAGGAAGAGTACGTGAGTTAATCCACAAAAGCGTTTAGAACATTGCCTGGCACATCAGAAGTGTGCAAACAATGTTAGCTATTACTAAAGATGGAGATTCTGAGTCTTCCCATTAGACCTACTGGATCAGAATCTTTGGGGTCTGGTCCTAGGAACAAATGTTTGAATAAGTACTCTCACCCTTCCAGATTATTCTCATCCTCATTAAAGTTTGAGAACCACTGGTTCATCCCCTTCCTTATACAGCTGGTGAAAAATTTTAAGACTCAGCTCAATGTCATTTCCTATGTGAAACCTTGCTAAATCATACCTCCCACCATCATTTGCCCATCTCCCCTTACCGTGTAGAGACCTCGACCACAGCATCTATAACGTTTTGACTGTCTCTCCTTGCTAGACTGTGAGCTCCTTACTTGAGGGGAAACAATTTTGCATCCCTAGCCCACCACAGAGTCTAGCACGGAGCTGGAGCTCAGTGGAGGCTGGTCAGGTAGATGTAGATGAGCAGGTCTCTTTGGAGTCTAAAATCTCAGCATGAAATGCTGCCTAATCTAGCCTCTGAAATTGAAAATGTCAATCCATATACTATCACTGAAGATGTAGTTTGTAACTGTGGAATTTTGTTTTCTATTCTTTAAAATTTTAAACTTTTTATTGCTTTTTACAATAATAAAAGTAATTTATGTTCACTGTATAAAGACAACAGCAACAATTACCCATAATCCTTTTTTTCTATGCATGTGTATTTAACACAATGAGTTTACCATACCAAATAAATGCAATTCCACAAATATTTACTGAGCACCTACTCTATGCCAGGCACTATTCTAAGTACAGGGGATACAGCAGTGAAGAAAATAGAAAAAATCTCTGTTCCCATGTAGCTTATATTCAAGTCGGAGGAGATAAAAAAATGAAAATGACGCTGTATATTAGGAACAGTAAATGTGATGGAGAAAAATAAAGCAGGAAAGAAGAGAGGAGAGTGGGATGAGAGTGTTTCAAGATTTGAATGTGGTGAAGGAACAACCCATGAGGATATCTTGGGAAGAGCATTCCAGGCAAAAGGAATCATAAATACAGTGGCCCTGAATTGGAAATAGCCTCGTTGTTCAAGGGACAGCAAGAAGGCCACTGTAGTTGGAGCAGAGTGACCAGCAGAGGAAGTGGTAAGTGAGGTCCTAAAGTTTTAAAGATAAGGGTGGGTGGGTTAGTGCAGATCCTGTAGGGCCTTGTAGGTGCTGTAAGAACTTTGGCTTTTACTCTGCATGAGATAAGGAACATTTTGGATACTTAGGTGGTTTCCAGTTTTTTGCTGTCATAAATCATGCTTTGTGATTTTTCTACACAAATCTCTGTTCACATTTCTGAACACTTCCCTGGAAAAAATTCCTAGAAGTTAAATTTCTTGGCCACAGGCTAGGAATCATTTGAGGCTTTTGTTGCATATTGCCAAAGGACTTTCTAGAAAGCCTGTATCCACTTACAATGTAATTTAGTTCAACAAATATTTATTGCATGCCTACTACATGCCAGACACGGACTAGGGGCTTGAAATAAGTTGGTGAACAAAATGAATCTTGCATTCTAGCAATTTCACTCTCACCAATTGTGTCAGAGTGCTTGACTTGGCACATGCTTGCCAACACCAAGTATTACCATTCTTAAAAAGCTCCAAGTAACAAATGAAAAAACAAAACAGTCTAGTAATTTGAATGATGAAAAATGGTATGTTGTCATTATGTTTCTTTGGATATATTTTATTACTAGTGAGGTTGAATTGTTTCTCACACATTTTCTAGCTAATCAGCCAATTGTCCTATTTTTCTTTCTTTCTTTCTTTCTTTCTTTTTTTTTTTTTTTTTGAGACAGAGTCTCGCTCTGTTGCCCAGGCTAGAGTGAGTGCCGTGGCGTCAGCCTAGCTCACAGCAACCTCAAACTCCTGGGCTTAGGTGATCCTACTGCCTCAGCCTCCCGAGTAGCTGGTACTACAGGCATGCGTCACCATGCCTGGCTAATTTTTTCTATATATATTTTTAGTTGACCAGATAATTTCTTTCTATTTTTAGTAGAGACGGGATCTCACTCTTGCTCAGGCTGGTCTCGAACTCCTGACCTCGAACAATCCACCCACCTCGGCCTCCCAGAGTGCTAGGATTACAGGTGTGAGCCACCGTGCCCGGCCTATTTTTCTTTGAAAGCTCTTTTAAACTGTTAAAAATAATTACAAGGAGGCAGAAAGTTTGGAAACATTAAAAGACTTAACATGTATCTTGGGAAATAAGTAGTCCTCGGGTCAAGTGCATAGACTTTAGGAATTGATTTGAAGCCAAAGAGCACATATAAGGCAACTCTCAAGTTCTGAGAAGGGCTTTTTACTCAGGCACACTCTTGCTTATGTCCAGATAACTTGAGAACTGCCACCCTGGAAGAAACCTTTCCAGCCACAGTTGATTCTGACATGAGCCAAAATGGTGGATGCTTTTCTTCAACAATATCAACATCCCAGTGTTCCCTAATAGCCCAGCTTACTTCACATCAAATCTGGTTTGAAAGCATTTATATTTTCAAACTGTATCACTTCTTGAGGTTTTAAATTACACATTTTTCTACCCTCTGTGTGAAGCAGGACTTCTTTAATCCATTAACCCTCCAAGGGGACGCAATGCTGTAGCAGAAAAGACAATGGACTGTGAGAAATGAGAATTATAAATCCCCCCTCCAGCCCTCCATAAAAACAGTTTCCCCACATTTAATTGTGCTTGCCTTTGAGGAAAGAGAATCAGAAGTGAGGAAGGATGCTTTAATTACCTTCTGCATTTTTCCTTAGTTTGAATTTTCTAAACTTAACAAATACAACTTAAAAAAAAATTCCAGCAGGGGTTATCCGGGTGAGGAGCTAATGGCTTGTTTTTATTTTTTTACTTTGTGTCTCTCTTTATTATAAAAAAACTTATGAATATTTTATTATTTAGAGTTATCTCTAGTTTTGTAAAACAAAATCTGTGTGTCTGTGTGTGTGTGTGTATGTGTGTGTTGCATGTATCTGCAAGAATATAAACCAAACTGCTAATGTATGGGCCTGATTTAAAGATTATCTGGGGAACTCAGAGAGGCAGAAATGAATTTCATTTTTTTACTTCATATACTTACATATTATTTATTATTCTAGATGTTTTCAGAAAAGAAATAATAAACCATTTTTTCCCAAGGCAAAAAGCGACTTGTGTTCATTGTAGAAAATGTAGAAAAGTGTAAAGAAGGAACTATCAATCACGATGGTTAACACTTCAGCATGTTTCTTTTCAGGATTCCTTTCATGTATTTTTTTTTTACATAATTGAGTTCATACTGCATATAGTTTTGTGTCCTGTTTTTCTGTCTTAAGACTAAAACAAACATTTTCCCATGTCATGATGATATCTGGGTGGCCATTTTATGGTTTTACCACAAATCAAGCAGATTAGTTAGCCATTTTATTTGAAGGTGGACATTTAGGTTGTTTCTAGTTTTTCCATATTAAAAATGAATCTCTGATGAGCAGCTTAGTAATGAAATCTTTGTCTGCATTTCTAACAGTTTCCTTGGGATAGATTCCTAAAAGCAGAATTACTGTGTCAGATTGTAGATTTCTAGAAGTGAGATTTGTGGACGGAAAAATCCAAACTCTGAAATATTTGAAAGAAGGTTATTCTGAGCCAAATTTGAGGACCATGACCCGGAGCCACGCCCAAGAGGCCTTGAGCAAGTGGACTCGCTGTGGCTGGGTTACAGTTTGGTTTTACACATTTCAGGGAGACAGGGATTACAGGTAAAGTCATAAATCAATACGTGGGAATTTACACATTGGTTTGGCCGGAAAAGGTGGGACATCTCGAAGGGGGGGAGGCTTACAGGTGGGTTTGAAGATTCTTTGGCTGAGAGAGTTAGGCTTTCTCTAAAAGACCAGAAAGGAAATGCTTAATTTAAGATAAAGGTGCAAGCACTCTAGGCAGTTCAGACAGGAGAATCTCTCAAGTTAAGATAAGGATCTGCTGGAATGCTTGAGTTAAGATGGGGCTTTCTATCTTTTAGGTGATGCTAATGAATACCGGAATCAGGTTGGGAAGTAAACCACACTGTATTTGGTTAACAAAAACCTTCTTAGTGGGATTTTACCATATGTGAGCCTGACTCATCTGGCCTCCTTAGGAAGGAATTTGAGCAAAAGGAAAAAAATCAGAGTTCAGTCCTCAAATTAATGAATAGAAAATATTTGTATGGATAACAAAAGGTTTATACCAATTTCTCCCCCCTCAATAGTGTATGAGAGTCTCACCACTCACAACAGCGTATGTTATCCTTTTTTCCCTTTTATCTTTCCTACAGGAAAGCAATAGGTGACAGTGATATCTTTGTGTTTTCCTTTTTGCTAGCAAGACTGAACATTTTTCATATGCTTATTCACCATTAGTATACCTTTTTTTGTGAATCACCTGTTCCTAGTCTGTCCATTTACTGATAAGAATCTCATGGATTTTCTTATCAATTCAAATAAGCTCTTAAAGGATATTAACCCTTTGTCATATTAGTTACGAATGAAAATATTTCTAGCAAGTTTGTTGGCTTTTAAACACGTGTTGGCCCTACATGATTTTTTAAAAAGGGATAATTAGACTCTACTACAGCTGAGCGCACTCAGTTTGAGCCTGTTTCCCCACCATTAAATTTGTTTGACAAAAGATCTGGAGGGGCTCAGCTAACCCTAGAATTAGCTCAGAGAAAAATGTGTAGGCCTCATATAAGGATTATTTGGCTCATTACACTTTAAAATTATTTAAGAAGATGGGGAGTGGGGCAAGGATGGAAGCAGTTTTTGCCAGAAATTTTTAGAATTCTGAGGTAAAGAGCCAATTCTCCCCTCGTCTTCTTGCCTGTTGGGAGGAGGAGTAAATTATGTACAATCCAACAGAACCCGTGATGGAGGAGTACTGCTCTGGGCTGCAGATGTGTGCATGGCTTGGTTTTAATTATTTTTTCCCCCTCTCTCTATCCTTTCTTCTGCTCCCCTCCCCCGGCCACAAAATAAAGGACCGCTGGGTTAGGAGAAGAAAACCCTTACTCTGTGGAGGCCTGCTTAGTGCAGCCTGTTAGCACATCAAAGGCCGGATGAAATACCTAGGAAAGGAAGGGACCAAGCCTAGGCCCCTTCCAAACTCCCGCCATTGTCTGGGCTCCAGTTCAGGGTTATTGTGACTGCCAAGGGTAGCTCGACAGACGTCAAATGGAGGAACGCGGCCAAACAAAGAAACTTTGGACATTATTCTGATTTTAAAAATGCGCAACAAGAGGACGTGGCTTGCTGATGCGTAGTGACTGAGCAAATCTGTGATTGCAAAAGGGTTTATTTTTCGAGAACAAACCCAAAGTGAATCGGGTGATCTGACTCGTTTCCCCAGATAACAGGGGGAACTGACTTTAGCTATCCCGTGGGTGCCCTCCCCATAGCATCTGGGTGAGAATCGAGGAAGGGCCGTGAAGGAAAGCGAGTGGGGGCTCTAAGATGGAAAATGGTGTTCGAGGAATGAGTTTCCTGTCGCCTAAGGCAGCTTCGTAGCTTCGTGTTCCTGGGGGGTAGCCGAGGGGGGGGAGATGAGGGGCTTTGCAATGGGAGATGGGGGAGGGGGAGCCTGAAACAAGAGAAATGGAGTCGGTGTTCGGCGCGCATCAGGTGGCGGAGGGGGCCTAGCACAGAGCCCGACTAAGCCAAGGCTCTCCCAGCGGGTCTGCCAGGAGCAAGAGAGGGGCTGGTGCCGAGGAGGGCTGCGCGCTGCGTCGCACAGCGGTTAGCTGGAGGATGGCGCCAGGATGGCGTGAGCCTGGGCCTGGCAGATAGAGCTGAGGGGTGGGCAGCGCTCGGCCGAGGTGGGGGCGGGGATGGGGGGAGGATGGGTCCGGCTGGGGGAGGGGAGGCGGACTAAGCAGGCTACGTGGGGGGCCTGAGCCCGGCCGGGCTAGACTGAGCAGGGCGGGGCGCTTAGGTGGCCGCAGGGGCGGGGCTAGGAGGCCCCGCCCCTCCCGGCCCCGCCTCCTCCCCTGGCTAGTCTTCATCAGCCGCCGAGCTCTGCGCGCCACTAGCTCGCAGAGAGGGAGGAGAAAGCGGCGAGTTCCGGATCCCTGCCCAGCCCGGCCCAACCTTTGCTCCAGAGATCATGGCTGCCCCAGATGTGGTGGCGACAGGCGCCGACCCGAGCGAGCTGGAGAGCGGCGGGCTGCTGCACGAGATTTTCACATCGCCGCTCAACCTGCTGCTGCTTGGCCTCTGCATCTTCCTGCTCTACAAGATCGTGCGCGGGGACCAGCCTGCGGCCAGCAGCGACAGCGACGACGACGAACCTCCCTCGCTGCCCCGCCTCAAGCGACGCGACTTCACCCCCGCCGAGCTGCGGCGCTTCGACGGCGTCCAGGACCCGCGCATACTCATGGCCATCAACGGCAAGGTGTTCGACGTGACCAAAGGCCGCAAGTTCTACGGGCCGGGTACGGCGGCCGGCGAGGGGGTCGCGGAGACAAAAGAAGGGGGCCCCAGCACGGGGCTGGGCCGGGAGAAGCCAGCGGGGAGCGGGGCGTCCCTGAGCGGAGGGAGGAATGGCGGCGAGCCAGGGAGGGCGGGCGGGCGACAGCCGGGAGGCTCCCGGGGCGGGCAGGGGACAAGAGGCGCTCTAGAGGGGCTGAAGGCCAGGGGGGGCCGCAGATTCCCGGCCCGCGCTGACAGCGCTGGGATGGGGGTAGAGGAACCCTGGGGTGGGTGGGACCGCGAAGCTGGAAGGGAGGCACATCAGAGCACGGGGTGTTGGGGGAGTTTTCGAAGGTCGTAGATTTGGGGATTCCTGCAAGGAGGGGTTGGTGTCAGGTTCGAGAAAAGGAAATGAGGGTGTTTCGAGGGAGGCATGGGGGGAGCGCGGGAGCAGAGACGGTCCAGGCTTGGAGAAGCCGCGAAGGCCAATGACGCCCAGGGGCCTGGGGTAGCCTTGGTGGAATGTGAGGGTGTTGGAGAAAGAAAGCGGTGATGGAAATTAGCAGCAGGTAGGAGCGTTGTGCCCGGTGGGTGGCGATGTGTGTGCACTGTGTGTGCATGCGCGGTGTGTGCGGTTCGTCAGGGGTGTGTGTGTGTGTGTGTGTGCGCGCGCGCGCGCACGCTTGCAGTGAGGCATGTGTCAGGTATGTGTGTGGCATGTGTTTGGTATGTGTGCATGCGTGCTGCGTGTGGCGCATGGGGAAAGGCTGGAAGGTGAACAAGGGAGGCTCCATAGGGAAAAGGGAGCTGGTTGAGGAAGGAATAAAGGCTGAATGTGGTGGACAGTGGTAACGTGGCAAGCTGCTAAGATAATAAGGTATTTAGTCTATAGCAAGAAAGGACTAGAAGCCAAAGAATAAAAATGGAGGGAGGAAGAAGTGGGAGGATCCCGAGAAACAAAAGGGGTAGGGCTATGACGGCTTCTGGGTGGGGGGATTTCAGGAAAAGCCAACAGGAGGGGAAATGAGGGATGGCTGGCAGCAGAGCTGCTGGAGGGGGGAGGCTTGGAGTGTTCCTTAGAGGTGAGGTTTTTACAAACCTCATCGCCTATCAAAATCACCTGATGCGTCTGAGGAGAAATACAGATTTCCAGCCTAATTACCATCACCACAGATGAGACTCTGGGGGAGGTCCAGGAATATGCATTTGAACATGCTCCCCCAGCGAATTTGAGAAGCAGCCAGGTTTGGAAAGTCCTGCTTCATAGAATACTTGGAGAGGAGGAAGAAGAGATTTTAGCTCTTCCAATATGGACTCCTCTAAACACAGGGAGCTCACAGGGTGTCCACATCGATGACAGTGTTCTCTTCCCCAGTGGTCTGAGTACAGAATGCAGCAAACTGCTCAGGCCCACACCTTTGTTTACCTCTCTCAGTCCAACTAATCAAAATCAGATGTGTTTAAGGTTAAGGAACTCTCCTATTTTTTTTTTCTTGTAGACATTTTAGAATACCTACTTTTTGTAAGCATGTAACTGTCAAAATAATTTATCAAAACCTGTTATTACTGAGCTGAACCATAAAGTAGTCAAAACATGTGCATTGGATATCATCATATTTGCAGAGTCATTGAGAGGAATGTTGGCCTGTGCCCAGAGCACAAGACTGGAAGTCAGGCAACCTGAGTTCTGGTCCTGGTTGGCTCACTGACCAGCTATGCGACCTAGTACAAAGGTCTTTCTATGTTCTTTCTATGCCTTAGTTTTCCCTCTGAAAAGTGATAAAGATGACACATCCTGAGATCTCCAAGTCTCTACCCTGTGCTATCACTCGGTGAGCCCATGAACAGGTGACAACATCACGGTGGAAACGATACTTCGTGGTATACAGGATTCCTAAAAATTATAAATTCAAGTGCCTATTACTCTATGCAAGGCACGGTTGTAGGTGCTGAGAATATAGCAGTGAGCAAAACACACAATTCTCTGTTCATGGAGATTGCATTCTAGTGAATATACATTGTGATGAATAATATGTATTCTCCAAAGATTTTAGTGCTTCCCCAGGGACCTTGTTTAAGTATTCTGTGAGGTTTGCTAGGTAAAGACCCACTCTACCAAGCCAATGACCATAATTTTTGAAATGGTGAGGTCCAAACCAGTACAGTTTGCCTATTTTCAAGCACTAGATGCAACCATTTCCACAAAAGATGTACATTTGTGAAAAATGTGTGTTTTTACATTCTCTAGTGGAAATGGCAGCGTGTAATGATGATTAAAAACAACCATATTTCTTTGGAATCTTAATTGCATTTAAAAGTTGATCATAGAATTCATCTAATTTATAAAAAATTTCTTAGTGACCAGGCCATATTGAAACTTGATCTTTTCTCATTCTTGGCATAGTGGGTGGTTACTCACACGCTTTTTAATGTCCGGGTTGCTATTTGGTCTACCTTTGGGAAAACAACACAATGTTTAAAGTACACTGGATTCTCTTCATTTACTTGTGCAATATTTAAATAAGTCCAAACATCCAATTTAAGTACCTGCAGAACGATTCACTGCTCTTAGACAAAAGTGCAGTATAACATATATAATAGCATTATAAGTTTTATAGTTATTTTGCAGTATTCATTCACCCTTTTTTTCCATGAAAATTTTAGTATTTTCAGTCTTCTCCTTAAACCCACCCAAAACAGGATGATTTAGCCGATCCCCTCTGTGCTATCTCTTATTTATTGACAGTGAAGGTTATGTAACATGTAGATATATTTTTGAATCACTAACACTCTCATAAAATGATTGCTCCTGCAGATGCCATGAGTTAATGTTTAACTGAGTCTTGCAACCAAAGATCTCTATGACATAACGTTGAGTCATTAAAACATATCAGACTACATTTATAAAGAAATATTTTCATTTGCACATTAGTGTTTATTAAGAAACCATAATTCTCACTGGTGTAGCCCAAGTACCTAGAACAGAGTCAGACCCCTGATTTAATGTCCTAAAGTTGAATTCTTTTTTTTTTTTTTTTTTTTTTGAGACAGAGTCTCACTCTGTTGCCCAGGCTAGAGTGAGTGCCGTGGCGTCAGCCTAGCTCACAGCAACCTCAAACTCCTGGGCTTAAGCGATCCTACTGCCTCAGCCTCCCGAGTAGCTGGGACTACAGGCATGAGCCACCATGCCCGGCTGATTTTTTCTATATATATTTTAGTTGGCCAGATAATTTCTTTCTATTTTTAGTAGAGACGGGGTCTCGCTGTTGCTCAGGTTGGTCTTGAACTCCTGACCTCGAGCGATCCACCCGCCTCGGCCTCCTAGAGTGCTAGGATTACAGGCGTGAGCCACTGTGCCCGGCCCTAAAGTTGAATTCTAACCCATGGACTCAGTATTGTCTGGAATGATTCCCTACCACCATTACCCACACCAAGCGATAACCATTTATGACTTCTTTATTAGCTATTTGGAAATCACAGGAGATTAAAGAAAGTGTATAGCATTTTGATTTAATTTTTAGTCATTTAATAGTTTAATGACAACAGGTCTTTCTATATCCCCTACATAACAATGAAGGTATCAATATTACTGTGGTCTCCAAGTGGAATTTGATATTCAAAAAGGGTAAGGAAACCAGTTTCTGTGTATGAACCGCAGAGAAATTTACTGTCTAATAAAGAATTGGTCTTTGGTTTTGTTTTGTTTTGTATTTAAAGAGGGGCCCTATGGAGTCTTTGCTGGAAGAGATGCATCCAGGGGCCTTGCTACATTTTGCCTGGATAAAGAAGCACTGAAGGATGAGTATGATGACCTTTCTGACCTCAACGCTGCCCAGCAGGAGACCCTGAGTGACTGGGAGTCTCAGTTCACTTGTAAGAGTGTTTTTTTTTTTTTTTTAACATTGTACCGGGATCAAATTTCTACCAGTAATGGAGATTCATGGCAGGACAATAGTTATTACTAAACAGCCTGAAACTTGGGCACATTTTGATAGGCTGCTGAATCTTGGACAGATCAAGTTCATGGCTTGAAGTAATTTCAGAAGTGCTGAGTCACTTGCTATGATTACATACCATTTTTTAGCTAGTTCTCTATGGAAACTTGGGTTTCTGGTTTTGATTTTAAGATTCTTGAGTGGTTTGCATAGATTCCAAACTAGGATTCGGGGCTTGGTGTGTGGGGGAAAGGGTAGTGGCCATCTTGGCTACAGAAAGACGGATTTTCATAAGCCCTCTCTTGTACAGCTTGCCGTTTAAAAGCAGCCCACATCTCCGTTGAAGAATGGGAGACTTGTATTCTGCAAAACAGCTGCTTTTTTAATCTAATGGAGCCTAACTATAGGCCACATCTACGAATGATGCTTATAATCTGTGCAGCAGCAATGGTGTCTGCGTTTTTTTTTTTAAAGAAAAAAGGAGACACTTGTTTCTGGCTTATGTTATGGGCTGAGGCCTTTGGGGGAAAGTAGGAATGAGGAGTTCAGTTCAAATTTTGAGAATTTAGGAATTAGCTTCTGTCAAACCTAAATGTTTAATTATCACTTTAGCAATATTTCACTGCCAAGAATTTGAACAATAATCTTTCCCAGCTTTTACAAAACAGTGTATAAAGGCCATGACCATTTCTTTATATGAAATGTAGTTTTCTATGTGCTGTTCTCTATAAGTTAAATATTACATGCTCTTTTGGCTATATCCAACCATTTTCTTTTAAAATAATGCTGACTTCAGAGACAGTTCTAGGTTAATAAATAGCCAGATGTAGTTCTCCCTTTGAGTTTGGGTCTCAAGCAGACTAAGTATAGCTTTCAAGTCTAGAGGCAAATCATTATATTTGAAAACATAGTTCAGCTACCTAACATAGTCCCTAAATTTTTGCATCCTAAGGATGCCTTTGTAACAATAGAATCTTCTATATGAAACCAACAAGTTGTAGTTTATAACTTACAAAGCTCTATTTTCTAGGGCTTGCCTTCATCAGTTGGAGAAAAAAAATGTGATTTTTTTTTTCCCACCTTAACTAAGGCTAGCTCCAAATACTGTTGTAACACTTCAGCTGTACTCCAAGCAGGTGTGGTTTCCCCTTAAGGCAGGTTTCCCAGGCGCCACCCGGCTTTTATTTGTCCTGCATAGTTCCAATTGTTTCACACAAAAGCAGCTCTGGTTAGACAGGTTGGTTACTCTTCTAATTCCTACTCATATTCAGAAAGAAGACACTTGGTCCTCTTGGCTTCTGACATTGAGATCCTGCATTAGTTTGGCTGTAATAATGTGGTGGTTTGCTAACTCCATTTCTTAAGTCTTTTCCATTCTGGTTTTTACTCTTAAATCTGTTTTTTCCTGGCCGGGCGTGGTGGCTCATGCCTGTAATCCTAGCACTCTGGGAGGCCGAGGCGGGAGGATCGTTTGAGCTCAGGAGTTCGAGACCAGCCTGAGCAAGAGTGAGACCCCATCTCTACTAAAAATAGAAAGAAATTAGCTGAACAACTAAAAATATATAGAAAAAATTAGCCAGGCATGGTGGCGCATACCTATAGTCCCAGCTACTCGGGAGGCTGAGGCAAGAGGATCGCTTGAGCCCAGGAGTTTGCGGTTGCTGTGAGCTAGGCTGACACCACGGTACTCCAGCCAGGGCAACAGAGTAAGACTCAGTCTCAAAAAAAAAAAAATCTGTTTTCTCCAACATCTCTCAGTCTTCTCCTGGCTCCTTTACCCGACTTGTGTTAACTACCCATAGGTTTTTCTCCATGCTGGGGAAAAAATTTCTGTGTCCTGCTGTTCTCTTCATCCACTAGACTATTATTCCTTCCCTTTACTGTCAAACTTCTAAGTTGTTTTTGCCCCTAACCACTGCTTCATTTCTTCTCTATGCCTCCTTCCTCTTTATAATACGGCTTCTGTCTCCATAATTAGATTGCACTCTCTTTCTCAAAGGTTCCAGGGAAACTTTTTTTTTCTTGCCAATACTAACTTCACTTGTCCATTCCTTGTTGTAGATTTCCTGTCATGTGACCCTCCAGAGTGGTTTCCTCTACAGAGACCCCATTTTGGTCCATGGAACCTCCAATTTTCCCTTCATTAACTCATGTTCCAGCTTGCTTTCAAAGTATCTCATATCCTCTCCTTTCTATTCCCATGGACACCATCCTACTCCTAGCTGTGGTTCCTTTGCATCTGGATCTGCATGGTAGCCTCCTGGTTCCCCTGCTTCTAGTCTCTCCTTACTGAAATCTGTCCTGTACACCACATTGATAATGTTGCTAAGGCACTATTTTACGTTGTCATTCCTTTGCTAATAAATCTTCAGTGCCTTTTGCCACATATAGGATAAGTCCGAACTCCTCAGGCTGGCTTTTCAGAGCTTTCATAATATTTCCTCACGCTACTTAGCCAACCTTATCTGCTTCTACTTTCACATGCCTACTCTGCTCCTGCCAACTTGGTTTCTTTATTGCTTCCCAGATATGTTCAGTCTCACTTATATGCATTTGTACGTAGTGTTTTCATTTTCTGGAAATCCCTCCTTCCCCAAATCCTATACATTTTCCCAAAACATATCCTTCTTCCATGAAGTGTTCTGCAACCCCTCTAACTAACTTATAACATGGCCTTGCTCTTGTAAACACTGTCTACGTGAAAACACAATTCTTTTTTGTTGTTTTTAGAGACAAGGTCTTGCTCAGTCACCCAGGCTGGAATGTGTGGTGCAATCTTAGCTCACTGCAGCCTTGAACTTCTGGGCTTAAGCGATCCTCCTGCCTCAGCCTCCCAAGTAGCCGGGACCACAGGCATGCACCACAACGCCTGACTAATTTTTCTTTTTTCTTCTTTTTTTTTTTAGTAGAGATGGGGTCTTACTGTGTTGCCCAGGCTGGTTTTGAACTCTTGGCCTCCCAAAGTGCTGGCAACATGATCCACCATGCCCAGCCCCATAATTCATTTTGAGATTACCTTGCACACACATTGCCAGACATTGCTACCTGTTTTATATTTCTGTCTTCTGAATAAAGCTCCAATTTCCTATTGGCAAGGACTGTGGTATAAACTACCTTTGTATCCTTCAAGGAGCCTAACACATTGCTGAGTATTTTGTAGGCCTCTAATAAATGCTTTCAAATGAAATGTGGTAGTGAGTTTTTTTAGAAGGCATGAGAATGACCATTTGTGTTTTCTTCTCTACCTGCAGTCAAGTATCATCACGTGGGCAAACTGCTGAAGGAGGGTGAGGAGCCCACTGTGTACTCGGATGAGGAAGAACCAAAAGATGAGAATGCTCGGAAAAATGAGTAAAGCATTCAGTGGAATCATATCTATTTTTGTATCTTGCAGAATCATTTGTAACATTCCAGTCTGTCTTTAAAACATGGTGATTTCAATATTTAGAAAAGTTTTGAACTTGCTGTAAATTTTTTAATTAACATCACTAGTGACACTGATAAAATTAACTTCTGTCTTAGAATGCATGATATGTTTGTGTGTCACAAATGCAGAAAGTGAACTGCAGTGCTGTAATGTAAATGTTAATGCTGTTTTTCTTCCGTCTGTAGTTAGTACAGGCTGAATTAAATGTGTGTTTCCTGAGAGACAGGTAAGACTTGGATATTTCCTGAAACAGGTAAAAACGTTAGATGTGCAGCAAGAACAAAGGATCAGCTATTAGTCATGATGTTCTCTCAAGACAGCAAATCCCTTTTTTTCCTCAATTGACTTAACTGCATGATTTCTGTTTTATCTACCTCTAAAGCAAATCTGCAGTGTTCCAAAGGCTTTGATATTGATTAAAGAGAGCTGTCCAGTAGCAAAGTGAAATCTCAAAGCTGGACTCAGCTGGAAAAAAACATACCGTGTTTCTGGACTGCTTTGTTGTCCTTGCTCTCACATGGACACTCAGACGCCCTCACAAACACAGTAATCTACAGTTTGGATTAAAACAGGATCTAAACATTCCAAAGAAAGCTTTATAAAAAGCCAGCCAGCTTGGCTACAACCTGAAATACATGGAGAAGATTATAGGACTATCTTTTCAACCCCCGTGTTTGTGGTGGGGCAATGGTTATTTGGTTATTTTACACATTTAAACTGAGAGGGGCATACGGAACAGGAACAGGTGTCTGCTCTCTTATGAGCCTTCATACACACCCCTGAGCAATGAGGAAACAGTACACATCACTAGCCAAGTGGTTTTTCAAGTAAAGCATATTCATAACAGTTATTATGTTGTTCCAAAACTATAGCCACTGCAAAAGTAGTAGTCAATTGTCTGGGTCTTTGATATTGCTCTTTTGGTTAACACTAAGCTTAAGTAGACTATACAGTTGTATGAATTTGTAAAAGTATTTCATGAACAACTAGTGAAGTTTCAAATTCTTGTAATTGTAGTTAAATAGTCATTGTATTTTCTTGTGAACTGTGTTTAATGGTTTTACCTCAAATCAGAAAACAAAATGAAGTGCTTTGGTCAGTTAATAAAATGGTTTTACCCAGCATAGTGTGGTGGCTTGTTTTAATTTTTTAAAACCTTTATTCTAAGGAATCAGTTATCATTTTATTTTAGCTTAAAATTCAGTTTCAGGCCGGGTGCGGTGGCTCACGCCTGTAATCCTAGCACTCTGGGAGGCCGAGGCGGGTGGATCATTTGAGCTCAGGAGTTAGAGACCAGCCTAAGCAAGAGCGAGACCCCGTCTCTACTAAAATAGAAAGAAATTATCTGGACAACTAAAAATATATATAGAAAAAATTAGCCGAGCATTGTGGCACATGCCTGTAGTCCCAGCTACTCGGGAGGCTGAGGCAGGAGGATCGCTTCAGCCCAGGAGTTTGAGGTTGCTGTGAGCTAGGCTGACGCCATGACATTCTAGTCTGGGCAAGAGTGAGACTCTGTCTCAAAAAAAAAAAAAATTCAGTTTCACTTTTGGGTGTAGACTTTTTGTATTCCAAAGGAAATAAAGGGCAAAACTTCATATATACATCACACCACAAACCAAATACCGGGTTGTCCTGTTAAGAAATAGTGAATTGAATTGCTTTTTTGTAATTTGTGAAATTCTGCCTAAGTCAGAGCTTTCTAAACTGTAAAAGGCAGACCCTCCATCCTGAAGTCTATACCAAGGTTATTAGAGGGCTATGTCACTGTGCAGGCATTGTCATCACCAAATGCTAGGGAAGGGTTGTTTTTTTTAATGTATTATCTGATCAGGAAAGTATTAGGAATCCTCATAGTAGCAAAGTTAATTCATCTCATGTCAATAGAAGGATAACAGATTTGTATAGGCAGTCAGTTGTATAAACAGGTTTTGTCATTTTAATGTTGAAATTGATGGTTTTCTTACAAAGGATGTACTCTTAGGTCACAGGTTTCCATTTTTCATGTTATCAAACCACATAGAATGTGTATTTTTTAAATTTTTTTTTATTTCAGCATATTACGGGGGTACAAATGTTTAGGTTATGTATATTGCCCTTGTCCCACCGGAGTCAGAGCTTCAAGCATGTCCATCCCACAGACAGTGCACACCGCACCCATTAGGTGTGTATACGCATCCCCTCCTTCCCCCTCCCACCTGCCTGACACCTGATGAATGTTATTACTATATGTGCATTTAAGTGTTGATCAGTTAATACCAATTTGATGGTGAGTACATGTGGTGCTTTTAATGTGTTCTTTTTCTCCACTAGTTTTCATTCAACAAATAATGCCAGTGCCTATTGTGTCCAGTAACCTGTTAAACCTTATGCTTTGAGGACGTGGTAGAGAGAAGTTGAGCCACCTTTGCAGCCTGAAATCTCATTTAGATGTGAAGATTAGGCTAGTCCTTTCACAAAGTTAAACAGGCTTGTCTGAGGCCAAGAGGAAAACATCCAGAGGCTCCTCAAAGCTTCTTTTCCAATAGCCTGATTCTCCTCCATTCAGAGCTGAGTCAACATTGTGTTGATTACATGTAAAGGGATATTACTATAAGGCAGGACTTTGATCTAAAAACTTCTCAAATCCAGCTAGAATATACATAAGCCATATTATGTAAAAGGTGCCATTCAAGATGAGGAGTCATTACAACCACCACATGTCCAGTGGGGGAGGAGGGAGGTGTCAGGTTAACATCTGTTTGCTCTCCACCTGCTGTCATCCAACCAGCTGCAGAGACACTTTGTTTTCAGTATCAGCATCTGTGGTTCACAAGCAGCATTCACTACATGTTTTCGGTATCTGCCTATCTGGCTTCTCTGCATAACGCAACATTCACCTTACCTCAGAAGGCCAAATTTATGTAAATCCTAGATCCAGAACAAGCATTGTACATTCCTTTGTGTTTCAGAAAGAGTTCTTTGCACCCAACAAAGGCCTCTCAGCTCTAAAGTGCCCAGATTTTACTCTAAGGTATAGTTTGCCTTTGTTATGTAATACTTAGAGGCAGTTTGCTATGTATTTCATGTGAAAATATAGTTAAAATACAGTTAATTCTTGAACAGTCAAAGATTGATTATTGAGGACCCTAACTTCTCTGACCAGACTTCTCATCCCACACCCACAATTATTTTTGGATATTGTATAACTTTAACACTTCCACCCAGTGCTAAAGGGATGAGATGCAATTCCATGGATTCAATTTTGCTACCTTTTATTAGTACTGATAAAACATGCTGAAGGGAGGATACTCTTAAATCTCAATATCATGATTTCCGTTTATCCAAAATGAAAATAAAACTCTGGTCTTCAATTCCATGAGCTCTGACAGAGTCAGTCCCCACAAACTTGCATCATAAAGGGAAAAGTTGCATAGAAAGGATATTAAAATTAGACATCTGTATTTCTATAGAAAGTGTCATGGAAGTGCAACATTTTGGCCACTACATGTGGTAAATGAACAAAGACTCAATATTCACTATGACAATTTTATTTTTAATATATTTGAAAATTAAATATGTATTATTTTTCCAACAATGCAAATGAGAAGAAAGACCAGCAACATTAGTGCAAAGCAGCATACTACTGGTTACTACAGGTAGAAACTGCCCCCTCAAGTGGAATTATCAGCATTTATTTAAAACAATATTTTAAACAGTTTTGCAACAAATAAAAATACATTTATTTGGTTCTTATTTTCAAAATTACCTGGTTACATGGCTTTCTACCTGAGAAATTCAAACAAATTGAACAGAAACACATTGACAGGTTTTTAGCTTTCTTACAGCACCATCAGCAGCACATACAAAGAAAAACATGAAAACACCTATTTAGAAAGACAAAGTTTAAAGTTCAGGCCCTTACTCAATAGGACATAGAAAAAAGATAGGAGCAAATACTTTTGCACCACTTAAATAACAGCACAACAAAGAATAACAATATTAATTAAGGTGGTTACAATATTTTCAGTTCTACTTCATCCCTTCCTAAGCCATTCAATTGAAAAGTACAGGATAAGTTGTTCTCTTCCTCATTTAAGGCCTACACACAAAAAAAGTTGACTCAAATCTAGAATGCATTATCACAAGACATATAAAAATCCAGGGTTGTACAGAAATTAAACATAAAACCAGTATTTTTACTTTCTTCTAGGTCTCAGGACAGTATTTAGCAAACAAAACAAGACAAAAATGTTATATCGAAATGACTTAGCACCAGTTCTATGATACAAAAAAATTTGCACATGCTGTATTCTGCAATTTATTTTTATGTCTGATTACTGAGCAGCAAATTGTTTCCATGCCTTAAAACTCTGCAAAGAAAAATTATCAAATGACAGAAGGAAGTGAGATTTTATTCAAAACCAGCATAGCTGCTTTCCATTACAAACCCCTAATGTTCTTTGTTTCAGTGGCATGAAACTAAAAAATAAGGAGGCAGTTTTTCATTGGAGAAGAATAATACCTAATTACTGAAAGTTGTTGACAAAATACAAGCTGTTCATAGTTTAAAAGGCTATTCTGGACAACAGTACTTTGAATATTAATAGTCGTTGCTAGTCCTTAGGAGAGAAGGCACTCGCCTGTGAGCGATTTTTTTCAGATCTGACAAGCCAAACGTCGTTTTGATGGTAGAGTTACTGGCTTGAAAGTGGAATTGAACACAAGAGAACCAACAAATCATTCCTTGGCTATCACCTTATTGATAATAAACGTGATCTGCTATGTTACATTCATTTCTGAATTTTTGCATGTACTAACATAGCTCTATTAAAATGTGATTAGAAGAGATCAATGAACTTCAGGTTCTTACTTCAGACAAGTGAGATTTTTTTGTAGCCCCTTCAGATACCAGGTTGTTAAGAGGCTGATAATGAGCGCACATCCGTGCCACATCATTCTGGGCAGCCACCACGATTGGCGGCTGGCATTCTACCTGGCTCTACCAGCTGGTACTTTTCTATAGAATATCAGATGAAGACTGTTTGAAATGGATCATGTCATATGAAAATGTTGCCTTCCACTGCTTCTGTGGATTAAAACCACCTTTTCCGGTTGCAGACAGTCTCTAATGTCATTGGTGTCTTCAATTGCCAGGTCAGGTATAGCTTTGTTGGGGGAAAAAAAAGTAATCTACTGCCCCTGAGGTCCTAAATCCAAAATAAGGCAGAATGAATCAGCCAAGCTTTCTATAGAACATGCGCTTGCACTAAGATGTAAGTCTTTTAAGAATCTATAAAATATCTCAATTTAAAAACATTTAAGAAGTCCAAAACCAGTAGGTAAAAAGATAAATTGCTTACGTTAAGAGTTTACAAATCCTACACAACATACAATCTTTCCCCAGCTAGAAAACTACAGACTTTCCCCTTGACTCTTCCTAACTCCATGGCATTATTGAGGGTTGAGGAGGCACTTGTTACTGTTTTATGAAAAGTCAGTTTGGAAATATTCAGTGACTTTTTACAAACTGATGTCACCCAACCCTGAGTGAAAGGATTACATAACCTAAAATGGAATACTGTCACGTCCTCTCTTCCCAAGTGCCATTATTGGTGCCCCAGGATCTTTTCAATATTTCCTTTGCAAACCCCACTTCTTATATCACTTCAATCCTGCTGCTTTTCTAGGATGGAAAGACATAGGTTAAAAAAAAACACTCTGCTTAATGGTCCCCTCTCCATTTAAACTTCAAAGGACAATCCGAGCCACTTTTAGATTCTTCTTCCAAGACTTTGTCTCTGAAAAGATAACTCTTTGAGTACTATCAACATAGTAATAAGATTAATTTCCTCCTGCTGTGTGCTGTTTAATGTCATGAAGAAGTCCATTTATATGTCCTAGTTGTCATCTCTCTTCTTTTATCTATAATTATTTCTAATTAAACTCAGGGAAATTTGTTGCTGCACGTGGTGTTTTGGACCAAATCAAAGAACATGTAAAAGGATCCTTATTCATTCACTGTTGTCCTCTTTGAAGATAGGTGATACTAAATGATGATGTTATGACAGCTAAGGAGCCATAGAGGGGCTATCTCAACCCTTCTCGATGTTAATCTGCTCCTTCACTGGCACCAAATTAAAGTTGCAGTGGAACTGTAAAAATGTCTGTCCTTGGATCAAGAAGCTTTGCAAGCATTGTTTTACCAAGCTTCAGCATCTGGATGTTTTGTGTTTCCAAAGCTTGCCAACACACCTGCAGTCATTTTGATCTATACTTTAAACTCTGGCAAGAGAAACAAGGTTTTGTATTTGACTCTGCTCAGGCTTTTAAATGCTGCTCTCTTGCTCTGTAGTTGCTAACTACATAGCTATGTTTGGTTTTAACTTTTCTTCTTGCATTATGTTTGTTGTAAATAAGGGTGTTCCTGATCTAAGTGGCCATTAAAACATTTGAAAACATAAAGAACTAGTGTAGTTGTTTCCTAAATAGCTTCCATACTCAACGTGCTCTTGACTGTTATGTCTAATATAATAATTATCAGGATCGAGCATGAAATCTTTAGAATTCTCATGCCTTTTATACTTTCTTGCATCCTGGTTACATTCTGACTTCCAAAGAGTCTCTCTTCTTTTGGGAAAATCACCCAAATAGAAAGCGTTAGCACTTTTTAATGATGTTACTGGCACATGAGATGGTTTATAGTTAACTTTCTGGTCACATGTATTACCACTAAACCTCCTCTTCTTTCTAGTGATGCTCTCTACTAGATTACTGGAACTGGGTTCATGGTAGTAGCCTTCATCAAACATCAGGTATTTGGGGGATAGTTTTTCCTTCTTTTTGCTGTTGTTCTTTTCATCTCTAATGAAACTGCTTTCACCCTCAAGCCATGAACATCTAAGTTCATACTTAGACCTCTTGCTTGGTGTCCTAAGCTTGTATTTAGAGTAGTTTTCCTCACCATCATGTTTCCACTCTGAATACAAGGTCTGCTGACTTGACCTAGGTTCTTGTTTGCAAGTGATGATTTCATCAGGGTCAAGAGGTCCTTCTTCTGAGGAGCTGTGATATGTGGCCACAGATCTCTCCTCCTCCTCTTTGTTTACACTAAGGATTTCACTGAAGCATTCAGAATCACTACTAATTTCCTCTAAGAAATCTGTCAACTGCAAATCTAAGTCTACAGACCTATAGGGTGAAGATACTTGGCTTTTCCTTGTAGATTTGGAATCTTCAATATGGTAAGTGTGAGACTTTTCTAACTGATAGCTGTGTCCATCAGCTGGGGACAGCTGATCACCAGCTTTACCAGCTGTATCCTTGCAATGGTTGTTAAGTCCATTATTAGTACATTCGTTGGCATAATCCACTTTTACACTCTTTTGTGGTTTATGCTCAGGATCCTGAGTACAAATCTTTGACCAGTAATCATCTTCTTCAACTTGTTCTCTCCTTTCCAGGTTTTGCATTTGGCTCAAATTGGTTGAGTAATGCCTGCGCTTTCTCAAATTAATCTGAAATCCATTTCCTTTAGCATGGACATCCCTCTGCCACTGACACTTGCCTGTTACATGACTTGGTTCTAGATAGATACGGGCATATTTTGGAGTTTGATAATAGTTTAATAGATAGTCAATAAATTCATCTGTTTCATAGATCTTATGTTTCCTTTCCTGGTCTCTCTCAGGTAATGTAGAAGAATAGGATTTATTAGAACTGTGGTGGTCTTCTTTCTCAAGAGATTGACCTTGAATCATTGCAATCTGCAAGGAATTCTGGTCAAAACCCGAACTGTGGTTGTATCCATCAGTTAATAATTCTCCAGTTCTCTGTTTTGTAGCTGAGTATCTCAATTTTTTTTTCCCAAGGCGGTGGGAAGATTTATGTAAGTGAGCCCCTGTTCTTTTCTTCATTTTTTGTTTCCGTTTATTTTCTGACTTGGCAACCTGATCTTTTGGCATTTCCTCTTGATTTTGAAGATGCTGAGTGTTTAACTCGTCTTCCTCCAGAGTTCCCAATGTGTTTCCTGGAGCATGAGTAGCTTTGGGGCCTGTAACGTTGACCTCCTGTGGGTTAAACTGACTGGATCCCTTCAAAGAAAAAGGTTAAAAAACCTCATGTGAAAAACTGAACATTAAAAAATTCCAGAGAAAATTGGGCTTTCTGACATTGTTCTGAAGGGACTTCTAATACCTGGGATAGATCTAAACTGGGAATAATATTGCACTGAGGAAATAGAAGGCACAAAATGAAATGTCTTAGTCTAATATGAGCTGCTTTTACTAGGTCTGAGCTGATGCTTAGGTCTGAAGGCAGCACACTTTACATGGCCTTCAAAGCACATGGTTCTTTTTTTTATTTGT
The DNA here is from genome assembly GCF_020740605.2 of Lemur catta. NCBI lineage: Eukaryota > Metazoa > Chordata > Mammalia > Primates > Lemuridae > Lemur > Lemur catta. The sequence continues at coordinate 20,683,770 of NC_059155.1, forward strand.
TCAAAGATTGATGAGCCTCCTGTTCCAGGTATTGTGCTAGAAGCTGGAGATACAATGAGGAATAAGAAATGCTCTCTATAGCCCTTCCAGAAAATCCTAGCACAGGAAAAGACTGAGAGATGAAATGTGTATCTAAAAAGGTCAACTGGCTTAAAAGCTAAACTGTCTTTCTATTTCTTATGCCAGCCTCTTACTATGGATTGCAGGCGGGGATGTCTCTGGGTTGCTCTGCCTTGTCCTTCCTCAGTAAGAAGCAAGACAACAAGTAGCAAATGTGGCCGTGACCATAGTTCTATCTGTGGTTGTGTACGTGGTGCTATCTGCTCTGTACAACCACAGAGCAGGTCAAAGGGGCAGCCCACAGGCTGGAGGGTTTGTGGTGTGCACCCGCTGACACCTGACACACACCAGAGCGCAGTGCCTACCCCATTACCTGGGATTGGAACTTGGGGACTGCATAATCAGTATAAGTATTAGTGGGGCCAAGAATCAGACACATACATTGAAAAAGAAATTCTTTAGCAGTCACCCTCAGCAGTTATTACAGTAAACTAAAAAAGATCCAGCTAGCCTTATTATAAGTGTAAATAAATGTGAGATTTTTCTGATCCTGATTTCACTAAGTTTGACAGTCCACACTAATGAGAAAGAGGTCAAGGCTGCAAATACACATAAAATTAACTCTGTTTAATCCTAATGGCATTTATTATTCATATTTATAAACACTGAATATGGATTTTTAAGTTACATTTTGGGAGCCTTTCTGGCTTTTAATCCAGGACTTCTGCTGACTCTGGCAATCCTTACATACTCAGAAAGGAGAAGAAACACCTTCCAAAACTGAAACTGCAAGCAAAACAATTTTTCTGTGAGGTAAGAAATTCTTGATCAAATACTTTAAGACTAGACTAACATGAGCTTGCTACAAGGCTCAAGGCTCTTCCGTCTCATCCAAACCTGTTGCAGATGAATGGACAAGTAAAGTTAATAGAAGACTACAAACCTAACACCCACAGCATCCACTGCTTTCCCCTAGCATTTTTTTGTTACATCTATTAGGAACTTGGAAAAATAGATAAACTACCTAAATTGCTCCGGGGACTACCATCCTGAAGTTTAGAAACACAAAGTGTGTGTGTGTGTGTGTGTGTGTGTGTGTGTGTGTGTGTATGTTAGATGGCAGGGTTGGGACACAATCCCTTTTGTAAATCCACTATTGGGGTTGACAGAGATCAGCCTATTTAAAAAACCCCAATGGATATGAGTCTTCCATGGAGTCATTTTCCAGTAGGCCCCTGCTTAAATGCAACGGTAATGTTTCGGAAAGGTCAGTATCTACCCAAATGGAAGAACAATTGGGAAATAGCCTTACTGCAATTTTCCTCAGGAGTACCCGTAGCAAGCGAAGGGCCTCAACCCGCCTCTGAGCCAGCAGGTACTTCCGCTCCTCCCACTCCTCTGAAGAGTCCGGCTCCTGTGGTTCCTCAGTTTTGGCTTTGTCCTTCTGTTTCCTTTGCCGGTGTCTGTCCCTTTCCTTCAGAGCTCGCTTCCTGACCCTGGCCTTCTTCCTCTTTTCCTGGGCCTTCCTCTCCTCGTCTTTTCTTCTTCTGGACAATGATTAAGATGAAACTATTCAGAAGGTATTTATTAGGCATTGGATCTCCTCTCTCCTTCCCCCTGCCAGGGGAGGACAGATCGGCTAGTTTCCAGGAATCTGTCACTGCTAACCCCAGGGCCTGGCATAGGCAACTTATGCTAAACAACAACACTGTTAAGCATCAGTTAAGGGAGAAAGACACATCGTTGTGTTAGTCAAACAGAAGCCTGTGAAGGAGACCTTATGCAGAGCTAGAGCATCAAAAAAAGAAGTCTACAGAATGCAAAGGAGGGACCTCTAGCTCTCATTTTATCAAACCACTGGCAAGGACTACAGGACTCAGCTTTCACAGTGATGACCCATTTTTCTTGTGAACAAAACCTTCTGTGAGTTGGTTTCACACAGGCAAATAAAGATGAATCAAGGCACTCAGAAAATCTTCAGGGCGAGAACCGGTCTTTGGCACATAATCACACAGCATACCATCAGAAAAACATGCTGGCTTACAAGAATATGGGCATTTTTTTACAGCTATTTTCTGAAAATTAAAACTATTTCAGTTAGGCCCTTATGGAAATGTGGGGAAGGGGAAAGAAGGCACAATTATCAGAGTCAGAACTTAGCCAAAACTCAGAAGATGATCTAAACTGGATGATCAGCCTAGAATTTGGGGGGGGGGGAATAGTTTCTTTACTGGGCTCAAGCTCTGGCCAAATTTTGCAGATATAGCCTCAAGTACTCCTATCACCTCACCAGCCAAAAAAGTGAGGACACATCGAAGGGTATTCCTTATCCCATTTTCTGAATGTCTACAATTTACATGAAAGATTGGAAGAATAAATATGCATGAGGTGGGGCCAAGAGGTAAAACTGGTTTTCAGAGCCCCACAGTTCTGGCCCATCTGTACCTTCTTGGCAAACTTTTGGCAATCCAATAGACCCTTCTAGGCCCCAAACCCTAAATTGGGAAACAATGATAAGCTCAAAGAAATAAATATGGAGGCTCCTTACATTCACAAAGAATTTAAGTGAACGAGAAAAATGGTCCCAACAAATCCATGCCTTCTTGCCTATGGGTTAGTTTGATTATTGACTTTTATAGAAGAAGCTCTTTTCCAGACTTAATCTTTTAAAATTTTAAATTGGTATGCTAGGTAATATTGACAAATTTTAGGTAAGTTGGTAAAATTTTTAATTTGGTAGGCTAGGGTTTTCAGTGTAAAAGTTCCTGGTCCTTTTTTTTTAAAATAATCATTTCTTTCCAGACATCTTAATCTGTTTAGTTCCATTATTCCTCATTATTTGTTCTCCCTGACATATATATTTTATTGTCTCCCTCTGTCACCCAGGCTAGATCACAGTGGCATGATCACAGCTCACCACAGCTTCAAACTCCTCGGCTCATCTGATTCTTCCGCCTCGGCCTCCTGAGTAGCTGAGACTATAGTTGCGAGCCACCACGCCTGGCTAGACAAACATAATTTTTGAAGTCTCTTGTTTTCAACTGTTAGTCATTTTGGTTTTGTTACAGGACAGTTGAAAGACCGTAGCCTTCAGTGGAGTTTTCCAATCTGCGCCAAATCCTGCCCCCAACTCAATGTTATCTATCAAGTCTAGCCATTCACCCAAAGGCATTACTCCATAAATCAAAAGGAAAAAAACCTCCTTCACTAAAGTTGGTCTACATACCTTTCAGCTACTTCCTCTTCTCTTTTCTTTTCCTTTTTCCTTTCTTCTTCCAACTCTTGTAATTTTAGCCTTTCCTGATTTCTTTTCCTTATAGCTCCTTCACTGAAGTGTTTAGTTGTATCAAACATAACCTGCCTCAAAAAAATGCAAAGTTTCATTAGAAGAGTTTTCTAGCCTGCTGGGTATGTCCCAGGCCAAACAGATAAAACTAAGATGGTACAAGTATATTCAAAATGTGCTCTCTGCATCCTGGTAGCCATGCTGTTTCACTGCTTCTTAGCTGCTAGCTGAATAGTGCTTGTGAGCTCTGGGATTTTCTGTGGCAGAACCTTTGAATAAGTATATCAAATCATCACCTTAACTTTATGCAATTTATTTATCAATCATACCTCAATACAGCTATTTTAAAAACCCTTGAGGAGCTTACTTTACATATGGTCTAGCATCACAGCGCCATTATAGGCACAGGCTGAGAAATGCAAGTATATTACCTCTGGTTTGTTATAAAGATCAACTGAGTTAATGTATTTTTTTTAGTCACCAGAGACAAAAATGGTAAAAAGGTGTGTGTTGAGAGGGGGGAGCCAAAATGCAAGAAAACTGACCTAATGAGATATAATGTTTGACTATTGTGATTAATAAACTTTTAAAATCTTGAGATACAGTGAAAGTCAGATTGAGGCACTGCAAAATAGATTTGCTTAAAAAATAAAAGGAGGCGGAAGTAGCTATTTCCATATGGATAACAACGGTAAACAACAAATTCATGATCATGGTTAGCTTTGAGGTGAGGGAGGGTAATGTGATTGATGATGGGTACATGCAGGGGGAGTGGTCTCTCATTTACTGGTAATGTTTTATTTTTAAGCTGAGTACTGGTATATGGGTGGTCATTATAGTATTTGCTATATCTTTTGTCTCACTGAATAGCTCATAATTTAAATATAATCATTTTAACATAAGTAGCTATACACACACATACATACGTGTGTATGCGCACACACACACACACACACACACACACACACACACACACACACACACACTTATACACTGGAAGATGAAAGTCCAAACTCATGCTAAAGACTGATTTAGAGAAAAAGGAGGGCTTAGTCACATCTTTTCCACTGCTGGGTTAAGACCTCAAGAGGGAGCTGACCCAAGCATGCAGACATCAATGAGGTGACATGACTGGATAGACAGGCTAATTTTGAAAGAAAAAGATCCAAGTTTTTAGGATTATGTTTTAGTAGTTTACCTGACAGACATCCTGAAAATATAAGTTGTGACCCCAGGAGTAGAGAGGCAATAAAGTGCTTTCTATGTGGTTTCAAACTGTATGTATTCCTTTCTCTCTCAGCAACTTGTCAAATATAATAAGCACATGAGCTAATTTCATAGGGGCCATGACGAATCCTTTAATGCCCTCGAGAAGTTGGGACAGAGCCCCAGATTATAACTACCATCACTTTAAAATCACAGCTGGCAACATGCCTGATAGCACAAGAATTGAGCGTTCAAATCAGGATTATTTTTCTCCGTAAACATTTTATCAAGGACAACACAAGTCTTTACACTAGCAATTGATCAGAGCCTGGTAGGGTCCACGGAAATTTATTCTAAATGCTCCCTTCCAGCTTTTACTAAGGATCACCTGAACAGTAGAAAATAAAAGAAACTCTAGCTACTTCTTACCTTAATGTTACATGCCAGAGCTTTCCCATCATCTCCTTTAAGCATCAGCTTCATTCCTCGAAGGGACTCCATGGCTTTTACAAAGTCAGTTGACTCTTGGTACTGTATGAAGGCCTCGAATGTCTGCAAGCCAAAGCTGAAACCCCCAAAGCTCCCACCAGTCATCACTTCTCTGTAGGGGTCAAGCATAGGGATATCTACATTCTTGATCTTCCCAAAACTTTCAAAAACTACCCGAAGGATCTCTTCACACGGCTTCTCCCCACTGGAGCCTTTAGGTGCAAACCATTTACAGGGCAAGCCTTCAAAATATATTGAATCTGGGCTTTTATCCTGGTTCTGCTCTTCGGCCTCATCACTCAACGAGGCCTCTCTTTCCTTGGGGAAGTGTTCCCACTCTCCCTGGGCATCTGTGGCCACTACTTTTAAGTCTGTTTTCAAACCATTTAGCTTGATGATCTTGCCATGTAACTTTGCCTTCAGGATCTGAACCAAACTTCGGTTTTCAGCCTCACCCTCAAATCGGATGAAGTCTCTCGTGCTCTTGGAGAGCCGAACTGTGGTGAACTGGTCTGGGCAAATCAGGCTCTTTAGCTGGTCAAGAACTTCCCAGTTAGAGAAGGGCCTCACAGGTTCTAGACTCTCTGGGAGCAACACGTTGATCATCAATTTTGCTATAGGCTTGAGGTAGAGGTGCTGAGCTGCACAGAGCTCTGTTGCCTCCGAGTTATCATATACCACTGTGACTGTCATGGTGTCCTCAGACCACCTTACAGGGCAAAAGAGAAAATTTTGATATAAATGGAGCAATATACATATTTGGATTGTGAAATGGTGCTAGTATCACTGGACTTAGGTCAAAACTGACAGGGAAAAGTATACTATGGGTAGAATTAATATCTTACAACTCCTGGATCTAAGTGATTACAGCAGGGTTGCAGAACACAAGGTTAATACAAAAAAGTAAACAGCTGTCCTATATACCAACAACGGACAAGTAGAATTTGAAATTTAAAACTCAATACCATTTACATTAACACACAAAATAATGACATACTTAAAAATATAATAAAATATGTACAAAGTCTATATAAGGAATACTATAAAATTTTGATGAAAGATATCAAAGATGAACTAAACAAGTGGTCCATGAATAAGAAGACTCAAGATGTCAGTTCTTCCCAACTTGATCTATAGATTCAAAGCGATCCCAATCAAAATCTCAGCAAGTTATTTTGTGGATATTGACAAACTGATTCTAAAGTTTATATGAAGAGGCAAAAGACCCAGGATAACCAACTCAATATTGAAGGAGAAGAACAGAGTTGGAGGATTGACACTATCCAACCTAAGACTTACTGTAAAGTTACAGTAATCAAGACAGTGTGGTATTGGTAAAAGAATAGACAAATAGAGCAATGGAACAGAATAGAGTGCCCAGAAATAGACCCACATAAATATAATCAACTGATCTTTGAAAAAATGAGCAAAGACAATGAAATGGAGCAAAAACAGTCTTTCAACAAATGGTTTTGGAACAACTGCACATCCACATGACCTTGGGTATGGTGATGACTTTTTAGATGTAACACGAAAGTCATGATCCATAAAAGAAATAACTGACAAGGCTAACTTCGCTAAAATTTAGAACTTCTGAGAGTTGAGTCCAACCTCTTTCCCCTGCTGCAATAACCCATTGCAGTGGTCCCTGTACCTATCTCCATGGCTCTCTTTGAATAAAGTCTGTCTTACCATCTTAAAAATAAATAAATCAATAAATAAAACTTCCACTCTGCAAAAGACACTGTCAAGAGAATGAAGACAAGCCACAGACTGGGAGAAAATATTTGCAAAAGACATGTCAGATAAAGGACTGTTATCCAAAATATACAAAGAACTCTTAAAACTCAATAATAAGAATACAATCTGATTTTAAAATGGGCCAAAGCCTAACAGATACCTCCCCAAAGAAGATATACAGATGGCAAAAAGCATATGAAAAGATGCTCCACATCATATGTCATCAGGGAAATAAAAATTAAAACAACAATGAGATACCACCATATACCTTACTAGATTGGCCAAAATCTGGAACACTGACCACACCAAATGCTAGTGAGGATGTAGTACAACAGAAAGTCTCATTCATTGCTGGTGGGAATGCAAGATGGTACAGACACACTGGAAGATAATTTGGAGGTTTCTTATAAAACTCTTGTAAGAAACTCTTGGCATACAATCTAGCAATAAGATTCCTTAGTGTTTCCCCAAAGGAACTGAAAATTTATGTCCATATAAAAACCTGCACAAAATGTTTATAGCAGCTTTATTCATAATTACCAAAACCCAGAAGCAACCAAGATGTTCTTCAGTAGGTGAGTGGACAGATAAAGTGTGGTACATCCAGACAATGGAATATTATTCAGAGCAAAAAAGAAATGAGCTATCAAGCCATTAAAAGACATGGAGGAGACTTAAGTGCATATTACTAAGTGAAAGAATCCAGTCTGAAAAAGGTTACATACTATGTGATTCCAAGTATATGACATTCTGGGAAAGGAAAAACTATGGAGACAGTAAAAAGATCAGTGGTTGCCAAGGGTTACAGGGGTTGAGCACCGGGGATTTTTAGGGCAGTGAAACTATTCTGTATGATACCATTAATATAATGGTGAATACATGTCATCCATTACACATTTGTCCAAACCCATAGAATGTTCAATATCAAGAATGAATCCTAATGTAAACTATGGATTTCGAGTGATGATGATGTGTTGATGTAGGTTCATTGATTGTAACAAATGTACCACTCTGCTGGGGAATGTTGATAATGGGGGGAAGGCTGTACATGTGTCCGGGCAGGGGGTATATGGGAATGCTCTGTACCTTCTGCTCAATTTTCCTGTGAACCTAAAACTTCTCTGAAAAAAAAGTCTGTTAAAATAATAATATCTAACATTTATTTAATAGTATTTGTTTAACATGTTTTAGAGTTTTCAAAAAGCTTCCTTATACTATGTCTCAGTTTCCTTAACCACAAAAATAGATAGAATAGGATTTGAGGGAGGATTAAATGAGCACAGGTGAAATCCTTAGAATAGATCTTGGAACACAGGAAGTTCTCAATAAACATAAGCTATGAATATTATTTATTAGTAGTACTAGTCTTACTTTATTTCACTTGATTCATAAAATAACCTGTGAGTATGTATTTTCATGCCTGTTTTACAATGGCAAAATCAGACAGATTCAGGAAAATTAAAAGACTTGCCCATACGTGGAGACTCCAAGATTCCAAATCCCTAATATATTGTACAATTGATCTCAAATGTAAAGTCTCATCAAAACCTCCTGGGGATGGTATAGAAACAGGGCAAGGGTGGCACATGAATGTGCACCCAACTGATAGTTCTAGCCCATGTACCTGATTTAGCATCCTTTGTCCAGGTTGGTTTCCAAGTCTTAAATGAACATATCTACTCTTATTCTTCCAGTGTATTGACTTTAACTAAATTTATCTCTAAGTTCAAGTGAAGAGGATTCTAATGAGTGGCAAAGTGAATTTGGCCTCTACTTTGGGACTGGAAAAACCCCCAAACATGAGTGCTTGCTGGAATTTCATATTAACAAACTCTTTGAAGCTGTCCCAAGGTGAATAAGATCACTAATGCTGGGAATTAGAGATGTAAGCTTCTATTTGCGTACTTCAAATAGCACTTCCCAATGAAAGAGTTTTTTCTGAGTGGATATATTCAGAATATGTCACCCAAATTTCTCATTAATATCAACTTCAGGGAGATTCACACCCAAACATATATGGCCAGATGATGGAGATTCTAACACAAAATTACTACTAAATCTTGGTTAACTTTATAGGTACAGAATTCTTTAATAACTATCCCTAAATGACAATTCAAGTCAACTTCCTTTAGGAGACAAGGTAGGCTGATTTTATAAAAGGTCATCAAAAACAGTATCTAAGATATTAGGTTCTAGATAGAAGCCTTTATGATAGCAACACTTAAATGGGATGATATGAGGAAAAAAACATGTTTTCTTTCTCCTAAAGCATTATCTAAATAGCAAAATGAAAAAAATCCAGTTAGTTTGCTGCCATTTGCAATGAGTCAACATTAAGCTCTATTAGGAGAAAAATTAATTTGATACTTTAATTAAGATATGCTGAACTCCAAAATTTATTTATAGCCAGCAGGTATTTATTTATACAACCTAATTTAAAGCAATAGCTTTTAAAAAACATTTCAGAAAAAATACACCCAAAATAAAGTTAGTCTCTTCGAGGGTTTGTCAAGCTCTCCATTATTCCAGTGATACTGCCTTTGTTTTAAACATTGTAAAAGGCTTCTCTTGGATTGATTTCAAAGTTTGGGCTATATTCTTTTAAATAGCCTTGATGGAGATCAATTTCTAAATTCTTTATCATGGATTTGACATTTAGAAATCATCAAAATTTATCTAGAATCAAGAATGCTGGATAAAATGAATGACTATAAAGAACAAACTAATTGTCCCAAGAAGACCCAATTGTTTTTGAAAATAAAAAAAAAAAAATTGGCAGGGCGCGGTGGCTCATGCCTGTAATCCTAGCACTCTGGGAGGCCGAGGCGGGAGGATGGCTCGAGGTCAGGAGTTCAAGACCAGCCTGAGCAAGAGCAAGACCCTGTCTCTACTAAAAATAGAAAGGAATTAGCTGGACAACTAAAAATATACAGAAAAAATTAGCTGGGCATGGTGGCACATGCCTGTAGTCCCAGTGACTTGGGAGGCTGAGGCAGAAGGATTGCTTGAGCCCAGGAGTTTGAGGTTGCTGTGAGCTAGGCTGACGCCACGGCACTCTAGCCTGGGCAACAGAGTGAGACTCTGTCTCAAAAAAAAAAAAAAGGAATTAAAAAAATAATGGGCTCCTTTAAATCCTCACAACTCAATTTCCAGTTCCCAAGGACAATGACAATAAACTGAGAAATTTGTTCTTGTCATATCTTCCACAGTTATTCATGGGCTTTAGCTCTTAAAATGAAATGTCTATGAATATTTCATCTTAAATTATTCTCCCAGAACAGAAGGATAATTTTCAAATATTATTTTCAAAAAATATTGAAGACCTAGTATGTACCAGGTAGTAGGTTTTTTATATATATCACAGCTTCAATGCTACAGCAATGTCATTAGCAACTGTGCCAGGTCACTAAAAATTAACTAGCATAGTGCCTGACACATAGTAGCACAACAATCAACTCCTGGTTGTGATGCTTCTTCCTTAAGGAGACTTTGGGTCAAAACCTAATGGAAAATAAGGAAGGAGGAGGAGGAAGAGGAGGAGGAGGAGGAGGAGGAGGAGGAGAAGAGAAGGAGGGCGGCAGGAAGGGTGGAAGGGAGAGAGTGGGTGGGTAGATATGTATTTACTGACAAGGAAGGATGCCCAAGATACTTTTTAGAAAAAATAAATAAAAGGCAAGTTGAAGAATAATAATATACAATATGATATTGTTTTTGTTAAATTCATATAATAAAGTCATAAAAGTAATATAAACAAACACACATGGCTATGCACACACACATATATACTCAGGAAAGAGGTATATCAAATTGTTAACAATATTTCCCCTGGGAAATGGACTGAGACTATAGGAAAGGAATGGACTTTCTCTCTTTATTTTGTACATTTGTTATTGCTTCAATTTTTGAATGTTTACAATAAGCATGTGTTAATTTTGTATTCCAATCTTTTTAATTAAAAAGAGGAAGTTCAGATGATAATAACAAGCTATTAAAAGGGAGCAATTTTGGCCAGGCATGGTGGCTCATGCCTGTAATCCCAGCACTTTGGGAAGCTGAGGCGGGAGGATCACCTGAGGCCAGGAGTTTGAGACCAGCCTGGGCAACATAGCAAGACCCAATCTCTACAAAAAAATTTTAAAAAATAATTTTAAAAGGGAGTAATTTACAACTACTGACACAACACTTGTCCAGAAAAGAGTCAAAACAGATTAATACAAGAGCAACTCCCTTCCCCCACCAGATACCCCTCTATCTACTATCCCTGTAAATGCCTATAGGCATTTGAACCTGTAATCAAAGTTGTGTGAGTCACAACTGAAGCCTGGCAGATAGGAATAGGACTTTGAATGACAAAGGCTCACTTGGCAACTGCAATATTAGCTATACCATAGGCTGCAGAACTTATTTTTAAGAACTACTTTATTGATTCATAATTAATATACAATAAACTACACATTTCATATGTATCAAACTGCACATTTATCAAAAGTACATGTTTTTATAAGTTCTGACATATATACACACACCTATGAAACCACCACTACAATCAAGATAGTGAAAATATCCATCATCCCCCGAAGTTTCTTTGTGCCCCTTTATAATCCTTCCCCCACCCTCAGCAACCACTGATCTGGCTGCAGAATGTTTACATCATAACTGATGTGTAACATAGCAAAAGCAGATAGATGTTTCTGGAAAATGCTCATCTAATACACAACTTTAACAGGTGCTTGACTCTAAATCAGAATACTTTCTCAGTTCCAAGCTTAAATGTACCAATCCTTGAATCTAGTTAAAGCTGTATAGGGCCCTACTTTGCTCTTAAAAATAGTTCTAAAGGTCAGGCGAGATGGATTACGTCTGTAATCCTAGCACTCTGGGAGGCTGAGGCAGGAAGATCCCTTGAGGTCAGGAGTTTGAGACCAGCCTGGGCAAGAGTGAGACCCCATCTCTAAAAAAAATGTAGAAAAAATTAGCCATGTGTGGTGGCACATGCCTGTAGTCCCGGCTACTTGGGAGGCTGAGGCAGGAGGATTGCTAGAGCCCAGGAGTTTGAGGTTGCAGTGAGCTATGATGATGCCACTGTACTCTAGCCAGGGTGACACAGCAAGACCCTGTCTCAAAAAAAAAAAAAAAAGGCCTAAAAACTTTGTGCTTTTCTCCCTACATAATCTCTGTTTTTAACCTTGATTAAACCAAATAAACATATTCAAATATAATTTTTTAATCATGTATTGTATTATAGATGTGTATTTTATGCATATTTATATATTAATCAAAATATATCTACCAAAACAGGTGGAATCACTAAGATCAAGTTATTAGGCTATGACTTAAAACTGATTCTTTAGAACAACCTAATTTGTCCTCTTATTTCCCTTTTAATAAGCCTGTGCTTCAATTGACAGTAATGGTAGAATTCATTAACAATTTTCCCATCATTTTCACCAATCACTGTCATATGCATAGATTAATTTATTCAATAAAGGTTGAAGAGCCTAGTATAAACCAAGCTCTGATGGCAAGAAATGCCATAATTATGACCTCCATAAGTTATCAAAAAGTCAAATTTTAATAAAGATTTTCAACTATTCCCACATGCTATTGTGTTCCACCATGACCTTCCCGATCCCGCCACCCATATGTGCACATCTTTCTTCCAGCCTGTGAATAAAAGTAACACTGAGATGACTTATTCTTTAACATCTTTGCACAGGCAAATGGTAGCTCCTCTAACCTTAAAAAAACTATAGTTATTCAGTAATGTTTATACAGTGTGCATTCTAGCAGTATCTTGTATACAGAGCTTTTCTAAAACATTTCACTCAACATGCTCCCAATGCCAGAACATTTCTAGGGGATTCTCTTAGGACAGAACATAACTGCTTTCTCTAGTCATGTGGCCACCTCATCTTCCTTGCCTCTATACCTAGTAGTAGAACTGCCCAAATAACAGTAGAATAAGAGAATAGAGAAAAGGAAACAGACTGCAGATGTTCTCATAGGCCTAAAATGGTTGTTTTAACCTGCAGTGAAACCTCAATAAATTCTGCACGGTCTGTCTCCAAAGTCATTCCAATACCTTCTCTCATTTCAGAAGATACTAGAGAGATTCATCTGACATATCTCATGTTTTTTAAATCAGAAATATAACTTGGAAACTTTAAAATCACTCCAGTCATAAGCAACTTATCCATCCATTCATTCTCTCTTGCTCTTTCTCACTCTCATAAATATTTTCTGTCAGAGTGTTAGCAAGGCCATTTGAATGAGGCACATTTTCTCAAAAAACAGTGGAAAAAATTGGACCATCTGTGCAACTCAATATACTCTTTCTTTTTTTTAATTTCAGAATATGATGGGGGTACAAACATTTTGGTTACATACAATGCCTTTGCCTTGCAAAGTAGCTCCTCAATGCCTTTCTTTTTTTCCAGGCTTTTGAAGCTTAAAGTTAGTCATTTTGAAAGCATTTAAGATGTATAAAATTATATCAAAATATTTATGGAAGTAGCAGGGCAACCAAAGTTTATTTAGGTCAAATCAACCTAGCCAATTTCCATTTTTCTGGCTAGTATAGAATCCCAGTAATCTTGACCAAATAGACATACTCCATGGCTCTTCAGTCAAGATGCCATGGATGGACATTTAAGTATTCTGACATGTCAGTAATCCAAACAACACTTTTTTTCTTTTGAGACAGGGTCTCACTCTGTTACCCAGGCTAGAGTACAGTGGCATCATCATAGCTCACTGCAACCTCAAACTCCTGGGCTCAAGCGATCCTCTTGCCTTAGCCTCTGAGTAGCTGGGACTATGGGCACATGCCACCACACCCAGCTAATTTTGTTATTTTTTATAGAGACGGGGTCTCGCTCGTGCTCAGGCTGGTCTCAAACTCCTGGCCGCAAGCAGTCCTCCCACCTTGGCCTTCCAGAGTGCTAATATTACAGGTGTGAGCCACAGCACCCAGCCTCAAACAACATTTTTTAAACTGAGGCTGACCATATATACATTCTGATCTTGAATAAATTAAAAATCTCATCTTTAAAATAAATGACACTCAGTTTTGCAATAATAGGAATATGGCCACCATGTGACCCTCCAAATGACTAAATTCCCACATTAAGATGGTCTGAAAGGGTTTACTGGGACACTGGGGGCTTTCTACACAGAAAGAGAGGGACTTTTGGAGATCCACAGCAATTCAGCAACAATAAATATGCAACAACAAAATATCAGAGTCCTACTGAGAGGGTATCTCTTCTACCACCACTCAGAGAAAACCAGCTCTAAGGTAAAGTTTAGTGTGGGGAATTTTGATCCTGAAATGCAGCAAGCTGGATTCATGTTAATTCATCTCTTTGGGCAACTTAATTTCCTGTTTTCTTTTCCTTACATTAGAAGATCATCTTAATGTTTCCTTTATGTGATAATGTTTGTGAAAGCAAAGTGTTTTGAATGTATCTGTGGCTAACAGAAAATAAATTAACCTGAAGAAAGGTTTGTGTTGGCCTTTCTGTGCAAATGCATTCACTTAAGTCTGTAAGCTAGTGTCTATCATTCCATGATAAAAAGGAAAGGAGCTATTTTTTAAAATATGCACAGAGCAGTTAGCAGACCCCTCTGACCAGTCTTTTGGTATTTTGCTCCTTCTTCGGCACCAGGAATATTTTTCTTGAAGAACACCTCTCTCCAGCCACCTCCACTCAGGAATGCTGCTTTATACCTTGGATTAATTGACCCTAATGCTACTAAAGACGACTTACTGCTTTCTCTTCTTCACACGAAAAAATAAAAAAAAAGCTATCAGGGATTTAAAGGAACATAGCTGAGTTTCTTCCATACTTTCCATACTTCCACACTCACTGAATAATCAGAGTATTATGTGCGGGAAATGCATATCATGAAGTCACCAGCGTTTTGCATCTCAGTTTTATCGTCACAATCTGAAAATTACCAGCAAAATTCCTGCCCACCAGTCGCCACCTACAGGGGAAAAGCCACCTTCGCATGGCATCGTGCTTGGTGCTACTGAAGTTTCTGAGAGCAGCAGTATTTCCCAACTTTTTAAAAAATCCCAAGGTAAATTTATTTGAATACAAGTCCCACAGAATAGGATATTACCCAATACCTTATGCCAAAAATGCGATCAAGGGAAGAAAGATTGGAGAAGCCACAATTCACGTGAACTCTTCATGGTGGACTACTGTGTTGTAGCATCCTAACCAGGGAACACTCTGCCAGAGAGAAACAGGTACAAAGTCAAAAGCAGATGAAATGGTTCAAGAAAAGCAAGACAACTGTATATTTACAATTTCCCGCATGAGCAGCATGTGAGATTTACACAGTTGTACTTACATACCATCATGATTTGGTTTCTGCACCTGTTTTATTAACAACTCCAGATATTGATATGCTCAACCCACTTCTCATTTTTTCATGCCTATAGGGAGTTTCTGTAGAAATTCTGTACACTTCCAATGTATCAATAAAAAATAAAGATTATTGAAAAACAAATTCTATATAGAGAAAAATTCTATAGACACTCTATAGAGAATTAGTGTATATTTGGTTAGATATTCCCCTCTTTATAGGGATTTGTGTTTTCTAATTTTGCTTGAAAGAGCACTATCCTTCCCAAAAGAGTATCACTGCTATTCCTCGCTACTACTACCGTGAAAAAGAGCACTACCATGAAAATCTTTGTACAAATCTTCTATTTAAAATTATTTCTTCAAAATATGTTTATATGGTTTATTACATATTATCAAATTGTTATCCTGAAAGATTAAGTCAATTTATTAAGCCATCAGCTGAATTAATATCTGATTTCCTTGCAGCCCTGCACACATTGGATCATTACCATTTTTATTTCTGCTACCTTTATTAGCACATAATGGCAACTTAAAGCAGCTATAATTTGCATTTAATTTTATGTAGGCTGAAGCTCCATCCAACCCTTATATTGATATTCAGCTGCCTATTCAATGTCTCCAGGTGAATGCTTCATTGGCCTCTCAACCTAACAAGTGCACCAGAGTTTTTAATTTCCTTCCCCCAAACCTGTCCTCCAACTCAAACTTGCTCCCCTCCACCCAGTGAATCCCATCTCCCTAAATAGTGTCACCCTCCCCCCAGCGGCACAGGCTTAAAACCTAGGAGTTATTCCTCCCTTCCTCTCAGATCCAATCCTTCCAGAAGTCCTTTTGACTCCACCTTACCACACATTCCAAGCCCATCTCTATCTTCACTGCTACCCCCCAGCTCCAGGCCACCGTCGTCTCTCACCTGGATTATTGCAACAGCCTCCTAACTTTCTTTTCTTCCATCCTTGCCCCCAGAGTCTATGCTACACAACAGCCAAAGTGACTTTTTTTAAAAAAGCCCCAAAAACCCTCAAGTCACATCATGTCACTCCTCTGTTCAAAACCCTCCAGTGGCTTCCCATCATGATTTGAATGAAATTCAAACTGCTTACCCTCAAAATATGGCCCCTGCCCACCTCTTTCAACTCACTTTGTACCCTTCTCCCTTACCGCCCTCATTCTCTCCATCCCAGTCCGTCTGGCCTTCTGCTGTCCCTCAAATGCATCAGGTCCGCCCCTCAGGGCCTTTGCACTTGTGGTTTCTTCTGCCCGAAGTGCTCTCCCCTGAGATCTTCTCATGGCTGGCTCCTTCTCCTTGTTCCAATTTGACTTGAATGTCACCTCCTCAGAGAAGCTTTCCCTGAACAGTCTCTGAACTAGCACTGCTCCCATCTCTGACACTTGGTAACATAACACCCCATTTTATTTTCAGTGTAACATTGAAACCATCTAATCAGCATATGTATTTGCTAACCTGTTTTTTATCCACAAGTTCAGGGACTGCATCTGTCTGGTTCACCATTATATTTTCAGAACCTAGAACAGTGTCTGGCACATAGTAGGAACTAAATAATGCTAAATCTGACCTAAAACAGAGACTTTGCTCAACAACTACATTTAAAAGGTGTGTTACTTCCATATTTGAAATACTAATAATAGCACCTAAAGATCAACAGTGAAATGATAATGCAGACTTGCTTGTTCTTTCAGACTCCTAGAGCTATTAACATTAATCAGTGAATATTGAGATTAATTCAAGTGTACCTACCAAGCACCTACTCCATTTAAGGCACTTTGGGGGCTACCGCAATGAGCCACCTTCAAAGAACTGAGTCTAGCAAGAGAAATAAATTAAGACAATTAACTGCAATCTAAGGAAGAAAATGGTGAATGCCGGGAGAGACATAGGGTACTTCGGGCCACAGATAAGCAATAATGGTTTTAACATTGTTTAACATGAAATGAGTGTTAGAATTCCTGGAAATACGTTCCAGTGGTTTTTAAGTGTGCCAGTATTGCTCCCTTTTATGTACTGGGACATACATAGGAACAGTCGCAGTTGTCACAATAACTGGCATAGGCATGGGCACCACTGCCATTTGGTAAGCAGGGGGCCAGCCATCCTAAATGTCTTGCAGTTCCTGGACAGACCTGCACAATGAAGAACTCTCCACCCCAAATGCCAACACAGAGTGGCTTATACCTGTCCATCTAGAACACGTAGAGTGCTTCCAGGGACTTCCAGATTAATATTTCTAACATGCTCTATTTTAGGTAGTCACTTCAGAGTTGTTTTTCACCCTGAATTCTTTTTATCATTTTGACTCAGTTCATATTCACATCAAGTATTCAGCAAAAAGAAAACCTGAGTCCAAGTTAAGGATGAAGGAAAACAGCAAGGCCCACCAGAATGTCTCTCTGGGGCCCTAGCATAGCAGGCGTTCAGCCCCACCCAGAGGAAAGCTAGCACCTCTGGATAATGTTCCACAAAGATGTCCATAGCATCCACGTATGTTCAGATTATTTGCATTTCACAGAGACAGCTCTACTGCATGTCTGACAATTCCCTAATTACACAGTAAAACAAAAAGCTAATCCTGAATTAGAATCTTCCCAGGTGGGGGCTTTTTTCCCTCGAGCAGGGGTCTGGGGCCTACAGAGTCAGGTAGATTTCAGGAATGGGGGCTAGAACAGTATCCCCATTGTGGGCAGAGAGCAAGCACTCAGCCCCTAGCTAAAGAAGTCAGTTCTGCACAGCTCTGCGTTCCGCAGGTAAAATGTAGACCAGGCCTTCTGGCATTTCAAGATAAGCTGGAAATCCTGATTTTTATCAAGATCTTTGCTTTTTCAATGTTGACCCCCTAATTCAATTGCTTTTTCAAGTATTGTGCAGGCTGAAGCACACACATCTAGGGCTGAATTTGACCATAGGCCTAGCTTGCTCTTTCTGCACACTGGACCTGGGAATCTATTTGGTTACATGCATCTGGTACTCCCTATGGGCTCAAAAAATTCAAAAACAAGAGTTAAATATGCTGACAACTGGGCAAGGTTCTCAAGAGAAGATGAGAGAGGCACAGGCTCAGGGACCAAGATAGGCAACTCTAGGTGATTGGTACTGCTTGTGTCATGTTCTTCCTCGCTCAAAAATTCTCAACATCCCCTATTTCTTACTGCATCAAATCACAAGTTCCCTTCAAGGCACTCTAAAACATGATCTTACCCCACTTCGCCAGTCCCATATTTCATCATGCCCCTGTGCCCATCCCCCATTCTATAACCAGTCTTCCTTGAAGTCCTTCAAAGATGTTGATCCCCTCAGCAAAATATCCCCTGTCCTCATTTAAATCCTACTCATGCTTCAAATCCTTGATCATACCTCACTTCTTCTATGAAACCTTCTCTGTGACAGTATAAAAGCAAAATGCTTTTGAGCTCAAGGTCTAGTGTCAATCAGACTTGGGTTCAAATCCCACCTCTGCCATTGATTGACCAGCTGGGTGATGTCCTTGGACTTGTTACCTAACCTCTTTGAACTTCAAAAGATGATCATAGTGCCTACCTTACAGGATTTTTGAAAGATTAAATGAAATGATGCAAGTACTTAACCCCTAGTAAGTACTCAATTCATGTGAGTTCTTCTTATTATTATTATGGCTATTCAATTTTCACTGACCTTCATCTTCTTCTGTAAGTGCTCCAGCCCTTATGCTGTCTTTTCAGAGCAAAGCCCCACTGGATTCTATGCTGTCCAAGTGTGCTCTGACTGTGTCTTGGGCATTAGTCTGCCTCAGTCCAAAGCTTGGTTTTAAAGCTTCTTAAAGTGACAGAAGCATGTTGGATATAACATAGAACGCGTAGAGCCAAATGGGCACTGAATCAGAGTGTTGTACAACTTACAACCACCCCAGCTCTGAAATAACTCAGCAAAAGTCCCTTTCTCTAGCAAAGGCAGTAATGCATGCTGGGAAGATAAAAGTGTAGCCAGTCTCAATGGCAGAGAGCTGCTTCAACTTTCTTCCTTCCTTCATTACTTCCTTCCTTCTCTCCCTCCCTCCTTCCTTTCCTTTCTTTCTCTCTCTCCTTCTCTCTCACACACACATCCCACCACCACCACCACTATCATCTCCTCCATGTTCCCTAACCTCTGTACCTCACCTCCTCCTTCTTTTTTTTTTGTATTTTTCTTCTTATTGTTGTTGTACTCATTCTCTTGCCCTGAGTAGAGTGCAATTGTAGCTCACTGCAACCTCCAGCTCCCAGGCTCATGCAATTCTTCTGCCTCAGCCTCCCAAGTAGCTGGGATTACAGGCATGTGCCACCATGCCTGGCTGATTTTTTTGTATTTTTAGTAGAGATGGGGTCTCACTTTTGCTCAGGCTGGTCTTGAATTCCTGAGCTCAAGCAATCTGCCCACCTCAGCCTCCCAGAGTGCTAGGATTACAGGCTTGAGCCACTGCACCCAGCCCTCATCTTTCCTTCTGATCCTGGAGATGACACATGAAGCTAGTCAAAGGCCACTCTCAGTATGATAGGGAATCTGGACAAATGGGCCACAAAGCAGGCATGATCTTTGGCTGGGGCTAAATGGAAAGCCCATGATCCACCACAGAGGCCAAGATGGCCTCTGCAGGCCCTGTCCCCCTCCCCCCAATGTTACTCCACCTCAGGTCATCCCCATCCATTCTCTCATGTGTGTGACAGCTGGGATCCCCCGGGCACCAGTGCTGGCAAGCCTAGTCCACTTGCCACCTTCTTCTGTGCTTAACAAGAGTTGAAAGAAAAATACCCTTGTGGAAGTTATCCCATGCTTCAAGCGACTCCATGCTTTGATGGGACCCCCTCCAAAAAAAAACCCCAAAACAGAGCACAGAAAAATGTGACTACTGGAATGCCACATGCCTTAAAAGGCGAACGAACAAACAAAACATTAGAATTTGAGAAGTCACAACATATTATTCCAAAGAACGGTTTTCTCAGCATGAAGACTGAACACAAGTTTACACTGTTTCAGCAGCATGAGATTACAAAGTTAGATCAGAGGCAGGAAGGAAAACATAAGGCAAAATGGCCATGATCTTTGAGACTATATTCTCAATCTAGAAAAGACACCAAGAAAATGAAAAGACTCAAAGGATGACCAGCCCCCCGTGCTGGGACTCAGCATTCCCATACAAGCCACCCCTCAGAGTTAGCAGCATTCGAAAGTCCTCCAGTAACGGTAGGCTTTAAACAAGATCACAAAAAGCAGGAGATCAAATGTAAAGAAGGCGTGGGTCCCGAGGACCAAGATTATGATTCTCCCGTGTGTTCACGGGCATAGCATGCATCTCCTGCAGCTCGAGCCTCCCAAACTTGATTCTTCTCCTTGCCCCTCCGCCCACTAACCCAAGCTCTGGAGTCTACATCCCGAAAGCCTTGGGGGTGAGCCCTGCTCTCCTGGTCAGATTGAAACAGTCTTATTCCACCCGCGCTGGAAACCTCAAGCTGAGACTCAGTCTCTTGAGAGGTCCCTGAAGCCAAGGATGGGGGTCATCGGGGGCGGAGGCGGCAGGGCCCTGCTAATGATTAATTGGATGAGTGAGGCGAGAGCAAGGGGGGAAACCAAGAACCCGGGCCCTATGTCCGGGAGAGGGCACCTTCAGTTCCCATTAGTGGAATGTCACTGCCAACGTACTCCAGGGGAATGTCTGGAGTGACCTCGGCCAGAGCAGAGGCCAGAGTGAGCCCTCGAGTGGGCTCCAGAGCGCCCCCCTGTGCGGCGCCAGGGCCGGAGGAAGCGCAGCAGGGTGTCGGGTGGAGGGAGAGGACCAGGGGAAGAGCTTAGACGCATCTCTGGAAGACCTGACTCTGCTGGGGCAGGAGGGGCGACCCGGGTCTCCTGCGCGGCCCCTCCCCAATCCCCACCGAGGGGCCAGCGTGGCCCTGTCTGCGAGGCACCCACAGCTCCGGCAGGCCAGGGCGGCCAGCCGGCCGAGACGCAGCGGGACGTGGCTGCCTTCTCTGCCAACAGAGCGGGGAGCATTTACCGGGAGCTTCAGGAGCTGTTGCTCCGCTGGGATAACGGGACCGCCACGACCACCGCCGCCGCTGCCGCCGCCGCCTCCCTCCAGCCGCCGCAGTCGCCACCGTTAACGCTCCCAGTCGCTCCCCGCGACTGCTGCCCCCGAGGGCAGCTGTTGAATGGCTCGCGCCTAACGCACCAGACACAGAAGCGTCCTCGCCACATCTAAGTCGGCGACGCAGGCGCGCGCCCCGGTGCCAACGCCCCGTGCGCCCTTCGCCCCGCTGCGGCCCTGGCGAGCTCGCCGCAGCTGCCTCCCGGCTCCGGGCTCCGGGCTCCGGGCTCCGGGCTCGCCTGCCCGCCCGCCCGCTCCCCGCGGTGGGCTCTCGCCCAGCCAATTGCCTCCCCTCGCGGGCTCCGCCCCCCTTGCGGCCAACCCTTCAGTTGCCCGCAGGCCCAATGGCAACAATGGACTAGTCCCGCCCCTTCGATTTCCCCGGGGCCAATCACCTTCTCCTGGGGAATCTTTAAAAGAACCCCGCCCCTCCTGTGCGGCAAAGCCGGAGTCGAACTTTATCCCTTTGCGCAGTTGCTCCTGACGATACTTAGGCTTTGCCCAGGGTGCCCATCCGCGGCCCCCATGAAGTTACAATGATTTAAAGGCTGCAACCTGCCTGGTTTACGGGCCCCCGCGCGACCTATTTCCTTTGAATAAATAAATATAAAAAAGCTAATGAGAGAGGTACTGTTGTGCACCCCATCCGTGAGGTGGGACTGCTGAAAAATGTCCACCCGCTCGGCCAGAACTTCCACATCACGGGGTCAGCAACAACCTCGAAGGTCGTCGACTGATTCTATCCCCGCATTGGTTTTCTTATTTGTTTTTTGCCCCGTGTGCAAGGGCCCTGTCCTTGTAGGCTGGACAACTTCCAGCGACCAGGACTCACTGACTCCTCCGACCGCCTCTTGGGTCTTTGGCCTCCTAGTAACTTCTCCCCTTTGAGGCCACAAAAAGCCAGCGTTGCCCCTTCTCCCCATGTCTAACAATTTGAAGACAAGTCTGGCTCACTGTTCTTCCAGGCTCGGTTACTCCAAAGACCTGGGATCAAGGCTCTTCTTTAAATTTAAGCCAATTCCTTTATATCTTTTGTAAGTGGAAAGCAAGAACAGAGTCGATCCTTCCCATCCCGCCCCCACCCCAAGGTGCAGACCCTTCTGCACAGAGGAGACGAGGACAGTCATGTCCCTTGTCTAGACACTTGACTTTTCTGCTCTAGCTCCCTAAGGTGACATTCGCTTTCTTGACTGTCATATCATGAGGCTCATTCTTATTAGATTTACTGTCAACTCACCTCCAGGTATTTCTCACTGCAGCTGCTATCACAGGACTCTATTTTCTACTTGATTACCTGGTAAATTTCATTTTTATTGGGGGGTGTGGTGCTAATATCACTCTTCTGTCAAGTCCTCTTCTTTAGCTGATTCTGTCCTAAACACATCTCCATCTCTGCTTGCTACCATTGTCTTTGCTCACACCTCGTTCTGTTCACACCACAACTGCCAAAGAGCCTGCTAACTGGCTACCTTGCCTCTAGGCTTTCACCCTCCTGGCTGGCTTCCCAACACTCCTGTCCTCATCCATTTTACACCAGAAGCCTGAGTTGGCTCTAAAACACAATATAATCATGACACTGCATCCCAACTCAAAAGCCCACCCCAGCTTCCAATCCTTTTCTACTCCCTCACCCCTGTTGCTTTGAGTATATGATCCAAAACCCATGGCATAGAATGTGAAAGCCTTGCAGATCCGACCTTACCTGCCCAGCCTCATTTCTAGCTGTTCCACCTCTACCACAGAGCACTCTACTTCAGGTAAACTGAACTTCCTGTTCCACAAATGAGCCATGGTGCCCAACACTTCCATGCTTTTTATACAAAGTCTGGAATAATCTTCTCCCTACTCTCTTAGACCTGACCTGCAACACACTGATGTATCCTATTCATTCATTGAACAACTATGTCATGAGCACCCACTGGGTGTCAAGTACTGGGGGCATAAAAATGTGTAAGATTGGATCCCTTTAGCCGGTACTCTGCTCCCAAGTAGGGTGTAATGACCCTGTTTCTATTCATATTGCCACACAGACATCAAAGCAGCTAATTAGAAAAATTGTTTCATATTCATCCAAATAAATGAGGGGTTGGGGGAAACTGGGACTGGGATTTTCTCCCTTGCTGAGTATCAGTAAATAATATTCAAATCTATCTCATCAAGGTTGGCAGTTTGAAGGCCAGAAGGTATGACCCTTTCCTTTCATATTCAGTTTAACTTAAAAAAAATCCAACTTGTTAAAGGGTGTGTGTGTGAGTGAGTATGTGCTTATGTGTGTGTTGGGTTCTTTTTTCTTTTTCTTTTTTAAGATCAATAAGCAATTTGTAACATATTATAGGTATTTCTGGATCTGAAGAGAAAGCTCATGAACAGAACTGTGTGTTGGAAAAATGAATCAATTGGAATCACATAATTACAGAACTTCAGTGTTAAAAGGGATTTTTAAGTAAATTTAGTCAAACCTCACCCTAGATGCTTGAACTACTATGTGGGCAGTTTTTCAGGTCCCTTACAAAGTTCTTAGCTCCCTGGCCTCTGAAAGTATGCTTTGTTCGTACTCTTAAAATATATGGCTCTACATGGCTAAGTTCACCACCTCTGGAGTGATTTGGGGGGCATCCAGACCGCTTCTCTATCCATTTATGTTCTTTAGGGTTAGACACATCCTCAGGACCATCTCTTTCAAAATGCAAATCCCACTTGGAAGAGTCACATATTAACATTTATTAGTTATTAACATCTAGCATAAGAAAAGCAGCATAGCTTACTAGAAAAAATTTGTACCTAATCACAGTTTTCAAAATGTTTTCACTTATTTTGTCATATTTGATCCTCATAGTAACCTGGGTAAATATCTTGATTCCCATTTTACAGAGGAGGAAGCTAAAACTCATCTAGGTTAAATCATTCCTCAGGGTATTTAAATTCCACTCCTGCCATGAACCTTGGGCAAGTGACCATGCCACTCTAGGACTAAGTTTCCCCATCAATAAAATGAGATGAGATGCTTTCCAAGCAAGGTCCTTTCAGCTCTGTCTATAATCCCTCCGCTCCTGCTCACTGAGATCAGGGCACTGGGTGTAGGGGGGATAGCCATTGTAATGGTAATGGTGGCAGGAACTAGAGATTCATTTTGGAAAGGACAAGCTCTTGTGGAATGCCAAGCAGACAGCATGAGAGCAATGACTACTAAAAGGAAGAACATCTGAGAAAGGATAGACAAAAAGCCCCGAGCTCCAAACTCACCTACTCCCTAGATCTATAATACAACCACTTCAATCCAAATTTTGAACTAAAAATTCCAACTCATTTACTTTAGTGATTAAAGAGCCTTCTATGCAAACCTTAATTAAAGTCTGCTTTGGCAAACTGTTTGATCATATTCAGATAATAACTATCACAATAAATTACATAAAGAAATCTACTGGGCATCCCCTGCTTATTCCGTATAGCAAACAGGGCAGATAAGAAATTGCAGCCTAAGGATGTCATTTGGAAAGAAAACTGACAGGCAAATGGATGCATTCTATTATAATAATTTATGCAAGTCCCGAGTGATACATTCCCCTTCCCCCATTCATTCATTTACCGAGAGGACTGGAGGAGCACTGAGATGCAGCTAATCTTATGACTATGTATTTGCTTAATCTTACTGAGAAAATACAAGCTTTATGCCTAATATAAAAGGAATTTAAGAGGCCAGATGAGAAGTGGTGATCTTTAAACTGGTTGCACAAGAAACTGAAAGCTAATTCCTAGGTGATAAGCCTACTTAATAGTCTGTTCTTTTTGGAGTGATTAAAAACATGTTTAATTATAGTAGAATCAGTTTTGTTTTAAAGACATCTAATCACTTTTTTGTAAATGGCTCTAAAGTCAGAATAAATGACACTAACATACTTCACTGAGTTCTTACAAGGATTAAGTAATTGATTTTAAAGGGTTTCAGAAGTTTTCTAAAACAGTGGCCTAGGAATCAGGAGAGACCTAGATTTTAGTCCAGTTATTGCCTTCAGTAGCTGTGTGACCTATAGTGGTTCATTTAACTTCTCTGGACTCAATTGCTCCATCAGTAAAATGAGAGAGAATTGCGCTAGATAATCTCCATACTTTGAGTCTAACATTCTAATACTCTAGGACCTGCTATCATTTTTTTAGTCACTTAAAACAGCAATAATCTACTTTTGGTTTTCCTAAAATTGGATTCCTAGAAAAATTTCCAGAATATCCTGCTGTTCCCCAGACACAGTCGCTTAGGCATACTGACCCCAACAAAACTGTCCAAATAGGAATAGAGTAAAATGTAATAAAGATACAGAAGAAGGGAAAAAATGGAATCTAGATTTTCACATTCATGAACAAATGGAAGCCATTTCTTAGTAATTGCAGACCCATACTTTCCTCTTTTCATCTTTTTTTCCATGCTTTTCTTTTCCAAGGATTTTATTACTCTGCCCCCTCTCTAAAACGAATGTGGGGCCCTCATTACCAGCTCTAAAACACTATGACTGTGTATAAAGGATTTGAAAAGAGATGTTTTGAAAGGAAAATGACAGTATATAGAGAGGAAGAAAAGCAGAAAACAAAATGGTATGCACAATATAATCTCAACTAGGCTAAAAAATAGTGCATGCATAATACTGAAGACTGGATGGACATATACTGAAAGGTTAAGAGTCCTGGTCTCTAGCTGGCAAGATTAAGGGTAAGATTTTCCCCTTCACTTTAGCTTTCTAAAAAATACTTAATGAGCATGTATGTGTTTATAATCAGATAAACACAATGTAAATGTCTTTAACAAAAGAAAGAGGAGTGACTCCTTTTTTCAGGCAGCATGGAGTAGTGGTTAAAATGGCAGGATTTAGAGTCAGGTTGCCTGAGTTTGGCTCAAGGAGGACTTATGTGTGATCTTGACCAAGTTACTTAACCTGAGACTCAGTTTCCCATTTATAAAATGGTGATAATAATAAAGGACCTACCTCATAGAGTTATTGTCCAGATTAAATAAACTACTCCATGTAAGTGCCTAGAACAATGTGTGGCACATTGTAAGCACTAAATTAACATATTAGCCATTATTTAGAATGTTAAAGATTCATTATAATGTGTGCATGTGATAAAAATATAAACTAGTACAGAAGACTTTCAAATGAAAAGTAGGCCGGGCGTGGTGGCTCACACCTGTAATCCTAGCACTCTGGGAGGCCGAGGCGGGTGGATCGCTCGAGGTCAGGAGTTCGAGACTAGCAAGAGCGAGACCCCGTCTCTACTAAAAATAGAAAGAAATTATCTGGCCAACTAAAATATATATAGAAAAAAAATTAGCCGGGCATGGTGTCACATGCCTGTAGTCCCAGCTACTCGGGAGGCTGAGGCAGGAGGATCGCTTAAGCCCAGGAGTTTGAGGTTGCTGTGAGCAAGGCTGATGCCACGGCACTCACTCTAGCCTGGGCAACAAAGCGAGACTCTGTCTCAAAAAAAGTTAAAATAAAATGAAAAGTAAAAATAATTTTATCTTCTTTAACACCCATCCTCACCCTTAGAAGTAACCATTGTTGACAGCTTATGTTTCCTTATTGACACGTAACCTCTTTTAAAACACACACATGCACACACAGAATCACTGCATATTCACCATTCTCCACCTAACTGTTTCACTTAATGATCTCTCTTGAAGATTTTTTCCATACCAGAATATCTAGATTTACTCCTTCATTTGAAATTTTGGTGAAAAAAAAAACATATAACATAGCATTTACCATCTTCATCATTTTTAAGTATATAGTTCAGTGGTGTTAAGTATATTTACATTGTTGTGCAACCTGTCTCCAGAACTTTTTCATCTTGCAGAACTGAAACTCTATGCCCATTGAACAACAACTGCCCTTTTCCTCCTGCCCCCAGCTCCTAGCAACCACCATAAAGTAGCAAAATTCATAGAGACAGAAAGTAGAATGGAATTTTACTACTTTAGATAACTCATATAAGTAGAATCATACAGTCTTTTTGTGACTGGCTTATTTCACTTAGCATAATGTCCTCAAGGTTAATCCACACTGATGCACATGATAGGATTTTTTTCCTTTTTAAGACTGAATAATATTCCATTGTACATATATACCACATTTTGTGTATCCGTTCATCAGTTCATGACATTTGGGTTGCTTCTACTTCTTGGCTGTTGTGAATAATGCTGCTATGAACATGGATGTGCAAATATCTCTGAGTCCCTGCTTTCGATTCTTTTGGATACATACCTAGAAGTGGCATTGCTAGATCATATGATAGTTCTATTTTTAATTTGTTTGAGAAATGTCCATATTATTTTCCACAGTGGTTGCACCATTTTTTCACTCCCACCAACAGCACAAAAAAGTTCTAATTTCTCCACATCCTTGCCAACACCTATTATTTTCTGGCTTTTTTATATTAATAGTAGTCATCCTAATGGGTATGAGGTGATTTGCTCCTTATTTTTAGCAGCTACATGACATTCTTTTCATTATTATTATGATTATTTTAAAACAATCACAAAGTTACAGAAAAGTTGGAAGTATAATACACAATGTTCTAGGTTTTTTTCCTGAACAATTTGAGAGTGAGTTTCTAATCTGATGCCCCATTTCCCCTAAATAATTTGGTGTGTGTGTGTTTTTTACCAACAAGGAAGAACTATGAAACAACCATCAAAATCAGGAAATTAACATTAATAGATTACTAGCATCTAATCTGGGGGGCCCATGTAAGTTTCATCAGTTGTTCCAAAATGGTCTATTATAGCAAAAGGATTCAGTTTAGAATCATATGGTGCTTTCAGTTGTCATGTCTTCCTCATTTCCTTCAGTCTGGAATAATTCCTTGGTCTTTCATTGACTTTTAGAACTTTGGCACTTTTGAAGACTACAGGCCAGTTATTTTGGAGAAGGTCTCAAATTTGATGTTTCATGGTATAAAAAATCCCCTATCAATGGAAAAAAGTTTTTTGCAGTTGGTCTTCAGCTATTTCAAACAATGTTGCAATGAATATCCATATATGAATATCTTCATATACATATTAGGCATTTTTAGCAGAGAATTTCCAGGACAAAGGATGTGTACATTTTTTGTAACTTTTTATTATAGAGAAATTTCAGACTTACAGAAAAGTTGCAGGAACACCCATATTTCTCTAATTGTTAACAGTTTGTTTGCTTTATCGTTTTCTCTCAATGTACATGCATACTGGTTTTTACTCTGAACCATTTGGGAGTAAATTTTAGCCACGATTTCTTCAATCCTAAATACTTCAGCATGCATTTCTCAGAACAAAATATTTCTCATACATAAGCACAGTGCAAATATTAATATTAACATCAGGATGTTATCACTGGTAAAAAACCTATTATCTAATCTAAAGGCCTTATTCATATTTCTCGAATTGTACAAATAATGTTCTTTGTAGCAAAAAGAAGTTTGGGGAGAGAGAGTCCGAGATGTAATTTAGGATCACACATTGCATTTTTATTTCTATTTACCCTCTTTTAATCTGAAACAGTTCCTCAAACTGTCTTTGCCTTTCATGATCATGTTGGTCACTTTGATCATTTGATTAAGAAGGCATGTGCCAGGCTTCTCCACTGTAAAGTTACCCTTCGTAATTAATAACTACCTTGTGGGGAAGTACTTTGAAACTATGTAAATATTCCATTCCTCACCAAACTTTCAGTCTATTCATTTATTTATTTATATCAGTAAAGATTTATGGTTTCCTATTTTATTCAATGGATTATAATCTATTACTATCATTGTTTACTGTGATGCTCAAACTGTCCTAGATTTGGCCATTGGGAGACTCTTTCAGCTGGTTTCTATGTCCCTTTGACATGTCCCCATCATTCTTTGAGCACGTCCTTTCTGGCACAAAATATTTCAGGCTCATCTTGTACTTCCCCTTCCCTAGTCCCAAAATCATCCTGGAGAAGTCCTGATTCCTTTTAGTGGAAATGGTATGTAGAAGCTAAGTCCTAGTTGTATATATTGTTGCCGGTGTGTTGCTGCTGCCTGGCCTTCTCAGAGGCCTCACTTACACACTCACAAACACACACATGTACACACACACACACACACACTTTATCTATCATTTATCAAAACATGAATTTACTCTTATATATCCAATGCAACACCACCAGGTTCCTTCTAGTCCTGTATTTGTAAAATTTATGACAATAAGAAAACTAACTTCCATCCTTCTTAATATATTTACTCATTTTACCAATATTCCTGTATGTACTGTGGCTCAGTGATCCCTGCTTCCTGGCATTTAATACTCCTGTGTAATCAACCACCTTCCCTGGAGTGTGAGCAAGGTCTAGTGAATCACTTCTAATGATGGAATACAGCAAAAGTTATGGGATGTCACTCCCAAGATTAGGTTATAAGAAGACCCTGGCTTCCATATAATTCACCCTCTCTTCTCTCTCTCTCTTTCTCTCTTTCTCTCTCTCTCTCTCTCTCTCTCTGTTTCTCGCTAGCTGAGGGGAGCTGGCTGCCCCATGGAGAAGCCCACACAGCCCTCAAGGAACTGAGGCCTTCAGTCAACAGCTTGTGAGGAAATAAATCCTGCTGACAACCACACGGATGTGCTTGGAAGCAGAGCCTTCCTCAGTTGAACCTTCAGATTGTAGCTTTGTGAGAGACTCCGAGCCAGAAGCACCCGGCTAAGCTGTGCCCAGATTCCTGACACAAAAACTGAGATCATAGCTGTGTGTTGTTTTAAGCCGCTGAGTTTTGTGGTAAATTGTTACACAGACATAGATTACGATACAGTAACCAATGTCCCATTTCCATTGCCACCCCTCCCTGACGCTAATGTCTGCTCTCCCTGCTTGGGGCCTCTGATTCCCCATAGCCAGCCCTGCTGCCCCACATAGATTCCCTCCGCAGCCTGCTCGGGTTCTAACTCCCTACACCCCCTCTCCCTCACATGGATGCCCTCCTCATCCCACTCAGGCTCCGACAGCCCATGCCATGCCACTCCATCAAGGGGATGTCCTTGTCAGCCCCTTCAGGCTCTGACTCCCCACACTGGGCCGCCCCTCCACGGGAATGCCTTCATCAACCTGCTCGACTCCGATCCCTCCATACTCCCCATCATGGATGCCTCACCTAATGACTTTAAGACTGAGTTACTCAAGAAAGGGAGGCAGAAGGGAAGGGTATGTGCATTTTTAAAATTTTGACATATATATATTGCCAAATTGCCCTCCAAAAATTTTGCATCAATTTACACTCTAGTCCCTCTCCCTCTCCCTCTCGTTCTCCCTCTCTCTCTCCCTTCTCTTGTCACACAGGGTGCTCCTTGGTTTTTCCTTCCTAGTACTGTTTCTAGGTCTCCCAGTGAAATGTCAAATGGTCCAATTCTTTTTCAAAACAACTGCTGAGTTTCTGTTGCACTGGCCTTTCTAAATAGGGAGCATTTCCCCTTAAAAGGCAAATCTCATGACTCTCACTGACAGGGACTTATACCCTTCGTCAGTGAGTTGCTATGTAGAGAACTGTAAAGAGGAGAAAAAGAAGACATTTATTTACAAGAATAGCAGTATGCTTTCCAACAGTTGTTACAAGGATGGACATTTAAACTGTAGACCTACAGGAACTTTTCCAAAAAGGATTACCTTGTCCTCTATTGAGTTATGGATTAATAAATATCTAATTGAGTGGAAGCCCATTTTTTTAGCTTTCAGGTTGCAATCTGTGCTCATGTGTGGATTTACTCTACTTGGAGCTCAAACTATTCTGGATTTATGTCTCTTTCCCTTAGGGCAATAGTTATAATTATTAATAACAGTTATAAAGCAGTTATAAAGTTATAAAACAGTTATAAAGTTTATGTGACTCCCTTAACTCATCCAGTTCTTCTAACAGCATTATGAGTTTCATATTTCTGCCCCTATTTTAACACATGAGGAAAAACTGAACCTCTAAAGGGGTGACTTGCCAAAGGTCGCATAGCCAGTTAGTGACAAAACTGGGGCTGGAACGAAGTCTTCTGACTCCAGACCCAGAAACCTTTCCACTCTATTCTACTACTTCTCTGGGTTCTTCTCCTTCAAGAAAGAATCCTTGAAGGCTTAAGCTCCCCTTCCATGTTGGAGCCCGAATATGTAGAAACCCTGGTCAGCTTGCCTGGCAGACTATATTTGGCCAGGCCAAAATCAGTTCTTTAGAAGTGATTTGTACTTGAATTTCCTTGCCGCTCTTTATTGCATCATCAAAATATAGTTTTTTAAAAAATGTCTTGGGGATATTAAGATTATTACTCGTACTGAAAAAATCAAAATAAAAACAAATTGGTATATTAAGCAAAAACCAAAAAGAAATCACTAACACTGTGCTGAGAACTAGTTTTGCTGTTCAGTGGTGAAATTTAATTTAAGAAGATAAACTGGATGCCATTGAAATAAATTAAATGTCCTTCAAAGAGAACTGGTTAAATAAATTACAGTACAAGGGAATACGATATAGATGTTTAGAAAGAATGAGGCAGATCCATATGTGCTGATAAGGGCTGCTTTCCAAGCTATACTGTGAAGTAAAAACAAATACAGATTTAAAAAAACAGCACAAACAGTGTCCTATCATCTGTGAAATACATACAGACACACACACATGTATAGATTTGCATATGCATAGAATAGTAGAATATCTCTGGAGGGATACACAAAAAATTGAAATAGTGGGTACTTCTGGAGAGGACAAATGGGTGACAAGGGTGAGGAGGAGACTTGCTTTTCACTGCCTGTCCCTTTATACCATTACTTCCTATCATTTGAATTTTTACCATGTGGTGGTGTTGCCTGTTAAATATTTTTAGTTGTATAGTGCTTTAAAATTTTTAGAGAATTTTTAGTATATGATTTTATCAAATATACATGCAACCCAAGGTAGTAAGCATTATTCCTTTTTCATAGGGACCTTCAAACTAGCTCCCACCTCCAACCTACTTTTCAGCTCTCTCTCCCCACCCCACTCCTGGTGTGCTCCAGCCACACCTCAGGGAAGACTATTCTCCACTTTCAATCTCTCCCTGGGGCAGGGCCTCCAGCTTCACTCTCTTACTCCTTTCTAATTAATGTAACTAGGCATTGTGTTCCATAATTACAGGGTTTGTCAGTGAAATCAATAGTGGCCTCCCTGGAGACAATGACATTTTAGCTCCATCAATCTCTCTGGAGCCCAGCAGCTCCTGTGAGCCAACACAACTCCTAAGATGATTAACATGTCCCTTTGCTCTTACTCATTTTTATGCACGTGTATAAATCAGCAGATTCTCAATTCACATGATTCATACACCCTACCGTGATTATTTGGAGATAAAATGCCAATCAAATGCATTTTTCATGGTTTTATCTAGGTATAACTTACTATCACAAAATCTACCATTGTACATGTACAGTTCTATGATTTTTAGTAAATTAAAGATTCAATAAATTTAGTAAATCAAATGCATATTTTTTCATGGTGATCTTAAGAATCTAACTTAAAATATCCTAGGTCATAATAGGTTTCTGATATGACTCGGTTTCCTTCCTCTGACCTCAATTCCTAAATCTGTTCCCAGCCCTACTTTTTAATGGAAGACTTCTAATTCTATTATTTCCTTAGAACCATAGCATGTGAGACTTGGAAGGGCCCTTAGAAATCAACTAAAGATGGGAAACTTTGATCCAGATACTACGTATGATTTGCCCCAAGTCCCATAACAGGTTACTGGCAGAGTCAAAACTAAAACCCAGGATTCCTGCCCCAAGCCCAGTCAACTCCCCATGACAATGCAGAGCTATTCTCTCAAGCATTGCTAATGTCCTGGAAATCAATGAATCAACCATCATCAGTCAATTTGCTGAGCTAACTATAAAGATCTGACACTGGATAAAGGGCTTGGTTTGAGGGTAGGTCTAGAGAACAGGTAGGAAATATAAGCTCTTTTCCTTCACATTCTTTCTGGGTGAATTTCTTTGTCAGTATTTAGGACAATTAACCAAGAAGATACATTCTTTTCTGTCTACAGAAAGACCCTATGGTTACCAGTTAATAGTATCTATCATTATTATCACTCTTATTATTATTGTATTTTCTCCAGCATAGTTAGCAAGATGTGAAAGTGGTATGACACTGTAGCAGAGAAACCACATAGGCACTGCTTCCTGCTCTTGCCTAAAACTGTGCTAAAATTAGCCTTTAATCCCCACAGATTTGAGCCAGGGAAAGCAATTTAGCTTCTCATTTTGTTTTTCTCGCAATCAGTGTATAACAATTAAACAACTGTTGATAAAGAGAGACGTACACTTTATATATTTGTGTGATGAGAACTGAAAATGTTCCCTGTCACCAATTATAGTGTCACTTGGTGTCACCATAGTAGGAGGGACCAGGCCAACAACAGTTTTGAGATGCTGAACATGGTATTCTTTTTTTTTTTTTTGAGACAGAGTCTCACTTTGTTGCCCGGGCTAGAGTGAGTGCCGTGGCGTCAGCCTAGCTCACAGCAACCTCAAACTCCTGGGCTTAAGCGATCCTACTGCCTCAGCCTCCTGAGTAGCTGGGACTACAAGCATGCGCCACCATGCCCGGCTAATTTTTTTTCTATATATATTTTAGTTGGCCAGATAATTTCTTTCTATTTTTAGTAGAGACGGGGTCTCGCTCTTGCTCAGGCTGGTCTCGAACTCCTGACCTCGAGCAATCCACCCGCCTCGGCCTCCCAGAGTGCTAGGATTACAGGCGTGAGCCACCGCACCCGGCCTGAACATGGTATTCTGAACTTAATGAGAAAACTCAAAAATATTCAGATTGACATGGAATCACTGTCAACTATTTTCACATTTTAAAAATAAATTTAGGGGGTATAAGTACAGTTGTGTTGCGTGGATATATTGTGTAGTGGTGAAATTTGGGCTTTTAGTGTATCCCTCACCCAAATAGTGTACATTGTATCTAATAGGGAGTATAGGTAATTTTTCATCCCTCACCCCCTGCCACCCTCCCACCTTTGGGAGTCTCCAATGTCCATTATTCCATTCTGTATATCCATGTGTACTCATTGTTTAGCTCCCACTTATAAGTGAGAACATGCAGTATTTGACTTTCTGTTTCTGAGTTATTTCACTTAAGATAATGGCCTCCAGTTCCATCCATGTTGCCATAAAAGACATGATTTGTTCTTTTTTATGGCTGATATACCACATTTTCTTTATCCACTCATCTGTTGATGGACACTTAGGCCGATTCTATGACTTAGCTATTATGAATAGTGCTGTGATAAACATATGAGTATAGGTGTCTTTTTTATATAATGAATTATTTTTCTTTGAGTAGGTACCCAGTAGTGGGATTGATGGATCCAATGGCAGATTTACTTTTAGTTCTTTCAGAAATCTCCATACTGTTTTCCATCAAGGTTATACTAATTCACATTCCCATCAACAGTGTATAAGCAAGCATTCTCTTTTCTTTGCATCCTCACCAACATCTCTATTTTATTTTTTTAAAGACCCTATTTCCAAATAAGTGACTTTTTAATAATAGTCATTCTGCTTGGTATAAGATGGTATCTCATTGTGGTTTTAATTTGCATTTCTCTGATGAATAGTGATGCTGAGCATTTTCTCATGTTTGCTGGCTGCTTGTATGTCTTCTTTAGAAAAATATTTGCTCATGCCCTTTGCCCACTTTTTAATGGAGTTATTTGTTTTTTTGTGTGTGTTTGTGTGTGTTGAGCTGTTTGAGTTCCTTGTAGATTCTGGATATTAGCCCTTTGTCGGATGCATAGCTTGCAAATATTTTCTCCCACTCTGTAGGTTGTCTGTTTACTCTGTTGATTGTTTCTTTTGATGTGCAGAAGCTTTTTAGTTGATAGAAATATACACTGGAAAAAAGACACCCTATTTAATAAATAGTGCTGGGGAAATTGGATAGCTACATGCAGAAGAATGAAAGTGCACCCATATCTTTCACCATATACAAAAATTGACTCACAGTAGATTAAAGACTTAAATGTGGGCCGGGCGCGGTGGCTCACGCCTGTAATCCTAGCACTCTGGGAGGCCGAGGCGGGTGGATTGCTCGAGGTCAGGAGTTCGAGACCAGCCTGAGCAAGAGTGAGACCCCGTCTCTACTAAAAATAGAAAGAAATTATCTGGCCAACTAAAAATATATATACAAAAAAATTAGCCGGGCATGGTGGCTCATGCCTGTAGTCCCAGCTACTTGGGAGGCTGAGGCAGGAGAATCGCTTGAGCCCAGGAGTCTGAGGTTGCTGTGAGCTAGGCTGATGCCACGGCACTCACTCTAGCCCGGGCAACAAAGTGAGACTCTGTCTCAAAAAAAAAAAAAAGACTTAAATGTAAAACCCAACACTATAAAAATCCTAGAAGGAAACCTAGAAAAAGACTCTTCTGGACATTGGTCTAGGCAAAGAATTTATAACTAGGCCCTCAAAAGCAAATACGGCAAAACCAAAAATAGACAAATGGGACTTAATTAAACTACTTTCACAATTTTATCTTAGAAATAATTCCTCCCCCTTAAACATCATCTTTTCCCCCAGTAATTCCCGTTCTAAGTATGTATCCTAAGAAGAAGCAGAGATTCATGTACAAAGATATTCATCACAATTTTTATAAGGGTGAAACATTTTGTAGATGTTAGAAGCAATTGGAAGTGATTAAATAAAATATGATTACTCCATAAAAGGGAATTTTATGCAGCCATTAAAAATCACTTTTTCAACATTTGTTTCATTTTTGAGTTTTTGACAAATAATTTATGTACCATAAAAGTTCACTCATTTAAAGTGTAAAATTAAGAGGTTTTTAGTATATCTACAGAGTGTGGAACTATCACCATAATCTAATTTTAGAACATTTTCATCACCTCCAAAAGAGAACTTGTCCCTTTAGAAGTCATTCTTCGTACTCCCAACTGATAAATTGATAGGAAAAATACAAATAACCCAAAATAAGATTGAACAAAGGAGAGGCAAGTCACAGAAGAGGACATGCAAATGAATATACATATGAAAATATGTTCAACTTGACAATGATAAAGGAAATGGAAATAAACACAATGTGATACCATGTTCCCCCATCAGACTGGCAAAAATGAAAAACACTAATAACATCTACTGCTGGTAGGCATGAGGAAAACAGGCATTCCTATAATAGTTGTTAAGAGTATGAATTATCACCACCTTTTTGGAATATAATCCAGCATCATTTAACCTTTTAAAAGTACATAGCATTGGAGCCAGGAATCCCACTTTGGGAATCTATCCTACAGAAATTAAAGGACCAATGTGTAAGGATATATGTACGAAACTGCAGAGAATAGCAAGTTACAGACTATTGTGTATAGGATAATACCATTTTTTATGCCAGTAACTGTTCTTGGCATAAGAAACACTTGCCTGTTTTCAGTCCCCAGCAACCCTATGATTGCAGACACTATTGTCACTGTCAGAGGGGAAGCCGGGGCTTGGAGCAGTGAAGCAACTCGCTTAAGGCCTTACACACAGTTACCAAGTGGCAGAGCCAGCATTCCTATCCAGGTCCACTTGGCCCCCAAACCAAGATATCTGCCAGGAATGACAACTTTCTGGTTAGAATATCTGAAACTCCCTGAGTGGCAGTGAGGTTAATCTTTCAGGATATCACTTTTGAGAGTGGATCTCTGATCTCTAGACCACTTTTGAAAGTACAAAGTGAGCTCATGTCTCAATAAAAGGGGCAGAAGTCTGTGATGCTGGGATTTGGTGAGAGAATAGTTAGCAGGGAGAGTGGGTTGTGGGGAACATGTAAAGTTCAATAAGTAAAATTCATTTATTTATTCATCTAACAAATATTTATTAGCATTTACTATGTGACAGATAGAGTTTAAAGCACTGGGGGATTCATCAATGAATAAAACAGACAAATCCCTGTTCTTGGGAATTTACATGGGGGGGTGGATGAAGCAGCAGAAAATAAATTATATATAGATATAGACATAAATATAGATTATGATATGTGAGATGGTGAATAGTGCTATAAAGGGGTCTCCTTTCAAGCTCACACGGTTGACAGCTGAATTCATGTCCTTGTAGCTATAGAACTCATGGCATCTTGCTGCCTTAAGGCCAACAAGAGAGAGTGGATCTCTGATCTCCAGACTACCTTTTAAAGAGCTCACCTGATTAGTTCAGGCTCACCCTGGATAATTTTCCTTTTGAATAACTCAAGGCTAACTTCTGATTAGGGACCTTAATTATATCTGCAGAAATGTCTTCACTTTTGCCATATAACAACCTAATCACCAGAGTGGCACCCATCATATTCACAGGTCTCATCCTCACTCAAGGGAAGGGGATTATACACGGCATGTATATCAGGGGGCAGGAATTATGACGTTCATGTTAGAATTCTGTCTACCACAACATCTAAGAGCAGATGTCAATTAAGCAGTTTGGATATATGAGTCTGGAGCTCAAGGCAGAGGTCTGAATTGAAGATGTACATTATGATGCCATCAATACATAGTTGATGTTTAAAGCTATGACATTGAATAGGGCCTCCAAAAAATGTAATGTTGATAGAAAAGAGGTCTGGGGCCTGAGCCCTGGAGAACACCAATGTTTACAGGTGGGGGAGATGAAGAGAAAACAATAATAGAGACTGAGAAGGAGGAGCCAGTGAGGTAGGAGGCAAACCAAGAGAGCGCTGGAAGCCAAGTGTGAAGGGTTTTCAACAGGGAGTGATGACTTATGGCAAATGCTTGGTCATGTAAGAGGATGCCTTAGGATAGTCTTTTTTTTTTTTTTGAAACAGAGTCTCACTCTGTTGCCCGGGCCAGAGGGCCATGGCATCAGCCTAGCTCACAGCAACCTCAAACTCCTGGGCTCAAGCAATCCTCCTGCCTCAGCCTCCCGAGTAGCTGGGACTACAGACATGCACCACCATGCCTGGCTAGTTTTTTCTGTATATTTTTAGCTGTCCAGCTAATTTCTTTCTACTTTTTTAGTAGAGATAGGGTCTTGCTCTTGCTCAGGCTGGTCTCGAACTCCTGAGCTCAAACAATCTGCCCACTTCAGCCTCTCAGAGTGCTAGGATTACAGGCGTGAGCCACTGTGCCTGGCCCAGGATAGTCTATTAAATTTAGTAACATGAAGGTGGTCCTGACAAAAGCAGCTTAGGTGGAGTGGTTGGGGTGATAGCCTAATTGGAATTTGTTCACAAGAGAAAGAGGAGAGATAAATTGGAGTTGGCAAGTACAGACAATTCTTTCAATGAACTTAGCCGTAGACAGGACCTGAAAAATGGGTGCATTAGGTAGAAGGGTAAGTAGGGTTAAGAGAATTTTGGTATTATTGACAAAATACCATCATGTTTGTATGCTGATGGGAACTGCCCAGCAAGAGGGGAAATTTGATTAAGGGGAGGGTAGTGCTGGAGCAATGACCATGAGTAATAAGAAGGGATCGGATCTAGAGTACAAGTGGAAGGGTTGTACAGATAGGTCATCCATAGAAATGTGAAAGAAGGCAGAGAACGGGTAAAAATGCAGGTAGATCGGTAGACGTGTTTTGAAGGTCCATGGAAATTGTCTTCTAATACTCATATTTTTGGGACCAACTGAAAGTGTCTCCTACGTTCTTCCACACTGCCTGAAATGTCAGCATGAGATAACTTTCAGGTGTTTCCCAAAGCATGCATGGTACATGCACCTCCTGTGCCACTTAAGAGGAGATTTTAGTAGTTTCATGTCTATTTTAACATGTATTGGGGGAAAAGTAACTAGTCTGCCTAACCTATGATTTTTCAGATATAATTGCAAATTTCAAATGTAAACAAATTAAAAGAAAATTGTTAGCTACATCACAGAAGAGCTGAAGGGGATACAGCAAAACTTTTAGACGGTTTGCAAATAACTGACCTTTGAGAAAATTGTTTAAGACATTGATTCTATTGGAGTCCCTCTTTTAAGTTCAGCCGTCTCTGAGATAACACATTTCGCTAGCTTCATTCCTGAAATTCTACTGTGAATTAGACCCAGACGTCTCTGGACTGAAAGGAGCCCCCCAGGGTCTGTTAGTTTACATTCAGGGAGAGAGAACTCTCTACAGCTGAAGACTGAGACAGTTCCTTTCATCCTGAGAGGCCTCTGACTAAAAGCAAAACAGAAAAACAACAAATGGACAAGTTAAAAGTTTCTTATATAACCATACAGTGAATATCAACAGAAAGCCTAGAGCCATGCATTATGGGAGATGCCACAGGGAAAGGAGTCTGTAAATGATTGAGAAAAGGGGCTTCTCCAGGGTAGAGAGATGAAAAATCGTGATAGGCAGAATAATGTATCCTCAAGTACGTCTATGTCTTAATCCGCAGAAACCTGCAAATATGTTACCTTGCATGGCAAAAGGGACTTTGCAGATGCGATTAAGGAGCCTCCTGCTGACACCTTCACTGTAGGATTTCTGACCTACAGAACTGTAAGATAATAAATCTGTATTGTTTTAAGCCACAAAACTTGTGGTGATTTATTAGAGCAGCAACAGGAAATGAATACAGAGATGATGGCAAGTGAGAGTGCAAATTTTGAAAAGACTCTCTGGCAAAGCCTCCTATCTGGCCTGTTGATTCCTGGAAGACTGGAGTGAAATAAATCTGAATTCATAGCATATTTTTATATTGTCCTCGTGGCTCTTAGCATGTGTTTCTCTGTATTAACATTAATTAGATTCCCATTAGATGTATGCTACTTGTAGGCAGGTTCAGTTAGCCCATAGCACAAGACCTTGCCCACCTAACAGTCAAGCAGCAATGATGCTTTGCAACTGCATGATACATTGGAGTTTAGGTTTTCACATATAATGCAAGCATCAACATAAATTGAAAATAGGAGGGCAGGAATCATGCGAGGTGTCACAGGTTAGAGAGAGGAGGCCCCCAGAAGAAACTCTCTGAATGAGGAAGAGAGGAAAAGGGACAACTGCCATGGAAAGGAAATGAGCTCCTCTCCCCTGGAAAAATTGGTGAAGGGTCACAACCTTTGAGTCTTTCCTTGAAAGTAAGCCAGGAGGCCTGTGCAGGCCTGAGGGAAGCCACAAATCACCAGGTGGTTTGTGGAAGTAGAGCAGGTTGGATCTCAGCGGATGGCTCCATCCGGCATCCTGACTCCACTCCCTTCCCAGGTGGTATGACCAGCAGCAACGGAAAGGGAATATTTCCTGCCTCAAGGGTTTGGTGGCTCCTGTGTTAGATAGCTGGTTAGGCCTGAGGAAGGAGAAAGCTACATAATCCACTCGAGGTTTCAGAAGGATCCAAAGTCAACTTCTTCAGCACAATGCCAGGCAATCTAGGCTGATGAGAGCAGAGAAGCCAGCACCTCCTCAATTTCAAAAGTAAGCCAAGGGGAGGGACAGGGCTTGTCCATGACGAGGATGAAAGAGCCCAAGAAGATGGGAGATCTGTAATTCTCAACCTCCACGTGCAGTCCACTTACAAACCTCAACGTTTTATGGGCAATATTTTTCAGTTACTTATGCCTTGCAAGACAACTCTAGGAAGAGTTGAAATTGCTGGGCCATTTGGTAGTTATATGTTTAGTTTTTTAAGAAACGGCCACACTCTTCTGCAAAGTAATGGTACCATTTTATTAATACATTCCAAACAACAATGTATAAGTGATTCAGTTTCTCCATAGCCTTACCAGCATTTGTTGTTGTCACTAATTTTATTTTTAATTTTAACTATTTATTCTGACAAGTATGTAATGATATCTCATTGGGGTTTTAATTTGCATCTCTTTAACAATGTTGAACATCATTTCCTATGCTTATTTGCCATCCTTACCCATGGAATGCCTTTTCATGTCTTTTGTCCATTTTCTAATTGAATTGCTTCTTGTTTGTTTTTTTTTTTTTGTTACTGTTAAGCTTTTGGAAGTTCTTTACATATTTCATATACTTGTCCTTTGTTGGATATGTGGTTTGCAAATATTTTCTCCCATCCAGTAGCCTGTCTTTTCATCCTCTTAATAGAGTCTTTCACAGAGCAAAAGATTTTCATTTCGCTGAAGTCTAATTTACCAATTTTTCCTTTTATGGATCATGCTTATGGTGTCAAGTCTAGGAACTATTTGCCTAGCCCTAGATCCCAAAGATTTTTCTCCTGTGTTTTCTAAAAGCTTTATAGTTTTATGTTTTACTCTTAAATTCATGATCTATTTTGAGTTAATTTTTGTATAAGATGTTGGTATATAGGTTGAGGTTCTTTTTTTTTCTTTTTGGGGCCTATGGATGTCCAATTGTTCTAGCACTATTTGTTGAAAAAGGTATATTTCCTCCTTTGGATTTCTTTTGCACTTTTGTCAAAAATCATTTTGGCATATTTGTGTAAGTCTATTTCTGGCTTCTCTGTTCTGTCCCACTAACGAGTATCTGTCCCTCTGTCAATACTGCACTGTCCTGGCTACT
Organism: Lemur catta; assembly: GCF_020740605.2. Taxonomy (NCBI): domain Eukaryota; kingdom Metazoa; phylum Chordata; class Mammalia; order Primates; family Lemuridae; genus Lemur; species Lemur catta. The sequence goes on from NC_059155.1 coordinate 20,725,527, forward strand.
GTAGCTTCATAGTAAACTTTAAACCCAGATACAGTGATCCCATACACTTTAATCTTATTTTTCACTACATTTTAGCTATTTGAAGCCCCGTTCCTTTACACATAAATTTTAAAATAAACATGTCTATATTTACAAAAATTCTTGCAAGGATTTTGATAGGAATTGCATTAAACCTGTGTATTAATTCGGGGAAAGTTAACATCTTTACTATGTTTAGTCTTCCATCCATGGTCTCTCCATTTATATAGATCTTTGATTTCTTCATAAGAGTTTTGTAGTTTTCAGCATACAAGTGCTTTACGTTTGGTTAGATTTACACCTAAGTATCACATTTTTTGAGCTATTATAACTGTATTATATTTTTAATTTCAGGTTTCACACATTCATTGCTAATATATATAAATATAATTTATTTTTGTATGTTGCTCTAGTATCCTGTGACCTTGATGTCAAGTCTAAGAACTATTTGCCTACCCCAGGTCCCAAAGTTTTCCTCCTGTGTTGTTTCCTAAAAGCTTTATAGTTTTCTAAAAGCTGAATGCACTTATTAGTTCTAGAAGGGTTTTTAAAGATTCCTGGTATTTTCTATGTAGACAATTATGTCATTTGTAAATAGAGGCAGTTTTAATTAGTCCTTCCCATTTTGTATGGTTTTTATCTCCTTTTCTTACCTTACTGCACTTACTAAAACTTCCAGCACTAGGTTGAATAAGAGTGACAGGAGTAGGCATTCTTGCTTTATTCTCAATCTTAGGGGAAAAGCATTTGATCTTTCACCATTAAGTATAAAGTTAGCTGTAAGTTTTTTGTAGATGCTCTTTATTGAGTTGAGGGAGTTCCCCTTTATTCCTAATGGACTGAGGTTTTTTATTCTGAATGGGTATTGCATTTTGTCAAATCCTTTTTCTGCACCAATTGATACAATCATGGAAGTTTTCTTCTGTAGCCTGTTAGTATGGCAGATTACACTGATTGATTGATTTTGAACACTGAACTAGCCTTGCATCCCTGGAGTAAGCCCCACTTAGTCATGGAGTATTATACTTTTTATATTAATACATTCTGAATTCTGTTTGCTAATATCTTGTTGTAAATTTTTACATGTATATTCATGAGAGTTTTTAGTGTATAGCTTTCTTTATTGTGCAATGTCTTGTCTGGCTTTGGTATCAGTTAATACTAGCTTTGTAAAATAAATTGGAAGTGTTCCCTCTTCTTCTATTTTCTGAAAGAGATTGGTAGAATTGATATAAATTCTTCTTTACATGTTTGGCATAATTTTACAGTGAAGCCATCTGGGCCTGGAGATTTCTTTATGAAAGATTTATAAATTATGAATTCAATTTCCTTAAGAGTTTTAGGGCTAGTCACATAATCTATTTCATACTGGCTGAGTTGTGGTAGTTTGTATTTTTCAAGGAATTGGTCCATTCCGCCCAAGTTGTCGATTTTACACGTGTGGAGTTTATCATAATATACCTTTATTATCCTTTTGACGTCTGCAGGGTCTATAGTATTAGGCCCCGTTTCATTCTGGTTATTAGTAATTCGCGCCTTCTCTCTTTTTTTTTTTCTTTTTTGTTAGTCTTACTAGAGGTTCATCACGTTATTGATCTTTTCAAAGAACCAGCTCTTTTTTTCATTGATTTTCTCTGTTGCTTTTCTGTTGCCAATTTTGCTGATTTCTGCTCTTATCATTATTGTTTCCTTCCTGTGATTGCTTTGAGTTTATTTTACTCTTTTTTCCCCTAGGTTTTTAAGGTGAGAGCTTAGATTAGAGCTTGATTTGAGACTTTTCCTATTTCCTAATATGTGGATTTAGTGTTATAAATTTCCCTCTTGAAAAGTTTTAGCTATATCCCACAAATTTTGATATGCTGCATTTAATAGGAGATTTTTTTATTACTGATTCAGCCACTCTTCTTGTTATTGGTCTGTTCAGATTTTCTGTCTTCATGATTCAATCTTGATAGTCTGCAAAGCCTGGGGCTACAGGGATCAGCCTGGGGCCTAGGGACAGCCTGTGCTGGGATAGGTGTGGAGCCTAGATTCACGGGGACTGATCAGGAGCCTGAGATCACAGGTTCTGGGATGGTGCTTGGAGCCACGGCGGCTGGCCTGGGACCTAGGGTTTTGGAGACTGGTCCAGCACTGGGGTCTACTGGAACAGGTCTGGACCCTGGGTCTGCTGGGGCACGGGGCCATAAGGGCCAGCCTGGAGGATGGGGCCTCAGGGACTGAGCTGGCACTGGGAAGGCCTGGAGCCTGTGTTCTTTAGTGTTGACCTGGTGCCTGAGGCTAGGGATGCCAACTTGGCACTGGGGCAGGTTTAAAGCCTGGGGCTATGTGAATTGATCTGGCTCTGGGCTAGTCTGAGACCTGGGGCAGGCTTGCAGCCTGGGGCCACAAGGCCTAGCTTAGGACTGGGTACATCTGATCCTCGCTCACTGGGTCTGTGAGTGCTGGCCTAATGACCAGGGCTGCAGGGGCCAGCCAAGTGCTGGGGCTGGCCTGGAGCCTGGGTCTGCGGGGGCTGGCCTGATGCTGTGGCAGGCCCAGAGACCAATTCCACCAGGCAGGCCTGGAGCCCAGGGCTATGGGATCCCACCTGGCACTGGGGTGGTCTTGGAGCTCAGTCTGCAGGTACCAGCTTGGAGTTTGGGGATGTGGGGGCCTGCCAAGTGCTGGGTTTTACTGGAGTGGGCCCAGTGTTGAGGCCCAAGGCAAAGTCCAGTGCTCACTTCCTTCTCCTCCCACGTAGAGAGTATCTTTTCACACTGTACTGCACGGGGTTGGGAGAGGGGTGACATGGATTATATCTTAGTGACTGTATTTTTCAGTTCTGAAATATCCATTTTGTTCATCATATTTTCTATTAATATTTCTTTGCTAAGACTGTCTATTTTTTTATTTGTTTCAAGTATACTCATATTTGCTTATTGAATCATTTCTGTCATGGTGGCTTTAAAATATTTGCTGGATAGCTCTAACATTTCTACCATCTCCGTGTTGGCATCTATTATGGATTAAGTTATGTCCCCCAAATAAAAAGACATGTTGATTTCCTAACCCCAGTTTCTGTGAATGTGACCTTTTATGGAAATAGGGTCTTTACAGAGGTAATCAAGTTAAGATGAGGTCATTAATGTGGGTCTTGACCCAATATGATTGGTGTCCTTATAAGAAGAAATAAACTGGGACACAGACACACAGAGAGAATGCTATGTGATGACAGAAAAAGAGATTGGAGCGATACAGCTGCGAGCCAAGGAATGCCAAGGATTTATGGCCACCATTAGAAGCTAGGAAGAGCCAAGGAAGGGTTCTCCCCTGTGGGTTTCAGAGGGAGCATGGCCCTGCCAACACCTTGATTTCACATTTCTGGGCTCCAGAACTGGGAGACAATAAATTCTGTCGTTTTTAAGCTACTCAGTTTGTGGTAACTTATGGCAGCCCTGGGGAACTCGTACAGCATCATTGTCTTTAGTTAATCAGTTTGAGATTTTCCCAGTTCTTGGTATGATGAATGATTTTCAGTTGAAAACTTGACACTTTTGATATTATGTTATAAAACTCTGGATCTTATTGAAACTTTCTGTTTTCGCTGGCTTTTTGCAACACCGTTCGGTCAGAAGAAAGAGGAAGTGTTGCCATGTTACTGTTAGGCAGTAGTGAAAGCCCAGGTTGCCCCTTTGGCCTCCTTTCGCACCTGAGAGCTGCTGAGTGGGGACAGAGGTTGCAGCTCCCCACTCAGGCTCCACTCATACGTCCCTGGCTGACAGGTGTAGAAAGGCTTGTTAATGTTCTCCACGTGGCTTTTACTGACATCGTAAGAGAAGGAGGCCTCTTTTCTCCCGGGCAGTGGCTAAAGTCCTAACTCTCTTCCAGGCTTCCTCTGATACCACCTGGCAGAGGGGTTGGGATGTCTTGTTATTATCTCGTGTGGGTGGAAATCTATGCTCCCCATCAGGCCTTTGCTGGCATGGGTGGGGCTGCTGTCACAATTTTTATGTAGTGTTTGGCTAGAGTAGAGCTGGTATGGTCTAAAAGTTTTCTATCTTGCTAGGCTGCTCCTTTCCAGTCTTTTGGCTAGAGAGAGCAGGATTTCCTTGGGGCTTTTTTTTTTTCTGTCTGCATTCATTGACAGTTCTGGGTGGCTAGTGTCTGTGGTTGCTGTAATTCTTCAGACCCAAGTCTGGGCTATATGAGGCAGAAAGAAAACCCAAGGCACTCTCCACTGTACCATTTCTTGGGTCCCAAGATCTCGAGGTGGTCTCCCTTCTCTCTACCTTTCAGAGTCTTCTTATGCTTCTTTTATATACTATGTGAAGAGTTTTTAATTATACTTAATGGGAGAAATAGCAAAAGTATGTGCACTCTACTTTTTCAAAAGCCAAAGTCCTGGACTTCTTTTTAAAATAATGAATTCAAACAATATAGACCAAAGGTAAAAATACTTTCTCGCCCTTCATCTCATTCAGAATCAAGAAAATGAGTAGCCACGGGGCATGGGGATCTCTCTCTAGGGAAATATTACCCTTGGCCTTACTATCCCTTAAGCACTTGGGAAACCCCAAATAGACATTTTAAAAAGAGTGTTTGGACTCACTTGTGTTCATTCCTATTCATCAGGGTTTTTTTTTTTTCTTTTTTTTCCAAATTGAGCTCCATTTAATGAAATGATCATTAAAAACATAGATGTGTTTTTACTGTGTCCTGATCCAGACCTGCTGAATCAGAGTCCAGGATTGGAGACTTGGAAGCTACATTTTAACAATCATCCCCTGCCTGCCAAATATTCTGAAGTGCCCTCACATTTGAGAATCACTGATCTAAGCCACTGATAAAATTGCTGCAATAGACCAGGCCAAGGATGAAGATTTGTAACAGGCCTGGAGACTTTTCCTTGGGGAACTATTAATCATTAATCAGGGTCCTCTGGGCAGACTGATCAACCAGTTACTAATCCCCCTAATTATTCTCAAAGCCAGTCCCCATTATGCTGCTTGGTGCAAATAATATCATGAAAGTCCTCAGGTAGTGTTTTGCTAAATTTCACTTATTCTCTATCTACCATACTGCCCTGACCTATCACTCTAGGAAATCCATCAAAGATAATTAAACTAGTCTGACAGGTTTTGTTCCCAGTGAAATAACACTGAGTCCAGTGAACATAAACCGTCCTTTACAAATAATCCATTTAAGACTGTCTCCTGGAATCAACATCAAGTTTATTGATCTGTCTATTTACACTTCCTCTATTATTTCCTTTTGGAAATCTATGATCACATTTGCCTGTCTTCAGGCTTCTAGCATCTCTTCTCTCCAAGTTGATGAAAATAAAATTATCCCCAAGAGTGGTTTTGAGGTCTTATTTGCAAGTTCTACCAATACACTGAGAGATGTAATTTGTCCAAACCAGACATCTTGAACCTGGTCAAAGCAATGAGAGACTCTTTTGACAATCATTTTACCTACCCTGGACTTTTCTTCCTTTACCAATGTTTAGTCTAAACTCTGGCTATCCAAGGTGTGGTTCAAGGACCAACAGCAGCATCACCTGGGAGCTTGTTTGTTAGAAGTGCAGATACTTGGGCCCTACCTAGGCCTACCAAATCAGAATCTCATTTTAATAAAATCCCTAGCTGGCCAGGCATGGTGGCTCACACCTGCAATCCTAGCATTCTGGGAGGCCGAGGCAGGCGGATCGTTTGAGCTCAGGAGTTCGAGACCAGCCTGAGCAAGAGCGAGACCCCTGTCTCTACTAAGAATAGTAAAAATTAGCCAGGTATGGTGGCATGCACCTGTAGTTCCAGCTACTCGGGAGGCTGAGGCAGGAGGATCGCTTGAGCCCAAGAGTTTGAGGTTGCTATGAGCCAGGTTGACACCATGGCACTCTAGCCTGGGCAACAGAGTGAGACTCTGTCTCAAAAAAAAAATCCCTAGGTGATGCATATGCATGTTAAAGCAAAAAGTACTGGACCAGACTTTTCAGAATGAAAATTTCTCCTTGACAGAAAATATAGATGCAAAGTGAGAACAGAGGAGTTGTGCTGTATCTTTATCATCCAACAGTATATCATTGTCAATTGTGTCCCCTTCTTGTCTTCTTGCTCCTATTATAACTTTTTAAAAGTTTTCTATGTCGCTGTTACCATTCCTCGAAGGCCTCGGGTCTACATCTGGTGTTTAGCCTCCCGGACACTGCTTTTTTTTTTTTTTTTTTTTTTTTTCTTAGACAGAGTCTCACTCTGTTGCCCAGGCTAGAGTGCCGTGGCGTCCCGGCTAATTTTTTCTATATTTTTAGTTGTCTGGTTAATTTCTTTCTATTTTTTAGTAGAGACAGGGTGTCACTCTTGCTCAGGCTGGTCTCGAACTCCTGACCTCGAGCAATCCTCCCTCCTCGGCCTCCCAAGGTGCTAGGATTACAGGCGTGAACCACAGCGCCTGGCCTCGGACACTGTTTATGCAGTTTTATACCAGCCTCCTGCATTCATCATTGATCTTATGGGACTCCTGTCCAAATTTAACCTGCTAAGAACTGAAGGTAAGAAACCTTTCTTGGTCAAGAATCAACAAGGCACAGCAATTCTCTGTACGGGGAAAGCTGCTGGAGTACGGGGAAATCAGGCAACAGACTACTCAGAGGCATTGCCATATCCCTCTCTCTCTGCATTGAACTTCAAACAACTCTAAATTATCAAGAGGGTCCCTACTAAGATTGACCCCTGGAGGATATTGTTACTTATTCCAGAAAAGAAGACTGTTCCACCCTTTTGCTGTTAGTAATTGTATATGCTTATTAGGTAAGAGTCTGTGTAACAGTCAAACCACACACCACTTTAGAGTGTCCCGCCCCATACCATTTATTTCTGGGAGGCCCACCCTGATTTTCCAGTTTCCACATCTCCACATCTTCTGCTTGCAAGGCTACCTGCAGAAATCTAACTGCTTAGTGGCCATAATGAGATGCCAATGTACATGCTAACAGTGCTTTCTGTAGCTCCTCCTAGAGCTTGCAATTAATTCTTGGGATGTCCGAATCATTCTGGATTAGAAGGGCGTCCTCCCCAACTCTATGCCATACTGTGTCACCTGGGTCTTGAAACAGTTCAGCTTTTGCTCAGTCTCTCAAAGTCTCCCTTAGGCAGATCCAGTAATTTATAGTGTTCATTTGCTTAACCATGGAAGTTGAAGGTCTGGAAAAGGAATCGATGCCATATCATTGCCTTAGAGCTCCTCTTATCCTTTTCTATCCCTTCTCACCACCAAAATCTCCTCCCTTCCCTCGTGGTTACAGAGTAGACCCTACATATATTAATGGATGCAAACAGACACTGATGCGTGTTTAGGGGATGCAGGGAGGAAGAGAGATCATATACTTTAGTAGTGACTGGGCCAAGTTCAGTCAGTCAAAAATGCCCAGTTATCAGCTGAGCACAGTGGTTCATGCCTGTAATCTCAGCACTCTGGGAGGCTGAGGCAGGAGGATTGCTTGAGGCCAGGAGTTCAAGACCATTCTGAGCAATATAGCAAGACCCCGTCTCTACAAAAAAGTAAAAAAAAAAAAAAAATTAGCCAGGCATGGTATGGGGTGGAGTACTTTAAATTGGTGTGTGGTTTGACTATTACGCAGACTAAACTGCACCTATAGTCCCAGCTACTTGTGAGGCTGAGGCAGGAGGATCACTTGAGCTCAGGAGTTCAGGCTACAGTGAGCTATGACTGTGCCACCGCCTGGGTGGGTAGCAGAGCAAGACCTCATCTCAAAAAAAAAAAAAAAAAGCCCAGTTATCACTGCATTTAGTTAATTTCCAAACATTTAGGGAACTTCCAAGATACCTTTCTAATTATTTATTTCTACTTTAATTCTTTTATGGTCAGTGAACATACTCTTTATTATTTTCATCCTTTTAAATTTATTGACACTTCCTTTATGGTCCAGCATACGGTTTCTCAGGGTGAATTTTCTTCATGCACTTGAAAAGGACAGATATTCTATTGTTTTGGGGGTGGGGTAAGGAGTGAGCTATAAATGTCAATTAGGACAAGATGACTGATAGGGTCTTAATGACTGTCAACTTGCTCTATTGACTACTGAGAAAGGAGTGTTAAAGTCTCCAAATATAATTGTGAATTTTTCTATTTATCCCTTAAATTCTACCAGTTTTTTCTTCACATGTTTTACAGCTCTGTTATCAGGTACATATACTTTCAGAATTTTGTCTTTTTAGGAATTAACCCTTTTATCAGTATGAAATATCCCTCTGTATCTCTGGTAATCCTCCTTGTCTTGAAGTCTACTTTGTCTGATGCTAATATTGTCCCTAGATTTCTTATGATTAGTGTTTGTGTACTATATTTTTCCATCTATTTACTTTAATCTAAGTCTTTATATTAAAACTGGGTTTTCTTTTCTTTCTTTCCTTCTTTCTTTCTTCCTTTCTTTTTTAAGAGACGGGGTCTCTTTTTGCTGCCTAGGCATGAGAGCAGTGACATGATCATAGCTCACTGCAACCTCAAAGTCCTGGGCTTAAGGGATCCTCCTACCTCAGCCTCCCAAGTAGCCATGACTAAAAGCATGTGCCACCATGCCCAGCATATTTTTCTATTTTTTGTAGAGACAAGTCTCACTATGTTGCTCAGGCTGGTCTTGAACTCCTGACATCAAGCAATCCTCCCGTCTTGGCCTCCTAAAGTGCTAGTATTACAGATGTGAGCCACCACACCTGGTTGGAATTGGGTTTCTTATAGTCAGCCTGAACAACTTATACCTTTTATTTGGAGTGTTTACTACATTTAATGTAATTATTGATATGGCTGTTTCTAAGTCTCCCATCTTGGTATTTTTTATTTGTCCCATCTATTCTTTGTTCTTTTTTCCTCCTTTTCTGCATTCCTTGACTTCATTTGAGCATTTTTTGTATTCTATTTTGGCTTTTTAGTCATATTTCTTATTTTATTTTTAGTAGTTGGTTTGGGGATTACAACATGCATCCATAACTTATCATTGCACTTTGAATTAGTATTGTACCAATTCACATATAATGTAAAAACCCTGTAAAAGTATACTTCCGTTTACTTCCCTTTTTCCCATTGTACTGTTGTTTTATGCATATTTACTTCTATATAAATTATATAATAGACTCCCATAATATATTGCTATTGTTTTTGCTTTAAATAGTCCATTGTCTTTTCAGTACATTAAGAAATCAAAAATTTTTTTTATGTTTATCATTTTCATTTTTTCATGTAGCTCTGAATTTCCCACTGGTATAAGCCTGCAAGTTTCCCTTTAATATTTCTCATAGAGCAAGTCTGCTGGGGATAAATTATAGTCAATTCTCATTATTTGAGGTTCTACAAAGTCACTGCACACACTGAGTTAAGCAACACTGAACCACTTCTCCTAGAGTAAATACAGGGTTAGAGTCCTACAAGCCTCGGGTCACAACATTTTCACCTATTGATCAATATGTAACCTTGTTTTATGTGATTCTGTTTGAAGATACCTTGATTTGTTAACACTGAACTCACAGCCAATAGCACTATAGCTCATGCCTAAACAAAATGTATCTAACACCTGTATTTTCTCCATAAGGCACGTCACAGTCTTCTTGCACTTACAAATGGTACCCATCACTTTAGCACTACACCTGGGGACCACGTTAAATAGCAAAATCATCAAAAAAATGTGGAAAACGCGGCACTAAATAGACCATGAAAATGACACTTTTTTACAGTATGAGAGTTGAAACAAGATGACAGAACATCACCTTGTTTGGGCTCAGCTGGGGACGTGCACTTCAGGCAATTCAAATTTCCTGCCACTCTGTGCATATCCCTGAATGATGGCGAAGGCACCATGAGTATTGATTTAGGAGTTACAGATAAATTGTGTTGAATAGGTGAATTTGCAAATACAGAATCCATGAATAATAAGAATTGACTGTATCTTATCTTTCTAGAATTTCTGTCTTCCTTTAAAGAGTGTTGAGCTTTTGGGGGAGGTTGAATTTTTTTCTGGTAGCCTATCACTTGTACAATGCCCGAAAATATTTGTTCCATTATTTATATTTGTTTACAGCAAGATGGTAAATGTGATACTCATTTCCCTATCATGTTTAAACTATCCCTGCATTTGGAAGGAAAACCGTAAACAAAATAGTCACTCATCTCCCAACTATTGCATGGATGTGGATGAAAAGAGGTACAGGGGTGTCTTTGCAAAATTTGGTCTTTGTTTAAAGGACTACTTCCCAGCACTGTGCTAAGTATTATGAGAAACAAAACAGAAGGAGAAACCCAGCTCTTCTTCCACTTTGAGTTTCAGTTAGTTGTCACACATGAAATGTCAACATTTCTCTTACTTCAATTCCTATCTCAGGCCCTAACCCTGTTCCCCTGTGAGTCCTCTAAAAAAAAAAAAAAAAACCTATAGAGATGTCTTCAGGCTGCGGACCCAAGGAAAATATCCTTGGGTACTATACAAAATACCCTCAAATTGTTCTATTGTACTTGGGTCCTAAGTTTGCCATTTAGGGTGACCAACTCATTCTGCTTGGACAGGAACTTTCCTGGGAAAGTCCTGTGTTTCAGGGATCCCATCAGTCCTGGAAACCAGAATATTTGGCCACCATAGCCCGTGTTGCTCACAGCATTTCCAGTGCTTGAACAAGAATTCTAAACAAGGTAGGGTGTAGTACATGGAGCACAGAGTAATGGTCTCCAGCTCTCAAATCCATTTTTTTTTTCCACCTGGACTGCCACAGTGCTCAAAATTCCACTAAAAATAATTACTCTGGGTTTGAGGTATTCTATCTTTTGGAATTGTTTGCTAAAGTGCAAATATTTCTGGCAGACATGACATAAGTCATTACCAATTATTAATATCTAATGCCATTTAATAGAGAACAAGAACATGAGAGAATGAGATATGGGAAAGATAAGTTTTTTGGGGTTTTTTTGTTTGTTTGTTTGTTTGTTTTGGATACAGAGTCTCACTTTGTTGCCCAGACTAGAGTGCCGTGGCATCAGCCTACCTCACAGCAACCTCAAACTCCTGGGCTCAAGCAATCCTCCTGCCTCAGCCTCCCGAGTAGCTGGGACTACAAGCATGTGCCACCATGCCCGGCTAATTTTTTCTATATATTTTTAGTTGTCCAGCTAATTTCTTTCTATTTTTAGTAGAGACGGGGTCTCGCTCTTGCTCAGGCTGGTCTCGAACTCCTGACCTCGAGCGATCCTCCCGCCTCGGCCTCCCAGAGTACTAGGATTACAGGCGTGAGCCACCTCGCCCGGCCTGAAACATAAGTTTTTGGTTTTTTTTTTTAAGTGAAAGCTACATTTATTCAGAAACTATAGAAACTCTACACACAGAGCAGAGGCAAGTTTTCCCAGCAGAAAAGAACCAGACCCCTCGTTTCTGTTGCCTTTCTATTTAAGAAATGGCTTAATTATAGGCTAACCAAGGGGAGAAATATTCATGGACAGGGCAGTGTTTTTCTGGAATCAAGGTGACACCCTGTCCACCATCTTGGTTCTAATTAGTCGGAATTTGCCCTGCCTCCATCCTGTTTTGATCAGGGTAATTTGAAACTTTGTTTTGAGACTTCCTGACTCAGGTAATGTTGTAGAAATGCCTGAAGCAGTGCCTAAGATAAGTTTTGATAGAGAGCGCAATGGATTTACAGAAGGCTGCTAGGCTTGAGTAGGGTACAACATCTCCCCTGTCCAACTGTTGTGTAAGTCAAGTAATGGTTGTCTGAACAAGATCTCACAAATGGATGAGCTTAGGCATGTGTGGAAACACCTCACCTTGTCAACCCAGACCTGGCACTTTAAACTGGCCCACAACCAGCACCAAATAGAATGGAGTTTCTGATACTCCACCTGGTGAACGATTTAGATCCTGGATAATTTCACCTTTCTCTTCTTCACCCTCTGCTTTATGACTTCTTGTTTGTATTCTATTTCTTTCAGTTTGAAGCTAAGCATCACCCCTCTGGTCCCAAATATGGCTCATCTTGTTAGGCACAATTTGCATCCACTCTTTGGGTCATACTTGTTTTTGTCACCATCAGGAACATCATCCCTGGGCTCCCTAGTACTGATCGGTTTGTCCTGTGGAAAGGAGCTTGGCCTTTCACACCAGAAAGTATTGGTTCTAGAAGTACCTCTGTTATTACTGCCAGGCCAGGAACATTTAGCAGATGCTGCAGCAGCGTTCACCTAGGACCATCAAAATAAATAAATAAATCATGGTAATAAGAGCTACCCTTTACTGAGTGTGGACTCTGGGCTAGGAAGCGTTCAAAGAGCTTTCTGAGATGAACACTCACTTCTGAGAGAAATCCTCACCACAGCTCTATGATGCAGGGACCATTACTGTAGATAAGGAAACAGAGGCACAGAGTTTATATAACTTATTCCAGATCACAGAGTTATAGCTGAATTCAAATCCAGGTTTTTCTGACTTTGCAGCCCTAAGCTTTTTTACTTTCAACTTTTTATTACAGAAAAATTTTAAGCACATACAAAAGCTGAGTAATAGTCTCAAAACCTTTCATGTTCCTATCATCCAGATTAAACAGCTATCAATTCAAAGCCAATCTTGCTGTAACTATACCCACACTCACTTCTCCTCCTCTGGATGTTTTGAAGCAAACTCTAGATATCATATTATTTAATCTGTAAATATTTCAGTATATTTCCTTATAACGATACAGACTCTTTTTGAAAGCATTACCACAACATTGTTTTTTTTTTCTTTGTTTGTTTTTTGAGACAGAGTCTCACGCTGTTGCCCAGGATAGAGTGACGTGGCATCAGCCTAGCTCACAGCAACCTCAAACTCCCGGGCTCAAGTGATCCTCCTGTCTCAGCCTCCCAATTAGCTAGGACTATAGGCATGCGCCACCATGCCCGGGTAATTTTTTCTATATATATTTTTAGTTGTCCATATAATTTCTTTCTATTTTTGGTAGAGACTCGCTCTTGCTCAGGCCGGTCTCGAACTCCTGAGCTCAAACAATCCACCCTCCTCGGCCTCCCAGAGTACTAGGATTACAGGCATGAGCCATGGTACCCAGCCGACCACAACATTGTTAACACACCTAAAATATTGACAATGATTCTTTAATATCATTAAAGATCCAATCAGTATTCAAATATCCCTGATAGTTTCATAAATTTTTACAGGTATTTTTTGTTCACATCAGCATCCAAATAAGGTCCACGTATCACAGTTGGTTAATATGTCTTTTAAGTCTCTTTTAATCTATAGGTTCCTCTACCATTTTCCTTTTTTTCCCCCATTGGAATTGATTAATGAAGATACTAGTGAGTTTTTCCTATAGAGTTTCCCACTGTCTGTGGATTTTGCTAATTGCATCCTAGTAGTGTCTTTCAAGTAAATTGGTAGTTAGATCTAGGGGCTTGCTCAGATTTAGGTTTAATTGTTTGGCAAGACAACTTCATAAGTGGTGCCATGTACTCTCACCAGAGGTACAAAATATCTAGTTGTCTCTCTTTCTCTTTTATTCCATTAATAATTGCCAAATGGCAATGTTCTATCATTCCTTCTTTACTCACTAACTGGAATACTTCTATAAAAAGAAACTTCCCATCATTACATTTTTGATTATCCTGAGGTACAATTTGTACAGAAAAGACTCCAGTGACAGCTGTGCTAGTATAGATCCCTATATGCACCTCAGGCTTGGGCTCCCAGTATTTAAAATCACACCTTTAGCCTCTTTTTCCGAAGCACGCCTTCCATGCTAGTGTGTCTAGGTCTAGTCTCAACTACAGTGAAATTTGGGATAAAGGTTTAAAAATATGTATAAAATATTCATCTAGGAGGGTCAACGTTAATTTACATGGAATTCAAGAAGGAAAGAAAAAAAACAAGAGAGAAGAAGAACTAATTTAAAAAAACAGAAGAAGGCCAGGTGTGGTTGCTCACACCTGTAATCCTAGCACTCTGGAAGGCTGAGGTAGAAGGATCGCTTGAGACCAGAAGTTCAAGACCAGCCTGAGCAAGAGCAAGATCCTGTCTCTACAAAAAATAGAAAAATTAGCCAGGCAGGATGTGCACACCTGTAGTCCCAGCTACTGAGGAGGCTGAGGCAGGAGGATCGCTTGAGCCCAAGAGTTTCAGATTGCAGTGAGCTATGATGTCATCACCGCACTCTAGCCTGGGTGACAGAGAGAGACCTTGTGTCAAAACAACAACAATTAAATAAAAAAAAAAAGCAGGCCGGGCACGGTGGCTCATGCCTGTAATCCTAGCACTCTGGGAGGCCGAGGCAGGAGGATCGCTCGAGTTCAGGAGTTCAAGACCAGCCTGAGCAAGAGCGAGACCCCGTCTCTACTAAAAATAGAAAGAAATTATCTGGCCAACTAAAAATATATACAGAAAAAATTATCCGGGCATAGTGGCACATGCCTGTAGTCCCAGCTACTCAGGAGGCTGAGGCAGTAGGATTGCTTGAGCCTAGGAGTTTGAGGTTGCTGTGAGCTAGGCTGACGCCACAGCACTCACTCTAGCCTGGGCAACAGAGCGAGACTCTGTCTAAAAAAAAAAAAAAAAAAAGTAGAAATTTTCTCATAACTGAAGAAAGATTTCAGTTTGAAAGGATCACTGAGCGGTAAGTAGGATGAAAGAAAAAAGACTCACACCTAAACACATCCTTGTGAAATTCTACAAATATGAAGAATAAAAGGAAGATCCTTAAAGCCTCTAGAGAGAGGAGAAAAAAAATTATCTACAAAGAAATGGACATTTTCATTAGCAGCACTACATGCAAACAAAACAAAACAAAACAAACACTAGAATAATACCTGAACAGTTTGGACTTATAATTCTATATTGGTCAAATATAAGAACAAAAATTAAAAAGGTGCAAAGGAATTTATGTGATCAAAGCATTTGTACTCCTGTAATATTCTGAAATTTAAAAAATAAATAAATAAAAAGGCATTTTTAGACATGAAAGAACTCAGAATTTAACCTCCCAGCCCTCTACTGAAAAAAGAAATTACTTGAGGATGTACTCTAGGAATCAAAAAGACAGATCCAAAAAAAAAAAAAAAAAAAAAGGAAGACCTGGGATCTAAGAAACTGACACTGACCCAGGAATGCAATGAAAAAAATCCTAAATGACAGCTGTGTAGGAGGGGGCTTAGAAAGAGTCAGTAAATGTCAGAGCATTTAACAAGCAGTCTATGCAAATAGCTGAAAGATATCAGTAATATGGTGACAAGAGCACGAATATTTTCTGCCAAAAAGAAATAATTAGAAACTCTAAGAAAAGCAAACTTCCTCAAAAAGTCATGGTCCATATATAAAACAATCTAAAATGTGGCATGACTAAGCAACTTGTGGAGCGTAAGAAAAGAGAAACCATTTGAACTGGAAATTTGTACTATGCTCCTTCAAGTGGCCCAGGTGTAGAGATATAAGATTACATCTCCTCTAGTGATCAAATCACACGCTCTGATTCTGTAACAAATAACATTTATAAAATCATATTGCAAGTCATGTTTATTGGCTTTCATAATCAACCTATAGACAAGGCATGAAAGACAAATATAGTTACCGAATGGAATGTAAATATGAAAATGATTTAAACTCTAACAATGTAAAACTAATAACTGGGAAGAATTGGGAAGAACTTCCTCATCTGACAGAGTAGCGCCTCAAGGGGTAAGTATAAATGGAAGTTCATTATGCAAAGGATTTAAGGTAAACAATTGAGGAGCTAACAAAAAAAGAGGAAAGGAAAGGAAGGAAGAACAGTCAATACTGTTTAAAGGAAATAAATCAAGATTTTGAAGTAAGAGCATCTTATTAAGAATTGTGGAAATAACTAACAGAACAAAAAGCCCAGAAATAGTCAAAAAAAGGCTGAAGAGTATCAAATGATACTCAATTAATAGCACTGGGGGTAGGATCAGGAAGAATCTTTGTACTTTTTTTTTATTTATTTCAGCTTATTATGGGGGTACAAAAGTTCAGGTTATATATATTGCCCATGTCCTGCCCATCCCCCGAGTCAGAGCTTCAAGCGTGTCCATTCCTCAGACAGTGCGTTTTGTAACCTCCTCCTATGTGGCTATTCCATTCAGTCATTCATTCCTTCAACAAATACTTACAGAGCCTCTTCTACTGTACCAGCCATGATTCAAAGCACAGGGACACAGGGATGGACAAGGCAGAGAAGGTTCCTGCCCTCAAGGAACTCACATTCAAGTAGGGGAAAGGTATACAACAAACAAGTAAATCTCTTCCCCAAAGAGATAGGCACAACTAATATGAAGTGCAATGAAAATTATAAGACAAAATAAAGCGTTAAGAACTTGAGTGATCAGGGAAGGTCTCTCTGAAGAAGTAAAATTTGAGCAAAAATACTTTTTTGTATCAGAAAATGTGTAGGATATGAGCTGTGCTTACGCCTGTAATCCTAGCACTTTGGGAGGCTGAGGTGGGAGGATCTCTTGAGGCCAGGAGTTCAAGACCAGCCTGAGCAAGACTGAGACCCTGTCTTCACAAAAAAATAGAAAAATTAGCTGGGCGTGTGCCTGTGGTCCCAGCTACTCCAGAGGTTGAGGCAGGGGGATTGCTTGAGCCCAGGAGTTTGAGGTTGCAGTGAGCTGTGATGACACCACAGCACTCTAGCCTGGGCAACAGAGAAAGAAACTGTCTTAAAAAAGAAAGAAGAACGAAAGAAAAGAAAGAAAGAAGAAAATGTATAAGATCTTGATCCTTTTCTTCCCAGGAGGCTCCATGGCCCTTATGCAAATTTACATAACTCCTCCCCAGCAACCAGCTCAACAAACCAAGGAATTTTGGGAGAAGCAGCCTGTGTCAAACCACAAAAAATCTTGTTACACCCTTAGCCCAGGACAATGACTGTGTACTTTTTACAAAGTTACATTTACCAAGAGGGCCCTTTCAAGTGATTGTTCCCAGAACCAGGAAGACCTGCTCCAAAGTGACTTATTGGAAAATGTTCAAATGGCACTTTCTTTCCGTAATGATTCCCTAACCTGTGTCTGGCAACACCAGATTTAGGCTCATCTCAAAGGGGTCTCTAAAGAAGCATGAGGAAGGGAGGGCTACTACATAGGCACAGCTGCCTTTCATCCCTGAGAGCAAGGCCCATATGTAGGTCCTAAGTCTATGGTATAATACTACCTACTGTCGCTGGTTACCAGTATGCTCTTTTGAAACACACAAACATGAAGCACCTTGATTTCTGGTGGCCCATGACCTACTCAATATTCTGCGCTACACAAAGGCATGTTTTTGGCTACAGCAAAAAAAAAAAAGAAAAAAAGAAAAGCTAAAGAATCTCAATAGAGCTGCTCCATTATCCGTCAATCACCAAGCATTCCTAGGAGAAATGCCTTACCTGCCTTACCAAGGCTTTCCCAACTGTGCTCATAGCATACTCATTGAAGTCAACGCCTTTATGAGAACAGCCCACTTGCTTTCTTCAGCTGGATCTCTTTCTGCCTCTGTTATCTCTACCCTATTCTTCAGAGACATAGTTGCTCCATCTCCACAGCCAGCCTAATTCTGTCTGACTGGGAAGCCCAATTTGTGCAATCGTTCTAGAGAGCACACTTCCGATCCGCCATGTCCAAATCCACTCATCCACTGCCCACCACAAGCTAACTGAACGAATGACAGCCAAGATCGAACACGTAAGCCAGATCTTGGAGGAGGCTTCTGGTTGTCATCTTTCTTCAACCGGTAAGATGACTGGGCCACACATTTCCCAAATGCTAAATTTGCTTGTCACACTGTGTACCCATATACTAGAGCACCCCTTTTCACAGTAATTGTAGTGTTCTTGCTCCTACCAACCAGCTGCATCACAATCTTTTGCTTTTGGTCAACAGATGGCAATGACCTACTAGGTACCAGACACTATGCTGAATGTGAGGGTCATGGCTGCCCACAGGCCATGAGATGCCTTTGTGGAAATTTGAAAAAGGCACTCTTGCTCTGCACAGACACCTCTATGCCAGGGTGCATGACTTGGTGAGTATAGCAAACAATTGTACCCAGCAGACCTATAGGGATTCAACAATAAAAAAGAGTCTTGACACTAACTGGAAGCATTCTAGGTTCCCCCAGGGAGGCCCATAGGACACCTACATTTGCTCTCCCTCTACAGTGTCTGCTCCACCGGCCCCTGTTACATATCTAGGGACCAATCCCAGGGCCAAATCACATTCCCAGAGATTATGAACCCTGTCACCTTTACCTCCAGCTTCCTCCTTTTCATGCATAATCACCTCATCTGTCCCCATTCCTTACTAGACCCAGTTGGTCTAAACCCCACCCTGCACCCCATCATGTACCCTACACTATTAGGATCCAATGCTGCAAAATGAGAAACCCAAAGACACATTACGGGAGATTTTGGAGCAAGCCACTATCTCCAGCACTGATCCTACCCCACCCCATTCGGCAGGCAGGGAGTAAAAGGCAGGAGGGGCATATCCAACTCTGCTATTTCTTAGGTTGATCAAATCACCCCCAAACAGATGGCCAACATCTATTGAGAGTGGCCTCCATGTCCCTTGGTGTTGGCCAAAAACCATGTTCTTTGTACCTCATTCCCAGATCCAGCCAGCCGAAGCAAAACCCGGTGGACCCCACCTTTGCCATTATTAAATAGAATACATAAAACCCCAGTCTGAAGCATCTGCTTTTCCATTTTTCCACCACCATTCCACAGCACTGGCAGGTAGGTAACTTACTAAGAGGCCTCAACGAAGTGGTCTGTCCCAGAGAAAGGGCAAGTTTTCCCCAAGATAAAATCCAGATCCTCTGCTTAGAGCCACAGGAAGAAATGCTAAACCAAACCAAGCAAAACAATGAAAACCCCAGCAGTCTTTCATCTGCTCTCAATCTAGACAGTTTCAGAAGTATGCCCATCATGAGAGCATCCCTAGGGGTTTGTTTGTACTAGAAGAGCATAAACATTTACATTGCCTCTCTTCTGCTCACAAGACAGTGAGAGGGAAAGGCCTCATCTGGCAACTTAAAGCAATACTGTGCAG
Source organism: Lemur catta (assembly GCF_020740605.2). Classification (NCBI taxonomy): domain Eukaryota; kingdom Metazoa; phylum Chordata; class Mammalia; order Primates; family Lemuridae; genus Lemur; species Lemur catta. The sequence continues at coordinate 20,744,607 of NC_059155.1, forward strand.
TGATTCCAAAGCCAGCCTTTTGTGTATGTAAGCGGCTGCCCTTACAGGCGCCTAACTTATGGGAGCTTGGGCTTGTGAGTCAAACTCTCTGAGTTCAAATCTCAACTTCACCACTTATCATTCTTCTTTTTTCTTTCTTTTTTTTTTTTAATTCTGTCCCAGGAAACTGCTAACAACCTATAATTCTATGGTGTCATAGAAAGTACACAGGCTCTGGACACTTGACTGCCCAGTTTAAATCCCTGATCACCCACTTACCAGCTGTGTGACCTTCATCAAGATAGTGTGCCTCGGTTTCCTCATCTTTGAGACAGAATTATAATCATTCTTACATCATGGGGCTGTTATAAGGCTTCAGCGAGAACATCCACAGCCTTACCTATAGCAGGTGCTCACTAAATCTTACTCATTATTGTTATTCCATTATGAGTCTATTTCTCATGCCCTGAAAGTGGGAAGGTAAATAAAGGGAAAGGGGCACTGCTTTGCAGAACTATGCAAGGTGCCATCACCCCTGTGAGCTGGAGAAGTTGGGAAAAGGTTTCTTTTCTTCCATGTGGATTGAGACTGCCCTCTCTCTGAGAATCTGTTGTTTAGCCTGAAGAGAGATACGTGCGTATCTGTGTTTTCATCCAACTGTTACCCACTGGATACCAGGAAAAACAAGAAAGCATGTCTCTCTGTGACTGCTACTGATGGAGACCTCTGGAAAGGGATGACATCTGGAATGCCAAAGTCTACCCTAACCTGTCTTGTTGGAAGGCTCAGAACAATGCGCCAGGCTGAGTAACTAAGACCTGGGCAAACGTGCTGCCAGTGACAGAGATGGGGCCTGGGGCAAGACTAAGCTCATGAGTATGGGGTGGGCAGAGCTTCACTTGGTGGGTTGAAAGAAGAGAAGGAAGATGAAGTTGAATTCAAGGAAGAAGGGCATAAGGGCTCTTTCCATGATGGACCTAACTCCCTGGTGATTTTCTCTTGGTCTAAGGACTGGATATGACTAGTAGACTTTTTTTTTTTTAAAGTCCCCATACTTTAAGTTTCTTTTTCAGTTACCCCTAACCCTTCTGCAAAATCTGTACAACCCTGGTAGTTATGTTAGGGAGGATAAATGGGAGGACAGTATAGGAATGTGTGTCTTCCCTTCATTCAGCATCTGTTTATCCTCTTTCAGAGTCGACTTCAGGGCTGGATTTCTGGAGGAGACCAACAGCAAACTGACTTTTGGCCCATGGGAGCAGCAGGGAAAAGTAGCTGCCAGACAAATGACAGGGGGTGTTGAGGGGATGTGGGCCTAACCCTCTACTTTGTGATACGTGCACTAGAAGAAAATAACTCATGAAGGAGGAAGAGTGGGATGACCCCAGAGCTACTAACTATGTATCTTTGGATATGTTACTTAACATCCAGGTGCCTCAGTTTCCTCATCTGAAAAATGGCCATAGTGATAGTACTGTGTACATAGGAATGCTATGAGGATGAAATGAGTTAACATTTGCAAAACATTTCAAACAGCAACTGGCACATATTAAGCATGATAGAAGTGTTTGTTAAGAGGAAAGTTTGAATGACGGAAATGTGGGGTGACTGATAAATAATATTGAAAATGCAGAGCTGGGCAGTAAAAATTTATCTCCCCATTCATGGGATAAACACATTCCATCTATGCCACATAACTGTTCTGGCCACTGGACACGGTATTCTAGCATGGATCAGGGGGTCCAGGCCCCCTGCTTTCCAAATTAAGCTCATTTTCCCACATGGACCAGACTCCACTGTGGTCTAATGCAGATTTTCTTACTGTCTAGCCAGAGTATGAAGAAGGAAGGTAATTTTAACCCCATATGAAGAAGAACTTCCTTCTTGAGATACCCTTGCACATTTGCACAAAGAAGCATGGACAAGGGTGTTCGCTGTAGCATTTCTTGTAACAGTGAAAAACAGGACCCAATCTAAATGGCTGTCATACTGCTGGAAGTCCTAGCCAGAGCAATCAGACAAGAGAAGGAAATCAAGGGTATCCAAACACAGGCAGAAAAGGTCAAACTATCACTCTTTGTTGAAGGTATGATCTTATATTTAGAAGAGCCCAAAGATTCTGCCAAGAGATTCCTGGAATTGATAAATAAATTCAGCAAAGTCTGAGGTTACAAAATCAATGTAAAATAATCAGTAGCATTCCTATACGCCAATAATAATCAAGCTGACAACCAAATCAAAGACTCAATACCTTTCACAATACCAAAAAAGAAAATAAAATACCTAGGAATATATTTAACTAAGGAGATGAAAGACTTCTACAGGGAGAACTATGAAACACTGAGGGAGGAAATAGTAGAAGACATAAACAAATGGAAAAACATACCATGCTCACGGGTCAGCAGAATCAATGTTGTTAAAATGTCTATACTACCCAAAGTGATCTACAGATTCAATCATTTTCACAGATCCAGAAAAAATAATTCTATGTTTTGTATGGAACCAGAGAAGACCCCATACAGCCAAAGCAATCTTAAGCAAAAAGAATAAATTGGGAGGCATCAATTGACCAAACTTCAAGCTATACTACAAGGCTTTAGTAACCAAAACAGCATGGTACTGGTGCAAGAACAGAGACACAGACCAGTGGATCAGAAAAGAGAACTCAGACATTAAAATCATCCTAATAGGCCGGGCATGGTGGCTCACGCCTGTAATCCTAGCACTTTGGGAGGCCAAGGCGGGTGGATCGCTCGAGGTCAGGAGTTCGAGACCAGCCTGAGCAAGAGCGAGACCCTATCTCTACTAAAAATAGAAAGAAATTATATGGACAACTAAAAATATATATAGAAAAAATTAGCCGGGCATAGTGGCGCATGCCTGTAGTCCCAGCTACTCGGGAGGCTGAGGCAGTAGGATCACTTAAGCCCAAGAGTCTGAGGTTGCTGTGAGCTAGGCTGATGCCATGGCACTCACTCTAACCCGGGCAACAAAGCGAGACTCTGTCTCAAAAAAAAAAAAAACCATCCTAATATAGCCATCTGATCTTTGACAAAGCACACAAAAACAGGCACTGGGTAAAAGAATCCCTATTCAATAAATGGTGCTGGATTGGCCATATGTAGGAACGTGATCTGCACCTCTCACCACTCTCAAAAATCAACTCACGATGGATAACAGACTTAAATCTGAGGTGTGAAACTATAAGAATTCTGGAAGAAAATGTTGGAAAACCTCTTATAGACATCAGCCTAGGCAAAGAATTTATGAAGAAGACCCCAAAAGCAATCACAGCAACAACAAAAATAAATAAATGGGACCTGATCAAATTAAAAAGCTTCTGCACAGCCCAGGAAACAATCATTACAACAAATAGACAACCTACAGAATGGGATAAAATATTTGCATGCTATACATCCAATAAAGGGCTGATAACTAGAATCTATAAAGAACTCAAGCAAATCAGCAAGAAAATCAAATAATCCCATTAAAAAGTGGGCAAAAGACATGAACAGAAACTTTTCAAAAGAAGATAGTCTAATGGCCAACATCATCAGGGAAATGCAAATCAAAACCACAATGAGATACTGCTTAACTCCAGTGAGAATGGCTTTTATCAAAAAGTCCCAAAACAACAAATGTTGGCGTGGATGAAGAGAGATAGGAACACTCATACACTGTTGGCGGGACTGCAAACTAGTAAAACCTCTATGGAAAGTAGTATGGAGATACCTCAAAGAACTAAAAGTAGAACTACCATTTGATCTAGCAGTCCAACTACTGGGTATTTACACAAAGGAATAAAAGACATTCTATAAAAAAAGATACCTGCACCCGAATGTTTCTAGCAGAACAATTCACAATTGCAAAGATGTGGAAACAACCCAAGTGCCCATCAATACATGAGTGGATTAATAAAATGTGGTATGTGTATACCATGGAGTACTATTCAGCCATAAAAAATGGTGAAGTAATACCTCTTATATTAACTGGGATGGAACTGGAGACCATTCTTCTAAGTGAAATATCACAAGAATGGAAAAACAAACACTACATGTACTCACCATTAAATTGGAACTAATCAATCAACACTTATATATGTGCACATATGGAAATAACATTCATTGGAAATCAAGCAGGTGGGAGGGGGAGGAGGGGATGGGTAAATTCACACCTAATAGGTACAATGCACACTATCTGGGTGATGGGCACCCTTCTAACTTTGACTCAAACAGTACAAAAGCAATTTATGTAAACAAAACATTTGTACACCCACAATATTCTGAAATAAAATAATAATAATAATTACTTTTTCAGCAAAAAAAAATATGGCAATCAACAGGAACTGGTCAACTGATAAAGATTCAACCAAATGATGAAAGAAAGAGGTTCATCTATAGATCTGTGGGCTAATATGTAGCCAAAATATACTGTTCAGTGAAAAAAATTAGAAGCAGAATAATATGAATAATGTGATCTCATCTGTGTGTGTGTGTGTGTGTGTGTGTGTGTGTGTGTGTGTGTGTGTGTGGCTAAAAGTGGCATGCCCACACTGCATGCTTTTATACAAAGCAAAAACTTCTGGAAGGATAAACAAGAAAATGGTAACAGTGGTTACTTCTCTGGGGAATGGAACTGGGGGTGAGGGAAAGTAAAGGAGATTTTACTTTTCAGTGTTGGAGGTTTATTTCTATTTTGGCCTATTTTCACAATTAAAAAATCAGGGTTTCTTATGTTTTTTCTTTTTTTCAATTCTCTCCTTGAGCAATTTTTTCTGATTATATAAGCAATATATGTTTATTCTTTCTTCATATTTTAACTTTTTATTTTGAAATAATCTCAGATTGACAAAAAAGTTGCAAAGATAGTACAAGAATTCCTATATACCTGCCCCCTAGCTTCCCCAAATATTAATATCTGGCAATCTCATACAATTATCAAACCCAGGAAATTAACATTGATATGATGCTATTGACTAATCTTACAGACCTTGTAAAAGTTGTCAATTGCCCCACTACAGCTTGTTTTCTGGCCCAAGATTCAATTCAAGATCCCACATTTAGCTGTGACATTTCCCTGGTCTCCTCTAGTCTGGGACAGTTCCTCGATCTGTCTTTGTTTCTCATAACCTTGATACTTTTGAAAAGTAATGGCTATTTTGCAGAATGCTTCTCAGTTTGGGTTTGTCTGATGTTTTCGCATGATTACATATGGGTTATGCATTTTAGGGAAGAAAACCACAGAATTAATGCCCTTTCGCTGATCCCATTAGAAGGCACACGATGTCAATATGTCTCATTACTGGTTATGCTAACTTTGATTGCTTGGTCTGCTGAGTTTCTCCACTGTAAAGTTACCGCTTTTCCTTTTGTAATTAATTAATAGTTGTGGGGAGAGAATTTGAGTCTATGAAAATATCCTGTTTCTCATCATACTTTGCCCATTAATGCTTTGATAATTCTTGCTTAAGACAATTATTGTGATACTTGCCAAATGGTGATTTTCTATTTCCATCATTACTTCTACATTTATTAATTGGCATTCTACTGTGAGAAAGTGTGTTCCCTTTTCCCTGTGTATGAATTCAATTATTTATTTATATAACCATGGACTTGAAACCACCCTTCAATCACAGGGTGAAAGGCGAGAACTGTGATGAGGGCCTAGCTAAAAATAATGCACAGGTCTAGCTAAAAATAATGATATTAATTAGTAACTGTCCCCCTGTAATTGCCACTCAGGAGCCACACAGCTGGTGGTCATAAAGACTCTCAATTCTCCCTATAGCTGGTGTCCATAAAGATTCTTAACTTTTTCCATCAATGACATCACCTTTTCAAAACCTAAAGGAAGTTTTTAAGATATCTTCCAGGCCCCGAATTCCAGTGGATGGATTGGCCCACCAGACCAGCAGCCCATACCAAGAAACTGACTCAACTGGAATTGTGACCCCAGGGACTGGAGCAACATAAGAAGATGATTCCTACACCCTTATAATTTTGCCCCCATTAACAACCTAATTGCCTAATCCCTTGCCTGTCAAACTATCCTTAAAACCCTGTCTCCCAAGTTCTCGAGGAGGCTGATTTGAGAAATTTCTCCTGTCTCCCCACTTAGCACTATGCGGAATAAAGACTTTCTCAGCCGTAAACCTACTGACTCAGCATATTGACTTATTCTTGGGCAGTGGGCAAATGAACATGGTTGGGCAACAACAGACTTGCCAATGGAATGTACTGTCATACTTTTAAATTTTTGCTGATCTGATGGGGAGAAATGATATCTTGGTGTTGGTTTAATTTGCATTTCTCTGATTATATGTGAGGTTGGAAGCTTAAAGGGCCATTTATAGATGATAGAAAGACAGATAGATAATTGTCTGTTCATGGATCTCTCCATTTTTCTATTGGGTATTTGGAACTTTGTTCATCGATTTTGAAGATTTCTTTGTATAGTCACAATTCTAGCCCTTCATCTGTGATACATGTTGCACATATTCGCTTCCAGTTTGTTTGTTGTTTTTTGACTTTGATTTTGATGGGGCTTTCTGCCACACAATTTTTTATGTAGGCAAATTTATCAATATTTTTCTTTTATTGCCTCTAGCTTTTGAGTTATAGTTAATGAGCCTTTTCCCACACCAAGATTAAAAAGGGAAATTTGTTCGTATTTTCTTTTATTATTTGTATGGTTTTATATTTTACATTTAGATCCTTGATCCATTTAGAGTTGATTCCTGTGTATGGTGTGAAGATTGGATGTTATTTTATATTTTTGCAGATAGCTAGTCAGTATGCCCAGCACCATTTAAAAATCTGTCTTTGCCCTAGTAGCATACGTTTATTCTTTAAAAAATGTAATGATAAATAAAAATTTAAGGGAGAAAACAAAAAAGAAAACACCCAGAGATGACCACAAATTACATTTTGGTGATTGATGCGGTTTGAATGTGTGTCCTCTCTGAAACTCACATTGAAATTTAATCCCCAATGTAACAGTATTAAGAGGTGAAGCCTGTAAGAGGTGATTGGGTCATGAGAGCTCCACTCTCACAAATGGATTAATCCATTAATCCATGAATGGATTAGTTATCACAAGAGTGGGTCTGTTATAAAAGCCAGTTTGGCATGCTCTTGCCCTCTCACCATGTGATGCCCTCTGCCATGTTATAACATAGCAAAAAGGCCCTCACAGATGTGGCCTCTTGACCTTGAACTTCCCCGCCTCCAGAACTGTAAGAAATAAATTCCTTTTCTTTTTAAATTACCCACTCTCAGGTATTCAGCTATTGCAACAGAAAACAGACAGTGACTATATGCATTCACAGACACACACACACACACACACACACACACACACACACACACTTTTACAAAGATGGGATCTCATACATGCTGTTTTAATCATGGACAACTTTTTCTTTTTTAGATGAGGAATTGGAGATGGAGTGTGAAGCTGGAAGAGCCCTCAATTGGGTAAGTCACTTCGGTTATCAGAGCTTCAGTTTTCCCACCGGTGAGCATTAGAAAGTGGAAACAAAATACACAATACTTCACGAATTTGCATGTCACCCTTGCATAGGAGCCATGCTAATCTTCTCTGTATCATTCCAATTTTAGTATATGTGCTCCCAAAGTGAGCACTATCATGGACACCTTTATTCACATTTTTTTTGCACCATCCCTAAACATAATTAACAGCTTGGTGTGTGACCGTCAGCTCCTTTAATCATGTCCAGTTATTCACATACAAACCTATCCATACATGTATAGGCTGTTTTTTTAATTTGTTTTATAAAAATGAGGTCATATTATATATACTTCTCAGCATTTTATCTTTCCCATTTAACAATACTTTGGGGAATGCCTCCAAGTCTTCTGGTATAGGCCTAATTCTTCCTTTTTAATAGCCTATAGTCAGTAATATGGATATACCATTAAATACTGATGGCCGTTAATTTTTTCCCTTTTTTACCACTGCAAACTGAGCTACTACTATCATCCTTGTACATGAATCCTTATATAGTAGTGTCCTTGTTTCTGTGTTACTTTTCACTTTAAACTCTTCTATACTGTTTGAATTTTTACCATGAGCAACTATCAATCTTATTTAAAAAAACAAAATCTTTCAGTGTTTAGAGCTTGGGCTTTGCAACAAGACGCATCTCAATTCAAATCCTCTAAGACTCAGATACTGCTTGTGGGAGTGTGAAGCAATGCATCCACTTTGGAAAACCGTCTGGCATAATTTACTACACTTGAATGTACATATACCCTATGAGCCAGCAACTTTACTCCTAAGCATATTCAACACAAATGCCTGCACATGTGTGACTCAGAGAAATGTTCAAAGATAATCTTATCACTTCTATATGTAATACCTGAAAACAGAATATTCCAAGTGTCTGACAATAGTAACGATTAATTGTGGCACATTTCTACAATAAAATACTAGACAGCAGCTCTTCTCAAAAATGTGGTCTGTGGACCTCTAGGTGGTCTCCCACCTTTTTGGCACCAGGGACCGTTTTCATGGAAGACAATTTTTCCATGGACCAGAGCGGGGGATGGTTTCAGGATGATTCAAATGCATTACATTTATTGTGCACTTTATTTCTATTATTATTACACTGTAATATATAATGAAATAACTATAGAACTTATCATAGGTTGGGGACCCCTGCTCTAGGGAGTCCCAAAAACCCTCACAGGGAGTCCTCAAGGTCAAAACCATTTTCATAATAATACTAAAAGGTTATTTGCCTTTTTCACTATGTTGACATTTGTACCGATGGTGCAAAAGCAAAGGTGTGTGTGTGTGTGTGTGTGTGTGTGTGTGTATAAAGAAGAACTACCAGCACCTTAGCACAAATCAAGGCAGTAGTACCAACGGTACTGATATTCATTATATTCTTCACCCCACACACATTCACAGTAAACAAAGTTTTGAATGAAGCAGTAAAAATCAATTTTATCAAATCTCAATCACTGGGTACATTTAAAAGATTATTTTCCACATGATGAACTAGAAAGCATGCATAAAGCATGTCTGTTACATACAATGGCTGTCTCAAGGAAAAGTACTTGTTTGAGTTGAGCTGAACTAGACACTTTTCATGGAACAACATCTTTACTTGAAAGAATGACTGACAAATTGGTTATTCAGATTTAGGCTTTTGGCAGATGTTCCATTTAAAATGAACAAAGTGAGTTTTTCACTCAACTAACAATATTTGCTATCAATAATAATTTTGGAGCTTTCAAGTAAAAATAAATTTTGGAAAATCTAATTGAGCTTGACAGCTTCCCAATGCTTAATGACTTTCCTGATGAAGTCTTTGACAATACTAACAACTGTGATTTTTTTGATAATGTGTAGTAAAATGAGTCAACATTTGGAAAACCTGCCTGCATATCTCAGTAAAACAATATTTTCCAAATGACCGATGCATGCTGTAACAAAACCAAGCATGGATAAAAGATCAATTCAAGGTGCAAGATAGATTAACGGACTTTTTAAACAACTGTGTTAAGGAATAATTGACATACAATAAACTGCACATATTTAAAGTGCATGATCTGATAAGCTTTGATATATGTAGACACCTGTGAAATAAGCACCATGGCCAAGATAAAGAGCATATCTAAAACACCAAAAGTTATCTCATGCCCCTTTGTAGTCTCTCAGTTGCACGCTTCTTTCTCCTCCCCAAACCATTCCCAGGCAACCTCTGGTATGCTTCCTGTCACTATAGATTGGCTTGCATTTTCCAGAATTTTATATAAATGGAATCATGCAGTATTTATTCTTTTTGTCTAGCTTCTTTTACTTAGAATAATTATTTTAAGATTCATCCATATTGTTGCATGTAGTGTTTCATTTTATGGAAGTACCACAATTTATCCATTTACCTAGTGATGGGTATTTGGGCTATTTCTATTTATTAGCTATTATAAATAAAGATGCCATGAACATTCATGTATAAGTCTTTGTATGTACACAGGCTTTCATTTCTCTTCAGCAAATACTTAAGAGTGGAATGACCTGATCATATAGCAGGGGCGTATTTAACATTTTTAGAAACTGTCAAAATGATTTTCAAGGGGGTTGTGCCATTTTACATTCTCACCAGCAGTGTATAAGAGTTCCAGTTGTTCCACATCCTCATCAACACTTGGTATGATCAGTTAAATTACTTGGAAATAGTTTAAATCCTTCTGGGTCTTGCTTTCATGGTTGGTTAGATGGGTTCACAGCAGCATTTGGTCTTGGCTAGTCATTTCCCACTACCAAGGCAAGATCTTCCTGAGTACTCTACTCAATGCCCTGTGAATTATGAGTTTTTCCAGTCTGCCTGGAGGGAACAAGCACTATTTCTGGCCCCGTGTGAACACAAAGTACAGTTTCCTCTAATCATTTCAGGTGGTTCTTTCCCAGCATCGGGTAGTTTCCTTGCATGTACATGCTGATCAGTATTCTGCTGGGTACTCTAGGTTAAGGGTCCCCAACCTATGGTGAGTTGTATAATTACTTCATTACATATTACAATGTAATAATAATATAAATAAAGTGCACAATAAATGTAATATGCTTGAATCATCCAGAAACCATCCCCCCACTCCCTGGTTCATGGAAAAATTGTGTTCTGTGAAAATGGTCTCTGGTTCCAAAAAGGTTGGGGACCACTGCCTAGGTTTTCTCTCCATGCAGCTCTTTCCTCTCTAGTGTTTCCTCTATGAGTCACAATTGGTAGACTTTTCTCAGGAAAGGCTTCCCAGAGGAAGGAGGGCTTGGACTCAAAAGACAGGCAACTTGCCCTGACTGAGAAGGACAGTAAAGGCAGGAAATTGTCTCCACATGGCCCTTGTTAAAATGTGCTCATAACCTCAGAAGGTCTTTGGCTGTTAAAAATAAACAAAACAAAACAAAACAAAATACCCCAAGCCTTGGGATAAGGGAAAGAAGTTATGTTGCCTCCGTCCAGAAAGTAGAACTAGAGGATTTGATGGAAGTCCAGTGGTGAGGAAGGTGCCTAACAGGGTACCCCCATTTCCTACTGCAGTGCTATGACCAGGGCTACCTCTACTCTCCCTTAGCAAAAATAAATACTCCCAGGTAGATGGTTTTGTATATGAAATCAGAGTATTCCTACTTTCTTTACCTCCTTTCTGTCTCAGTCCATCCATTCTTGCTTCACAACTTTCAACAGAACAATCACTGTTCACTTAAGAGGAGATAGCATATTACAAAAAACACAAAAGTGTCTTTGCAGGTCATGAAGAGCTGGGCTGTCCACCTGAAGCTGTAGGACAAACACTCCAGACCGTAGCCATTCTCTCATTCACTGAGCATGTACTGAGCATCTACTATGTGCCTGGAGTTATGTTAGGTGCTGAGGACTCACAGGGCAAGACCCACGGCTTGCCCTAGTTCATGGCCTAGAGGGGAAGACAGACACTTGGACAATGATGATAACACAAGATGTCAAGTTCTAAAATAGAGACAAGCACAAAGTGTTTGGGAGCATGGGACAGAATGATTAGCTAAGGTGGGGAGATGAGGAAGTGGGTCAGTGCCTGGGAAGCTGCTCAGAAGGAGGCATTTCAGCTAAGTTCTGAAGGATCATCAGGAATTTGGCAGTGAAGGGGGAGGGGGGAGATCACTGCAGATAAAGAAAACAGCATGAACAGTGGCAGAGATGGTGTCTGCGTGTGTGTGTGTGCACCTGTCTAGGAAATTAAATGTCTGGAGCATTGAGCAGAGTGGCAGATGGGCCAGGAAAACAGATTAGGGCCATGAATACCACACTGAGGAGTTTGCTGTTTACCCTGAAAAGTAGGCATTCTGCCCCCCAAATAGGTATTACTTTTGGCCACCATTCCCTTCCCTGTGCCTGGTCAGTGCCCTCCCATCCTCTTCATTTCCTACCCAAACTGATCAATTTTCTTCATCAAATCATGCATTTGCACATTTACCAAATTTATTGGATAACTTCCACATACCAACATCTTGTCACCTTGGAATGCTCATTTGTACCTGTTGCTTGTTGGAGCATGAAACCCAAAATGGTGGAACTGTGCCAACATTCCTGTGCCCTTCTGGGGTTTGGCTGAGACCCCTGGAAGCTGGGTTCTTCCAGCTGCATATAATGTCAGTGTTTTGACGTATTTGCCAAGACTCTAGTTCATACTCAATGCCACATATCTCACTAATTTTTTGCTTTGGAAAATATAATTATTTGCATTAAAATATGTTATTTATTTATATTAACATGTAATGAGTTTTTAAATTAATAACTATTTTTTTAAATTTCTCAGTTTTAATTTCTAATTTAGTAAATATCAATAGATATAATGCACATAGGCAAAAGTTCTTTGGGTTTCTCAATAATTTTTATAAGTGTAAAGGCCAAAAGTTTGAGAGCTGCTATACTTAAAACATTCATAAATTTCACAAACATATAGCAAAAGAAGCCAGACTCATAAGCATACATACTGTTATATTTCATTTATATAAAGTTCAAAAACAAGAAAAACTAATTGATGATGTTAGAAATCAGGATATTGGTTACTTTGGGGGAAGAAAGAGGCATAGTGATTTAGAAGGGTGGCACATGAGGGGGTTTCTGGGATGTTGCCAATGTTCTATTCCTTGGTCTGAGTGCTAGTTATATGAGTATGCTCGATTTGTGATATTCCATTGGTGTTAAGTGTACTTTTCTGCATGGGTTTTGCTTTGTTTTTTCTTAACATTGAAAAAATATGCCCCTGAAAAATCTTAGCTCTGCAATTTTCTAGTCATGAGTTGGAAAAGTTACTTGACCTCTTGTCATTTATTCAACAAACATTTCTTGAGGGCCTACCCAGTGCTGGGCACTGTGTTACACATTAGGGATAGTCAGTAGCAGCACGTAATGTACAGTCCCAGCTTTGTGTAATGCCATGCAGGGGAGATGACTCTCTTAGTCCATTCTGTGTTGCTCTAAAGGAATACCTGAGGCTGGATAATTTATAAAGAAAAGATGTTTATTTGACTCACAGTTCTGCCAGCTGTACAAGAAGCATAGCATTGGTATCTGCATTGGGTCAGGGGCTCATTCTGCTTCCACTCATGGTGGAAGGGGCAGGGGAGGCAGCCTGTGCAGAGATCACATGGCAAGAGAGGAAGTAAAAGGGTGGGGGGAGATGCCAGGCTCTTTAACAACCAGGTCTCACGGGAACTAACAGAGTGAGAACTCAATACCCCTGAGGGAGAGCATTAAGCTATTTATGAGGGATCCACCCTTATGACTCAAACACCTCCCACTAGGCCCCACCTCCAACATTGGGGATCAAATTTCAACATGAGATTTGGTGGGGACAAACATCCAAACCATAGCAACAACCATTAAAAACATCATCATAGGGGTGCTGAGTCTTACAAAAGGAGAGGTATGGAGTGCTGTGAGTGTATAACAGGGGACTTGACCTTACTCAGTGAGTCCCAGATGAAGAAGTGACACTTTTCTGAGCTGAAAAAGAGGAGTAGGAGTAGGTCACAAAAGGAATGGTAAGAAGAGCTACTTGACATCTCCACTTGGCTATCTACTAGGCAACTTGCCCCACGGTCTCCTCCTGTCATACCTCATATCCAGCTTTACTTGAAACTAATGAAGTTTCACAACTGTATCAACTCCCTTAAGAGAGGCAAAAAAAAAAAGAAGAAACTAATGCAGTTTTAGCCTCAGCGATCTTCACATTCCAAGGCCCTGTAACAGGCCCTAGGAATATGTTCACATCATCATATATTTCTGTAAAATTTAGAAAGGTAAGATATTTTTACTGCAGTCAGTTAAGATCACTGTCTCTTTCCCCTCCGAGTTTCCTTCCATCACGTTTTCCCTTGTGTTAGGTGGTATTGGAGTGACCAAAGACATTTTTGAGATCCTGCTTTAGTGAAGTTGAATTGAGGATACATTTAGCTGGGCCTTGGCAAGATACATATATATAGTTTGCATCACTTCCTTGCATATTGCCTGCTATCCCCATGTGCTGGGAGTTAGCTACTCTCCCGGCAAAACAGGCCCCAAGGCAGGATTGTCGCAAGGGATTTGGAAATAATAGGAAATAAAGAAATAATATAGATTGAGAAATGATTGAGACGGAGACAAAGTGCAGTTTAAAGTGATGGAGGAGTTAGGGGTCCTCCAGAATTCCCATGAGTTGTGAGGATGCGACTGAAATCCCACATCAGTATTTATTGTTACACCAAATAGTTGTCTTTTGTTAAAGAATTATGTGTACAGCTCATTTTTTGAGGTTTCCGGGGGAACCTTACCTAATTCTGTCTACAAGAATAGATGGTTACGAAGTTTTTCTAAGATAAGCATGTTAAGCCCTAAATTAGAAACAGACCTAGCTGAGCATACAAATTAAAGGTAAAATATATAAAATGAGGGCCAGGCACGGTGGCTCACGCCTGTAATCCTAGCCCTCTGGGAGGCCGAGGCGGGTGGATCGCTCGAGGTCAGGAGTTCGAGACCAGCCTGAACGAGACCCCGTCTCTACTAAAAATAGAAATAAAAAAATTATCTGGACAACTAAAAAATAGTCCCAGCTACTCGGGAGGCTGAGGCAGGAGGATCGCTTAAGCCCAAGAGTTTGAGGTTGCTGTGAGCTAGGCTGACGCCACGGCACTCACTCTAGCCCGGGCAACAGAGTGAGACTCTGTCTCAAAAAAAATAATAATAAAAAAATAATAAAAAAAGGTATAAAATGAGAACACTGAGTCTGTGTACTACTCTAATCTACTTCTTCTAAACAACGAGACACGTAGTCAGGAGTGAAGCAGGAATAGGCTTGAAGTCTAGGATAGTTCTAGTTGCACACTATCTGCTGGGCAGGAATTTTATTTTATTATTTTTAATATTTATTTATATTTTTTTATTTCAGCATATTATGGGGGTACAAAAGTTTAGGTTACATATATTGCCCTTGCTCCCCCCACCCCCCCAAGTCAGAGCTTCAAGCCTGTCCATCCCCTAGACGGTGCACATGGCACTCATTACATATGTATACACCCTAGGCAGGCATTTTAATTAGCTTCTCTGCCAAGGACCCAAACCAAGCTTCTGCCTTGCAAAAAAGCTCAAGGCAATGGCCGACAGCAAAGAAGAAATGTTGCTGTACAGATATCCTCTGACAATGCCTGTCTTTGTTGGAAGCAACTTCTATTCTGTGAACTAACACGTCCACAGATTCCTTCAAGGCAAAGCCCTGCAAAACTCCTGAAACCTTTCATGTCTCTTAGCCTATTTTCCTAACACCTATGAAACGCTGGCTTCCAGAAACACTCCATACAGCCCACTATGCTGACTCAACTGGTGTAGTGACAGAACAGCAGAGGATCAGAAGCATATTGTGATATGAATCTGTCCTATGGTACTTGGCACTGCAAGTATAGAGGTAGTAGAGGCAATACGAGGCTTGATATGTACACAGACAGAAGCTAGTCTGTAGAAAATTCTTCCAAAATATACAATCATATGCAGAAGATTTCATTCCTACTGATGTCTAAATAAAGATGGGATTTCTCTCCTATTAAGAATGTACTGGACAATGCAGCATACACAATTATAAGTGCAACATATCCTTTTTTCTTTTTTGATGGAAATCTCATTAACTAGTATTAATCAGAATCCTTATGTTTATAAGGCACAAACCTGCATCAGCACTACAAGCAATGAGCATGTGTGTGATGTCACATGTTTTATAAATCCAAACATATAAAATCGTGTCTTAGAGTATCTAACCCATCTCGTCCTGACAAAGTCTGCCTGATTCTTGTGATTTTTTCCCTCATCTTAAATACATACTCATGTTGTACTTTATTTTATATATTTTTTAAATAAGGACCCACAAATTAAATAAGTTTCAGGTCCTATATATAGGATATGGCCCTGCTCACATTTGATATCCAACCAGCAAGTCCAGATGGTTATACTGCCAAAATATATTTATAGTCCAACCCCTCCTCACCACCTGGAATGCTATAACTCTGGTCTGAGCTGCCATCATCTCTCCCTTAGATTACTGTAATGGTGTCCTAACCAGTGTCCCTGCTTCCTCCCCCAACCCCCATCTTCCCTCTTTCAGTCTATTCTCAACATAGCAGACAGGAGTCTTTTTATAAAATCAATGAGATCATGTAGCTACTCTGCTCAGACTCCTCCAATGGCTTCCCAATTCATGCAGAGAAAAAACTCAAACTCCCTAAAGTGGCCTACCAGCCCTCATGGCCCAGCCTCCAGCTGCCTTTTGGTACCATCTACTGTGCATGTCCTTGTTTACTCCGCTCCAGTTGTACCGTCCTCCTTGCTGTTCCTCCAATACCCCATGCAAGATTTCCCCTCACAGGTTTGCACTGGCTGCTTCCTCTCCCTAGAATGTTCTTCCCTCAGATATCCACATGGCTTATTCTCTCACCTCCTTCAAGTCTTTGCTTAAGTGTCACCCTCTCAATGAGGCTTACCTTGCCCTCCTCATTGAAAATTTTACCCGCTCACTCTCCTCTGTACTCTTTATCCCACTTATCTTGCTATCTACTGTTTTCTTTTTTCCCGTAACACTTATCACCTTCTAAAACACTATGCAGTTTGCTTATTTATTATATTTATTATTTTTATCTCTCCTTCTTCTAGAATGCAAGATCCATAGATGCATAAGCACAGGAGTCTTTTTTTAATTTCAATGCTATTCACAATAGCTAAAATATGGAATCAACCTAAGTGTCCATCAATGGATGAATGGATAAAGAAAATCTGGTATACGCACACAGTGGAATACTATTCGACCATAAAAAAGAATGAAATCATGCCTTTGCAGTAACATGGATAGAACTGCTGGTCATTATATTAAGTGAAATAAGCCAGGCACAGAAAGACAAATATCACATGTTCTGACTCATATGTGGAAGCTAAAAAAGTAGATCTCATGGAGGTAGAGAGTAGAATAATAGATACCAGAGGCTGGAAAGGGTGTGGGAAAGAGAGGTTGGTTAATGGGTACAAACACAAATGTGCAGTTAGATAGAAGAAATAAATTCTAGTGTTTGACAGCATAGTAGGGAGACTATAGTTAACAATAATACATTGTATATTTCAAAATAGCTAGAAGAGAGGACCTGAAATGTATGAATTTTTCTCAAAAAACTAAAAATAGAATTACCATACAATCCAGCAATCCCATTACTGGGTATTTACCCAAAGGAAAGGAAATCTTTATTTTGTTCAGTGTTATATCCCCAATACTTAGAACACTGCCTGCCACCTGGGAGGCACTCAATAAATATTTGTTGAGTGAATGAATAAATGAATAAATAGTGGTCCAGGCAGAGGGAAGAACATATTCAAAGATCCAGAGATGAAAGATTATGTGGCTTATTCAAGAAACTTAAAGAAGTCTCAACTAGAAAGATCAAAAAGGAGAGTGGCTCAAGCTGAGTTTGGCAAGACAGGTAGGAAGCAGAGCGTGAAGGACTCTGTAGACCAGAATAAGGATACTGGACTTCAGAGCAAGGAGAATCTACTGAGGACTTATAGCAAAGGGCATGGTATGATCATAGTTTGGAGAGATCATTGGCAGTTGTGCAGGGAACAGATTGAGGGTGGGGTGGGGGAGTGGAGGAAAAAATACCCCTTAGGACTGCAGTCCCCAAGCCCCAGGCAGTGGACCAGTACCAGTCTGTGGCCTGTTAGGAACCGGGCCGCACAGCAGGAGATATGCAGCGGGGGCGGGTGGCGGGGGGAAGCGGTGAAGTTCCATCTGTATTTACAGCTGCTCCCCATCACTCGCATCACTGCCTAAGCTCCACCTCCTGTCAGATCAGCTGCGGCATTAGTTGCAGGAGAAAACAAGCTCATGAGGCCGGGCGCGGTGGCTCACATCTGTAATCCTAGCACTCTGGGAGGCCGAGGTGGGAGGATCGCTCAAGGTCAGGAGTTCCAGACCAGCCTGAGCAAGAATGTAGACCACCCCCCCAATCTCTACTAAAAATAGAAAGAAATTATATGGACAGCTAAAAATATATATAGAAAAATTTAACCGGACATGGTGGCGCATGCCTGTAGTCCCAGCTACTCGGGAGGCTGAGGCAGGAGGATCGCTTGAGCCCAGGAGTTTGAGGTTGCTGTGAGCTAGGCTGACAACACAGCACTCACTCTAGCCGGGGCCACAGAGTTAAGACTCTGTCTCAAAAAAAAAAAAAAAAAAAAAAAAGAAAAGAAAACAAGCTCATGGCTCTCACTGATTCTGTATTATGGTGAGTTGTAAAATTATTTCATTATATATTGCACTGTAATAGCAACAGAAACAAAGTGCATAATAAATGTATTGCACTTGAATCATCCCAAAACCATCCCGCCACTCCACCCCTAGTCCATGGAAAAATTGTCTTCCATGAAACCAATCCCTGGTGCCAAAAAGGCTGGGGACTGCTGCCTTAAGAGGCTCTAGGAGTAGTCCAGGTAAGAGTGTATGGTGTCAGACTAGTTGGGGTGGAGACAGTGGATATAGAGAGAAGTGGAAAGATAATAAAAATATTTAGGAAGTAGAATCCAAAAACTCTGAAGATGGATCAAAGTAAGAAGGGGTTTTGATAAGAAGAGGGGATGGTCATCTCTGCTAACTGCACTAGGAAGGCAAGCAAATAAAGACTGAAAAGTGTCTATTGGAATGTTGTGACAAGGAGGTCATTGGCAATGAGCCAATGGTCTTGCCAAGAGCATTTGCTACAAAATGAAGATAGTGAAAGTCAGTCTGGAGTGCATTGCCAAGTGAGTGGGACCTGAGGAAACAGAGGCCACTGTACATTCTACAAAGTGCTGGCACCTAGTAAGCTCTCAATACATGCCACCTTCCTCTCTCCCTTCTCTGTGTTATGATGTTGCATAACTGCAACAGAATTGCAAATTAAACAAACTCAGTAAATAATACATTAACAAAATAATACCATAAGTAGTTAAATATTTACTATTCCTTTGGTATCAAATTTCTTAAAGTAATGTATTAAATTCAAATATTAATGAGGAAAACAGCTGGTACTGAATATTCAAGCTCCCAGAGGAATGCGTTAATGAATCATTTTTAAAGCTAGACAGCTTTACGCTTAATCTATTCAAGGAATAGGAACACAGTCTTTTCTCAATTATCATTTTATAAAATGAATATAAATTTCCCATTAGTCTGTTCCCAAAATGGAAATGGCCTTTTGACATTATAATAATAAATGTTTGTTGTAAGAAATTCAGACATTAACCTAGTGTATAAAGAAGAAACAGTACAGAGTTTCAATTTTTCTAAGATGAAACATGTTCTGTGGGATGGATGGTGGCGATGGTTATACAACAATATGAATGTACTTAATGCCACTGAACTGTACTCTTAAAAATGGTTAAATGGTACATTTTATGCTATGTATATTTTACCATACTTTAAAAAACATTTTTTTATTTTTTTTAATTTTTTTAAATTGATACATAATAATTGTACATATTCATGGATTACATGTTATATCTTGATACAAGCACACAACATACAATGATCAAATCAGGGTAACTGGGACATGATTCATCTGAAACACTCATTATTGCTTTATGTTGGGAGTATTTGAAAACTTCTAGCTATTCTGAAATACAATAAACTATTGTCAACTATAGCTGCCCCATTGTACCACTGAACATCAGAACTTCTTCCTTCTAGTAAACAGAATTACCCCTTCACCAACATCTCTTCATTACCCCTTCCCACCACCCTGACCAATCTCTAGTAGCCACCATTCTATTCACTACTTCCTTGTGATCAATTTTTTTAGGTCCCATATATGAGTGTGAAAATGAAATATTTGTCTTTCTGTGCCTGGTTTATTTCACTTAAAATAATGTCCTCCAGATCTATCCATGTTTCTGCAAATGACAAAATTTCCTTCTTTTTCATGGCTAAATAATATTCCATTGTGTACATACACCACATCATTTTTATCCATTCATCCCTTGATAAACTCTTAAGCTGATTCCATATTTTAGGCATTGTGGCTAATGCTGAAATAAACACTGAAGTGCAAATATCTTCTGGTTACATTTTATGTCTTTGCCTCCCCTATGAGAGGTTTAGTGGCATGCCCTTCCCCTCTACAATGCTCTGTGTCTGTGACCCTTAGTTGTGAGTTTGTCCCCCTAACCCCCATTCCCTGGAGAATATTACTACCATGTGAACACCATAGTGTTGATCAGTTAGTACCAATTTGACGGTGAGTATATGTGTAGATCATTCCTCCAATCTTGTGATACCTCACTGCGGATAATGGACTCAATCTCAATCCAGGAAAATATAAGAGGTGTTAGATCACTGTCGTTTCTTATAATTGAGTAATATTCCATTGTATACATATACCAAATTTTAGTAATCCACTCATGAATTGACGGGCACTTGGGTTGTTTCCAGATTCTTGCAATAGTGAATTGTGCTGCCATAAACACTCAGGTGCAGATGTCTTTATTATAGAATGTCTTTTGCTCTTTTAGGTAGATGCCCAACAGTGCTATTGCTGGATCGAACAGTATTTCCACTCTCAGCTGTTTGAGGTATCTCCAGATTCTTTTCCACAGAGGTTGCACCAATCTGCAGTCCCACCAGCAGTGGAAGAGTGTTCCCATCTCTCCACATCCTCGCCAGCATTTGTTGTTTTGGGATTTTTTGATAGAGGCCAATCTCACTGGGGTTAGGTGATATCTCATTGTGGTTTTGATTTGCATTTCTCTAATGATTAGAGATGTTGAGCATTTTTTATATGTTTGCTGGCCATTATTCTGTTTTGTTTTGAAAAATTTCTGTTCAATTCCTTTGCCCATTTATTGATGGGGTTGTTTGAGTTTTTCTTGTGGGTTTTTTTAAGTTCTAGATAGATTCATGTTATCAGCCCTTTATTGGATGTGTAGAGAGCAAATATTTTCTCCCATTCTGTACGCTGTGTATTCACTCTAACGATAGTTTCTTTGGCTGTGCAAAAGCTTTTTAATTTGATCAGATCCCATTTATTTATTTTTGTTGCTGCTGTGATTGCTTTGGGGGTCTTCTTCAAAAATTCTTTGCCTAGGCCAGTGTCAGAAAGGGTCTTCCCAACATCTTCTTCTAGAATTCTTAAGGTTTCATGCCTTAGGTTTAAGTCTGTTATCCATCTTGAATTGATTTTTGTGAGAGGTGGGGATCCAGTTTCAATCTTCTACATATAGCTATCCAGTTTTCCCAGCACCATTTACTGAAAAGAAATTATTTTCCCCAGTGTATATTTTTGTCTGCTTTCTCAAAGATTAGATTAACATATACATATGGTTTCATCTCCAGATTCTCAGTCCTGTTCCAAAGGTCTATGTCTCTATTCTTGTGCCAATACCATGCTGTTTTAGTTACTATAGCCTTGTAGTACAACTTGAAGTCTTGTAGACTGATACCTCCTAGTTTGTTCTTTTTACTTAAGATTGCTTTGGCTATACGAGGTCTTCTCTGGTTCCATACAAAGTGTAGAACTATTTTTTCTAGGTCTGTAAAGAATGATGATGGTACTTTGATAGAGATTGCATTAATTCTGTAGATCACTTTAGGTAGCATGGACATTTTAACGATATTGATTTTACCAATCCATGAGCAAGGTAGATTTTTCCATCTGTTTACATCTTGTATAATTTGTTTTCTTAGTGTCTTGTAGTTCTCCCTGTATATGTCTCTCACATCTTTCGTTAAATATATTGCTAGATATTTAATTTTCTTTGAGGCTATTGTAAAAGGCATTGTGTTTTTGATTTGAAATTTGGCTTGACTGTTATTGGCATATATGAATGTCTCTGATTTGTGTGTATTGATTTTATATCCTGAGACTTTACTGAATTCTTTTATCAATTCTAGGAGTCTCTTGGTTGATTCCTTGGGGTTTTCTAGATATAATATCATATCATCGGCAAAGAGGGAGAGTTTGATCTCATCTGCCCCCATCTAGATGCCCTTAATACCCCTCTCTTGTCTAATTGCTCTAGCAAGGACTTCCAACACTATGTTAAATAGAAGAGGAGATAGTGGGCAACTTTGTTTGGCACTGGTTCTAAGTGGGAATTGTTTCAATTTTTCCCCATTCAATATGATATTGGCTATGGGTTTGTCATAAATGGATTTGATAATTTTAAGGTATGACCTGTCTATGCCTATTTTGTTCAGAGTTTTTATCATAAAGGTGTGCTGGACTTTGTCAAATGCTTTTTATGCATCTATTGAGAGAATCATATGGTCTTTGTTCTTGCTTATATTTATGAGGTGAGTTGCATTAATAGATTTGTGTATGTTGAACCAGCCTTGCATCCCTGGAATAAAGCCCACCTGGTCATAGTGAATTATTTTTTGATATGCTGCTAGATTCGATTTGCCAAAATTTTTTGGAGGATTTTTGCATCTATATTCATAAGGGATATTGGTCTGTAGTTTTCTTTTTTGTTGTGTCCTTTCCTGGCTTTGGTATCAAGGTGACATTGGCTTCGTAGAATGAGTTAGGAAGGATACCATCTTTCTCAATGTTGTGGAATAATTTCTGTAGAATAGGTATTAGTTCTTTCTATGTTTGGTAAAACTCTGAAGTGTAGCCATCTGGTCTGGGACTTTTGCATTTTGGGAGGTTTTTAATTGCTGCTCCAATTTCCGAGCTTGAGATTGGTCTATTCAGAAATTCTGTAACCTCCTGGGTGAACTTAGGGAGGTTGTATGTTTCCAGGAATTTGTCCATTTCCTCCTCATTATGTAGTTTTCGGGCATATAGGTTTTTATAGTAATCAAAAATAATGTTTTGTATTTCTGTGGTATCTGTTGTGACCTCTCCTTTTTCATTTCTAATTGAGTTTATTAGTGTCCTTTGCCTTTGAATTCTAGTCAATCTGGCAAGAGGGCTGTCGATTTTGTTTATCTTTTCAAAAAAACAGCTTTTGGTTTTGTTGATCTTCCGTATAATTCTCTTATTCTCAATTTCATTTAGTTTTGCTTTGATCTTAGTTATTTCTTTTCTTCTACTAGGTATGGAATTGGTTTGCTCTTCCTTTTCCAATTCCTTGAGTCTGGATGTTAGATTGTCAATTTCTGATCTTTCTGTTTTTTGGATGTGAGCATTTATTGCTATTAGTTTTCCTCTCAGGTATGCTTTTGCTGTATCCCACAGGTTTTGATAACTTGTGTCTCCATTATCATTTAGTTCGAAGAAACTCTTTATTTCCTTCTGTATTTCATCTTTGACCCAAAAGTTATTCAACAATAGATTGTTTAATTTCCATGACTTTGTGAGGTGGCAAGTATTTCTGTTGGAGTTGAACTCTAATTTTATACCACTATGATCAGAGAAGATATATGGAATAATTTCTGTTTTTTTTGAATTTTTTGAGGTCTGATTTGTGGCCTAGTATGTGATCAATTTTGGAGAACATTCCACGGGCTGATGAGAAGAATGTGTACTCAGCTTTGTTTGGGTGGAATGTTCTGTAGAGATCTGCCAGACCCTTTTGTTCTAGAGCTCTATTTAAGTCCATTATTTCTTTTTTTTTTTTTTTTTTTTTTTTTTTTTTTTTTGAGACAGAGTGTCACTCTGTTGCCCGGGCTAGAGTGAGTGCCGTGGCGTCAGCCTAGCTCACAGCAACCTCAAACTCCTGGGCTTAAGCGATCCTACTGCCTCAGCCTCCCGAGTTGCTGGGACTACAGGCATGTGCCACCATGCCCGGCTAATTTTTTTTCTATATATATATTTTTAGCTGTCCATATAGTTTCTTTCTATTTTTTAGTAGAGACGGGGTCTCGTTCTTGCTCAGGCTGGTCTCGAACTCCTGAGCTCACACAATCCGCCCGCCTCGGCCTCCCAAGTGCTAGGATTACAGGCTTGAGCCACCGCGCCCGGCCTTAAGTCCATTATTTCTTTGCTTATTTTCTGTTTGGAAGATCTGTCCAGTTCATTCAGTGGGGTGTTGAAGTCCCCCACTATTATGGCATTATTGTTTATCATGCTATTTAGATCTGACAAGGTTTGCTTTAAGTAACTGGGTGCTCCTGAGTTGGGTGCATAAATATTAAGAATTGTTAATTCTTATTGTTGGATCTTCCCTTTCACCATTATATAGTGGCCATCTTTGTCCTGTTTTACTTTTGCTATTTTAAAGCTTATGTTATCTGAAAATAGTACAGCTACCCCTGCTTTCTTTTGACTTCCATTTGCCTGGATGATAGTTTTCCAGCCCCTTCACCTTCAGCCAGAAGGCATCTTTGTGGGTTAGATGTGTTTCCTGTAGACAGCAGATACTAGGCTTGTGGATTTTTTTCCACTCTGCCAGTCTGTGTCTCTTCAGAGGGCAGTTTAAGCCATTCACATTTATTGAGAGGATTGAAATTTGAGGTAGATTGCCATTCACATTGTTGGGTGAAAACCTGTTGTTTTGTTTTACTCCTTGAGCCATCATGAAGTCCTAGTTCTAGCCTTGGACTCTTGAATGATTTTACTTTGAAGAGTATCGATTGCGCTGTTCAGTGTGTAATGTAGATCTGAGTACTTCCTGTAGGGCTGGTCTGGTCTTTGCAAATTCCATCAGTGATTGCTTGTCTGGGAAGGACTTTATCTCTCCCTCATAGATGAAACTTAATTTTGCTGGATAAAGAATTCTAGGTTGGGCATTTTCCTGTTTTAGAAGATTAAAGATAGGCACCCAATCCCTTCTGGCTTATAAAGTTTCAGTTCAGAAATCTACAATTAGTCTGATAGGCTTTCCTTTGTAGTTTATTTGTTGCTTTCATCTCACTGCTCGGAGAATTATTTCTTTTGTTTTTACTTTGGTTAGCCTAATAACTACATGACGTGGTGATTGCCTTTTCACATTGAGTCTCCCAGGAGTTCTGTGTGCTTCTTGTATCTGGATATCAAGATTTCTGGCCAGGCCAGGCATATTTTCCTCCAGAATTCCATGAAATAAGTTTTCCAGCCCTTGTGAATTTTCTTCTTCTCCCTCTGGAATGCCGATGATTTTAATATTTGGCTTCTTTACATAATCCCACATTTCTTGTATGTTTTGGTCTTGTCTCTTGATTCTGTGTTCTTTTTCTTCATCCGATTTGTTTAGCACAAAGGCCTTATCTTCACGCTCTGAGATTTTTTCCTCTGCATGATCCATTCTATTCTTGAGGCTTTCTACTGTGTTTTGTAGTTCCTTGAATGCTTCCTTCATTGCCAAGATTTCTGTTTGGTTTTTCTGTTGTATTTCAATTTCTTTAGAGAATTTTTCATTCATTTCCTGAATTGATCTTGTGGTTTCTTTACGTTGGGATTCTAGTTTCTCTTCAATTCCATTTAGTTTTCTTACAATCTATATTCAGAATTCTTCCTCTGTCAGATTAATCGTATCATGTAAGTTGGTATCAATTGATGGAGATTGAATATTTTCTTTTGGAGGTGACTTTTCTCTCTGATATTTCATGTTTCCTGTGTTCTTTCGCTGATTCTTTCTCATCAGGCTACTTTGTCAAGGACTGGGAGTGTTGGGACTGGTTTATAGACTTAATTCTGGAACTCCAAAGGGATGGTCCTTGAGAATTCTGGGGAGATACGCTCTGGCCCTGTATTGTCTTAGAGGTGTTTTGGCCTGTTGAGTTATCTCTAAACTGTTGTCTTCTTCTTCTACTTATGGAGATTAGTGAGTTTGGATCCCTTGCTTAGACTCCCAGGAGTTGGATCACTCTTGTGTGTGTGACTCCACTGCCGACCACTAGTTTGAGGTGGAAGACACTGCGTTGGGCTATGAAGTTACCCTATGTTTTGTTGCTAGTAGTTTGCGTGGAGGAGTCGGTGTATCAAGCTCTAAACCCCCAAATAGGAAATACAGGTGCCTCAGTCTTTGGGGAATGTCATGCCATACACAAGGGTTATTTGAGCCCTGTTACCACTTTAGGTGGGGTGAGAAGAGCAACAGGTGCCCTCGAGCCTAACAGTGTATTCTTCAGATGTTGCTTGGCCTGTTATTCAGGACTCTTTTGCCACCCTTATGAGGCAGCTCCTGATGGGGAGGTGTCAATCGGTGAAATTGCTAAGGACTCTGGTCAGGATTTTCCTTCCCAGACCACAAGCCCCTAAGCTGGCAACTGCCTGGGCGCCAAGGGTAAGCCCTTGTGCGAAGATCTTATCAGATGATCAAAACCAACCCACTGTATCAAGATAGCAATCTGTCCCCTTTTGCTTAGTTCTGAGGTCCCACAGATTCTAGCTAGTCACACAGGGAAAGGGACTTTTCACCGTTCTCCCTGCCTTCAGGGGCTGAGTCTGTCCTGGTGGGTTGGGGGAGGGGTGTTGGTTGAGACTGCTGCAAGCCCCAGCCCGGAAAATGTCTTTTCTAGTTTCTCCCTTCCTCTGAAGGTGGGGTCTGCCTTGTCAGAGGGGACGATCACCCATGGGACTCAGGGAAAGGGCACTTCCTGGGGCCTCTGGGTGTCTCAGCCCAGGAAGTGGTTACTCTCGTTACTCCACCCCTCCAAGGGCAGGGTTTGTCTAGTTGATATGAAGTACATACGTCGGGGCTGCTGGAGAAGCCCTGCCCATGGCCACTGAGAGACCCAGATCTCAAAGGGGCTTGCCTCGCTACTCCACCTCCTCTGGAGGTGGGGTCAGTCTCTTCAGCATGAAACACCAGTGGCCTGGTCGCAGCCAAAGGCCCTCAGCCCCCCACCGTGGGTCTCAGCCCTGAAAGCGGCCTTGCTTGCCTATCTGCCCTTCCCAGGGTGCAGTTTGTCACTTTGGGAGGAGGAACCGGCAACCAAGTCACAGCAAAGAGGTGACTGCGGGCTTCAGCTCGAAGAAGAGATTACTGTCTAATCCCACTGCTTAAATTAGCATGTAGGATTTGTTCTGCATTCATTCATTCAGCAGATATTTATTGGATGTCTGCTATGTGCCAAGCACATATCTAGGTGCTGAGGATACATTAGTGAACAGAACAATGCCTTTCCCCTTGCAGAGTTTACTTCTAATGGAGGAGAAAGAAAATATGCAAATAAACATGGAAGTATGTATTATATCAGAAGATGATCAGTGATATAGAGAAAAATAAGGCAAAGAAGAGAGATAATGAGTGATGGGAAGGTTGTAATTTTATATAAGGAAGGTCCCACTGATAAGGTACCATTTAAGCAAAGACCTTAAAGAAATGAGGGAGCAAATCATGCAAACATCTGAAAGAAGAGCGTTCTAGGCAGGGAGAACAGCCCATGCTGAGGTCCTAAGGCAGAAGTATGTTTGGCATGTTCAAGGAACAACAAAACCAGAGTGGCTGGAATGGAGTACATTAGAGGAGAGGAGTAGGAAAGGAAGTCAGAGAGGGCTGAAGGAGCACAGATCATGTAGCTCTCTGATGGCCATAAAAAGGACTTTGGATTTTACTCTGAGGACGGAAACCATTGGAGAGTTTTGAGCAGAGGAAGGACCTTACGTGACTTGAGTTGAAAAGGATCACTCTGGCTGCTATATTGAGATAGACAGAAAGAGGACAAAGCAAGAAGGAGAAAAAAATAGGAGGTTATTGCAATAATTCAGGTAGAAAATGATGGTGGCTAGTGGCTAAGACCAGGGTGGTGACAGTGGAGATGGTGAGAAGTGCTCAGATTCTGTACATGTATTGAAGGTAGAGCCAACAGCATTTGCTAAAGGACTGGATATACGCAAGGATAGATCTAGACTTCTGTGACCTGACACACAATTTGGGGGGTTCTCCATTAAGAAGAATACAAAATTTGGTACAAAAGTGAATATATCTTTAAATTGAGAAAAGAAATCACTATATATTACAAATTTATAAAAGATTACAAAGACTACAAAGTTCAGAAAATCTAGAAAAATAACTTAATATTAACTTCCTGACATACCCCTATAACTTTCCTGTATTGTGGGTTGCATACTATTTGTTTACCCGCCCATATGATTTTATAACATTTTCTTTTTTTTTTTTTTTTTTTTTTTTTTTGAGACAGAGTCTCACTTTGTTGCCCGGGCTAGAGTGAGTGCCGTGGCATCAGCCTAGCTCACAGCAACCTCAAACTCCTGGGCTTAAGCGATCCTACTGCCTCAGCCTCCCGAGTAGCTGGGACTACAGGCATGAGCCACCATGCCCGGCTAATTTTTTTGTATATATATTTTTAGTTGGCCAGATAATTTCTTTCTATTTTTTTAGTAGAGACGGGGTCTCACTCTTGCTCAGGCTGGTCTCGAACTCCTGACCTCGAGCGATCCACCCGCCTCGGCCTCCCAGAGCTAGGATTACAGGCGTGAGCCACCGCGCCCGGCCTGATTTTATAACATTTTCTATAAAGATAATTCTGTCTTTCCTTTAACATAGTTTACCAAAATTTGTATTTTATTATTGCTAGTTTTAGTTTGTTTTTATTTTGTTTTGATAGTTTTTTAATTGACAAATAATACTTATACATATTCATGGGGAACATAGTGATGTTTTGATACATATAATGTATAGTGATCAGATCATGGTAATTATGATAGAGTTTTTACTTGCCATTGTAATAATATGACAGGTTTTGACAGGGTAGCCTTCTTTCTTTCAGTTTACGTGTTTGGCTTCTTTCCTATCATATTTAAATTTTGGTTCATCAAAAATTCTAAAGAACAACATAAAATTAATCTGAAAATAGTGCATTTATAAGAACAATTTGTATGTATTTAAAAACTGACACTGCATTGTGTTGAGTTATGCAATTATATAATCAAACTGCTTTTACTACTCCATACATGGAATTACTGAAAACGATGTTTAGGTTTTTTGTGATCGGGACACTTGTTTCTCCAGGCTATTTCCCTGTGTTCATGACAATTTCATATGCCATTTCATCTGAAACTGCCAGGCTTCATCAGAACAAGATGAGTCAGATACATTAAAACATGATTCAATATGTTAAGATGTGTAAAACATGCAAATTCATAATAGACAAAAATCACTGTTTATAGTACTGCTACAGGCTTGTGCTCTGAAATCACAGGATTTCTGATAAATTCTATTTCACAATATTTTCCCATAAAAATAGTGTAGACACTATGGAAAACAGTATGGAGGTTCTTCAAAAAATTAAAAATAGAACTACCAGATGACCCAGACACCCCACTTCTGGGTATTTATCCAAAAGAATTGAAATGAGGGTTTCATAGAGATATTTGCACTGCCATGTTCATTTCAGCATTAGTCACAATAGCCAAGATGTGGAAACAACCTAAGTGTCCATCAATGGATGACCGGATTAAAAAAATGTGGTGAATACATGCAATGGAATATTATTCAGCCTTAAAAAAGAAGGAAATCCTAACATATGCAACATGAATGGACCTTAAGGGCATCATGCTAAGTGAAATAAGCCAGTCACAGAAGAGCAAATACTGCATGATTCCACCTATATGTGGTATCTAAAATAGTCAAACTAATAGAGTTGAATGGTGGTTGCCAGGAACTGGGGTAGGGGCGGGGAATGTGGAGTTGTTCAAGTATGAAGTTTCAGTTATGCAAGATGAAGAAATTCTAGAGCTCTGCTGTACAATATTGTACCTACAGTTAATAATACTGTATTGTTTACTTAAACATGGTTAAGAGGATAGATATTATGTTAAGTATTACCACAATAAGAAAATGTATGGTGCATTTACACTTGTATATGCTGTATTGTTGAGTATATTAGTGACAGGAGAAAACTTCCATTCTGACTAAGCAGTACTGAATCCTCCATACATAGTTTTACATGTCCAGTGAATAATTTTCCACAGACTAAGTTTCTGGCTCTGTACATTCCAAACCATATTTCTCCTCAGATACACCTATTTCCAACGCTGGGTGCTGTAGGCGGCATTAGTATCAAGATATGATCTTTGCCCTGCACCATTAGTCAGCCCAGTGTGAGGTGGGAGTATTCCTGGAAGCCATTCCTACATGGGGGTGGTGAGCAATGGCATAGAAGTGACTGCCAGCCGTGTAAATATATCTGATCAAGTCCAAAATAAGTGTAAACCCAACTCTACTTCCCCTTCGAGTGATTGCAACAATGTCCACAGCCACCCCAATATCAACCCCCGCCCCGCCCCTGTGAAGGAAGAGTAATAGAAGGGAAGTTGGAGTGGAAAGAGACTGCTGTCTTAACTAATTGCAATAAACATATTTTACTTTTGCAAATTTTACAAAAGCATATGACCATATTATCCCACTGTAAGCAGCTACTGTGAGTGAGGGGCTCTGATGCTTCATTAGCTTCACAGTAAATTTGGGGGAAGAGAGAGACAGAGAGAGAGAGACAGAGAGGAGTCAAGGATGACACCAAGGTTTTTGGCCTGAGCAACGGGATGAGTGGAGCTGTCATTTACTGAGATGTAGAAGATTAAGGGAAGATAAATTTGGGGGGGTGAAAATCTAAAGTTCGGTTTGGAACAGAGAAAGTGTAAGATGTCTATTTAGAAAGCCAAGAAGAAATGTCAAGTAGGCAGTTGGATATATGAGTCTGAGTTTAGGAGAGAGGGTTGGCTGAAGAAGTAAATTAGACAGATAGCAGCTTGTGGATTATACGTGAAGACATGAGATTAGATGTGGAGCAAGGAGAGACAGAGAAAAGAAGTGGACCAGGACAGAGCCCTTGGGAAACTCTAATGTTGGAGAAGTTGGGGAAAGGAAAAGGGATGAATAAAACAGATCAATAAAGGGGCCAATGAGGTCAAAAGAAACCAGGAGAGTGTGGGGTCCTGGAAGCCAAGTGAAAAAGTGTTTTAAAGTGGAAGGTGTGATCAACTATTTCAAGTAATGAGAGGACTGAGAATTGAACATTAGATTTAGCACCATTGAAGTTAATAGTAATGGAGAACTTGCCAACAGGTGATTAGCGTGGTTAGGGAGATCGAAGGAGTAGAACCGGAGACAGAGATCACACTTTGTGGTTTAGAACCTACTTTTCTCAGTAATAGCTCTTGAGATTTTTCCTGTCATCATATATAGATATACTTCATTATTTTTAAAAGTTGTTTAGTGTATGCAGTACCATAATTAATTTATCCAATTCCCTTTTGATGGACATTTAGGCTGTTGTTATCTTCTTGGCAATTGTAAATAATGCTGCAATGAATATCTTTGAACATATTTTTGCACATGTGCAAAACATAGATTTCTGAATTCTGGAATTGCTAAATAAAGACTGTGCACATTCTCAATTTTGACTTATACTGCCAAATTGCCCTCAATTGACTTTCTCATCAGTAACATATATGGATGTCCTTTCCCCACACCCTTTAAGCATTGGATACTAATAATCTTTTAATATTCACCACCTTGATAGGTTTTTAAAAATAGCAATGTTATTTTAATTTGCATGTCTTTGATCACCAGTGAAGAAGAACAGATTTTCATCTTTATTTCCATTTGCACTTCTTTTGTATTACAACTGGGTCCTTTGTTAATTTTTCTACTTGAGCGTGTGTCTTCTTTGTATTTTAATTAATTTGTTAGAATCATGTCATAGCTGTTGCAAATTTTTCTCCAAATATATTGTTTGACTTTCAGCATTATTTATGGTATTTTAATAGAGTTTTGAAAAATGTGGTCTAAGCTTTCATTCTTTTCTTTTAATGGTTTCTGCCTTCATTGTCACATCTGATTGTTTTTAACAAGAGTCACAGAAATAGGTGCTAAAATTATTAACTCAAAGCTTAGAGAGAACACGTTCCCTTTTCATAGCTAATCAGGTTTTTGCAATAGGGACAAAATTGCTCCTCCCTACCTCCGTCTTTAATCGCAATGTTTTGCTCCTTATATTACTGGCAAAAACCACTGCCTAATTGAGACTTCCGCATACTCAGTGAATGCTTCTGAGTATTTGGCCTAAAAGTGCCCAGGGGCTAAGGGGACCCTGTGCTTTCTCTAACAAAGGTGAGTACAAACATGAGTAAGACAGCCTATTACGGGCTTTTCCAGGTCTTTTGTAAAATGTAACATTTTCAGCATGCAAATTACATCAGATAGTGGCAATAAAGTTTTCCGGTTTTAAATGCATTTCAGTTCATTCCATTTAGAAAGCAGAATTGGGATAAAGTGATTCTACTCCAAAATATTTTTTAATCATGAGTTTTTTGAGAGCTCTTTAGGTAAGATGTTTTTGCCTTAGAAACCAATATTAGTCCATTAAATGAAGCAGTTTCAGAAATATTTGAATACTGCAAGTTGAACTTTCTTTAAACCCAAAAGCTGACACAAGAGAATTTTGGTAAGAACTGAATTGTTCAAGTAATTTGCTTAATGAATAACAAGTCAACGCAAAAAATGCCATCAACTACCTACAGAATAAAGAGTTCTCAATCCTTGTTCTTTTCCCAAAGTAATCCAGGTAGTAAATTTTGAATTCAGTAAGCATCCAAAGTAAAGAAAATCAAATAGAACATTCAGACTTCAATTACTGCAAAAAAGGTTTACAAAAATCTTTCAGACCACAAGTTGTTAAAATATCAGAATACAGAAACAGGAGAGAGAAGAAAGTGTGTGTTGTGAGGTTAATTCCAGCATGTCTAGAATTAGCCCTAACTGTTTTACTAAAGTTCTTGAATGACACTGACCCCTTGCCAAGACACAAAACATACTGATTAATGGTGTTTTGTAACCATGGGTCTTGAGGAGATTCAAGGTGGTTTGTACCAGCTTGTCAGCATTGGGTATTGATGACAGTGAGACTGATGCACCTGCAAATGCACCTGGTCTCAGTGTGACACCTTCCCCTTCCTCAAAGGGCTCTACTGTTGAGGCTGGAATATGCCTATGTGACTGGCAAAATATTTTAAAATAACCAACCAAGACTCCTTTTCGGACTCCCGGATTCTGAAGTGTTCCATGCACATGTCAGTGGTTTCTGGTCCAAGTGAGAAAGTGTGTCCTGCCACGGCCCTTATAGAGGACGATAGGACCCTGTATCTGACCTCTTCAGAACTCTTCAGAATCCTTTCCCTGTAATAAACTGTACATTCGTAAGCATTGCCATTTGATTCCTGTAAGTCTCCTTTAACAATTGAACCCGGTTCGCCTGCCACTGTTAATGTAGTGTGAAAAAGTCATCCAGGAGAGTGGAAGAGACCATTAGTAGGGATAAGACACATTGTTCAAAAATGGTGCTGGGGCCGGGCGCGGTGGCTCACGCCTGTAATCCTAGCACTCTGGGAGCCTGAGGCGGGAGGATCGCTTCAGGTCAGGAGTTCGAGACCAGCCTGAGCAAGAGCAAGACCCCGTCTCTACTAAATATAGAAAGAAATTATATGGGCAACTAAAAATATATGTAGAACAAATGAGCCGGGCATGGTGGCACATGCCTGTAGTCCCAGCTACTCGGGAGGCTGAGGCAGGAGGATTGCTTAAGCCCAGGAGTTTGAGGTTGCTGTGAGCTAGGCTGATGCCACGGCACTCACTCTAGCCCGGGCAACAGAGTGAGACTCTGTCTCAAAAAAAAAAATGGTGCTGGGACAGACAATATAATACAAGTGTCTGCCCAGGTCACAGTGATTCCTCCCAGAGAATGTCCACCTTCTATCTTCTCCATTCCAACCCACAGGGTTTCAGGAGTGAGTCCACAACAGTCATGTTACATTAAGTGACCCATGTCCCCTCAAGGTGAACCCCTGACCCAAGCTAGACTAACCAGAGTCTCTTCCAGTCTGAAGGGTTGGCATCTTAAAGGCAGGAGACTTCAAACCTCAGTTGCTGAGCTTTGGTATAGCCAACCTCTGCTAACAGGACCAAGTAGCAGAGAAAGCACCCATCACAGAGACGGATGATTAAAGTGGATGCTCCAATGGCAGCAGAGCTGAGAAATGGAAAGAAACTACTCTGCATTTCTGACACCTTTTCCTTCTCAGATTCCAGCCCTTTGGGAAATTAAGCTCCATCCCAGACCTTGTTCCAGGGAAATACTCCATATTCTCATAATCAATTCCCCATTCCCCCCTTTTCCCCAACAAACAAGCTTGAGTTAGTTCTTTTACTACACCTAAAGATCTTTAACTCACTAGCCATGTAGAAACATATGTAGCTGGATCCCTATCTCACTGCCTACACAAAAATACATTCCATGTGGAGTTAAGATTTCAACTTAAAAATAAAATAATACAGGGAGTAAAATAAAATATAGGAGAATACTTTTATAATCTTGGAATCTAGAATCCAAAAAGGAAAAGATCTAAACATTTGGCTATATAAAATTTTAAAATTCATAAACAGCGAAGATGCATCATAAGCAAAGTCAAAAACATAAAATTAAGGAAAATACTTGTGATGAATATGAAAAGCAAACAACTATTACATGTAACTACATATGAGAAGATGCTCCACCTGACTCTTAATTCAGAAATAGAAATGAAAACTACAGATTGGCAGATGTTAAAAAGATGAATAACCCTTATGTCAACAAGGTTTTAGAAACACATACACTCTCTTTCACCGTTGGTAAAAACTTTTTGGAGTGTAATTTGGCAATATCAGTCAAAATTTTAAATGCACAATATCTTTTGACACCAGTAAGTCCAATGTCAGAAATTTATCCTACAGAAATATTCACACAGTATGTGTGACACGATATATTTAATAATAAGGATGTTTATTATAAAATGGTTTATAATAATAAAATTTGGATACACCCAAATGTCTTACCACAGGGCATTGCCTTTTTTTAAAACGTGGCATATCCACAGAGTGTAATATGCTGCAACAGTTTAAAAAGATCAAGGCAGCATTGTGTGTGCTGACATGGAGAACTACTTGGGAGATATTTTAAGGAAAAAGCAAGTTGCAGATCACAGGAATAGCATGATCCTATTTTTGAGGAAGTGGTGGAGACCGAAACACCATGACCCAATAACAGGGGTTACCCATGGGCAATAGGAATGGGGCAGGAGAGGGGGACAGGAAGCTGGCAGGTTTTAATTTATACAGGTCTAAGTTGTTTAAAGTTTTTACAACAGACATTTATTAATTTTGTAATGATAATTTTTTTTTTGAGACAGAGTCTCGCTCTGTTGCCTGGGCTAGAGTGCCGTGGCGTCAGCCTAGCTCATAGCAACCTCAAACTCCTGGGCTCAAGCAATCCTACTGCCTCAGCCTCCCGAGTAGCTGGGACTACAGGCATGCGCCACCATACCTGGCTAATTTTTTCTATATATATTTTTAGCTGTCCAGATCATTTCTTTCTATTTTTAGTAGAGATGGGGTCTTGTTCTTGCTCAGCCTGGTCTCGAACTCCTGACCTCAAGCGATCCTCCCGCCTCGGCCTCCCAGAGTGCTACGATTACAGGCGTGAGCCACTGTGCCCGGTCTGTAATCATAATTTTTAAATAAAATATTTAAAGAAACTCCAGAAAAAACTTAAATAAATAGACAGGCATACCATATTTTTGGATAGGAAGACTCAACATCAAAATATGTCAATTCTCTCTAAGTTAATTTATAAATTCAACATGATCCCAGTAAAACTGCCTATTTGGGACTCTAGAGAAGTCTAATGTTCATATAGAAAAATAAACAAGGAAAAGTAACCAGAAAACTGCTGAAAAGGAAGAATACTCGGGCAAGGGGGGATTTTCTTATTAAATATTAAAACATATGCAATAAATATGGATAGCAAAGATGTTTATTGCAGTAATGTTTATGTTAGAGACAAACTATAGATCACTGAAATACAAACCAATATAGGACTAGTTAAATAAAATATATGTCCATGTTGTGTAATACTAAGCAATCACTAACAATGATGTAGATGTACTGACGTGGAAAGATGCTTAAAATATATTGCAAAATCCAAAAAAGCAAGTTGCAAAATAATAAATGTAATGTAATCCCACTTATGTAAGAAAAGCATATGCACATATGAACACACATACATTACATGTATGTAAATGCATGGAAAGTAGATAGGAATTATTCCCACTGAACTGATACAGTGGTTACCCATCCCACACACACAGTGGGACTGGGATGCAGGGAAAGGGTGATGGGAGAGAGGGTAATAAGGATTTCGTTCTGTATACTTCTCTAATGTTTGAATCTTTTATGATGAGAATGTATTCAAGTATTATCTGTGTAATTTTAAGAAAGACAAAAAGTAGCTCATAACTTTCCTGTAAGAGCAGTTAACTGCTTTCTTGTGAATGTTTGGGCAAACAGGATCACAAGCAAAGTTTGCATTCAATCACGTATTCATTTCTTCATTCATTCAACAAATATTTCCTTCTAAGTGCTTGGTACTTGGTGCCTACCAGTGATTAGCAGACAATGCTCTGAGCCAAGGTGGCTCACCCAGCTGTCAGACAAGCAGTTGACCGGAGCATTTGATGTGGCTCCTCTTTAGAAACCATGTAGGTCAATTCTGTATGATTAATGGCTACTAATAAAATAAAAAAGTTAATGCCTATCACAATAATATCCAAAAGTGAGAGAGAACATGGCAGAGGCAGAAAACATGAATTTAATAATGCAAAAAGAGAAAAACAAGCAACGCTGGGAAAATCCAACATGGCTCTTGTAAAACTTCTGCCTAAAGCCTTTCTAACTCTTCAAACTGATGTGGGAACAATTCTGCCCTCACTTTTTGGTCTGCCAACATGGAAACCCACCCATGGAGCTCTGCATTCTCTTCCTGGACCATCATAGACTCAGGGAGTGCAGAGTGACAGGGCATTGCCAGGGCAGCTGGTGAGGACCTCAGGAACCATATATTTGTGGCTAAATATCTGAATCTTCCCATTCTGGGGAGGACTGGCATTTGTCGAGACAAAGCCAGACTGTGAGGCTTCTGCCAGAAGCAGCATAGGCTGCCAAGAACCTGAAGGTCAAGTCAAGTCAAAGCCCTTAGGAGAAAACTGAGGTTCGATCACCAGGATAACCTGGTACGGGCCTAAATCCAAAGAGTCAGAGGCAAGATTCGGACCGAGCACAGAAATTCGGCACTGCATGTCCTCTCAGCTCTCCTGCCCCGATCTCTCTGGGCTACTGAATTCCCTCCTCATGTTTCCCTTTCCATCCCCTGGACTCAATTCATGGCGTTGGCTTTCTTGCTAGAACCTTGGCCCTTCTCCACATAGCATCTGGCTCTCTACCTCAGTCTGCCTGAGGAAAAGCCCTGAGACAACCCAGCCCCTAGGACCCTGCTGCCCAGGAGACAATCCTGTGGCCAGCACTCCCACCTCATTTGCCCTGGTCCCTTTGGTGCGGGGAGACCAGACCCCTGCTCGTGGGCATGAGAATCTCACTGCCAGTCCCCTGGCAAGGCCCTGTCTGAGCAGCAATCCCTTTCCATTAATCGCTCTCTGGTTGCAACACTTGGCAAGCATATTTCTCAGGGTAAAGTCCCAAATTGGTATTCTGGATTAGCAATCAACCGCTTGTAAATTTAGGTAGGGCATTTCTGTCCCCAGACCTGAACACTTCTGGGGAAGCCAGCAAGACAAGACTTCAGAATCCTCAAATTTGGGAAGCCCTGCTCACACAGCCAGCCGGTTTCTCTCTTTATTACCTCATCACTGAAAGAGGCAGAATCCAAGAGATAATTCTGAAATGTAGGACCCTGTCTGGAAAGGCAGGCTTAAGAAGGGCCTCCAGGGAGGGTACTTAGGCAAAGCAGAAAGGGTGTGCAAGCATATGGTAGTGGATGACAATGGCAAGGAGGAGGGTGCAAAATAGCAGAGTAATTAAAAATGTGGGGTCTGCCTGTGTTTGCATCTCAGCCCAGCCTCTTACAAGCTGTGAGACTCTGGGCAAGTTCATTAACCTCTCTGAAGCTGTTTCCACATTGGTAAAATGGAATCATAATAGCATTTGCCACTATGTTATGAGAATTAAGTGAGATAGCACCACAGAAGACTTAGCACAATGCCCAGCGCACAGGAAGCACACAGGAAATGTCACCTGTTCCTAGAGGAGAGAATGAGGCTAAGGAGGTTCCAATGGGGAGGAAACGGGGAATGAAGGGAGGTGAGAAAGACTCAGATAAACTGCCTAATTCCCGCTTTTTTCCTACACCAGCCTTGAGTATTTTAGTTGTTAAACCAGAAACATATTTGCATGATTTGTATATCTCCCTGTCATCACCAATTGCCAGTCCCAGTTCTGTCCTTGTCTATCTATATGACCTTGAGCAATCTTCTAATCACTCTATGCCTCAGTTTCTCCAAATGTAAAAGTAGGTGGTTATTATAGAAAACTGTTAAGGTCATTCTAACTTTCTGGTTCTACCTTTCATCCTTGTCTTTTTCTTTGGGAAAGTGTTATGGGTTGAATTGTGTTCCCCAAAATGGTACGTTGAAGTCTTAACCCCCAGTACCTGTGAATGTGATCAATTAAGATGAGGTCGTTAGGGTGGGCCCTAATCTGATATGGTTGGTATCCTTATAAGAAAAGAGTCGAAGACACAGACACACACAAGGAAAATATAGCCATGTGGTTACAGAGGCAGAGATTGGAGTGATCCATCTGCAACCCAAGGAATGCCAACAATTACCAGAGAACAACAGAAGACAGGAAGAGGCAAGAATTCTCACCTCCAGGGTTCAGAGGGAACAGGCACTGAAGACTCTTTGATTTCAGACTTCTAGTCTCCAGAACTGTGAGAGAACAAATTTCTGTTGTTTTAAGCCACTCAGTGGTATCTTGTTATAGCAGTCCCCTGCCCCAGAAAACAAATCCAGAAAGTTTTCCCCAAAACATGTCTATCTTGTGCTATCAAACTGTTGTTTCCAAGAGTCCTACCTGTTTTCATATCTCCACTTCTCATTAAAGAAAGTTTAAGCACAGCATTCTAAATTCCTTATTTAGCAATTTCGTTAAATGATAAAAATTAATGCATGATATACCAGATATTTGGAAAATGTAAATTGCTAGAAGATTGTTATAGCAACATTCATACTAATTAACATGTCTTAAGAAAGGCCATGCATGTTTATCAACTAATTAGCATCATACAATCAAAACAATAAAGAGTACTTCCTTAGGGGATATAAAATAAATAAATAACTACAATATTTTCATTAGAGTTGGCAATGTCCCTTTGAACCTATTTGAGTGCTAGAAATTGATGTATAAATTAAATGGTTTTATAGTTTAGATTTGATATTTAGAAGAGATTGAGACCATTAGAGAAAATTGTTTTAAAATGTATTGTGTATTTGAAAAATGCTATGATGCTTACAATGTTATGGGAAGAAAATGAGCTGCGACTCATTTCAAATCTTGAAGAAAGGAATGTTTTAGAGACTCATTTCCATACTCCTATGCAACCTGAAAAATTCTCAAAAGATCAGAGGGTCTGACAAAAAAATGCTCCAATTCCTAGATCGGCGGGGGTGACCAAACTGTAACCCACAGGCCAAATCCATCCCACCACTAAGAGTGGTTGTATATATTTAAATGGTTGGGGGAAAAAAATCAAAAATATAATAATATTTTATGACACATGAAAATTACATGAAATTGAAATTTCAGTGTCCAATAAAGAAAGTTTTATTAGAACACAGCCTCCCTTGCTCATTCACTTACATATTGTCTATGGCTGTTTGCGTTACTATCAGTTTCCTATTGCTGTCTAACAAATTGCCACAACCTTAGTAGCTTAAAACAACACAAATTTATTATCTCACAGTGTCTGTGGGTCAGCAGTCCAGGCAGGATTTAGCTGGGCTCTCTGTTCAGGGTCTCACCAGCCTGAAATCAAGGTGTTGGCCAGAGCGACAGTCGTCTAAGCTGAGGCTCAAGGTCCTCTTTCGAGCTCATGTTAGTAGTTGACAGAATTTAGTTCCTTGCAGTCATTGGACTGAGGCTCCCATTCTTGTGCCGGCCATCAGCCAAGGGCTGCCCTCAGCTCCTAGAAGCTTCCTACATTCCTTGCCACATGGCCCCTCCATCTTCAAAGTCAGCAACAGAGAGTCTCCCTCGCATGAGCCTCTTCAACACTTTAAATGTCCCTTACTGGGAAGAGGCCCATCCCTTTTAAAGGCACACCTGATTAAGTCAAGCCTACCAAGCATAATCTCCTATCTTAAGGTCAACTGATTTGGGACATTAATGACATTTCCAGAATCTCTTCACAGCAGCACCTAGATTAGTGTTTGGTTGAATAACTGAGATAAAGTTTGTGTGCCTCAGGGGCCAGGAATCTTGGAAGCCATCCTAGAATTCTGCCGACCACACTGCTTTCACGCTACAATGGCAGACTTGTGTGGTTGCAACAGACACCATGTGGCCCACAAAGCTGAAAACACTTACTATTTGGCCCTTTACAGAAAAAATTTGCTGACCCTTATCTCAAATAAAGTGAGTTTCAAGCTGAAAATGTGTGCTCCCTGTTCAGCAAAATAACTCTAAATCTGGGGCAGTGTAAGCAGAAAGAAGAGGCCGCGAAGGTGAGAAAATAGCAGCAGAACCAAACTGTTTAAGTTCTAACTCTCTCTCACACACAGATGATACTAAACTAACGATACTTTTTCAGATAAATCATTTTGAGCACACACTAAGGGACTGACTAATAAAATGATAACTCCTATCGTGTCATGATATTATCATGACCCATCTCTGTCAAATCTTAATATATTTGCTTCTTTTCAAAGTAATACAAAACATGCAGTTGCAGCCTCCTCTGATCCTATGCCCCTCTCTCCCACTCCAGAGGTAAACACTATTCCTTTACCAGATATTCATCTATCCATAGACACATATGGCAGTATGTCATGTTTTGACACTTTACAGAAATTGAATTATATAGCACATATTCGACAATTTGCTTCTTTCACTCAGTGTGTTTGAAATTCTTCCATCAATGTGGGTAGTTATAATTTGTTCGTTTATTTATTTATTTATTTATTTATTTATTTATTTATTTATTTATTTATTTTTGAGACAGAGTCTCACCCTGTTGCCCGGGCTAGAGTGCCGTGGCGTCAGCCTAGCTCACAGCAACCTCAGACTCCTGGGCTCCAAGCGATCCTCCTGCCTCAGCCTCCTGAGTAGCTGGGACTATAGGCGAATGCCACCACACCCGGCTAATTTTTCTATTTTTAGTAGAGACGGGGTCTCACTCTTGCTCAGGCTGGTCTCAAACTCCTGACCTCAAGCAATCCTCCTGCCTCGGCCTCCCAGAGTGCTAGGATTACAGGTGTGAGCCACTTCACCCAGCTGATATTTTTTATATTGCTCTTGTATCTCCAAACTTTGTTACAATAGTTTATATATTCTCTTGTATTTTATACATACACAATCATGTCATCTGCAAATAATAAGTGTTGTTTCTCCTTTTTGCTCCTTCCTTTTTATTTTCCTTTTCTTACTACACTGATTACGACCTACAGTACAAGGTTGAATAGAAGTGCTAGCTTTGCTCCTTTGTTGTATTATTGTGGTAAGGTAAATTTAATAGCTTTTTCTAATGTTAAATCACTCTTATTACCAAGATAAATCCAACTTGGTCAAAACGTATTTTTAATACATTATTCACTCTGATTGCTAGTATTTTATTTTAGATTTTTGCATAGATGTTCATTAGTGAAGTAAGCCTGTAATGTTCCTTTCTCATAATATCCTTGCCTGGTTTGGCATTGAGGTTATGCTAGCCTTATAAAATAAGTTGGGAGAGATTTAATACAATAGTTTCTACAGTATTACAATTATCTGTTCCTTGAATGTCTGATAGAACTCACTTATACAACCAACTATCTAGGGGGTGGGTGGTGAGTTGGTTGATTGATAGATTTTAATCACTGCCTCAATTAATTAATAATCATAAGTATGCTCAAGTTTTCTCATTTCTTCCTGAATTAGTTTTGGTAAATTACAGTTTTATATGAAATTATCCATTTCATTTAAATTTTCAAATTTATTGGCATAAAGATGTTCACAAAGTTCTCTTAATATTGTTTCAATATCCTATCTACTATATGAATTACTTTAAACCCATTTTCATTCTAATTGTTTATTTGTGCCTTTTCTCCTTGTTTTCTAGATCACTCCACCAGAGAATTGTCTATTTTATTCATCTTTTTCAAACAACCAGGTTTTAATTGTATTTTTTCTATTTGTGAATGTATTTACAGTATGGACTTACAAAGGCTAACCCACATTTAATTTCCTACTTAGTCAATAACCTTTGCTAAAAATAAAATTACATGAGAAGAAATACAAACTTTAACAACAATAACCTGTTAATATAAGTATATGAGATCAAGCCTATTGTGGCCTACCTAGCATGTATATTTGTCAACTTTATACATGAAAAACTAGTGTTTTATCTTGTCATTCCTCTTGAATTGGCTTTGTATTTTATTTCATTAAGTTCTGCTCTTACTTTAAAATTTTTTTCCTTCTACTTTCTTGGTGTTTTATTTCTAACTTTTGGAGTTAATTTTTAATCTTTTACCTTTTCTAATATAAAAGTTTAAAGCTCTATATTTTCCGCTAACTACCACCTTAGTTATACTCCCACAAGCTTTGATATTTAGTAATTTTATTGTCATTTAGTTCTAAATATTTTTTGGTTTCCAGTAAAATTTCTTCTTTGACCCATGTGATATATAGTTATTAAATATCCAAGTGTATGTGGCTTTAAAATTATCACCGTTGTATTAGTTCTAATACAATTTCATTGTGGTCAGAGAATATGCGCTCCATGATAAATATTCTTTGGTATTTATTCAGTTTGCAAGTTAGTGATCAATTTTTAAACTGTTTATGTGTGCTTGAAAAAAATATGTATTATTTAATTGATAGATGTATGATTCTATGTATGCCCACTAGGGAAATCCTGTTAATTGTGTTTTCAAGTCTTTTATACCTTT
Source organism: Lemur catta (assembly GCF_020740605.2). Taxonomy (NCBI): domain Eukaryota; kingdom Metazoa; phylum Chordata; class Mammalia; order Primates; family Lemuridae; genus Lemur; species Lemur catta. The sequence continues at coordinate 20,787,492 of NC_059155.1, forward strand.
ATTAATATTTTGTCTGCATTATCTCTCAAATATGAAGACAAATATGCTTTTTAAAATCTCCCATTTGCGTGTATTTGTCCTTTTCTCCTTGTGAGTTTGCCCATCTTTGCCTTGTTTTGTGATAATGTAGATACATACAAGTTTAAAATTGTTATACCTTTTTGATGAATTGTTCCTTTCATCATGATGTAGTAACTATATTATGCCTAACAATGTTGTCTACCTTAAACTTTATTTTGCCTGGTATCAATAAAGTGGCACTAGTTTTCTTAGGGTTATATTTCCTGAACATATATTTTATTTTTACTGTCGAACTCTGTGTCCTTATATTTTAGATATATCTCTTAAAAACAACACATAGTTGGATTTTAAAAACACAATCTGCCAATATATGCTGTTTAACTGGTAAGTTTCATCTGTTTACACTTGTCATTGCTAGTTTATTGGATTCCTTTCTACCACCTGAATTTGTGCTTTCTATTTACCCTGCTTTCTCCTTGTTTTTTCTTTCCTTTTTTGCTATTCATTTGTACTTGTAGTCTTAGTGTTATTTTTTATTATTTTTTATTGATACATAATTGTACGTATTCAAGGATTACATGTTACATCTTGATAAATGCACACAACATACAATGATCAAATCAGGGTAACTGGGACAAGATTCACCTGAAACATTCATCATTGCTTTATGTTGGAAGCATTTGAAAACTTCTAGCTATTCTGAAATACAGTAAACTATCATCAACTATAGTTGCCCCATTGTACCACTGAACATCAGAACTTCTTCCTTCTAGTAAACAGAATTACCCCTTCACCAGCATCTCTTCATTACCCCATCCCACCACCCTGACCAATCTCTAGTAGCCACCATTCTATTCACTACTTCCTTGAGATCAATTTTTTTAGGTCCCATATTTGAGTGTGAAAATGCAATATTTGTCTTTCTGTGCCTGGTTTATTTCACTTAAAATAATGTCCTCCAGATCTATCCATGTTTCTGCAAATGACAAAATTTCCTTCTTTTTCATGGCTAAATAATATTCCTTTGTGTACATACACCACATCATTTTTATCCATTCATCCCTTGATAAACCCTTAAGCTGATTCCATAATTTAGCCAATGTGAATAATGCTGTAATAAACACTGAAGTGCAAATATCTTCTGGTTACATTTTATGACTTTGCCTCACCCAAGTGAGGTTTAGAGGCATGCCCTTCCCCTCTACAATGCTCATCGTGTCTGTGACCCTTAGTTGTGAGTTTGTCCCCCCCGCAACCACCTAATCCCTGGAGAATATTACTACCATGTGAGCACCATAGTGTTGATCAGTTAGTACCAATTTGACGGCGAGTATATGTGTAGACTATTCCTCCAATCTTGTGATACCTCACTGTGGATAATGGGCTCAATCTCAATCCATGAAAATATAAGAGGTGCTAGATCACTGTCATTTCTTATAATTGAGTAATATGCCATTGTAAACATATACCAAATTTTAGTAATCCACTCACGAATTAATTTTTGAAGTCTTAGTGTTATTTTTAATCTACGGCTGGGTTTGTGGAGAGGTTGAGCAGAGGGGTATTTGTTTTAACAGGAATCTTTTTAATCCACTTTTACATTTTGTAAGGGTTAGTTTAGTTAAAGCAAGATCATGTTATCCATAAATTCACTTGACTTGGCACAGTAAACAGCAAACATTACAGTACACTAGAAGTGAAAGAAGGAGTATGGCACCACTGCCAAGCCCTCTGTGTTGGGGAACTCCCAGTCTTCTTCCAGGATACCTTGTATCCTGTTTCTGACACCAGGGATCAGGCATAAGACTAAGTGAGCATGCCCATCATGTCAATCCATATGTTAAATATTAACATCTTACTCTTTGGTTTAAAAAATATAAATACATATTCTAATATTTTATCCCACACCTTAAAAGGGCTAGTGTTATGGATTGAATTGTATCCCCACCAAAAAAGACATGTTGAAGCCCTAACCCCCAGGACCTCAGAATGTGACCTTATTTGGATGCAGAATCTTTACAGAGGTAATTGAGTCAAAATGAGGCATTAGGGTAGGCCCTAATTCAGTATGACTGGTGTCCTTACAAAAAGGGACAGTTTGGACACAGAGACAGAGATATGGGGAAAAGTCCATATGAAGATGAAGGCAGAGATTGGAACAATGCGTCTATAAGCCAAGGAACACCAACGATTGGCAGCAAACCACCAGAAACAAGGAAAGAGGAGTGAAAAAGATTCTCCCTTACAGCCCTCAGAAGAAACCAATCCTGCTGACACCTTGATTTGAGACTCCTAGTCCCCAGAAATGTGAAATAATAAATTTCTGTACTCATTTTGTGCTACTATGTTCCAACAGCCCTAGGTAACTAATGAAGCATTAATTAGTCAATTAGCATTGATCTTGTCCACCATAATACTGGAACTAGATGTCCTAAAGCAGTGGTCCCCAACCCTTTTGGCACCAGGGACCGTTTTCATGGAAGACAATTTTTCCATGGACCGGGTGGAGGGGGATGGTTTTGGGATGATTCCAGAGCATTACATTTATTGTGCACTTTATTCCTATCATTATTAGATTGTAATATATAATGAAATAATTATACAACTCATCATAGGTTGGGGACCCCTGTCCTCAAACGCATTTCTTTACTTCCCTAATACACAATTTTTTAAATGCTTCTATTCAACAAATAAAGAAAATAAATTTTTGGAAATATATTTACTTCATTTCTTTATTCAATAAATATTCACTGAACACTTACTACATGGGCACTTACTGGGGATACAGCAGAGAGCAAAACAGACAAGCCCCTACCCTCATGGAGCTTACCTACTAATGAAGGAGACAGACATGAAACAAACAGATAACTACATATACACAAACTTTTTAAGCAATATTAAGAAAATACAGAGTGCTATGAGAGAGTATAAGACAGTGTTCTTAGAAGTTGTCTCTGGAGAGATAATATTTAAAATATTTAAACTGCAAGTTGAAGGAGGAGGAGGATCTCCATGTGAAAACTGGGGAAGATTGTATCGGGCAGAGGACACTGCACGTGAGAAGGCTTTGAAGTAGAAATACCTTGGCATGGATGAAAAACAGAAGGGCCATCAGAATTGGATCTGCATGGGCAATGGGGGAGATGAAACAATCAAAGATGGCTAACTTGGAAACTGGGCAAATAGTGGTAGCTGTTGACTGAGGTGACGAAGACTCTAGGAAGAGTGAAATGCATCAGGCTGGGAAGCAAGAGTTCACTTTGGACATGTTAAGTTGGGAATCTAGTAAATCTGCAAGTGGGAAATTGAATATATATATAAGTTTGGAGACCAGAAGAAAGGTCTGGGCTGGAGATATGAATTTGGGAGTCATCAGTATAGGTGATATTTAAAGCCCTGGAACCAGAAAGGATTAGCAAGGTAGCGAGAATGGCTAGAGAAGGGAAGAGGGCCAAGGATTGAGTCCTGGGGCGTCCAGACACTCAGAGGTTTGACTCTGTCAGATGTGCCTTGTGGTTTGAGACTCTCCCTTCCTAACTCTGCTGCCTTCCCCCTTTCTGTTCATAAGCGTCAGGTCTGTGTCATGGTCTGAGGCATTTCCCACCCAATCCTGCTTCCTCGACCCTTTGTATTTCACAGGCAGGACCCTAATAAACCTCTTGCACTCCTAACTCTGTCTCAGTGTCTGCTTCCCAGAGGCCCTGAACTGACACAATTGGTACCAGCGTTGGTCTGAGGAAGCAGGGGTTGGCTGGGGCTTTGGGACTGAATCACTAACTGAAATGAAATGAGGACATCCTCCCAGGTGGCATGTGGACCACGGATAGTCCTTGGTAAAAAATAGTGGCCCAAATGTTAAAATTTTCACTGGTAATGACTTGAGAGAATGTTCTGGCAAAAAAAAAAAAAATGCTCTGGCAGGTGCAAGAAAAGTAGAGATGGATAACTTTGCATACAAGGATAGTGGAATTGGCTGGCTGTTATTAAGTTGCATTGACACCCTGTGGAGAGATAATTAAGCTGCTGAGCGCAGTAATCAATTCAAAACTAAGTGTGAAAGCCAGAGGACCTCTTTGGTAGCTCACAAGGAGGTCCTTATCTCCTTCAGTGGGAAAGCAAAAATACCTAAAGATCTAACTCAGAACCCAGAGTCACCAAGCTTCAAAGATGACTGATTGTTCATCCAAGGCAGGTCCATTATACCAAAGTCAGGGCCCTAATCGGGCAAACCCAGGATCCTGGCACATGTCATGGAAACATCTAAGTGGATACCCCCAAAGATTTTGGCTCCACAGACTGCTCAGAACCCTTATAGCCTGCATAGGTAACTTGCCCCTCCCTATTAAGGGCTGGCATTCACCCCATCCCTTGTGGAAAGACAGTACAAAAGTCTCCCCCTATAAGGCAACAAAATCTGCCACCCCTTTTCTCCTGAATACAATGCAGTAACTAGGGTTAAGTCAGAGTGTAAAGCCAGCCAGGTGTGTCAGGCCTGGCAAGAAAGGAAAGGGTCTATACCCCAAAGAAGCTGCAAGACCTTGCCAGCATATCCTGGAAGGAGTCAGAGAGGTCCCATGGACTGGATTTCAAGGGTGTCCGATCAGTGAGGCCAGAACATAAGAGTAGATGAGGGAGCATTTATTGATTTCTGGGCACTTTCTTAGAATACAAGACTTAACACTCTGACAAGGACCCTAGGGGTTGGTGCAAACTTGCAGTTAGGGTAGCCCCTAGAAGCCGGGGGAAAGTGATAAAGTACACTGAGTGAGGATAAAATGCCTAAATTGCCATGGCAGATGGTAAAGAAAGAAACTCAAAGGCTCAGGGAGGTGAACATGCTGGAGTGGATATATTACCTAAGGCCAGAAGACTCCAGAGAATTAGGTTACACAGGAGGGCTCAGGAGATGGCACCATTCACCAATGCCATGAGGACTGCACTAGTGAAAGTGGTGCCAGCATCACCAAGATGTTCCATGGTGACTCTTTTCTGCAGGACAAGGTGGATGGTAGGAAAGGCAACTGCAGAGCTGGGCTTGTTAATAGAGGCCAAAGGAATAAGAGCCAGGTGGTGGTGCTTAACTGCGCAAAGCCAGGAGGCTGCAATTACCATAATGACTGGCAGTCAGAAGGGCAGCCAAAGGAACTTGACCCTCCGGGAGTCAAGAGAATTAATAGACCATGGGGTCCCTAGAGGCAAAATAGATGGACTTCCAACAAGGATATTATTATATAATTTTTTAAAGCAGCAATTGACGATCAGGAAGTCAAGGATCAACACCCCAGTAAAAAGCCATGATCCCTTCCCCAGTTCCTGGATCTGAGTCAGTTATCAGACCCAGAGCCCACTGACTGAAGAGGTGGCTGAGTCCCCAGGAGGAAGAACCCTGCAATGCCACGGCAATTATATACCATAATAATAGTTCCAGTCCTTCCCCAAAAGGACTTAGATGTCTCTACACCAAGGAGAGACATTTAGAGGACTACTGAAGATTGATATCTAGAGACTCAAAATGTCTCTCTAGCAAGGGGTTCCAGGTAATAAGTAGGTAGGGAGGTGAAACACACATTTGGATAAAAGATAGTTTACCGATATAGGAGTACTCTCCTAGGATATAGGATTTGACACACTGGCAAGGACCCTGGAAGATGATACAAACACACAGCTAGGATGAACCCTAGAATCATGAAAAACATGTTGTCTAACATTAAGACTAGTAAAAATACCTGAATTGCCCTGGCGGACAATGAAGAAAGGAATTAAAAGGCCCAGGGAGGTAGGCATGCTGGAGCGGATATATTATGTGAGGCCAGAAGCCCACTGGAGGATTGTGTTGCACAGAAGGACTCAGAGAACATACAGTTCTCCCAGGCCATGAGGAATGTGGCCTGGTGAGAGGGGCACCAGCATCACTAGGAAGTTCAGTGTGGCTCTCCTCTGTAGGCCAGGGTGGACCAGTAGGAGGGACAATCACAGAGCTGGGCTCCTAATTAGAAATGAGGATGATGGGGTTGCTTCCATCTTGGAAGGACTAGCAATTCATTCTCACAGAAATGGACATTTATTCTACGTATTGTTTTGCCTTTCCTGTCCACAAAACCTCATCTAGCACCACTATCCAGGGGCTTCAGGAGTGCCTGATCCACATAATGGAATTCAACACAGCAGAGCATCTGACCAGGAGACTTATCTCAAAGCAAAGGAAGCGCAGGAGTGTGCCCATGACTATAGGATCCCCAAGGCATGTCACATTTCACACCATTCATAAGTATCTGGCCTGACAGAGCAATGGAATAGCCTGCTGAAGGTGCAGCTGAAGCACCAGCTCAGAAGAAATACCCTGAAAGGATGTTGTATCATCCTTCAGGATACAGTGGAAACACTAAATCTGAGATGTCTCCCCAAAAGGAAAAATACATGGGTGTAGGAACCAAGAGGTAGAAGCAGGAGTACCATCATTCCCAATAACCTACTAGTAGAGAGACGTTGTGCTTTCAGTCTCCACAATTTGTAAGAGGTATCTTCCTCCAAAGGAGGCACACCCTTTCCAGGGTCACAGCAGGAGTCCCATTGAACTATAAGTGACAGCTGCCACCAGACCACTTTGGAGGCCAAAGGGATGGGAGGTAAGAAGTAGAAATACTCTGTTTTAAGGTACTTGCACTACACATGAAACAGTATAGTGTTAGTTGAAAGTTGACTTAGATTAGTTAAAAATGTATATTATAAACTCTAGGGCAATCATAATTGATAAATTAAGAGAGGAGATATAAAATAGAGTCATATAAAAATCTCAATTAAAACCAGGGAAGACAGAAAAAGGTGAGGAAGAAGCAAAGAACAAGGGCAGCAAATAGAAAACAGTTATAAAGAATGGGTACAAATATATACTTAGATGGAAGAAATAAGACCTGGTTTTTTGATAGATCAGTAGGGTGACTATAGTTAACATTAATTGATTGTACATTTTGATTTGAAGAAATAATTAGAATGTTCCTAGCATAAAGAAAAGATAAATACTCTGGGAGGCCAAGGCAGGTGGATCATTTGAGCTCAGGAGCCTGAGCAAGAGCGAGACCCCATCTCTACTAAAAAAATAGAAAGAAATTAGCTAGAGAACTAAAAATATATAGAAAAAATTAGCCGGGCATGGTGGTGCATGCCTGTAGTCCCAGCTACTCGGGAGACTGAGGCAGGAGGATTGCTTGAGCCCAGGAGTTTGAGGTTGCTGTGAGCTAGGCTGACGCCACGGCACTCTAGCCCGGGCAACAGAGTGAGACTCTGTCTCAAAAAAAAAAAAAGATAAATATTTAAGGTGATGGATATCCCAATTACCCTGGTTTGATTATATGAATGTATCAAATTTCTACATGTACCCTGAAAATATTTACATCTAATGTGTATCAATTAAAATAAATAAATAAAAAGAAAAAAGAAATCAGTTATAAAGATGGTATATATTAATCTGACTATATCACTAATCACTTAAAATGTGAATGGTCTAAATACACCAATTAAAAGACAGATTTTCAGAGTGGATAAAAAATAAGACCCAATTATATTCATATATTGTCTACAAGAAACCCACTTTAAATATAAAGACATAAGTTAAAAGTAAAAGAATATCCAGAAATATACCAATAAAATGCTAACCAAAAGAAAGCTGGAGTAGCTATATTTCTTTTTTTGTTGTTTGTTTGAGACAGAGTCTCACTCTGTTGCCCGGGCTAGAGTGCCATGGCGTCCTTCTAGCTCACAGCAACCTCAAACTCCTGGGCTCAAGCGATCCTCCTGCCTCAGCCTCCCAAGTAGCTGGGACTACAGACATGCGCCACCATGCCCGGCTAATTTTTTCTATATATTTTTAGTTGGCCAGATAATTTCTTTCTATTTTTAGTAGAGATGGGGTCTCACTCTTGCTCAGGCTGGTCTCGAACTCCTGAGCTCAAACGATCCACCCGCCTCGGCCTCCCAAGTGCTAGGATTACAGGCGTGAGCCACTGCGCCCGGCCTGGCTATTTTTCTATCAGACAAAGTAGGCTTCAGAACAAGGAATATTATCAAGAATAAAATGAAGAATTACATAATGATAAAGGGGTCAATTCTTGAGAAGACAGTACAATCTTAAAACAAATATGCACCTAACAACGAAACTTCAAAATAAGTGAGACAAAAACAGATAGAACTACAATGAGAAATACTAATAGATACATCTACTATTATCACTGGAGACTTCACACTGCTCTGTCAGTAACTGACAGATCAAGCAGGCGGAATATCACTATGAATACAGAATGAATAGTGGACAAAGGAGAAGATGAGACTCGGTGGCAGCCCTGAGACAAACTGCAGCAAGGTAGGCTGTAGTTCTTCCCACTAACCTCCTCTTCTAAGTTTTCCCTCAAGAAGTGAGGTTCACAAGAACTCTAAACATGTTTGGAAAAGTTAATCTATGCAGCACAAAGGGTGGAGTGTGGCAAGCATGGAGGTATACAGCTCAGATCTTCCTTCAGAAAGAAAGAATTTGCCATATAGCTGTGAGGAGTGCAGTTAGCTTGGTGCCTTCTGAGATCAGCCACAGTGTTCTTGACAAGGCCATGTTGGGCAGCCTCCAGTCAATGACTAAGCATGGTGGCAGCCCTAGGGCCTGGCCATCTCTGCCCAATATGAGACTCTTCTAACAGGCAGTCTTTCCTCTAGAACTCCCCATTGGGTTGACCAAGACTTTGTCATATCTGCAATCTGAGGCAATTCTGCCCAATTCTGCTTCCTCCCCTTGTCCTTTCACATGTGCCAGATGTGTATTATGGTCTGGAGGCTTTCCTATCCAATCTTGCTCCTTGCCCTTTTATCTTTCCCGGGCATTATCCCCAGTCGGCATCTTGTGTTCCTAACTCCATGTTAGCATCTGCTTCCTAGAGGACCCAAATTGGCACAATTAGCCACTCACCACTGCCATCCACTTTGGGGAAATTCTTCAGAAGACATTTAATCAAGTATTTCAAGAGTCTCTTCATTATGATCAAAATGTTTTCAGCAAGTTCTTCAGTTAAATTCACAACTAGATAATTTAGACAATAAAAACCATTTAATGCCCCAGCCTCATAATCTCCTTTAAGGCATGTGTGCTGCAGGTATAGTCTTTACAATCATTGCATTCAGTTCCTCTTGCAGGATAGAACACTGATGAAGCTTGTCATACAAGCATAAATTTAGGTTGTTCAAAGTCAATCCTAATCATGCTTATGATCATTCAGATTGAATGTTTTTGTTCCAGAAAGACAAGGTTTTTCTTGAAATTCAAATCAAGTAAGGACTTTTCCTTATGGAAGTCAGTGATGCACTTGAGCAAAAGTAGTTTATTTATGGTCATTGTCCATCTCATCATGAAACTGAGGAAAAAAAATTCTTCATATAACTGTCAAGAATTAAGGGCTTCTCATAATCTTCATGCGTAGCTCAGGTGGAGAGGGCATTCTTGTGGACAACAGTGTATAGCTGTGTTAGTTTGAGTAGACTAGAATCTCTTGAAATTTCAGTGGCTTAATCAAAGGTTTATTTCTCACCCACAAAAAGTCCTATGATATGGCTCCTGTCCAAGCAACTGTCCAAGCTGGTGTTCCTCTGAGTGGTGAACTCAGGGATCCAGGCTCCTTGAGTTGAGCACAACCGTTTCAGAGTCCTTTGCTTGCAGCTGCACCAACAGCAGAGAGATTTAGCATAAAAAATCATGAGGCATATTATATGGGCCAGGCCTGGAAGTGGCAGTTATCAATCCCACACACATTTGTTTGCCAGAACAAAGCCACATGGCTCCACTTAGCTAAAACGAAAGCTGGGAAATGTATGGGAGCATGTGGCTATTGGTATACAGTCTGTGGCATAACAGACTTTGCTTTTGGTATAACAGCTTGAATACATGAAACAAGCTCTCAAGTTGGATTTATCGTAGCTTTTAACACTCTATATACTTTATCCTGATACAACACTTTCAGTCTAAATTATTCTCATAAAGCCATCAATAAGCTTAACTCATTCCATATCTCAATTAATTGCATCATCATCCATTCATTTGCCCAAGTCCTAAATTTAGACGTTATCCTTGATTCCTGTACATGGAAACTAGATAAAAGAGAGCCAAAGAGCTTTGTGCAGGGGTGATCCCAGAGCAACTTCCATGAATATTACGATCCAGTTGGAAGGCATATTCCCAAAGTGAAGATGGGTTGATAGAATTACCTGTGGAGACTATTCTATTTCCCTTTGCTCTGAGGCTATGTTCTACACTACTCATTGCAGTGCAATAGCCCATTGAGATTTCCCTAAAAGGAAAAGGGTGCCCTGAGTATCCAGGCCTGCTTAGCAGTTATATTTCTCACTGTCAATTAACAAGCAGACATTTTGGTTCACACATTGGTTATCTTATGATCATTCATTCTTTGATTCATTCATTCATACATTTAACAAACATCTATTGAATGCCTACTACCCTGTTTTAAGTGCCAGAAATATAGAAATATACAAAACAGATAACGCCTCTGCCCTCGTGGAGCTTGCATTCCAGTGGGCTAAAGAGAGGTTTCTTTTAAGGAAAATATATAGCTTGTCAGATAGAGATAAATTCTACAGAGAAAAAGCAATCAGGGAAGGGGGACAAGATGAACCAAGGTGGGGGTACAATTTCAAATACAGTGTTCAGGCCTCACTGAGAAGACATTTGAGCAAATATCTGAAGGTAGTGAAGGAAGTAGCCATGCAGACGCTAGGGAAAAGCATTCCAGGGAGGAGAGACATCAGGTGCAGAGGTTTGAGATGGAGAGTGCCTGGCTTGCTTACGGACCAGCAGAAAGGCCAGTGTGACTGAAGCGAGCGAACATGGGGGAGAGTAATGAAGAGTCAGAGGGGATGGGAGGGTAAGGGAATGATTGTGTAGGGCCCTACAGAGTCGTGTTAGGATTTTGGATTTTACTCTGAGTGAGATGTAGAGTCATTGGAGGGTTCCAAACAGCAAAATGATGTGATCTGACTTTCATTCTAAAAGGATCACGCCGACTGCTGAATTGAGAACAGAGTGGAAGGGGACCATGGTGGAAGGAGAAAGACCCATTAGGAGGCAATTCCAATAATGTAGGTGAGAGATGATAAATTTTTAAAGAGAAAAGGGGGTGTCAAGAATGACTACAAGATTTTTGGCCTAAGTTATCAAAAGAATAAAGTTTCCATTTACTGAAATGGAAAAGATCAAGGATTTGGTTTGAGACACTTTAGGCCTGAGATGCCCATGAGATGTCCAAGTGGAGCTATGAAGGAGGCATCTGGGTATGAGAATCTGGAGTTTAGGGGAGACATCCAGGCTGGAGATACAGTAGTCCCCTCTTGTCTGTGGGGGATACATTCCAAGACTCCCAGTAGATGCCTGAAACCATGGATAGTGCTGAACCTTAACGTTTTTTCAATCTGGTAACCGAGCAGCCTACCAAGTGACTAATAGGCAGGTAGGTAGACAGCATGGATCCACTGCACAGAAGGATGATTCACATCCCGCGTGGGATGGAGCAGGACAGCATGAAATTTCATCAATGCTACTCAGAGCAGTGCGCAATTTAAAATTTATGGATTATTTCTGGAATTTTCCATTAAATATTGTTGGACCATGGTTGACCGCAGGTAACTGAATCTGAGGAACACGAAATCTCAGATAACGGGGTACTACTGTATATATTTGGGAGTCATCAGGACATAGATATTTAAAGCCATAAGACTAGATGAGATCACCATGAAAATCAGTTTAAATAGAGAAAAAGCTCAAAGACTGAGCCTGGAACACTCCAATATTTTACAGGTCTTGGGGATGAGAAAGAACCAGCAAAGGAGACTGAGAAGGAGAGACCAGTAGTTATCAAGAGTCAGCCCCCTGAGCCTGCTCACTGAAGGATACTCTGATAAAACTGAATTTCTGGATCTGTAAAGCTAAGGAATAGACAGCAGGGACCCTCACTAAGGTACTGCTGTCTTGTAAAGTCTGGCTAAGTAGTCAGTCAGCCTTTCACTTTGGTATCTTTTAAATGCAACAAATCTCATGCAAATTATATGCAAAAGCAGACGGATGGCAAGATTGTGGTAGATGTGGCTAGTCTCTAGTTTGGGGACATTAAACACCACAACCATGCACACCATACTTGGAGGAGGAGTTCAGCCCTGTGACCCTCCAACCAGGCCCTCAGGCCAATCTTGGAGAACATCCAGCAGAGACACTGAAAACCACTCCCAGTGCCCCAATAACTGGCTCACCGCAGCCACTGCTGCTACTTTCATTGCTGCTGCCAACACCAGCTGACCTAAGAGTAGAAGAACAGTTTGCACTTAACAGCTGGGCTTTATCAGTAGGTTAGGGTGAGAGTGAGAGTTAAATTAGGGTTAGCACTTCCAGTGTATGGTGGGTTAAGTCCCAAAACCTCAAAAGCTCTCAGGATGTTCTGTCCACATCCTGCTATAACTGAAACCTTGGCTGTCGCTGACCCTTTTCTAGTGCAGCCTGTTTATTCTCTCATCTTCCCACAGCTAAATGCCTTAGCAGATGCCAGGAGGTGGGGCTGGAGCTCTCCTTATTCCCCAACACCACTTTCTGATCTTTACTCCTTTTCCCTCCTGAGAAATCTCTGTCTCTTCCTTGGAGCACACTATCCAGTTATACCACCTTCTTCCCATCCTGGTAGCAGTCTTCTATCACCCTCCTGGTCACTGTCCTCATTTGTGAAGACTTTAGTTCTTCACTCACAGGCTGTCTGTCCTCTTTGTCCCAACTTCTCCTGCCATTCTCAGTGATTCCAACATTCACATGACCAACCACCTAGCACCCTGGCCTCTTGTTTCCTTGATCTGCCCACTGCCGGTGACCACTGCCATTTTGAGGAGTACTTTGCAACCCAGAGCACCAGTATGAGGCCTTGTATCTTGAAGCTCCCTGTGTTTCAATGCATTCTTTTCACTGGCACAACAACATATGATTTCTAGAGGCTGACAACCTTTTAGTCCAGGAAATAAGTAAAGGGATGTATAATTTTTACTAGAAATTAGGCCTGTGCTTCATTCTTTCAGTTTTGTTTTCTGTTGAACTCATCATAGGTCAGTGATTACAAACGGGATTTTAAAGTGCAACAGTGGATGCTGCATATCTACAAGTCCTGCATTCCTTCATGGCTTTCAAAGATCCCACCAGACATTTGTGTAGGTAGAAAACCTGTTTACAATCTGAGTTGAGAACTTAACTCTGCTTTACTCCTAAAGACAAAACATCTTTTGCACAGTGTTTATGGACATGGAATTTTCCAGCAGTGCAAGTACCATGCAAATAGAAGGAAGAGTGTATTTTATTTCATTCAGAACTTCATCAAGATTTTTTTATCATTTTTTTAAAAAAGGAAGACTGTTGCCAAGGAAATAAAGATGTGTCAGTAAAAAGAAATCTAAAAAGCATCTCACGAATGCAAGGCAATGTTGCAGAAAACACTACACCTGATGGGAATGCTTCAGAGAAAACCGATGGAGGAGAGAATTTTTTTTAAAAATTGATTATACATGCCCATGGTAAAAAGAAAAGAGAAAAAAAGCAAACAGTGCAAGAGGGCACACATTCAAAACTCAATCTCCCTTCCACCTCTGTTGCCAAGAATCCTGGTTTCCTTCCCTAAAGATAACCCAATTATCAGTTTTGGGGTACCTTTCCAGAGAAATAATTTCATTTTTATTTCAAAGGAAGGAAAGAAGAAAGGCAGGAAGGAGGAGAAGGAGGGAGGGAGGGAGGAGGAACCAACTCAATATAAATGAATATTTACTTGTCTGAGCAAGAACAAAATGTGAGGAAGGATGCACACACACACACCAAGCTCTAACTCTGGCTACATCAAGGCATGGGCAGGGGACTTAACTTTCTTTAATACACTTCTGGACTATTTGTTTTGGTACAACAGGTTTATACTACTTTTGTAATTTATAAATTTCCAAAAGAGTAAAGATTAAAAGAAAAATTAGGAGAGCAGGAATCAACCAACAATGGTCTAAAGAGAGCGAGATAAACTGTGTTAGCGAGTTAAACTAAGATAATATACCGAAAGAAAATTTCAGTAGGTGACAAGAGAAACTGAACAATGAGAGTTGAAGAATTAAAAAAAAAAAAACTGTTAGCACCTCCCAAGCTCTGACTAGGGCGACAGCAGGCTGCCTACTGGCTTAAATCAACTAGCCACCTTTCTCCTTATATTATAACATTACTTCTAAAATTCTTTTACTGACTGTCTCTTCCTTTTTTTAATTATCATACATTTATTTTTAACATAGCACCCAGTTTCACATGATGTACATCTTCCAAAGTGGGCGATCATTAACCTACTGTATTCTTCATAGACTTTTCAACAAGTGCAAAAAAGAAGCAGTAAAGTTAACTTAAGTCTACAAGTCACGATACAAATATAAGATACTCTAAAGAATTTATTTATGTTTAAGATAAATATACATAATGTGCCCAATGCTCAGCAAATGAGACTCTGGCTGGGTAAAATATGAACACACCTAGTTAGCATATGATCATGAAAAGACAGAAGGCATCAAATATGTACTTGGCTGTCACTCATTTTACTGTTAAATGTACCTGTAGTGAAAAAATGCACACTTTACTTCCATGGTTAAAATAGACCATGAATTCATTATCTCTCTTGGCCAATGGCTATGAAGACTAAAATGGCTCTTATTGCCTCTGGCTCACTTGAACATCTCATTTGTGTTGAAGACAAAAAAGAATGGCAGTGCTAAAGAAAAGGGTATACCTACCCAGTTCCAAAGATGAGTGCGGTCAGAGTTCTCACACAAGTTGCCTTAAAACAAAACAAAAACAACACAACTCAGGTGATCCAATCTCCAAACAATGGGGTTATCCCCATCAACAGTCCCATCCCCACGGCAGAGCTCCCTGAAGGAGCTTTAGGATCTAGTCCTATAGTCCAACATAGCGCTTTAGGACAGAACTGGTACCCCAAGGTTTCCTCCTATAGTCCCCAAATTCCAATGCAATCCCTTTTAAAGTCCTGTGTCCTCTGGTCTACTTTCTCCAACTTCCCACAGCCATGAAATTAACTTACAGCAAGACAGGAGAATTGACAAAACATGAAAAATAAGCATTTCCCAACTGTTGAGAGCACAGCAAGGCTTCTGTAACTATTAATAGAACAAGTTCTCACAATCAGAACTCTGCGATGCCTTTTAGCAAAGGTCCCTTTATCACCACGTGTTAGTAAATGTAGAAAATAACTATACAAGCCTAAAAGCAACTATGTACCCGGGACGTCTTGCTCACATTAACAGACTGCTGACTGTTCCCTGCCTTGAAATTATTATTGACATGGTTTTTTTTTTTCCTTAAAAAAAAGAGAGACAGAAATTTGGAATTTTAAAAAACTTATTAAAATCCTTCGTGGATTTTGGCCAAGTTATTCTGAGCCCTTCTTTGCTTCTACTGTCCTCTTAGCTAAAGAACCACTGATAATGTGCCTACTGGAGTTACACTCTCCAGTCCCAGTGGACTTGTGGTGTAGCCATTAGTGGATGTTGGCATAAAACTGATCTAGGTTTGAATCCTGACTCTGCCTTGTAGTAGCTGTGTGAGCTTGCGCAAGTCAATCTGTGTCTTGGTTCCGTCTCCTGTAAAATAATCATAACTAACACATATAAACTGTTTACCTGTACCAGTCATTGTTCATTTAATCCTTACAACAACACCTAGGAGAAAGAAATGATAATCTCCATTTTATAGATAAAGTAACTGAGGCACAGAGAGGTTGAGTGACTTCCCCAAGGTCACACAGCTGGTAAGCTGCAGAGCCCAGATTCTAAGGCAGGTTCCAGAGGCCAAGCTTTAACCTCCACGGCTACAGCCTCTCCAAATGAGGACAGAGCCACTGAGGGCTGTTTTGAGGATTCAATGAGATAATGTATGTAAAGCCCAGTACTCGACAAGTGTCTGAGGGGTAGCAGCTGTGGTTGTTGATGGGTTTTCCTTTGTTCTCTGGGAAACCTTCAAGGGTTTTTCTCTGGGCAGAAAAAAGAGGTTGGAGAGAAGAGGAGGGGGAGAAAAGAGCTGGGGGAGGAAGAGAGCGAGGTGGAACGTGAAAAGGGGCAAACAAGACGAGAGGCAGGAGGGGCACTGAACATTTCGGAAACAGGATGTCTGGCCGGCTAGGCCTTGAGGGGACAGCGTGACTATTTCTCACGTGAAAATCGCGACCCGAGCCCTGCGCACTGAAGAGCGCCCACGTTCAGTCCGCGAGGCCTCAGACCCGGGGCCGCCTCGGCAGCGCGCGGGCGTCGACCCGGCTTCCCGTGCCTCCGGCGGGTCCGCCCCCCGCCGGGCGGGGCCTGGCCCGCCCCCTCCGCCCCGGGCCCGAGCCACGCGATCTCCCGGGCCGGGGCCACGGCTCGATGGCGACGTGGAGGCGGGACGGCAGGCTGACCGGCAGCCAGCGGCTGCTGTGCGCCGGGCTGGCGGGGGCGCTCAGCCTCAGCCTCACCGCGCCCCTGGAGCTCGCCACCGTGCTGGCCCAGGTCGGCGTCGCGCAAGGCCACGCCCGGGGGCCGTGGGCCACCTGGCGCCGGGTGTGGCGGGCCGAGGGGCCCCGGGCCCTGTGGAAGGGGAACGCGGTGGCGTGCCTGCGCCTCTTCCCCTGCAGCGCCGTGCAGCTCGCCGCCTACCGCAAGTAAGAGCCTGGCCGGCGCGGGCGGGGCCGGGGAGCCGGGATGCCGACGGTGACGGTGGCCTGGGGGGGGCGGGTGTCCGCGGCCAGACACCGCCCTCCCGCCGGGAGTCGGGGCCCCGAGTGGGGACAGCCCCCTTCCGGGTCACGTGGGAGCCCCTCGGAGCGGCTGGGCCGGAAGGCCACACGTAGAGCTCCCAGAGTGCAGTCCCCAGGTTTTTCACGTTCTCTTGGGACTCCTGCCCTGCATGATGCAGTTTTACAACTCTGGCCCTGACCCTGGCCCAGGCCCAGACGCAGAGAAGCTTTCGGGGTTGGATGGGGCGAGGAGGTGGAATGGACTGGAAGGAGGTTGAGGGAAAGGATTAAAGAGATCTCCAGAGAGATGAATCCTGACCATTCCCGCTGTCCACCAAACTTGTTCTGGCTGGCTTAGGAGAGGAAAGGCCCTTTTGAAGGAGGGTGTGTGTAAGTGTGACCAAAGTCCCAGAAAGTTCTTGGTAAGGGGAGAGGGCCCCATCCATTAACACCAAAAGGCCACAGATTTCTACCCACCCATTTCCCCCCAGCCTAAATGAAGCTTGACGTTAGCTTTTAACTGAGCTTCCCCTTCCCAAGCTGCCTCCCTGCTCACTGGCCTCATTCTTTGGGCTTTCCCCACCTTCTCTCACATCAATAGCTGCTCCTTAGGAAAAGATCTAAAGATGTAAATGCAGTCTTAAGGCTTCCACCTTCCTCAGAGATATTTGTATTTGAACTGGAAACCAAGCCTAAAAGAATGAAATGGTAGTGATGGCATTTCAGGAAGAAGAGATGGTTCTATATTTGGGGGGGGGGTCCTTGTATTCCTCGTTTGGTGGGCACAGTGCCATCTGTGAGGACTGGCCTTGGTTCTGAATTAGACAAACAGCCCACTGTCAGGGGAGAGCCAGTCTTGACCACATAGTTCAGCCTCCGTGGCTAACAAAGGATTTTGTCTTGACACTGTCACTTGGAAGGCAGAGCTGGAAGGCTTACCTGGCAGCTGATGAGCAGAATGGAATCATTCTTATCCCTGAATCCTCCAGGCCAGCACTCATTTGGTCTCTGCCTGGGAATAGAGTTCCCTTCTCTTTTTCTGGGGAGAGACTCATGGGTAGCATCATTGATGCACCTCTCTTCCCTCCCCAGCCCCCCTTACCCTCAGCAACATCTGGCCCTCAGTCTGTAAACAGTTCTCCTCTGAGTTTTAATAACTCAATTTCCCTGTTTCATCCTCTTCTCCGCAAAGTGGTATGCAGATCTTCCTCTGGATAGGATAGAATGTGTACAGAGGGGCGAGGGCAGAACTTCAAAGACCGGTTTAAGTATCATGGCTTTTCTGCTAACCACCTAGTACATAGACATCATTAGATTTTTACAACTCCTGCCTCCTGCACTGTTTAAGGTCCATAGAGCAGGAAATGCTTCTTTTACAGATGCAGAATTAGGCCCGGACTAGTAACATGACTCATCAGTGACAGAGCTGAGCTCTACCACCTGGCCTTCTGACTCCAAATCTCATACTCGATCACATCATGCTATCTTTCTCTCTGCATTCATTTGACATTAGTTAGGCTACGTTAAGCCCCCACTGTGTGCATGATGCTAGAGATGATACGAGGATGAAAGGGGCATGGTCCCTGTGCCCCAGGAGCTTACAGAGTAGTAGAAGAATAAGACTGGTGTGTTCATAACACAGGAGGTAGCATGCGATTGCCATGCATAAAGTGCTCTAGAAATTTACACTTCTGATGAGGGATGAGGAGGAGAAGCTATGAAGACTTCACAGAGGAGAAAAGATTTGAGTTCGGCCTTGGCCTTGGGAGAATGAGTAGGAGTTTGCTGGGCAAAGATGGGGAGAAAGATAATGCAGGAGGTGGGAAGGCAAGCGGCATGACTGGAAATTTGGCCCGAAAACCAGGTTGGAATGAAATCTTGGAGGGCTGGATTAAGGAGTTTGGACTTTGCTGGGTATGCTAGGGTAGTTGCAGGAAGTTTTTTGAGGGGGTGGGGGTGCTGTGATTAAAGCAATTCAACAGGAATTATCACACAGTGGCAGGGTAGGACAACTAGAGAGGAGGAAGACTGCTAGTGACAGGACCAGTTAGAAACCTGTCGCACTAGTCCACATGGCAGCTGAGGGCACCTGAAATAAGCTGGTGACAGTGGAAAGAGAGAAGGGATGTGTGGGAGAGGAAGAACAGAGACTTACCTGAGCTGAGTTTGCTAATACTTTTTTCCTGCAACACTATTTTCTTTCTGGAAACTAAAAGGAAGTATTTCAGTGAATAGCAAGGCATAGTTAGAAAGCAAAGTGGTTGATTAATCACGATGCCATCCCTCCTACATAAACGTGATGCTCTTGCTTCATCATTATACTGATTCATTTCTATTCTTTCCTGACCATGAATTTGCAAAACAATTGGTTGGGTGCAGTGGTATACAGCCTATGACCAGGGGTTTGAACAAAGCATAAACATCCAGAATTTTCAGGGAATTGAGTGGTTAAATAACTTGTCCACAAACACAATTAATGGCAGAGCTGGAACTTGAAGCCAGGTCTTCTGGCTCCTTAGTCCAGGGCTCTGTCCACTATTGCACAGCTGAAATATCTGCTTACGTGGATTTATGATCAAAAGAGTCCGCTCAGTAGAGTTTATTTGGAGCTAAGTTCTCATAATAAATAATACCGAACACAGTAGATGACTTTCAGATGCATCAAGTAGAAGACACCCTCCCCCCAAAACTTTACTCCGCAACTGCTTGTCATCTGTATAAACATTGGTTTGGGTACCTGCAGCTCTGAAATTGTTCATAACCAACGTCATTTTCTTATTGTACAAGCACTTCATGAGCTTGTGCTTGGCTGCATTAGCTGCTAACCTGTGTTAGGTGGAAGTGTTGGCAATTCTAATTACGTATATACAGGGTATGTGTAATATCTGTGCTGGCTGAAAGGAAGGGGTTAATGCAATTCACCAGCTTATCCAGTCTCACTGGCAAAAGCTTCTGTGCATGTATTTGCGGGGGTGGGAGGAAGAGTAGAAATGAGAACACTGCTGCCCCAGCCAATCGGATAAGGGTTTGAGATGTAGGGACCGGGGTGATGTCATTGGTGGCCTATCAGGGTTGCCTGCCTTGACTCAGTGATTCTAAGGGGAATAATTGGTGGTCCTTGTCTCTGTATCAGATGGTAGGAGCCTGAGAAAAAAGGATTTCCTTTGGTTCTTTTTAATTTTGTATATTTGATAGTAAGACCCTACTTTATAAAACAAACTGTTATAAGATAGGGTTCCTTTTCCTGGTTCATCAAGTCATTTAGTGAACTAAGGGCCTATTTCCTCTCCAGTTGCCCCTTTCAGTCATTTCCTTGTCAGGACTCTTGAACTCTCTTATGCTCTATGCTGAGGGCTAGCACAAGGTCTGGCATGTTGTAGATATTCAGTAAATCGGTAATGGATTAACTATGCCCTAGAAGTGGTCAAGTGGGATGGAGAGTAAGAGTGGGGCAATAAGAATAAATGGTGTTTCTTTTGGCATTTCAAACTCCACCTTCTAGGTTGTTCCAGCTTGCTGCAGTCAAGCATTTCCACCTCCCCTCCTAGGGTTCCCCTGCGACTTGACTGGCCAGGGGAGAGAGAAGGGCGGAACAAGGCAGTGTGCAGACAGTAAAACTGAGGCAAATGGGCCATTGGTGAATGCCAGCTTTACTTACCTGCATCTTTAAAAGCAGCTGGTTAACTCAAATGACTGTTTCAGTTGATGCAGTTAAGATAGGGTGAAGTGAAGACTCCTGGAGGTTTTTTTTAATCAATGAGTGTTTACTTGGGAGCAGAAGAGCTGTCTTAGAACCCCTTAAATGGTTTCACCTGAATGCCCACTTATTTCTCATGTGGAGAGGAGAGCCCTTACCTACTGACAAGTGAAGGAAAAGGAAATGCTCTCTTCACTGGAGATTTGAAAGCCAAAGAACTGGGGATGCTTTCATTTTTAAAAAGATGAAATGCTTTTATTTTAGGCTAGCTCTCTTTATTTACCTTTCTCTATCCCTCTCCCTCGCTCCCTGTCCCCACTCTCAGGCAGAAAATACTATTATTTTTCCTGGTTTTCAAGCCCTTTTGGATTTTGTCCTCATCAGCAAGAAGGAATACAGTTCCTTTGCTTCCTGGCCAGGGAATGTGCGCCACCATGTAAAAGTCCCCTTATAACAATTTCTGCTGAAGTAGGCTCTCGGGACCAGCAATGCCCAGCTTCCAAAAAGAGGGGTTGTAACAGAACGCCTTTTTATTTTGCCTTTGGAAAGGTCCACCTAAAGCCATTTGTGTATGTGAAATTGTAAAACTACAGAGAAATACAAAGGATAGTCTGGCAAACACTCCTATACCCACCATCCACAATTTGACAGCATAAAAGATACTTCAAGAAATAAAGTATTACAGATAGATAAAGCTGAAGTCCTCTTTATTCTCATTCCCAGTCCTGTCCCCCCTCCACTTTCCAGAGGTCTATTTTTATACTTCTGCATATGTATCCATACCTAGCCATGAAAAATATAAAGTGTTGTTTTATGTGTGTGTTTCTAAATTAACTAGATGGTTTTTATATACTAGAGATCACTCTGCAGCTTGCTTTTTTCATTCAACATTATGCTTTTATGATTTATGTGGAGACATAGTTCTAAGCTCATTCATTGATTGATTATCCATTTTAAATATTATCCATTGTAAGACGATACCACGATTTATCCATTCCCCTACCAATGAAAATTTAGGTTGTTTGAGTTTTTCACACAAACAATGCTGTATGTGTCCTCATATGTACACATGCAAGAATTTCTCTAGGGGGTACACCTAGAAATGGAATTGCTGGGCTAAAAGTAGGTGTTTTTCCATTTCTAAATACTGCAGAGTGGCCATGCCAATATACATTTCTCCCAGTGGTGGGTGAGAATTCCTGTTTCCACACGTCCTCAACTCACTTGATATTATCAGACTTTTTAATCTTTGCCAATCTGCTGGGTGAGAAATGTTATCTGTTTACTGTTTTTATTTGTCATTTCTCTGATAACTATTAAGGCAAAGCAATCTCTCATAATTATTCAACCAGTATATTTTTTTAATTCAATTTCTGCGATGCTGAAAGTCATCATTTCGAGAAATTTCATTTCTTTTAAGTTTCAA
The DNA here is from genome assembly GCF_020740605.2 of Lemur catta. Classification (NCBI taxonomy): domain Eukaryota; kingdom Metazoa; phylum Chordata; class Mammalia; order Primates; family Lemuridae; genus Lemur; species Lemur catta. The sequence continues at coordinate 20,809,456 of NC_059155.1, forward strand.
CAGAAACAAAAGAGTGCATTCTAGTTTGGTATTTACCAAGTTCTTCTGTGCCTTTAAATCCCACAGGCGAAGGGAAGGACTTATGGTAGACATAAAAAAGAAAGCTGGGCGTCTCTTCCTAACAGCTAACTAGCATTATATAAATATAGTGGAACTTAAATGTGTTATTCATTAATACTAATACAGTACTACAGTAACTTTTCACTTTGTAAAGCACTTCCAAATGCTGGAAAATATAGCAAGAAGTAGTATAAAGCACTGTAGCACAATCCATCGCTGATTGCTCTGGGCTTTTCTCTTATTTTCTTCCAGGTTTGTTGTGCTGTTCACGGACGACCTGGGCCATATTTCCCAGTGGAGCTCCATCATGGCCGGGAGTCTCTCAGGCATGGTTTCCACCATCGTGACATACCCTACAGACCTCATCAAAACCCGGTTGATTGTGCAGAATATGCTGGAACCATCTTACAGGGGGCTTCTCCATGCTTTTTCCACTATTTATCAACAGGAAGGGCTCCTGGCCCTTTATCGAGGAGTTTCCCTCACTGTTTTAGGTAAGATGGAACTTTTCACCTTGTCCAAGAAAAGGCTGTGTTCTTTGACATATAAGAATGTATTGTATACCTTTGTGACCCTTTAAATCAGCTTTACTGATGTCAAGGTTGTATGGATTTGACCCATATAAAGCCAGTTCGCTTCATTCTATTCCATAGCCCCATATACCCTATGCCTAAACTTTGGCCAGTCACAACCTGGGGAGGGGAGTAGGACAGAAAGTGGGAGGAATGTAATCCTAAACTCTCCCCACATGATGCGGAAAGACTCTTTAATGTGCATACATACATGTTATGAGGAATGCAGCTAGGGTAGCACCTGTATCTTCTGTGGTCCTTGTAACCTTTGCCAGAGCTACACACACACGCAGGCCCAATTGCCAAATTCAGTAGACTTTTGCCCTTTACCTGACCTTTGTTGCAGCATCTGATAAGATTGATCACCCCTTCCTCCGGAAACTGGACTTCTATTAATAGGACCCCACCAAGTCCTGGGTGTCTTCCCATCTCTCTGGCTGCTCTTTCTGATCTGACTTACCTGGCCCATCTGGGTCATCTGACACTGCCAGCCCCCACATATTGCTCCCCCGAACCCCAGGCTCCTCCTGGGCTTTCCTTTTACCCTCTACTTTAGCTTGCTTCTCATCCTCCCTATGCTCCCTAGGTGGCCTCATCTATGCTAGTGGCCTGAACAAGTATCAGCGTACTCTGTGGGCCGGGCACAGTAGCTTGCATCGGTAATCCCAGCACTTTGGGAGGCTGAGGCGGAAGGATCACTTAAGCCTAGGAGTTCAAGACCAGCCTAGGCAACACAGTGAGACCCATCCCTACAAAGAAATTTTTTAAATTAGCCGGGCATGGTAGCTTGCACCTGTAGTCCCAGCTACTCTGAGGCTGAGGCAGGAGGATCGTCTGAGCCCAGGAGTTCAAGGCTGCAGTGAGCTATGATCACACCATGGCACTCCAGTCTGGGCAACAAAGTGAGACCCTGTCTCAAGAAAAAAAAGAAAGAAAAGAAAGAATGCCTGTCTTTTAGAGAAAGGTATTAAATTGTTTATGGATGGAATGATATCTGAGATTGGTTCCAAAATAAATGGGGGAAATTATATACCCAATCTCTACCTCTTTAATAACAATGAGTAACATTTTGGGGGAGTGCTTACTGTGTGCCAGGTACTATGCTAACTGCTTTGTGTGCAATTTCTCATTCAAGCCTCATTTTACAGATGAAGAAATAGATGCTTAAGGAAGCTAAGTGACTTGCCCAAGTTCACAAAGATAGAAAATGGAAGAACCTAGCAATGTAACTCCAGAGCCCTCTCCTAGCCACTGGCTTGTACCAGTTCCCAGTGGCAGCATGAGTACCTGCTGTTGGATACCTTCACCTCAATGCTCCCTAGATGCATCAAATTCAAGACTAACCTTGATGTCCTCATTAATCTCAAACCAGCTCTTCCTCCTGTGTCCCCTAACAAATGAGACTACCTTCCTTTCACCCAGTGGCCCAAGCCAGAAAAAAACTAGGAATCACTTCAACTCTTCTACTAACCCCATTCCCACTTCAGTCACCAAGTCCTGCCAGTTTGACCTCTTTTCACTCTCAGGCCTAGCTCATGCCCTCATCCTCTTTCCCACAGACGCAGGTTCCTACCTGCTCCCAGTCTCGGGTCACTCCTGCCCTGGTCTGCCCTGTGCACTGCTGCCAGGCTGAGGTGATCTCTCCACATGCAACTTGATTGTTTCACCACCTTCATTTCACTGCCCTCCTTAAAAGCTTGCTGTGACTCCTGAGCTACAGGGGAAAGTCCAAATTCCTTGTAACATTCCAGCTCCTTCAGACCCGGTCCCTGCCAGTCTGTCCTACCTCATCTCCTGCCATGACTCCACCTGCACTCGTGCTCCAGCCACACAGAAAAACTTGTGTTTCCTGGGTATACCTTTCCTTTTATATATGCTGTTCCCTCTGCCTGGACTGCCTTTCCACTCTTTCAATGTCTGATGAACTCCTACTCATTCCTCAAAACCCAGTTCAAAAGTTCTCTCTTCTGTCAAGTCCTTCCTGATTCCCCCAGGCAAAATTAATCCCTCTGACCCTTATGTACCTAAGGCACTTTGTATAGCCCACTGTTATGGCACATATTAGCTTTCCCTGGCTGTCTCCTCCCCCAGATGTGAGCATCTCCAGGAATTAGCCTGCTCCTCTGGGTATTCCCAGCACCTGTCATAGGGCTCGGCGCTTAGCCTAAGCTCCCCAGATGTTTCCTGAATGTAGGAAATTGGGAGGTTTGTGAGTCATTTTTAATATATTTATTAAATAAATATTACATTTTTCTAAAGATAAGCAACTCTACTTGTGTTATTTCCTCTTTTAAGTCTCATTTTGAGGGAGAAATTTAGTCTCTATGTAAACTGAAAATGGCTCCCAGAGTTTCTGGAAGTTCATGAAAGTGCCACCTACTGTATCACTTGCCCACCATCTTAGTTCCTAGAAAAGTGAGGATGCCACACAGCGCAGGGTGCCCACTGGGCCCTGATATGACCATGTTGTTCCAAAAAGTAAAGTCAGGTGACTTCCCTCACCACTGAGAGTCTCTCACTGTCCAGTTTTCACAGGTTTCCTTCTCAGCTAGAGATCAGTCCCTCCTAGCTTCTAAAACTTGATTAGGTGCTACCCACTAATATTTTATTTATGAGAGTGATTTTTTCCAATATTTTTTTAAATTTCAAATGCCCGGAAAACTTAAAAGAAATGTAGAATAAACACCTATATATCCACCACGTGTAGATGCTACAATTTAACATTTTGCTTTATCGCATATCTATCCATCCCTCTAGCCATTCATCAGTGCATATTTTTTAATGATTTCAGTGTAAGTTGTGAACATCAGTACACTTCACCCCTAAACCCTTCAACATGTGTGGCATTAACACATTGACTGCCATGTGAGTTGTATTTAACGCAGGCTAGTTTTGAGCCTGGGGCCTTGTGAAACAAAACCCTACAATTGGTTCATGAAAATCTTATTGATTTTCTTATTGTTACAAATTAATATTGACAATTTAATTCTAAAAATGTGGATTGCATTGCATATAACTCAGGCACAGAAAACATTAAAAAGTAACGAATTAGAAAGGATCGTTTTGTTTTAATAAAACACCGTGGCCCCGGGGGGGGGGGGGGTGGATTTTTTTTTTTCTAGTGTGGCAGTCAATGTGTTAACTAGAGTTCAATAGAAGGGGTATGGTTCTTTTTTAAGTAAAATTTACGTAAAGGGGACGAACCTGTAATGAATCATTTGGTGCATTTTGACAAATGACACAACACCTACCAAAATACAGCACATTATCATAGCTAGAGAAAGTGCCCTCATGCTCCTTGGGTCGGGTGATTTTAACAAGCCCAGAGCCCCTCCTGTTTACTTTCCCCACAGACGTTTGTGTTCTCCAGCCTGTGTTTTCCCAACACATCAGCAGCCATTTCCTGGCCTTGTTTTGCAGGTGCTCTCCCATTCTCTGTCGGCTCCCTTCTTGTTTACATGAACCTGGAGAAAATCTGGAATGGACCCCGAGATCGGTTCTCTCTCCTGCAGAACTTTGCCAATGTGTGTCTGGCTGCTGCCGTGACCCAGACCCTCTCCTTTCCCTTTGACACCGTGAAGAGAAAGATGCAGGTGAGGAGTTAGGGGTAGGTAGGGGGATGCCTTGAAGTGTTGGTGCTTAACCGCAGCAAGGAACACTGATCCCGAGTGACTGGCGCCAGGCTTCCAAGGAGCTTGTGACTGCTCATCCGAACACTGTGCAAACCCCCACTCCGTGGCATTTGAGCTGCTAACCTCAGAGCTGTTGGCTCCAGCCCAAGCCACCCCCTCATTCCCATACTCTGTTTTAGTCTTTTATGAAGCCTCCAGATGATGTCCCCTTTTCTTTTTTTTTTTTTCTTTTTTTCTTTTTTTTCTTTTTTTATTTTTTTATTTTTTGAGACAGAGTCTCACTTTGTTGCCCGGGCTAGAGTGAGTGCCGTGGCGTCAGCCTAGCTCACAGCAACCTCAAACTCCTGGGCTCAAGCGATCCTACTGACTAAGCCTCCCGAGTAGCTGGGACTACAGGCATGCGCCACCATGCCCGGCTAATTTTTTCTATATATATTTTTTAGTTGCCAGATAATTTCTTTCTATTTTTTTAGTAGAGATGGTGTCTTGCTCTTGCTTAGGCTGGTCTCGAACTCCTGACCTCGAGCGATCCACCTGCCTCGGCCTCCCAGAGTGCTAGGATTACAGGCGTGAGCCACCGCACCCGGCCTGATGTCCCCTTTTCTTTCCTGTCTTCCTGGCTATATCACTTGTGGAGCTCCTTCCCAGACAGCAGGGAGTAGAACGTAGAATGCAGCCTGCTTGCTCTCCCTCTCCTTGCTGCTTCCACAGCGAGGACTTCCACAGCGCTCTTGCTTTCCTCACTGAGCCTTACCTCAGTGAAACAGACCAGAAGGGACTAAAATGAGCTGGGAACGAAAGCTAACAAGGGTTCAGTAGCCCCTGACTCCCTCGCTGAGGAAGGAACTGCATTTAAAATGGGGCGGACGGGTGTGGTGGCTCCTGCGTGTATAGTCCAGCTACTCGGGAGGCTGAGGCAGGAGGATCACTTGAGCCCAGAAATTCAAGACCAGCCTGAGCAACATAGCGAGATCCTGTCTCTGAAAAAATGTAACAGTTTAATTTTTTTTAAATAAAATAGGGCTGTGTCTTAGTGGAATTAGTCATGCATTTTCCTAATTGTTACTTGGGAAATCTCACATTTTCTCCACGGACCACAGAGGCAAAAGCCTAGTATCAGAGGTTCCAAAATGAGTAATTGGCTTAGCCTAGAATAAGCCAATTTTGAGAAAAGAAAAATTGGACTGGTTGAAATAAGGTTCGGGGGTTACAGCCACATCTGTACAGTGGGGGCAGGCTCAGAATCCAAAGAGGCTTTGCATCTTCCCTTAACCCTGCTCGTGCCCTTAAAATTCCATTTGCACAGGCTTGCCTGCCTCCCTGGCCTCTTTGGGGCAAACCCTGATTTATACAAGCAATATATTCCCGAAGAGCTGTGTGGAAATGAACTTGGAGTCAGTTGAATCCAATTTTAAATGATCAGTACCAGCTGAGTCTGTACTAATGCTTACTCGATGCCTCACCACCCCCCCAACTTCCGCTTCCCCTCCATAGTATTGTTGGCTGTTATCTCAGCATTAAAAAGCCTGAAGGTACTTACCAAAGCTGCCTGTCAGACCAACTACACACCGGCAACTACACTCCACTCTGCCACTCCAGCCCGTGAACGTTTTCATCTGTCTGGCTTGTGTTCCTTACCTGTCCTTGTCCAAACAGATTAATTATCAAGTTGTAATGGTAGTGTAGGTGCAAATTTTAGAGCCTGCTTAGCACATGCTTATTTATTGAAAAAAAAAACACTATTTCTAATTTTAAAAGTAATGCACATATACTTAAAAATGGTTACAGTGGTTCATTTTATGTTATGTATGTTTAACCACAATAAAAAAGTAATGCACTCAGGTTGTAGAAAATTTGAGAGATAACAGCCAGGCACGGTGGCTCACGCCTGTAATCCTAGCACTCTGGGAGGCCGAGGTGGGAAGATCATTTGAGCTCAGGAGTTCGAGACCAGCCTGAGCAAGAGCAAGACCCCCGTCTCTACTAAAAATAGAAAGAAATTAGCTTGACAACTAAAAATATATAGAAAAAATTAGCCGGGCATGGTGGTGCATGCCTGTAGTCCCAGCTACTCGGGAGGCTGAGGCAGGAGGATCGCTTAAGCCCAGGAGTTTGAGGTTGCTGTGGGCTAGTCTGACGCCATGGTACTCTAGCTCGGGCAACAAAGTGAGACTCTGTCTCAGAAAAAAAAAATGAGAAAATTTTGGAGATACAGGAAAGTACAAAAAAACCCCGATAAATTACCCAGAAGCCCAATACCCATGGATTATGAAGATTAATAGTTTTTCTTCTATGTATATTCATATGTATATGTAAATATAAATATATATAGACATGTATATATAAGGTTATTTCATTTTACAAAATTGTTTTCACACTGTGTATAAAAGTTAATATCCAGTTTTTTTCATTTATTATATAAAGAATATTGCTGAAAGCCATTAAGTATTTAATTATCAAATAATATTCCACCATATGGAATTACAAGAAATATCTAACGATTTCTTGGAGTTTTTTGAGTATTTAGGCTGTTTCTAATTCTTAAGTATAATAACATTGTAATGAAAACACTTGTATTTTTTCACATCTGTGATGATACCCTTAGACTATATTCCTAGAAATCGACTTACAGGTCACAAGATAATGAATAATTCTAAGGCTCTTAATGAAATTTGCACTCCAGAAAGGTTGTTAAGTTTGTACTTGCACCAGCACTGAGGGGGAGTGGTTCATCTTCTAAACTCTCATCAACATTAATTATTGTCACTTTTTAAATCATTGTGGACCTGATAACTGCAAAATGGTATCACATTGCTATAATTTGCACTTTATTAATATTGATTATAAACAAAATTGGACATTTTTCATATATCAGTTGGCCCTTTGTATTTCTTCATAAATTTTGTATTTATGTCCTTCCTCTATTTTCCTAGAATATTCAGCTTTTTATATTGATTGGTATGGAGTCTTTATATATTAATCCTCTGTCATACATTGCATATATATTTTTCCCAGTTTGACATTTGGCTTTTAATGCTGTTTATTTGCTGTTGTTGTTTTGTTGTACATATTTTAAAAATTTTATCCAATTTTTTTTTTTTTTTAGAGACAAGGTCTTGCTCAGTCACCTAGGCTGGAGTGCAGTGGCTCCATCGTAGCCCATTGCAGCCTGAAACACCTGGGCTTAGGCGAGCCTCCCACCTCAGTCTCCCAAGTAGCACAGGTGGGAGCCACTGTACCCGGCTAATAAAAAAATTGTTACAGAGATAGGGGTCTCACAGCATCGCCAGACTAGTCTCAAATTTCTAGCTTCAGGTGATCCTCCTGCCTTGGCCTCCCAAAGTGCTGGTATTACAGGTGTGAGCCACCATGCCTGACCTTATTTTGTTGTTGTTGTTTGTTCGTTTCTAACTTTTTTTTCTGTTTAAAAGGCCTATCCCCTTCCACAATCCTATGACAGTTCACTCATATGTTCTTTAAATACTTTTTTTTGTTATAATTTCTACACCTAAACTTTAATACATTTAGAATTTACCCGGTACATGATGTGAGGCAGTCATCTAACTTTTTAAAAAATAGTTTACCAATTGTTTTTTTTGTTGTTGTTGTTTGTTTTGTTGTTGTTTTTTTTTTTTTTTTTTTTTTGAGACAGAGTCTCGCTCTGTTGCCTGGGCTAGAGTGAGTGCCATGGCGTCAGCCTCGCTCACAGCAACCTCAAACTCCTGGGCTTAAGCGATCCTCCTGCCTCAGCCTCCCGGGTAGCTGGGACGACAGGCATGCGCCACCATGCCCGGCTAATTTTTTCTATATATATATTTTAGTTGGCCAGACAATTTCTTTCTATTTTTAGTAGAGGCGGGGTCTCACTTTTGCTCAGGCTGGTCTCGAACTCCTGACCTTGAGCGATCTTCCCGCCTCGGCCTCCCAGAGTGCTAGGATTACAGGCGTGAGCCACTGTGCCGGGCCGTACCAATTGTTTAAGTACCATGTTTTGAATAATCTTTCTTTTCCCCACTACTTTGTGCTGTGCTTTTCACCACACACTGAATGTTTGTATCTATTCGAGGGTCTCTGTCTCTGGGCTGCATTGTCTATTTTGTTGATCTGTCAGTCTGTCCTTGTACAGTACCATGCCATCTCAGTGACCGTAGCTTTAGAATGCCTGTTAATATCTGGTAGGACATATCCCTCCTCATTGCTCTTCTTTTCAACATCTCCTTGATTATTCCCAGTTACTTGTTCTTCCTGATGAACTTTAAAATTACCTTGTGATTACAACTGGAATTACATTAAATCTATAAACTTGAAATAATTAACATAAACTATTACATCTTTTATTTTATTTAGGGACATAATATATCTCTCTTTTACTTTCAGTCTTCTTTCTTTAGGTTGAACCATAGGAAACTGGCAGTGTCTGACCTTTTTGATATTTTAAAACAGCAATTTCCTATGGTTCAACCATTAGAAAAGTTATTTTCTTTATAGGGTAATTATACTCCTTCTAAAGAAGATAGCTTCTTTATTTAAAAAAAGAAAGAAAAAGCTGGGGAGAGATGGAGTAGGAAGGATGTATGATATACTACAAACTTTTAATTCATTTTTCAAAATCCTGGTACTAAGAATTTCTCTCACTGCCAGGGGCATCTCTCCAGCACTTTCTGCCACCCCTTATAATTTAGTGTTCCTTATGCATAGTTAGTTGTTCAAGGTTTAGTGAGCTCAGCTTCCTTCCTATAGCGGGCCTGTCCAAAATTAGGGCCTGGAGCCTAGTGGTAGGGCTAGCATGAAAGGCTTTCAGATGAAGTTCAATGATACTAAACGTGGATCTGAGGGGTTTCAGTCTTCTCTATAAAACTTTAGTTTTCCTTTCTCTTCCTGGGAGCTAGAACAATGACCATCCTCTGGGAGAATCTAGCCAACACAGAATTCTGCGCTAGGATATATCCTTACCACAATAATCTGTTATATAAACCAAAGTAAGATATACTATAAGTGGGTATTTGGGGGTGATTCTGATGATCTTTTTCCTTGTGTAGGAACCTTCTAGATATTGTATACATAGAGCTTCAAGAAGAAACTTTCAAATAAATGCAAAGTCATTATGGTTGTAAAAAAAAATCTAAAGAGGCAATTGTGCTGTTTTCACAAAATAGAATCAGCATCTAATTATGAATAACATCATAAATGTCATCCAAATATATAGGAACTGAGTTCTTAGGGTTTCAGTCAAAGTGTTCTTTTGCAGGGGTTAATAACATTCTAATACCTTGCCCACCATATATTAAAAAAAAAAAAACCCAAGACAGAACTGCAGGCTGCTTTTACCACATTGACTGCCACACTAGAAAAAAAAATTTTTTCCCTGGGGCCACAGTGTTTTATTAAAACAAAATGATCCTTTCTAATTTGTTTTTTTTTTATTGTCTTCTGTTTGTGATTTATATGCAACACAATCCACGTTTTTAGAATTAAATTATCAATATTAATTGTAACAATAAGAACCCCAACAAGTAAGATTTTCACAAACCAACTGCAGGGTTTTGCTTAATGAGGCCCCCGGCTCCAAACTAGCCTGAGTCAAATACAACTCACAAGGCAGTCAATGTGTTAAATACAAATGTGGCATTGCCTTCTCTGGCCATTAGATGTCGCTGCAGTAAACGTAGAGAGCCTCTGAGCACTTTCTGGCTGTATTAGAGTCTGAAGCTCAGTAATCTCTGTCTAGTTAACAACTTCAGAATCCCTGCTTGAAATCCATCTTCAGTTTGGTGGATAAAGGGTCCAGAAACAACAGGCTAATCCTAAAGTTGTTGTTTTTGTTGTTTTTCCTACAAAGCACACATTCCGAATTCACCCAGAGGAGAGAGCTTTAATAACAGTCTGCCCCGACTGGAGCAGGCAGGGTTTGCCAGAATATGTAACAAGGGACCTTTGCAGGTCCACCAGGCTGCTCTGACCTGAGCACATTTAATGGTAACATTTGCATTCCATTGGCTTTCCCTGTTGCACTGTCCCTCACGAAGCAAATCGATGGCAGATGTCTGTTGGGTAACCAGCTGGACAGGGAATCTTTCTCAACCCCCACACTGACTGGCCCCTTTGTCTGAATGTCTCGTTCTCTTAATATGCTTTTCTCCAGACACACACACACACACACACACACACACACACACACATACACACAGACACACACTGCCTGTTTAATGGCACATCAGGTTGGAACTCGTGGCACATTAATGACAATAATCAGAAGTCTTGTTTAACCAGCTGAGCCCTTCCTTCATCATGCTTACACTCCTTTTATTCCTTTTTTTTTTCTTGCCTTGGCTCCTGGCTGGCATGCTAGAGTATGGAGAGGTAAATAAATTATGCATGTGCATGTTCTGGTAGAATGGCTTCCGGTTGGAAGGGGGGTGGGTGAGCCCTGTGCACACATGGAATGAGGTGCCCCCCACCTGGTATGCTTTCATGGATCCCCAAGACCACCCTGCCTAAAATCCCTTCTTCACACTTCAGTGCATTTTAGCTCGAGCTCTTTCAGAGATAACCTGGCCTTTTTGTCTTTGTGTCTCCCACATCTGGCCCACGGCCTGGGCCAGAAGAGACTGGCATTACTTAGTGTACTGAGAGAACCAGTGGGAAGGGTAAAATGTTGACAGGCATTAATTGATCTTATTAGTCTCTGGGCCCTTAATAAGGACCAGGGAGTCCAGAGAACTGTTTGCTCTGGATAGGTTCATGTGGAAGAGAGAGGGAGACAGGCTGGAGAACACTGCCCTGGAAATCCAGGGAACAGCTTAGAACATGGGAGCCTTGGAACCTGGTAGGCCTTCTGAAAGGATAAGGCGGCGGCACAAGCCTGGTCTCCCCACACTTCTGCCTGACACCATCCCCTGTTGCCCATATTAGGTGTCTCCATTTCATCAAATATAAAACCAAGTGTCAGCCTGTTGCTTTATACCCCAGTGGACTTTGACCCCATCACAGCTCACAAGGTAAGCAGGATTGGGCCAGGTCAGCATTTGAACTGAAAGCACATAAGATGAAGGACAAAGGTGGTATCCAAGTGGCACCGCTGACTGAGCAGAATACACATGGTCGGTGAATAAACAGAGGCCCCAGCCTGCTCAAATAGAGACATCAGGTCTGACCAAGATGCTTAACACCTCAGGTTGCCTTTGCTGAATTGGACATAGTCGTTTCATTCATTCCGTCTCAGTGCACTTATCCCCTCCTGTGGTTTCTCATGCTCAGACCTACATCTTCAGCCCTGACTTCTCTCCTGAGCTCTGGTCCCACATTTTCCACAGCCTGCCAGACATTGCCATTTAGCTATGACATCCCACTGTGACCTCTAACTTAGTATCATCAAACTGACTTCTCCTTCCCCTAACACTTTCTTCCCAGAATTTTCCATTTTGATACCATCACTGCCCCAGTTACGCATGCTGGAAAACCAGAACTTGGCTTTGACTCTTCCCCCTTCCCCTTCACCCAGTCAATGTCAGGTGGAGTTGCTTCTCTTCATTCCTTTTTTTTTTTTTTTTTTTGAGACAGAGTCTCACTCTTGCCCGGCTAGAGTGCCGTGGCGTCAGCCTAGCTCACAGCAACCGCAAACTCCTGGGCTTAAGCCATCCTCCTGCCTCAGCCTCCCGAGTAGCTGGGACTACAGGCATGTGCCACCATGCCCGGCCAATTGTTTTCTATATATATTTTTAGCTGTCCAGCTAATTTCTTTCTATTTTTAGTAGAGATGGGGTCTCGCTCTTGCTCAGGCTGGTCTCAAACTCCTGACCTCAAGAGATCCTCCTGCCTCAGCCTCCCAGAGTGCTAGGATTACAGGCGTGAGCCACAGCACCCAGCCTGCTTCTTCATTCCTAATGCTCCCACACTGCTCTTTCTTTTTGTCATTGCCCCCTACCCTAATCTAGGACTTTATCAGCTCATACCTAGGCTATTACAGTAATCCTCTAATTTGCCTCCAGGATTAATTCTAAAACTGATCGTAAACATTGTACACTAATATGTACCAGGCACTGTGCTAAGTGATTTGTGTTCATTATGTCTCTTAATCCCTATGAGGTGGGTATTTTACAGATGTGAAAACTGAGTCGCTGAAAAGTTCTGTAGCCTGCAAGTTCACTCCTCCAGTAAATGAGCTGGGATGTGAGCCCAGGTAGCCTGTCTCAGGGTCAGTGCTTATTTCACTCCCCTCCCGCCCAGCCCATGGGCTTCTGCCAGACTAATTTTCTTCAGATCTGCCTGTGTTACGTCCTTGATTGCCCCTAGAGAATAAAGGCTGAGCCCCTTGGCCCAGCACATTTCGCTTACCAATTTTACCATCCTTGTTGCACAGAGCCCCTTTATATTAGGAGCTACAAAATCAAATGCCCGCAGGAAAAAGAGGATGTAGGGAAGCCCAGATAGCATACACTCGCCCCCCTAAAGATTAAGCTCTCAAATGCATTCTGAGCCATCGTGGCTTTCTAAAGCATTCTGGAGAGCTTAAAACTTCACTGTGCTCACAAAATGTGATTAGCATCTAAATAGGAATAGCAGAAAGGAATAAAGTGAGTCAGTGGAGGCCATGGCAAGCTCGTCTTTTCCAAAGGGTGGATGCCATTTAGAGATGTAAGCCCAGTTTTCAAGGGAGCCCCAAATCCAGATTTTTATTTAAAATCTCCCAATTTTTCACTGTTCGAAAATAAAAATTGTTAAGTACTGGTTGCGCTAAACAAAACATGGTTTTTAATGACCTTTGCTCTATTAAAGCCTTCCATTTCATCAAGATGATCTTCTTAGTCCCCTTTCTGAAGCCCTGAAGACTAAGTGTATTTCACATTCCAGCATCCAGGCCTTTGTTCATGCAGTTACCCCTGCCTGGAACTATCTGCATCTCCTTAATGGTTCAGCTGGGGTTTGCCTCAGTGATGGCTGGATCTTCTAACCTACTATAGCACATTATCTGTTGCTTTTGTCTGATAAAGAAGGTGGCTTTTCCCACCCCCCAAAGCAGTTATCCTATCTCGATGGATAAAGGCAGATGTTTTGCCTTTGCAGAACCATAATGGGGATGCTCCAGACCACTCTGGAGGGGATTCTGTTGCAAGAGAAACTGAGTTAACTAGCAACGTGCTCTGTCAATAATTGCAGATGACGTGTTTTCACTGTCCCACCAGCCCTACCTCCAAGGGCATAGTTATTTTGTTCTAAGAACTTTGTGGGTGAATAACCCCCTTTAATTGATGCTGCTAGACTGTGTGCCCTCTAATCTAGCCAATTTCTTTTCCATAGCGTTTTTCTCCACATCCTGCCTTTTCTCATCTCAACACCATTGCCCTGCTGTCTCTTTCCTATCAAAGCCACCCCCCTGAAGTCTTCTCTCACCTCCCCAAGCAGGAGTCTCCCCCTTCTGAATCCATAGCTCACTCTTGCTATACCTCTCTCATGGCCCATGCCATGTACTTCCTTATGTTATAATCTTTTGCGTCCCTTTCCCCCCCCAGATTGCAAGCTCTTTGCAAGTTGTTGGCCTATAAAGAGACGTAAAAGATTCTAGGAGTTTTGCAGGACTTTGCCTTGAAGGAATATATGAATGTGTTAGTTCATAAATCAAAAAAGCTGCCTCACCTCAGGAGGGCATCTCACAGATCGGAGCATTTTGCATGGCGAAGCTGTCTCAGACCTGAAGGCTATTTGCGCCTGATGCCTCTGTAGGACAAGGCTCAGTGTATGGTAACAGGTTGAGAACTGATCAAAGAATACCTGCCTGACAGACAACTGAAGCTAGAGACAATCGGCCTAAGGGACAGTTCCTGCTTCACTCCTGACTACCTGTCTCAATCAACAAGAAACTAGATAAAGAAACATAGAGCTTCTATCTTTCTTTCTTTCTTTCTTTCTTTCTTTCTTTTTTTTTTTTTTTTGAGACAGAGTATCACTCTCTTGCCTGGGCTAGAGTGCCATGGCGTCAGCCTAGCTCACAGCAACCTCAAACTCCTAGGCTCAAGTGATCCTACTGCCTCAGCCTCCCGGGTAGCTGGGACTACAGGCACGCACCACCGTGCCCGGCTAAATTTTTTCTATTTTTAGTTGTTTGGCCAATTTCTTCCTATTTATAATAGAGACTGGGTCTTGCTCTTGCTCAGGCTGGTCTCGAACTCCTGAGCTCAAGCAATATTCCCGCCTCGGCTTCCCAGAGTGCTAGGATTACAGGCATGAGCCACCGTACCGGCCAGAGCTTCTATATTTCTATCTAGCCTTTCTGCTAAGTGATAACTTTATTTTAGGACTTAGAAGTTTATCTTAGAAAGATTTTGTAACTGTTTGCTCACGTAGATAGAGTTAATTAAGGGATCTCTAGAAGCTTTTGGGGAGACTTAAAACCTAAATGAATTACTTGTTATTATGTAAATCTGTTACCACTGGCAACTAATCGCTACACCAATAAATACTGATGTGGGCCTTCATTCAAGGCCTGACAGCTCACAGGAATGCTGGAGGACCCATTGACTTGCCATCTTTAAAACTATACTTTCATCTCTGTGTCTCTTGATTATTGCTCTATTATCTATTTAATAGAGAATATTAAATATGCTTAAAAGGATGGAGGGAAAAAATTTGACACCATTTTGATTTACACACCGTCTTCATTCCAGCCTCCCAATGCTTTGTGTGGTGCCTTGGAAGTGCTTCACAAATCATAGCACCATCAAAGTTAAGCAGTTGTTCCTCGGTATTCCAGGGGGATTGGTTCCAGTATAACCCCTGCCCCCTGCACAGATACCAAAATGTACTCATGCTCAGGCCCACAGTAGGCCCTGCAGCACCTATGGATACAAAAAGTCAGACCTCCATATATGTGGGTTTCACATTCCAAGTTTGGTTGTGGATACGGAACCCACACATATGGAGGGCTGACTACATTTATTGAAAAACATCCACATATAAGTGGACCAGTGCAATTCAAACCTGTGTTGTTCAAAGGTCAACTGTATTTGTTAGTTGGTTGCTTTCCATAAATGTGACCACATCTAAATGAATGTATGTAAATCTTTGCTCTCCTTTGGTGGGGAGGCTTTTCTCAGGGATAAGGATGGAGACAAACTATGTAAAGGGAAGTGATGACGGGAAAGCCTTCCCTGGGATTAAAAAATTATAATAACTACCATTTATTGGCCATTTAATATGCACAAGGCAGTTTTTTATCCCATTTAATCTTCTTTATTGACCCTATGAAATAAGTACTATTATTCTTCCAACTTTATAGATGAGGAAACAAGGCACAGAGGGTAAGTCACTTGCCCAATAGTCACATAGCTAGTAAGTGCTGGGGCTGGGATGTGAACCTAGGTCTTTGCTTGCTCAGGCCCTTCCTTTATCCACCAAGAGTACAGGGGCTCATTCCTAGAGGCTTGTCTTAATCTGTTCAGGCTGCTGTAACAAAATACCATAAACTAGGTGGCTCATAAACAACAGAAATTTCTTTCTCACCATTCTGGAGGCTGGGAAGTCCAAGATCAATGTAGATTTGGTATCTGGCGAAGGCCCACTTCCTGGTTCATAGATGGTAACTTCTCACTGTAACCTCGCAGGATGGGAAGGGCGAGCTAGCTGTCTGGGGTCTCTTTTGTAAGGAATTTAATCCTATTCATTAATCACCTTCCAAAGGCCCTGCCTCCTAAAACCATCATGTTGTGGGTCAGGATTTCAACATATGAATTTGGGGAAGGCACAAACATTCAGACTATAATAAGCCTGGCTTTGGCCAGGGAATGGTTAACTCAGGTTAGAGAGAAAAAAACATCTTTGGAAAACTAGGCTGTCCAGGGGCTCGCTTTAGTCCCTGGCAGCCTGGCAGTGGAAGGCTGTATTTGCGGCTTTGACTCAGATTGTAATAGAGCATCGAGCCACAGGCATAGACCATTCAGCAGCCATGGACCTTTGGCCAGCCATGAGCTAACCACAGCTGCTCAGAGGGACTGGGAGGAAAGCCCCACTGGCTCTCTCAGTCCTGCGGGGAGCAGGTGCAAAGCCCCAGAAGGGGAGAGTAAATTGCTATCATCACCCCTGCTAGGAGGTATTAAAAGAGTTTTGCGTTTTCTGCCTACTTCAACATTTCTTGGTTGGCATAGCATCTATCCTCAGTAGGAATAGAGCTCTATTTTTCTAACAGAGCCGAATTACTTGTCTGAAAGTATAAATACCGCTGGGTTCTGAGCTCTCGGGGAAGTAGGAAAGGATGGGAACCTTACCTTTAGCTGGTTCCATTTTCAACTCCCTGCTGTCATCTTACTTTTAAGTCTGGCCTCTTCTGTCTAAGTGAGTAGCATTGCCTTGGCAGTCAGAAAAAAAGGATGCTTTTCAAATCCAGGTAGATGTCTGGACATACCTTAGGCAAGGTGGCCTTGTTTGAGTATCATTATTAAACCAAAGGGAAAGGAACGTTCTCCCCTTTGTTTTTTCCAAAGGTATAGAGTGCCCTAGATACTTTAGGGATGGCAGTTGTTGATCATGGCAACAAGACTGTCCCTAGAGGGCTGGCAAGGAGGGAGTAGGGAGGAGCCTTCCTAATTCCACTGAACCTAAAATCACTCTGCCCTTTTCTTCTGACCTGGGCTGGCGTATTCCTTTGGAGATAAAGGTCTGGGAATTAAAATGGGCTCCCTGAGCTAAGCAGGCTGCTCTGAGCTCCAGCTAAACAGTCACAGCAGCTAAGACAGGAGCTTCCTGCTCCCCCTCCCCCTCCCCCCCCTCAGAGTGGGAGTGAAGAGAGAGGTAGGGAAGAGGGAAAGGAAGGTCCCAGAAAAGGCCTGCTATCAACCCGGAAAGCCCTGCAGCCAGCTGTGAGCATTCATAGGCAGCCCCTGCTGTCAGAAGGGTATGAAGACACGAGGTTGCTGACCCCTCCGCTGGCTTCAAGACAGCTCTGGAGACCAAGCACCAATTTTCGCCTCCTTTTTTCCACATAGCTTTCGCTTGTTTGTTTTTGATGGCTGTGTTCGCCTTAAGGCTATAAAGGGCAGACTAGTTTGATGGGTAACAGTGTGGCCTTTGCATCCCAGCCTCAACCCTGACTCCCATGTGAACTTGGGTACATCCACATAACCCCTCTGAGCCTCATCTTCCTCATCTATAAAACATGGGAGTAAGAATGGTGCCTACCTCATACACTTGCAGAGAAAACTGAATTCGGCTCGACCGGTGCATAATAAATACTCTTGATAACGCCTGAGGTGCTATGTTTATCGTCCTTCAAGCATCTCTTTAGAATCTATGCATAGCATGGAAGGCCTGATCAGAACTATAAAAGCCAGTCCTGGTATGTTTCTATGTTTTCTATGATTGCTATAAACACACAAGTGAGCCGAGGTCACAGAACCTCCATAGACCCTCGATCTCTATGGCTAACAATGAGGAGGGGTGGGAGGGAGAGTTAATTGTTCTTTGGTTTCATTAGTTTAACAGGCATTTCCTGAGACGCTGCCGTGTGCAAGCACCGCACACACCTGTATATTCCCAGCCTTCTGGAAACTGTCATCTTCCAAATCTTTTCCCTCACCCTTCCTATCCAATGTCACCCCCAGTCAAGGTGACTAAAAGTTGGCTGCCACTGCCCTGCATGCTGCTCCTGCGGCCTCAGCGTGCTTTGCACACTTGCATCTCAATTGCTTTCTCCCGTTGGGCCCAGCTGCCTTTTTGGTTTCCCCACCCCCACCCCCTAATAGTTCACACAGGAACTGTTTCTCTTCTCTCTGTCGAGCTGAATACTAACCTGCTGTTGTTTGCTCGCTTCCCCCACCATGATCGCAGGCTCTCTGAGCAGCGAGTCATCCCCTTGCCTGCTGCTGAGATGGGAGGCATTCACTCTGGAGGGGATCAGGTGCCATGCCAAGAGGCAGCTGCCTACACCCCCTTGTGCGGCCATCCCCGCTGCAGAGCCCGGGTGCTTCCCAGCTATACTGGCTCTGCCAAGGGAAACATGGGTCATGTGGTTCACAGGCCATGAAGGTCCTTTAACTCCACTACGATTGGCTTTTTTTGTTTGATTACTGAGGATTTGCCAAAAAACAAAAAGCCTTCTACCACAACTACTTTCCATGGATGTATGTCCTCAGATGGTTTGGGAATTGGACAGCTTGGTCTTCAGGTTGTGTCCTCCACATCCACAGAAGATGCAAGCTATTTCTAAATAACCAGCCAAAGGTTCCGAGCTCCTGTGTGCTCCAGCTGGAAGGCTCTTTTCTTTTCTCTCTCTACTAATTTTTTCCCTTTTCTTTCTTCGATCTCTCCTTGTTAATGCTTTTTTTTTTTTTTTTTTTTTTTTTGGAGACAGAGTCTTACTCTGTTGCCCAGGCTAGAGTGCCATGGTGTCAGCCTAGCTCACAGCAACCTCAAACTCCTGGGCTCAAGGAATCCTCCTGCCTCAGCCTCTCGAGTAGCTGGGACTACAGGCATGCGCCACCATGCCCGGCTAATTTTTTCTATTTATTTTTAGTTGTCCAGCTAATTTCTTTCTATTTTTAGTAGAGACGGGGTCTCACTCAGGCTGATCTCGAACTCCTGACCTCGAGCGATCCTCCCGACTCAGCCTCCCAGAGTGCTAGGATTACAGGCGTGAGCCACCGCGCCCGGCCAATGCTTGTTTTAAATGAAGTATTCTGTCTTTTGAGTAGGTAACACATGCACACTGTGCAAAATCCAAAAGGTGCCACAAGTGTACACTGAAAAGTAAGTCTCTGCAACCATTGTCCCTTAGCCACCCAGTTCTCCCCTGAGGCAACACTGTTGTTAGCAGTGTCTTACCTCTGTCTTTCCAAAGATGGTCTTTGCAAAGATCCACAAAAACATGCACATTTATGTTCTGTTTTTAGGTAGTCAGCAGTATATTACATATAGTCTTCTGTACCCTGTTTTTTTTTCATCATTTGGAGATGATCTCATATCAGTCCAGTTAGAGCTGCCACATATTTTTAAATTGTGACACAGTGTTGCATAGTATGATATGCTATTTCTCTAACTAGTCCCCTATTGGTGGGCATTTAGATGATTTCCAATCTTTTGCTATTAGTAACAATGTGGTAACAAATATCCTTGTAACATATTATCTGTAGAATGAATTCCTAGCATTTTTGCTTTGGTCAAAGGGCATATGTGTTTTACATCTGTATCAATATTGTTTAATTATTTTAGTACTCATGGAAAGAATGAATAACCAAATTGTTGCCTCCGTTGGAAGGCCTCTATGGAATTTATCACGAAACAATCAAGTGGTTTGCTTTTAGGTATTTGTTGTTTATTTTTATCTACCGGAAGTTTGCTCTTTCTTTCCTCCAGTATGTATTAAGCACCTGTACTGTGTGCTGGGCACATCGGTGAGCTCTGGGGATAAAACCATAAACACAGCAAATGTGGCTTCTGCCCTCCTAGTGTTTATGTCTGGGAGATGGAGCGGCTGGGGGCGGGAGTGTCTGTGAAAGAAATAATTATACACCAAATCGTTACAAACTGTGTTAAGTGCCATGAAGGAAAAGTATAGTGTGATCAGAAGTATCCAACAGCCTCCTGATTTAGTGGGGGAGACCTGAGAAGACTTCCCTGGGGCAGTGATGTTTAATTCTGATGAATAAGACAGACTTAGCAAGGCAGAGGAAATGGCAGGGTTGACGTCCTCGAGGCAGAAAGGAGCACAGAGCTGGGCCAGCAGCTTGGATTATGGGATCTGGAAACAGGCTTCAGGGTCATGTAGTTTCAGTCTCCTCACCTGACATGTGAGGAAACTAAAGTTCAAGGAGTTAAACAACTTGGTGAGGTAATACAGGTGGTGAAAAAGCCAGGCCTGGCTCTCCTGATTTTTTCAGATGCCAGGCTGCAGAATCCAGTGTGCTCATCCTGGGAGCTGTGGGTCCTGACTAGACAGCTAAGGGATAGTTGTCTGGGTTTGTGTAGGAGGAGGATTTAAGTTCAGGTCCTTGTGACTAGTCTGGCATATTTCATTTTTCTTTACTAATAAGATAGAGTTTGGGCAAATGGCTATCTAGCATTCCAGTGTAGTGGGTTGGTCTGGTCTTCAGCATACTTGTCTCTTCTATAAGTTTAGATAATGATAACAATAACATTAATAATCGTGAATCAGCCGGGCATGGTGGCACTCGCCTGTAGTCCCAGCTACTCGGGAGGCTGAGGCAGGAGAATCGCTTGAGCCCAGGAGTTTGAGGTTGCTGTGAGCTAGGCTGACGCCATGGCACTCTAGCCTGGGCAACAGAGTGAGACTCTGTCTCAATCAATCAATCAATCAATAAATAAATAAATAAATAAGGCTGATAAGATAATACTACCTCTTTCATGAGGCTTTTGTGAGGATTAAATGAGATGGTACATAGAAAGCACTCAGTGGGATGCCTGACACCTAGCACTTAGTCAGCATTGGCCATTTCTTTATTTCATGGCCATCCTTGTGGCTTATGTGAGGCTGCTCACAGGCAAACAGCTGCATTGGATAAAGCTACTAGTGACACTGACATTGAGAGGAAAGTGATTTGAAATTGAATGGGTGTGGGGTATATGCAGTGAAAGGAAGCAGACCCTGAAAAGCTAGGGTGACGAGGAAGGCCGCGTGCCTGCTCCCATGAGCTTGCTGCCTAGGAAGGAAGCATTAAGACTTGCACCCGCTTAACTCATACAAGGTAGAGTGTGTCGCAACAGAGGCCTAAACAAGAAGCTAAGGGAGCACAAGATAGGGAGAGAGGCTGATTGAAACAAAGACGCTGGAAAACAGTTATAACGTAAACAAGGAAATGCGAACACTGGCTAGATATATGATATTAAGGAATTATAAATTTTAGGTGTGATAATGGTGTTTATATATATATATATATATTTTAAGGAGGCATAGTTTAGAGAAACATAATAATCCTTAATAATCTATAAATCAGATGACTTGAAAT
This sequence comes from Lemur catta, assembly GCF_020740605.2. Taxonomy (NCBI): domain Eukaryota; kingdom Metazoa; phylum Chordata; class Mammalia; order Primates; family Lemuridae; genus Lemur; species Lemur catta. The sequence goes on from NC_059155.1 coordinate 20,830,669, forward strand.
GATGTCTTGTGGGATAGAGATAAAAAAAGATTGGCCATGTATTGCTAATTGTTGAAGCTGGGTGATGGAGCTTTGTGTTCATTTTACTATCCTCTCTACTTTTGTATGTGTTTGAGATTTTGCACAATAAAAAGTTTAAAAAAGAGAGGGAGGTATGTAAATTTTAAGAAAAGGAATGGACGGAGGAAGAGAGGGAGAGATGACGCCACTGCACTGTAACTGGGGTGACAGAGCAAGACTCTGTCTTAAAAAAAAATGGCTTTTATCAAAAAGGCAATAATGAATGCTGACAAGAATGTAGAGAAAGGGAAACCTTCATACGCTGTTAGTGGGAATGTAAATTAGTGCAACCACTGTGGAAAACAATATGGAGGTCCCTCAAAAACCTAAACGTAGAACTACCATATGACCTAGCAATCCCACTGCTGGGTATATATCCAAAGGAGGGGAAATCAGTATATTGAAAAGATATCTGCACTCCCATGTTTATTGCAGCACTATTCACAGTGGCAAAGATATGGAATCAGCCTAAGTGTCTGTCAAATGGATGGATAAAGAAATTATGGTACATACACACAATGGAACATTATACAGCCACAAAAAGACTGAAATCCTGCCATGTGCAACAACATGGATGGAACTGGAGAACATCATGTTAAGTGAAATAAGCCAAGCACAGAAAGACAAATCTCACATGTTCTCACTCATATGTGGGAGCTAAATATTAAAACAATTGATCTCATGGAGACAGAAAGTAGAATGATGGTTATCAGAGGCTGGAAAGGGTAGCAGGGAGGGGGGAATAAAGTGAGGATGGTTAATGGGTGCAAAAATATAGTTAGACAGAATGAACAATATTTGATAGCACAAAGTGACTATAATCAACAAATTAGGGTATACTTTAAAATAACTAAAAGAGTGAAATTGGAATGTTCCTAACAGAAAGAAATGATAAATGCCTGAGGTGATAGATGCCCTAATTACCCTGATTTGATTAATTTACATTGTATGCCTGTATGGTACATCACATATACCATATAAATATATACACAAGTACCATCTAAATATGTACCATAATAATTAAAAACAAAAGTTTTAAAATAAATTAAAAATGCCTTCACAGCAACATCTAGACTGGTGTTTGACCAAATATCTGAGTACTGTGGCCTAACCAAGTTGACACATGAAATTAATCATCACAGGGTGGTAGTGGGAAATGATACTGGGATGATACTGGGACAACAGGTAGGGAGGGGCCAAGTTGTAAAGGGCTTTGGATTCTGTTAGGTTTTTTTCTTTAGAAAACTTCTTTGGAAAACGTTTCTTCTTGAAATATTTTCTTTGAAAAGTTGGGAATTATTGAAAGTTTCTGAGCAAAACATTGGCAGCTTTTGATGAGTTTGGAAGGGTACCTGGCTGCAATGTGGAGACTGGATTGGAGAGGTCAGGGGATGGGTAAGGAAACTGGCCCTTGCTCAAGAGAGATGATGGCAAGATACTGGCAGTGGACCTGAAAAATATCTGACGCATAGAATATAATGCAGGAAGTAGCAGGAGATCAGACTGAGAACTAGGCAGAGGGCAGGTCATGGAGAGCCTGCTAAGCCAGATCAAAGAGTCTGGACTTTATCCCAAGGGCAGTGGGGACCCACTGAAGAGCTGAAGTCAAGGGAGTAACCTGAACACATCAGCTGACTGCTGTATGGGGAATAAGGCAGGTAGACCAGCTATGAGCAGTTGTAGTAGTGTAGGGAAAAGATGGTGGTGGCTTGGACTTGGACTAGGATGAGGATAGTTTAGGACATTTGGAGTCACTTGAACTTGGCCGGTAGATGAATTAGGTTGTAGAAAGAGACAGAGAAAACTTAAGGGGGGGACTCAGGTTTTTGGACCAAGCAGTAGGTTGATGGCAGTAGCATTTGCTGACATGAGGAAAGCTGGAGGACAGTCAGGATTGGAGTGGAGTATAATCAAGAGTTCTGATTGGGACATTATAAAGTTTGAGATGTTTGTTAGACTTCTGAGTGGAGATGTCAAGTAGGTAGTTGGTTACATGGTCTTGTGGCTCAGAGGAGAGATAGGAGCTGGAGATAGGAATTTGGAAATCATCAGGCAGAGGAGAGCAGAAAGAAGGCCAGTGCAGTTGAAGTGTAGCACATGAGCAAAAGAGTGACCCAAGACAAAGTTGAAAAGGTGGGCAAGGCAGATCACGTGGGGCCTCGTAGCCTACAAGCAGTGTGTGCTGGAGCCCATTCCTACTGGCTTAGGGGAACTAACTGACTGTTAAATTCCAGGAAATTTGGGAGCTAATTGACCTCATATTTGGTAGCTTGAAACCAGCCATGGTGGGAGTATTTAAATTATGGAAATTGGTACATACTACAACTCAGAGCTTTTTAAATATTCCTCCAGGGAAGCAGGTGTTAAACACTTAGTACCATTTTACCACCACAGCTTATAGGCTCCAGTAAGAAATTTATATTTTATTCTTGGTGTGATGTTAAGTCATTAAAAAATTTTAAGCAAGTGAGTAAAAGGATCTTATTTTTTTTAATTACTGTAGAGAATGGACTATTAGAGGGAGCAGGCAAGGAGACCACTAAGGAAGCTTCTGCGACGATCCGCATGGGCACTGGGGACCAGGCTGCGGAGGTGGAGTGAAGTAAAGAAATTGCTAGACTGTTAAGGTCCTAAGACTGAATACAGATGGCCCTTGATCTGTCACAAGTTGATTATATTAATTGATTGACCTGTATATAACTCATGTAACTTAGCGTCTTTTTGTTTTAGTTGTGGTCGGGGGCACCAGGTTGCAGAAAGATTACCTTGACTCATGACTCGGGGCTTTTTGAGTTCTTACCAGAAACTGGCAGAAGATAAATCAAATAATATTATTTCATAGCAGAATAAGAAGGTTACCAGAAACTGGCAGAAGATAAATCAAATAATATTATTTCATAGCAGAATAAGAAGGTTACTTTCTTATAAGTAACCTTGCATGGACATAATTTCCTCTTTCCAATATTTCAGTCTTATGTTATCAGGAAGAACTTGAAGTCTTGTGATTAGGCAGATTTTTTTTCTAAGGGAAAAAGAGGCTTAATAGCTCTTTGGCAACAGTTCTTTACTGAAGAGGTAAGAGGGAAAGGAGGCCGGGTCTGAACAGTGCTAACGGAAACACTTTAAAGTAAGATGTTCACCAAAGACCCCTGACCATTTTGGCTACTGTAACTCCAGGCTGGGAGACTCGGCTTGTCCATTTCATGCTCTGTTTCTCATACTCTGGTCGGTGTTTGCTTATTACTGCACCTCAAAGAGAAGACCTAACCCAAAAGCTTCACCCTTCACCTTGATGGAGAATTCTATATTTAAAGCATACAAAATCGATCCTTTAGCTCACGCCTATAATCCTAGCACTCTGGGAGGCTGAGGCAAGAGAATTCCTTGAGGCCAGGAGTTCAAGACCAGCCTGAGCAAGAGCAAGACCCCGTCTCTACAAAAAATGGAAAAATTAGCTAGGCGTCATGGTGCATGCCTGTAGTCCCAGCTGCTCGGGAGGCTGAGGAGGCAGGAGGATTGCTTGAGCCCAGGAGTTTGAGGTTGCAGTGAACTGTGATGATGCCACTACACTCTAGCCCAGACAACACAGGGAGACCCTGTCTAAAAAAAAAAAAAAAAAAAAAAAGGAGGCCGGGCGTGGTGGCTCACGCCTGTAATCCTAGCACTCTGGGAGGCCAAGGCGGGTGGATCGCTCGAGGTCAGGAGTTTGAGGCCAGCCTGACCAAGAGCGAGACCCCGTCTCTACTAAAAATAGAAAGAAATGATTTGGACAGCTAAAATATATATAGAAAAAAAATTAGCTGGGCGTCATGGCGCATGCCTGTAGTCCCAGCTACTCGGGAGGCTGAGGCAGTAGGATTGCTTAAGCCCAGGAGTTTGAGGTTGCTGTGAGCTAGGCTGACGCCACGGCACTCTAGCCAGGGCAACAGAGCAAGACTGTTTCAAAAAAAAAAAAAAAAAAAAAAAAGAAAAGAAAAGAAAAAAAAGGAAAAAGAAAGGAAAATTGATCCTTCAATCTGGATTAATGAGGACAGATACAATAATCATTAATATAAAATAAAGAATTATGAAACCTCGTTAATTTGCATGCCACTAACCTAAAATTCTAATAACCCAGGGCTTAGTAAGCAAAGTAATCATATAAACAGCACATTTATAGAGATATTTAAACTCTTCACTAAAAAAAAGTTGCTTTTAAAGCCTACTGAAATACCTATTTACTACTAATAATGGCTAACATTATTAAGCACTTATGTTCCTGGCACTCTTAATTGTCTCATTTAATTTTCATGGCAACTCCAAGAGGTAGGTATTATCATCCTCATTTTTGAAATGAGGAAATTGAAGCTCAGAGAAATTAAGGAACTTAAGATCAAATAGCTAGTGAGTAGAAGAGACAAAAGTTCCAATCCAGGTCTGTGTGATGCTAAAGCCCACATGCAGAACGTTTGTGCTCAGGAGGATGGCCTGAGCCCAGGAGTCTGAGGTTGCTGTGAGCTAGGCTGACGCCACGGCACTCTAGCCCGGGCAACAGAGTGAGACTCTGTCTCAAAAAAAAAAAAAATAGAGAGAAACAGCGACAGATGCCAGATTGCAATGAATGTGCAGAGCCCTGAGTGGAGGGTTAGGAAGTGGAGTCAGCCAGAGCAGACAACTGTTTCAGAAAGCACAAATGAAAAGGGAATCAGATGACATTCAGTAGGTGAATGGATAAACAGACTGTGGTAGATCCACAAAATGGAATACTCCTCAGCAATAAAATCAACGAACTATTGCTGAACACAACAACATGGATGAACCTCAGAGGCATTATGCTGAGTGAAAGCAGCCAGTCCCAAAAGGTTCTGCATCCATTTATATGACATCCTCAAAAGATAAAGTTATAGGGGTGGAGGACAGATCAGGGGGTGCCTGGGGTATGGGTGGGGCAGGCCTTGACTATAAGGGGGCGGCCCATGAGAATTAGCAGGGGCTGGGGAGGTAACAGTTCTGGATCCTGACTGTGGTTGTGGACACACAGACCCATACATGTGTTCAGACTCCTAGAACTTTACACCGAAACAAGGTTTCTGTACCGTGTGTTAATTTGGGAATGAGAGATTGGGCAGTATCTGAAGGGTAAACTTAGGATGGGAGGAAAGAGCTGCTTTTGAGATGGAAGGGACTTGAGATTATTGGTTTGCTAAGGGGGAAAGGCAGGTCTCTTGGGAAAGGTGCCCAAGAGGAGTTCAAAGGTGTGAGATGCAGAGCATGGCTGGGAAGAAAAGACATATGTGCAAAGAAGCAAAAGTTGAGCCCCTGTATAATTTGTTTGCCCCAGGAACTAGCAGGCCAGGTCACCTGGCTACAGTGGGCGAAATGGGCACGGGGTGGGAGCATTGAGGGATCTGGTAAGGGCCGGCCGAGGTGAGAGGCCACGAAGCTTCAGCAGCCCCAGTCTGCCCCTGTGTGGGTTCGTCTTGAGCAGCTGGGAGCAGAGAGGGTTTGTGGGTGGGAACCAGTCGAAGGACAAGGGGCAAGGACTTTGAGAGTAGAGGCAAAAAAAGAGCTGCAAGGATTAAAAAGGAGGAAGCCAGTAGGGAACTGGTGGCCTTAGAGATAAAGGAGAGGGCAAGTTACTCGAAGGGTTAATGATCAGAAGGAGTATAACTAGCTGGAAGAGGGAGCGAGGGAACTGCATGGGTGGGGACACTATGGTCACAGCACTTCTGAAGTGGAAGATTTCAGAAGTACACATGAGGGCTAATACGTAGAGTAAGGGATTTGCTCCATATCTAGGATACTTTCTATAGAACAGTAATAGCGACGCCAGCTTCTATTGATTGGTGCTTACTGTGCACCTGGCACTGCTAAGTGCTTTATGTGCATCTTCTCATTTCATTCTCACAACAGTCCCATGAAGCAGGGACTATTTCCATTTTCTAAATAAGGAAACTGAGGCTCAAGAAGGTCAGGCAAGCTGCCTAGGGTCACATGGCCAATAAGTGATGAGGCCAGGACTAGAACCCAACCTGTTCTACTCCAAAGTTATGTGCTTCTCAATGTTGTACTATGCTGCCTCCCCCACACATGGAAAATCTTGGTTCCATTGCAACAGAATATCATACAGGCCCAGCTAGACACTTCTAGTAACAAACCAAAGCATGTGCATAGTTTAAGCTAAACTCAACACCATTTCTGAAAGCCAGCTCTGAGGGGATGTCCCTATCAGAGTGGACAAGTAGTGTTAATTTTATGCATAGATGGTATATCAAAAAGCCATTTCATCTGATCATAAATTCTTTTTCTGGTAGGACAAAGAAGTTACTTTCCGAGATGGAGCACTTTGGTAATAACAGGGTTCAGTCAGGATAGTTGTAAAGGTGGCAAGGAAGTCCGTGGGGTGACCGAAGGAGGGGTGGCTAAAGTGGTAGGAAGGTGAGGATCACTGAAGGTGAGGTCCAGAAACTGGTTGTGGGAGGGGTTGTTTTATAGGTGCCGAAGTTACCTACGATGATGGTGAGGCTGGGAGAGGGGGAGCCACCAGGTGTCACAGTCTTCAGTGAATGTGAAAGAGTAGCCAGGAGATCAGTAAGTAGATGATAGCAGGACAAGGAGTGTGGTTCAGTGACGTGAGCCCCAGGTGAGCACTTTTGGCATCAGAATGAAGGAGGCAGGGTCTGGGAACAAAGACAGGGAACTAGACACATGTCACCATCACTCTGCTCCCCACCCTGGGACTTCTGTGATGTGGGGAAATGAGCAGCCCCCTCTTAGGAGCTTCACAGGGGAGGGATCAGTTAAAGCAAAGAAGCAGGAGAACACTAAAAAAAGGTCAAAGGCACGGGGAGTGTGTTTATCATGTCCAGAGGGCATAGGTTGGGAGGGAATGTAAATACAAAATTGAGTCTGTCCCAAATGCCTGCTTCCTTCCAAGCAAAATAAACCACAAAAGTGTGAATGGGGTATCATGATTCTATGGCATATTGATATCCATTCTAAGCCCATGGAACAAGAAGAACCCTATGGCAGCCATGCTTTGACATCATCTTGGCCAGGAACAGAAAACACACGGTTCACACTTGAGACACTGGTGACTTTGACTTGGACATTTATTTCCTGGCGCTTAAATCACCCCATCCCACCTTCTATTTCCTGCCAGGCTCAGAGCCCCTTCCTTCCCCACCGTGGAGGAGTAGATGTCCATTTCTCAGGAGCCTCGGACTGCTTCCGGCAGATAGTGAAGACCCAAGGAGTGCTGGGGCTCTGGAATGGATTGACAGCCAACTTGCTGAAGGTGAGAGGAGTGGCCGGTCTCTGCTTCTTCTCTGCCTCTCTTAATTCTGCCCTCTTCCTTTGTCCTCCCCAACCCTGCCACATTTTGCATGAAAAACCTCCTCTTGCACTGATGGTAGCTCAAGGCCTGTGAAGGCAGGCTGGCTGTCAGCCCCGAAGAGAGGGGACCCCGTACAGTGGTGGGGTATCTTATACCCCGTCCCAGAAGAGCTGAGCATTTAGTGTGCAGATTCCTAATGTGGGGGTTCATGGGCCCCTAAGGGGAACCTAATCCCCTATCCTAAAATTATATGCAAAAATGTATGTGTGTGTGCATACGTGCATCATATTCCCAAAGAACTCCAAGACCAAAAAAAGGGTTAAGAACTCTGGACTAACCTTGTACTAGCTGGCATGTAAATTATTTCAGTCAGGGCCAGCGTGTATTGACAAGCAGTGTCTAATTGTTTACATGCATGTGAATCCAAACCCAGCATTTCCCCAGGGCATGCTCTTCTGTCACTCTGTCATTCCTACCCGCCCACACCATGTCATGTTTCTTTTTGTCATCTTCCCTGATTCCAAAGAGTTACCATGTTGTATTCTGCACAGCCTTTGTCTGAGTTTAACCTGATCCAAGTTGATTGCAGACACATTGATGTTTTCTTTTTAAGAGTTTAACATAATTTTCATTTTATGTTTTAACAGATAGTTCCATATTTTGGAGTTATGTTTAGCACCTTTGAATTCTGCAAGAGAATCTGTCTTTACCAGAATGGTTACATTGTGTCTCCTCTGAGCTATAAATTGATGCCAGGGGTGGATCAGAGTTTGCAGCCCCAGGAATTGCGGGAATTAAAGAAGTTCTTCAAAACTGGAAAACTGAAGTCTAAAAAACCAACTCTGTGAAACTGCATGGAACTGGAAGTGCACTGACTGAAGGCATGTTGCAATCACAGATAAATGTAGGGTCTTTTTTTTTTTTTTTTTTTTTTTTTTTTTTTTTGAGACAGAGTCTCACTTTGTTGCCCGGGCTAGAGTGAGTGCCGTGGCATCAGCCTAGCTCACAGCAACCTCAAACTCCTGGGCTTAAGCGATCCTACTGCCTCAGCCTCCCGAGTAGCTGGGACTACAGGCATGAGCCACCATGCCCGGCTAATTTTTTTTTGTATATATATTTTTAGTTGGCCAGATAATTTCTTTCTATTTTTAGTAGAGACGGGGTCTCACTCTTGCTCAGGCTGGTCTCGAACTCCTGACCTCGAGCGATCCACCCGCCTCGGCCTCCCAGAGCTAGGATTACAGGCGTGAGCCACCGCGCCCGGCCAAATGTAGGGTCTTAATTGTGCACATGAGGAGTGATGAGAGGCTACTCCTGTCTGCTGCTCTTGGAAATGAGACTGTTTGACCATTCACCCCCTGAGAGCCCCAAACTGATGTCCCTGTGAACACCTGCACCATGAGGAGGTTTCCCAACACTACTGTGTCATGATAGCATTCCACCAGATTTTATAACAAAAACTTAGCAGTAATAAAATGTGTGATTTACACTCTGAATAGAAACATGACACCAAAGAAAGGGCATGGCTGTGACATCTCAAAGCAACATGTAGTTGAAGTGGCTGAGCAGATACCACATCGTGAGCTCAGCCACAGGGTCACTTACAGTCGATGCGAAGCTTGCACGGACCAGTGTCAGCCTAGTTTCACTCAGTTTGACCTGAAGCTTCCCACTACCACTGTTCTTCACTCATAACCTTTGCTGACTTCTGCGTGCACACACCACAGTGTAAATTATGCCTTATCAGAAACTAAGTGAAAGTGTGTAACATTTAAAAGTTATCACTATAGGCCGGGCGCGGTGGCTCACGCCTGTAATCCTAGCTCTGGGAGGCCGAGGCGGGTGGATCGCTCGAGGTCAGGAGTTCGAGACCAGCCTGAGCAAGAGTGAGACCCCGTCTCTACTAAAAATAGAAAGAAATTATCTGGCCAACTAAAAAATATATATACAAAAAAATTAGCCGGGCATGGTGGCTCATGCCTGTAGTCCCAGCTACTCGGGAGGCTGAGGCAGTAGGATCGCTTAAGCCCAGGAGTCTGAGGTTGCTGTGAGCTAGGCTGATGCCACGGCACTCACTCTAGCCCGGGCAACAAAGTGAGACTCTGTCTCAAAAAAAAAAAAAAAAAAAAAAAAGTTATCACTATCGTAGTACAGCCATCCTTCTGTACTGATATTTGAAGCATCCCAAGCTTAGAAACTTCTTGTCCCCAAAGGTGTTCTTTGGATTGAAGTCATGTACAGTTCAAATGGCCTGAATTCTCTGCCTTTTGAACTTGCTTTGCAAGCCTACCTTGAAAATAAATTATTTAGTCAACTTAAGTTATTCTCACAAGATGTCCCAGTTGCCTAGAAAGGACCGAATGGAACATTTGACACATGCACCCAAAAAAATGTAGCTGAATAAAAACACCCTAGGCTAATCGTGTGTACCAAATTTTTTAAAAATCAAATTTAGGATTGTTCTAAGTTGGGAATTCTATGTAAAGTTTATATAACTGTACCTTTTGAATAGTGCCTATCTGTGTATTTAAAAATTCATTAATATCTAACATTAAGTTAAAGTTTTCAGTATGTTGCAAGTATTTTTTCCTATTTTATTTTCCAAAGAAAAATGTATTGGCGGGGCACGGTGGCTCACACCTACAATCCTAGCACTCTGGGAGGCCAAAGCGGGAGGATCATCACTGGAGCTCAGGAGTTCAAAATCAGCCTGAGCAAGAGCAAGACCCCGTCTCTACTAAAAATAGAAAAATTAGCCAGGTGTTGTGGCGAGTGCCTGTATTCCCAGCTACTCGGGAGGCTGAGGCAGGAGGATCGCTGGAGCCCAGGAGTTTGAGGTTGCTGTGAGCTAGGCTGATGCCACAGCACTCTAACCCGGGCAACAGAGCGAGACTGTCTCAAAAAAAAAAAAAAAAAAAAAGGAAGAAAAGAAAAATGATGTTTTGGTCATTTATCACTAATCTGAATTATAAAACTATGGTTAAATACATACTGGCCAAATCTTTAAACTCTCAGAACTTTGTCCTATTTAAAAATACCAGAATAACTCATTTTTCCAACTGCTATGGGAGACTGTTTTACGGGGAATGGCAGTTAATGCACACATGAAAATCTCATCTGTAGCCTAATCTGCTAGAGTGTGGAGGGTGGCAAATTCTTTACCCAGGATGAATAGTTCATGTTTGTTACTCTTTATTTTTCTTGAAACAAAGAACTTTTCCAAAAGTTCTGAAAGCTGCAAAACAATTTTTACTTTATTTTATTTTATTTTTTACTAAATCTAAAATCCTGACCTTAGCTTATTTCATCATAGTAATATCTTCTGTGTATTATACAAGTATTAAGAAATAGCTAAGCTCTTGCTGCTGTCACACACAGGAATGTTTTCTGAGCTGTGGTTTTGATTTTTGTTCCATAAATTAAGTGAGCAAAAGAATATGCCTCATTTTTCTAATTTCAGAACAACTCTAAAGCTCTAGTTCTGTTTCTAAAATAACCTTACAGCGATTTTCATTTTCTTAGAGGTATGAAGGGTATGAAGGCCTTTCTGCTTTATGGCTGGCAGTGAGCACCACACTGGACTAAGTACTTTAGGAAGATTATAAAGAAGTGTGATGCAATATTGACCTAGGAGTAACTTATGGTTTTAAGGAATGAAACATACCTACATACATGAAATGACTATGATTATAAAGCAAATGTAAGCAAAGGCATGACAATGTAGTATCATCTGTTTACAAGATTGCTGAGGAGCTCAATGTATACTTACTGAATAAAGGATTAAAGGGATCATCATAGGAGAGAGGGATTAGTACAAGCAGGGGTTTGGGGAGGTAGTGAGTCTTGAACTAAGTTTTGAGGGAAGTGAGGGGATACTAATTGGTCAAGAACAGGTTGGAAGGCATTGCAGGTTGAAGGCAGGGCATATGCAGCGTCACAGATGTGCACCTCGAAGGTGTCCACACCCTAGTCCCCAAAACCTGTGAATACATTGCCTTACATGACAAAAGAGACTTTGCAGATGTGATTACTGTTACAGACGTTGAGATGGAGAGATTATCCTGGATTATCCGGGTAGGCCCATTCTAATCACAGGAGTCATTAAAAGTGGAAAAGAAAGGCAGAAGAGTAGGTCAGAGAGATGCAAGGATGGAACAAGGGGCAGGAGAAATGAGGCCTGAGAAGGACTTGGCTCGCCATTGCTGGCTTTGAAGACAAAGGTGCCCGGGGGTTAAGGAATGGGGGTGGCCTCTAGAAGCTGAGAATGAGCCTCAGCTGACAGCCAGCATGGAAACGGGACCTCAGTCTTACACCACAAGGAACTGGATTTAGCCGACAACCTGAATGAGCAAGGAAATGGAGTCTCCCCTAGAGCCTCCAGGAAGGAACATGGCCCTGCCAACACCTTGATTTTGGCCCAGTGAGACCCATGTCTGACTTGCGACCTACAGAACTATAAGATGATAAATTTGTGTTATTTAAGCCACTGAGTTTGTGGTGATTTGTTATAGCAGCAATAGGAAATTAATATAACCAGAACACCATTGATAATTATTTCAGGATAATAGGGACAAGTCTGGAGTTCAGGGAAGAATGATGACTGGAGATAGAAATTTGGGTCTCATCAGCAGAGAGATGGCATTTGAAGCCAAGGGACTGAATGAGACCACCAAAGGAATGGACGGGAAGAAACTTCTGGGGGAGAGGGAAGCAACAAAAATAACATTGAGGAGATGGTGGCTAAAGAAAGGCCTCAAGATGGGACTTGAACCCAGGCATGCTGACTTGAAGCCCTGGTACATGCCACCATAATACAGGTGCTTCTAATCTAATCACAAATACAATAAGGGGGGGGAACAAGTGTAACAATAGAAGATTGGAGAAAGAAGGGCTAGAAATAGGGGAAATAATCTAGTAGTAGAAACCAAAAATACCTTCTTCAGTCATTTGCACCTCTCCCTTTTGTTATTGTTATAGCCAAAAATAAAAGTAACATTCAAAACTAATTGATACCCAGCCTGAGCAAGAGCGAGACCCTGTCTCTACTAAAAAATAGAAAGAAATTATCTGGCCAACTAAAATATATATATATAGAAAAACTTAGCCGGGCATGGTGGTGCATGCCTGTAGTCCCAGCTACTTGGGAGGCTGAGGCAGTAGGATCGCTTAAGCCCAGGAGTTTGAGGTTGCTGTGAGCTAGGCTGACGCCACGGCACTCACTCTAACCTGGGACAACAAAGCAAGACCCTGTCTCAAAAAAAAAAAAAAAAAAAAACTAATTGATACAAAAAAACCTAATTGATACAATAGTCAGGTGCATTGGATAGCTGTTATTTATGCACTAAAATATTACAATGTGATGATGGAAACACAGGGGTGTGTGTTTGACATAAAGGAAAGTACATAAAGCTGGAGTAGTCATCAGAAAATAAATATGACATATTAGGTCCTGAAATAAATATTTTTTGCTCACATTTCTAAAAGGAAACTTGAAATAAAATTTCAGGTATACATTATGTTTCCTTTGAAATCAGAAGTTGTTATTTATCTTTATCAAATATGAATCTCTGCTCCATCTTCAGTAGACTCACCGGGGGATCCTGGGTGTTATGCCAAACTTCCTGAAAAAAATATACACACACACATATATATAAATTTTTTTCCCATAAAGTGATTTAGTCTTATACAGACTAAAGTTGGAGATCAACAGAGCAAAACATATTATGTACAGGTTTTGAAGACAGTCACAGCTTGGAGAAATTTATTAAAGTGTACCAAATATTTCTAATATGGCTTTTTAAAATGTAGTTAAATTTATATGTGTACAATTGCAATGAAATGGTAAGAAATCACTTCCATTTTCCTTCCTACATGTGTATATAAAAATAAAAACATTTGATCTAAAAAAAAAAGCAAGGCCTCAAGATGTGGAGGAACTGGAATTCTCATAGTCTGCTGTTGGGCATGTAAAATGGTACAATCACTCTGGAAAAAACGTTGGCAGTTCCTCAAGTGGTTCAACAGAGAGTTACCATATGCCCCAACAATTCCACTCCTAGGTATATATCCCAGAAATGAAAACATATGTCCACACAAAAACTTGTATAGTGTCATTCATAATAGGCAAAAAGTGGAAATGACCCAAATGTCCATCCACTGATAGGTAGATAAATGAAATGTGGCATAGCCATACAATGGAATACTTCTTAGCAATAGAAAGGAATTAACTATCGATATACATAACAACATGGATGAATCTCAAAAAATAGTATGCCAAGTGAGAGAAACCAGACCAAAGCGGAAAAAAAAAGGGTACATACCGTATGATTCCATTTGTAGAGAATTCTAGGAAATGCAAACTAGTCAATAGTGACAGAAAGTAGATCAAAGTTTGCTTGGGGATGGAGAGATGACAAAGGGACACGAGAAAATCTGGGATGGTGATGGATACATTGATTATCTTAATTGTGGTGATGGTGTCACAGGTGTATACATATGAAAAAAGCATATCAAATTGTGTACTCTATATACAGTTTTATTGTATGATAATTATACCTCAATAAGACTGTTTTGTTTGAAGCACTTACCGCAGGGCTGGAATCCATCAACTGCATTCTAAGCCTGCCAGAAGTATTAATAAAATTCTTCCAAGTATTGCGGGGAGGGGAAGAAAAAGGGGCTTCAAATGCTAAGCTGAGGAATTCAGGTTTGATCCAATAAGCAAAGGGGAGTCACTAGTTTCTTGTGCAACATAGGGGATGTGATGAAAACTGAACACGAGCAACACTGTTCCAGGAGCTGGAGCAGTGAGAGACTGGACACAGGAAGATTGGCCCACAAATGAGGAGCATTGTTTTCTCCTCAGTAATTATACTACAAACACAACTGTGATGTTACATCTTCCATACTGGAAATGTAAGGCAGGTCTGAAAACTGAGAGTGCTTTTTCTGGGTGCCTCTTAGGGAAATAAATCCTGCTTAAATGGTCTCTGATATGGTTACCAAATTATAGGTAGGGTCCTTCTGGGACAGAGAACTGGCTTACCACCATACTTGGGCTGGGGTGAACTGTTCACTAAAATTCAGAGTAGGTCAACCTAAGTTAGTATTTTTCCCAATATAAATAAAATCAAAAGTATCAAATGCTGTTCTGTGCATACATTATCTCATTTACTTGTCCCTGCAGTCCTTTGAGGTATGGGTACAACTATCACTCCCATTTTACACATGAAGAAATCGAAGTTTGGAGAGGTTAAGCAACTTACCCAAGGCCTGGCAGCTAGAAAGTGGCAGAGCCAGTATTTGAACTCAAGCAGTCTGGCTCCATAGCCCACGCTCTTAATCACTAGGCTAAATTACCTCTCTCTTTCTATTTTGCCCCAGATTCCCAAACCCAGATACCCAAATCCATTCAATCTTATGGTTACAAAAGCGTAGAGCCATACGATCTTAGAATCGGAAAGGGTGTAGAACTCTCTTCCCAACCAACACAGCAATCTCCTCTACAGCGACCCTAGCAAGTGGGTATTCTGCATCAACTTTTAGCATTTCCAGTAACAAGTTCACCACATCATACAGGAACCCATTCCCCCTTTAAGGAGCTCATATCTTAGAAAGTAATTTCTTGTTGAGCTGAATTCTACCTTCATGAAACTTCTACCAGCTGGTGTTAATTCCATATAGAATGCCTAATTCTCTTCTACCAGACAGTCCTTCAATAATGAAGACAGCTATGATGTCCCTACCTCACCCAAACCTCTCTCCCAGTTAAATGTCTCTCATTCACTCAGCCATTTCACACAGGACATGATTTATAGACACTTCACTTTCCTGATTGCCTTGTTTGAATATGTTCCAGTTTCTTTCTTTCTTTTTTTTTTTTTGAGACAAAGTCTCACTCTGTTGCCTGAGCTAGAGTCCCGTGGCATCAGCCTAGCTCACAGCAACCTCAAACTCCTGGGCTTAAGCAATCCTCCTGCCTCAGCCTCCCGAGTAGGTGGGACTACAGGCATGTGCCATCATGCCCAGCCAATTTTTTTCTATATATATTTTTAGTTGTCCAGATAATTTCTTTCTATTTTTAGTAGAGACAGGGTCTTGCTCTTGCTAAGGCTGGTCTCGAACTCCTGACCTTGAGCGATCCTCCAGCCTCAGCCTCCCAGAGTGCTAGGATTACAGGCGTGAGCCACCACGTCTGGCCTGTTCCAGTTCCTTAATGTCCTCTTAAATGTGGTATCCAGAACTGAACATAAAACTCTACAGGCCAGCTAGCAGAGACCCAAGTGGAAGTGGAAGTCCCTCTGATGTGTTCAGTACTATTCTCTTCATCCAACTCAAGACTCATTGGTATTTTTTTTGACATTGTCAACTCACAGTCAACTAAGACCTCTGGTTCTCTTTTTTCACACATGCTACCATTAAGCTGTATGTCCTCATCCTTAAATGCCTTGCACTAAATAGAGCATTAGAACACTTTATTGTGGTCCTTCTCATTTTATAAGCCTGGGTTTATTCTGGACTTTAGCCTTTATGACTCAGTCCCTAGAGGTTTGTGATACTCCAGTCTTTGTCCTTGGAAGCCTTAGCCCTCCTTCTATCATCTATACATGTACTTTTTAAAATCTGAGCTCATCAGAGAATAATGTATAAGGACACTAATTTGTTAGCTACCTCTCCCTTTTTAATTTCTCATTGAAACTTTTCCAAATTGTATGTTTCTGAATTTTCATTTTGGATCCCTCTCCCTACCTTACACACACACACACACACACACACACACACACACACACACACACACACACGTTAGTTAACCTATGTGACCATACCTAGCTTTTTTTTGGCTTAATGGGTGATCCAGATGGTCACTTTCCCCAAGATTCATGTCACTTTCACTTTGCTAACCAGATCCTCCATATTTATTATCAGGATTAAGCCAAGTTTAGCAATATACTTTATTCCTTCTTCATTCTTGTGATAACTGTAATTACACTGTATCAGCAAGAGAGTTGAGAATTTATCAGATGTGTTGCTATCAGGGTAATGAAATTTCCAGTGGGTAGTCAGATGGTCTATGTTTCTGATCACCCTTTCTGGTCTATGTGACAGTTTTATGAAGTACTATTCATATCTTTTATCTATCTGAGCAGTCTCTCATATACTTCCACAATTACAATCACATTCATTTTTCCCTTTTATTCTCACTTAATGCTTTTCACCCTCCAGCCAATGAACTACTGGTTATATCTTCTTGATGTATTACTGCTCCTCTCTCCTCCTATATAGTATCTCTCTGAACCAAGTTTACCTTTCCTTTTCCAGACACCAGCTAGAAGTCCCATCCTACCGAGTCTGAACCATGCCTATAAAATTGTATGTTCCTCCTTGTATTAAAATTTTACATTCATTTTATTACCCATATTCTGGGTGTTGGTACATAGATATTTGAATGCTTAGGTATCATTTCTGACCTTCTTCCTTGTTTTTTCTTGAGAATTACTAGGCATGGCCTTAGTTTTAGTTCCTTTTTCTTTATTAGACTTGTATTCTACACAGCTCCAAAAATGCAATAATTACTAACACAGCACTATGTGATGAATTTACCAGCCACATATCATTATCAACATCATCATCTCATTATTAATATTATTCTCTATTTTCCTGTGCTCTTTTTTCTTTTTTGAGACAGAGTCTCACTTTGTTGCCCAGGCTAGAGTGAGTGCTGTGGCATCAGCCTAGCTCACAGCAACCTCAGACTCCTGGGCTTAAGTGATCCTACTGCCTCAGCCTCCCGAGTAGCTGGGACTACAGGCATGTGCCACCATGCCTGGCTAATTTTTTTTCTATATATATTTTTAGTTGGCCAGATCATTTATTTCTATTTTTAGTAGAGACAGGGTCTCACTCAGGCTGGTCTCGAACTCCTGACCTCGAGCGATCCACCCGCCTCGGCCTCCCAGAGGGCTGGGATTACAGGCGTGAGCCACCGCGCCCGGCCTTTTCCTGTGCTCTTGCTCCTGGATTCTTTTTTCTTCTTCTTCTCCTTTTTTCTTTTAACATTTTTTGAACTTTCAGACTTTTTAAAATGTTGCAAAAATGATACAAAGAATTTCCATATATCCTCTACTCAGCTTCTCCAAATGTTAACATCTTACATAAGCACCATAACCAAGAAGAGTATTGGTACATACTATTAACTAATCTACGGACATTTGAATTTCACCAAGAGTATCACCAATGTCCTTTTTCTGGTCCAGGATCCAACTGAGGATCACACATTGCATTAAGTTGTCATGTCTCTTTAGTTTCCTTTGATCTGTAATAGTTCCTCAGTCTTTCTTTGTCTTTCATGACCTTGACACTTTTGAGAACATCTGACTCCTTGTAGTACACATAGTAAAAGGCAACTAGGGGAGGTCCAGCTCACAGTGGATTCAACAAAATACCAAGTGGTGGCATGAAATTGCTTTTAAATGACCCATCTTGTAATTAATCTTCAATAAAACTACACTTAGTCACCCAAAGACTGAGAAGGGACAAATTCTATGTAATTATTTGATCATCTTTTTTTTTGCGGGGAGAAAAAAAATCTGACAAAACAATAAATGTGGGAAGTGCTTGAAATGGTAAAAGAACTCTGGAATAGAACACAGTAGGGGCATCACGCTCAAGTGCAGTAGCAGATGTGGCCAGGGAAAGGTCACATGTAGAAAAGGGGTACATGAGTGTGATGGGGAGGTATAATGAGGAGTGATTAACATTTGAATAGAAATGCATTAATCAGAATGTCAGGAGTTCAAACTAGAAAAAAAATTGAGTTTTATTTTGAAATGCATTATAAAAACCACCTTCCTCCAAATAAAAACCTCTGTAGAATTTTGCTTTGGCTGTTGCTTCTACTCACTAGAAGTAGAGAAGTGACTATCACCTTCAGAGGATATACTCTACCATTCTCTGAAACTGTGCAGCAAGGTCATTTCTGTATCCAGCTGCCTCACTGTTATAATCAGACTAGCACAGGTCAAAGATTTTCCCCAGGATCAACAAAGCCAGATTCAAAATTGCTCCTTGGAACACCTACAGTTTGTGTGCATCACTTTGGATTGCTGGGGTTCTTGGGAAGACTAAAAAATTGCAATGCGTACTTATAGAGGAAGGGCCTAAGAATCCTAGAGGAACCCTAGAATTGGGTCCTTTACCAGGCAAATCTAGAGAAGGTGGGAGAGGGCAGAAAAGGAAAGCGAGGGATATGTCCACTATGCCTTCAGTTTACAAAGGACTGTTGTTGGGATTTTGGTTTTGGGAATTCTGAAATCTGGGAACCTAAAGTTCAGTTACAGTTGCAGTTTTCAACAGTTATCTTTATTTTTGTAAACACTGTTACGATTACTTAGACATGAGATTTGCCATTGCACTATCTGTTCCTGTTCTGAATCTGAGGGAGTGCACCTAAGCTAACAAGAAGGTTTTTAAGGACATGTGTGGCAAATGCTTACCCAGTGCATAGATAACGTGGCTCAGTAAGCAACTGTCCATTGACACAATGGCTGCCAATCTAGTAACAATTATATTGATTCCTCTAAACATTTCTGGAGTTCAGAAATCTATTCAATCCAAGAGCATTTTACTTGGGGTCCAGGGAGTCAAATATCAACCTAGTTCTTAACCTTCTTAAGCCTTTTAACCTTCTGGGTACAACCTGTATATTTGCCTTTGGGCTAAAATCATTTCCCCACCCACAACCCAGTCCTTTGGACTCTCCCAGGCCAATTCCTAGCAAGATCTTTGTTAAACTGTATTTGCAAACCAGAGTCTGTGCGTGCTGGCAGTGTCCTGGCTCTGCTGTTTCCCCCAGTTTCCTCCAGCTTCACTGGCAAAGCTCCAGAGCAGTGGAGGCTAGGGTGAGGAGAGTGAGGCACTCGCCTTGGCTCCAAACAACTCAGTAATCAAGATAAATGATTTTTGATGCAGTATTCTAAAAACTCAAAAGTGACAACCCAATACAAGGGACTGAGGCAAAGGTCTCAATCAATAGAGGTTTATTAAGCCAAAGTTTGAGGACACAGCCAGGAAAAACACAAACCACAGACAAATCTGAGACTGTTTTTCCAAAGGGGAATTTGGGAATTTAGTATTTAAGGGAAGGATTAAAGGATTAAAAAATATAGGGGTGGGGAGTGGGGAGAGAGGTAAATAGTTACATTCTTGTGAGGCCCAGGAAATCTATGTTTTACATAAGATAAGGTGAACGTTCCAAGAGACAAAGGGAGTGAAGGAAGCATCAATTATGTAAATGTCCCTGGGTAGGTGGAAGAATGATCTTGTCTCTGTTCTGCATGTGGGAGGATAAACTTGTAATCAACCTTTATCAGTGTGGAAACAACAGACTTTAGTTTTTGGGAACTAGACTTAGACAAAGTTACAATTTGCAAGTCCTTGTTTATGGGAAGTCAGCAAGGAATTTTCTTAGGAATGATTTGTGGGGACTGTCCTTCGCAGGTGTCTGAGGCCTTTTACCTTGCCTTGGGGATGGGCTGATGCTTGTTAGAAACAGCCATTCATTTGGAAGGGGGTGTTGCATGACTCAGCCTCCGGACTTGACCTTCATTTTTACATAAGGGGTGTGGGGGAGGGATGGGAGGGTCCTGAGATTTTTATTTTCCTTCACAAAAGCAACGCAAAAATGCATGATGAAGAAATGATCAAAATCTAAAATAAAGACAGGATGGATGCTAACCTGCACTTGCATGACTTTGCCTCACTTGCCTCCCCAGTCCTGGGACTCCAGTTAAACTTTATTTACAAAACACAGGCGACTGGCCAGTAGGCTGTAGTTTGCCTACATGAAGTTTTTAAAATACTGCATGCACTGCAGCCTGGCGCGGTGGCTCACGCCTGTAATCCTAGCACTCTGGGAGGCCGAGGCGGGAAGATCGCTTGAGGTCAGGAGTTCGAGAGCAGCCTGAGCTGGTGGCGAGACCCCGTCTCTACTAAAAATAGAAAAGTTAGCCTGGTGGGGTGGCGCGTGCCTGTAGTCCCAGCTACTCGGGAGGCTGAGGCATGAGAATCGCTTGAACCCAGGAGTTTGAGGTTGCTGTGCGCTATAATGACGTCACTGCACTCTACCCTGGGCGACAAGAGCGAGACTCAGTCTCAAAAAAAAAAAAAATACTGCATTAAATATTATGTATCTTGATTACTGAGGTTTTTTGGGGGGTATCCTGTAACAATTGTGCCTCACCCTAGTCCTGGCCCTGCTCCGGGGGCTTTTCTCCAGGCTCGCCGTGACCTCCCCCTTCCCCGCCACTCCGAGGCCCCTCTCAGGGTCCAGCGTTCAGGTCCCGGGTATCCCCCGGGCCCGCCCCTTGCCCCCCGCGCGGTCAGGTGGGGCGGGCGGGCCCGGCGGCGGGGAGGGCGGCCCCGGCTCTGCCTCAGCGGCTCCTCCCTCGGCGCGCGGAGCCTGTCAGCAGCTCGGCCGCCCCGCGCGCCGGGGCTCAGCGCCCGCCCTCGGCCCGGCCCCCGACACCGCCCGCTCCGACGCCGGCTCCCCGTATATAAATCGGCCATTTGCTCCGCTCCGCCCCACAGCCCGGGAGTCAAAGCCGGTTCTCGGCCCAGTCTTGTCCCGCAGTCGCCTGCCCCCTCTTTCGTTTCAACATGACAGATGCCGCTGTGTCCTTCATCAAGGACTTCCTGGCAGGTGGAGTGGCCGCGGCCATCTCCAAGACCGCGGTAGCGCCCATCGAGCGGGTCAAGCTGCTGCTGCAGGTACGTCCCGAGATCGAGGAGCCCAACCAGGAAGCGGGGGGGGAGGTCACACAGAAAGCGCGTTCCCCGAGAGGTCGAGGGGAGTCAACTCCTCAGACCAACCCAGAGGGACACTCCAGGGTGGTGCCTTTAGTGACCCGATGTCGGGAGTCCAGGAAGCGGTCGGGGGGCCCGAGGGAGGTGAGGAAGACCCGGGACTCGGCATCCCCGAGGCAGCGGACTCGGGTGGGCCAGTCCGGGGGAGACTTGTGTCCCCGGGTCTCGGAGTCAAGGACGAAGCCTGAAAGGCGGCGCTAGAAAGAGGACCAGTAGCCCGTACCGAGGACCTCAAGGTCGCGGCAAGGAGATAACAGCCTAGGGGAGGCCATGCGCCCGGGTCCGGCGGCCGCCCAGCCCGCGGACGCGCTCAAAGCTCGCCGGGCCGGAAGCGGGCGCCGGGAAGCGCGTGTGCCTTGTGCGCCCGCCCCCGCGCGGCGGCCGCCGTGTCCCCTCCGCCTGCCTTCCTGCGCCGCGCGCTTTCCCGCTCCGGCTCTAGAGGGCGCGCACGGGCGAGCGTGGGGGTGGTGGCGCTCGGGTCACCTCTGGGAGCGGAGTAGGGGCGGAGCGGGAGGGAGGGAGGGAGGGAAGCAGCTCGGGAAACCTGAGGCGTAGGTCGCGGTCACCAATGTGACTGCGCCCTACGTCGGACTCGCCCTAATGCCTCTGAACCTGGGTCTGAGGTAATGACCTTTCCCAAGTCTAGAGGTCATGGGTCCGCTTAAGGGTGTCCCCTTCCCAGCCAAAGGGGTGGTGGCTTCATGCCTCTGATGAAGCAGATAACCTCTTCCCCCTGTGACAGCGTCAGAGGGTTAGGGGGTCCAGCCTGTGTGATATAGAAGACAAGATTAGGGGAAAAGGGAGCCAGCCTTAAGGAAATCGAGATGATGTGTGCTCTGCCCCTTCCCCTTCTCCATGGTTATAACTGTCCCTGTTGGCCTCCTCCCTCCGGCAGGTGCAACATGCCAGCAAGCAAATCACTGCAGATAAGCAATACAAGGGCATTATAGACTGCGTGGTCCGTATCCCCAAGGAGCAGGGAGTCCTGTCCTTCTGGCGTGGTAACCTGGCCAATGTCATCAGATACTTCCCCACCCAGGCTCTCAACTTTGCCTTCAAAGATAAATACAAGCAGATCTTCCTGGGTGGTGTGGACAAGAGGACCCAGTTTTGGCGCTACTTTGCAGGGAATCTGGCATCAGGTGGTGCCGCTGGGGCCACATCCTTGTGTTTTGTGTACCCTCTTGATTTTGCCCGTACCCGTCTAGCAGCTGATGTGGGTAAAGCTGGAGCCGAAAGGGAATTCAGAGGCCTCGGTGACTGCCTGGTTAAGATCTACAAATCTGATGGGATTAGGGGCCTGTACCAAGGCTTTAACGTGTCTGTGCAGGGTATTATCATCTACCGTGCTGCCTACTTTGGTATCTATGACACTGCAAAGGGTAAGTTTGCTTTAAAGTTGTGTTCTTATGAGGTAATTTAAAAGATCATTATGCCATCCTAGTATCCCAGGATCCAGAGAAATGGAATGTTTAGGGGATGTGAAAAATAAGAAGTCAGTAAAATTTTGCTTTCTTTTTTTCTTGATGCTTTCATGTCTTTATTGAATGCTTTCCACCACTCTGTGAGATTGTTGTTGTTAACATCTATTTCACAGCGCAACTCCTAATCAAATACTAATAGTAGCAGTGGGGTGGTGGTGGTGGCAGTAGAACTTGCTGAGTGTGTCCTGTGTGCCCAAGGTATTTCTTTTTTTTTCTTTTTTTTTTATTATTATTTCAGCATATTGTGGGGGTACAAAAGTTTAGGTTATGTATATTGCCCTTGCCCCCCACCCCCCCTAAAATTTTGGTTTTTGGTAAAAGTGTCTCTTTTTTCCTCTTCCCAGGAATGCTTCCAGATCCCAAGAATACTCACATCATCATCAGCTGGATGATCGCACAGTCTGTCACTGCCGTTGCTGGGTTGACTTCCTACCCGTTTGACACTGTTCGTCGCCGTATGATGATGCAGTCTGGGCGCAAAGGAAGTAGGTTCCACTTGAGCAGAAGATAAAAGTCATGAGCATGGGACAAGCTGTGGCCACAAACTAGTGATGCCTGTCTTTAAAAATGGCTGGCCGTTCAGGTCGAGGGCTGGGGTCGATAGCATCGGTGTCTGCTACACAGCTGCCTTTGAACGGGCCCTTCTGATGCCTGTGAATGAGGGTGCTTAAATGGTATTAGAGGTTAAGACCAGTGGGTAGTCTGCAGATCCCTGTTCTCTAGTCACAGCATTAATATTTCAGTATTTGCCCATGCTAATGTGTAAATGTTGGGTTTGGAGCTGACATTAGTTCTTAGAGGTGGGGCTCTGCTTTATTTAGTCTAGTGAATCTTAGGGATTTCATCGGCCTTCACTCACCAACTCTGTGTCCTTATTTGCAGCTGACATCATGTACACAGGCACGGTTGACTGCTGGAGGAAGATCGCTCGTGATGAAGGAGGCAAAGCTTTTTTCAAGGGTGCATGGTCCAATGTTCTCAGAGGCATGGGTGGTGCTTTTGTGCTTGTCTTGTATGATGAAATCAAGAAGTACACATAAGTTATTTCCTAGTTTCTCCCTGTGAGCAGGCATGTTGTATTATATAACATATCTTGAACATTCTTGACAGACTCGTGGCTGTCTATTTATCAATGGCAACTATTTACTGGTTGAAAATGGGAAGCAATAATATTCATCTGACCAGTTTTCTCTTAAAGCCATTTCCATGATCATGATGGGACTCAATTATATTTTTTATTTCAGTCACTCCTGGTGAATAACAAATTTGAAGAAATAAAAACATCTGAAATACAATTTTGTTTGTTTGCAGTTTATTTTCACATAAAATATATTCAAGTAAGTGCTACATTTGAATAAATGTTAACCTTTTTAATGTTACATTTTAAATAAATGCTACAGTATCTCCTGAGGTGAAGACCTTTCTTTTTAAAACCAATTGTCAGCCATCCACTTACGAGTAATGAACTTGGTTGTGGGACCATCAACATTCCCAGCACATTAGCAAAATTAAAATCAGGTCCAACGTATCCAAACAACATTGGCCTATTGCCTGTGGACTGTCATAGCTGAATGAGCTTTCTCCAAAAAGTCCTGTGGACCCACCTTTCGTAGTCCTGTGGTTATTAATCAAGAACTATAAGCTGAATTGTTCACTATAAAATGGTAAAGTTTGTTGTGTGAATGTCATCTCACTTAGATGATTTTTTAAAATAGTTTAAATCATTAAAATTTTTGGACAGTTACCTTCCTTACTCTTCACCTGGCTCAAGCCATTTCGATTTAATCCCATTCAAAGCAGAGGATTAGAGCTGGCACAGTTATGTTGTGCTGAGATTGCAGTGCTTTTAAAGATTACAGAGAGTTAGACGGGCCACGACCTCAAAACTTATTTTACAAGGAGGAAATGTAGCATTTGCGTTTTGCCTAACGCACTAATAATCCCAGTCAATGGAGGATATTTATGTTTCTCTTGGATGAGCCCTTGGGATCCACATGAGAGTGTGTGCAATTTCTGTAGCTCTTGATTAGGGGCTCAGAAATCCAGTGGATTTTGCCTATAACATGAGATTTGTATGAGGAATAAAGCACCACGTCTGTCAAGCCACAACATTAAAAATAGAAAAGGATAGGTGATCCACGTGCACAGGTAAAACTCATTCCTGGGAAACATCTCACACTGGCCTGTATAAAGGCTATTCACAGACAAGGTCTGCAGTGGCATGCATCCATGCCCAGGAGCGCCTAGGGTTTTGTTGTTTACCCCTGCCAAGCATCTGAATCGTAGTATAGCTTAGTTGTTAAGAACTGTCCCTGGCCAAACACATAAATTGTGGTATAGCTTCGTTGTTAAGAACACTTCTGGCATCAGAGAGGCCTGGGCTCAAAATCTGGACTCCCCCAGTTAATTGTGCTGTTAGGCAAATTACTTAATTTCTCTAAGCCTCAGTTTTACTTACCTCTAAAATGAGATTAATAATGCCTGCCTCAGAGGGTTGTTGCAAAGATGAAATAATTTATGCAAAGCATGTACCATACAGCATACATAATAACTATGATAATTTATTAGGAGGCAAGTTTGGATTTCAGGGGCAGTAGGATCAGAATTACCTGGATTTTAATCCTGGCTCTGCTGCTTACTTAGCAGTATGACCTTGGGCAAGTCATTTAATCTCCTGGAGCTTCAGTTTCCTCCTCTGTGAAATGGGGCTATAATAGTGCTAGCCACATTTCTTAAGGGTGTTATGAGTGAGGGATTAATACTGTAAAGCATGTTAGAGCAGTGAGTATGATAACTGGCATCTAGCGAGCATTCCAGTGTGAGCTCATTAGTCACCCAGGTTTGTTGAATGAAGATTTGCCCAAGTTGAGTGCTGCTTAAGAATGAATCCAAACCTACCTTTCTTTTTCTGCAACAGCCTAGACGTACTATATTATGTAAAGTTTATACAAAATAAACTTCAGCTAAGGTCTTTTTCAGTTATAGATTTTGTTCTGAAAGGGCCTAAGAGGCTCTCCACTTAGGGCTGCATACACAATACAAGAGGACCCGAGCCCCCTTTATGGTTATTACAATAGATGTGGACTCACTGAGCTGGCAGCTATTAAAATAAACCTAGGAGCGGGCATTAATGATCAGAAAGCAAGAAGTGGTGCCTCCTACAATTGGGTGGCTGACACAGATGAGGTGGGTTTTTATGTGTGTGTGTTCTTTCTATTCTTGTTGTTCAATGATTTTTGAAATTTAATTTAAAGACAAAGTGGTTTTAATCTCTCCAAGCTGTGCAGGATAGTGCTATAGAATTCATTATGTCCATTATGCTCATGCGAATGTTGATGGTACACAATCTTAGCAACACCCTAATTTATGCTGTTGTTTTGTTACTATTCGATGCATAACAAGATCCGTGAAGCCTGATTCCAGGTGAGAGAGCCGGAATACAGGTCAGCTCGTGCACAGCCGCGCTTCCTATTCCAGGGGGCCTTTCCACTCAGTCACTGGAGGCAGTGTGCTGCGGGTGCTCCGGACTGCCGGAGACAGAAACGAGGGGTGTCTTCCCAGAGGGGCAGTTTTCGTGGATGGTAAGTCATTTAAGCCATTATTTTTGTATTAAAAGCGATGGAGATACGCTAGAGAGTCTATTAATTTAAAGGCATTTAAAAACCATAAACTGCAAAGGGAGTTTGTGTACATAAGGACCATTGCTGGCCCTCAGGCTCCTGGGGGAACCCATTCAATCTCCTCTGCCATTACGGGTACTTTAGGAGAAAAAAAAATTGTAAAAGTACTGCTCTGCTGTATACTAGATTTTCAAACATCAGTGTTGCTGGGGTGAATTCTATTTCTCTTTTGAAGTTTGTGAGCATAGTATTTCTCATTTGTTCTTTAGGTTTTTAATACAGTTAACATCTGTACATGGCAATAAAAGCCAAATAGTAAAGATTAAAAATGAAAAGTAAACATCTCCCTGTCCTGCCTCTCTCATCCCTAGTCCCCCTCATCACGTCACTATTATTAACAGTTTATTGTATATCCATCCCCCCCAAAATTAATGCATGTTACAACAGTCACTGATTTGTTTTATCAGAATCAAATTCTGACCACTTGGATTCAAAATGGCATGGTTTCTTTACAACAGCGTCAGACTGTGGAGTGCCATGACTGACAGAAGCTGTTGGAGGCAGGTGGGCAGGGAAGGGGTAGCTTCTGGACTCTCGGATTTCTAAGTGTGGCCCTTTATTAAAACCTTAACCCACTCCTTGCCATTTGGGTTTCAGCTTTGGTCACTGAGTGACCTGGGGGCGAGTCACTTCTAACATCAGAGCCTTAGTTTCTCATCTGAGAAAGGAGGAATTTGGGGGAAAGACAAACTCTAGAGTCCCTTCCAATTTAGATGCTCTCTGCCTCCATCATTTTTACATAAAGCAGAATGGGTGAAAGGACTAGGATTAAGTGATTTAATTTTTCCAGGGAACATTTTAAAATACCTAACACAATTGTAAATGAATAGGCTCTGACTCAGAGCAGTCATTTACAGACTGTGTGGGTGGGTTGGCGTTGGCAAGTAAAATTACAAATGTAAAGATTTACATTAATTTCAGGACCAAGAAGCTGAGCAACAAAATTACAGCTCAGGATTTAGGTCAAAGGTGATCTGATTTACCTCAAAATAATTAACATCTGTCTTCTCAAAGCATCATCTTATTATGTGTAATGTGCACTTTGGTATGAAGGTTGAGATTTATTTGAACAACAAATATTGGACGCTACAATTTTTGGACACAAAAATGCCTTGTGTTCCACTAAAAATGTTTGGAGGAGCTTTCCTATCATTTCAGCCATTATTTGCTTTATGTGCAGGTGAACAAGGTCAGATGCATGGTGCTCTTCTTAGCCAAAGGCTTAAAAGAGCCTTTAGTATCCCAGCAACAAATATAAACAGCGTTCAAGGGACAGATTGGGCGGTTGCTTTCACTGGACCCTTTTCGGAGACAAAACTGAGTAAAATAAAAGGAGTCTATTAATCCATGGCTTTTCCATGCCTGTCAGTGAAGGGGACAGTGGAAGAGGGGTCTTATTTTGATGACGAACATCCATCCTGGGATTGCATTTCTTTGAGCAACTTTTGTAACACAAGGAGGAAATGTAGCACTGTCCAGATTTAAGAGAACATGCCGAATCTGATCACATGACACGTTTCACCGTCTCTCATGTTTTCACTCCCGGAACGTAGATGGTTGTGGCTGCAGAGACATAACCAGAGCAAAGTCTCAGCTAAATAGCTGTTGATCGATCAACTTCCAAAGGCCTCGTGTTTGGGAGTGAAAAGGAAAACTCATCTAAATGAGCTCCAATGCTTGGCTTAGCGCCAAGCAGAGATGTCTCATGGGCAGAGGTAGAGGCAGATGTGTCGTGAAGCTAATGACACTCCCCCTGCGGAGCCGCCCCTTGCATGGGCCCCTTCCAAGTGCTAGCAGGGGCCCTAGCAACGTATTCATTGGGTCTTATGGGTTTTGTACAATTTTCAAAATATATTTTTTGTGTGTTTTATTTAAAAGAGGGCGCCAAAATTATTTAAGCTGATACCTTCCCAAAACGTGGATTTACTCCTGCTCACGGAGCTGGAGTAGATGAAGCCAGCCCTGTCCAACCGGCAGAAGCCGACTGAGGTCTAGAGCTCCCTTATCACCTGATCTCACCCAGAGTGGAGCACCCTGTTGCTGTCTTCCTGCTCAGGACTCACTCATAGAAGCTTTTGGGCTAGAGGTCTCATTTCAACTTGCAACAATCCAAGTTACTTAACTGCTTTGTCCCTCATTTTTTCTATCTGGAAAATGGGGATAAAAATAGTACCTACCTCACAGGAATAGTGTGAAGATTAAAGGGTTAATAGTCTCATCTCCAGGAAATGGAGGCAAAAGGAAAATAAAGGTAAAAAAATTAAGGGGATTAATAGGTGTAAAGTGCTTAGAACAATGCTGGGGCACCTGCTTTACACAATTTTGCTATTATTATGACTGTTATTGTTTCATCAACATGCTTTAAATTATATTCATTTCATTCATGGGAGACTGGTGTAATGGATTTATCCTTGACCTGCAGATTTTCTAAAACAGTCTCCAGAAAATGCCACATGTACTACAGAATGTAAATCATACACACGTGCGCGCACACACACACACATACACACACACACAGAAAAGGTTGTAGAGAAAGAAAAGGACACTTCTGGAATGGACTAGGAACATGTGGTTCTAGCAATAATCCCGAGCTCTAACTCAGAACACTTACTTTACAACACCGATTATAAAAGGGATCAAAGACCAAAAGTAAATCCGTCCTGCCTCACAACCGGACCGCGCTGCCCAGCTGGCCCAGGGGACACTATGTGTGACCACCAGGCTTCTTCTCCTGGCTCCCTTTGCTCTTGTAGTATTTCAAGGAATCTATGAGGTCCCAGCCTGATTACCCAACCCTGTGACTTCACTTCCTAGGGAAGAAGCTGCCAGGAAGAGACAATTTACTGAGACCTTTAAAAGCAAAAGATAATCCTTTCACTTTTGCAATTACGCTCAGGGTTCAGGAGTCCATTTATTATAAAAATTGAGCTTTGTAGTGGCTTTACCCTAGAAGTGAAGGTCGGGAGGGCGGGGGTAAGGCACTTGGGCTTCTGGGTAAAAGCAAGTAGTTTGCCAATTAGGATAGAAAGTTGGGAGTTTGGCCGTTGAAATTGTAATCCCACTTCAGCCCCATGCTTCTGTCTGTCTTGGGTTATATCACACCCCATCACTGGTTAGTACCTCGGTTGGTCCACCAGGAAACTTGGAAATCCTCTTTCCTTGGTTGAACAATATCACTTCTTAAACCTTCTACTAGGGACTATGGTTCTTTTCGGAATTTCTAGAACTAGACAGATTGAATTAAGTTAAGCCTGCTTCAGCTGATTAAACAATCAATACAAGCAGGTACCAGTAATTTCTCTAAAACTACATAATCAGGATCATAGGTCATTATTTTGACCTCCCATATGCCAGATGCTGCGCTAAGCACTTTACATGGGGGAACCTTCCCGATCTTCTCAACAGCCCTAAGAGGTAGGTATTATTATTCACTCCATTTCACAGCTGGTGAAACTGAGGCTTAGAGAGGTGAGGTAATGTGCTCCAAGCTACCTGACTTGCCAGAAGGTTTTAAAGAGAACTCCAAGGTGATCCTGTCCAACTATCTATTTGGGGTCATGAACTATATTAAAATATAAAAGCTGGCCAGTTTCTATACCAACCAACAAAACCCATTTGACAAATATTAAATAGGAATTATGATAACCAAAGCACTGTTTACAGAGTCCATTTTTTAGAGTACAGGCTATTTTCTATTTTCAGCCAATTTAAAAATTATTGTCATAAAAAACGACTTGACCCTAAAGGTCTAGAGTTAAATTTGATTTTACTCAAGTTTCTTTGGCTTTTCCAGGACAGACCTTCCTTTTAAATGAAGGCTCTTAGCAAGAAATGCTGAGCCCACTGTAAGGTTACAAGCCTGAGGCTGGGGTCATTGGACCATTGGGTAAGGCCCAAACCGACTAACACAACCACAGGAGCAGGTGGTGCTGGGTGCCCCTTCAACTCTAGCCAGGGTTGGCTCTCAGAAAAATGCAGAGATCTGGGCTTTGGGCTGTTTTATCTGATTGCACCTTGTATCGGGAGACAGCTCCACACACCTTGTGTTCTGTTTCTCCTCCTGCACATGCTCTGCGGTCCCACTGGCTATTCCCTAACTCTGCTATTCACTTTCATATTTCCAAGCTCGGTTGTACTATGGCTTTTCCCGGCATGCCCTTCCCTGCCTCTCTGCCAGGGCATAGTCCTTCAAGACCCAGCTCAGATCACGCCTCCTCTGCAAGCCTTCCCAGACTCCACCAGCCAGTATTCGTTGCTCTCTCCTCTGGATTTCTAAAGTAGTCTATGTCTGTCAGCTCCACAAGGGCAAGGATTTGTCTGTTTCATGCATGGTTGTATCCCCAGTACCTAGGACAGTGCCTGGCACATGGTAGATGTTCAAGAAATATTTGTTAAATAAATGAATTATATTGTTTATTTCATGGCATGGAAACCAAGTGTTTACTTGTCTGTCTCCATGAGGGGGCTATGTCTTGTTTTCTTTACATTCCTAACACCAAGCATGGAACTTAACACATAGTGGATGTGTGGTAAATGTTCGTTGGAGGGAGAAATAAATGAGAGAATGAAGGAAGGAAGGAATGACATGTTGTAGGATTTGTTCCTTTGGTTATTGACTGGCATGAATGAATTTTGGCTGGATCCAGCCCCTTGATACCTGGGAACAATTCTGATTCTGCGTAATAAATTGTACAGGGCCTTTCTGACTTGTGGCTACTCTTTGCCCTTCCCTCAGAGGGACGATCTGGATACAGCAGGGGTTTGGAAATCACCTGGCTCCTGTGTTGCTACTGTATTGTCCATGCTAGAGAACTGAAGAGCCAGGGCCTTGGGACACCCCTTTCCCCAAATCTGTGTGAAAAACATGTACGTCTCCATGTCCAGTGCTTCTACCATCCTGTCTTCACACAATGTTGGCCTGTGCTGGCCATTTGGTCATAAGCCCCTAACACAGAGCCCTCCACATAGTAAGTGCTTGATGGGTGTCTGGTTGTGATGGTGACAATAATGAACACTGTCTGCCACACGAGATGACTCAGGCCACTCCAAGGGGAGAGGAACAGGCATGTTGCCGGGGCACCTGAGGACGCTGCCATCAGAGCTGTACCAACTGCACAACCATGTGACTGATTAGGGCTGATTAGGCTAGACATGCTCCCGGGCCTGGGCCAAATGTTCCCAGCTCCTGACAATCCCAGCCACTGAAAGCCAATGCCAATGAAAACACTACAGCCAATGTGACTCTCAGCAGCAACCTAGCTCACAGCAACCTCAAACTCCTGGGCTCAAGCGATCCTCCTGCCTCAGCCTCCCGAGTAGCTGGGACTACAGGCTTATGCCACCATGCCCAGCTAATTTTTTCTATTTTTAGTACAGACGGGGTCTCACTCTTGCTCAGGCTGGTGTCAAACTCCTGAGCTCAAGAAATCCTCCAGCCTCGGCCTCCCAGAGTGGTAGGATTATGGTCGTGAGCCACCGCGCCTGGCCCCATTATCATTTTTTTGAGCCTTGACCGTGGGTCAGGCCCTCTTCTAACTGTGTATTGATTCCCTCATTTAATCCTTTCAGCAGCCTTGTGATGCAGGGGCTATGGTTACCATTTTCCAGATGAGGAAACTGAGGCACCTAGCAAGCCACATAGGACACTTGCAGCTGAAAACCCTGAAAGCAGAGGACTCCCCACTTAGAGAGGGTCAGGAAGCAGCACTGGATGGTGTGGTGCCTAGAATATGACTGGGGAGCCCCAGAGGAAAGGGAGTGGCTCAGGCTGGGAACCCTCGGCCCACTGGGAACAGTGGTTAAGAGCATGGCTCTGCCCCTTTCCAGCTGTGAAACTGTGAGCAAGGCACTAAGCACTCAGCGCGCCAGCTTGTTCAGCGGTGAAATGGAGTCAAGAACAGCACCTGCCTGTCACTGTAGTGCGGATTAAATGAGTTACTATTTAAGAGGCACTTGGCACGCAGCTTGGGACAGAATACGCGTTTGCTTGTTAAATAACCGCGGGGGCTCTCTCAGAGGCCTGCCTCCTCCCTTCAGGTGCCGGGTTATTTTCCCACGGGGAATTTTGTAGGGAGCGCTCTCAGCATGTTGGCTAAAATAGTCTGCTGGGAATGTGGCGAGTAGCAGAAGGGGATGATCGCGCCCACCAAGCGGGGAACTGAGGACAACTAGGAGAGACGGGAGCTGGGCGCACCTTTAGAGGAAAATGCGGCTGTTACTGGGCTGAAGGCGACTGAAAGCCGTCGAAGTGCGAGGCTGGATTCAAGGTACAGGCTGCGAAAGCCACAGCGCAGCCGCCCAGGGCGAATCCCTCCTGCTCCCGTCTGCTGCGCGCCGCCGGGTCTCCGGGCCGCCTTCCCGCTGCCACCTGCAAAGGGCGCGCTGCCCCGCGCCCCGGCCTGAGAGCTGCGCGTTCCACGCTGGCTGCTTCCCAGCTATCTCAGCCCAACCCACCTCCTCCGTGAAGCCTCCCCTGATTGCTCTAGCCACGCTCTCCCTCCCCTGGGCCCTCCAAGCATCATCAGCACGGCATTATTTATTTATTCATTCATTCATTCACTCACTCATTTATTTATGAGACAGGGTCATGCTCTGTTGCCTGGACCCAAAAGCATCATCAGCACTGCACTACTTACTTACTTACTTACTTACTTACTTACTTACTTACTTACTTACTTATTTATTTATTTATTTATTTATTTATTTATTTATTTATTTATTTATGAGACAGGGTCTTGCTCTGTTACCTGGACCCACAAAGCATCATCAGCACTGCATTACTTATTTATTTATTCATGCATTCATTTGTTCATTTATTTATTTCTGAGACAGGGTCCTGCTCTGTTGCCTGGGCTAGAGCGCAGTGGCATCATCATGGCCCACTGCAACCTCAAACTCCTGGGCTCAAGCAATCCTCCTGCCTCAGCCTCCTGAGTAGCTGGGACTACAGACCCCTGCTACCATGCACAGCTAATTTTTCTATTTTTTTTTTTAAGATGGGGGTCTCATTACGTTGCCCAGGCTGGTCTTGAACTCCTGGCCCCAAGCGGTCCTCCCGCCTCAGTCTCCCAAAGTGTTAGGATTATAGGCGTGAGCCACTGCATAATTTAGAACTTGGCTATGTGCTGCCTGGCCGCTAAGTGTGTCGTATGTATTGGACAAAGTCACTGCGCCTCAACAATATCATACCTTGTGATTCTTCCCCCTTCACATATGGCCCCTGGCACACTAGTAGTCACATAGTGAGTACCCAGCAAACACTTGACATGCCTCTACTAGGTCTCACTGTAGCGGCACCCAAAGGAGACTCTCGGGGTGTCTAATGTCACAGAACCTAGGGGTGGCAGCAGGGTTACCTAGGAGGATGCCTGCATAGCTTCAGTTGCTACTTTGAGTTTTCACTGACCAGATGGGGTCAGTATAGCCCACCTCATAAGGCAATGCCTTCGTGCAAAGGAAATGTATCTGCAGGGGAATCCATGGATATGGAAACATTTGTTGAGCCCTGACGTTGGTGCACCGCCCTGTGCTGGGCACCAGGGACGCAGCAAGTTATAAACAGGGCCCTTGCCCTCACAGGAAGTAGCATGGAAAAATAGGAACAGCAAGACATTTAGAGTCAGAAAATCCCCTGTGTGCACTAGTTTGGGCACACGATGTCACTCTCTGAGCCTCAGTTTCCTCCTCTATATCTGAGGGAGTCAGGAATGGAGTAGGGTAGAGGTGGCCAGAGAATACCATAGCCAGATCTATGATGTCTTCACTTTTATGAGAAGAATATGTTTTTCTATGAAGTAATTTACATTTTTCTTAACAGTACACATTTATTTTTCTTTCACTTTTGTTTTGATACATATTTGTACATATTTATGGGGTACATGTGATATTTTGATACATGCATACAATGTGTAATGATCAAATGCTGGCTTTTAGGATATCCATTGCTTCAAATATTTATTTCTTTGCGTTGGGAACATTTCAAATCTTGTAGCCATTTTGAAATATAAAATATATTAACTATAGTCACTCGATGGTGCTACATAATGCTAGAATGTATTCCTCTCATCTAGCTGTAAATTTGTATCCTTTAACCAACCTCTCCTTGTCCCCACCTCCACCTCCCTTTCTCAGCCTCTATTAACCACAATTCTACTCTCTACTTCTATGAGCTCGATTTTTTTTAGCTCCCACGTATGAGTAAGATCTGCTGTATCTATCTTTCTGTGCCTAACTTATTTCCCTTAACATAATGTCCTCCAGGCTCATTCATGTTGCCACGAATGACAGCATTTCATTCTTTTATAGCTGAATAGTATTCCATTGTGTATGTGTACCACATTTTCTCTATCCATTCATCCGTTTACGGACACTTGGGTTGATTCTATACCTTGGCTATTGTGAATAATGCTGCAATAAACATGGGGGAGTATCTCTGCAATATACTTATTTCCTTATATTTGGATAAATACCCAGTATAATAGGAATGGTGGATCATATAGTAGCGCCATTTTTAGTTTTCTGGGAAACCTCCACACTGTTGTCCATAATGGCTGTACTAATTTACATTCCCACCAACAGTGTATAAGTTCCCTTCTCTCCAAATCTTCACCAGTATTTGTTATTTTTTATCTTTTTGATATTAGCCTGGGGGTATAAATTACATTTTTTAAGTGGAAACATAAAATGGAAGTGGTCGTGTTTTGTGACAATCAAATGATAAAATGGTTATGAAAGCTTGTTGTTAACTGAGAGAGGCTCCATAGAGGTTCATCAAGTTTTCCACTGCTAAAATACATAGTAGGCACTCAGTTAATGTTTCTTGAGGAGAATGAAAATGTTTCCGGGGTGATGAGACGAACAGTCAAGTTAAGATGATAGGATCCATATGTAAATGTGAGAGTTAAACGTGCAAGAACATCAGACATATGCCAAATCAGTTGTCCAGACACTTGAGTTGTCCAGACAATAAGTGTTAAATGAATTCAGAGAAGGGAGCAATGACTGTGGGCGGGTGGTCAGCAGAGGCTCCTCCGTGGAGGTGAGATTTGAGATGAGCCGTGATGACTGGATTGAACTTCAGTAGAGATGCATGGGGAAGACATTCCAGATGGGGGTGGCATGAGTAAAGGTGCAGACGGAGCCAGGTAGAAATGGTTTGGATGCCAAGTGCTGGGGGGCAGGGACCTCTGCTTCTGCTCTATCCTCAGCGCCTAGCACTGTCCTTGGCACATAGCAGGCTCTCAATAAGTGTTTGTGGAAGGAAGGAAGGAAGGAAGGAAGGAAGGAAGGAAGGAAGGAAGGAAGGAAGGAAGGAAGGAAGGAAGGAAGGAAGAAGGGAGGGAGGGAGGGAGGGAGGGAGGGAGGGAGGGAGGGAATGAATTTGGCCAAGTTGAAATCAAAGTTTTCCATAATTTGAGAGAGTCAGGACAAGCATACTCACAAAAACTAGATGGATACAGATGCTTGAAGCAAGAACATTGTCTCTCCCATGAGATTGGAAGCTCCAAGAAGGGAGGACCAGAGCCATGCCCAGCTTGTTCTTACCCGTATCCTTAGCACCAAGAACAGTAACTGGCACATAGAAAAAGCTCTATAAAGATTCACTGAAGAAGTGAGTGCACGAATGTGGCAGTTGGTGGAAAAGGCAGGGACTGTGGAGTTGAGGGGACGCTGAATTTGAATCTAACTCTGCCAGTTATTGCCTGGGTGACCTCGGGCAAGTTGCTTCACATCTCTGAGACTTATTTTCCCTTGTGAAAAATAATGCCCACCTCACAGAGTTGTCCTGAAGGTCAAATGACAGAATGTGTATAAAGTGCCTGCTGCAACCCTCCAGGACACTTGGTAGCCATTGTGATCACACCCCTTTGGCTGCAGTAGATTTCTGAGGCACACTTTGTGTACAGGAGGCCACCGGCTGGTATTTGTTGACTGAGAGGAAGGTTGGGACCTTGAAACTTTTTCCCCCTGTAGGCAGCGGGAGCCTCATATGCCAAGTGTTAGATGATTAACACGGATGTGGTGTGAGGTGTGGGTCGAAGAGGAGGAGGGGAGGAGACGCAGGTGCGGAGGGGAGGGGACTAGGGACAGGCTAAGGTGATGACAATAGGGAGAAGGGGAAAGGCATGGCAAGGAAAGCAGAATCAATAGGACTTGCAATTTTTGAGAGGAGACTGCTGGGAGATGACTGCAAATTAGAAAAAGGAGATAGCTATGAGCTCAGGAAGATGCAGAGACCTGCTACATGTGTTTTACTGCCACAAAGCACAGAGCTGAGCCTGTCTGCAACCCTGTCACAGAGTAAATGAACCCAGAAAACTTCCAAGCCGTTCTTCTGCCCCTGGTCAGTGAAAGTCAGAATGGCCAGTTCCCTGACCCTGCAAGATTTTCAGGCAATGATATTTTTCCAGGAATTTTAGAGACCGCCTGTATTTTCTTTTCCTTCTCTTCCCTCAAAATGTCAGGGCGGCACAGTCCACAAGGGGGCAGATGATACCCAGCAGAGTGCAATTTCCATGACAATGCGGTGATATAAAAGGCAATCTTCTCTCAAAAGTGCTCCAGCTATCTGAACAAGCACAAAGAGGTGTCACTCATTTCCCTGCCTGATTAGCAGGAGCCGTAATGCCAGAGGCATGTGAGTTGTGATGTGGCAATGAGGGAAGCTCTGGGAAGCCGCAGAGCCCTTGCCAGACTACAGGGAACATCAGTTATTGCCCAAACTTTGCACCTCCTCCTGCTTCTAGCTCCTGGCCACATTGCCAGGGAGGAGCAGAGTGTGATGCCCAGTGGGCTTGAGGGTGCTAACAAAGTTCCTGCAAACTGAGATCAGTTGGGCAAGTGCCCACTGCCAGCAGAGCCCAGGATTGGGCGTGCAGAAGTAGAAATCCAGAAGAAATCAAAGAAAGTCTCCTTTAATGAACTCAATCTCCTGGAAGAGAAAAAGAAACACACCCACATTGGTTCAGAGAGTGGCTCTTGGATCAGAGAGACCTGGGTTCAGATCTCAGCTCCATCACTTTTTAGCTCGGTGTCATGGGGCAAGTTGCTTAATTTCCTGAGCCTCAGTGTCCTCATCTGTAACATGGGGAGGGTAAGAAGAAGTACCCCCTTCACAGGCTGGTTGTGGGGTTTCAATAAGATGATCCATAAATGAGATGGTGCCTGGCATTTATTTAGCTCTCAATAAGTAGTAGCTGGAATCCTTGTTATTGTTAGTAGTAACAATAAAGCCGTGTGATGTCACTGACTACGTTGAGCAGACAAACTTGCAAGACACAAGTGGCAGGTGAGTAGGAGGTGGGTTTTACCCTGAGTGGTTGAAGGCGAAAGGGCAGGAGGCGTGAGTGCAGAGCGGGAGGGCACTCCAGGCAGAGGGCAAGAGGGGATTTCTTCAGGGCTGGCCCTCATGGTCTGCATGGGCAAGGACAGAGGCTGCCGTGAAGGGGCTGAGTGGCAGTGGGCCCAGTCGGGCCAGGCATAGGCGCCTGCTGAGCTCCCCATCACAGCTTTAAGAAGCCAGGGAAGGCCGGGCCCAGTGGCTCACACCTGTAATCCTAGCACTCTGGGAGGCCGAGGCAGGTGGATTGCTCAAGGTCAGGAGTTTGAGACCAGCCTGAGCAAGAGCAAGACCTCGTCTCTACTAAAAATACAAAGAAATTATCTGGCCAACTAAAAATATATATAGAAAAAATTAGCCGGGCATGGTGGCGCATGTCTGTAGTCCCAGCTACTCGGGAGGCTGAGGCAGGAGGATCGCTTAAGCCCAGGAGTTTGAGGTTGCTGTGAGCTAGGCTGACGCCACGGCACTCTAGCCTGGGCAAAAAAGCGAGACTTTGTCTCAAAAAAAAAAAAAAAAAAAGAAGCCAGGGAAGTGATAGGGAAAGAATGTCTCAGGTGACTGTTAGAGAACTCCCAGGTCTCCAGCGTCAGCATTTGAGAAGAGGAGGTATGACAGCATGAAATCCATGACAGCAAGCTAGGGAAGGCGAGTCCCAATGCTCCCTCTGCAGGTGTGACCCTGGGGGAATAAGCTACGAATATGGAATAAGGGAGTCTGGAAGTTTCTTTGTTCTGGGCCCTGAATATTTAGAATTCCTAGAATTCCAAGAAGATGCCCCAACGGGACCCAGAAGCCAGCCCACAAAACCCTCAGCTATCAGCTGCAAAATGCTCATTCCCAGGCCTGCTCCCCACCCCAAGCTCCTCTCCACAGGGCCAGTAAACTGGAAGGAGAGTCTTAACATTTTTGATCCCAGGGCCTGGTTTAAGGTTTTCATTTCCTTGCTGATTTTATAAGCTTAACTTTCCCTGTTAGTAGATCTTTTTAGGGCCCTGACTCAGAGCCAGTGGATCTGGGCTCATTTCCTGTCTGCCCAAATGCTATGCTCCCAAATAACCCTTGCTTGCACAGGCCCTTGGAGGGAAGCCTTGGCCTGAATTGTCCCAAATAAGCGATAATAGAAAAGCCTTTTATATTTAGCTTTAGGATAACATAAGTGATTTTTTGGCAGTGCGTCTCCATTCCTAAATAGGGTTGGATTAGGCTAATATTAAAATAAACTTTATGAGAAGCAGTATAGCAAAGTGGTTAAGAGCCTTTATAGCCCAGCATTATGAGCTCATAACCACACAGTTGGATTTTCAATCCAGTCACCACTCACTAGCTGCTTATCTCTCTGAGTTTCTTCATTGGCAAGACACAGACAGCCTGGCTGGGTGCGGTTGCTCACATCTGTCATCCTAGCACTCTGGGAGGCCGAGGCAGGAGGATCTCTTGAGCTCAGGAGTTTAAGACCAGCCTGAGCAAGAGCGAGACCCTGTATCTACTAAAAATAGAAAAAATTAGCCGGGCGTGGTGGTACATGCCTGTAGTCCCAGCTACTAGGGAGGCTGAGGCAAGAGGATCACTTGAACCCAGGAGTTTGAGGTTGCTGTGAGCTAGGCTGACACCATGGCACTCTACCCAGGCAACAGAGTGAGACTCTGTCTCAAAAACAAAACAAAACAAAACAAAACAAACGCAGACAGCCAGAGTGCCCTCCTCGCTGGGCGTTTGTGGGGACTGCATGAAGACTAATGCATGTAACGCACTTAGCCTGATGCCTGGTCCCTGGAAGCATTCAGTAAAGGGAGGCAATCATAGTTATCATTACATTATTATTTCCCCCAGCAGACCCACTGGGCTTTGGAGAAAGGAAGCCTAAAGGTAGCCTGGTGGGAGGGGTATGCGAGGGAAAGTCAGGGTAGGATTAAAAACTGTCAGCATATAACCTGGAAAAAATAATCCACATTAGAAAATTGAGTTATCCACTTATTATCCTGGAAACCACCAGAACTTGATTTCTTCACCCTTGTTCTCAGGCTGTGCTAGTTCCTCGGCAGGTTTAGGCTAGAGTGAGCAGGTGGCATTGGCCCGGGACCAGCTAGATGCAGAGCCTGTCGGGAAACACTTCTGTGTGCCAGGGGGCAGGCCCGGCTAGGCACTGGTGTGTGTTTACAAGGTGAATGGTTGTTAACTAACACCGTCACCTTTGTTCATGAGGGGAGGAGGAGGAAGAAGCCAAAGCCTGTGGAAGGACAAAATCCCTTCTCCCTCTGCTCTTGTGATATGTTTGGAAAATGACTAGAAAACCCACCTTTAAAAAAAAAAAAAAAAAAAAAAGCTAGGACAGGGTAGAAAGACTTCTTTAAATAACTGCCATGGTTAAAGCCTGAAGCCAGGAAGACAAATTGGTAAATTCGGTCTTTATGTCACAATTTCCTCCATTGCTGTCAACAACCTTAGCACTTTAGACTTGACTTTGAGAGCTCTTATGCTGCTATTTACGTCTCCATTTACACATTTGTGTCTCCCTCCTACCTCATTTATTTTTTGAACAGGTAATATGTAGGTAGTATATGCCTCTGATACCAAATTCACAAAGCATAAAGGGCTTACGATGACAAGTTAGTCTCCCTTCCACCTCTGTTCCCTAACCACCTACAGGTAATCTTATTACCACATTCTGTTGCTCCCTTCCAGAGATAATGTATGCATATGGCAAGCAGATATTGTTTTAACACAAATGGTAGCATTATCACTCATGTTTGTATTCCCAGTGCCTAGCACCATGCCAAATAAGTGTGCCTTCAAAAAAGTTTGTTGGTTGAATGTGCCTTGCTCCGAGTTTGTTGCCCTCATCCCAGCCACGGGCGCCTCAACAATCTAGTTGAATTTTCCACAAGCTTATCAAAATGTTACCTATTTGGGTTTGCAGCTCTGGCTGTATTTTCTCAGGACTGAGATTTACAAAGAGGCCACTGGGGCCTTGCTTAATATAAACAAGTCATTATCTTTCATAACAGAACTCTAAAGAGCACTCTGATGCATACATTTCCTGCCTGTGCTGTGTGGTGTAAAGCAAAGCTTAGCTCTAGCTCCTCTCTGTTAGGTGATTGTTCCCTGAGGTTAGGGTTAAATGGATTTTGATGCCTGCTCTCACCTTTGCGGAGTCTCTCAGTACACTCATCTCAGAATTCTGGCTCAGGATATCAAATGCAGGAGTTTCCATTGAAACATTCCTCAGTCCTTGCCAGAGCTCGCTTTTCCGGAAGCATCTAGACAGTGCCACCCTCATATAGTCTCTCTCTCTCCCTCTCCCTCCTTCCCTGATGAGACTAGGGGACAGGCTGGACCCCTCCACTTGATCTATACTAAAGAGCCCAAGGAAGAAAGGAAAAAGCAGGAGTAAGAGGGCTGTTCCCCATGCTGTTCTATCAGCAAAAGGCTTGCAAACTCAGGGCAGCGGCAGGGCAGAGCAGTAAAGAGAACAGCGTCTGCCTGGGCTGGAACCCCGATTCTGCCCTTTATCGGCTGTGCAATCTTAGGCAAGTTTTTTCTGTGCCTCCATTGGTTCCACTGTAAAATGGAGATGATAACTGTACCTACTTTAAAGGATTGTTATGAGCATTTAATGAGTTAACAGATCGTAAGACACTTAGAATAGTGCCTGGCACAGGGTAAGTGCCATATTAAGTGCTTGTTAAATAAAAATAAAAATTTTCATGTTAGTGGTTCCTGAGTTAGATCCATTTCCCCTTATTCCCTGGTCGTAAGTTTCAAGGCTTTCACTTACTGATCTTGGGCTCCTTGGTGCATTTTTTTCCTATTGGGAAAAAACTGAATGTTGGTGTTTTATGGTGCATTGCTTACACAGAGAGGAAAAACTAAAGAATAGCCTGTATCGAGGCTAAAATTCCTGTATAAAGGCAGGATTGTGTCAATTAAAGTTCTTACTCTACTGACTTTTTCTTATAGCTGCTCCTGGGGCCCTACTCTGCCTCTTGAGGGCTCAGAAGAGTCCTCAGGAAAGCTTCCTCAGCCAGTGCCTTCTGGGAGGAGTTGCTCTGGCTACTGAGCTAGTCAAAGGTCTCAGCCTCCCCAAAGATGCGTGTGCTGCTATGGCCCCGTGGGGCTGCAGAGCTAGACAGCAACCTGGAACCCAGCAGTTTGTCTCGGCCGTCATCAGAGGTCATTCAGCCAGATTGGCAGGCTGTGCTCCAGGCCACAGAGGTGCCCTGTGCCCTTCAAAGGGCTGGATTATCAGCCTGGCCCCTCCTAGGCCGCCTTTCCAGGCCTCTCCTTTCTACAGTATCCCAACACAAACAGCTTGCCTTCCAGATGGCATAGTGCCAGAAAGACTTCTAACATCTGCTCACCCAGCTTAGGTATCTAGCTCTGCCAGAGGCTCCTGTGAGAGGTTCCACGGGAGGAGCCAGAGACTGTCATCTAGGAAGGTGTTAGAGCTTCAGGATGGGTCTTAGACAAGGCTTGATTGCCCTTGGAGACTCACTCAGGTTTTGGCATCCCTTAATTATGGGAACCCTAATGACCCTGATCACATACAACTGCATTCGCTGTGCCTCCAGCTCAGTCAGGCCTGGGCCCACGTGTGCCAGGCCAACGAGCGTTCAAAGAGTACATCACCTTGGTTCTTAGATCTTGCCACACACAGTTTAGTGCAGTTCTACAGAAAGGGAGAAATAGTGTGTCCTTAACAACCAATATACACATATAGACTCCCTCAGCAAACATTTGTTGAGTGCCTATTATGAACAAGGTCCTGTGCCAAGTACTGAGGAAAGCGGAAGATACAAAGATAAATTAAATGTAGTCCTTGCCCTTATGGACTTTGTCCTCTACCAGAGAAGTTATATATATAACTAGCTATAATATAAGACCAAACTCATTCACTGATTTGACATTTGCTGAATACATACTGTGGGCCAGGCACTGTGCTAGGTGCTGGGGTTAAACAGCAGAGAAGATAGAAAAAGTCCTACCCTTACGGAGTTTATATCCCAATGAGGGAAGCAGAGAAGTAAGAATTACAATATAGTATAAGGGTGACGGTAGAGGTCAACAGACCAAGTTTTGGGAGCAAAGGGGGAGGAATGCCTAACTGACATTCGAGGATTCTGGGAAAGCTTCCAAGAGGAAGTTCCATCTAAACCAAGACCCATGGCTGCCACGTGGCATGGTTACAATGGAAATGGCACCCCCTAGAGTCGTGCACTGCCATTTGTGGCAGCCTAGGCTGAAGGATGAATAGGAGATAGCCAAGAATACTTAGCAGGTGTGGAGAACAAAAAGTGGTTCAAAACAACTAGAGTGCAAGGTCCAACTGGCAAATGTGGATGCAGGGAGCATGGGAATTGGAAACTCATCATTTTGCAAATAACATTGTAAAGATCAGATCAAACACAACATATCAAGACCTATGGGATACAGCAAGAGCAGTACTAAGAGGGAAGTTTAGAGCAATAAATACCTACATCAAAAAAGTAGAAAGATTTTAAATAAACAACCTAATAATTCACATCAAAAAAAAAAAACTAGAAAAGCAAGAACAAACCAAATCCAAAATTAGTAGAAGGAAAGAATAAAGATCAGAGTAGAAATAAATGAAATAGAGACTAAACCAATATAAACAAAATGAAAAGTTGTTTTGTTAAAAAGATAAACAAAATTGATAAACCATTAGCTAGACTAAGAAAAAAGTGAGAAGCCTCAAATAAATAAAATGAAAAAGGACAAAGGAGACATTACAAATAATACTACAGAAATACAAAGGATCATTAGAGACTATTATGGATAATTATATGCTAACAAATTAGAAAACCTAGAGGAAATGGATAAATTCCTGGACACATATAATCCACCAAGACTGAACCAGGAACAAATAGAAAATTTGAACAAATCAATAATAAGTAATGAGATTGAGTCAATAATATTATAAAAAGTCTCCCAACAAAGAAAAGTCCAGGACAGGATGGCTTCACTGCTGAATTCTACCAAACTTATAAAGAAGAACTAACACCAATTATTTTCCAAAAAACTGTAGGGAGGGAATATTTCCTAACTCATTCTACAAAGCCAGCATTACCCTGATTCCAAAACTAGACAAGGATAC
Source organism: Lemur catta (assembly GCF_020740605.2). Classification (NCBI taxonomy): domain Eukaryota; kingdom Metazoa; phylum Chordata; class Mammalia; order Primates; family Lemuridae; genus Lemur; species Lemur catta. The sequence goes on from NC_059155.1 coordinate 20,874,521, forward strand.
GACAAAAAAGAAAACTATAGGCCAATGAACTCTCAACAAATTTGGTATAGAAGGAATGTACTTCAACACAGTAATGGCCATGTAAGACAAACCCACAGCAAACATCATACACAATGGGGAACAGCTGAAATCTTTTCCGCTAAGGTCAGGAATAGGACACGGATGCCCATTTTTGCCACTTCTATTCAACATACTGCTGGAAGTCCTAGCCAGGGCAATTAAGCAAAAGAAAAAAAAGGAAAGGCATCCAAATTGGAAAAGAGGAAGTCAAATTGTCTCTGTTTGCAGACAACATGATCTTATATATCGGAAATCTAAAGACACCAGCAAAAAACTCTTAGAACTGAAAAACAAATTTAGTAAAAATACAGGATACAAAATCTACATACAAAAGTCGGTAGCATTTCTATACACCAATAATGAGCGAGCTGAAAAAGAAATCAAGAAAGCAATTCCATTTATAATAACTACAAAAAATAACCTAGAAATAAATTTAACCAAGGAGGTGAAAGATGAAAACTAGAAAACACTGATGAAAGAAATTGACAAGGAAACAAATAAATGGAAAGATGTTCCATGCTCATGGATTGGAAGAATTAATATTGTTAAAATGACTATACTATGCAGAGCAATCTACAGATTCAATGCAAACCTTATCAAGATAGGCATTTTGACCTTCTTCACAGAAATAGAAAAAAAAATCCTGAAATTCATATGGAATCACAAAAGACCCTGAAGAGCCAAAGACATTCTGAGCACAAAGAACAAAGCTGGAGGCATCATACTACCTGACTTCAAATTATACTACAAAGCTATAGTAACCAAAACAGCATGGTATTTCTATAAAAACAGATATACAGACCCATGGAGAAGAATAGAGGACCCAGAATAAATCCAAGTATTTACAGCTAACTGATTTTCAAAAAGTACCAAGAACATACACTGGGGAAAGGACACCCTCTTCAATAAATGGTGCTAGAAAAACTAGACATCTATATGCAGAAGAATGAAACTAGACCCCTATCTCTTACCATATACAAATATCAATTCAAAATGGATTAAAGACTTAAATGTAAGACCCAAAATTATAAAACTACTAGAAGAAAACCTAGGGGAAATACTTCAGGACATTGGTCTAGTCTAGGAAAAGATCTTATGGGTAAGACTTCAAAGGCACAGGCAACAAAACAAAAATTAGACAAATGGAACTATACCAAACTAAAAAACTTCTGCACAGCAAAGGATACAACAGAATGAAGAGACAACCTATAGAATGGGAAAGAATATTTGCAAACTATTCATCCAATAAGGGACTAATATCCAGAATATACAAGGAACTCAATAGTAAAAAAGAAAAACAAACAATTTGATTTAAAAATGGGCAAAAGACTTGAAGAGACATTTCTCAAAAGAAGACACATATATGGCCAAGAAGTATATTTTAAAATGCTCAACATCACTAATCATCAGGGAAATTCAAATAAAAACAACACCGAGATATCATCTCATCACAGTTAGAATGGCTATCATCAAAAAGACAAAAAACAACAAATGGGCTGGGTGCGGTGGCTCACGCCTGTAATCCTAGCATTCTGGGAGGCCAAGGTGGGCGGACTGTTTGAGCTCAGGAGTTCAAGACCAGCCTGAGCAAGAGCGAGACCCCATCTCTACTAAAAAAAAAAAAAATAAGAAAGAAATTAGCTGGACAACTAAAAATATCTAGAGAAAAAATTAGCTGGGCATGGTGGCACTTGCCTGTAGTCCCAGCTGCTCAGGAGGCTGAGGCAGGAGGATCGCTTGAGCCCAGGAGTTTGAGGTTGCTGTGAGCTAGGCTGACGGCACGGCACTCTAGCCCAGGCAATAGAGGGAGACTCTGTCTCAAAAAATAAATAAATAAATAAAATAACAAATGCTGGAGAGGATACAGAGAAAAAATGAACTCATACACCGTTGATGGCAATGTAAATTAGTAGAGTCATTATGGAAAACAGTATGGAGATTTCTTTAAAAACTAAAAATAGAACTACCAGTGCAACCCAGTAATCCCACTACTGAGTATTTATCCAAAGGAAAGGAAATCAGTATGTCAAAGAGATACCTGCTCCCCCATGTTTATTGCAGCTCTATTCATAATAGCCAAATATGGAATTGCCTAAATGTTTATCAACAGATGCATAGATAAAGAAAAGGTGGTACATATACGCAATGGAATACTATTCAGGCATAAAAAATAACGAAATCTTGTCACTCGTGGCAACATGGATGGGCTTGGAGGACATTATGTTAAGTGAAATAAGTTAGGCACAGAAAGATAAACATCACATGCTCCCACTCATATGTGGGAGCTAAAAAGATTGAGCTCAAAAAAGTAGAGTAGAATTGTGGTCACTGGAGGCTGGAAAGGTTGAGGGGAAAGGAAGATAGGGAGAAGTTGGTTAATGGACACAAATTTACAGCTAGGTGAGAGGAATAAGTTCCAGTGTTCTATAGCACTGTAGGGTGAGTATGATTAAAAATAATTTAGCACATATTTTCAAAACGCTAGAAGAGAGGATTTTGAATGTTTCCAACACAAAGAAATGATAAATGTTCAAGGTGATGGATATATTAATTACCCTGATTTGATCATTACGGATTGTATACATATATCAAAATATCACTCTGTAGCCTAGAAACACATATGATTATTACATGTTGAATACAAATAAAAGGAAAAAATCATCAAATGTCAGGGTTAAAAATAAAAGGGATTTTTGGAAATTCAAAAAAAGAGCCAACAAAGTGCAAAAGGCTATGCAGGTAGGGTAGTGCATGAAGTATGGGATGGTTGCTTCCATGAGTAGAGACTGACTAGGGAAATGAGAAGGAAAGTTTTTATAAATTCATAGAGGCAGTGACCAAAACAAGATCTTTTTTCTGTACTCCATTAACCCTGGGCCTGGCTTCTTCACTCACATTCTTTATTATTCAATTTTACTCCTTTTTTTTCCACTTGATTAAAGTGGCTTTTGAGTACACTAAGCATTGCTATAATCTAATGAGCAACATCATTCCTATTTAAAAAAAATTCTAGAGAAAAAAGAAAACAAAAAAATGCACAACTATTTTCACTACTTCACTTTAATAAAAATAATTACTTTGGTCTTTGAAAATAACAAGATTTCCATGGAGTTTTCATCATTGAGATTTCTTATTCCTATATCATTAACTCCCCCAATAAAAGTCTCCTCCAGCCCTGTAACTTATTTTGTTTCAGCATCTACTGCAACAGCACTCAAGACATGAAGCAGTTGTAGCTGGACCCAGAGGGACTTTTTATATTTTCTTTTTTTCGTTTTAAATGTATTTTAATGTGCATCAGAAAAAAATATATAAGTTGCAATTCAAACATGCAATTTTATGAATAGAATTGTGTTAAGCCAGATTAAAGTGCTTTCACTTTTTCAACTGAGTAAACAATTGGAGAATAAATGGTAAGGGAGTAATAGCAAAAGTAGTATATGGAAATGGCAAAATTGTGAGGGTGGATCTTAGATGACTGAAATTTAAAATATCCTGGACTAAATTATTTTTATGGTCACCTTGAACTTAACATGAAAGGCTTTTATGAAATCTCTTTCCTTCTGGGAGACCCTAAAACCTCTGAGAGACTGAAGTACACATGGAGGACACGGCAAAGAAACTCATATAGACATCTACTAAGGAAGCTCAGAACTTTACCTGAGATACATATTAAATCCCTAGGAATAATGAGTGAGTCCCTTAAGACATACATTTACTCCTGCAGGACAGGTGGGCTCAGTAGGGTTAATATAAGTAAACTACAATGGCTGCAGATAAAAAAAGATTCCCAGAAGTGAATGAAACTAACTTACCATACAACTAACCTTTCCAATACAGATATGCTAAAGGAAATGCTTACTAAACCATCTTGCTATTCTTTCTGTAGAAAATGGTTAACAAATCATTATCATATGAAGAGACTTCAAAATAATAAAGGACAACAAGAAATCAGAAAAACATAGAGGTATATCAGGCAGTCAAATGATAAAAATCTTACGTGTGTAGATTTTTGAGATGTTTGTGATATATGTCAGTTTTTTCATGTTGCAATTTGTTGTGATGTATTTCCTTGTGCTAAATAAATAGCCATTCTTGTTTAAGAAAAAGATTGTATCAGACAAGAATTATCAATGGATGCTAGATCTAGGAGGGATTTTAATGAGAAGCAGGATATTTGCATGGCTTCAAAGTGTCTCCCACAGACTGCTTATTATGTGCAAGGGAGGGAAAGAAGTAGCTACACAGTAGAAAAATTGGGCACCACTTTTAATTGGCGATCAAAATTAACATCACTGATGAGACACAGCTGTATATCAAGTGCCTGCAGAGAAGACACCATATTGCCTATGCAGTGCGCCACCGGAGACACATGCCACTGGAGATGCATATCCCCAATCTAATCGTAAGGAAACATCAGGCAAACACAGCATGAAGAACATTGTGTTCAAAAATGCTAGCAGGAGGGGGAACTATATTCTCCAAAAATATCAAGGTCATAAAAGACAAAAAGAAAATGCTAGGCTGGGCGCAGTGGCTCACGCCTGTAATCCTAGCACTCTGGGAGGCTGAGGCGGGTGGATAGCTCAAGCTCAGGAGTTCAAGACCAGCCTGAGCAAGAGTGAGACCCCATCTCTACTAAAAATAGAAAGAAATGATTTGGACAGCTAAAAATCTATATAGAAAAAAAATTAGCCAGGAATGGTGGTGCATGCCTGTAGTCCCAGCTACTCGGGAGGCTGAGGCAGTAGGATTGCTTAAGCCCAGGAGTTTGAGGTTGCTGTGAGCTAGGCTGATGCCATGGCACTCACTCTAGCCCGGGCAACAGTGCAAGACTCTGTCTCAAAAAAAAAAAAAAAAAAAAAAAAAGAAAGAAAAGAAAATGCTGTAGGAATGCTCCAGATTAAAGAAAGCTAAATAGTAAAAACAACTAAATGCAATACCTGACCCTAGACTAGCTCCTGTACTGGAGGGGAAAAAATGTTCTTAAAGGACATGATTGTCGCTTGAGCCCAGGAGTTTGAGGCTGAAGTGAGCTAAGATGGTGCCACTGCACTGCAGCCTGGGCGACAGAGCAAGACCTTGTCCCTAAAATAAATAAATGGGCATGATTGTGTCAACTGACAAAACTTCAATAGGGACAGTAAAGTATTGTAATGGTGTTAGATTTATGAAATTGAGGACTGTATTATGGCTATATAAGAGGATATCTTTATTCTTAGGAAATACACACTGAACTGTAGAGGTAAAGGACCATGATGTATACAACTTACTCTCAAATGGTTCAGGAAAAAAAGTGTGTGTATAGTGTACATATAAAAATATATACACATAATATGTATATGTGTGTATGTATGTGTACCTGTGTATGTATATAGTGTGTATATAAAATACATATACATAATGTGTATATGTTATATGTGTATATGTCTATATCATCTCTAAAATATGAGAGCGAGAGCGAGAGAGAGAGAGAGAGAGAGAGGGAGACAGTATGATCTCAAATGATAAAGGAAATGGGATAAAATGTTAATAGTAGGTGAATCTGGGTAGAGTACACAAGGGTTGCTTATGCTATTTTTACTTTTGCACATTTTGTAAACTTGAAATTATTTCTAAATAAAAAGTTGTAAAAATAAGGCCAGACATAGGGCCTCACGAAGGGTTGGGGGGCTGGAGGGGAGTGGTGAGAAATGAAAGCAGCAGCCAGGTCTTCAAGAGACCTGTGCATCATGGGCAGAATGTGGACTTTAGGGCGGTGTATTCTCAAAAGGGTGCAGGGAAAGGGGTTGGCCTTGGAGGAAGCACAAGGATGGAGGAAAGATGAGTATGTTGCAGGCTGAGCAGAAGGATGCAAAGTGGTCATTTCCCGAGCACTGGTTATGTTTGGGGGACACTTCGCACTATAGATACAAAGATGAATGAGGCACAGTAGGCTCTTCCCAAGAACACCAGTGGTGTCAGCATCCTGAAGGATAGATTGGGGTAGTGTCCCAGAGATGACAGAGGCAGCCACGAGAGGGCTCGACCTTCAACCTCGCATCGCCTTGCTGGATTGTGGCGGGGCTAGGGGGCTGTAGCTATAGAAGCTGTCTCTCCAGCTGGCCTAGGGGATGTGGGTTGGGAAGAAAGACTTGAGTTTTGCAAAGCCTTACCACATAAGGAGGAAAGCTTCCTTCAGGCTCTGAGGGGGATCAGGACCCACCCAGCCAGAGAAGAAATGTGTAGCCCTGTCACCTTTTCAGGTCAGAGGTCTTGGGGGGGAGAATGGAAGCCACTTCTCCAGCCACATTCCCAAATTTCCTCTCCCCAGTTTCTCCCTGTATCCTGGAAGGAAGCCCCAACCACATTCTGGGAGATCTTATTAATAACACCTCCCTGTAAAACTGGCTCCACTGAGACTCTGGGAGGGAGATGCAGTCATAGTCAGGCAGGAGCTGGCAGGCTGAGACCTCTCCCTTCCTCGGGGTGCTGCCTTCCTCAGGGCAGTGTTTCCTGGTGGGTGGCCCATACAGGACTCAGCCCAGCCCTTTTCTGGAAGCCACTTCCCCAAATCTCCTCTGACCCTGTGGACATGCGCATTACCCTGCTCTGGGCCTTCCCCTGACTTTCTCATTGGTGTCAAAACTTGCTTCTCACTCCATATTCCTTCCTTTCTGCCAAGGAAAATTCAGTCCCAGTAGGGTAAATCAGATGAGCTGGGGTTGTGAGCTAGCATATGGCAGCACATGTCCCCAGAACTGACCAAAATAAGGGGGAACTTCAGGTACCTACAACGTGGAGAGAAAGACATGTTTGTCAGGCATGTCTTCCTACATCTCTGGGCACAGCATTTGGGACTGGTTTTTCAACAGGGTTAAAAATGGATTGGGGGTGGAGTAGGGATGATGGGAGACCAGAGGCAGGAAAGCTCATCAAGAGGCTGTCATTGCTGCACTTCAAGAAGATGGTGGCCTGACTACATGTGCAGAACTAGGTTGATGAAGCAAAAATGTGAGGGACAGAACAGGCCTGACTTGATGTCTGGACCTATAGAGGTGTGAGATGAGCGCATGCCCAGATTTCCCACTTGGCCAGGGAGGTGAGTGGCAGTGTCATTTGCTGAGAAAGGGATCACCAAGCAGGACAAACCATGGGTTTGAGGGGGAAGAAACAGATGATAAGTTTTGTTGGGGATATTAAGTTTCAGTTGCCTGTGGGACATCCCAGTGGGGCTGTCCAGGAGGCACTTGGATTAGGGGAGAGGTGTCTGCAGCACAAGAGCAAAGTCTGGCCTGGAGATAGAGAGTATCAATATTTGCGTGCACACACACACACACACACACACACACACACACACACACACCCCAGAACTTTCCAAGCTGGGTGTACTCACAGGGTCATTCAACCCAGGACATGTTGACAAAGGATGGTGTGGATGTCATCCTTGGAGACATGCATGGAGAGTTCCTGTACAGTGGCTTTCCGATGGCTCCTTAATAATCATTATCCATGACCATAGGGACAATGGTAATTGTGGTCCCAGAGATGTTTTACTACGGAAGCTTCAGAGTCATGCCTTTCAACACACTTCGTAACAGGCCTCCCCTCTTTTCCAACCCCCTGTGAATGGCGCTGGCAGAAGGGATGTGCTGGAGGATGTGTGTGAATGCTGGTGTGTGTGCCGGGTAGGGGTGGGGGACTTGGCAGGGAGCAGAGCATTTGTAATTCTGTTGCGGTTTGAGCCCTCCCCTTTCCGAGTGCATGGAGCTCTTAGTGTCTGTGTCCTCACCTTGGTCAATTCCCATCCCCTGTATTACCGGGAGGGCAGCACCACCCTCTCAGCTGCACAGGATGTTCTCAGGTTGATGCCAAGAGCAAATCACTCCCAGTGAGCACTTCTGCCAACCTCAGTAGGCAGGGGGTGTAGCGCTGTGCATGGGGGTGGGGGACAGAGGTGACTTTTCTCACAGGTTGGGAGAAAAACAATTGGCGTCTGAACTTCCTGGTTACAGAACATCTGGCCAGTAAAAGCGTGTGTATGTGCGTGTGTGCACATGCCTGGGGGGGCGGTTAATAAGGTTCCCCTCCCCTTCAGTGTTAGCAATAATAAAGGACACTCACTCTTTGTACAAGATGTCAAGACGAGAGCTCCCACACAGGACTCCACACTGCGCTTCTGTTTCACCAGGAAGAAATCTTGAATGTCAGCCAGGCTTGTACTCACTGATTCATTCAGTCACTGAGGGCTGGTCTTTGTGCTGAGTGCCAGGTGGGGTGAGGCTGGGGACTGTGCACCCTTGGAGAGCTGCCAGCCTAGGTGCAAACGCAGAACACTCATTCATGCCATGACATCAGGGCAGTGCATTGCAACACAGCTCCAAGTGCATCAGAACAGTTGTGCCTGATAAGTAAGTGCTCAGGGGTTACCTGAGGAAAAGAGACAAGCGCATGTGGCCTGGAAGGGGACAGTGTTCATATACAGCCTGCATGCAGAGGCTGGCCCAAAATGCTGGGCCAGCTTTCTACCAGGGAGAGTCACATTCCAAAGCAGACTGAGCCAGTCGGCAAGAGGCCCAGCCACAGACCCAAAGTCCCACTACCACCCACTTCTGCTGAAAAGGAAACAGGGCCCCAAATGTAGAGTCCAAGGGCAAACACTGGATCACTCTTAGGAGTAGCTTCCAGAGCTCTGGGTGACATCCTGGAGGCAGAAGAAAAGAGTTGGCACCCCTCGCCGCCAAGAATTTACAGTCTCCAGCGTCACCAGCCTTTCTGGAAAGCCTTCAACAATCAAGTACAGCCCAGCCAGGGGCAGGGCCAAGCAGAGACAGGGCTGGGCCAGAGCTCCCCTGCACTGGCTCCTTCACCTTTCTCTTCCCCTTAGGGTTGTGTGCGTGTCAGACATACCTTTCAGAATCATTGCAAGTGTTCCTGGCTTTTTTTCACCCCTTCCCAAGCAGAAAAAGGCCACCAACCCATGGAAAAGCCACTGCTGTCAATCTGTCCCTATGGCCCTCGTTCAAGGTGGCAGTGAGGCTTTGGTGCCGGCTAGGGTTTGCTTTAGAATCCAGGAGCTCCCATCTAAGGTGGTGGGCTGATGGGTCGTGAATGAATGGCAAAGTGGAACAGGAGTAGGGCTGAGGGTTATTCAGGGCCTGGAAATATAGCTGGGCCCCAGGGTGTGCTAGAGCTGGCTCCTTCTGGCCCATGAGAATCAGAAGCTACACGTTCAGAAATTGTGTGAGCCAGCTGTTAAACACAACTATTATTTAAAAATATATAAAATTACAACTAAATAAATTCTATGAAAAACTGGGCTAATAAATGCCCCAAAGCTCTACTTCTTAATCATTTTACTATTACATGTGCTCTTGGGGTTATTTACATCTATGGTATCTGAATAGTTGAAATAGTGCATAATGGTGTGCAACCGCATCTCTTCCTGACATCACATTTAAGTTGGCAGCTTGAAATCAGCCATGGTGGGAGTATTCACAACTCAGAAATCCACAAATGCTATAAATCAGGCCTTGATTGATTTGACTATCTAGATCTAAGAAAGTGATAGAAAAAAATGTTAATAATGCAGATTAAACTCAAAGGTGTGTCATAACTATAGCTGTTACATTGTAAATAATACCAAAAAATGAGGAAATAGTCTTTCAGTATTTGAAAACCATTAACTTAACCTATTTAGCAAAGAAATCACTCACATTGTAGGCAAATGAAGTTCTGACATCTTCATTGTTTCACATAAATGAAAATATCAGCCAACATTCACGTCAGAACTACATTTGTTCATCAGTTGCAACCACAGATATGAGAGTTGGGCAAAAATCAATGAAAGCATTCTGTGAGAATCAGATGGCTGTATGGAATTTACAATAAGTAATACTATATATTTTATTGTTATGTGTACTATACAGATCAGTAAAATTTATAATTAATTTATGTACATATACACACACACACACAGAGCTTTCCCCCAGAGAGCCGGTTGTTAAACATTTACTAACACACCACTGGTAAAGCCCAAGGTTCACAACTACTTTGGTACCAGAAACAGGAAGGTTGAAGGTCCCAGAGGTACTTCAACACTGACCAAAACCTGATAGAGGACACGCGTGTGACTAGAAAACATTTATGTGTTTTTTTAAAAAAGGAAACAAATAAAAAGCTTTTTTTGATCTCACTAGGCCGTAAACGCCACGAAGGTAGGGACTTTGCTGCTCTCATTCATAGCGGCATCCTCGGTGCGTAGTCAGCACCTGGCATAGAGGAGGAGCTCAATCACTTTTTCTTGAAAAAAAATGAATGGCTCTTCTGTGTCAACTAACTTTGGTCTAATTTCCTCTAACACCACCAGGAGATGGTCCTGACTGGAGAGCCAGGCCTGTATTCCTTAGCCTAGAAATTGCCCTTCCATAGGTTCCTTGCCTCCCCCTTCGTCCAGCTCTGAAAGGACACATGTCATTGGTGCCTGACAGGAAGGTCTACTTTGTCTAACTGAAACCTGGCTGGTTCTCTAGAAGGCGGCCGAGGCTAGCTTGGTGCCTCTACCTCCTATCCCTGGGTCTGACAAACCACTTTGTTCCAGCTGCCAACTGTACCTGTATGTACTTGAATGGACAGAGTTAAAAGAATTCGGAGCAGGGTGTAGGGAGAGTAAAGGCAATGAGGGAAGTCCAGAAAAATACAAACAAAAGGGAAGCCATTTGGCTTGGGGAAAAAGCGTACATCGGTCTCCCTGACTAGAAACCTAAGAGAACTTCCAGTTCTATCTACCGCAGTAGCTGTGAGGCCTTGGACAAGTCACTTTGCCCCTCATCCTCAGTTTGCTTATGTAAAAAATGACCAAAAGGGGGCTACTCGAGATGTCCTTGGGTTCCTCCAGCTTCGCTGGTGTCGGGTGGTGTACTGCTAACACTGACACCTGTCATCTGAGAGGAGGGGGAGGGAATTCTGATATACCAGAAGAGCATCCCTTGACGCTTGGGAGAAATGTGTTTTTAGTAAAAGAATTTCTCTTTAAGAGGAAGCAAAAATGTGTGGAAAACATCCTAATTGGTGAGGCAGGCTGAAAAGAAATACTGTAGCTTCCGAAAGCTTTGGATAAATTCGTGGCTGATAGTTTACTAAAGGACTCAAGGATGATGTTGGGGGTCTTTGCATCCCATGATGCCCTTGTCTGAGTCAGAAGAATCAGGGGCTTGGGCACAGGGTGGCATTTTTATGCTCTTGTGTCCTCAAGTTCTTCTAGTGTCCTGGCTCGAGTCCTCACTGCTGTATACGCACACCCACACCTTCTTGCCACATCTTGCCTTGCTGATCACAGGCAACGTGATCAGCGAAATTAAGGGCCCTCAGCTTCCGGAGAACAGCCAGAAGGCTTCTTCTCAGCCCCTCCCTGCATTTGCGTCTTCCCAGGGGAGAGGCAGGCTACAGGGCCTAGGATTTTAAGAGCAGCCCTGTCCCCAACTACAATGTGGGCTCAACTCCTGATGAGTTGTTAGCACTAGGCCTCTTACCCTGCCTGGATTCTATGATGTTCAGAACAACCCCACAACAAGGATAAGGCTGGCATTTTTCCATCCTGCCTCCACACTGCAGGTAGGGGTGGAGCCTCCCCAATACTGTTCTCCTCCTCCTCCTCCTCCCCTGCTCAGATGCTTCCAACTGCCTGCTGTGTTGAGTCCAAATTCATGGCCTGATTTCCAAAGAGAAGTTATCATTAATCCAGCACATACTATGTGCCAGGCATTAAATCTACTGTATCCCCTGAACCCAGTATCAAGTGTGGGATGGGCACTCCACTATTTTTCAGATGAATGAGTGAACAGATCCTTAGAACAATCTGAAAAGCAGGTATTACTATTTCCCATTTTACCAATTAGGAGACTGAAGCTTAGGGAAGTTAAGTCACTTAACAGAGGTCACAATTAATAACAGGAAGAGTCAGAATTCAAACCCGGGGCTGTCTGAGTCTTAATCCTGGAGATGCTATACGTATGGCTCTCCAAGTCTCCCCCACCCAGGAAGGTTCTAGCCTAAAAGACACAGTGCCCTGTGATATTTTGTGTTTTGGTTATTCACGTGGAGATGGCTGCAGCTTTGCAGATGGAGGGCAAGCATGCCAGCCACCACGTCTACAGGCACTGCCCTCACACGTGGTTCTTCATACCTGAGTATGGCAATGTGATAAGGTGGCTGCCCCTGGGAACTTTCACAGCCTTCCTGGGATAAGCACTTCCCTGGCCAACCACAGGGCTGGTAAGCCACTGGAGGAGACGTTTCCCAGAAGTCCTGGTGGTAGATGGATTTCCTTCTATGGAGCTGTTGCACAACCAGGAAGCAGGGCTGCTATCACAGAAGATGACTCCGCCTTCCATCGTGGGGCCTCCGTCTCCCCAGCTCTGCTCCTGTGGAACCTACTGACCTCTTGTGGGCACAGTGCAAATGCACTGCAGCCAACAGCCTCAGAGGGCTCGGGCCTCAGCCAGTTACTGCCACTATGTTTGATTTGTCTCTGACAATCCCTGGAGTGTGTCAGTCTCTTGACCTTTCTGTGCCTTGGTTTCCTCCCCTGTAAAACAGTGATAAAAAAAAAGACCCTAGCCCTACTTTAAAACACAAGAAAAAGCTTTAACTGGGGGGAATGTATGGGTAAATTCAAGATGCCAGGCCCTAGGTGGGCACTCACAAAATTCCTGGATCCTAACCAGAATTATTAGATATTCAACAGTGCTAATCAATCTTTTTCAGGTCACAGCACACACACAGAAAATATTTGTCTAGCACACTGGGATGAAAAGGAAGAGGCTTCTTGTGACGAGAGCTGCCCCAGGCTGGGCCTGGCTACCCCAAAGGCTGAGAGAGCATAAATGCGTCAGCATCCCTGGAATCCTTCTGCAGCACCAGGGGTAGCAGATGCAGCTGCATTATTAATATAAAAGCAGTTGCAGAAGAAGTGGTGAGCATTGTCAGGGCTCTCTTTCCCCTCTTTCCATCTAAGTCAGCCAATAAAGGCTTTGGGTGGGTGGCCCTGCCTCTTAGAGACTCACAGTGTCCATAGACACTGTGGTCACTGTGCAGTTGGGCAAGGGCCTCACATGCTGGCCCCGGCCACAAGGCAGAGCACCACATGCTCTGGTGCACAGAAGTTAAGAGATCACAGCAGATTGCATTTGGGGATAATCTGGGTCTGTTAGAGACCAAAGACAGTGTCCAGCCAGAGCAAAATTGTGACACAGGGGCATCTGCTTTCTGGCTCCCCTCAAGCCGCTTGTTTCCCTTCATCCTGCTGCTCCCCACTCGCACCTCACTAACTCATTCTTCCGACAAGTGCTTAATGAGCAGCAACCAAGTGCCCAACCCCGTGCCAGGTATGGGATCACAGGGTGGGATCGTTGGCTTAAGAAACTGAATCTGGTAGAAAGAAAGACATGGAAAGAGAGGCACTGGGTAGGGTGCAAGAGGTCCAATGGACGTCTGTAAAAAGGAGAGAAAGTGAGGGCCTAAGTCAGCCTCAGACAGTTGGGAAAGTTTGTTGAGACACTTGAAGGTTAAGTGAGGGGTGGGGAAGAGAAGAGTAACCAGGGAGTTATTAATACAAGGCAGCTTTCCAGAGGGAAGGATATGTACAAAGGAGGCCCTGAGACATGGGAGAATGAGGCATGTTCAAAGCTCTTCAAATAGCCCAACTGTGCTAGAATATTCCAAATGGGGCAAAGGAGATGAAGCCAGGTAGGTCAGAGCCCGATGACAGAGGTGCTAATTGAAGGAGTTTTTACTTCATTCTAAAGGCAACAGGGGACTACTGGGGCATTTTGAACAGAGGAGTGTCATGATCCAAATTCTTTTTAAGAAACACTGCTCTGGCAGCAGAGGGAAGGGCATGGTGTCGAGGCAGGCAGACTGCTGAGGAGGCTGTTGCGGTCATTTGGGTTGTATGGGCTCAAAGCCCAAACTAGGGCATTGTCGGGGAGGGTGTAAAGGAGGCATCTGAGAACCCCTAAATAAGCTCAGTCCACAGAATGCGGTGGTTGTTGGGAGGTAGGTGATAAGAGAGAAAGCATGTGTTTTCTGGCTCGAGTAACTGGGTACATGGTGGTGGCATTCACGGAAACTGGGAACAAAGGGAGGATCCAGGTGAGGGCGGGGCATGAAGATGAGAGCCCTTGTTGGGTTTGAGATACCTGTGGGATACAGAGATGGGGATGTCTAGTCGTCGCTCAGATATAAAAGTGTTTCACTCAGCAGCAGAGGTCTGAGCTGGAGATACGAATTTGGGCATCTTCAGCATACAGGGGATGGTTGAAGCCATGGTCATGAATGAGATGATGAATAAGAAGAAAAGAGGGCTGAGATTGGAGCCCCGGAGACCACGGGCATTTAGGAATGTAGAGAAAGTGGGAAAGAGCTAAGTGGCCTAGAGCAGAGGGGAGTAAGGGACAGCCACCAGAGCCAGATGCACTAGAGAGGTCAAACAAGATGGGGCTGAGAAAGGAGGGGAGCCACTTCAGCAGTGATAGATACAGAAGCCAGACCAATGGGCTGGTTCTGGAAGCTTAGACTGTGAAGGGGAGGAAACAGCAGAGGCTAGAATGGGGCTCTGTGTCAAAGGGGGTTTTTGTTAAAGGTATTCGTTCAAATTTACATGCTGGGATGAGATGGAGGGAGAGGGAGAGATTGAAGCTGCAGGAAAGAGAGGAGATAAGTGATAGAGCAAAGCCCAAGGGGAGGTGAGAAGGTCTGGACCTGAGCACACAGGGAGGTGGGTGCCAGCCTGGGGCAGGAGGAGGGAGTTGGGGGAAGGGGAGAGGGTGTTGTAGGTTGGGTTCACTAAGAATCACACTCTGTCTGAGATGGAGATCATCATGCAGGAGGCTTATTAGGGAGCGCTCTTGAGATCACCACGTGTGGAAGGGAAGGAATGAAAGCAGGATTGGAGGAGGGAGATGTTGGGCTGCAATGCAGGTTCAACAAAGGCCTCAGCTAGCCCCCTGGGAAGCTCCAAAGTTAAGAGTTAGGACAAGGGGGCCAGGCCTTTATATCCCCGCATCAGTCATTCATTGGATGCAGGCTGCCCTAGGAAGGAGGCATGCCCTTGGGCCAAGTGGCTCTCTTCAGCTGAGGCAGTCCCCTCCCCATAGGGGTCTGACAGCTGAAGGCTGTCTGCTGTAAGCACTGAGTCCTTCGGTTCTGAAGGGATATGGGGGAAGCACCTTACAGTGTCCACTACAGAGAGCAAGGTGGCGCTATTGCATTTGAATTGAACTTGTGGGCCAGTATGTGAGAGGCTGAAGGAGTTCACATTTTGGCTGAATTTTGCTGCGAAAATGGAAATGAGTCTTTCTTGTTGAAAAGAGGGCTGGGGAGGGGGTTGGAATTGGAGGAGAGTGAAAGGGCTGTGGAATGGCTGCTTCGGGACACTGAAGAGGTGCTTACCAGGGACACACAATAGGACTGCCAAGTGGTGTTGAGATCCTAGTTGACACTAAAGAGCAAACCATTTTAGCAGACTTAGTGTTCAGATTTCAAGGCTCCCTCATCCTTGGTCACTTGGATCTGTCTTCCCTCCCTCCGACTTAGTTTGTAGCAGGAAATGTCTATATTATTCAGAGAACATTTTATGTGACTGTGTTCCTAAATTCCCAAACTCTTTACCTAGACTATTTCCTGAACAAGACCTAAGTTCAAGGACTTCAGCATACAATTATTTTTGCTACGAAACTAGCTGCTGATGCTAATGACAATAATCTTGCTAATGGCAAACAAAACTGTGTGGATATTAAAATATTATCAACCGATTAGAAAACTATGTCAGGCTTGACAATGAAGAAGATAAACACTTGTCTACAAGCAGATAAATAACAAATTACAGGAGTCAGGATTAAATCTAACTAGTAGGAAAATACAAAATGTAGAAAATGACAAAAGGAAACTAATTTAGGAAGCTACAAAGGAAAAAAACGCTGCTATAATGATGAAATATAGAACAGGTAGCTCCTCAGGTACTAGAGTGACAATAGACAAGTGCACTGCCCAAGTAAATAGGCTTTTAAAATCCACACAGGAATTATACGGATGATCATTCAAAAACAATGCCCTGCTGTTCTGAGAAGAAAGGGCCCCCACATGAAGGGAGCAGTTATAATAAGGATTCACTGGGCTTACAGCATGGGCTAGGCGACCAACTATGCCTTGCTCACAAAAACAGCTTGTCATTCATGAGTAACTATGGGCAAGTAGCAACAATTTTCATAACTGGCAGTAGCAATATGGCTCTTAGGGGAAAAAATGAAATGTCCAATTCAAGAATAAAGTCAACATTGGTGATGGAGCCTTACCCTTCTTCCCTGCTCAGATTTGCCACTGAACATACATTTCAATAAAGGCTTTGTTGCCTGAGCTATTAGCAACTCTAATTGTAGAAATTTGGGGACACAGAGGATAGAAGACCTACAGAGAAGCTCTTTAAGAGGCATTACCTCACTGTACCCTAAAATCGCTCAAGATACAGGTGGAGTCAGTGCTGTTTCCAGCCCAACTTTACAGGAGAAATGGGGATACTCACAGCCTCCAGGGGTGGATCGTTCCTAGCAAGCATAATCTTATAGTTGGTTCCCACCAGCCTCCAGAGCACTAGGCACTAATTCCAGGAGATCCAACTACTGTTTCCCATCCCATCCCCCCTAATCTCAGAAACAAAGACAGACAGACAGACAGATACACACACACACAGAGTTAACCTAAATAACAGAGGGAGGGTCTCCAAGAGAAAATGATATTTATGTGGGAGCAGGGCATTGCAATGGGAATACACGTGCCATAGTAAACTATGTGCATAGTCAGGGAGGTAAAGGAAGACAAAGGTTTTTAAAGGAAAAATGAGGAAGATTACATAATTTTTTTGAAATAATTATCCTTGGCTATGAAGACCAATAACAAAGGTGACACCAGTCCAAGGTTGGACAAGCAGTTGCTGGGCAGATGTCCTTGCATAAGTATTTTTTGTGTAAAGATGCAATGGCTGTTATGCAAGGTTGTGGTTTTTGCAGAATCTTTTGTGATAGTTTTGTTATCAGGCATACAAGCATGAGAACCCTCTCTTCATAGCCTTCCCTGGCTTCTATTTGTCAGAATTTTTTTTTTTTAACACAAGTGACTCCATTGTGTTTCTGACAACTTTCACAGTACACATGCACACAAAAAGTACCAGTGATCTTGGTGATCTTCTGAATCTCCAATGATAATATTAATACCTACTATACCATGCTCCAGAATCTCCAATGATAATACCTACCTTACCATGTTCCATACTAAGGGCTTTGTCCCCATCACCTCATTTTTTCCTCTCAAGAAACCTATAACAGGTACTTTTACTATCCCCATTTTATAGATAGGACATTGAGGCACAAAGAGGTAAAGCGACTTGCCTAAGATCACAGCCAGTACGTGACATAGCCAGAACATAAACCTAGGCAATCTGATGATAAGCGTGTGCATTTCCCATATGCTATGATGCCTCCTCCATATTGAGAACTAGACCAGTGATTCCTAACCATTCTTCATGAGCTCCTCTGAAAATGGGGTGAAATCAATGAATCCTCTCCCCAGAAAAACGTCCATCTGTCCACATACACACAAAACATATTTAATTTCAAGGGCTTGGGGGACTCCCTGAAGCTTATCCCTGAAGCCTATGGACTAGTGTCTGTTGTAGGCTAGTCCACTCCCAGGAAGGAGCTTGGCCTAAACTCCACCTAGCTCATCATACCCTTGCTTCCTCTGGGAGAGCTCATCTCCTCTGCTTTGGGGCTACTCTCACACCTAATGCTCTAGGGCTTTGTAACCTGACATTTGTGACCTCACATTTGCCCCAATATACCACGCCCAGGCCATCTCCTGCTGCACCAGGATGAGGTTTCTACTGGGCTAGCCCAGCCCCGGCCCAGAAAAGATAAGCTCGAAGCGTGTTCACAAAGAGAGTAGAGCAAAGTGCGTCAACTCCAAACACAGAGAGGGAGAGAAATCAAGTTCCCTGGCAGAGCAAATGAAAACTGGTGATGCCAAAGGCTCCCCAAGCACCCGCACAAGCCAGAACTGGAAATGCAGTCGGGAAAGGATACAAGTGGACACAGATGGAAACTTGTTCTAGGCATCTAGGGTGGGTGCTGCGGTTTGGCCTCCCCCACCACAAATTCAGTAGATTTGAGCTATTCCAGAGTGCTCAGCAGCAAAGAGATGTGAGATTCATATCTGAGCTCAGAGCAGGTGGGGGCAACCACATTTGCAGTTCATTCATTCAGTCAACAGATAGTATTTAGCATTTGTTTCCTTATGACGCAGTTATATGCCAGGCACTGTTCCAAACACTTTACAAACATTAACTCACTCAATTCTCATGGAACCACAGTGAGATGGGTCCTACTACTGTCTCCATTTTACACACAAAGAACCTGAAGCACAAGAGAGATTCAGTGACTTGGCCAGCATCACACCGCTAGTAAGTGGCAGAGCTGGGATTCAAACTCAGATGGTCTGGCCTGCAGCACCTACGCTCTGAACCACCATGCTCTGCAGCTAGTGTGATCCAGGGACTCGGCTAGTTACCGGCAATAGAGCAGTGACCAGGACAGACCTGGACCCTGCCTTCAAGGTGCTTACCTTCTACGGTGACGCCAGAGTAGTCAATAGGCAATTCCTTCATGTTATGATGAATTCCATCATTAGAGTCTGGGAGGCTGTGACCAGGCTCCAGGGCAGAAGCCAACAGGTTGCAGGGACTCTTTTCTCGGGCCCAGGATCAGAGGCAAAACAGAAGTAGGAGAACCATTTCTGGTTGTGGGGCCTGCCATTCAGCTCCCACTCCGAAGCCTGGAAATCAGACAGCTGTGAGTGAATCTCACATCAGGAATGGCAGGAGCACAGGAACCAAGCAAGTGTGGTCACTCCTACCTGGGGCATCAGAACAGCAGGTTCTACATACCTGTTTCCTCATCCATTTCTTCTTGCAGAAACTACAAGCTCTCTGAAGGTAAGACCTAGACCTGCACCTTTCTCCATCATACCCCCAGTGCCCAGCACAGGGTTGGACCCCAGTCAACACTCAGTAAATGTTTATTCAATTCATTCATTCAACTAATATTTGTTGAGTGCCTACTATGTTACCAGGAACTCTACTAGACTCTGGGCTACAGCAGTGACCAAAAAAAAAAAAAAATCCCTGTCCTCATTAAGCTTTGAGCTTACATTATAGTGTGTGTACCAGACAATAAACAAAATGAGCAAGAAAAATAAATAGGGTTTTAGGGGCAAACTAAAGAAGGGAAGGGGGAAAGGAAGTATGGGGAGATGATGAAATTTTAGATACAATGGTTGGCAAAATCTCCTGAGAAAATGACATTTTCTCAGAAAAAAAAAAAATCAAGACCTGAAAGAAGTGAGAGAGTGGGCCATGCAGACACCTAAGGGAAGAGTGTCAAGGTGGGAACATGCCTGGAATGTTTGGGGGCCAGGGAGGACACAGCTGTGGCTGGAGAGGAGTGAGTCAATGGGGATCGGAGCAGGAGTTGAGGTCAGAATGAATGAATGAGTGGAGACTGAGTCTGGTGCCTAGGAGCAGGGGAACAAAACTGGCGCCACTGCCCAGAAGGCCTCTAAATCCAGATGGGGACCCACAGGGAAAGGGAGAGGGGAGGCCCCCCAGGAGTGCCTATTAATAACTCACACTCTTTCTAGCTCTATTCCAAAGGCTTGACTTCATTCTCCCCTCATCCCCAACCCCATGCCTCCTGGGAGGAAAAGCTAGGTATTCTTCGTACCTCTTCTTCCTCCTCAGTTGGGAATTAGGGCTGAGCTGGCAGGAACAAGCTGAGATTGAGAATTGACCTGTAAGAGTTCACACACTCCATCTTGCTTCAAGAGTATTCCACTTGTCCTTGGCAATACTATGATGGTGGGCATGATGGGCTTTGGCCATCTGTTCCCTCTGGTCCTTCTGAAAAAAAAAAAAAAAAAAAACACTTCACTTTCTATTAGAGTCCTTAGCACATTTCTTTCAAAGTCCCACTTTTCCACCTCTCTCCCTCACTCTGGCCCTACCACCAGAGGCAAAAAGAATAACAGACATTGCCCTCCATTCAGGATCCCTGTGTCCAAGGGCCTGCACTGTCCCCAAAGAGTCCAAAGTTAAACTCTCCATTGTCTAGAAGATGATTTATAGTTCTTTAGATATTTTGGATACAATACAAGCTATTCACTACTTTTCTGTATTACAAATACCTTCACCCACTCTGTGGTTTGCTTTTTACCCTCTTAATAGCATCTTTTGATGAACAGAAGCTCTTAATTTTAATATAGTCAAATGTACCTATCTATCTTTTTTTCTTTGGTTAGTGCTTTTTTTTGTTTTGATTAAAAGGTCTTTCATTTCCCAAAGATAATGAAAAGATTTTGTTATATTATTTTCTAGAAGTTTTAGCATTTTACCTTTCACATTTAGACCTATGATTTAACTGGAATACACTTTTATGGATGATGTGAGGTAGGGGTCAAGTTTTCTTTTGGCCATTTGGATAGATAATTGTCTCAGCAAAATTTATTTTTTAAAAATTCTTTCCCCACTGAATAGCACTGGCACCTGTGATGTGTATGTGGTGACTGCATATGTGTGGGTCTGTTTCTGAACTCTATTCTGTTTCCTTGGTCCATTTGTCTATCAATGCTCCAATACTATACTGTTTTAATTACTTTCAATATATAATATCTAGTAGAACAAATGCTATTACCTGGTTCTTCAAGAGTGTCTTGGCTATTCTTGGACCTTTTCATTTCCATGCATATTTAAATTAGCTTGTCAAGTCTACCTGCCCCCAACCTGGCATCCCCACCCCCCCACACACGCCTGTTGGGATTTTGACTGGAGTCTCAATCTATAAATCAGTTTGTGAAGAACTGACACTTTAAAGCTATTGAGTCTTCCAACCCATGAACACAGCATATCACTTCATTTATATAGGGTTTTTTTTTTTTTTTTTTTTTTGAGACAGAGTCTCGCTCTGTTGCCCAGGCTAGAGTGACTGCCGTGGCATCTGCCTAGCTCACAGTAACCTCAAACTCCTGGGCTCAAGAAATCCTACTGCCTCAGCCTCCCAAGTAGCTGGGACTACAGTCATGTGCCACCATGCCCGGCTAATTTTTTCTATATATATTTTTAGTTGGCCAGATCATTTCTTTCTATTTTTAGTAGAGACGAGGTCTCACTCTTGCTCAGGTTGGTCTCGAACTCCTGAGCTCAAATGATCCACCTGCCTCAGCCTCCCAGAGTGCTAGGATTACAGGTGTGAGCCACCATGCCCGGCCTATATAGATTTTAATTTTTCTCAATAATGTTTTGTAGTTTTCTATGTCAAGGCCTTGCATATTTTCCTAGATTTATCCCTATATATTTTTACGCTATTGTAATGACTTAATATTTCTAAGTTTCCAACTGCTTGTTGCTTATGTACAGAAATACAATTGGTTTTCTATATTGACCCCATGTCCAGCAACCTTTGTAAATTCATTTATAAATTCAAATATTTATTCTTCAATTATTTTAGATATACTATATACACAATCATGTTTTCTACAAATAAAGATCGTGAATTTTTTTCCTTTTTCCTTTAAGTCTTTAAACTCTTTGTTTCCTTTTTTTCTCTTATTGCACTGGCTAGGATTTCTAATACAATGGTAATAAAGGGAATCCTTGTCTCATTTCCAATTTCAATTGGAGACAAGTTTTTAAGTATGCTTGCTGTAGGATTTTTTAAATAGATACCTTTCATCATAATTTAAAATTTTTCTTCTATTCCTAGTTCCTTATTCCCATGTGTTCTTATAATTAATCCCTATCATTTAAGATAACTTCAATATTGTTTCTAACATCCAAAAGAGCCTAATTATAATGATGATAATTTTGTCACTTTCTTTTAAATATTTATGCCTCTCATTTTTTTGTAAATTTTTAATTGAAGCATAATTATATGTATTATGGGATACGATGTGATGTTTTGCTGTATGTATACATTGTGTAATGATCAAATCAGGGTAATTGGCATGTCCATCACCTCAAACATTAATCATTTCTTTGTGGTAAGAACATTTAAAATCCTCTCTTCTAGCTATTTTGAAATATATATTATTGCTAACTATAGTCACCCTATTGTGTAGAACACCAGAACTTATTCCTCCTATCTAATTGTAACTTCATACCTGTTGACCAACCTCTCTCCATCCCCCCTCCTAACTCCCCTTCTCAATCTCTTGTACCCACTGTTCTATTCTCTACTTCTATGAAATCAACTTTTTTAGATTCAACATATGAGTGAGATCATGTGGTATTCATCCTTCCGAGTCTGGCCTTATTTCACGTAACATCATGTCCTCCAGATTCATCCATGTTGTCGCAAATGACAAGATTTTATTCTTTTTGTGGCTGAATAGTATTCCACTATGCATATATACCACATTTTCTTTATCTATTCTTCCTTTGATGAACACTTAGGTTAATTGTATATCTTATTATTGTGAATAGTGCTGCATTAAACATGGGGATGCAGCTATCTCTTCAACAAAATAGTTTCATTTCCTTTGGATATATACTAAGAAGTAGGACTGATTGCTGGATCATATGGTAGTTCTATTTTTAATTTTTTGAGGATCCTCCATACTATGTTCCATAATGGCTGTACTAATTCACATTCCCACCAGCAGTATGTAAGCGTTCCCCTTTCTCCACATCCTTGCCAACACTTATCTTTTGTCTTTTTGATAATAGCCATTCTAACTGAAGTGACATGATATCTCACTGTGGTTTTGATTTGCATTTCCCTGATAATTAGCAATGTTGATCATTTTTTCATATACCTGTTGGCTATTGTACATCTTCTTTTGAGAAATGTCTATTGAGGTCTTTTGTCCATTTTTTTTTTTTTTTTTTGAGACAGAGTCTCACTTTGTTGTCCGGGCTAGAGTGAGTGCCGTGGCGTTAGCCTAGCTCACAGCAACCTCAAACTCCTGGGCTCAAGCGATCCTTCTGCCTCAGCCTCCCGAGTAGCTGGGACTACAGGCATGCGCCACCATGCCTGGCTAATTTTTTCTATATATATTTTTTTAGTTGTCCAGATAATTTTTATTTCTATTTTTAGTAGAGACAGGGTCTCGCTCAGGCTGGTCTCGAACTCCTGACCTCGAGCGATCCACCCGCCTCAGCCTCCCAGAGGGCTGGGATTACAGGCATGAGCCACCGCGCCCGGCCCTTTTGGCCATTTTTAAATCAGATTGTTTTTTGCTGTTCAGTTGTTTGGATTCCTTATGTGGTCTAGATATTAATCTTTTTTTTTTTTTTTTGAGACAGAGTCTCACTTTGTTGCCTGGGCTAGAGTGAGTGCCATGGAGTCAGCCTAGCTCACAGCAACCTCAAACTCCTGGGCTTAAGTGATCCTACTGCCTCAGCCTCCTGAGTAGCTGGGACTACAGGCATGCACCACCATGCCCAGTTAATTTTTTTTTATATATATATTTTTAGTTGGCCAGATAATTTCTTTCTATTTTTAGTAGAGACGGGGTCTCGCTCTTGCTCAGGCTGGTCTTGAACTCCTGACCTTGAGCAATCCCAGAGTAGAGAACTGACACTTTAAAACTATTGAGTCTTCCAACCCATGAACACAGCATATCACTTCATTTATATAGGGTTTTTTTTTTTTTTTTTTTTTTTTGAGACAGAGTCTCGCTCTGTTGCCCAGGCTAGAGTGAGTGCCATGGCGTCAGCCTAGCTCACAGCAACCTCAAACTCCTGGGCTTAAGCGATCCTACTGCCTCGGCCTCCCAGAGTGCTAGGATTACAGGCGTGAGCCACCGTGCCCGGCCTAGATATTAACCCTTTGTCAGATGAATAATTTGCGAATATTTTCTCCTATTCTGTAGGTTGTATCTTCAATATGTTGATTGTTTCCTCTGCTGTGGAAAAGCTTTTTAGTTTGATGTAATCCCATTTATTTTTGCTTTTCTTCCCTGTGCTTTTGAGGTCATATCCAAAAATTCCTTGCCCAGTCTAATATGATGAAGTGTTTCCCCTAAGTTTTCTTCAAGTAGTTTCATAGTTTGGGGTCTTAGATTTCAGTCTTCAATCCATTTTAATTTTTGTATACAGTCAAAGATGGGGGTCTAGTTCCATTCTTCTGCATGTGCATATCAATTTTTTCAGCACTATTTATTGAAGAGGTTGTACTTTCTCCCCAATATGTGTTTTTGGCACCTTTGTCAAAAATCAGTTGGCTATAGATGCATGGGTTTATTTTGGGGCTCTCTACTCTGTTCTATTGGTCTATGTATGTGTTTTTATGCAAGTACCATGCTGTTTTGGTTACTAGAGCTTTGTAGTCTACTTTGAAATCAGGTAGTGTGATGCCTCCAGCCTTTTTCTTTTTGCACAGGATTACTTTGGCTATTCCAGGTCTTTTGTGGTTCCATACAAATTTTAGGATTTTTTTCTACTTCTCTGAAGAATGTGATTGTTATTTTGATAGGGATTTCATTGAATATGTAAATTGCTTTGGGTAATATGGACATTTTAACAATATAGGGCTGGGCACAGTGGCTCATGCCTGTAATCCCTGTACTTTGGAAGGCTGAGGGGGGAGGATCACTAGAGGCCAGGAGTTGGAGACCAGCCTCAGTAACATGGTGAGACCCTGTCTGTACAAAAAATAAAAAAATTAGCCAGGCATGGTAGCATGTGCCTGCAGTCCCAATTACTTGGGAGACTAAGGCAGGAGGATTGCTTGGGCCCAGGAGTTTGAGGCTGCAGTGAGCTGTGATCACACCACTGCACCCCATCCTGGATGACAGAGCGAGATTCTGTCTCTCAAAAAAAAATTGTTTTTAATTTTGAGCCCAGGAGTTGGACGCTACAGTGAGATATGATGATGCCACTGCACTCCAGTCCAGGCGACAGAGCAAGACCTGTCTCAAAAAAATTTTTTTTAAGAAAACTACAATATTGATTCTTCCAATTCATGAACATGAGATATCTTTCCTTTTTTGTGTGTCCTCTTCAATTTCATTCATCAGTGTTGTATAGTTTTCAGTGTAGAGATTGTTTACCTCATTAAATTTATTCCTAGATTTCTTTTTTTTGGTAGCTATTAAAACTGGGATTGCTTTCTTGATTTCTTTTTCAGATAGTTTGCTATTAAGTGCATGTAGAAATTCTAATGATTCTTATTTTGTATTCTGTAACATTACTGAATTCTTTTATTAATTCTAACAGTTTTTTGGTGAAGTCTTCAGGGTTTTCTATACATAAGATCATGCCATCTGCAAACAGGGACAATTTGACTTCCTCCTTTCCAATATGGATGCATTTCTTTCTCTTGCCTAATTGCCCTGGATAGAACTTCCAGTAGTACGTTGAGTAGAAATGGCAAAAATGGGCATTCTTGTCTTGTTGCTGATCTTAGGAAAAAAGCTTTCAACTTTTCACCATTGAGTATGATGCTTGCTGTGGATTTGTCAAATATGGCCTTTATTTTGTTGAGGTACATACCTTCTATAGCTAATTTGCGAAGAGTTTTTTTTTTTTTATCATTAACAGATGCTGAATTTTGTCAAATGTTTTTTCTGCATTTATTGAAATGAGCATATGGTTTTTGTCCTATTAATGTAATGTATCACATTTATTGATTTGCATACGTTCTTGTTTATGAAGATTGAAGATTTTTTTTTTTTTTTTGAGACAGAGTCTCGCTCTGTTACCCGGGCTAGAGTGCCGTGGTGTCAGCCTAGCTCACAGCAACCTCAAACTCCTGGGTTCAAGCAATCCTTTTGCCTCAGTCTCCCGAGTAGCTGGGACTACAGGCATGCGCCACCATGCCCGGCTAATTTTTTTTTATATATATATTTTTAGCTGTCCAGATCATTTCTTTCTATTTTTAGTAGAGATGGGGTCTCGCTCTTGCTCAGGCTGGTCTCGAACTCCTGACCTCGAGTGATCCTCCCGCCTCGGCCTCCCAGAGTGCTAGGATTACAGGCATGAGCCACCATGACCGGCCATGAAGTAAGATTGATGGTAGGTATTTTCAAGATGGAAGAAATAACAGCATATTAGAATGCTGATGAGGAAAAAGCCAAGGGAAAAGTAAAAATTGATAATCCAAGAGAGAGAGAATTACTGGAGTAATGTACTTGAGTAGGTAGGAAAGAATGGGATCTGATGCAGAAGTGGTACAAAAACAGGATTTATAGAAACTCGGAGTCACAGAATCTTCACTCAAGTTTGAAAAAGACCTTAAAGGTCATGCACTCTAACCTTCTCTTGTGTGTATGAATTTCCTATGCAGCCTCCCAGACACATATTGGTCCAGACTTTGATCGAAAGTCTCCAGTGATGGTAAACTTAGTATTTCCCAAAGCAGCCATTTCCATTTTAAGACAGATACAATTCATTTTTCATTTTTTATTACCTTTTTTTTTTTCTTTGAGACAGAGTCTTGCTTTGTTGCCCGGGCTAGAGTGAGTGCCATGGCATCAGCCTAGCTCACAGCAACCTCAAACTCCTGGGCTCAAGCAATCCTTCTGCCTCAGCCTCCCAAGTAGCTGGGACTACAGGCATGCGCCACCATGCCCGGCTAATTTTTTCCATATATATTTTTAGTTGGCCAGATGATTTCTTTCTATTTTTAGTAGAGATGGGGTCTCGACTTGCTCTTGCTCAGGCTGGTCTCGAACTCCTGACCTGGAGCAATCCACCTGTCTCAGCCTCCCAGAGTGCTAGGATTACAGATGTGAGCCACCACGCCTAATTTTTCACTTTTAAATCAACTAGATGCAATCAGTACCTTGTTCTGGATTGGGTTATGGTTTGAACAAACCAAGTGTAAGGGTCATTTTAGGGTTAATTGGGAAAATATCAATATGGGATATTAGAAGAGATGAAAATTTATTAAAATGGTAGAGATTGTTGACTGGAAAAAAAGAAGTTTATAGGACAGTATGTAGAGTGATCTTATTTGATATATATCTATTTGTGTGTGAATATACACATATGGAGGGTGGGGAGAAGAGGGAGAGAGATCCAGACAAATATGCATTAAGATGTTAAAAACAGTGATCTCTGGGTAGTGAGAATGTGGCATTGAGTTCTAGCAGAACTTCAATGGACAAATAGTTCTTAAACTGTTTCAGAGAATAGAAAAAAGGTAAGTTCCTCCAATTCTTTATGTGAACATAGGATAACTGATACCAAAACCTGACGGTGATAGCAAGAAAAGGAAACATATGGATCAGTCAAATAAATATAGATATTAAAATCCTAAATATAGATGTATAAGTTTTAAATAGAATCCAGATGATATTCCACAGGCACCTTCATCAATGTAATGAACAAGACTATAATGCTTGCCATCATTGTTATTATTCAACATTATTCTGGAAGTTCTACCTGATTGAATAAAATAAGAAAAATAAGAGGAACAATTTAAAAAATCAATGAAACAGAGTTGGTTTTTTGAAAAGATAAAATCAACAAACCTTTAGTTAGACTAAGAAATAAGAGAGAAGACTCAAATAAAACCAGAGATGAAGGAGACATTACAACTGATACCATAGAAATACAAAGAATCATAAAATAAGTACTGTGAACAATTATATGCCAACAAACTGGATAACCTAGAAGAAATGAATAAATTCCTTGACACATACAACCTACCAAGACTAAATTATGGATATATAGAAAATCTGAACAGACTAATAGTGAATAAAGAAATTGGATCAGTAATAAAAAGTCTCCCATCAAAAAAAGCTCAGTACTTGATGGCTTCACAGTTGAATTCTACCGAATATTTAAAGAAGAACTAATACCAGTTCTTTTCAAACTATTCCAGGAAATTAAAGAGGAGGGAATACTTCCAAACTCATTCTACTTGGCCAGCTTTACCCTGATACCAAAACCAGAGAAGGACACAACAAAAAAACCTACAAGCCATTATCCCTGATGAACACAGATGCAAAAATTCCCAACTAGCAAACTGAATTCAACAATACACTAGGAAGATAATTCATTATGATCAAGTGGGATTCATCTCAAGGATGATCCTGATCCTGCACTTGGAAAATACCACTTTCTACTTCTGTCCCTCCAGCCCTAGAGGTGAAGCAGCTTCCTGCTGTTGGTAAATCTCTGGATGAATTCACCATCCCTTCCTTGGATTCTCAGCTCTTCTATCACCTGGAGTAACCAGTTCCTCACCTTAAATTCTTTCTGCTTAAAATTCTAAATGTGGTTTCTGTTTCCTTAACTGGACTTTGACTGATACAAAATACTTCCTTCTCTTAGCTTTCAGTTGCACCCTATTTTCCTCCAACCTTTTTTTTTTTTTTTTTTTTTTGAGACAGAGTCTCGCTTTGTTGCCCAGGCTAGAGTGCTGTGACGTCAGCCTAGCTCACAGCAACCTCAAACTCCTGGGCTCAAGCCATCCTCCTGCCTCAGTCTCCGGAGTAGCTGGGACTACAGGCATGTGCCACCATGCCTGGCTAATTTTTCCTATATATATTTTTAGTTGTCCAGTTAATTTCTTTCTATTTTTAGTAGAGACGGGGTCTTGTTCTTGTTCAGGCTGGTCTCGAACTCCTGAGCTCAAACGATCCGCCTGCCTCGGCCTCCCAGAGTGCTAGGATTACAGGCGTGAGCCACCACACCCAGCCATTCCTCCAACCTTAATAGCCTCATTGCTTCACAGTCTTCTTTCCTGACTTCTCCTTATCTCTTGACTATTAAATGATGGTGTGCTCCAGGACTCAACCTTTGGACCTATTTGCTATCTGCACTTCTATCTTTGGCAATCTTGTCTAATGGCTTTAAATAACATCTATATACTGACAACTCGTAAATTTGTATTTCTAGCTAGATCTCCCCAATTGAGCTCCTTGTTACATATCCAACTGCCTACCTGACATCTTCACTTAGATAGGCAATAGGCATTTTAAACGTAACACGTTCAAAACAGAGCTCTTAGCTTTCCCTCAAAAGCTGTTTCTCCTGGCCAGGTGTGGTGGCTCACACCTATAATCCTAACACTATAGGAGGCCAAGGCAGGAGGATCGCATGAGGTCAGGAGTTCAAGACCAGCCTGAGCAAGAGCAAGACCCTGTCTCTACTAAAAATAGAAAAATTAGCTGGGCATCGTGGCACAGTAGTCCCAGCTACTCAGGAGGCTGAGGCAGGAGGATTGCCTGAACCCAGGAGCTTGAGGTGGCAGTGAGCTATGATGATGCCACTGCACTCTACCCAGGGCAAAAGAGTAAGACTCTGTCTCAAACAAAAAAAGGGCCGGGCGCGGTGGCTCATGCCTGTAATCCTAGCCCTCTGGGAGGCTGAGGCGGGTGGATCGCTCGAGCTCAGGAGTTCGAGACCAGCCTGAGCAAGAGCGAGACCCCGTCTCTACTAAAAATAGAAAGAAATTATCTGGCCAACTAAAAATATATATAGAAAAAAATTAGCCGGGCATGGTGGCACATGCCTGTAGTCCCAGCTACTTGGGAGGCTGAGGCAGTAGGATTGCTTAAGCCCAGGAGTTTGAGGTTGCTGTGAGCTAGGCTGACGCCACGGCACTCACTCTAGCCTGGGCAACACAGCGAGACTCTGTCTCAAAAAAAAAAAAAAAAAAAGAAGAAGAAAAAATTAGCTGGGCCTGGTGGCAAGCACCTATATTCCCACCTACTTGGGAGGCTGAGGCAGTAGGATCGCTTGAGCCCAGAAGTTGGAGGTTGCTGTGAGCTAGGTAGATGCCATTGCACTCTAGCCTGGGCAACAGAGCAAGACTGTGTCTCACAAAAAAAAAAAAAAAAAAAAAAAAAAAAGCTGTTTTTCCTAATCTTAGTAAATGGCACTTCAACTCACCCAGATATTCTAGCCTCAAATTAAGGAGTTACCTTTGATTCCCCACTTCCCTTCACTTCCTAGCTCCCATCTATCAGCTAGTCCTGATAACAAAATCTCCAAGGACAGGTGTGGTGGCTCACAATTGTAATCCCAGCAGTTTGGGAGTCCAAAGTGGGAGGATGGCTTGAACATAGGAGTTTGAAACCAGCCTGAGCAATAGCAAGACCCCATCTCTACCAAAAACACCCTCCAAAACACATACTCAAATCCATTCACTTTCTCCGACTCCTCCTTGACTACCCTGGTCCAACCACTCTCACTTCTTGCCTGTACTACTACAGTCATCTCCCAATTGGTCTCACTGCTTCCACTCTTGCTTCCCAATAAGCCATTCTCCATGTAGCAGCTAGAATGACTTTAAAACATAAATCATACCATGTTACTCCTCTGCTTAAAAGCCTTCAATAATTTCCCACTGTACTTTTTAAGATCCAAAATCCTTATTTGGGCCTGCAAGGCCCTACACAACCTGGTTTCTGGTCACTTCTCCAACTTCACCTCTTGCCACTCGCTTGCTCTCTCTCACTCACGACAATCTAGTCACATTGGCCTTCTTTCTGTCCCTCCAACATGCTACGCTTATTCTCTCTGTAGGGATTTTGTACTTTCTAATGCCATCACCTGGAATGCATTCTCCCTGATCTTTACATGACTGGCTCATTCAGATCCTTTAGTTCTTACATGGCGCAAATGGCCCCTCCTTCAGAGCCCATCCCTAACTACTCATCATTCCCTATCACATACCACTATTTTAATTGATTTGTTCCTTGTTCACTTGTTTGTCTGTCACCCCTGCCCTCAGAATGTGAGCTGCTTTATTTTCCACTGTGTCTCCAGCTTCTAGAGCAATATCTGGCACATAATAGATACTCAATGTATCATAGTTGAAAGACTAAAGACTAGTGAATTAGCTTTGAGCAGGAATAGGGGTATCTTTTCCTCTGAGATTGGAAAGAGAAAAGGATGAAAGCAGATGGAACTATTAATAATTGTGCCCCTATGTTCTTGGTGCTTTGGGGAATGAAATCATCTGCTGAGAGAGAGAGCTTGTAGGAAGAGGTTTGAGGAAAGTGGCTCTAAATTGTTCGTGAGGGAAACAGGAGAGTCGCTGACCCAATACATACAGAAGGATTGACTAGCTGTGGTGAGAACCCATCTGACATTGGAACCATAAATTCACAGTGTCAAATATCCACTCATTTACAAGACATGGACATTTAACTACTTGGATAAAAGATCAGAGAAAAGCAGATTGTAGGACTGATTCTAAATTGAGAGTTTGCAAGACAGATGTTATAGTATTAAAAGAAGGTAAGATTTACGACAGCACCAGAAAAATGAAGTACTTAGGTATGAATTTAAGCAAAATATCTGCAGGATCTGTACACAAAAACTATAAAGCACTAATGAAAGAAATCAAAGATCTAAATAAATTGAGAGATACATCATGCTCATGGGTTGGAAGATATAATATTATTAAGATGTCATTTCTCCCCAATGTGATCTTTAGATTTTATACAATCCCAATCAAAATCCCAGAAAGAATATTGGAGATACCAACAAGCTGATTCTAAAATTTATAATGGAAAGGCAAAAGAACTGACAGGAGGCAGAGCTCAGGTGGTGATGTGAGCGATGGGGAACAGCTGTAAATACAGATGAAGCCTCTCTCACTCACCTCCTGCTGTGTGGCCCAGTTCCTAACAGGCCACAGACCAGTACTGGTCTGCACCCCAGGATTGGGGACTGCAGGTATAGATGATATCCAGGCTACAGTCATGGGAGTTTGTGGCTAAAGTGGAGTAAAGGTAAATGTCATTGTCTGGAGTTGAGGTTAAAGAATTGTGAGGAGGTTAGGGTTAGTTATCCAAATGATGTTAATTCTTTTTCAGAATGAGGACAGGAAATGAGGTAAAGAGGAAGACCTCATCAGATGGAGGAGAGTAACTGGGAAGATGGTAACATAGCCCTTACCCTGGGCCTTCCCAAGACTCCACCCCTTTCTTTTCAAATTCTTGCTAGCTCACATCCAACCTACTTTTCCTTGCAAATAAGGAAATCGGAAAAAAAGCAAAGAAGGTCACCCCATTATTTCACAACAGCACCTCACAAACATGCCCTGGAAGTTGCACCTACTAAGTGCAACTTATTGTAGATAATACAAGTAGGTTAACACACCTCCTGTCCCAACACTTGTAATACAAGCAAACTGATAAAAACATGGGTACAAATACATGGCTATTGATATCATTGAAGCAGTGTGACATAAAATAATATCCATACATACAACACTCCTCTACAAATAGCAAATATAAAATAAAAGACACCTGACAGATAATTTTGTTTATCTCAGTATCATTTCTTTATCTCTAATGTCTCCCTCCCATGTACCCACACAGGGAAGCAGTACTCTTACCTAACTAACTGAATGGTAGCTCCCTTGGGTTACTTACTGAGACCCTATTTTCATGCAGATCTGAGCTATCCTACCCCCTCACTGCAATCTAGCTTTTCCTTAAGTATAAAGTCTGATCTGGGATGGCTCATCTACAGATTCACCGTCTGAAATAAAGGAAGCTTTTTATGCAGATTTTGGCTTTTAATGATTCTTCCCTGACAGTAGAAAGATTCAAACCATAGCCAATTCTAAGAACCAAGACAGGGTTACTTAAAAGGATCTGACTTGCTGAAACTAAATATAATTCATGCTGCTTTTCTCTCTGACATGCTATAATATTTTTTCAAAAAATCTTTAAACATTTTATTAACTTTGAAGAAGGAATAAAAACAGCCATTTTAGAAACTAGAGACACCCAAGCACTGATCTATTCATAGTTTCTACGTAGCTGAAGTTTACATCAAATAGACAAAAAATAGTACAGAAAAGATTTTAAAAAATCCATCTCCTGGGAAGCAGGTCAAATGGACTCAGTTAAAGACCTCACTGAATGTAGGAGAATCTATGAGAAGCAACGTAAAGCCTTCAGGTGGGACATATATAAGAATCGGTCCACGTAATGAAGTTACTTTTCTTCCTTATCTAAATGCTTGCCTCCAGTCTGTGCTCAGAGAAAGGTCATGGTCATTTGAACTGGTTGTCAATCAAGGTCCCCTTCATTTTCGCTTTCTTGGCTTCGAGTTCAGCCTGGAAAGGAAAAAAAGTGTTATGTCTTGATACATGACATAAAATTCTTATTTTCCTTCCTTATTCTAACCACCCCCAAACACTCTCCCTTAATGTTCATTTAGTGTACAAACTAGAATAGTGGTTCTAAAATCATTATGCATCTCTAGCAACTGCTTTCCAACCTTTCTGATGTTATAGCACACATAGAAAATGCTATTTGTAGGCAAAACGGGTAAATAGACAAGGCTGCAGCGAAAGGAAGTAAGGGCAGGGATTCCAGCAGCCCCAGCATCCCATCCCCCAAGGGCTAAGGGACTCTATATCATGGCATACCAGTATCCAATTCTTGGCAGAACAGGAAGAAGAACATCATTCTAGAACAGTGCTACTTAAAGTTGTGTAGTCCATGAACTGTGTTTGTTATCAGTCCACGCAAGATATGTATAAAAATTGAGAGTAAGCATTCAGAAACTTTTATAGCAATTTGACAGAGTAATAATAATCTAATAAATATTGAGGCCAATTTATTGTATAAATTACAAATCTGTTCATGACAAATTGGAAATTTAAAAAAAAGAAAGCACCGATCTTTCACCTTAGAAAGTTTGAGAGGCACTGCTCTAATCCATTACAGCAAGGTAAAGCAATTCCCAGGACCTACCACCTCTGTCACCAAAACTCCACTCATTAAAAGAGACTGGTATACCTTTTGACCAGGCACCAATAAAGTGATGACTGATTTTAATGAAATATTATAAGTAAATTGTTACCAAAAAAGCAAAAATCTAGGCACCATGATATATAGATGTACATGCTCTAAGATGATCCAATGATTAATGCAGAAAACCATCGGTGCCTTTAAGAAGCAATGACCAACCCCAATTCTGGTATCACCAAGGTAGCATTATCATATGCCATCATTTCCTGGAAGAGCAACCAAAAACTCTGACCTTGGACAAGTAGCAGATTAAAATATCCTAATTAGGGCTATCTAACAAGTATCATGACTTGGGGCCTTGATCCTGTGGTCACTACTACAAAGCCGGATACACCAACAGTCATAGATCTGGGTTAGAAAGCTGGCAGCCAATTACCCTAATAACTCCCAGTAGACCTTCTCAGGGTTTGCCTGCCTGCTGGAAGGTCTTTCAGACCAAGAAATCCAAAGAATCCCCTTGCTACCCCACGCTACTCACCAGCTCTTGCAGTCGCCTCTTGCTCATACCTTTGCGCTCCAGCTGTTTTTCGATCACTTTGGCATTCTGTGCATATGAGTCGGCAACTTCTCTCTGAAGGAAAACAGTGTCTTTACACTAGCAGCCTCATTGAGGAATAACAACAAAGACCATAAGTAGTAAATTATACTACTCAAATCATGAAATCATTACTGAAATGGCAGGACTCTGTTCCCTTTCATATCTGTACCTTTTCAATAATCCAGGAGAGTTCAGGTTTCAACCGAAGCCATTTGTAAAATAACACATAACATCTCTTGGTAAACATCATTATACTGAAGTACCATAAAGGTAATTGCTGCTATTGCTAAGGGCAGACTCACAAGCCATCGGAGCTGGACTAAAAGGGACCTGCAGCGATTTAGTCCAACAGTTTTTCAAATGAAAAGGGATGAGGGCTTTGCCCTCTTAAGGCATCTCAAAAAACCATATGAAAAAAATAAGTCACTGATCTCATCTAACTCCCTCATTCTCATTTTACAGATCTCTCTGAGATCCAGGGAAATAGGAACTAGCCCAGTCATAGAGTTTCTTACCAGCAGAGCAGGGTCTAAATGCAAAGTCTCTATTTGTCTGGTACTCGGAGGCTCTAGCTCTAGAGTCCCTTTTCCTCCTTCACCCCAAACTCCATCTCTCCTGAGAGCAGAAGCACTTACAGCCTCAATCTCCTCTTCTTCTTCATCAATGGTGGACACAGTGACAGAGCTGAACTTGCCCATGTCTTTAGTTCGTTTGGTCATCATCACCTGGAGCGGCAGGAATAGGAGTTAGCCTAATTCAGCACAAGAAGATCCTGTGTGCACATGCATGTGTGCAGGGCTGTGTGTAAGGGGACACCTACCTCTTTGGGACAGGCTGACCTATCTAAAAGTGCCAATGTTTTTATTTACATTATACTTTTCTAACATTTGCCACCAGGGATTTTTAAAGAATATTGAAAAATCAGCCTAGTTCATTCAGTTTTTAATTGTTTACACTGGAAAAAGAAGAAATTTGGAAGGGAATAAATGTGACTAAAATCCATACAACTTCTAACCATAGGAAAGAAAAAAATACATAATAGATGTTACAATTCTGTAACATCTGCTCAAACACAAAAATGACATTTTCTTAATAAAGAATCTACCTCTTAAGGAGAAAAGAAAGAAAAAGAGAAAGGAAAAAAAAAGATAAAGCCAGCAAGCATGCATGCATAAAGGGCAGTTTTTCATGCACCGTAATTTTATTTAAAAATTTGGTCTAAATATGTAGCTATCTTAAGCAGTCTCCTTCAATGATAATTACCTTCTTAGGGGGCTCTTGTTTCTGCGTATATATATTCGTTTTCCCAAAACCCTGGCCAAACTTGACTACTGCTCCATCCACAATGAAGGTCACGGGAGCATTTTTCGGCTGGGACTGGTAGAAGAGTGGCAGTCCACACCTGCAAACAGCATAGTGAATCTCTGGAAGGTCTGAGAATGCAAATCCCCAAAACAGTAATTCAAAAAGCATGGTTAGACTCTGGGAATATTTTTGTTTGTGGCATAAACTAATGATCAGCTCTTCCCAGTGTGTCCCAAAACTACTCAATAACAATCATGTAAGTGCTTGTTAAAATTGCTGGTCAGATTCCTAGGACCCTCTCCAGAAGATCCTGATTTGGCAGTTGGTAGGGGGTAGGGTTGTGAGACCTGGGAATCTGTCATTTTAATCAGCATCCTAAGCAATTCTTACCATTAGACAAGTCTGGGAAACGCTGGCTCATGCTACTGATTGCTGTTCAGTCAAAATTGCTGCCATTCTTCCCAGGCATCTCGGTGACTAGTTTGGGCATTTTGTCTAGTCTTTTGTGTTTTGTTTTGCCTTTACAGTATCAATAGGAAACAAAGGCTCCACTGCAGTGGTTGGCAAACTAATCCCTATAGTAATCGCCATTTTCTCTGGCTGGCCATATTACACTTTTTGAGCTAAATACAGTAGACCTGTAAGATGTGATAAAACCAATTTTATCAATCAGGTGTGCCCAGGAGCTAAAATGCCTTCTTACCAATTTTCCCCTCTTCAATTCTCCTAGTATGACTCCTCTGCTAGCCAAGATGTAACTGTAGTTTCATCAAGATTGAACTTACTATATAGTTTATATTCTCATTATTAACAGCCTAAAGTTGGAAATTTTTTTTGCTTTAAATATCACTCCCTAAACCAAGGTTCAATAGGTATAAGGTCCTATAAAAGGCTTTATAAATAGGTCTGGATTAAATTACACTACGTTACATTTACCACATGACCCAGCAATCCCTCTCCAAGAGAAAACACATGTTTCCATCAAGATTTATACTATAATGTTCATAGAAGCTTTACTGGTAATAGACCAAACCAGAAACAACTCAAATGCCCCTCAACAGGTGAATGGTTAAACAAATTGTACAACGAATTACTACTCAGCAATAAAGAGGAACAAGTGGTTGATACACATAACTTGGATGAATCCCAAAAACATTATACTAAGTGAAAGAAATGAGGCACAAAAAATAAATCTTACATAATACTTAGAATACATATTGTAGAATTTATAAAAAATTTTAAGAAAGGCAAAACCACAGTGACAGAAAGCAGATCAGTGTCTGCCAGGGGAGAGGAGTAGGGGAAGGAGATTGACTCCAAAGGGCACACAGGGTGCTGGAAATGTTTTATAGCAGGGTGGTGGTGGTGTTATATGACTATATACTTTTGCCAAAACTCATCAAATTGTAAACTTACAATAAGCAAATTTTATTATATATAAATTACATCTCAATTTTTTAAAAATTATACTATATTAAAAACTCATTTTTGTGGCCAACTGGTCAGGGATGTGACTTTGACTAACCTCTTCAGGGAGCATATTGGTATTTCTGTGTAGTTGAAGTGCGAAGGCAGCTGAGATTATAAGAATAAAGACATAACGAAGAGTTGTATTCAAATAATTATTTTTCTAACATTGTGCCTCTACTTGCCTGTGCTTGGAGAAACCCACACTGTTAATACTTACTTCGCACACTTCTTCCTATACTGTCGTTCAATGCCTTCCGGCCTGCACAGAAAATGGAAGTTAAAAAATAGAAAGATATGAACAAATCCCATAACCTATCAACCTCATTTCTTCAAATCCTGAAAGGGTCTTTCAAAAGTTTTCATTTAATAGATCAACTGGTTAAACATTCCTTTCTTCCTTCAACAAACACTTACCTGACATGGGCCAGGTATCTCCCTGACAGAAGGAGAAAAGCAGTATAGTAGTTATAGACACAGCAGCAATAGTAGTTGTAGTAATAACAGCAGCAACCACTTACACAGCTTTTACTATGTGCCAGGAGCTATTCTAAAGTATACCTGTATTAATTCATTTAATTCTCACAACCACCTTGCGAGGCAGGTCATATTACTTATTCCCACTTTACAGACAAGGGAACCTAAGAACAAAGAATTACATAATGTGCCCAAGGTCATAGAACTAGGAACAGAGGCGGCTGAATTAAAAATCAAGAGCCCACATGACACTGCCCTAGATAACCAACGTATAGGGACAAGGATTCAGTTCTACCCACCTGCCTAACAGAAACCTGGGACTCATCTTCGATTCTTCTCTTTCTCACATCTACTTCTTCAGCAAATCCTATGGATTTTATCTCCAAAAAAAGATCTTGAACCCATCTTCTTTTCTCCTCTTTCCTGTCATCATCTTGGCCTAACCACCAATATCAATTCCCTGGACTACAGCAACAGCTTCCTGACTGGTCTCACTTCCCCTCCCTGTGTGCATTTCAATTTTTTAATAGGTAACATATGTACACAGTATACATAAGAGTATAAAATGAAAAGTAAATATCTTCGCCATTTGTCCTCCACCCACACCCAGTTCCCTTCCCAAGAGGTAAATACTGTTTCTGGTTTCTATTGTTCATCCTAGAGACAGTTGACACATATACAAGCAAAGAACTCTGATATACAAAGAAAACACTTTTGTCCTTTTGCAGATAAATGTACCATTTACACTGTTCTCTACTTTTTTTGTTCACTTAAAAATATTTCTTGGATAATGTATGTGTGTATATATACATATATATATGATCCTTCCATATCTATAGATAAAGAGCGATTTCATTCTTTTTGAGGGCTGCATTGTATTCCTTTGTGTGGGTGAACCAAAACAACTTTTACCTGTTGGATAAATTCCTAGAATTGTGTACAGTTTAAATCCTGGTATTATAGATACTGTCAAATTTCTCTCTATAGCAGTTGAACCAATTTGTACTCCTACCACCAACGTATTAAGAGTTCCTGTTTCCCTACAGTCTCACCAACACTGAATGTTATTAAACTGCATGACTATCATTCTCACATGTGAAAAATGGGATCTCATAATTTGTATTTCTTTTTCTAAGAGTGAAGTTATAAATATTTTCATAAATTTAATAGTCATTTGCATTTTCCTTTTTTTAACTATTAGTTCATATCCTTTGGCTACTGAGTTACCTTCTTATTTAATATTAAGGCGACCTGCAAATATTAAAGGGCCTTGAAAATATTTCTTCTCCAGTTTGACTTTTTCCACCATATGGAAATTTTAGATTTTTCTGTGTTCAAAGCAATCATTTTTTGTGTGTAATAACTTATAAAATTCACTAACAAATAAATAACCTGATTTAAAAAGGGGCAATGGACCTGAATAGACATTTCTCCAAAGAAGACATTCAAATGGACAAGAAGTTTATATGAAAAGGTATTCAACATCACTAATCATCAGGGAAAAGCAAACCAAAACCACACGCCAGCTAAAATGGCTATTAAAAAGACAAAAGATAAGTACTGGTGAGGATGTGAAGAAAAGGGAACCTTTATACACTCCTCATGGGAATGTAAATTAGTATAGCCATTATGGAAAACAGTATGGAGTTTCCTCAAAAAATTAAAAATAAAACTACCATGCAATCTAGCAATCCCACTTCTTAGTATATATCCAAACGAAATGAAATGACTATCTCGGCCGGGCGCGGTGGCTCACGCCTGTAATCCTAGCACTCTGGGAGGCTGAGGCGGGTGGATCGCTCGAGGTCAGGAGTTCGAGACGAGCCTCAGCAAGAGTGAGATCCCGTCTCTACTAAAAATAGAAAGAAATTATCTGGCCAACTAAAAATATATATAGAAAAAATTAGCCGGGCATGGTGGCGCATGCCTGTAGTCCCAGCTACTTGGGAGGCTGAGGCAGTAGGATCGCTTAAGCCCAGGAGTTTGAGGTTGCTGTGAGCTAGGCTGATGCCATGGCACTCTAGCCCGGGCAACAGAGCGAGACTCTGTCTCAAAAAAAAAAAAAAAGAAAGAAATGACTATCTCAAAGAGATACCTGCACTCCTATGTTCATTGCAGCATTATTCACAATAGCCAGGAAATGTAAACAACCTAAATGTCCCTCAATGGATAAATGAATAAAAGTGTACAACTTGATGTTCTGATATACATATACACTGTGAAATGATCACCACAATTTAAGCTAAATAACAAATCCATAACCGTACACAGTTACCATTTTCTTTGTGGGTGTGTGCCTACATGCACGCATGCGTTGAGAACACTTAAGATCTACCCTCCTAACAAATTTAAAGAGTACAACATAGTATTGTTAACTATAGTCACCATGCTGTACATTAGATCTCTAAAGCTTTTTCATGTTATAGAACAGAAACCTTATATCCATTGAACAACTTCCCATTTCCCCCCACCTCTAGCCCTTGGCAACCATCATTCTACTCTCAGCTTTTGTGAATTTGACTATTTTAGATTCCACAAATAAGTGAGCTCATGCAGTATTTTTCTTTGTGTCTGGCTTATTTCACTTAGCATAATGTCCTCCACGTTCGTCCATGTTATCACAAATGGCAGGATTTCATTCTTTTTTAAGGCTGAATAATGTTCCTGTATGTGTGTGTGTGTGTGTGTGTGTGTGTGCTTTTATATAATAACAAATCCACTCCTGTGATAGTGATATTAATCCATTCGCCAGAGCAGAGACCTCATTAATCCATCAATCCATTCATGAGGACAGAGGGATTAAGTTTCCAACACACGAACTCTGGCCAACAAGGAAGCACACTGAGTGGACCTTTGGAAAGACTGTTCATGATTAAAGCAGTGGCTACGACAATCAAGGGAGAAGTTGACCCTGGCTTGTTGGTAAACTCTAACAGCTATGGCCCAACAGAGTCACTTGGCCAGAGGCCACCAGCCTGGCACTACCTGGCCCTAAGGCTAGGCTAAAGCTGGCTCACCTCCAGGACCAGGCTGGTTGGATTTTGGAGTTTCTACTCCAGTCTAGAGCCACCCAGCAGTTTTCTGGCCTAGAGGTAAGGGCATCTGCCTTATAGTGCCATAGGAGCCCCTGGCCTAGTTGTGTTGTTAGATTATTTCCTGTATTAACTTAATATTAATACACATTAACTTAATATATAAGATACTATTACATATAATTACACATAAATGTATATAATATTTTAGTGATCCTAAAGACTGTCAGTTGATAATTTTCAAAATCAGAAACCTAAATAATGAGGGGAGACGAAGCACAAGAGAATGAATTAGCCTTAGATAGAGCATGTTATTTATAAACCTTACTATACATCATAATGAAATTTTTCCCTGTTTCCTGGAGGGCTTTCCTTTGCAAATTTCATAAAGTACTTCCAGTTGTACCTTATATATAACCAATTTTCTCTTCAGTTGCTCAATTTTAAAAGCCCAGTTGTCATAATGGTGCTTGATGCCTGATTTGCTACTGAAAGTCACCTAGCAGTGGTTTCTAATTCTTTTCCATTAGTGTGGGCTTACAACAGTTTGGTTTCTTAAATTAAACATAGCTAGATGTCAGCCTATAGCTTTTTCTGGTCAACGCTAGAATATAAGTTCCATAACGGCAGGGATCTTTGCTTGTTTACTGGTTATACTGGATTGGGTAGTGTCCCTTAAAAATTCACGTCCTTCCAGGAACCTCAGAATGTGACCTTATTTAGAAACAGGGTTGTTGCATATATAATTGGTTAAGATGAGGTCATACTGGAGTAGGATGGGCCCTTAATCCTATATGACTGGTATCCTTATGAGAAGAGGAGTAGAGACACAGGGGGAATGCCATGTGATGATGCAGGCAGCGATTGGAGTGATGCATTTACAATCTAAGGAACACCAAGAATTGCTGCAAACACCAGAAGCTAATGAGGGGCAAGGAAGGGTCCTCCCCTAGAACCTTTAGAGAGACCATAGCCCTACCAACCCCCTGATTTCAAACTTCTAGGCTCTAGAACTATGAGGCAATTAATTTCTGTTGTTTTAAGCCACCCAGTTTGTTATTTTACTATGGCACCTCTACCAAACTAATATACTGGTATGGTCCAGGCTTCTAGGACAGTACTTGGCACATAGTAGGAACTCAGTAAATGAAATATTTGCTGAATGAATGGTTGGGCTTTTTGATTCCCTAGGATTCACCTCTCTGTGGCATCTGACACCCGTTGGTGCCACCCCCTCACCCCCACACACCCTTCTTAAAACTGTCCTATTTTCCACATCACTGGTTCTCCTGGTTCTGTTCCAATTCTTTTGTCTGCCTTTTAAATCTTCCGTCCTCTCTTCTTGCTCCACACTCTATATAATTTTATCCCTTCTCAGGTTTCAGTTCCCAATATATACCAAGGACTCCCAAATCTAAAACAGATCTAAGCATATCACTCCCCTGCTTATAAGATGGAGATGGCTCTTCATTGCCTAAAGTCCAAACTTGTCCACTTTAGCATTTTACTCTGTCCTCACCCCAG
The DNA here is from genome assembly GCF_020740605.2 of Lemur catta. NCBI lineage: Eukaryota > Metazoa > Chordata > Mammalia > Primates > Lemuridae > Lemur > Lemur catta. The sequence continues at coordinate 20,916,734 of NC_059155.1, forward strand.
TAGACATGAATGCTTTCTTGTAAAGTAACCTGTGCTCCAGCCACAAAGGACTATTCAAATTTCTCAAGCACACCATATTTGATACTTTTAATGTTTCCATACTCCCTCTACCTGGAATGCTCATCCCCTTCATCTACCTGGTAAAGTCCTAGTTCAGGGCAAACACAAACACCATCATCTTGCGGTGCCTTTCCTGACCACTGTTCAAGCAGAATGGCCCACTCACACCTGTCTTCTCATAACCTTTTCTTCATACCACCAGTATTTCTTCCTAGCACAGTGGTAGACCATTTCCTCACTGAGCCACAAGCTCTTTAATGATAAGGATCATATCTTATTCATCTTCACAGATCCAATACCTAGCTCAGTGCCTGGTACCTGGTATGCTCCAAAAGATTACAGGTTGAATAAACTCATTCAAACCTGTAATTTGTAACCAAATTACAGCTATCGAAGAGCAATGGAATCATATTTCAGCACCATTTCAACAAAGCACAATAAAGATACTGCTGCATTAACTGAAGTTAGAAAACTAACACAAATGTCAAAGTATTGGGCCCAACTAGATGATGTGTTCAACACTAGACGGGATATTTATTTATTTATTTATTTTTGAGACAGAGTCTCACTCTGTTGCCCATGCTAGAGTGCCGTGGCGTCAGCCTAGCTCACAGCAACCTCAAACTCCTGGGCTTAAGCGATCCTCCTGCCTCAGCCTCCCGAGTAGCTGGGACTACAGGCATGCGCCACCATGCCCGGCTAATTTTTTCTATATATATTTTTAGTTGGCCAGATAATTTCTTTCTATTTTTAGTAGAGATGGGGTCTCGCTCTTGCTCAGGCTGTAGACGGGATATTTATATTCTTCAGAAATAGACCCCAACACAATAGGGAAATCCTAGAAAGTATCAACCTCTTACCTCCGAAGATACATGGTTTCCTCATCTTCTGTGTTACAAAACTTGTGGGCGTGTTTGGCAGCATCAATTACACGAGACCGGTCCCGGGGCCTCATGGGCAATTTCTCTAACTGACAGTCTGAAGGAATGGAGAAAGACTGTCACTGGAGTCACTGCAAAATATCTTGAGCCAATCAAAAGTTTTCAGTGAGGCCCTTTGTGGTATAATTTTCTACTATAACTACTATGCTTATTGAAACCTATTATTGAATTTTCCGACTAAAAATGACTTGGTGTCAGGAGACTATAACTATCCTAGTGATTTGGCAAATCACTTCCTCCTTCAGGGAATTTTTCCATATTTGAAAGATGTGTGGATTATATTATTTCAAAAGTCTTTCTCAGCACAGTAATTTAGTTTCTACAAGTATTTCTGAGATCATAGTACACTTGGTTTGTGTTATAATGCATTAGTATCAGAAGAGACAATCAAGCATCCTGGAATGAGGAGGGCATTGGGGAAAGTGGATATGTGCTAAGAAAAGGAGAGAGAGAGTAGGTGATATGATATATAGTATGCAAATGACCCATACTAGTTGGAGGAGTTTTAATCTGAAAACAGTGAAAACATAATACAGGAAACAAATTAGGTATAGTTATAAAGCAGACTGAATATTCATAAAATGCAAATTAAGTACCTAAAGGATCACAGAGAAAGTCAAGCGGTCAGAGTGATTAGAGATTAACAGAGGAGGTTGAGAAAGGCACTAGAGAACACTAGGCAGTTTACATGTTAGCTCATTTACTCTTCATAATGAATGGCTAAAGTAGACATTTATTATTCCTATTTTAAAGATGAGAAAATTGAGGCTTAGACAAGGTAAGAGATCTACCATGCACCTAATGAGAAGCAGAACAAGAATTCAGACCCAACTCTAAGTGATTCAAAAGCTCACATTCTTTCCACCACATCTTCTTACCAAGAAGTCATTTATTCAATAAATATGTGCGGGCCCTCTATGTACGAGGCACTGTCCTAACACTATGCTGGGAATTCAGCAAAAAACAAAGTAGATGAAGTCCCTGCACTGATAAAGCTTACATTCTAGCGAAGAGGCAGAATATTTTAAAATAATAATCATATAATATAATCTTGGGAAATGATGTATGCTAATAAAAAAATTAGGCAGGGTAAGAGGATAAACAGTCATCTCAGGTAGTGATAAGTGCTACCAAGAAAAATTAGGCAGGGTAAGAGGACAAAGAGTGACAGGGATGCTATTTTAGATAAGGAAGTCAGGGAAGAGTTCTCCAAGGAAGTGACAATTTGGCAGACCTGAATGAAGTAAGGAAACATTGAGGGAAAAGTTTTTGGGGCAGAAGAAATACCAATTCCATCCCCCTTCTCACTACTGCACTTGACTAGTCTAAAAAAAAAAAAAGAAAGAAAGAAAGAAAGAAATACCAATTCCAAAGGCCGTGGGGGACAGGAATATTTTTGACATGATGGAGAGAAAAAGCAAGAAGGCCACTGTGGCTGGAATGCAGTCAGCAAGGGGAAGACTGTTAGGAGATGATGTCTGAGAGGTAGCTAGAGGCCTGATCATGTAGGGTCTTGGTATGGACTTTGATTTTATTCTCAGTGTTACACAAAACCACCAGTTTGAACAGGACTCTGGCTGCTGTCTGGGAAATAGACCAGTGGGGACAAAGAATGGAGGCAGGGAGAGCAAGAGATTATGGTGCCAATCCAGATGAGAGATGATGGTGGCTTAGACTAGAGTGGCAGAAATGGAGGTGGTAAGAAGTAGACGGATCCTGGATATATTTTTCAAGGAAGCAATCACAGGATTTGTTGATAGACTGGACAGATGTAAGATATGTGAGAGAGAGGATCAAGAATGATTCCAGGGTTTTGGTTGAATATTGGATGAACAGTGGTACCACTGACCGTAACAGGGAAGACTGTAAGAGGAACAGTTGGAGAGCAGGGTGTAGGGGATCATGAACTCAATTTTGAACAAGATACATTTGAGAAGCCCATTAGACATTCAAGTGGAGAATGTTAAGTACGCAACTAGAGTTTGTGGAGAGGTGCAGGTTAAAGATGAACATCTGGGATTTATCGGCATATAGGTAGTATTTAAAGCTTGAGAATGATAGAGATCACCTGGAGTGTGAGTATAGCGTGAGAACAGGCAAGAGTACTGAGCTCTAGGGCCTTGGAAGGTTGAAAAGCCTGAGAGAGAAAAGGGAGCCAGGCAAGAAGGGGCAAGATCTGAGGTAGGAGGAACATCAAAAGAGTGTGGAGTCTCAGAGGCAAATGAAGAACGTGTTTCAAGAAGAATGTAGTGATTGTCTCAAATACCACTGAGAGGAGGAGTCAAATGAACACTGATAATTGGTCACTGGAACTGATAACATGGGGTTCAGTTAGTAACCTTAACAAATACGGTGTTTAATGATGAGGTGAGAAGGAAAGGCTGCCCGAAGTGAGGTCAAGAGGGAATGAGAAGTGAGGATGCAGAGACAGCCAATATAGCCAACTCTATTGAGAAGTTTTGCTATAAAAGCAGCAACAAAATGGGGTTAAAGCTGGAGGGGAATACAGAATCAAACAAGGGTTTTATTGTCGCTTGTTCTAAGATGAGAACTATTAAAGCATCTTTGTAGCCAGCAGAAAGTTATAAAGTTTCTAGAGACGGTAGTTTTTGAAGACAGTGGGTTGAGAGGGAGATACAGTTTCTTTTTTTCTGAAGGGCTTGTTTAGCTTTGAGGGAGGTCTGCATGCAGAGATACAAAGTTAAACAGAGAACAAACAAACAGAAAAAGCCCTGGAGAGGGGCGGAGATGTGTAGGGAGGATTTCGACAAAAAGGGAAAGCCCACTAATCTTCAATGACAGGTGACTCCGACGTCACAGCCAGAGGAAATTGGCCCTCAGGAACCCGAAGCCTCGCTCCTTGTAGATGTCCCCCAGCTCCCGACTACTCACCCAGCACCAGGACCATCTGGCCGCACAAACAGTAATACACGTGGAGGGGCTTCTCACCATCGTCATATTCCTCCCGATCCCGGGTGTCGGAGCAGACTACCGACCGCGACACTACTTTCGGCATAGTTCAGAGTAACAGCCTGAAAACTCCACCCCAAGGAAGAGGATCGCGCAGAAATGACGTCACAGGCGCGCCTTGCGCCTTTTCTCTTCTGTAACGCTGGTCACATGTTAGTAGTAGTCATATAAACTTCCGGGCAGTCCCATCTGGCTAAGATTCAGGGGGGCCCATCTGGAGCCGACCAGAACTTACTTTGCCTTGGCCAAGTTTGCTGGGACTGATTTAGTTGTGACACTCTTAATATTATTTAAATTATTTATTTATGTTTCTATATATGCATGCATATATGTGTATATATACATATGTGTAAAATCAGATATAACAAATGACTGTACATATTATGTATACATAATACAGATTTCAGGTGTGTCTCTAAATATGATCTTGATTTTAATGGCAGTATTCAGAATGAGTACCTAATGAAGTAGAGGAACCTTTTTTTGTTTAGTTGATATAATTCACATAACATAAACTTCACCCTTTTAAAGTGTATTATTGGGGCTGGGCGCGGTGGCTCACGCCTGGGATCCTAGCACTCTGGGAGCCTGAGGCGGGAGGATCGCTGGACGTCAGGAGGTCAAGACTAGCCTGAGGAAGAGCGAGACTCCCGTCTCTACTAAAAATAGAAAGAAATTATCTGGCCAACTAAAAATATATATAGAAACAATTAGCCGGGCATGGTGGCGCATGCCTGTAGTCCCTGCTCCTCAGGAGGCTGAGGCAGAAGGATTGCCTGAGCCCAGGAGTTTGAGGTTGCTGTGAGCTAGGCTGACGCCACGGCACTCACTCTAGCCCGGGCAACAGAGCAAGACTCTGTCTCAAAAAAAATAAAATAAAATAAAATAAAATAAAGTGCGTTATTGGGTGGTTTTTAGTATATTCACAAAGTTGTGCAACCATTACCACTATCTAATTTCAGAACATTTTCATCATCTCAAAAAGATATCCCATATCCATTAGCAGTCACACTTCCCCTCCTTCCCAGCCCCTGGCAGCCACTAATCTGCTTGTCTCTATGGATTTGTCTATTCTGGACATTTCATATAAGCAGAATCATACAACATGTGGCCACTTTTCTGACTTCTTTCACTTAGCATAATGTTTTCAGGTTCATCCATGTTGTAGTATTTCATTTCTTTTTATGGCTGAATAATATTTCATCATATGGATATACCACATTTGGTTAGCTATTTATCAGCTGATGTACATTTGGCCTGTTTCCACTTTTTGGCTATTATAGATAATGCTATTATGAACGTTCATGTACAAGTTTTTGTGAAGACATCTAGTTTCCATTCTTTTGTGTGTATACCTAGAAGTGGAATTGCTGGATCATATGGTAAATCTGTGTTTAACCTTTTGAGGAACTACCAGAGTGTTTTCTATTTTATTTTATTTTATTTTATTTTATTATTATTATTTTTTTTTTGAGACAGAGTTTTACTCTGTTGCCCGGGCTAGAGTGAGTGCCATGGTGTCTGCGTAGCTCACAGCAACCTCAAACTCCTGGGCTCAAGCAATCCTCCTGCCTCAGCCTCCCGAGTACCTGGGACTACAGGCATGCACCACCATGCCCGGCTAATTTTTTCTCTATATATATTTTTTAGCTGTCCAAATCATTTCTTTCTATTTTTAGTAGAGATGGGGTCTCGCTCTTGCTCAGGCTGGTCTCAAACTGCTGAACTCGAGCGATCCTCCTGCCTCGGCCTCCCAGAGTGCTAGGATTACAGATGTGAGCCACCACGCCTGGGCCAGAGTGTTTTTTAAAGTGGCCACACAATTTTACATTCCCACCAGCAATGTATGAGGGTTCTGATTTCTCCACATTCTTGCCAATAATTGCTTTTGTCTGTCTTTTTTTATTATGGCCAACTTACTGGGTATGAAATGGTATCTCATTGTGGGTTTTTAAAAAATTTTTTATTTAAATCACAGAAAAGAAGGTATCATTGCAGTTTTGATTTACATTTCCCTGATGGCTAAAGATGTTGAGCATCCTTTCATGTGCTTATTGGCCATGTATATATCTTCTTTGGAGGAATGGCTATTTAAATCCTTTGCCCATTTTTAATTATGTTATTTGTCATTTTATTGTTGAGTTGTAAAAGTTCTTTATGTAGTCTGGACACTAGACCCTAATCGTGTGAGTTTCTTAAAAGTATGGAAGTCTTAATAATCCTGTCTGCGTGAGGTATAAGGCAACATCTTTTACCCTTCCTTCCCCCAACCCAGAAATTCTCCCAGAATTCTCTTTGTGGAGGACAAGAGCCTGGGTAATTCAGAATAAGGACCTTGAGACAGTTTACATTGAATAACTTCAATAATCCAAGTGCTGGGACCAAAATAGTGGATTTTTAACAGACACCTTACTGAAGATAGTAGGAGCTTGTGACTAGAAAATTGACAGTTTGGTTGGAAGAAGTGTAGTGTTCAAGACACACAAGATTTAAACCAAAGGGCATTTAAAGCAGTCTACCAGCTCTTGAATAAACATGAATTAAGTAAAGTAAAAAAGAAATATCAATTTATGTCTTAGAGGCCAGGCGCGGTGGCTCACGCCTGTAATCCTAGCACTCTGGGAGGCCGAGGCAGGCGGATCGCTCGAGGTCAGGAGTTCGAGACCAGCCTCAGCAAGAGCAAGACCCCATCTCTACTAAAAATAGAAAGAAATTATCTGGCCAACTAAAATATATATATAGAAAAAATTAGCCGGGCATGGTGGCGCATGCCTGTAGTCCCAGCTACTCGGGAGGCTGAGGCAGTAGGATCGCTTAAGCCCAGGAGTTTGAGGTTGCTGTGAGCTAGGCTGACACCACGGCACTCACTATAGCCCGGGCAACACAGCGAGACTCTGTCTCAAAAAAAAAAAAAATACGTCTTAGAGAATCACAATGTTTGTTCATTAGGTCTTAGTCCAATGTCATCCCTCTGACTATATGTTATTCAATAATTGTCGATCTATTATATGTCAGGCATTTTGCTATACACTGGTTGTATAGTGATTAATTATACATACTCTCACTCCTCATGTGGCTTAGTTTAGTATAGGGGTGGGCAAACTTTTTCTGTAAAGGGCTAGAGAATAAATATTTCAGGCTATGAGGGCCAACAAGCAAAATCAAGAATATCATGTAGGTACTTATATAATAAGAGAGAAAATAAATTTCCACAAATGTTTTATTGAAAAAATTCAAAACATAACATTAATAATTGAGTACAATATTTTTGTAATACAGGTCTACTAGTGCGAAGAATGGCATTCTTTTAAGGAGGGGGATAATATTTCATGTAATTGGGGCTCAAAGGGAATGTTCCCTGTCATCAAAATGAGATGCAAATTTCATCTGTTAAGGCTTATCTTTAATGAGTTTTTTTGTATTTCATCTTTGAAAATTTTTTTCCACACAGATAAGTATTGCCATTTACTGATATCAATCAACAAGCATATGATTTTAATTGAGAATATTCATCTCTTAGGCACTTATAGAATTCTATTAAATTCTTCTCTTGATATTTGCCTTTTAGCATGTCATTACAATGCAGATTAATCATTTCCAATTGAAGTTTAGGTGGAAGCTCCTCAGCTGCACAGTTAAATTGATTTTATTTTATTTTTTATTTATTTTTTGTAGAGATGGGGTCTCACTCTTGCTCAGGCTGGTCTCAAACTCCTGACCTCAAGTGATCCTCCCACCTTGGCCTCCCAAAGTGCCAGGATTACAGGAATGAGCCACCATGCCTGGCCCCCTTTAATTTTTAATTTTTTTGTAGTGATTTTTGAAATATAGAAATTTCCTTTACACTTGCATCAAGGTCCATAAAATGCTGCTGGAACTGTGATTTGAGCTCAGGAAATATATCCACTGCAAAGTTGTGCGGGAATGCAAATCTTGATTTTTGTTTTAACTTTTGACTCCACAAGAAGTGATTAACAGAACTTGACATCGCTTGTGATTCAAATAATGTTAGTTGTCATTAAATAGCTGTACTGAAGTATAAGTTTCACATATAAGCACTGGTTTGCCTTGTAATTTTAGGTTAAATTCATTAAGAAACATTATCAAGTCTATAGGAAAAGCTAATTTAAAAAACCATTCAGTGTTCGATAATAGTGGTCAAGGGTGGTTCTTCTCATTTAGAGAATTTTCAATCTCAGCCCTGAACTCAATAAAGTCTCAATAAAATTTTACCACTGCTAAGCCATTAAATTGCTGTTGGTAGGACAAGTCATAAATATTCAACTCCTATTTCTGAAAAAAATCATGGAACTCATAATGGTTTAGTCCATGAGAGTGAATGAAGTTCACTGTTGACACTACTGGTTCAATAACACAAGATAGATTCAAATATTTTCCTGCAAAGTACCTTCTGTTTAATAATACAATGAATAACCATAGGATTTAAACAAATTACATTTTCACAAGCTTTGTACATTTGTCTAACTAAGCCTTTTTCTACTCCATAGGTATTTGTAGTGCATCTTAGCAGACTCTACTTCAGGCTATATTGAATCAGTGTTTTCTTGACTTCTTTGAAAATATTCTCATAGCTCCACACAGACTATACATACAGGCTAATTCTTCAGTCACTTCAAATTCAGCATTGATTCCTTGAGTAAACAACAACAACTAAGCAGTATTCGTAAATATCAGTCAACTCATCAAGAGCCAGGAAGACCAGTGAAATCATTTGCTTTGTGTTTTAATCGGCTAGCGATGTTGCTTCCAATGTCCTCAACCCTGAGCCACTGTTCTTGCTGAAAGGCTAATAGTCTTAAACAAGTTTATTTTTCTTGAGCATATTTTTTTAACTTCTGCAACCAAACACGATTAATTAATTCACCATCAGTGAATGGCTTTCCTTGATAGGCTAACGAATGAGCCACTCAGAGACTTACTTTGGCTGCAGGCTCACTTTCATTTTTTATTTTTGTGAAGACTCCTGCTATGATAAGATATTCTATTTTAAATTTTCTAATTTTGCTAACCGTTGCTCTCCTAGGAGTTGGGAGTATTGTAATGACTGCTTAGCCTGGTAATGTTGATGTACATTGTAATCTTTTAGCAATGCTACAGTGTCATTGTGTAATGCTTTGACATCTAATTCGATAACCAAGTAATCCACACTCCACCATGCCTTAAAAGCACGGCGTTCAAAGTCCACTTTTATTCTCTTGTTTTGACATGATAGATATGTACTTGTATGTAAATTTTTTAAATGCCACAGTAGATACATGTGGCACTCAAAACACTGTGAGTTATGCTACATCACTGCAATTTGTAAGGCACAGAGCAGCAGTGTGATGACAGCACCTCACACAGTCTCTGTCACACTACTCAATTCTGCCATCATAGCACAAGAGCAGCCACAGACTATACAGTAGGCCATCCACATCTGCAGATGCAGCACCCACAGATACAGAGGGCTGACTGCAAGACTTGAGCATCCATGGATTTTGGTATCTAATGGGGGTCCTGGTATCAATGGATGGATACCAATGGATGACTGTACATAAATGAAAGAGCATGGCTGTGTCCCAGTGAAACCTTACTGATGCACATTGAAAGTTGAATTTCATGTAATCTTTATGTGTTATGAAATATTATCAAATATTCTTCTTTTTATTTTTTTCAACCATTTAAAAATAAAAAAACTAGCCGGGCAGGTGGCTCATATCTATAATACCAGCTACTCAGGAGGCTGAGGTGGGAGGATCACTTGAACCCAGAAGTTCTAGACTAGCCAGGGCAACATACTGAGACCCTGTCTTTACAAAAAGTAGAAAAATTAGCCAGGCATGGTGGCGCATGCCTATAGTCCTAGCTATTCAGGAGGCTGAGGAAGGAGGATCGCTTAAGCCCAGGAGTTCAAGGCTGCAGTGAGCTATGATCACAGTACTGCACTTCAGCCTGGGTGACAGAGCAAGGCCCTGTCTCTAAATAAATAAATAATTCCACCTCAAATTGTGCATGAAAGAAAAGAAAGAAAGAAAGAAAGAAAGAAAGAAAGAAAGAAAGAAAGAAAGAAAGAAAGAAAGAAAGAAAGAAAGAAAGAAAACAAAGAAAGAAAAAAATATATAGAAAACCATCCTTAGTTTGCAGGCCATAGAAAAAAGGTGGCAGGCTGGACTCAATTGTAGTTTGCTGATCCCTGGTCTGGTGGATGTGGCTGGTTTGATTGAATTCCCATGTACTACACTGTAGCCATGTGTATCAGTTTCATATTACCACTGTAACAAATTACCACAAATTTAGTGGCTTAAGAAAATACAAATTTGCTATCCTCCAGTAAACCAACATCACTGGTCTAAAGTCAAGGTGTCAGCCAGGCACTGTGGCTCACGCCTGTAATCCTAGCACTCTGGGAGGCCGAGGCAGGAGGATTGCTTGAGGTCAGGAGTTCGAGACCAGCCTGAGCAAGAGCGAGACCCCCGTCTCTACTAAAAATAGAAATAAATTATCTGGACAGGTAAAAATATATAGAAAAAATTAGCCGGGCATGGTGGCGCATGCCTGTAGTCCCAGCTACTCGGGAGCCTGAGGCGGAAGGATTGCTTGAGCCCAGGAGTTTGAGGTTGCTGTGAGCTAGGCTGATGCCACGGCACTCTAGCCTGGGCAAGAGAGCGAGACTCTGTCTCAAAAAATAAATAAATAAATAAAGTCAAGGTGTCAGCAGGACACCTTGCTTCTGGAGGCTCCAGGCGAGGATCCACTCTTTGCCAACATCCCTTGGCTCCTTGGCTGGTGACTACATCACTCCAATCTCTGCTTCTGTCATCATGTGGCCTTCTCTCTGAACTCTGACTCCTACTTCATCACTCTCATAAGGACTGGTGTGATTGCTTCAGACCCACCTGGTTAATCCAGGGTAATTTCCCCATCTCAAGATTCTTAATTTAACCACATCTGCAAAGTCTCTTTTGCCATATAAGGGTAACATATTCACAGTTTCCAGAGATTAGGACTTGGAAATCTGAGGGGGGTGTGTGTGCATTAACTACCATACCATGCCTTTGTTTCCTTTCATTCAGTGACTCAGCAGGTAGTGAACCTTATGTTCAAGGCTCTAATTTCCCCACTTCTCTAAACTTTAATATTCTTTCCTTCCCTCCTCCTCTCTCCCCTGTTATGTCCTAGGGGTTGAAGATGAATGACACACTATTACTTGTGTTGCCAAGAGCATACTGTGTCAATTGTTACTTCCTCTAAGTCATTCTTTTGACTTATCTTCTGAGATTACTGGGGTCAAGAAAGACCATTTGGTTTTATTTTCTGTTGTTCCTTCATTGCCATTTGTACTAAATTGTATGAATAGAAGTGGAAACTGCAGAAATATCAAATTCTGTTGCCTTCACTAGATAACAGAAATACAAACTCACAGCTTCATAATACAAGAAATGATAGTTTATTTGATCTGTCCCCCTAACCCAAAATAGTTCAGGAAAATCAGAATCTGTTCTGCATTTTGAAATCTTCATGAATGAAATTCCACAGTTTCCCTAGTCATATTTTCCCATGTTTCACAGTCCTCCCTTTTAGGAGAATTCTCAAATCCTTGTCTATGGACAATTTGGAATTTCTTATATTCCTGGGGTTTGTCAAGACCTGTGAAAATGCACAGCTGCATTGCTAACACACTTTTATTTCAGTTGAAAAGGACTTCTGCTTTCTTGACCCTTGCTCTCAGGTGGGGGTGGAGATTGGCTATGACGAGGGTATTTCTTCAAGATGTCAAGGTGTGAAGAGGGTGGAAGAAATGCTTGGCCAAACTGTGCTATAGTTAGTATATTCTAGCCTGATAATCATCTGTGCTGGAAAACAATCTTCTGTATTGCTGCTTGCTATGACAACGCTGCTTCTGATGAGAAATGTGGGGGCACAGTCTTCCTGCAATGCAGTTCCATTCTGCAGTGAGAGAATGCTATTCCCATACAGGTGCCACAGGGCTTCCAATGCGCTTTTGTTCATGCTCCTGAGATTTCTTGATTACGCGGTCCAAAGAAGGAAGAGAAAAGGGGTTTCAAAAAACAGAGATGCCTACAGCAAACTCAAATACATCTATATCCTTCCATGAATTTCAGACTTTTTTTTTTTAAGAGACAGGTCTCTTGCTCTGTTGCCCAGGCTGGAGTGCAGTGGTACAATCATAGCTTACTGTAACCTTGAACTCGTGGGCTCAAGGGATCCTCCCACCTCAGCCTCCCAAGTAGCTGGAACTACAGGTGTGTGCCACCATGCCCAGTTAATTTTTTAATTAATTAATTATTTTTTTTGTGGCAACAGGGTCTCCATATATTGCCCAGGCTGGTCTCGAACTCCTGGGCTTAAGTGATCCTCCTACCTTGGCCTCCCAAAGTGCTCAGATCACAGGCATGAGCCACTGTGCCCAGCCTGAATTTCAGACATTTATATCCAGTAGCCGGAGCTTCCCAGTCCCTTTCATACTCTCCAGTGCAGTATATACTGTTTCTCAATAGGATATTTTCAATACATCTCTTTCATGGTCTACACCTACAAAAGCTGCCTATCAAGCCTAAATTCCTCATCCTTGCATTTAAGGGCATTTAATCCACTTCCATCACCCTCACTTTTCCAACCTGAAGTCTCATCATTCCTCAGCAAAGAACCTCTCCATTAGCCAAGCTAATCTGCCCACTATCCCCAGAATATGGTTTAACTCCATGCCCTTGTTTGTGCCATTGCCCTCATATAAACTGCTTGACTTCTTCTCTCTCATGCCCTGCTTTCATCTCTTTTGAAACAAAATTGAAATAGACTCATTTCAGGAAACTTGTCTTGACCCTATCAGAATGATGATTCCTTTGCCGTGCAATCCCTCAGTGTTTTTTTTTTTTTAATTGAGGTGGGTTCTCACTCTTGCTCAGGCTGGTCTGGAACTCCTGAACTCAAGCGATCCTCCCACCTCGGTTTCCCAGAGTGCTAGGATTACAGCTGTGAGCCAACGCACCCAGCCAACTTCAGTGTATGTTGATTGACGTACTTCTACAGGTTGAGAATCCCAAATCTGAAAATCCAAATTCCAAAATGCTCCAAAATCTGAAATCTTGTGAGTGTTGACATGATACTCAAAGGAAATATAATGCAAACATTCCAAAATCTGAAAAAAACCTGAAATCCAAAATAGTTCTGGTCCCAAGTATTTTGCTTTTTTTAATTTTTTTTACTAGTTAATAATGCTGAAGGTCCCAAGCATTTTGGATTAGGGACCAACCTTTGGGTAATGGCACTCAATATGTACTATGTATCCTGTCATTGCTGTGGTAGACAGAATTCTAAGACGCCATTCTCCCCTAAGATTCCTGGCCCCTGGTGTATATACACACCTTCTGGCAGCTATTAAATCAAACCCTAGTCTAGGTTCTGCTGTGAAGAAATTTAGCAGATGTAATTAAGGTTCCAAATTAGATGTTTGTTTATTTATTTTTTTTTTTTGAGACAGAGTGTCACTTTGTTGCCCTGGCTAGAGTGAGTGCCATGGCATCAGCCTAGCTCACAGCAACCTCAAACTCCTGGGCTTAAGCGATCCTACTGCCTCAGCCTCCTGAGTAGCTGGGACTACAGGCATGTGCCACCATGCCCAGCTAATTTTTTCTATATATATTTTAGTTGGCCAGATAATTTCTTTCTATTTTTTTAGTAGAGACGGGGTCTTGCTCTTGCTGAGGCTGGTCTCGAACTCCTGACCTCGAGCGATCCACCCGCCTCGGCTTCCCAGAGTGCTAGGATTACAGGCGTGAGCCACCATGCCCGGCCCAAATTAGATGATTTTAAGAGAGGGAGATTATCCAAGGCAGACCTGAACTAATCAGACAAGCCTTTAAAGTAGACTGTCCTCTTCCTGAAAAAAAGAGATTCAGAGTGAGAGGGATTTTATGTGAGAGAAATTCTCTGTTTCTGACTTTGAAGATGGAATAAGTTACGTGGCAAGGGATGTGGGTGACCTCTAGGAGCTGAGCAAGGTCCGAAGTTGGCAGCTAGTAAGGAAAATAGGGACCTCACTCCTACAACTGCAAGGAACTGGACTTGGCCAAGAATTTGTGGTAATTTACTAAGCAGCAATAGAAAACTGATGAGCTTGCTTTTATAGATCTTGCTTTTGTTGATTTCATATGTATGTGTTAGTAGACTGCAAGTACTTGGGTGAGAGGAAAAGGATTTTTAAAAAAATTTTTGTACCCTCTTCCCGCCACAGCCATAATGTGATGCTATTAGGGAGACTTGCCTTAATTGATATTGGAGTTAACGGGACATATAAATCCTTTGCCATGAAGGTGCCTGTTGCTAAGCAGCAGCTAAAATCACTACCATTGTCAAGTGCCTCCTGCCTCCCATGTTAGAAACAAATCCCTGTGCATCTGATATCTTCTGGACATCTTCACGTGGATGTCTCACAAGTCCCATGAACTCAGTAAGTCCCACCCAAAATTTCTTCTCCCAAATTTGTCCCTCTCCCTCTATTCCCTAATTCTGTTAATGGCACCTTCAAATCCCCCTTTATCTTGGGGTTTAGAGCTTCAGCCATTGTTGACTCCTTCCCTCAATCTTGTCCCCACATTCAATCTGTTGCCAAGTCCTCTCCATTCACACCCTCCTCTCCTTTATTGTCACTGCCTGGTTCAGTATCTCACACCTAGAATACTGCAAGAGTCTCTCCTAGCTGCTCTCCTGGGACCAATCTCTGATTAGCACAGCTCTAATGATGTCACTTTCCTGCTAAACCACCTTCCAAGGAATCCATTAGCTTGGCATTTAAAACTCTTCATGACTTAACCCAAACCTACCTTTCTCATATTTTCAATAAATCTTAAGTGTGTATTTTGCCTACCTTCTAAGTTATTTTGGGGTTGACCTTTAAAAATTTCTGCTTTAAAACTGTTATTGCTTTTGCAGGTCCTCGTACTAACTGTGACTCTTCCCTGCAACCTGCAGCTTTTCCACGTGCATCTTACCGTTACTTTTACTTCAGACCCACTGCCCTTCCAATTCTCTGCAGTCGGATATTCTCATACCTTGGACTCTTCTGAACATATAGTAGCCACTTGGCTTGTTGAACTGCCAAGGGGAAATGTGGTTCCAGAGCCAAATTGTGAGTGCCCAGAGCTTTACATACAAACAAGCAACCCTATTCTGTTTGCCTTAGGCATTCATTCCCTCCCCCAGGACACACAAACAACATTTTATTCTGTTTTGGGGTGATCATTGGCCTAAATGTTGGGATTCGAATCCTGCACATTCATCCTATGGAAAAGGGACTCACAGCCCCCTTTCATAGTCAAGGCCGATTTATTCTTTTGATTTTCAGTGATTTTAACCAGTCGTTCCCCTCCCCCTCCCCAGTCTCCTCTGTCCGCAGGGGGTGTGGGCCCTAGAATTCCCGCTTTTCAAGAACCGGTTTTGCCTCCCTCCGCCCCCTCCTGCTTCCCCTAGTTTGAGACGTCCCAACTCTTCCCCCTGCCCCCCACCCCGCCACTCCTCTCCCGTCCCCTGCCATAGCGCGCGCTTTAATAAATGATCTGGTCTCAAAAGAAAAACGGGAAGAAAATAAAGCAAGGAGAAAAAAAAAAAAAAAACCAACTAAAAAGAAAAAAAGCAGAAACCTTCCCAGGGTTTGTCTGAGAATTGGCAAGTGGAGCTGGACGCCGTTCCTCCACTAAACTCCCGGGAACCGTAGGCTTTCGTTTGCCCCGCGGCTCGCCTGTCACCCCTGGAGCAGCGCGGCACCGCTGCCTGACTGCTGCTGGGGTTTCATGACATAAGCAACTTTCGTCCCCTCCCCCCGCCCCGTCTTGGTACGGCCTGTCCGGCGTTCGCGTTCCACCCCCCCCCTTTCCTTTCAGGTTGGTTCAGCCCCCGTCTACTCAGGGGTGGTGCTTAGCCGGCGCCAGAGCGACCCTCGACTTCGGAGAGGCAGTGCCGTTCCTCTGGGTGCTTCCTCCTCAGCTTCTTCGGCTCCTTCAGCCTCTTCGGCCTCCTCACCCGCCTCAGGAACCCGAGGCCCCGGTGTATGCCCCACCCCTGACCCCGCTAGAGATATGTCCACCCCGGCTCGGCGGCGCCTCATGCGGGACTTCAAGAGGTAAAACGATGGGGACCGCTGAGGCCGGGGGCTGCCGGCCGGGGCACAGGGCGGGTCCCGAGGCTGCCCGGGTAGGGTGGGGTGGGCGCAGCCGGGAGCGGACGCGAGTACCGGACGGCGGGGAACCCCCTCTCTGTCTCCCTGAAGGTTGCAGGAGGATCCTCCGGCTGGAGTCAGCGGGGCTCCGTCAGAGAACAACATACTGGTTTGGAACGCGGTCATTTTTGGGTGAGTCTGCGTTCCGGGCGGTGGCGAGAGACGGGGGCCGTGAGGCGGCTCAGTGTCCCCTCCTGGCCGGGCCACTCGCGAAGGCAGAGGGTGAAAGGGAACATGTTTGGGTCTGGCTGGGCCTAGGCGCCTCCCCGGAGCCTGTGCCTCGATTAGCTCAGTTCCCGCTGCCAGGGGAACCGTTTGGGGTGCTAGGGGGCGGGGCGGGGAGTGGTGGCGGTTAGGCGCGGCGGCCTGCACTGTGTTTCTGAGTCTGAAACATCTATTGGTAGTGGCTTTCCGATCTCGGCAACAGTGGTTGACCTGAGATGGAGATGGCAGAGCTTGGACTAGCCGTCTCCTAAAATGAACTCGGGAGAAGGGAGCCCCTGAAGCGGGAACTGACTATTTTCCTCTGTGTTGCAGGCCTGAAGGGACCCCGTTTGAGGACGGTAAGAGTTTCTTTAACACCTTTAAGGAGCCTGATCATCTGGGCAAGGGGTTCCCAGTTATCCTGGAAGTGTCTCCTACTTAGGAACCTGCTAATGCCTGTAGCTTCTGCCTACCAAAGGCATGAGTGTAATCCAGTGTGTGGCGGGTTGTTCTGGATATTGTCCACTTGTCTAGAACCACACCTCTTTTTTTTTTTTTTTTTTTTTTGCTTTCCCCTTTTTAAAAAAAAATTTGGGTAAGGCAGGCACTTTTTAAAAGGAGCAATCACAGCACTTGTGTTAAGGATTTTTGAGGTTTGGGCTGTGATTCTGCTAAATTCAGCCACCCCAGTCAGGAACTGAGTTAGTATAAACCCAACCAGTTGCTGACAGTCAGCAGAGACCCCCAGAAACCATCTGGTTCAGAATTCTACTACAAGGGCAGAAACAGCAGGTGCTTAATGTGTATTTGTTGGATGTCGAATGGATGCAAGAATCCCTTGCACACAGCTATCTGACATTCTACAATCTGATATTGAATGCCTGTTAGCCTCACATGGTCTTAAATGTTTCATTGGAGTATAATGAATTCCTTATTTTTAAATGAATTTACAGTGTGTGCTTTCATCAAGACTTTGTGACCAGTAATCTCAGAGCAGCTTCAGAATTGAGGTTAGCCTTAATGTACCCTTTTGACCAGTGTCCAACTTACTTGAAGGCACTACATGTACCAATAGGTACATCATTTTTAATTGATTTAGGATTAACTTTTAAAAACACGTATTAATTGCTTTTTAAAAACTGTTTTTAGATAATTATACATTCATGTGCAATTGTAAGAAATAATACAGACAAACTTGTATACCCTTCACCCAGTCCCCCCCCCACCCACTTGGTAATATCTTGAATGACTATACTACCATATCACAACCAGGAAATTGTCATTGATAGTTTTACATGCACTCAGTTTTGTGTATATGTGTGTGTGTGTTTAGTTAATTGTTTTTTGAAAGTTTAATACATTTTGAAGATGATTAAAAGTATTTCAACTCATGAAATTCTTTAATATTTGAAGTATTTAAAAAAAGAAAAGGACCTTTCTGTTATTTTTTTCTCAATGTCATATCTTCCCTCAGTCACATAGAATTTTATACACACACACACACCCCCTCCCCTCAGTTTGAAGGTGGGAACAAAAACATTTCTGCAAACTACTTAATACATACTATGTTGCCTAGTCGGAATCCTTTTTGATGCTACCAGTCCCCAAAATGTTGTGAGGTAAGTCACTATCAAATAAGTCTATAATTTGTCTCAAATACTCAGATTTCCCTAGGAAACTGGACAGTTACCTGAATATTTTAGCTTCCTTTCTACCTTCACCCCCAGGTAAATGTCATTGCTCTTCAGGGCTACAATAAAAAGAAATGGCAGCAGGAGAGAGTGATTCTGAGAACATGCTACCTTGGTGCAGTTAATCATTTGAACTGATCCGTAGCAAGGGCTAGCTAGACTTAATTTTCCTCTGCTAGATTGGTGCTAGTTTTTTATACCTAAGCTTTATGTGCAGATTAACTGTGTATTTGCTTTAGCTCTAGTAGGCTTTGTTTTCATTGGCTTCTTTTTCCCTCATTTTACTCCAGCTGCTTCATGCTGGGCACAGCTTTATTAATAGTACATCACTTTGCTAGCGATTGGCTACTTAAATATTTCAAGGGTGCTTCTCATGTTTTAAGTGGTATGAATTGAAAAGGTACTTATGGAATCCATTATTTATCTGGACTGTCCCCTTTAACATTACTGGCTCTGCTTTTGATGGTGTGTATCTCCCTCTAGGCATTACTGAATTACTCAGGCTAAATGACAGTACCCTTTTGTGATTCGTTCTGTTGAACAGTCTGCTACCCATGGATGATGCTTCCTCAGATGTCTAGAATACTGTGGCTACAAAAAATACTGTTGACCCCCTTATTTATATTTGGAGAACTTCCAGTTAGGGAAAAGACTGATTTACGGTTGATTTTGCTGTTTCCAATGTATTATATAAATTGAGAGCCCCCAAACTACTTTTGATTCTTCCTTGTAAACCATTTGTGGTGGAAGTTTCTGGGACAGCCAGGCCCTAGCTAAAGAGATGAAATCTTAAGGAAAGGAACTCTTAAGGGTATTTTGATTTCATTTCACACACTTGAAGCAAGAGGAGTATGTTCTCAAGGGCTTATACTACCAAAACACTGGGAGGAAATACTTCCTCATTAAAATATATTGGTATATATGCTGAATACAAAGGTATGGAATATAATATTCTTCATCATGTTATCTAAAAATTAATGGTAATAGTAAGGTACTAGTATGTCCTTTTCATGATAGATGTGTCCTTTAGAATTTGGTTGTAAATGTTTTCTTTTTAAAAATGAATGTCCTAGGCTGGGTGCAGTGGCTCAAGCCTATAATTCTAACACTCTGGGAGGCCGAGGTGGGAGGATCACTCGAGGTCAGGAGTTTGAGACCAGCCTGAGCAAGAGTGAGACCCTGTCTCTACTAAAAATAGAAAGAACTTGGCCGGACAACTAAAAATATATAGAAAAAATTAGCTGGGCATGGTGGCACACGCCTCTAGTCCCAGCTACTTGGGAGGCTGAGGCAGAAGGATTGCTTGAGCCCAGGAGTTTGAGGTTGCTGTGAGCTAGGCTATTGCCACGGCACTCTAGCCCAGGCAACAGAGGGAGACTCTGTCTGAAAAAAAAAAAAGAATCTCCTAAAGTCCACTAAGGGTGTTCTTAAGGTAAAGATAGATTATGCTGAAGAGTTTTGGGTAAAAATCAGATTCACTGTCTGGGGAATGGACACGCTTGAAACTCTGACTCGGGGGTGGGGGACAAGGGCAATATACGTAACCTAAACTGTTGTACCCCCATAATATGCTGAAATAAAAAAAAGAATTATTAATTTAAAAAGCTTCAGAACATGGTATAAAATGACATGAATTTATAATAAAATAGATACCGATAAAGTGATTGAGCTGAGAGTAAAAAAAAGTTATTATTTTTTTTAAAGAGATAGGGTCTCACTATGTTGCCCAAGTTGGTCTTGAATTTGTGAATGCGTATAGGCAGAACATACACTCTCTATCTAGTTCAACCATATCACTCCTTATTGCCATACACCGGCCATTTAACACACTTACATAATTTCCCTGGTCTCTGTGTATAGATGGATTAATTGATACTTTCCTTAAAATGTTTTGGCCACCTCAGGAAGATGAACAAAATCAGTACACATTGTGTACAAAAATGGTGAGGTTTAAATTTTCAGTTATTTTATAGCTTAGCCTTCTAAATATTCAGAGGGTAAGCTCTAGTCTCAAATTGCATAATGCTAATTCTAAGATTTTTAATTTCCTTAACATTTGTTTTAGATCTCAGAAATTACATTGAGGGTTGGTTGTACTAAAGAGGTTCTGATTGTGTAATGTAGCTAAAAGTAAAAATTATCCTCTTTTTAATGTGTACCTTGAATAAGATTTATGTAAGTCTTAATTTATACTCAAGTAGACATAAACAGGTTGCTTCACCTCTCAAGATATTAAATGAGCTATTTTAAAAGACTTTTGATTAACTTCTTTGGTAGCTAGGTAACTTCTGGGCGAGCATTAGGCAGAAAGCTCAAGTCAAGGAATTTGTAAACCACCAACATAGGTACTCAACTTGCATTTAACTGTATTTGATGTAGGCTGTAAGGAAAATATCATTTAATATCTGAATTAATTGTGTATTTCTTACCAATAGTGAAGTTTGGAGTTTTGGTTTTTGCGTTCTTTAGCTGTGTCTAGAGATGTGAAACTTTAGACTTACTATAGCTAAAATAATTGCTCATATTTATGGCACACTTACTTTGTGACACTATGAATATTTCCCTCATTTAAATCTCACAACAGTGCTGCTGTGTGGTGGGTACTATTTTAATCTCATTTTACAGATGAGGAACTTGAGGTTTTAGTGAAGTTGAGCACCTTCCCCAAGGTTTCACAGATAGCAAGTAGCAAAACGAGGAGTTGAGCCCAGACCTGACTGCAAAGCTTGTGCTCTTACCCACACTATGCTCTGCTGTTTTGCTTATGCCTTCCCTATGTATTGCTTTACAACCTTTAGAGATCATATTTAATGATGGTTTTAAGATAGCTGAGATCTCCGTGTGCTATTAAATTGGCCCAGTTTTAGAGCAATGCCTTGATGATAAATTTCTTACCTATAATTTAATCAGATTTCAACATTGATCCGAGTGTATTTACACTTGGGATACATAAGGAAGCTCAAAGTTTTGAACTCTCTAACACATTCCCACTTTTTCTTGCATATTATAATGTCAATAATACTGAAAAGGAAGAACTATACTTTCTTCCTCAAAAAGAGGAAGATTTATGACTAGGTGGTGATAAAGGTGGAGTATGTTCTGATGGAACTGTAGTATGTCTGTCTGTTCCAGAAGATTTAACTTTCCTTACTTAGTTATAATACATAGTATATGGCTTTTAAAAGAAAGTACTTTAGGGAGTGATAATGGTCTGAGGAACATAACGTGTCTGTATATTGCATTTTATATAATTTTTTTTTTTTTGAGACAGAGTCTTTGTTGCCCGGGCTAGAGTGAGTGCCGTGGCGTCAGCCTAGCTCACAGCAACCTCAAACTCCTGGGCTTAAGCGATCCTACTGCCTCAGCCTCCCCAGTAGCTGGGACTACAGGCATGCACCACCATGCCTGGCTAATTTTTTCTATATATATATTTTTAGTTGGCCAGATAATTTCTTTCTATTTTTAGTAGAGACGGGGTCTCGCTCTTG
Source organism: Lemur catta (assembly GCF_020740605.2). NCBI lineage: Eukaryota > Metazoa > Chordata > Mammalia > Primates > Lemuridae > Lemur > Lemur catta. The sequence continues at coordinate 20,938,323 of NC_059155.1, forward strand.
CTCAGGCTGGTCTCGAACTCCTGAGCTCAAACAATCCACCCGCCTCAGCCTCCCAGAGTGGTCGGATTACAGGCGTGACCCACGGCATCCGGCCTGCATTTTAAATTAATCTGAAACTTTGTGACACATTCATATCAAGTGCAACTTTGTTAGCAAATTGTTTCCTATGAGCTTGCTAGTAGGAAACAAACATTTTGGTATCGTTATGTCAGAGATCTAGCAGTAGAATGATTGTAATACTCTCTTTTTTTTTCTTAAGCAGTGATAAACTTATTAGTGGGAACAAAAAGGAAATAAATTGCTAACTCTGAAGGAACTAGTAATAATTATACTCTATCAGAACTATGGTCTATTATATTAGAATAAGTTATTAAATGGAGTGGAACATATATCACCTTATCCCAGATAGTAACTGATTCCTTTAAGTTTACTTAAAGAGATTTCAGTCAGGAAAAAACATTGCCCAGTTGTTTCTTCAATTTATTTAACAAACACAATATAAAATAACATTTTGAATCTCCCTAAATCACAACATCCTACAATTCTTGAGCAAGATCCACTTTGTCTATGCCTTATAAATTAGTCTATAATCTGGTATGTTTTAGGGCCTCCTGCTACCTTAGGTTGACACATACTCAAGAAAAATAATTTCATTTCAATAGTAGTGTAAACAAACATCCTTAGAAAGATGAATTTGCTGGAGACATGAATGCAACCAAATGTGATTTTAAACTTATTTCTGCCATCAGTTCTCTCCATAAGTGTGAATAACTGAGTTGATTTTATAGTGAAGTACTTTATGAGTCATACTTAAGGGTTTTTGAGAGGCACTATGAAGTTTTTGCTGGCTTAAGTTCAATTAACTTTTCATTATAGAGTTGCTATTACATGAAAAGGAACCAGTTAACACTTTTATACTTATTCTCTTCTGTTTTAAAAATAACTTGATTATGGATTTGTATTTCTAGCATTGGTTTTTGAACCTTTGTGCTTTCATTTCTTCTAGTCCATTTAAAAATCACTGGGGAGTTTAAGATGATAGCTGACTAAAATAGGCCTTTGAGGTCTTTCGGTCTTCTAAGGGAAGAATGCCAAATTTTGGGCTGAGTTTCTTATCATTTTATTTTAAGGATGTTTTCAAAATGTACAGTGGCTAAAGTTATCCTGCAGACAGTAATTTTGAGTTTATAATGGCTGTCTTTAAGTTTAGGGGACAATAATGGCAAAAAAAAAAAAATGAATCACCTTTGAGTAGTTCTTAGAGCAATTCCTAGAAAGATGTTTCTTATCTTTGTCTCTTTCCTCCCTACCCTATATCTTTGCATTATTTAATACTTGAAAAAACCCACGTAGCATTAAAAACAAAGTACTACTGAACAAAGTGATAAATACATTTTCTTAAACCTTTCTTTTCTAACTACAGGAACATTTAAGCTTACAATAGAATTCACTGAAGAATATCCGAATAAACCACCTACAGTTAGATTTATTTCTAAGATGTTTCATCCAAATGGCAAGTATCACTTTTAGTACAATATTTTAAATTATTACAGTGTTTATTATGGAGTATTCCACATTTCTGTTGTCTTGTCTGTAGTGCCTGAGTACTTGTTTAGGCAGCTTGCTGCTTCCTGAAAACATGGTGGTCTATTGCCATCTCGATCTATAGCCCTAGAACTAAGCAGTGAAGGTACTTTCCCTTTGTTTGGAGTCTAAGAGCCTCCTGATTTTGATGATCTTTGTCATTTACTCATTAAACAAAAATAAAGATACTCTTGAGGTTTTCTTTTAATGCTGGGTCAGATTGGGGTGGTATTTTGTTGTAATTGTTTTCACTACCATTTAAAACAGTAGTTTTCAACTCTGGATGCATACCAGAATTACCATGGAACAGTTAATAAATACAGATGCCCTGGCTCCATTCCAGACCTACTGAATATTATTCTGTTGTTGAAGGCTGGGCATACAGTATATTAGAAAAGCACCACAGGTGATTCCAACTTACCATTTTGCTATTTTTTTTTAATAGTAGTAAGCCTAGAACAGCTTACCTTTTATTCAGGTCAATGAAATATTTTTCAGGGTATCAGATATTTTTATCTTTATGCCAAAATGAAACCTTGTGAACGCTGAACTATCTTTTGTTATTTCAGATAGGAGATATAGTTTACAAATTTGGTGGGATGAATTTCCCACAGGTCTATGGATAGCTAGAGACCCAGTTAGAAAATGTGTGTGATTTCCCAGATAATAGGGCAGCCTTTTCAGAAGAATGAGCCCTAAGTATCTTCCAGTTTTATATGGATCACATTTGGCATTCTCTGATCTTCCTGATTATTTCACTAGTGATGATTATGACTCATCTTTTTAGGCAGTTAACTGGGAAGCAGCCTAGGAATCTTTAAACTTAAAAAGTATTCTTGACAAATTTTGTTTTGACTATAATGTTAAAACCTTAGCAGTCTTGTTATGTTTAACATACCTACTTCTATGCTGTTAGTCTATGCAGATGGTAGTATATGTCTGGACATACTTCAGAATCGTTGGAGTCCAACTTATGATGTGTCTTCCATTTTAACATCCATACAGGTGAATTTTTCTTTAATGTGGCTATGACTTTTAATATGTTTATATTAGCAATTGAATTGTTTTTGAAGGTCATAATAGACTTTTTAATTTGGGGCCAAAGCTTATTGGTTTTATAGATAAAATGTATACCATTAAGACCCAAGTCACCAGAAAACATATAAATATATATATATATTTGCCTAGCTACTAGCACATTAATATAACTAAGTTTGTATGCTAAAGACAACAAATATAGTTGTTACGTAGGACAATTCAATTGAATGTCATTACCTTATAAGATAGTTGTTTGTTCTGAACCTATATTTTTTTGCATTAAGGAACTGACATTTTACAAATTGTCTCTCTAGTCTCTATTGGATGAACCCAATCCCAATAGTCCAGCAAACAGCCAGGCTGCTCAGCTGTACCAGGAGAACAAGCGGGAATATGAAAAGCGTGTTTCTGCAATAGTAGAACAGAGCTGGCGCGATTGTTGACCCTGGGTGCAGCAAAAGAGGCTGCCTGTCAGAAAAATATACATTGATGTGTTTGTCACCTTCCTATTCTTCAGTGTCATTACATTGACTTTATTAAAAGCAAAATAGCTGTTGTTCTGTTTCCATTTTCCCTTGCCAAGCTTTTCCTGCCCCTTCTACCTTCTCCTTGAACATCAGAAAACACCCTCTATGAAATCAAATGTACTGTACCTGGGTTACTTGCAAAAATTACTAATGCTTACTTCCTTTTCTGTTGTATCTCATCTACAGTCTTTGGGCAGTTTTGTTACTGTGCTTTACACTAAGCTTTTAAAATGATGTTATACAAATGGTGCTTATGCATAGCTTGATGACCAGGATGTTATTTTTAACAAAAAGATTGCTGAAGCGTTTCATCCTGGTTGGTCCTTCACTTGTGTTGGATTTAGGAGTGAATGTGTTTGGAATATGGCCTGTACAAAACAGAGAAACAAATCCATGTAAACATCAATTTTGAAAGTGGAATGGAGGCTAAAAATCTTATGATGCTAAGATTTAAGCAATATAAATTACCGGATGGTATTTACTGGTAGGAAGAAGAAAAGAGAAAGCCAAAGGAGTACAGAAATTGTAACTGACACATTGTCTCCTTGGGAGACACTGACTGGACACACCCATGCTGTGTTAATACTCATGTTCTGGGTTTTTGCTTTCTTTAAAAAGGTGTGGGAGCAGAGAAATGGAAATAATCATCAGTTTTTGAGCTAGAGAAAGTTGGAAATCCTTTAATCTTTTTAAAGGAGCAGTGCTGCCCTAGATGAACAAACTTAACAATCCCCAATCTTTTTTTTTTTTAATTCTGATTAATTCAAGGAAGGGAGCATATCTGTGACAAACTATTTTCCACTCAAATCCTGAGTTACTGCTGCATGCTTTAGTTTCTTCTTCCCTTTCAGCATTATGAGAACCTTAAAGCCAATGTCTGCAATCTTTCTTTGGATATTTATACTTTTAAATATACAATACCTTTAAGTAGTAGTGTCGGACAAGGCTTGTAAATGTCTAATGTTCTATTGTCACCGTTTATGCATTTATCACTCTTCCAACTCTAACTTTGCACAAGTAACCCATGTAAAAAATGTACATTTTTCAAAACTTGTAAATAAAAATAACCTTAAAATTTCATAGTCAAAGTATAATTATATTTTAGTTCAGTATAAACTTTAAAGTTTTTTTGGGATCTGATACCTACTTATTTCCCCCTTGAACATTATGATAAACAAAAAATACTCATCCTGGGAGTAGAAAAGAGAAGACAGTAGATACTGTTGGAGAGAACCTTTTTTCTTTTCAGTCCTAAGTGGTAATGCTTTTTTAACATTTCAACAATATTAAAGAAAGCTACTTCAGTATACATTATGGTAAGTCAAGGGAATGAAATTGTGACAAGAGGGGGGGAGAAAAACAAACCTGGGTATTCACCAGCAACCTCAGAGACCAAGCTCTAACTTGATCTTGACATTCCACGTCTTTAAAAGTCCTAGCTTAAAAACAAACAGCACCAAACTGTTATAAAGTGATGTTTTGAATCCTACGTGAAGTTTGGGAGTACAGGTATCCCCAATCATCTTGTTTAAACAAAACTCTGCTTTCTTTTGAGGAGCAACCCATCTCTAAAGAGACAAGGACAATAACTTTGTAAAAATTATCACCTCTTAGTACTTGTTTGGGTGAGGTGGGGTGTTTGCTAAATGAAATTATGTCCTTATGATGCATGTACCCCACTCATCCTTCAAGATATGGTATTTAGGCCTCAATTTGGGGGAGTTGGATCTACACTAATTACCACATTAATTGGATTGTTTCACCTAGCAGCAACGTCCTTAAATGCGCTTAATATTTTCCTTCAAGTCCATTTCTGTCTCAAAGTAGAACATTAAATTGGACTTTTACTTGTTGGATTAGTCTTAATTTTTTCATCCTGCCGTGGCTGGGCATCTTAAATATTGCCACTATTAATTATACCCTCCAAAATTTAAGGTGAGACTAGGAATGGACAGATTTAATAACTTTTTCTTTTGTACACCTTCTGAGACACACTATTCCCAATCTCTTTCATGGGCTAATCCTTTTAAAACCTTACAACAGAACCAACGAGCCAAACTCCCAAAACATCATATCCATAGTCAAAGGCACCACAAACCATTCATTTGAACGTTTAATGCTAATTGCCTTTTCTCCCCTTCACAATTTTTAACAAACATCACAAGCTGCCTGCATGTAATAATTATAACAAAGTTAACTAAAACAGATTTGCAAGGTCCCTTTCCAAATGGCAGTCACATTTGAACTTGAGTTTTCAATTCTGCACCTGCTGATGTGGGGAAGGAGATATGATGAAGAATCAAAGTTGTAATTAGAGGTCTTTATTTATGACCCATCTCCAGCTTCAGGGGTTACTCATAGCAAAGAGAATGCATTGTATGATACTAAAAAAAAGAAACCCAACAGAATGCATGATATTTCCATTTATTTTGTAATCAAAGAGGAGGGAAAAAATCCAAGAAGTAGATCTGTGAGACTCAATGCTATATATAAAATTGAAAACAGAGTTAGTTCCTCAGTATAACATTTAATCCAAATAAAACTTGAAATTGCTCACGTACCTGGGCAGGTTTTATAGCAAGGTTACTGGGTTTAAAATGATTGCTATTTCAAAGAAAGGGAAAATATAGGAATCAACTCGGGACAAAATGGAACAACAGCAAGGTTGTCATCAGGTCATTCTTGCCAACTCCATTTCTCATGATTATTTCATCATCAAGCAGAGTTAAGTGATTTCACTCTAATTCTGCATCAGTACCAAAGCTGATCTAAGAGATTAGGGAATCTGGCCCCTTAAATCCAGGAACCAAATTTGTATATACTTGGCCCAATATTTTGGGAGCTTCCTTACTGTAACTACCTTAATATTCTGTTGAATTCACCTAAATAAACCAGATTTTTATGTCACATTTTCCTACTTTTTCCCTCCAAAAAAAAAAAAAAAATCACTGGGTGAGGGGAATAAAGAAACGTAGACAGAAATGAGTCAAGTTTTCACATCCCTCAATCCCCAAAGCCACTCTTACTCAGAGAATTGAAGACAGGTTTTTCTAACTCACTAAATGAACCATAGCTTCTCAAGGTTGGCATGAACCTTGCAGGTAATAAGAAATTGTAGTCCCATAAAATCTATAAAGATTTTTACTTAGTTCCCTTTGCCATTGTTAAAATATTAAGTGCCAAAATAAAATGCACACCTCATTTCTCTTCCTACCAACATTAGAAAAGGCTACACCACACTGTATAAAGATGGTTAATGGAAAGCAAGTATCACACACTGTTAGTCACTGTAGGTGACTACAAGGTACAGAGATCCAGGTGTAGAGGAATATTTTTTAAATATTCATTTAACTATGGTGGACAGCTTCTTAATTGTGAAATAGAAAAAAATAGGGGAAAGGCAATTACTATTTATTATGGGCCAATTACATGTCAAGTATGGTGCTAAATGTTTTAAGACACTGTAACCTAATTGTCCTGGACATCATCTCATTGTAGGTGTTTTTAACCATCAATATTAATATTCATCTGTGCTGTTATAGGTGAGGTTATACTTGATTTATCTGACATATAAAAACAAAATCACATAAAAATGAACAGCCAAAGATTTGGCTAAAGACAGCATGTTGGTCCATAGGAAAAAAAAAACCATGATGGGTGAGTGATGCCTATCTGTTATTCTCTGTAAAATTATTGTGTTTATCCCCATGTGCTCTGGTATTGAAATATTTTGTGCAAACACCACTTCCCTTTTCCAAAGACCCAAAGTGTCGCTACTAGGCTGCTGCCCAGAAATAAGCACACCACCATTTTGATCAACTTTGGCTCCTTTTTATTCTGGAAGCATACACTAATTTTTTTTATACATTTTTTTTTACATTCCAGAAATAAGCGAAAATAGCAGTTTTTAAATATGTTACAAAGTTGGCTTTTCAGGCTTAACAAGCTTTTTGAGAGAGGGACCAGCCAACTGACCATTTCATCAAAGCACCAATGTATCTTCAGTCTTTTACCAAGGTCTACCACAGCTGTGGTTGCTTTGGATGTGCTGCACATCCAAACCATGTGAAAGCTATAGTGGAGAGTTGCTGTGAGTCTCTCTGCAAGGCACCAAGAACAAACAGTTCAAGCTTCCTTTCTTCAGATTGAATCAAAAGTTTTTGAAACTTTTCAACTGCTCTCTCAAGTAGTGCTCTCTCAGCATGAAGACTAGAATTTGTTAAAACTCAGATATCACAAGATACAGTAAATCACTTCCAATATTCTAAAAACCACATGGTAGAAGTTATAAATAAATGAACACTAAAATTACTTTAAGAAAGTTTTACATCATTTAGTTGATAAGGACATTTACATGTACAGCACATTTTACTGTTAAACATTCTATAACTGGCTTCACACAAAGATGAAAATAGATAATACAAAATGATCTGACATTTTCAGTTAAGTCTGGAATTAAGACTAGAGTTTTACTGCAGTCAATATCAACTTTACATATTGTTGCAGATTGCTGTGCTATGCCCTTTAAAATGAGAATTTCTTCCTTGGGGTGAAATCCCATTTGGCTATGTGTTCTTGCTTGTACAAACTACTAAAATCTGAGGACACAGCAATATCAAAGACACAAACAGTAACTGCACAATATAATCTGCTGGATTAAGCTAATACAAGTGGACAGAATTCTTCAGCTTCCAATATCTAATAAAGTGCTATATGAAATGAACAAGGTGAGACATCTTAAGAATGAATATACTCTGCAACCAGAACATATAGCATTTAATTTATAAATCTGTCTCATTAGGCATTTACAAAATAAATTAGTAAGATCTCAATTTGCTTGAGGCATGACAAGCTCATAATGCCCCACTTGGCCTTCCTGTTTGAGCTGATCTAGTAGGTCTTCCTTCCGTCTTTTTCTGCCTACCACCAGGTACCTATCATGGCCCACCCCATGAGACTTACTCTTAAGACCATACTTCTGGGCAATCTGATGTATCTGCTTCCGTTCATCATTAGTCAGCTCTCTAGAGAAAGTCAAATCTGTGTGGCTCTCAGAGCGGGCATAGTTTCTGATGATCTGTTCAATATCTCTCTTGGCAATTTTATTTACCCTCTCCACATCCAGACCAAGCCCTTCACGCTTATGCTGCTCTTTGACTGAGATAGGCTCCCGTATGCCCTCGCCAGATTTCCCTAACCCACCACCAGTCCAACCCATCTTTCTCAGCAGCTGATTTCCTATGTTGTCTTCTCTGATTTGTTGTTTGTAAGCCTCCTCTGCCGAGCGGCCCTGAATTTCATTTCTTGAAATCACATCTTCAATAGTCCCTTTCTTCAAGTTGTTGATGACAGTTGGCTGGGTCTTTTTGAGGGTTTTCACAGCTTCCCCAGCAGCTTCATATTTGACGGTTTTCTTCACCCCAACTGCTTCTGCAATTACTTCACTCTCTAGAATCACCTTGCATTTCCAGCGGAGGCCTGTCATCCTTTCATAGACATATTCAACTGTCATTCGGTTAAACTGAGCTGTGTCATTCAGTGTGCACACAGGATTTGAAGAATTCTCGTAAACTACAAGATCCTTTATATCTTTCTTCTTTCCAGATCCTCTGGGTGAAGAGCCTGTATGGCACTGAGAACTTTTGACAGATGGGTAAGTGGGTTGTGTTTTCTGAAGAATTTTCAAAGCCTCGTCGGCAGCTGCATGTTTACTTGTTTTCTTGGTTCCATAACCTTCAGCTAAGCAGTGATCTTGCAAAAACACTCGACAACGCCATGTGCGATTTGGCATCATCTCGTATTTGTATTCAACTGACATTTTGTTGAATGAGGCAGAATTGTTAAGGATACCAATCGCATCGTTTGCATTTTCTGTAATGACAAAATTGGTCCAGTGTTTGGCGGAAGCATTAAAAATTGGCTGTCCAGAAGCATCTTTACCCAGTACCACCAGGTCTTCTGGTGGTTTGAGAGCTGGAGGAAATTCATATGGAGGCATGCCAATCTGACACACCACAAGGTCCTCTCCAAACGTATGCTTGAATTTTCTCCGGATAACTCTAACTTCGATACGTTTCTGCAAGAGTTTTACAGCTAGCTCAGTAGCTCGATCCCTGGACCCATTCTTGCTGCCAGCATAACCTGTAGTTAAGTAGATATTCTGGCATCTAACTTCACAAGCGTAACCATCTGTTAGAAGTTTTTTATTTTTGGGAATGTCAGCAGGAGGGATTTCTTTTAAAGGAGCGTATATATACTCAGGATTTGTCTTACATGCCTGAATACACCGAGTTAACATATATGTATAATTAATTTTATCAGATCCAGAAGTCATCTCTGGATTAGAAAGGTTCTTCCAGATAGTCGCTGTTAATTTTTCAATAAAATACTGCTTCTCAGCTACCACTGACTCAGGAAATGTCTGTGATGGTGGAGGCTCGGGAGGTGACTGAGAGTTTGCCTGCTGTGATGTGCTGCTTGGGGCAGGGTTCCCACTGTCAAAATACATGTTGGTTGTAACAGGCTGGTCTTTTGTGAAAATAAATCCTGATGAATCACAGTACTGAGAATTCCCATCTTGTGTACTGAAAGAGTCTTGAGTATAATCTTGGTAGATGTCTCTTGGCATGCTGGCAAAATGTGTTTGTTCATTTATCTCTTTTGTTTGAGGGCCATAAAGATCTTCCTGTCTTTCATCTTTTGAACTACTAGCTACAAAATGTACAGGCTCAAAACGAGGTCTCGCATGGAATTTGGAACCGGCTTGCTTTTTAGGAGGATTTTGACCTATAGAATGAGTGAAATTTACAATTCATTAAAATGGGAATATTTCAAAAGAACCAAGCAGGAACATAGTACCAACCATATCATTTGCAAGCTGCATTGTTGGTACAAGATACTTCCCATTACGAAAATTTCAGGTCATTTGGGTAAAGGGACTCAAATATCAACGTAAGGTTCCAGCATAAGGAGGGATGCTCCCTGTCCTTCCATGTGTAAAGGAAGACTCCTGATGGAAAATATAACATTGAATCAAGTATGCAGGTCACCACCACACATGACTGGTAGATGCTTTTGCATCAAATGAGCTAAAGCACAGGTGAAGTGTACTCTTCACCTGGACTGAAAGGTGTAGTGGACTGGAAGGTTGTTCCAGTACAATCTCATACCACCTGCGCTGAAAAGCTCACTTGAGGATTGCAAATGGAACAAATGGCTCTAATGCAACAGAGATGATGACTAGAGGCAGTTACAAAGCCTTCTCTCTTGTATCAGAGCTGATTGACTCTGTGATGGTGCTTTACGTAGTTGCGACTAAAAATCAAAGAAAAAGAATTATCAAAAGATTCCAAAGGTTTTCAACTTCAAAATTTCTAGAACAAACAACAGCTGGAAACTAATGATTTATGGGGGATACCAAATTAAAGCTATGGAAGAACTCTGTTGAGGCTATACCAGACGCTAGAGCTTCCTCCCTGTTACACCGCTCAGTAGAAAGCTGGTCCATCCTGGACCTATCCAAGAGGATTTAGTTACTTAGATGCTCAAATGATCACAGTAGAAGATTCTATTTAGAGGGAGGTTCCATGGCATAGACTTCAAAAATTGTGTAACAACATCACTTCAGTATTCTTAGTTTTCAGTTCTATTTAGCATCTTCAAAAAAAATCGTACATAACTAAAAACTAAACTTTTACCTTTGTCTAAGAACCAACATTACCAACGCTATTAAAAATCATATACCACATTCATACCATTAAAAAAAAAAGCCATGTGGTTTCTTCAAATCCCACCTTCCAGAAACAAGTATACTCACCATCACATGCTGAGAGGTGGCGTTTTTGACCTCTGAAAGGTTTGGACAGCATCAGATCATATGAAGGCATCTCCCCAATATCAATACCTTCAGCCATTTGGAGAATTTTTTCCATCACGTGTGGGCTGTACCTATTTAAATTAATATAATCTACAGTTAAAACAGGAAAGGATATAGTTTTTTTTTTAAAAAGCTTCTAAATGAGCCAGTCTTATAATTGCTCCCACAGGGCTTTATCAACAGTGTACGTGGCTATAAAACCAAAGAATCAGCCCTAAAATACTTACCTGTCAAATGAGTAATTATGTTGCTAATTAGGAATTAAGACTTTTCAGAAGACATACAAATATAAAAATCAAGAAATTTTAGCAAAGATCTTATCTTTAATTTGAATTGAAAATATCGTATAAATTCATCATTTATTTTTCCCTTTCATATATGCAAATTGTATGTAAGTAATTATATTTATAAAAGTACTAACAGTGTTAAGAGCTGCTGGGTTGTTAACATCCAGATTGTGGTCTCTATCATTTCTCACGAAAAGGAATCAGTCCTTAGAGAAATGGCTGATTCCAAGCCTGGAGCAGGAAATGTCTAAGATGAAGCTGGGAGATTTTCTTGTGCCTGGAAATAAGGAAATTGTCAAAGACCACAGGGTTTGTGTCAAATGGACTCAGGAGTCAATATGAATAGATTCCTATTGGGAAAGTGAGTCAACTTGAGTATCAATAAGAACAATAACTGCAAAGGATTAAAACACATAAAATATGTTGAAAATCCATTGGTTCATAATGATACTTACAAACTCATTGGTTACCTTTGGAGGATGGAGGGAATCAAGTCATTATTCTGCAAACAGGTAAATATGAAAGGAAGAAGGCAAGCATTTATCCTGTGTTTTCCTGCAAACTGTATTTCAGAGCAAAGAATTGATGAGGAAAATCTCTTTTACAGATGCATTCCAGCTAATAAATGAAGGAATGATAAACTACAACCATTTTGCAATCCATAGTAAAATTAAAAATGATCAATGGCTGCTAAACCTATCAGGTGAAAAGTTGATGGAGGAGAACCCAGAACTAGACCCACACAAATATTCTCAATTGATTGTTGACAAAGATGCCAAAGCGATTCAATGGAGGAAGGATAGCCTTTTCCACAAATGGTGGGGGAACAAATTGGCATCCACAGGCAACAAAACAAAACAAAAACCCCACAACCTAAGCCTTACAAAAACTAACTCAAAATGCATCATGGACCTAAATGTAAAACTATAAAACTTTTATAAAAAACATAGGAGAAAATCTGCAGGATCTAGGGCTAGGAAAACAGTTCTTAGACTTGACACCAAAAGCATGATCTATAAAAAGACATGGTGACAAAATGGACCTCATCAAAATTAAAAACTTTTGCTCTTGAAAAACCCTGTAAAAAGGACAAAAAAACAAGCTAAAGACTAGGAGAAAATATTTGCAAACCACGTATCCCTACTGGCAAAATGAGCCAACTTGAATATCCTTTGCAACAAAGGACCAGTATCTGTCTGGCATGAAGACCTCAGAACTCAACAGTTTAAAAAAATCAAATTAAAAAATGAGCAAAGGACATGAAAAGAACATTTCATTAAAGAGGACAGATTGCAAATAAGCACATGAAAAGATGTTCAACATCATTAGCCACCAGGGAAATGCAATTGAAACCCACAATGAAATATTACTATACACCTATCAGAATAGTCAAAATTAAAAATAGCAACAATGCCAAAGGCCGGCAAAAAAAGAAGAGAAACTGGATCACTCAGATATTGCTGGTAGGAATGGAAAATGGTATAGTCACTGTGGTAAAACAGTTTAGCAGTTTCTTTTGAAATTAAACATCAATTGCCAGTTGATCCAGCAATTATGCTCCTGGACATTTATTCTAGATAAATGAAAACTTATATTCACATAAAAACTTGTACATGAATGTTCATAGCAGCTTTATTTGTAACAGCCCCAAATTGCAATCAGCCCAGATGTTCTTCAACAGGTGAATCGTTAAGCTCTGATACATACACACCAAGGAACACTACTCAGCAACAAAAAAGAATAAAAGTACTAATTCATGCAATATTGTTGTATGAGTGGGAGGGAGCTAGATATGGTTATAAAAGGACAACATGAGGAGTCCCAGTGGTATTGGAATTGTCCAACAGCTCTTCTGTGGTGGACACACAAAGCTACATATGTGATAAACTGGATAGAACTAAAGACACACACACACACACACACACACACACATACACACATATTGGTAAAATGGAGTGGGGGGAATCTGAGTAAGATCAGTGGATTGTAACAATGTCATTGTCCAAGTTGTGATATTATACAATAATTTTGCAAAATGCTACCATCGGGGAAAACTGGGCATCTCTTTGTATTATTTCTTACAACTGCCTGTGAATCTACAAACATATCAATAAAAATTTCAATTTAAAAATGTTGATGGGGGAATTTATCATCTTAATATCACTAAAAGTGGGATAACCAAACTTGTACCCCCTGATGTGATACAACAGGACATACACAGCACTAACTATGAAGTATTATTGCCCTCCAAATAATTGAACCTGAACCTAAGCATGTCCCTAACTCCCAGACACATGTTAAACACCACCACAAGAATATATTCAGCCAAATGCAGAATGAGGGAACACTATGTGACAACCCAATTTCTTTAACTAACAAATATTGTAGTATGGAAATAAAAGGAGAGGGGGGGAAGGGTAATAGGTTAAAGGAGACAGACAGATCAACCAAATACACTGTATGGACCTTGTTTGGATCATGAATCAAACCAACTGCAAAAAGACACCACGACAAATGGAGGAAAGTGAACATGGAGTAGGCATTGGATTTTAAGAAATCATTAATTTTGTTGAGTATAAAATAATGCTATTGTGAGTATTTTTAAAAATCCTTATCTAAGGCTGGGCGCGGTGGCTCACGCCTGTAATCCTAGCCCTCTGGGAGGCCTAGGTGGGTGGATCGCTCAAGGTCAGGAGTTGGAGACCAGCCTGAGCGAGACCCCGTCTCTACTAAAAATAGAAATAAAAATTAGCTGGACAACTAAAAATATACATAGAAAAAATTAGCCGGGCATGGTGGCGCATGCCTGTAGTCCCAGCTACTCAGGAGGCTGAAGCAGGAGGATCGCTTGAGCCCAGGAGTTTGAAGTTGCTGTGAGCTAGGCTGACGCCACGGCACTCTAGCCAGGGTGACAGAGGGGGACTCTGCCTCAAAAAAAAAAAAAAAGAAGGGTAGTGAGACAGACTGTTGACAACTGCTGAATGATGGGTCCATGGGAGTTCATTAAACTCCTCTACTTTTGTGTTTGAAATTTTACATAATAAAAATTTTTAAATATAAAATTAAAAAAAGGCTCCTTATGAAATAGATTGGCTGTTTGACAGAATAGCATTTTTCTGCAGAGAAATAAAAACACAGGCTCAAATGATGTTTTTGTTATCATGGGTACCTGCTCACCCTTCCTACCTTCAGAGCCTTTCCCTACCTATGACCAAAAGAAGAGACTCCTGGTAGCATTTGGAAAGAAAGTTCTGAAAATGAGTAACTATCACATCTTTAAACTATCACATTTCTTACAACTGAATGAATAGTTTCTGAACTTGAAGGAAGGTAACAGATTTCATTTTCAGCACAATAGGTTCCAGACCTATCAGACATCTTCCTTTGCAAAGCAGAAGTCAAGATATGGTTGGTGGCCCTCCCTGACACATTACTGGAAGCTAGCTCAGATGTAACCTGCACTTCCTACTGGTAACTGCTGCTGCTACCAAAACGGGTACTACAACTGAGCCACTCACCTTGAATTCCGGTCAAAATTCTCCAGGCCTTCAATTAGAGCCTGATCTCCAAGTATGGTGTACAACTGCAAATGGCATGTATGTCTTACGGTGTGCATGAATGATGCATTTGGGGCTCACTCCATTCACATTCACTCTACTCTCAGGTTTCTTCCAGCATTAGTAATTATTATACCTACTGACTGTTCCATTCCCATTACATCTGCCACAAAATTCAACATCACTCATAGGTTATAAAAATAAATCTTTGTGTAGGCTGCCACCTCAGTCATATTCTCTGTCCTTTATCAGAAAGCCATAATACTGAAGAAGCCCAATGGGCTTGAACAATAATGAAAAAGACCATGTAGTACCTAACACTTGACTATTTGAACAATGCAAATATTAATCTAAAGTTTTTAACAAGGTCACTAGGATTTCATCCCTATTTCTAAAATTATCCAGAGTAGCTATTCAAGGATAAAGAAAATGGTTCCACAAATTTGAAATAAGCTAACTAAGTAATGCTTTCATTGTACAGTTTTCCACAGTGTATTTTTTATAACGTACTTAAAAGTAACACCTTCAACACCAGAAATTTTAGAAAATCCAAGAAAAGCACCTACAATCCAACCACTGATAACTTTACTAATTTGTTGAGGTTTATTTTTTATTCCTTTTCTATGTTTTCCCATATGCCTCCCCCCAAAAAAAAATCACTAGCAGATGATCTATGTTCATTTGCAATTTGGTGGGGTTGTTGGTTCTTACTATACCATAAGCTTTTTCTCCACGTCATTACCACATGGGTTCTAATGGCTGTACATCTTATATGGAATAAGATGTAAGATATCATAAGGCAAGTCTGATATAGTGATTTTAAGATGCATGCATATTATTACTATATATTTAAGTCTGTTATCTTACCCATTTGGTTGTAAATGCTTAAAAAAGAAAAACGAAGCACCCCAATAGGTCTTATGGTTTTCAAAGGTAGCTTATAATGTACCAAGCTTTTGGAAACAAGGATGCTATTCCCCATGTCAAGCATATAAAAAGATGATTTCTAAGAGACAAAAACATTTGTCTTCATGAATCTTACATTCTTAGACACAAGAGAGGTGCATGTGTGCGCATACCTACAAGAAGAACATAAATCATTATAATATACAATGACACCTGAAATTTAACAAATATTCAGTAATACTTATGAAAATTTTAAAAAAATATATTAAAGTGTTCTACTATGCCCAAATAAAAAAGCTGGGATTTGAAAATTAAGCAAAGATTAGGGTTTCCAAGTATAAAATTGCTTATTCAAAACAATTCATAAGACTCCTAATGTCTTAAGTGAATAAAATACAACCAGATCAGTGATAAATCTTTCAAAAGCTCCCACTCCCATTTCATTAGCTGACTTATGCAATCTCCCTACTATGTGCAGAGTTAGTTTCCCAACATGAGTCCAACTGGCATCTACCCTCCAAACACCAGTCTCCTATCAGGAAGAGAGAAATAATCAAGGGAGCAAAGCTGGTTTCATTTTAAGATATATTTTCTCTATTAATTAATGTGTCATCAAAGATGAATAGGCCAGGATTCTGCTTCTCATCTTACTGATCAAGAATGGTTGGAAAATTGAATGTTTCAGTTAATCATTCTGCCTTATTAAATACAGATATATATATATGTATATATATATTTAAAAAAATCTACAAGTGTCAAGTGAAAATTGCAGGTCTTTAGGCATTCACATGAGCAATTATTTAAGTTCTACAGATGTAGTTGATTAGAAAACTGACCTAATTTTTCATTAGCCACAAGGCTTATCTTAGAAATTGCTTGCAGAAAATGTCATCAATAAGTTGTTTACATTTGTGAAACAGATAAATGAAAAAAATGAAGAGAAATAATTCCAGCTATTTGGGCTTCCTGGATGCCTGGACAAGGAAGGGGGAAAATGCATGAAAAGCAGACTGGAAAACATTGCTTTATTTTATCCTATAAAGCAGCAGTTCTCAGAGTGCTGATCCCTGGATCAGCAACATCAGCATCACCTGGGAACTTGTAAATGTAAGTTCTGGGGCCCTACCTCAGACCTACTGAATCAGAAACCCTGAAAGTGAGACCCAGCAATTTTCGTTTTTACAAGCCTAACAGGAAATTTTGATGTGTACTTAAGTTTAAGAACCACGGAGACAAGAAGATATTCAAACTTGTACTAGGGAAACCACCACTACCACCAAAAGAAATGAAATATGCCCTGCTTCCCTGCACATTTGAGTTCCTCCTGGCTTCATCTTATGATCGAGGAATTTTCAAAAATATCTTTGACCTTGGAGTTTATTCCAGCCCCAAGTAAAAGTAAAATGGAACGCAGAAAGTCCTGCCAGAGGGAAAAAAGTGCAGAGTTTCCTTTCTACTACTGTTCACAACCCAAGCAACAAATTAGCAATTTCAATTTAAGTTTAGAAAGAGCCATTTCACCATGTATTCTGCAGTTCAATTGAGAGAAGTGTATTCTGTCACAGAAAACAAGAGCTCTGGCAACATCAACATGTACTGGAATACAGGTTTTACACACCTGAAGACAAGAGCTAACCTAAAGCCTACCTAAAGCAGAAGACTGCACTTGGTCCCTAGCTCCCAAGATTCTTTACAGGCCCTTCCTTTTCTCTTTTAAGTTATCAGATATAATGCAAACATTAACATTCAGTTAAGCTATTTGATAATATTATGGCAACTCTCGTACTGAATGAACTGACTTAGCTATGATGTAACATGATGACTATAGTATACATAATATACACAGAAGCATATGCATGCACATACAGAAAACACCCTGGGATGCTTGAGTTTTTAACACCAACTGTATTTTTAATGCTCTGTTTATGTACAAGACTGCTGTTCTTAGAATGAAATCCTGAGATATGACGATGTGGCTTATGTCAGTTACTTGCTTTCACTTCTGGGGTTCAATCTTCCCAAATATGGTAGCTGTGTCTCAGTGGAAAGAGCATCAGACTGGACATCAGAAGACCTGGGTCCTAGCCTCAACTGTGGGACCTTGGACAAGTTACTTAACTTCTTGGCCTGCACTGATTTAGATGTAAAAATGAGACACCACCTAATCCCCAAGGTTGTTGCAGTAAATGAGATCATAAATATTTAAAACATGGTATACATTATAAAGCTGTATACATCCATTCACTCCACACATATTTCCTGAGCAGCTATTATGCAGCAGACGATCTTCTAGGTACTGAGGATGAAGGTTTGAACCAGAAAGCAAAAGCCCATTCCCCAAGGGAGCATACATTCTAGTGGGAAGGTAAGATTTATTATTAACACAAAGAATGGTTATTCTTCTCCCCCATTTAAGATTTTATTTACTTTTTTAGTATTCAGATTCCCCAAGCTCTTCTGTGCTATTAAGGAGAGTTATTATAGGATAAAGGTACCTTTTCAACTCAAGACCAACATTGTTAGGCAAAGGTCAATTAGATTTATCTGATTTGATTAATAACTAAGGTTCCCCCAGTTGTAATCAGTTCCTCCCATGAAATAATCATTATCTCTGGAGATAGAAATTACACTAACCTAGAGAAGATAGAAAATAATAAACTTCTGTGATAAGAGCAAAGCAAAGTATATCACACTGGATGTGATGTTCAACAATTAAGGGTAGGAATGAACAATCCTATTTTTCTGCATCTGTAACAGTCATTCCTGGAACTGAATTGGCTGAATTTGATCTGATCATTTTCCAGGATTTCTCATCCTTCCTAATTAAATATTGACTGTGAGGCAGGAGTGTGTGTGTGTGTGTGTGTGTGTGTCCCTGGTCTACCAAAACAAGGCTGATTTGGGGGTTCTGAAAGACAGAGGTCCAAGTAGCCTGTTCAAAAAAAAAAAAAAAAACTGCGTTGGCACCATACTGCAGTCTCCATTGAATGCAAAGAGCTTTCAAAGAGGCCTGTTCAGAACCTCACCAGGTTCTAGGAAAGGGGGAAAAAACAAACACAAACACCCACTCCCCCAAAAAAACCTCACCCAGAGGCCAAATGTTAACCCATCTTATCCCATTTAAGATAAAAAGAGGGCAATCCATTTTTATAGTAGATATATCCATTTCTTTGTTTGAATCCAGACACATTATGCGCAAATCTACAAGGAAGGCTGACGCTGCGGCTCGTACCGCCTCCCCAGAAGACAGTAAGACCCAGCTAGGGGACTGGAAGTAGACGGGGGTGTTTGATTTGATAGGGATGGAAGAAGAGAGTGGTCAGGAGGAGACCAGGACCGGAACTTCGGGGCACCCTCCTCCTGCAGCCCCAACTGTCGAATATTCTCTGCAGATACCGCATCCTTGGAAGGCCCTACGCAGGTCTGAGATTCTGCTATTCATCATTTCCCACGCCCTCCAATACCACCATCAACTACAACGACCACCTCTCAATAATCTTCCTCCAAGAGCTGCTTTATCTCCATCCCTGGTCCTGGAGGGGCCGCTCCCGCGATCTCGGCACCCTCCTAGCTGTTAATGTCATCCCTGGTCACCACGGTTGGCCACACCACCCCCAGGCCAATAGTGAACCCTCTGGTGCCCTCCAGCAACTCCAAATCTCCAGCCCCCAAGCCATCCTCCGTAACCCGCCCCCGTCCCTATCCCGACCACCATCACTGATCCCTCCACTGCCATCCCTAACCTGACTCCCATCACTTATCTCACCGTCTCTAACCCGACCCCCACACTTTCCTCACCTGCAGCCCAGGAAGACGTGGTTGGTCCAGGCGGCAGAGAGCGCGAGGAGCTGGTCCAGGGCAGCCCCGGGGTAGCTGTGCAGGTGCCGACAGATGAAGCTGCGTCGCAGAGCCCACTGCCAGTCACTTTCGTGGCTATAGCGCCACTGCTCCAGTACTGGCTCGGGCGGGGGCGGCGGGAGGGGCGGCAGCGGCGGCGGCGGGAGGGGGGGCAGTGGCGGCTGCGACAGGAAGTCGCCCCCCAACAGCAGACGTCCTCCAGCCATCTTCTCCGCCCCCAAGCAGGGACCCCAGGGACGAAACCCACTACTGCCCACCAGCGAGGGAGCGAGCGAGCCAGCGGGAACGGGGGTCGGTGGGAGGGGCCGGTGAGGAGGGGCGCGCCGAGGCGCGAAGGCGAACTGTCGGGGGACAGGAGTGTGTGCGTGGGGGGTGACCGTTAAAAGGAGAAGGGGAGCACGATCTCACGTCCCAACGCCGGGGCGCACACGCACTGCACTCCAACTGACGGAGGAGCAGGAGGGCTCCCGCTGCACTCACACGCGCGCCAGGCAGGCCGAGCCACGTCCCGCGCTCCGCACCTCCACGGATCCGCAGACCCACGCAGTGCGCGTAGAAGGGGGAAAAAAGACACCAGCACACTGTGCTCCCCCTCCTCTAGGATCTAGCCTACCTACCCTCGTGCCGCCCTGAGGTTGTGAGGCCAGTGCGCTTGCGCCGCAGCTGTTCCCTAACTTCAAAATCCCGTCGCAGAATCTCGCGCGACGTACCCCGCCCCCGCCTATGAGCCTTTGACGCACTACAATTAAAGGGGCGGGGACTCCAGAAAGTGGATTTAGGAAGGTTCTCCGAGATTCGAGGACACAGTTCTGTTAAATCTCTGAAAGGTACCCTTAGATGATTGTTGGTAGCTATGCCTCTCCTAACGCTTTTCCTTGGATCTCTGAGCGGTGCGACAGTGAGACCGTGTCCTTTGGAAGGGATTTGGGTTTGGAATAGATTTTACACTTTTTTAAAAAAAAGTCTCTCTGAGGTGCCTCTTCAGAGGGTAGCTTGAAAAGCTCTGTGCGTCGTGCATCGCTTTTGTAGTTTACTGCAAACACGGAGTAAAAATGAAACACTTGCAAAGTAAGTCATGTACAGCACTACTTCTCAAGTCCACCGCTTTAAAGTCGGTACTGCAAGCCAATTGCTGACAAATACAGACACTGTATTGCACAGTTCTGATCACAACAGCTAATAATAAGTCTATACTTCATGTATCAATTTAAAAATGTGCAAAATATTACAAAATACAAAAGGGGCCAAAAGAACAGGGTTAAAGGCTGCACAACAAAAAACTGCTGAATCACTGAGGCCGAATGTACAACTCCACCCTGGATCTGCTCCAGTCAGCAGCCTCAATTCCTATCTGCCAACCTGTGCCACTAAAGTAGTTAATCAATGAGTGTCTGTCAGCGGGAATTTACACAGCGCCTACTGTGTGCTCCCTATAGTAGGAATACAAAAGAAAAAAAATAGTTTTCTCTGTTGTCCCACAATCTTGGTGGGGAGAAATAGCCCTGCATAAAACTATATATTCCACCAACTATATGGTCCCACTGGATGAGGTGGCTTTGACTCATTACCTTAACTCTTTAATGACATATTCCTAACTATATGACATATCTTATAAGTAGGGGTGTATAGGATTGAGAAGAGAATAACAGCACTTTTCATAGTTTCATAATTGTTTATTTCTGTGTCTCTCTATGGTAGGCATGCGTGTTTGCTGAAGTAATGGCAGTCTCTGAGCCATTAAAGAATACATTCAACTTGAATGATGAGCTATTTGCAAAAAAGAGAAAAAAAACAATACAATACTAGGAAGTTTAGAGATCATAAATTCAAGTCATCATTATATGAACGAGAAAAATAAGGCCAGCGAAGTGAAGTGACTTGCTGAAGGCTGTAGTGATAGTTCTTGGCAATGATGAAATCAGAATTCAGAATTTAGGTGTTCCCCTAGTCGTTTGCCATTGTATTGCCGTTTTATTTATTTTCTTCACAGCATATATCACCTTGATCTTATTTTTAACAGTTTGACCCCCCCCTCTCGGAATGTCAGCTCCATGAGAACAGGGAACTCCTGTCTTGCTGTTGGCACCTACACTTGGCTCCTGTAGGCACTCCATGGATATTTGTTGAATTGAATGAGTGAATGAAGGCTCTTCCCATTGTCCCAACCTAGTGAAATTCACTTTCTCACAGGCTACATTTTAATCTGATTTGTCATCTTATAATTCGATCAACTTCAGTCTCCTATGGGTTAAATGTGTCCCTGCCAAAATTCAAGTTTTTAAACTTAATGGCCAATGTGATGTATTAAGAGGTGAGGCCCTTAGGAGGTGATTAGGCCATGAGTGCTCCTCCCTCCCTAATGAGATTAAGGCTCTTATGAAAGAGGCTTCATGCAGCATTTGGTCAATCACTTGCCTTTGGCCTTCCCCCATGTGGGGGCTTAGCATTCCTTCCCTCTGGAGGATGCAGCAACAAGACACCATCTTGGAAGCCTTTATCAGACACCTAAACCTGCTGGTGCCTTGATCTTGAGAAATAAAGAATCCCTGAACCCTGAGAAATAAATTTATATTCTTTAAGTTACCCAGTCTGGAATATTTTGTTATAGCAGCACAAATGGTCTAAGACACAGCCTAGGCTGCCAACTTTTATCAAAATCAGCACTGTAGTTAATATACATCTTTTCTTCAAAACAATCTGAGAAAAACTACTTTCTCTCAGCTTGGATTAAAACTTTTCTATCATATAGAAATAAATCATTGCAATCTGACTTTTGAACTTAAAATTACTAAATGAAAGGCAATGACACTGATGATATAAGAGGCCATCTGGGCCAGGCGCCATGGCTCACGCCTGTAATCCTAGCCCTCTGGGAGGCCGAGGCGGGTGGATCGCTCGAGGTCAGGAGTTCGAGACCAGCCTGAGCGAGACCCCGTCTCTACTAAAAATAGAAATAAAAATTATCTGGACAACTAAAAATATATATAGAAAAAATTAGCCGGGCATGGTGGCGCATGCCTGTAGTCCCAGCTTCTCGGGAGGCTGAGGCAGTAGGATTGCTTAAGCCCAGGAGTTTGAGGTTGCTGTGAGCTAGGCTGACGCCACAGCACTCTAGCCCAGGCAACAAAGTGAGACTCTGTCTCAAAAAAAAAAAAAAAAAAAAAAAAAAGAGGCCATCTGCTCTGGAACAGCCATAACTGGATTCTTTTTGTAATTCTCACTATGGAATAAACAGTTTCATCTCTAGAAAACAATGCAAAACAAAAATTTCTATGATACTCCATGACCTCCTCACCCTGGTATCCTTCTGATTAAAAAATGCTTCAGCCAATCTATTTCAGCCCATTAGCTTCTCACAGGCTACAGATGGTTTCTCAGTAAGCAGGAGTTGAAAGCCCTAAGCAGAAATATATTATCTGAATAAATGTTGAAGAGAGCTGTTGGTGTAAAAGGAGAGGTGTAGGTTTAGATGACAAAGGCAGCCATTGCAACTCTAGAACAATCCAGGAACCTCCAGTAATGATCCATCCTCCTTCACTCCATAATCTTTCCCTGCTGTAACACAGGCTCCTGCCACTGTCTTTATACTAGCCACACACACACCCTTTGACTGCCCTGTTTCCTTCCCTGCCCTTTCCTCTAGGGGAGTCACTAAATAGTGAAAGGAGGGAAACCTGGAACCTGACTAAACACCACTCCCCTAAACTATCCCAGAAATTAGATCACCAAAAGTTCTTGACCAGAGTACTCTGCATCACAATAAACTCTTTAGGAATGTTTACTAACACATTAAAAACAACGGGAGCTCTCACTGGCCAGATCCGGGCAATTGGAGCACCAAAATAATTAAGAACAGTAATGAATTATAAGCCATTGCAAAATAGGAATCCATAGTTCACGGTGATACTAAATAGAGAAATAAATGAGAAAGAAGGTAGGACTTTTGCTTACAGTAGAATACTATGTGCTGACCAATAAATATGGAGGGAATGCTGGAACTGGAAAATCACCGTTTTGTAGATTAGTTCAGGCAAGAATTATCAATAGATGCTAAATCTCGGGGTAAATTTTTGATGAGGAATAATATATTTGCATGAACTTGCAGTTTCTCCCCACAGATTGTTTATTAGTAGCAATGAAGAAAAAACTCAATAATTATATTGTGGAGAAATTGGGCAACACCTTGACCTAAAATGAGAACATTCTCTTTTTTAAATAGGACTTCAAAAGTATCAATGTCATAAAAGACAAAGAAAAGCCGTTGCAAATGAGATTAAAAAGACAGGATGCATGAACCTATACTAGATCCTACACTGCAAGAAAAAAGAGCTAAAGGATATTATTTGATATATTGAAGTAGTGTTGCAATGTGAAATTTACCAAAGTTGAGAAATGTCTGTGATTATGTAAGAGAATATCCTTATTATCTGTATGTATGTATATACGTATGTATGTGTATATATATATATATGAAGGGCACAAAAGTGATAAAGCAATTGGGGCAAAATGTTATCAATTGGTGAATCTGGATCGAGAGTATGTACTATTCTTGTAACTTAATTTCAAAATTAGTCATTTGAAAAGGGCAATAGCTCCCCACATTGGTGAAGAATATAAATCTAGCTATGTCTATTAAAACTCCAGCCATTTTTCTTTATTTCTGATTTCTTTGGACAGGCCAGTTGCTTCTAACACCTTTAGGCTCAATGATGCATAAATAAGCACAGAAAGGCATTAGAGATGGGATCAACGAAATAGCCCACAGGCCAAATCTGGCCCCGTTGCCTGTACTTGTCTGACCCTTGCACTAAGAATGGTTTTTACATTTGTTAATGGTTGAAAAAAATCAAAAGAATAACTCGGGATATGTGAAAAACATATGAAATTCAAATTTCGTGTCCGTAAGTAAAGTTTGATTGGAGCACAGCCACACTTTCTTTTACGTATTATCT
Organism: Lemur catta; assembly: GCF_020740605.2. Lineage (NCBI taxonomy): Eukaryota > Metazoa > Chordata > Mammalia > Primates > Lemuridae > Lemur > Lemur catta. The sequence goes on from NC_059155.1 coordinate 20,962,908, forward strand.
ATGGCTGCTTTCGTGCTAGTAACAGTTGAATAGTTGCAGAGATCATGTGGCTTGCAGAGCCTAAAATATTTACCAGCTGGCCCTTTAGAGAAAGTTTGCTGACCCCTGGCCTAAAGCAGTGCTTCTTCACATGGGGCGATTTTGACATTTTGGCAATGTCTGGAAATATTTTTGGTTGTCCTGACTGTGGGAAGTGGAGAAGGTGTGCTACTGACACCTAGTGGGTAGAGGGCAGGGATGCTGCTAGACATCCTGTAACAGAGTTATATGGCCCCCTGTCCACAGTGCTGAGGTTGAGAATCCATGGATTAGAGGACCTTAAGGTGAAGACATTCTAGTACAGGGAAAACTCCATCCTTACTAAGGGATCCCATCTATTGAACACCCATCTCTTTAACTTGCATTATTAGCTCAGGGAGCCTTCACAATGACCCTGCAAGGGAGCTACTGATATTCTTTCCCAGAGTTTTTAATACAACTTGCCCCAGAGCACACAGCTAGCGAGGCTGTCTTCCTCCAGAGCTTGTATGTTTCCACAACCTTAGTGTGAGGGCACAAGTGATTATTTTCTTACTCCGTTGCCCCCTAGTGTTCGTGCTGCACACAGACAGGCCAATGTCCCTTCCCTTCAGAGGCCTCCCGGCCTCGACACAGAGGATGCAGATCACTCATCCTGATTTCAGCATCTGGCATTAGGGAAACGAAGCTGGGGAAAGGAAACCCCATCTCACCTGCAACCAGAGTTCTGAAAACTGACCGCTCTCCCTCTTGCCCGCTTTAATGCTTAGGGGGATAGGAGGCTTCCTCTCTGGTAGACCCAGGACACAAAATACCACTTGGTATCTATGGAACGCTTTTCTAGTTATAAAGAACAGTCATATCCATGAATTTGGGGGGATGCTCATATCACAGAATTAAAACTCACCTGAGGCCGGGCTTGGTGGCTCACGCCTGTAATCCTAGCACTCTGGGAGGCCGAGGCGGGTGGATTGTTTGAGCTCAGGTGTTCAAGACCAGCCTGAGCAAGAGCGAGACCCCGTCTCTACTAAAAATAGAAAGAAATTATATGGACAGCTAAAAATATATATAGAAAAATTAGCTGGGCATGGTGGCACATGCCTGTAGTCCCAGCTACTCGGGAGGCTGAGGCAGGAGGATCGCTTGAGCCCAGGAGTTTGAGGTTGCTGTGAGCCAGGCTGATGCCACAGCACTCTAGCCTAGGCAACAGAGTGAGACTCTGCCTCAAAAAAAAAAAAAAAAAAAAAAACACAACTCACCTGAATCTTGTTCTGTAGGATCTAGTGCTCCACTTCCTCCATCTAATATCCTAGATAATAATTAGCTCAACAAATCAATGAAACCCATGATAATAAAGTAGAGGACTTCCTGCTTGCCTCCACCCCCCCTGGTGGGAATTTCAGGCCCAGATGGAGGAACAGGGAGGCACGGCAACCCACCCAGGAAGATCACACGGGCTGGTGGTATCTTCCTGAGCCTTACAAATCAAAATCAACCACTTGGGAGCACTTCGAAGCCACCCACACCACCCAACGCAAACCGTGATGGGCCGCAATATCTAATGATTTAGGATCAGATCACACAGCCATTTAGCATTTCTTTGAATTTTATTGAAAATTGACATGGACATTAGAAAGGCATCAAGCTAAACAGTGCTGGTTCTGGGATGTTTCTCCTGGAGAATGAAAGCCCCAGAGGGGCAGTGATTGGTCACACCTTTGAGCAAAAAGAACAAAGAAGAAAGGAAAAACAAACACAGATTCTGGAAAACATGCAAAGAGGCTCTCTCAAGAGACACTGGACAGCAGAATGGTGGTGATGGCAGTAAGGATATATGGTAATGAGCACACTGACATGGTATTTTGATGCAAGTTAAACCAATGAATTCAAGGCAGATTTATCAACAACAAAGCTCTCCCTCCAGATCCCAGGTTGAGCAGAAACCTCTCAAAACCCCAACTGGCCTTGGAAAGTTGAATGGAGGAGTAATTTTGCTCTAGCTAAGCTTAAACCCCCTTTTATTCTCTCCCTTCTCCACCTGAGTGTTAGTGGATCCATTTTTTTCCCCTTGCTGAGGTCTGTGAAATGTTGAAGAAGATACAAATGTCACTTGACTTTCTCTTCCATATTCAGAAATGATTAATGGTGGCCATAGACAGTCAATCCACTGAACCAGAGAATTGTTGCTTAAAAAGAAAAACATAAAACTCAAACAAAAAGTTGTGAATAGCACTTCCACACCCAGCTGGGGTATCCTGCCCCAGTCACTTACACTTGGGTGAGTGATCTTGTAGTTGTCTCTTTGAGGTTACATTTGGTCCATTTTCCAGCTCTGATGGTTCTTTTCGTGCCTTGTTAGTTTAGGACAAGACATTTCCATTTAAAATACCATGTAAGTCAGAAGAGAGCTTCTTGCCTGGACACGGGGACACATGAACACTTGTTGAGTGGTGTGTGTGTGTGTGTGTGTGTGCACGCAGTTTGAGGGGAGAGGGAATTGGATGATTTCTGGTTTGAGACAATGTGGAACCCTAACTCTTCTATAATGGCAGTCTTCTCCTTTAAACTTAGTGCAGCTGCTGAAGACAAGATTAAAAAAAGCTGGAGAGGGAGAGAGAAAGAGAAAGAAAACATGAAATTAGCTAAGAAAAAGGACATTCAAAGTAAGACAGGGGGAGGGGAGCTGGCAGTGTGAGGTAGCACAGATTATACTTTGAGAAGACAGGTTAGAAATGAGGGTCACCGATGGGCCATCACCATGGGGAAATCTGCCGAGGTTTTAAGAACACCACACACTGGTTTAAAGCTTCTTGTTTTAATCAAAAACAAGCACATATTAACAGCCACATGTGAATGCCAAATGATTAAAACAAACAACAACAACAACAAAAAAAAAACCCAAAACAAGAGCAATCTGCACTGCAGCTAGGAAAAGCAAACTTCTTGGCTTAAGAGAAATGAGGGGTGTGTGCGTGTGTGCGTTTCAGAAAAGCCATTCCAGTCTGGGAAAATAAAAGCACAGACCATTTATAATGACTGGTTTTGTCTCACCAGAAATAAATAGAGTACTTAGGGTATTTTTTAAAAACAGTAACAATTGTACTAATTAAGAAGCCTTTTCATTGTAGAAGGGAAAACTTTTCTGTCTACAGTGAGAAAAGCTGCCCAGTGAAATAAGCATTTTAATTCTTTTCATAGGCTTGATCAGCTTTTTAAAGGCCTTATGCTCACTCACAGGCACTGGACCCCGTTCCAGCCTTGCAGGAAAGCTGACGGGCTAACAGGTGCCCCGTGACTCCCCTACGGAGCTAGCTGAGAACCTCTGCTTTCCCTGCCCCTCCCACTCCATCCTGAGATGTTTTTCTGGGGAGAAAAAACCTCACGTCTTCTAATACTGACTATTCGGTTTCTCAGAACATCAGAAGACCTTGTCTCCAGGAAGGTTATGTAAACAAGTTGAATCCCTCTGTGAAATGGATTGGGAGTCAGGAGGCATGGAATTTAGGTTGGCTTCTGCCACAAGGCAGCAGTGGGACCTCCGTCCAGGCCCTTCACTTCTCTGGGCCTCAGCTTCCTCTTACGGAATAAGTGGGCCATATGTATCTGTCCTACTGACGGAAATGTCTCTTCATAAAAAATTCTTGTTTCGTTTCTGTCAGTCTCTCAAAGGCTGTGAGGGCTCTCATACTTTTGAAGCAGTCACAGCTCCTCAAGCCTAAAGTAGTTAATCTGTAATCAAATGCAAATGAGGGGGCCTCCGGTTTGTAATGCAAATAATTACTCAGGGGGATGGTGATTACCCATTGGTTGTTTAAGTGTGGGCCTCTGGAAAAGCAGCTCTGAAGATGGACGGAGAAATATCAAAGCTATAAATAAGTAAGTAGCCTCTCCCAAGGAGACCTAAGGCTAAGTACCCCAGTGGGCTTTTTTTTTTTGGCTTGTTTTTTTGGGTGCTTTTTTTTTGGGGGGGAGGGGGGTTGTTTTTACCTCCAAGCACAGGGTCTTTAAAACGCTCCACTGTGACTTGGATTTTCCCAAGAAACTGGCTTTCCGCATTGGCAGCATCACCTTCATACTTGCCTCTCTGCCCACTAACCAATCGTGAATCACCAAACAGTACATATTAAAATTGCACTCTTGCTTTGCCAACAAGAGAAAGTGTGTGCACATGTTTGCTTTTCGCTTTTTTCTACTTTTTTGCCTTTTTTTTTTTGCTTCCTATTATTATCCCTTATTGGAGAGAAACCTCTTTCCCCTTCTCAATACTTCAAAAAGGCCTAGAAATTTGCCATAGCCTTGTTTGACTGTGTGCTTTGAAAGTAAGTGATCAAAAAAAAAAAAACCTCAAAATAAAAAAAGAAAACCTCAAAAAAAAAGAAGAAGATAGTCACGGTCAGCGCCCAGTGGGACTGCGAGGCAGGAGCCAGTTGAAGAACTCAAAAAGAAGAAGTGGGACTTGAAGTACATGGCAGGGGTGGGGGAGGCCTGGCTGTCTGGCACCCCAAAGGAAAGCTGTCAGTTAAAATAGGAACCTTGGCTTAAAAGGCTAAACGGAGTCCAGTCCAGCTGTAGCAGGGAATACTATTCAGTACACAGCCATGGATTACTGCAAAGGAAGGGCAGAGAGACTGCATGTTAGCCACAGATCATTGCCAGGTCACCTCCAGCTCTCACTTTGTCACTGGCCAAACACCAAAGGCCACTGTGCCTCATGGCCCTGACAATGGAGGGCTCTTTATTCAAAAGGGTTTCCAAAGCCACTATCAGATGGGACCCATTATAAAAATGAAGGCTGGAATATTTTTAAAATATCAATTCCTTAGACTGGAAATAAAGTTAAGGACCTTCCAAGGCCGAACACATCTTTTCTTCTCTCTGATAGTTGCCTCTGTTCTTACTGGAGGATGTGTGCAAAATGCATATTAAAATCATCATCACATTCACCAAGTAGATTAGAAGATTCATCAGAGCAAACCCCCAAACACTTGAATCTTTGACAGCTCAGTTTGCCAGTTTTTGAAGTGGGATTATTATTCCTAGTACTGCCCCAGAGTTAGAGAGAGGGGAAATTTATGTTACTTTCTCCAGCAGTTGTGTTTTATGGGAAGGGCTTGGTGTAAACAAACTTGTGGCAGATTTGTAATGCAGCTCCAATGCAGTTACTTTGAGTGAATGAAAACTGCAAAGGGCTGGGCTAAAAGGCCAGAAGGAAAAGGCACCAAAGCATCTCCTCTTGGAACCCTCTGAGAAGGGGCTGTGGCTCCTGAGGACGGGGGTGGAGTGGGCCAGGGGAGACCCGAGGGACTAAGGAGGTAGCCGTGCTGACTGGTGCTTCCTCAGCCATAGTGGATGCAAATACCTCAGAGAAACAAGCAGCTATCAGAGTTCGGACAGGGAAGTTGGTGTGAAGAGTAGCAGATGTGCCCCCTGAACATGTTACAGTCTGGCAAAGATGGTGGTGAGGTGGGAGGGACAGCTGGGGGCGCAGGGATGGGGAGGGGAATGCAGGGTGCGCATCTCCAAGCCATGTCACTGCTGGCTTCTTGACCAGAGGCCAGACATCGTCCTCAGACTCTCAGGCTTCTATAAACCTTGGCAGGAAGAGAGGGGAGGGCATAGGTTTTATGCACTCCCAGACGTGTTAAGGGGTAAATTAAAGAAAGGGAGGCCCAGCTCTGTTGCGCAGGAAAAGGGCGTCTACAGGAAGCCCAAACTGAAAATGAAAAGAGAAGTTGGGTTAATGAATGGATGGATTAATGTACCGCCAAAAAGGCCAGAAGAAAATTATTTAAGTCATGATGACTAATGGATAAATTAGAATATAGCTGTTAGATGGTCTTAAGGTCTTAATGCATTGGCTCGTGGGAACATGCTTTCTCTCTCATACACCCACACACACTCGAACAATGGCTATAGTGGCATTAGCTAGCAAAATAATGATCAACCACCACAAAAATACTTTTTATCTCTTAATTACTAGGTCCTAACTAATGTCCCCTCCACACACCACCACCCAGATTCCTTGAGCAGAAATATCTTCCGCAAATCTCCCGGTGGCTTCAGGCTACCGGACAGAGCCCCCATCTCTCAGCCACTGTAGTTCCTGTCCCATAGGGAAAGCATAGGAGGCTGAGGTTTCTATTCCGGTGGCCTTCAGAACGGTCCTGGTCAGCTAACTAGTACCCGGGGCAAGACCTGTTTGCAAAGTGTCTAAGTGTCTAGAGATGGTTGCTGGGCTCTGCTCTTAGGGTCCAGACCACAATTACCTGAAAACCTGAACTATGGAAACCCATTATAGGTTTGTGTTCACCTAGTACTTTGACTTTTTGCTCATGTAAACTTCATCCCTGTGACATAAATAAGGCGAGCACTATCATCCCCATTTGACATATTAGGAAACAGAAACAGAAGTCAACTGACTCTCCCGTGGTCACAAAGCTGGGATCAGAGCTTTTGAATTAAGGCTCTTTCGATCATACCACAGTGTCCCCAAGAACTCCTTGGTTGTGGATCTAAGGCCCTGTTTACTGCCCAAAGAATACATTTATCTCATTAAATAAAGACTATTAAATATTTGGGGGGATACTTAGAAGTATATGCATATATGAGTGTGTTTTACAGTGAACTCCTGAAAGTTAATACACCCCCCCACACCCCCACCCACATACATGCACACTCTTTGGGAATACACACACACTCAGATGACTGGCAACTTATACCAGGAATTAGGAATTGTGCATTCTTGTCCCAGTTCTGCCTGTAACTCACTGTGTGGTTTTTGAGTAAGTCACTCAAATTCCCTAATCCTCCATTTATTCATCTTGTAAACTGACAATTTCTCTACCTCACAGAACTGTTGTAAGAATAAAATGAGATATCATATGGAAAGATGGCTTTGAAAAGTAATAAATGCTATACAAATGCTCACCTCTTATTTTATTCTTTGTCTACTTCTTAGGGGAAAAGTAACCTAAAAAACACTGCAATGGCCTATGTTCTGGGCTTCACAGGAAGGCTGATATATTTTGATATGTATATTTTGTCCATACAGTATACACCATCCCCACCAAGAACCAATAACCATTGAGATATAGTATCTGCAACTGTATAGAGGTCACAAAGGAATTTCTCTTACAATTGCGGACAGCCACAAGCAGTGCCTCAAAGTGCCTTAAAGCTGAGGAGGAACAGTAAGCCTCACTGCGCCTGCATTCTAGGTGGCCTCTCTGATCCACCTCTAGAATGCAGGCTTTGGGGAACGGGTGGATTGCCTTTGCTGCTTTCAAATCCTGGGGCTCCAAGGCTTCCCCCACCTAGTTGATCTGGAACTGCTTCTGTGGTCTGCCAGGGAGAAAGAAGCCTGCCAAGAAGAGCCGACCTGTTTGGGGCTGGCTATTCCAGCTGTTTACCAATTGCCTCTCGCTAGTAAAGTGCAGCTTTAATTACATTTTTGGCAGAATTCAGTTTAGGAATGGCCACTAACAATGATTTACTTGGGGAAACCTGAATGAAACTGTGTCAAGCCATGTGCAATGAAACCTGAATTAACTGAAATCTAATTTACTAGAATACATCTTTCATGCTGTCCTCATTGAAAATGGGGGAACAAAGAAAATACACATGAATTGAGCTCCTATTGCATGCCAGACACTTTGCTAGTCACTGGACTATAGCGGTGGAGACACTCTAGGAATATATAGTCTTCCTAAATCTGCTGTTTCATTCCAGTCAACTAGTAAGAGCTCCACGACTTGCCTTTAAACGAGATAGTGAATCATTTCGTTGTTCTTTTAAGATTGTTGCCTTTGGCCCAGATTCTCGGGCCTTATGTTTCAGAAGCCTCTTTGGACTTCCTCTTTGGGATTTGCTTGAAAGTAGGATGTTTTGCCAGCTGCCCAAAGGCCCCAAGTGCAAAAGCTGCAGCACTTCGGTGACTAATATAGCAGGCTCTCCATTTAAATCATAAACTACATGGGTGAGTGGGGAAAAGTCTTCAATATTTTATATTCCCTGATCTAAACATACCAAATGTAAAAAGGCATTTATGAGACAACCAGGATATTTCAAACACTGATTAGACATTTTATGTTAACAAATTGTTAATTTTGTAGGTGTGATAATGGTGGGATTGTGTTTACATTTTCTGTAAAGATCCATTATCTCTCTGCGATATATACTTAAATGTTTATGGATAAAATTGTATGAGTTTTGCTTTACAGTAATTCAGCAGGTCTGGGGTAACTGATGAAACAGGATTGGCCATATGTTGACAGTTGTTTGGGGGCTGGGTTGTGAGTACACGGGGCTGCATTGTACTATATGCTATCTTCTTTTGTTCGTGTTTTAAAGTTTCCATGGCAAAGTTTAAGAAACAATAAAAAATAAATTTTAAATTAAAAATATTTATATGCCCTCTCTACTACCTGAGTCTAGTAAAATATATATAAGGAGCTTAATTACTGCTTTTGGTCTCTCTATAAACCAGGTGATGCCAGGAACTGCTTTGTCCACTTCTGCAGACACAACACCTAGCACTCAGGAATGCTTTGTACCAAGGGTCACCTGTTTATCTCCTTATCAGAGGTTTTCATGAAGCTGGCACTTGTAGAATTAAATGTAAGGAATTCTCTACACTATCTGAGGTCTCTTCATTTGCTTCCACTTTTATTATGACGGTACACAGCCAAAGAAAATTTGAGAACTTGAACCCCTCAGATAAGAAACAGCCACCAAAAGGAAACAAAGAAGCAAGTTTCCATTGGCTCTGGACACTCTCAATGTCCTATGACATTGCAGGACAGTGTTTGTGAACCCCAAAGTTTCTCTTGCCACTACAGTTAATTTTGAAAGTAATGGTTATGGTTCTTTAAGAAAAACACTGCCGAAATTGAAGCCTCAAATATTGATCACAGGATCCACTTATGCTACCCAGCTGTTGTGGTAGCAGCAATAGTCTGAGAACATCCCCCCTTTTGACCAGGCAGGCAGGCAGGCATTCCTCCTGTACACTTGAAACCACACCACCGCTATTTCTTAAGATTGTAAATGACAAGAGGAAACCAGCTAGACCAATGACACAGCATCTTTTATGATTAGATACGTGTGTTGGGAGCGTGGGATTGAAGGAAGGTATTTTCTGAAAGCCACTGCCAGTTCTATTTAGAGTTAACAAGTCTTACCAGGACCCTGGGTCTCATGCAGCATGCAGCAAACAGCAGGGTTAACTGTAAAACAGTAAGAGCTGATGAAGATGGGGTGTGCACGAAGGGAAATCAAATATTATGAATTGACACAAACAATGAGGAGTTAGAGGTCAAAGGAGATTAGGAGTAGCAGGAAGGGGAAGTGGGAAGGGTGGACTGGTAGGGACCCCTGAAACATTGGAACTCTTTCATGATCTCTTTAGGAGCAGCCAAAGGAAATTCTGCATGTGTGGCTATTAGATCCAATCACCATCTCTCAAGAAGAAATACTACCCTCAGAACCCACCACCACCACCGTGGGGGCAGAGTGGCACAGGTCTAGTGGTAGCTCTCTCAGAAGTTAACCAGTTGTTCATGAAATTATCTAAGAATCCCAGACCTGGGGCCACTTGGATATCTGGAAGTACAGAGGACAGGCCATTCTGTTAGGCCCTTATTGCTAACAGGAGGTGCCACATGCCAGCAAGGTTTTCACCCATCTCAGAATTTGAAAACAGCACCATCACCAATCCCAAATATTCCTGGAGACTGGAGAGAGGTGTCTCCCTTTACAGGGTCTTCTGCCTGGGGTGGGGGAAGTTGGTCAATTTGAGGCAATGAGGGGAAAGCTGGTCTAAGAGGAACTTTTACTGAACAACTGAACAGGGAATATTTGTAGTGTAGTTTGTTCAGACTGCACTGACACTAATTTCCTAATTCCCACAAGCAGGCTGTGAAACTGCCCTAGGGATTGAGTTAACAAATACCACAGGACTATGAAGGCAGCAGGTTAGGGCTAGAAGACAAATTTAGATTTTTCTGATCTTAAAAATAGGAATCCCGCCAGGCACGGTGGCTCAGGGCTACAATCCTAGCACTCTGGGAGGCCCAGGCGGGAGGATTGCTCGAGGTCAGGAGTTCGAGACCAGCCTCAGCAAGAGCGAGACCCCATCTCTACTAAAAATGGAAACAAACTAACTGGACAACTAAAAATATATAGAGAAAAAATTAGCCAGGCATGGTGGCACATGCCTGTAGTCCCAGCTACTTTGGAGGCTGAGGCAGGAGGATGACTTGAGCCCAGGAGTTTGAGGTTGCTGTGAGCTAGGCTGATGCCACAGCACTCTAGCCCGGGCAACAGAGTGAGACTCTGTCTCCAAAAAAAAAAAAATAGGAATCCACTCCTGCTGGTGCAACTAATACACCACAACAGTTAACACAGTATAGGGTGTATCCAAAGAGACTCCCCAACCCCGGGGGCTAGTGGAACTTTATTCAGCACGCAATACCCAAAATGTTAATTAATCAGTGAATTTGACATATAGTATTAAGATTCGGTAACAAAAAAAAAATCTCTGGACTAATCTGTGAAAATATTCAATTTACATATTTGAATAGAGAATGATTAGATTGCAAAAACTGAGTGCCTTCAAATATAAAATATTTTACTGTTGTACAAAAGTCACTATGTTTTTCCTAAGTGATAAAGGCACAGAGGAAAGGAAGATGTTTCTTCCTTCTGGCAAATGTCCAATAAATAGTTAAATACAGGGCCGGGCGTATTAAATACAGGCTCACGCCTGTAATCCTAGCACTCTGGGAGGCCCAGGCGGGAGGATCACTCGAGGTCAGGAGTTCGAGACCAGCCTGAGCAAGAGCGAGACCCCCGTCTCTACTAAAAATAGAAAGAAATTATCTGGCCAACTAAAAATATTTATAGAAAAAATTAGCCGCGCATGGTGGCGCATGCCTGTAGTCCCAGCTACTCGGGAGGCTGAGGCAGGAGGATCGCTTGAGCCCAGGAGTTTGAGGTTGCTGTGAGCTAGGCTGACACCATGGCACTCACTCTAGCCTGGGCAACAAAAAGCGAGACTCTGTCTCAAGAAAAAAAAAAAAAAGTTAAATACAGGAACAAGTGGCTAAAAATAGAAGGCAATGGCCATGGACATCTTTCGGATCCACAGACCCTTTAGTAAGGGCACTGTTAAACACTCCATCTGGGAGCTCCTCCGGTCATAGTGTACAAACAACTACAGGGCATAAGGGGACCACTGAGTATTTTCTTGGTGTCATATAGGTCCTGTCAGAAATAGCTTTCTCTGGTTCTGGAATAAGGAATTCGGTAACAACTTCAGCAAGCAGAGACTGGGGTTGGGTCAGGATTACTGACCCACAAGGTAACCAGGAGCTCACACTGTATCTTGCCTCACCGAATACCATGGGATAGAGATAGGTTTTAAAATCACTCCCTAGATTGAGGATGGGGCACACACAGGGTACACTGGCATCTAAGGGCTCCCTGCGGAGTCCTCGGCACCCCAAGCTGGGCACAACTAAACAGCCAGCAAGGGAGGGACAGCAAAGGCGTGGGGCTTCAGGGCTCATGGAGGGACAAACCACATCAGATATAGGAGGAGCAAGTAGGCTTGGAAGCCAGATCAGCTCCAACCTCAGAAGAGGTGGGGAAAAAGGTGCCCAGAGGCTTCTGCTAAAGGATCTCTTTCTTCCACCACCCTCTATCTGTCCTTCTTTCTGTTCCTCTCTTTGGTGTAACTTTGTACCTCTTATCTTTTCCTCCCTTCTGCTCTCACACTCCCTTTAATTTTCTTCTCTTTTCCCTTCCCCTCCCATCTACCTTGAGTTTGCAGGGATTTCCTAAGCGGGTCAAACAGAGCTGGTCGGGGCCTCTGGGACCACAACCTGCCCCTGCTCCAAGCTCCCCAAACTGAAGGAGTCCAAAGGTCCCATGGGGACGCTGAGACTTGTGATAGGTACCCAAATTAGTCTGACAGCCCATGGCTCGCCACTGGTCACCAGCCCTCAACCCTCTGAGCCTCCAGTTCCTGCCCAGAGGGGAGGAGCAGGAGGAGAAAGAAGCCACCACCCAGAACAGCCTACTACTTACTTTTTCTTTTCTTTGTCCCTCTTCAGAGTCTGTGAGCCTCCAGCCTGGGGACCCTGGGACTGGAGCAGCTCGGCCGCCGTCTTTCTCTGTTTGAAAGCATTTACTTCATCGTCCAGAGATTTCTTCTTATCCTCCAGCTTCTTCTTCTCGTCCTGGTGCAGCTTCTTCAGGCGATCAAACTTCTCATGCAGCTGCCAGGGAAGCACAGGGAGATTGAGGAGAGCCCCCCATGAGCAGCCTCGAGCCTAGCTAAGCCCGTGGTAGGTGGGGACTGGCCAGCCTGCATCGCTGCAGGACCCTGGGGCCTCAGGAGACATTTCTGCCAGGGACTGCTATGATGGCACCAGAGAGGGCCACACTCTGGCTGGTTCTCTCCTCCTGCCATTTCATCTCAAAGTCTCTGCTCCTGAACACAGTCAAGGAACAGTGCGTTCTGCTTGAGTCCTCATAGTTACCACACATGGTAAATAGTAACATTAATAATAATATGACATTTGCTGAGTGTTTATTATAGGCCAAGCAATGACTTTTATAAGCACTTTCTGTGTATTAATTCATTTAATTATTACAATAATCCTATGAGGTAGGTTCTGTTATTATCTCCATTTTACGAAGAAACAAGAGAGTCTGAGAAGTTAAGGAATTTGCCCAAGGTCAACCCGGTCTTTAGAGAATTATATAATGGGACCTCCCATATGTAAGGGACCCCTGCGTTTTTTTAATCCTCTGCAATCAGGGAGGATCACCGTGGATTACAGAGAAAACTTTAGCAATGGCAAAGCTTGTCAAAGGAAATACTTGGCCTTGGACATGGAAGGAGATAAAAGGATTTTTTTTTTTATTTTGGACTCTCTGTTGCCCAGGCTGGAATGCAGTGACACAATCATAGCTCACTGCAGCCTTGAACTCCTGGCTCAAGCGATCCTCTTGCCTCAGCCTCACAAGTAGCTGGGACTGCAGGTGTGTGCCACTATGCATAGCTAATTTTTAAATTTTTTTGTAGAGATGGGATCTCACTATTTTGCCAAGGCTGGTCTCGAACTCCTAGGCTCAAGTGACACTTTCGCCTTAGCCTTCCAAAAGCACTCGGATTACAGGCATGAGCTACTACGCCCAGCCCATAAGAGGATTTTATAACATGGAATGAGTGCGGAGACCTCAGCCTTAACTAGCCCTGAATAGAACCAGAGACTCAAAGAACAGGAAGAATATTCTGCCATGTTATTGTGATAAGTGGCTCAGACAGGAAGACGCACAGGTGGTCACAAACTAGAGTGGGAGAAACTACCTTGAATAATAAGAGCAGACCAAGCATAACTTCACTTTCTTTTGAGGATTCAGGGGAGAATTTAGGATCCTGTAGCACTTGCAGCACACCACGAAGAAGGTGAATTCCGGTCCTATGGGTATTTGGGACTGCCATTTAGTAAGGTGTGGTGAATGACCACTTGCTATATAAACCAGCTTTTACTAGTCGCTTGGGGTGGGGGTGCCACTTGGGCTGCCTATCAGTTGCTTTAACCTGGCTTTTGTTCATTGCACTTTTATTCATTTATCTTTGAGATCCCCTCACCAATCCTAAAAGTGCTGGGTGATAGTTTTCTTTTTACAAGTGAAACTGATATAAAACCAATACCCTTGCCGTGGGCTTTCAAGTGATAACCCTCGAGAGTCACAGCAGATTAAAGGTGGAACAGACTTGGGAAGTGATTAAGTGCTTCCCTTCTTTCTAATTGAGGGTTTTCAGGCCCAGAGAGGTGAAGCTGTGGCTGACATGACCAAAACTGTAACTTAGGCAGCAAGAGGTGAATCGGTAGGGTAGGACTTGGAGGCAAGTCCACGGGATAGAGGACTAAACTACACATGCCTAGGCATAGCTTAAACAAGGAAAATCCCAGAGCAGACCATCAAACCTTAGTTTTAAAACTGTCCAGAGCTGCAGAGATGTTTAAAATGAAATGGAACAGGCCGGGCGCGGTGGCTCACGCCTGTAATCCTAGCACTCTGGGAGGCCGAGGAGGGTGGATCACTCGAGGTCAGGAGTTCGAGACCAGCCTGAGCAAGAGCGAGACCCCGTCTCTACTAAAAATAGAAATAAATTATCTGGCCAACTAAAAATATATATGGAAAAATTTAGCTGGGCATGGTGGTACATGCCTGTAGTCCCAGCTACTCGGGAGGCTGAGGCAGGAGGATCGCTTAAGCCCAGGAGTTTGAGGTTGCTATGAGCTAGGCTGACGCCACGGCACTCACTCTAGCCCAGGCAACAGAGTGAGACTCTGTCTCAAAAAAAAAAAAAAAAAAAAAAAATGAAATGGAACAGGATATCCAGGTGCAAGGGGAAATGCCCCAACTGTCACTGTTTTAGGTTTCAGCAAAGTACCCAGGAAAGCCTGGGACCATCTTTCTCCCCATAGCCATCAGAGAAGGTGGGATAGGGTAGGACAGGTGAGAAAGTGATCAGTTGTCCCTACTGAGCTCCAAACCCCCAGGAAGAGGGAAAAGATTCCCCCCCCCCCGCCCCGCACCTGACCTCAAGGGCTTGACTCTGTAGCGGTGCTGCCCAATAGAACCAAACTATCTATGATGATAGAAATGTTCTGTATCTGTGCTGTTCAATATTATAGCCACTAGGTACGTGAGGACTGAGCGTCTGAAATGCGGCTACTGCGACTGAGAAACTGAGTTTTAGATTTTACTGTATATTTCAAAATTGCTAGAAGAGTAAATTTTAAATGCTTTCACCACACACACAAAATAAGTATGTGAGATGATGGATTTTTTAATTAGCTTGATTTAATCATTCCACAATGTAAATATATATCAAAACATCGCATTGCATCCCATAAATATAGACAGCTGTTTGTCAATTAAAAATGCAATTTAAAAATTTCAGGCCGGACGCGGTGGCTCACAGCTGTAATCCTAGCACTCTGGGAGGCCGAGGCGGGTGGATTGTTTGAGCTCAGGAGTTTGAGACCAGCCTGAGCAAGAGTGAGACCCCGTCTCTACTAAAAATAGAAAGAAATTATATGGACAGCTAAAAATATATATAGAAAAATTAGCCAGGCATGGTGGCGCATGCCTGTAGTCCCAGCTGCTCAGGAGGCTGAGGCAGGAGGATCGCTTAAGCCCAGGAGTTTGAGGTTGCTGTGAGCTAGGCTGACGCCACGGCACTATAGCCAGGGTGACAGAGTAGGACTCTGCCTCAAAAAAAATAAAATAAAATAAAAATAAAACTTTCAAAAAATTAGTCCCATGTAGCTAGTGGCTACCATATGGGACGGCTAGGCTCTGGAGAATTAAATGACACAGAATGAGAAAACATCCTGGCCTTGGGAATGCCGGGTCAAGAAGACACAGATCTGGCTGGGCATGGTGGTTCATGCCTGTAATCCCAGCAATTTGGGAGGCCGAGGCAGGAGGATGGCTTGAGGCCAGGAGTTCAAGACCAGCCTGGGCAACATAGTGAGATATTGTTTCTACAAAAAAGACAAAGATCTCACAGCCCCCTCTGTGCCAGCCAAGGCAGGGCTACAGACGCCCTTTCTTGCCCAGAGGCTGCAAAGCTCCCACTGGCTGCTCTCTCCCATCCAAGTACTAACTGGGCCCGACCCTGCTTAGCTTCCAAGATCAGACGAGATCGGGCATGTTCAGGGTGGTATGGCCGTAGATCCACTGGCTGCTCTCTCGAGGCAGAAGCCCTTGAACTTCCATGCCGTGTTCAGCCCTCTTCCCCTTCCTGCCTGGCACCCAGGCTCACATTTACCTCTTTCTCTGCCTCTTTGAGTTCTGCTTCTTTCTCTTTGACTCTCTGGACGAACATCTGTCTCATCTCCTCTTCTTTTTTCTGGAGCTCCCCTAGGAACTCATTCCTTTTGGCCTCATATGTCTCCTGCAAGCTGCAAACATGGTCAGGTTAATTCCTCTGCCTTCAAAATGGCTCCTATTGAATGAAAACTGGCCTCAACCATCCTCCCTCCCCCAGTTGGGAGCCAGGTGCAAAAAACAGAACCACAAAGCTGTGGGCACCTGGCCTGGCCCGTGACAGCATGATCACAGGGCTTCTGGAGGGGGATGGGGCAGCCCTGGTGAAGTGGATAGACTTAGAACAACTGGGTCTATACTCTCGTTTTACAGGTGAAGAAACTGAGGCCCAGAGAGGTGAAGTGACTTGCTCAAGATCACACAGCCAGTTAGAGGCAGATGTGGGACCAGAAGCTCAGTCTCCTGTCTCTTCATGTGGCCCTCCCACTGCACTATGCTGCCAGGCACTGGCTCTGAAACTGACCATGTTAATTATTTCAACAAACACTTGATGAGACTCTACCATGTGCTAGAGCCAGTGCTAACTGACACGATGATAGTCACTCAGCATCTAGGGCCAATGGCCACCGTGCTGCCATCAAGGAATTCACAGTCTAGTGGGAGATGCCTGGGCTGAGGCCCCCTGCCCCCGGCCTGGACATATTTTTAAGGAAATAGGAGCTAGCCTGGTGAAGAAGAGGGACAACTGTGCTCCAAAGAGGGTGGCGTGCGTAAAAGCACATGTGGAGAGAGAACGGCATTCTTGGGGAGCCAGACATGGTTCACCATGGCTGGAGAGCATTGTGTAAGCTGTGCAGCAGCAGGAGATGAGGTTCCTGTGTTTGGCAGAAGAGAACAGGCTTTGGATGCCGTATTAAAAAAAAAGATCAGACATATATCTGCTGCATGGTTTTAAGCAAGAAGTCTGATTAGATCTGATTTGCAAATGAGAAAGACCAGTGTGGCTGTTGACTGAAGGACAGCCTTTCCACCAGTCCGAGCAACCACAGGATCTTAATGTTAAGGGCTGGTAGGGAATAGAGGGAACTTCGAGAACAGCAAGGGAAGCAGAACTCCTGGGACTTAGGAGGAGTCAAAGATAATTTTAGTTTTGGGCTTGGGCAACCAGGTGGGTGGTGGTACCATGAACTGCAACAGGGAACACTGGAGAAGGAGTATGTTTAAGAGAAGAAGATAAATTAGATTGTAGACAGCTTGAGTTCTGGGGATGTCTGAGTGGAGATGTCTAGTATACAGTTGGATCAATGGGTTTAGAGCTTGAAAGTAAGAGTTTTACTTGGGAGTTATCTACTTCTAGGTGGTAATTAGGGCTGTGAGAGTAGAAAGAGTCAGCTGCAAAGAGAACAAAGAGTGGAAGGAGCAGAGGCCCTAGGAAAGCATCCTGGGGTATACCAGCAATTAAAGGAGGAACCTGAAGAAAAATGAGCCTGCAAACGAGGCTAAAGAGTGGCAAGAGACTTGGGAATAAAGCCAGCCAAGCCAGCACTAGAAAAGCACAAGCCAGAGAGTATTTCAAGAAGGAGGCAGCGGGGAATAGTATCAAATGTGGTGTCGAGATCAATTAAGTTGGGACTCAAAGGCCACACTGAAATTGGCCACAAGTCTGCGATTGCTGGCCTTGGAGAGAGGCATTTCAGTGGTGTGCTAGGGGCAGAAGCCAGACTGCGCTGGGTTGAGGAATAAATGAAAGATGGGGGAGAGGAACCAGTAAATATAGAACAACTTTTTCTCCTTCTCGTGAGAGCCAAACTTCACGGGGCAGAGGAAGGGCAGAGTTAAGGGAGAGTTTCTTTAGCATGAGAATGTTTACATGCAAAATGGAAAGAAGCCGGCAGAGAAGGAGTGAAGAGGGTGAAGACAAGGGAAACAGGTATTCAGGCTGGAGCATGGGAGAATGGGAGCAGCTCCAGTGGCTTCTGGCCCTGCCTGTCCATGCAGGGGTGAGTCTGCTCCACTAAAGGACTGGCTAGGCTCTGTCCCCAATATGGCTTTCAGCTGTGAACAGGTACTGTGGGATCTCAGAGCCCACTTGAAAGTCGCCTTAGCACACAGACATCTCCCTCACATGCTTATCAGTGTCTGTCATTTCTTAAAAGGAGACCAAGCCAAATAAAGGGCATCACATGCTAGTTTAAACTGTGGGGCTTGTGTCACAAACCACACATATAGATCAGACACTTCTACTCGGCATATTGCTCCTATCCGCTTAATAACCTGCTTTCAAAAACATTCCATGTCTCTGAAAGCATCTTAGACTTTGATCTGAGAAATATACCCATGATTATTGACAACCAGTGGTGGAAATAAAACTTGCACTTGAATGCAAACACTTAGGACAGCGAATGAAGAACATGCAGTTCATCGATATGTGTCTGCTTCCTGGTCCAACCTGGTTTTCAGAATGGGGAGAACAGACTGGAAACCTGCCTGAGCAGCAGGAGCCTGATGAAGAAAGAGGGGCAGAGGACAGTTACAAACTGCCACCCTGTGTAACGAGGCCCCAGCGCAGGGTCCCCCTCCAGCGCAGCTGACTGATGCTCTCTCTGGGCCTCCTCCCTCTCCTTGCCTCATAAGCAGGGCAGCAGTGCTTCCAAGCCTGCCCCGCCAGCTCTCCAGGCAGGTGCGCAGAGGCAGAGAGGGCAACAGGCAAGCAGAACTGGCACGTCAGTTACCCCTGCTTCTCTAGGTTTTAGCACCTGTGTCTCGTCTCCCCTGTGAACTCCACAGGGCAAGGCTTCCACGCCACCTGGGTGGGCTGAGCTGAGCTGGGCTGGCGGGAGTGGTACCTGAATGGTTTGTTGTCAGGGTCGGTGTCCTTGAAGCCCATCTCCTCCAGCTTACAGCGGCGGTACAGCTCATAGTGCCGGGTGTGGGTCTGCTCCCGCAGATCCTCCATGTTGACCCGAATCAGCATCTCCCGCAGCTTCACAAAGTCGCAGTGGGCCTCGTTTTCAACTGCACAGCAGGGTTTGGGGTATTAAAAGGCCAGCAGAAGCAGAAAGGGACGAGATAAAAGGCGAAATGTCTAACAATGACATCGCCTTGCAATCTGTGTATATAGAACCTGTCAGTTTACCTCCTAATTTGCCTTTCTACTGAAAATGCAAACGAAAAGTTACCAAAATGGCAGTAATGACAAACTGTAATACCATAAAAATACCTAAGAAGATGTTCAGTAGTACTTTGACTTCAGTGCACCAATCAGAACCCTCGCAGGAATGTTTGTTCTGCACCACTTTGGGGACAAGAGCACATGCACATTCATCCATCCATCCAATATAGATTTGTAGAACTTCTGTTCCCAGTATTGTACCAGGCACTGGGAATTCAGAAACAAAGTCATGGAGTCTTGCCCTCAGGAAGAATAGATGCAAATATACAAATAAAATATAATGCAAAATTACACACACAAAAAATGGAGGTATAGCTGAGTTACAATGAAAGCCCAGAAGAGAGGAGGTCTAAGAACTCCTAGGGGAGCGAAGGCTTCACTGAAGAGACAACCCCTAAGATGACTCAGGAAGGCAGAATAGGAATTTGTCAGGCAGAGAAGGGAACAGTCCTCGCAAGGTCTCAACGAAGTTAGTCAAGGTTATGTAGCTAGCAAGTTGCAGAGTTAGGATTCAAACCCAGGCAATGCAGGGGAGAGGCAGAGGCTATGACCAGGTAACAAAGTCCCCAAAGACTAAGGGGAAAGAGCTAGGATATCAATAGATGACAGTGACAAGGAGGGGTGTGCACCACAGGCATGGCCCATCTGGATGGTAGAAGCTTCCAGGGAGGTGTTTTTTTTTTTTTTTTTTAGAGAGTGGATAATGGTCTGATAGCAGCAATGGTGACCAGGAGAAAGGGGACCCCACTTTCTGGCCTGAGTGAGCAAGTCCCCACCTCAAGAGAGTGTGGCAAAGGTCTGTATTTTGGGTGGCAGTGGCCAAGAATGACAGATGTGGACCAAATCATACCCAAGTTGATTTCTGGATGGGCCAGAAGGTCCTGAGCAGTGCTCTGTCAAGGTGGCTACAGGTGTGGCTCTGCTGTGTCAGATGGTGATATTTGGCCTGACCATGTAAGGACAGTAGTGTCTGAGATGATGAACAGCCACAAGCACCCCAGATTCTGTCTTGCAGGGTCTGGGAGATGGTAGTGGGGGCAGAGAAGCGGTCTGGGATGTCAGGGTCTGGCATAGTTGCTGCCTTGTGGTCATAGTTGCAACAGGCTGCCTTTCCAAAGCCCACATCAGCTCACAGAATCCCTCTGCTTAAGACCCATTGCCCTTAGGATAAAGCCCCCTACTGTCATAAAACAAAAGCTAACACTAAAAATTGCACCAGCAAGACAATGTCTCAGGACTATGCTATATGCCATCTCCTCTTCCATCTTCCAAGGCCTCTGCAGGCTTCCCAAGCAACAGACAATTTCTTCCTCATTCCAATAGAACAGTCAACTCAGAGTTACAAGAAAAACTTTCAAACCGCCTGTTTTTGGTTAGGTGTGGGGTAGTCCAAGTTACAGGAAGGAAGTCACTGGAACCCTATCTGCTGGCCTCTCCTCATCTCACCTCAGGTTCCTCTCTCTCAGACCACAGATTTATTCCCAGGGTGGGGCTGTTGGTCCAGAAACCATTTGCAAACATTCCTAGTGGGATATCCCCAAACAGCAAAGACCAAAACTTAGCACAGCTCTGATAACCAGTCCTGTCCTACCTATGGAAAACCCAGCTATCACCAGTGGGTCTCTGGGGTGTCCTAAAACATGCCAGCCTTTGAATGTGATATGGACAATTCACCACCCACTTTCAGTTCTTTGCCCAGTAATTGGAATGAGTTTACAGAGAACCATCCACCCTCACAAATGGTGCCCCTGTAATCCATGGCCCAGTTTATAGCTGTAGACGAGGACCAGAGACCTCTTCTACACATGGTAGCACCCTAGGCTTTGTCTTATCCACTGAACCAACTAGCCCCAAGGGTAACTTAACATGTGTCAGGCAGACCACAAAAGAAACTTTCCTGAGTGTATATACAATATACCTGATTTTTAAATTGTGAAATCATACATACAAAAGAGTGCATGAAATGTGTGAATACCAATGTCTCTACAACCTGGCTTAAACAGTGCCTTAGAAGCCCCTGCATGCCCCTTCCTGATTTCATGCCCCCTCTCCATCCCCTTACCCCCCATCCCTGGCAATGAGACTTAACCACTATCTTGACTTTGGGGGTTATCATTCCTTTGTTTTTCTTTATAGTTTTACCACTTATGTATAAATTCCTGAAAATATATATCTTGTTTAGATTTACCTACTTTTAGAATCCATACAAATGGAATCCTAACATTATGTATTCTTCTATGATTTCTTTAGCTCTACATGATGTTTCTAAAATTCATTCGCGGAGATGTAACTGTAGTTCGTCCATTTTTGCCACTATTTAATATCCCATTGTGTGAATATTTCACAATTTATCCAGTCTATTTTAATGGATGTCTGGGTTGTTTCTAATTATTTGTCCTTACGAACAACACTGCCGTGAACATTCTTGTACATCTCCTGGTGCACTTGGGCAAGTATACATGCTTTTTTGCACACTGCTTCCTACCTTGCTCCAAGCCTATTTGGCTTTGCTTTAGGAATGCTTTCTCTGTTAGAGACAAAGGGAGCTTGCTCACATCGGAGAATGCAGGTATGGAACCACAGTTTGGCTGCTAGTGACACCTATGGCTATTTGAGACCCATGCTGAATGAGCAGGGACTGGGGACAAGTTAGGGACTTGTCATATAGTGACTGTGGACAAGTGAAGAGACAAAACGGGCGTCCTGAGTGCTACCCGTCTCCTGGAGACTCACTCACCCTGCACAGTGCCCCAAGGATACTGCCGCGCCTTCATCATCTTGTTGCCTATCTTCACTTCTTCTGTGCTGCCAATGACAGCAAATGGCAGGTGGGCCTGAAACCGAAGGCAAACAAAAGCTAAGAACTCTGGAGGAAGATCATTGAGCACCCCACGATCCAACTGCCACTCATCTCGGGGGCCTCAGGCCCTTACCCTGCAACGTCCCTCACTGTTGTCACCATCAAGAGGCATTTATTAAGCTCCCGAGCTGTGTGGGGATCAGAGGCCTAGCCCAAGCTTCTGCTGTTCAGAAATTCACAACAGAAGATAACAATGACATGGCTGAATGCATAGGAAATGGACAAAGCGAGAAAATAAGCAGAATAATAAGCAGATACACAGATTAGCAAGCTATTCACTATTCAGAGTTGCTGCCGAGGGAAAGGGCTTTGCAAGATGGAGGTTCTGTGTGAACAGGCAGGATAAAGGAGAACGGAGGGGGCTGGGATCACTTCCCCCCTCCCGGAGGACCAGAGCCCCGAGAATAGGTACATACTAAAGCCACGCAGCTGACTGAGCTGTACTGTCCTTGCTCTCATCCTTCCCTGCAACAAGAGCTCACACTAAACTTGTGAGCCTAGAAGGCAAGTATTTACTGACAAGCCCATGACTGTGCTGGGTTCTGCTGCAGGTGCTGCAAGGGAGACAGAAGAAGTAGAAGACACACTCCCTCACCCTCTAGGAGCTTACAGTCCTGTTGAGGAAGCCCAGATTACATACCTGAAATCACATAAGACGGTATGTGACCAAGGGCTCAAATATATGGTCTGGGGCCCTGCACGTAGTAGGTGCTTAATAAATACTTGAATGGCAGTGCTTGGGCTATGGAAGCAGGAGAGAGGAAAGAAAGGCAAAGTACGAACAGGGTTAGGAGAAGAGTGAGCTGCCCCTCTAGGTAGTGTGGGGCCCGGCCCATAGGGAGCTGCCCAGCTTGTAAGTGCCGGGTCACCACTGGCCAAATGGAACCACGAAATAAACATTATTTACAAACCAGGGGAGCCCAGGTGGGGCTTTAACCCCAACAGGTTAAAAAGTCCACTGGAGCAAGCTTTCTTAGCCTGCTGGGAGAAATGGGCCATCGTCTCAGTTATTTTGACCCATTTGCTCACTCATCCATTCTACAAATATTTTTTGACTTCCTACCATATGCTAGGCATTAAGAAGAACACAACGTTGAAAAAGCACCGAGCCTGCCTCCAGAGAGCACACAGTCTGCTTAGGGAGAAAAATTTGCCAGCAATGATAATACAGGAAGATCAGGGATGTAAACAGAGGCTCAGGGGCTGGAGGAACACAGAGGAGGGAGCGACTAACTTCATGGGGAGTCAAAGACGTCACAGAGTAGGTAGTAGCAATCATACCAAGAGTACCAGCAGCAGCAGCAATTTATTAAGCTCTATGCATGTGTACTAGTGCTATACATGGCATTATCTCATTGAAGCTTTACAACAACACCATGAGGTGGGTAGTCTTATTATCCCCGTGTCATAGGTGGGGAAGCGGAGGTCCAGAGGGCTAAGTGACTTGCCAGCATGCATGAAACAGTAAGGAACAGAGCTAGGGGTGGAATCCAGGTCTCTGACTTCAAAGCCCAGCCCTTGCTGGTCTGCTACTCCCATTCGAGGGGTTTGGACAGCAGATATGGTGAGCACTTGAAACTCTGAGGGGAACTGGTTGTGCAAAGCTAGATTATAAAACACAGTTCAATTCGGGAACCTCACAGCAAATCTGTTGCTTGTGTGTTTAATCTGCATGCTGATCTCGTAGCTAATCCTTCCTCTCCATTCTTATCTAGCTCTGGACCCCAAGAATGTCCTTTAGAGTTGAGGGAAAACCCAGGATTTAATCAGAAGCTCAGTTCCAGGACATCCACTGATCCCCCATGGGGCTTAGCCACCAATTGAAGCTGTTCTTCCTTCACCCTCTCCCCTCTCTCTGCTACTGCCCGACTCCTTCCCACTCCACTGACTGTCCCCAAAATAGGGACATAGGAAAGAGGAGGTTATGGATATGGAAGGTGGGTGTGGGGTGGAGGTGGGAAATATTTCATCAGCCCTAGTAGGGGAATGATCAACAGGGTAATTGGGCATGTGACACACGGGGCATTTGGGGAGCACTGAATTCCTGCAAATGTCTGAGCATCTCCAGCCTTTGGCAGCTTCCTTTGTATGTGTATGAGCGGGGGTGGGAGTGTCATCTGGCCACAATTCATTGCCACTCAGGGACATAAGACATGTTAGGAGCCTCAAATCCACCCCCAAACACTTTCCAGGAAAGTGTTTCCCCTGCAGAGACCCCCAAAGCTTTGGCCACAAGACACAAAAGAGCCAAGAAGCAGCGACTGCAGAGGGCTAGACCAAGGGAGGAAGTGAGAAAAGGAAGCCTTGCATCATGCTCACTCATCCTGGGCTCTCAGCTGTAAGTGATGGAAGAGGAAGGCGGTTGACGTGGGAGGTACTTCTTAAGAAAAAGGGGCTTACGAAAAAAGGAGGGAAAAAACCCAAGAAGAAAATAAAGGCATAAAGAAAGGTCAGTATTGCCTTGGGCCTGTTATTTTTATCATCAAGAGACATTGCCAGGCTGGGCGCAGTGGCTCACGCCTGTAATCCTAGCACCCTGGGAGGCTGAGGCAGGTGGATTGTTTGAGCTCAGCAGTTCGAGACCAGCCTGAGCAAGAGCGAGACCCCATCTCTACTAAAAATAGAAAGAAATTAGCTGGACAACTAAAAATATATAGAACAAATTAGCCAGGCATGGTGGTGCATCCCTGTAGTCCCAGCTACTCGGGAGGCTGAGGCAGGAGGATCGCTTGAGCCCAGGAGTTTGAGGTTGCTGTGAGCTAGGCTGATGCCACGGCACTCACTCTAGCCCTGGCAACAGAGTGAGACTCTGTCTCAAAAAAAACAAAAAACAAAAAACAAAAAACAAAAAAACCAAAAAGAGACATTGCCAGGATGATAAGGTCACTTACTTCCCCCCTCTTGCTCAAAACTGCTGTCATTTTATTCCTCTCACTTTCCCCCTGCTCTAAAACACAGCTCCCACCAAAAAGACTTTAGAGGACTCCCAAGCCCTCCCACTGCACACACCTTTGCAACTAGTGTCAGATTAGAGGCTGTTCTGATAAGTGTACGCAAGGTGGGTATTTCTGAGTGCTCCCCTTTCGTTCTGACTCTCACAACAGCCTTACAGGGCAATGATTATAAGCCCCATTCATGATTTGGGGGAATTGGGATACAGAGAGGTTAGACGAGTTGCCCAGGTCCCTAACCCCATGCCCAGATATTCCAAGGAGGCAAGCTTTGCCTGCCAACCTCCCCCAGCCATCCAGGGTGGCCTGCGCCCTGTCTCCTGGCTACATGGCATCTGCTGGAAGTCAGCTAACCATGACAGGCATGAAGTCATGGGGACCAGGTTTTGGCCCTCTGTCCCACTGCTTTTGAGAGAGAGATGGCCATGACAACCAGAATGGAGTCGAACACAGCAAGTAGATAAACCCCTCAACCATACTTCTAGGTACTACCCGTAAGATTCAAATCTGAGGCCAGGCTTTCTGCCTTTTTTTTCCCCCTAAGTCCCTTCAGGACAGGGGTGACATTTTGTATGTGTGGGCCCAGGGAGGAAAATATGATAGATGGAAGGCAGTGTTGCTGCTAAAACACAGACAGCTTAGAAGGACAAGGTAGCCCAATGCGGCCTGAAGCCTCTTTTAAAGGGGCCTTAATCCCATTAATGGGGGAGGAGCCATCATGACCTAATCACCTCTTAAAGGCCCCACGTCTTAAAACCATCACACGGGTAACACTTGAATTTTGGAGGGGACATAGTCAAACCATAGCACTACTTGTGCTACACTGTCTCACGTATACCTTAAGCTCCTCTTGGTACATTTTATTTTACTTATTTATATTTTAGAGACAGGGTCTTGCTCTGTCACCCAGGCTGGAACACAGTGACATGATCATAGCTCACTGCAGTCTTGAACTCCTAGACTCAAGCAATCTTCCTGCTTCAGCCTCCTGAGTAGCTGGGACTACAGGCACACACCACCATGCATGGCTAATTTTTAAATTTTTTGTAGAGACGGTCTCACTATGATGCTCAGGCTGGGCTCGAACTCCTGTCCTTAAGCAGTCCTCCTGCCTCAGTCTCCCAAAGTGCTGGGATTAGAGCCATGAGCCACTGCACCCAGCCCTCTTGGTTTGATGATCCAATTGGCATGAATTATTTTATTCTCATCCCACCACATCCACTATACTTGCGAGGCTAGATGATTGTTCCCTTAGCCCAGTGAAACAGAGACTGGCAGGACTCTATTCCTCATTGGATGATAATACCGATTGGGCTTGGCTTCCTCCCAGGGTGGACAGTGTTTCCCAGTTGTGCTGCTGGTCATGTTTGCCCATTTCAGGCTCCTACTGGCAACTAAGACCATAACTTGATTTGCTCTCAAGTCAGCCCTTGGTGAATACTGCAAAAGTTCACGTGAACAATGGAGAGACCATTCCTGTTTCAGGATAAGGGATGGGCTTGTGTGTGGGGGTCTCCCTGTGACTCCACTGGTTAGACATGTGCTCTCACTAGGCCCAAATGCCAAATGTCTTCGTGGGGACCAAACCCCAGACCAAATGGCCAATGAACTGAATTCAGTCAAGTACCTGGGCCTATTCGCTGGTCCCTGGCCATGGTTTGAACCATTCAAAGAACAACCTTAAATTCAAACAACACGGTAATTTTTAGTATTGAAGTCTACAACTTTGAAAGATATCAGACCATGGGTTGAAAGTAGCATGCAGTAAGACCTCTCTCTCTCTTCTCTTGCCTCCTCCCATCTGAAAGGTTTTCCAGAGCCACCCATTAGCCAAAGGGGAAGCTGAGACCTCATTACTCTCATTTCCTGCCATGAAAATCCCTCGAGGTGAGTGACAGGATGCTGTACTTCTCCACTCAGGCACAATCCAGTTCCTATGCCAATTGTCTGGGGTGGTTGGAGCTGTGGGGCTGGAGTCAAATCCAGAATTGAAAGGCTGGCGCCCATTCCTCCAACCACCTGAGCCCAGGTCTCTCATGCTGCAGCTTCATACATTGTGGCTTGTCTGAAGACTCCAGGGACTTTTGACACAGGTGAACAGCTGTTCCAGTGGCGGGCAGGTTAAGCAATCTTGTAGATACATTTTATAGCAGCGTCACCCTACCCCTTCCTCCATCACAGCGCAGATAACACCAAGCACTCACATGCAGTCCCTTCCCACAGGCCTGCCCAATTCCAGGCACACTGGCTATGAGGCCACTCCTCTCTTTCCCACTCACCAAAGCAGGGTGGAATGCAAGGGAGCAAGCGGTGAGTGACGTTATTATAGGGATAACCCTGAATCCACTCCAATTTAGTTTTTCAAAGTGCATTAGTGGCAACCCTTGGACTGTTATGAGTAACAGAGGACTCATAACCCCTTCGCAGCCAACACAATGTGCTTGAGAACTGCTGCTTCATAGCATGGGTAGTTTCCAACCTTGAAGCTGAGCTTACCCCTGGCTCAGCAGGAGGCCAGAGCTGAGCTGAGAACAGAGCCCAGGATGACTGTCACTCCTAATCCACAATGGAGTTTTGTGTGACACCTTGAGATAGCTCAAAACTCTCAGTCCCTATTTATTCTTAGCAAAGCAAACCACAGCGTGAAATCTACTTGATGACTTAGGGAATTGGCATTTGGAAGATATCCACAGGGGCTGATGTCCAGAGGTGACTAGATGCTTTCAGACATCAGCGCCAATGACACCCAGACAACATTTCTCTCTAGGCTCCCATTTTTTGGCAAGCTGGGCACCCTTTCAGGTTTTCTCATCGTTGACAGCACCTAGTTTCCATCAAAACACCCTGACTGCTTACAAGAACCAACGGTAATCTTTTTTTTTTTTCCATGCCCACGACCAGTCACAGAGGCTATATCTCCTCCACCTACCACAATCCACAAAGCCTTACCCTTGAGCTAGATTTGTCAAACATGATGACGGACTTCTAATAACAAACCTGTCTCCAGTGTACCGATGGGCAGGAAGTCAGGCGAGACAAGGGCTCGCTGCCCTGCTATGCTAATTTGTTGGCCAATTCATAGGAGGTGGCAGCTGATGCTGTAATGATAACTTAGAGGGCAGCAGCAGCAGGAAAGTTTTCTAAAAATGGCTTTTATTACAAGGCTTTCCTGAGTTTGGCTATACCCAGGCATTATGTCATTAGGAAAAACTGATGCCTCTCAATAGAGAAAAAGAAATCTGTTCCCAAAGCAGAGGCTTTCTGAAAGCTATTAGCTGTCTCCTTGAAATCACAACATTGACGATTTCGAGGCAACAGCATCAACACATTGTAAAGAAGCATGAGGAGACGTTTGACTCTCTGCCTTCATTCTTACTCATTCCTCTAGTAGGGGGAAGTGGGGAAGAAGAGGAAAGATGGCAAGTATTTTTTTTATTCAGTCACACTTAATAAAGCAAAGCATAAACCTGATATTTAAAAATAACATCTCTCTAATCACCAGCAACATTGGAGGCTATATACCAGTTGGCTATATACCAGTGCTCCTCCTTGTTTATCTGAGTACAGCTTATCCCTGAGTCTCCAAAGCCGGCCAACTTTTTCAGCCTTTTCTTCTTTCACTGCGTGAATTGTCCCAGCATTGTTTTGATCAGAGACAAGGACTGCCTTTCCTGCAGTCCCATGGGGGCTGCCTGGCCTAGACCAGAGCAGCACCAAGGAGGTGGGTAAAAGGAGAGGTCTGAAGTCCCTGTCCCACCCCCTTCCTGGAGTCAGTCTTCCCTTTCCCTTGGTCTCTGGCTATTAATCTCTGCATATCTGAGGCTTTGCGGCAGCCACCACTAGGAGAGAGGGGCTGTTTTAGTTCTGGATTCCCTCTCACAAATACCTGAGACTTAGATAACCGAGGGTGATCTACTCCAAGATGGATGGTGAAGATAGCTTTACTGCTATTTGGTAAAATAATAATAAAGAGCAAATGGTCAGAAAGTTGAGCCCCTGTGCGCCCACTCACATTCATGGTTCCGTTGATCTCCGCCACCGACTCATCATCTGTAGGGAACTGATAGATCTGGACCCCGTTGCTGACAAGCTCGCTGGTGATTTTGATTTTGAACTTTGTTAGCTCACTCTTAGAAATGGTATCTGATTTGGCAATGATGGGGATGATGTTCACCTAGGGAAAGGAGGAGCAAAGTGGCATCATCATTGGTAACTTGCAACTGACAGAAACATGACCTAGGACTTCTACCAGCTGCCAGAGTGAGCAGCTCAGCAGAACGGTCAAGGACTGGCTACCTCTGTAGCCAAATAATATATAATAAATAAAAACACAGTGCTTACTATGTGCTGGGTGCTGAACTAAGTACTTTACATGGATTGGCACAATTAATCCTGACAATAACCTTCCCAGGAGGTATATTACTACTATTTTACCAATGAGAAATTGGGGCACAGAGAGGTTAAGTAACTTGTCCAAGGCCACAGAGGAGGTAAGTAGCAGAACTGGGATTCAAATCCAAGTTTAGCCTTATTCCTAAGTCCATACATGGTCTTATCTATGAGCTGTCTACCAGGTCAGAATCCAGTTGATGAGCTGTGAGATCTCTGGGTATCAGGGTCACTGCACATCTTTGAAGCAGAAAGATGATAGCTAAAAATCTGCGGTTGATAGGGGGAGAGGTGGCCACTCCTTGTTAACAGTAAATTATCCCAAATTATGCAGTCCAGGCTAACCCCAGCCAGGTGTAATATGGACCCACCTGGGAGATGGCGGGGAGGAAAGCAGGGGCAGTGCTCGGTGAGGATGCACATCTGGCTCTCTTTCTGGCAGCAAACACTGATTAACCAACCCCGGGTAGGTGAAGAAGACCCTCTCCCTTACCAATTTGATCTGAGACTTATGTAGAAAGAGTTATACTGCCTGAGTCTCATGATTAGTTTCTGGGCAAAGAAAGCAGGTATAAATGCCCAATTTCAGACAGCAGGAGAAAAGCCTAATGCCACCCCAAAGTTCAACCAACCTGAACCCTGACTGTGGAAATTCCTCTAAGCAGGGACAAGGCTTTTCCAGTGAGAAGGTAAAGAAATTTGAAATGCACATGTCTTCATGAGACAGAGCACCCCTAAGCTCAGAGTCACATGGAGAGCACAGTCATTCCTGTCAGCAGACTCCAGTGGGTGGCACGGGTGGTGCTCAGGCCCTGGGCTTGGAAAGGGGAGTCTGGGAGCTCTAGACTTGGAAGATAAGTCCTGCTTCCTTTGCACTTTGGCTTAGGAGTGGCTCTAAAGGTTGATATCACACAGGGCTTCAGGTGCTGAGGCAAAGAAAGATTGGACCTTGGAGGCACCTCCCTTGAAGTCTTTCAGGGGTGCGGGTGGTCCAAGCAAGCCCTTGCCAGGGTGGAACACTCCTTGTCACTTTCACCAAGTCCCCCATCGGCACAATATAAACATATGTCAAAGGCTGCTTATTTAACCCAGCCCACCCACCAGTCCTCCAGCCGCCTGGCTCAATGCTACCCTAATACAGAGCATGCAGGGCATGGCAACATTTCGGGAGCAGCCTATTATTCATGGACAGTGAGCTCATTGCTGCAAAAAATGAAAAATTGTTCCTATTCTGATGATAGCTGAAATTCCATTTTTATAGTGGTTGTGCTACTAAATGACTGCATGTAAATTAGATTTTCATAAAATAAAATACCTTGCAGTCAGAAAGAACTAGGTCCAAATCCCGGACCAATTGCAAGTTGTCTGACCTTGAGCAAGCTACTTGATGCTCTGTGCCTCAGTTTCCCCATATGTAAAATGGGTATAATAATAGTATTCATTATACTGGATTACTAGAATGATGAAATAAAATAATGCATATAAATTACTCATCACAGGGCCTGGCACACACTAAACATCAAGAAACAACGTACTAGTAATTAGACTTTTTGAAGAATCCTGTGGTCAATTCTTTTGTGCAGCAAACAACCCTTTAAAAATGTCTAATTCATACATGGGTGTATAATTTGCACTTTTCAGTTTTTCTTAAAGAAGGACATGCCTGGTTCCCACAGCCATTTTTCTCAGGCATGGAGGCAATATAACATGGTGCCACAGGTGTGGGTTTGAATCTAGGTTCCACCAGTAGTTAGCTATGTGACAATGGGCAAGTCACCACCTCTCAGAGCATCAGTTTTCTCTTCTGTATAATGGGGATAACAATAGTACTTACCTCACAAGATCAGCAAAAAATGAAAGTTTAACAGATGTTAACTGCTATTATAAAAATTATTATTGATAATAACAATAATAACTTTCTTTATATATATATATATTTATTTTTTTAAAGGAGAGCTTTGTTTTTTGTGAAGGGGTCTCAACCTGCAGTGGCCCTTCTGACAGGTTGGGAAACACTACTCTGGCCACAAGACAGGAACACATGTTTCCAAGAATAACTTTCAAAGTCAAGTTTGCATGTTTGATTCTAGCACAGGCCAGTTAATTTAGGGACAAAGACAAAACACCTTTCCGTTGCCAAAGCTGTGCGCCCTAGACCTGGACAGCCGTCTCACTTGCATCCACTCATATTCCCGAGAGGCATCAGAGCAGACAGACAGCTCAGGGCAAACCCATCCCTAATGCTGGGAAAACAGATCACACAGCATGTGACACAGGTGTTGGATCAACAACACATCTTTAGGGAGGGACAGGGAAAGAGGGAGAGGATCTACTTTGCACAAGCAATCAGTGAGAGTGAGCCCAGC
Source organism: Lemur catta (assembly GCF_020740605.2). NCBI lineage: Eukaryota > Metazoa > Chordata > Mammalia > Primates > Lemuridae > Lemur > Lemur catta. The sequence continues at coordinate 20,994,519 of NC_059155.1, forward strand.
TCGCCCAGCCTCCCGCCCAGCCTCCATACTTTACTGTCCAGCTTCTTCATTGTCACTAGGTCCAGAGACTTCAGGGAATGGCCCGTTGGGGCGATGAAATACAAGCAGGCGTGGATTCGGGAGTCATGATAGGTGTGCAGCACTCTTCGGATCTTCAGCTCCTCCTGCAGGTAGGCCTCGAATTGCGCATCAATGAATTCCACGATGGGCTTGTAGCTAAAGGGGAGAAGAGGGAAAGGCCCGATCCCTTTCAAATCTTGGATTTTGACACAGTCCCTTTTAGTAGTTTCAAATGCCCTCTGTGATCTGACTCTCCCCACTCCAGCCGGATTTCTCCATCTCCCCTCAGTGGGCCTCCAATCTTGTCAGCCTGACCACCTCGTGTTGGTCCCCACATGAGCCCCACTTATGCCCACCTGTGTGCCTTCACTCTCTCTCCCCAGCCCAATCCTGCCCTCCCAGATCTCAGGGCTGGGTTTAATGTCCATCTCCCTCCTATAGCCTTCTCCATGTAAGCCGGAAATCCCTTCTGTGACTCAGGAGCATAACAGTGTGGCATTGGACTGTTCACTGTTGCTTCACAAGGATTAGTGTTCTCTCAAATAGACTGTGTCCCCCTGAAGGACAGGGCCTGTGAGGGGCACTTCTCTATCCCCTGGGAGGTCCCAACATAGAGTGGCGCCCACTGGCACCATCTGCAGATGGGCTGCTTTTCCTCTAGGCTGGGCTCATGTCTTTGCTTCCTGTATCTGCCCCCATGGTGCCTAGGATGGGAGACTGGTACACAGTGGGTACACCAGACCTCTCCTTGAGCCACTGCTGGGGAATCTTGTCAGAACGTTCTGGGCTTTTTGCTCATTCTTGCTGGGTTTAGTGGTGCTCCCCACTTGGCTCCCCTGAAGTCCAGATATTTTTCTGGTTCTCAATTCCTCCAAGGTTATGACTTTAAAATCTAAATATTTAGGCAAAATCTGGTAAAGACCTCCCCTGCACACACCCTTCACACAGGTATGCATGCACCCCAGCTCACCGCATGCACCCCAGCTCACCGAGTATCCCCACAGAGCTCCCCTAGGTGGCCCCCCAAGTCTCGTCAGGGCTTCTTAAACAATGGTCAACCCTCCATTCCTCCCTGTCCTAGGCCTGCCTCACTTGGAAGCTTCCCTCTCTCCCTTCCCCTGTCCCCTCCTCAACCATCTCCACCACCCCTATAGCCTCTTTCTGCTCTAAATAGGTCAGCTTAGCTTCAGCCCTGCATCGGATGCTGTCATCTGCTCTCATCACCGTCTGTCTGCTGCCTCTCCACCTGAGGGGCTACCTCCCTTCAGGCTAGAAGAGGCTCATTATCTGGGCCCAGGGCAGAGAATTTTCAGATACCACTGCCAGAAGGGAACATGATCAAAGGAGGAGCTGGGCCCAGCCAATGCCTCCTACCTGCAGCAGCCCCCAACCTGAGCCTTTCTGAAAGATCCCCCTAGTAGAGAAGGGGAAAATAGCTTTTTAAAAAAGAATCACAGTATTGTAGATTCTGAGAGCTGCATACAGAGGAGAGATCCAGGTGGAGGGTATTTCTGGAGCCCCACAGAAAAATCTAAAAATATAGTCCTTTTTTTCTTCCTCTGATGCCTCTGAGCCAACATTGTTCTGAAGGGTAATAGCATCAAAGAATCTCTTGGTTACAAAGATCCTTAGAAGATTCCTGAAGAATTTAGAGTGAGTATGGGAGATGCATCCCCTAGGGTTATCTAATTAATTTTTGGATGATTGGCTGGTTTAGATGATCCGATCATGGCACTGCTTAATTTTTTCTCCATTACATAACTTTTTAACTTCATTTTTTGCTTTGCAGAAGAGATCAAAGCAGGAAAGAGAAGAGTACGTCTTTTGGCTTTTTTCCCCCTGAACTTCCAGTGATACTCTGTGCCTGTCTTACTGTCACTGCCTCTGGCTTGTGGAGTCTCTGAAGAGGTGTGTGGATCAGACCAGCCAAACCAGCCAATCAGCCACCAGGATTTGGTCTAGATGAATCCTAAACTGGTGACTTATCCTTGTCTTATTCATCTTCATATCCTCAATGTCTAGCCTGCTGTCTGGAATATAGTAAGGCTCCGCCTACCGCTTTGCATTCCCTCCACCCCCAGCCCCAGTGGCTCAGCTTCCCACGGTAGCCACCTCTCCTCCATCTCTCCTCCTCCGCACTCTGTTGAGCTCAGTGGATTCCAGTCGATGATAAACAAAATCCCTCACTCCCATAAGCTACCTCCTCCCAGACTGCTTCCTTCCTCTAAGTGATACTTCATTGTCCTTCAGAGACTTGCTTTTCTCATGTCCTTTTCAACTGGAAATATCCTCACCTCCCATACCCTAGTTCCATGGAGGGGCAGAGAGGGCAGCTTTCTTCTAGCTCTTTAATCTGTGGTTGACTAGGTATCCTCCATCTCTGACCAAAATTATTTCCAACAGATTCTACCCTTCCTCATCACTACTGATAATTTTTGACCTTTCAAGACAGGAGTTCTTAACCCTGGAGTCCACGAACTTCCAAAGGGTCTATGGACAGAATTCAGAGGATCCATAAACATGGATAGGAAAATAATACACCTTTTCCACTAATCTCTAACTGAAGTTTAGCAGTTTTTTCAGTTGCAAACATAGGTAACAATCTACAATAATGTTAGCAGTACCAGTGATTTTGTAACCAATAGAACTCACTGATATTTTCATTTCCTATTCCAGTTCTTGCAAATATCCCAAAATAGCACTTAGATGCATCACAATGTCTAAATTCTGATCATTATTAAGCCTGCATATAGATATTATTAGTTCAGGAATTGATAGAGATGCACATGGATTACTAAATCCCAGTTTTTAAATATTTTGGTAATTGTATTTCTAGTATAATTGGTATATTTTAGGCACCTAGAAACATTACTTTGAGAACGAGCCCATAGGTTTCACTAGATTGATAAAGGGGCAAATAGCACAAAAAAAACCCTGGTCTAGACAATACCTCTTATTCATTTCAGATACTGATATGTACTATGAAGACACTACAATAGGATAATGGGATAAAAAATGACTATGGGTTCAACTACTTTAAATACAGTGATCAGGGAAGTCTTCCCTGAAGATGTGACATTTGAGCTGCAAGGATGAGAATGAGAGAGCCATGGAGAGATCTGAGAGAAGAGCATTCCAGGCAGAGGGAATAAATAACAAAAGATACAATGGTCCTCAGGCAGAAGCCATTCCAACAAGTTTGAGCAACAGGAAGAAGGCCAAGGAGGTGGGACTTAGTGAATGGAGCGGGAATAAACTATTCACAATAGCCCAAAGGTGGAAACAACCCAAACATCCACCAACCGATTAACAGAGAAAGAAAATGCAGAATATCCATACAATGGAATATTACTCAGCCAGAACAAGAAATTCTGCTACTGCTGCCACATGGATAACAAACCTTAAAGACATCATAATAAGTGATAGAAGCCAGACATAAAAGGACAAATATTATATGATTCCACTTATATGAGGCACCTAGAGTAATCAAATTTATAGAGATAGAAAATAGAATAGTGGTTACCAGGGGCTGAGGGGAGAGGAAGTAGGGAGTTATTGTTTAATGGATTCCCTTTTGGGGTGATGAAAAAAATGTTCTGGAACTACATAAAAGTGGTAGTTATCAGAGTATTAAAGGCCACTGAATTGTTCACTTTAAAATAGTCAATTTTATGTTATATGAATTTCACCTCAAGACAAAAAAGGAATAATAAAGGATGAGGTAAGCAATGTAGCAAGGGTCAGATTATGTAGGGTCTTGTGGGTAGAGGAGGTTGTTCGGGTTTTTTTTTTGTTGTTTGTGTTTTTATTGTGAATAGGGTCTGCTGTTCATAATGCTTTCTAATTGGTTATTGAAAGGAGCGGCCTTGCAGAAATACCAGGAAAATATCTAATCCTGCAATTTCCCCAATAACAGCTAAAGATCAACCATCAATTCTCTCCCTGCCCTTTCTCTCCCCAGCTGGCAGGCGCCTTGCAGGGTTCCATTTTCACAGTCCTCAGAAAGGAGCCCAACAGACAAAAAGGAAATGGAAATCTTTCTTTTTACATTCACCGGCTCCCAGCCTTTAGAATTGGTTTCCATAGCCTCAAGGAGTTCCTGAGAAGCCCCCTCCCCGCCCGGGACAGCAGGGGAGCAAACGCCAGGCCTCCGTTTCCGGCCCAAAACCTATCTCAGGGACAAAATCACATCCCCTGCCATTTTGGAGATAACCAAGTCTCCAGGAAAAGAGAAAACAAGACAACCTGACGCCTCCCAGCTGCCTCCTAATTATTCCAATTACTCCGCTGCCGCTTCTGTTTCAACTGACAACAATCACTATTTTTTTTTTTCTTTCTCTTTGTCCCCATAAAATCAGCAAACCACTTGGCCTCACTGCTGGCAGCCCCTTCTTTCTTTGTGATGCCGTGCCATCTCCCGCCTCTCCCTGTTTCCTCTCTCGCACTCTCTCATTCTTTCTCTCCTCTAAGAAGATAAAATGCAAGGAAATGTGGCTTCCTCTAAAAAAAAATAAAAAGATAAAATAATTTTTTTTTTTACTTTTATATATCCTAATCTCTGTGTGAGACATCTTTCTCCACCCGGGCCGTGAGCACCTACAAGGCTTGCCACCCTAACAGTTATTGTTGGTTTATAAGAAGTCTATGGCTTTCTGCATGTTTATTTTGAGACTGCTACCTTACCCAACTATTATTTGTTAGAATTATTTTTCAGCTGATTACCTTGGGTTTCCTAAATAGTCATATTGCAGAAAATAATAATTTTACCTCTCAAGGAACACTTTTCAATTGTCATCTTTCTCAATAATGTTTATTGCTCTCTTCTTGAAACACTGTCCCCTGGCTTCACTGACATCATTATCTCCTACCTCTCCTCTATAACTCTTCTTTCTCACTCACCGCAGCTAAATTCCTGGCCTGTCTTTGCTGTGGTTGCGTCCTAGACCATCCTCTGTCGGCATTGTACACGCTGTATGTACCCTGTCCCTGGGTAGTCTCACTCACTCCCACGGCCTCAGTCATCACTGTCTTCCTACCGTACTTCCTAGACACCTGAATGACATCTTTGTCTCCTTCTTCTCCCTTGAGCCAGTCCTCTGTGCAAACACAGCCATCAGAGGCTCCCCTGCTGGACACCCACAAGGCCTCATCACAGACACTGTACTTGAACACAGCTATCTCAGGCACCAATGTCAAGATATCCCAAGGTCAGGCCTACTGGACCAATGCTAAAAGTGACAACAGCTAATTTATTACCCTCTTATCACACCGAGGACACCATTACCCAGCAGACATCTCCAGTTTCGGCTTCTCATTCTCCCACAACCCGTGCACCTTGGAGTCAGGTGCTGTAGGCATTCATGTGGCTCTTCCGTGCCCCTTCTAGACCATTACTCCTCCACCTCAGTATAAAAACCTTTCTTCATCTGAGCCCTATTCCATCTTCTGGTGGCACATGGCTCACAGCCTTTCTCCCCATTCTGGGTGACTGCGATGTGTGTGCGGACAGCCTATCAACCTTCAGCCTCTTCATTCCTTGGTCGTGTCAACTTCACAACCTTCAGCTCCCTCCACTCCAGCCACCTGCCCACCTTATCTTCAGCCAGACCGGCTCCTCCCAAGAAATCCTCACTCTAACACCCGACTGTCCAACTTCAACCGCGTACAGTTCTTTTGCCTTCAATTTTCCTAAACCCAATCTTTCACATCATACAGTCCTCTGGCACCTCGACCCCTCCGTTATCTCACAGGATAGCAGTCCCCTCCTGGCCTCGTCTCCTTCTTTGCCCAGGCTAAACCCGATGACCCATCACCTGAACCACTTTTTTTAATCAACACCCTCATCTCCATGCCACCTGTCCTTCCACCCCACAAAATTGCTACACTGAAGAAACGTCAGAATCTACTTTCTCTGCTCTGGCACCACTGCTGCCTAAGTTGGCTAGAAGCAATCACATAGTGCTCTTAACACCACGACAAGCATGGTCTCCATCCTCCTATGGGACTCTAGTGCAACACGACAGTCCCTTTATTTGGCTTCATTAGCTCCCTTCTGTTGCCCTCATTGGCCATTCCAAACTTTCCTCAAGCTTCAAAACTGATCCACGGCCCCTGCACTCTCACAGATGGTCTTACCTACTACTTTACCAACAAAGTCAAGGCCACCACCCTCACACTACCTCAACTTCCCGCCTCAGGCCCTGTCCTCGAAAAATGAACCAACCCTTCCCTGTTTCCCTCTAGTCTTTGAAGATGAAGGGTCCTTCATCCAACTATTTTCTTATGTCTTTCCTCCTCTTAACAGTCAGGTTTGTCCTACACCTACCATAAGGCCTGACATATAATAGATGCCCAACAAATATTTAATGGGTGGATAGAGATTTTGTAAAAGACTAATCTACTCATTTATTCTTTTAGTACTTCCCATTCACTCCTCAACACATCGTAGACTGTTTTCTACCAACACCAACATCCTAGTTAACACATTCAATGGATACTTGGTTTTGAATGCTGAAAACTTACAGATATTCTCTTTATTCTATTTTTCCCACCAATGTATATTTATTTTATTCATGTATTCATTCGTTCATGCATGTATTCATTCAAGAAATATGGACAAATACCCACTACATGCCAGTTGGCTAGCTTGTACTCATCCTGTAAGACTTCAAGACTTAGCTCAGCCTTTCCTCATCACCTGCTCTCCCCTCTCAGCAACCTGTACCCTATACTCCTGCCACCAGACTTGACCAACTGTTAGCCTTCCTGTCCCACACATGCATACTCCTGTTATTGTACTTTCCACATTGTGCAGAATCCGTATACATATCTGTCCCCTCCACTAAGCTACAAGCTCCTTAACTAAAGACTGTGCCTTATTTCTTAGTATTTTTGGCACCTCACAGTGTACTTGGCATGCAGTAGAGATTTAGTCGTTTATAAACTGAATTAGATCTCTCACATCAACTTGGTGACTACATTTTGTGGATTCTTTCTCTTGAATCTGTCCCCTCCTCCCTATCCTTGAAGCTTTTGCTCCTGTTCAAGTCCTTATCATCTCTTCCATCGTCAAGAGTCACCCCTGACCTCCTTGTCTCCCTCTAGATACTGCTTTATCTCTTTTTCCCAGCTCAGACAAGCTTTTTAAATGAGCAGTCTACACTCATTTTATCTGCTTCCTTTTTAAAAACTTTTATTCTTTTTTATTTATTTTTAGATATGCAAGCAATGTATAGTCTCCCCTCCTCAGAGGTAACTGCTACTTTCAGATTGTTGATTATCTTTCCAGATCTTTTTCTCTGCATTACATACATAAAGAGAAGTGTTGTTGTTTTATTGGGGCAAGGGGGGAAGATTTACACAAATGGCATCATGATCAGTGTATCACTCTGCAACTTTTTTTTTCACTTAATAACATGTCCTGGAGATCTATCCATGTGAGTACATATTGATCTACCTCATTCTTTTAAACTGCCAAACACAATTCCATGGTATGGTTGTACCATGGTTTATTTAATTGCTCTATTGATGGAAATTTAGACTGTTCAAATTCTTTTTATTTGATAACCAATGCTGCAGTGAACATTCATTTTGTGTGCTCCTCATGAACATGTGCAATTGTTTCTCTAGGCTGTATACTTAAAAGTGGAACTGCTGGGTCATACATAAATTATTCACATTTAAAATTTTAATAGATACTGCCAAATTGCTCTCCAAAAAATCTGTATCAATTTACATTCCCACCAGCATGAATGAAATTACCTTGTGTTAGTGGATATGTCATCTTTTATTTTTTGCAAATCTGATAGACAAGATATATTTCATTGTTTCATTTTACACTTCCCTAATTATTGGGGAAGCTGAATGAGCATCATTTCATATGTTGATCTGCCATTTGTATTTCCCCTTTTGTCAATTATTGTTTATTTCTCATTGAATTGCAGAAGCTCCTTTTACATTTTAGAAGGATCTTTTTGTTTGTGATACAGGTTGCAAATATCTTCTCCCTATCTATAGCTTGTTTTTACTTTTATTTATGGTGTCTTTCAATATACCAAGGTTTTTTATTTTAGTGAACTTAAATCTGTTAGTCTTTTCTTCTATGGCTTTTGAATTCTGTGTCATGATTAGAAAAGCCTTCTCTACTTGCAAAGTTATAAAAAATATTCTCTGATATTTTCTCCTTATATTTTTAGAATTTGTTTTTAGTCCAATGGGAATCTATTTTTGTGAATGGTGTTTATGTGGGAGGTCTCGTTTTATTTTCTTCCTAAATGGATGACTTCTTTTCCCAGTATCATTTCTTGAATAGTCCATTCTTTCTCTGATGACTTACATATGCTAAATTTCCATAAGAACATGATCTGCTCTTGGATTTGCTTTTCTGTCCTATTGCTCTTTTTACTATTCTGAAGCCTTTACATCCTTACCACCCATTCTCAGCAATCGTGGCACTCTAGCTTCTACCCACAACTCCCCTAAAATTATTATTCCTAAATGTATTAATAACATTCATGTCACTAAACCCTATGGTTCTTCTCTTCCTAGACACCATTTGTCATTCCCTCTCATATGCTACATGATACAACTCTCCCTCCATTTTTCTATTCATAAAAATCACGATCATAATAATATCTTTGGTTTATTATTAGGTAGTCACTCTGTGCCAGGCATTGTTTAAGCATTTCATATGACAGACATGTCAAATGTGCTTCACCACAGCCCGCTAAGGTAGGTATGATTATCATCATCATCCTCACTTTACAGGTGAGAAAACTGAGGCATGGAGTATTAAAGGGGTGGACTTGCTGAAACAACAGGAAGATATCTAATCCAGAAATTTCCTAGTAACATCTAAAGATCAATCTTGAGCTATCCCTACTCTCTGCTCTTTCTCTCCCTAGCTGGCAGGCGAGCTGCAGGGAGTCTGTTTTCATAAACATCTGAAAGGAGCCCAAGAATAAACAAGAAATGTAAATCTTTCTCTTTACATTCACCAGCAACTGCCATTAGTATTTGTTTTATAGTCTCAAAGGGTTCCTGAGAAGCCTGAGAATGGACTGCATGGGACTGCAGAGGAGCAAATTCCAGGCCTCAGTCTCCTTTCCAAAACCGTATCTCAGGGCCAAAATCACATCCCCTGCCATAAGCCTGACTACATTTCAGAGACAGCCAAGTCTCCAGGAACAGAGAAAAAAAGCAAGAAAGCCGGGACAACCTGACATCTAGCAGCTGCCTGCTAATTATTCCACAGCTGCTTGTTTCAACCTTCAATAATCATTATTATTTTTTTCTCTTTCTCTTTGTCCCCATAAAATCAGAAAGCCACTTGGCCTCACTGCTGGCAGCTCCTTCTCTTTCTTTGGGATGCCGTGTCTCCCTGGTCACTTTACCCCATCTCTTTCACTCTCACACTCTCTTTCTGTCCTCTAAGAGGATAAAAATAAACGCTTTTACTTTTATATGTCGTAATTTCTGCATGAGACATCTTTCTCCACCTGCACTGTGAGCACCTACCATGCTTTCCACCCTAACAGAGAATTTAATTTTCTTCTCCAACACCGCTTGCCTAAAATATGGCAAGACGGGATTTGAACCAGGTCTGTCTGAGACCAAAGCCTAAGTTCCTAAGCACTTCCCTCTTCACCATCTTAGTCTCCCCCTTGGGTTCATTTTTCTCTAGAACCTTTTAAATGGTAACTTTCTGCAGATCAGGCCTTATTCGCTGTTCTCCCCAGTGTATTCACATGCCCTGTTTCAATATAGCTGCACTGACATATTTATGCCAAAATGGCCCTGACACCATGTAGAAAACACTGCTCGTTATTACAGATCCCTGGAGCTTACACCACACCTCCGCTCCCCAGTCCAATTTCAGGGAAGCTTGTCATTTCTAATTATTTGATTTCTTATGACTGTGTATCATATTTATAATCAGGAAAAAAACAATAAGAATATTTTAAAATAATAACAGAAGTAGATTCGCCTCTAAGGGGCAGTATCAGTTCAGTCCTCCCAAGCCACCATTATCAAGGTGTTGCCCAATGTTAGATATGTTGAACGGAAGTAACTCAAAGAACTGTAAGAAACTGAACTGAGGAGTTCCCGAGCAACCTGCAGCTGAGATTAAGCACTCATACTGTGGCCCAAATATCCCCATTCCCCGGGGTCTAATTTATTCTCAACCAAAAAAGATTAGCACAATAAGCAAACCTATAAAAAGCAGAGGTGTCCTCCTTCTAGACTTTCAGATGGAAAACAGATTTCAGTTCAATTATTAAGCTAATATATTTATCCATTATAAGGAAATGAGTATGGCTCTTGTAGCTTTATGGGAAAAAAATCAAAGAATTTGACATACAGTTCATCTAAGAAGCAAGAGAATCCTCAAAGGATGACCAGACACTTTGCTCAAAATGATGAATGGCCCTTTCTGACATGAGCATGTGTAATAACCATGCGACTTCTGGTCAAATGCAAATGGTGCCTGACCCTCACCCGTTCCCAACCCCAGCCCTCATCACATCCTCATCTCTGAGCCTCACTCTAGCCCTCACTTACACACATTCTCAGACCCCCACAGTCTCTCCTGGTCTTCCTCCTATCTCTCAGCTTATTCCCGTTCAGTTCATTTTCAGGATGTCTTTTCCTCCATCTGCTGACTTGACATCCTAAAGTTTTTGTCTTTATCCCAACATTCTTCTCACTCTACTGTGATCCCTGGGTGACCTTACACATGTTCACAGTAGGAACATATCCCCTCTACCTTGATAACCCAAATCTGTATTTCCAGCCTAGACCCTCTTCTGATCTCCAGCTCGGTATGTTCAACTGCCTACTGCTGAAGGTCACCCTGTATCTCAGCATTCCACAGACAGCCGGGCGTGGTGGCTCACGCCTGTAATCCTAGCACTCGGTGAGGCCAAGGCAGGAGGATCACTCGAGGTCAGGAGTTCGAGACCAGCCTGAGCAAGAGTGAGACCCCCGTCTCTACTAAAAATAGAAAGAAATTAGCCAGACAACTAAAAATATATAGAAAAAATTAGCCGGGCATGGTGGTGCATGCCTGTAGTCCCAGCTACTCAGGAGGCTGAGGCAGGAGGATCGCTTAAGCCCAGGAGTTTGAGGTTGCTGTGAGCTAGGCTGACGCCATGGCACTCTGGCCCGGGCAACAGAGCAAGAGTCTGTCTCCAAAAATAAATAAATAAATAAATAATATTCCACAGACAAGTCAAACTCAACGTGTCCAAAACAGAGCTTATTATTTTAAAACTCGGTTCTCTTATATTACCTCTCTTACAGAATGCCACCACCTTGTGTCCACTCTCCAAAGCCAGAAATGTGGGCCTCACATTCTAGATTCTTCTTTTGCCTTCACAACCCCACACCAAGTCTCTACCAAGTCCTGTTGATTTTTACCTACTCAATATTTATCAATATTTATTATCCTCTTCCCTATCTCAGCACCTATTTTACCTCTCGCCTCAATCTAATTGGCCCAATAGCCTCCTACTTGGTCTTCTTACTCTTCTGTCTTCTGTCTCCAGATTATGCCAAAGTGCCTTCCTCAAAGGCCAATCAGACGACATCATTCTACTTCTTAAAACCTTCCCGTGCTTCCCATATTTGCACATTCTGTGAATCCCTCCGTGATCTGGCTCCTGCTTACCTGTTCAGGGTCATTTCCCCCCACTTTTCCCCGGCTTGCTCCAAGTGCTGGCCCACGGGCAGATTCAGGTTTCTCTGGGCCTTACGCTTATACAACGTGAAGGACCCTCCAAGACAAATAATACAAGGTTATGGCTAAAAATTCATTACAGGGCCTTGGAAGGGGCCTGTGCAAGTGAGAGTCCTGAAGCTGAAGCTTCATTAGCCTCATAGTGACTCTGTCTAGCCAAAGAGAGCAAGCTCCAGTTCCCTAGAACATACCAGAATCCTCCACATCACTTTGCCTTTGTATAAGCAGTTACCTTTGCCTGGAATGCCCTTCTCTCCCTTCCCTTGTCGGTTTGGCAAAATAATTCATCCTTCAAGAGTCAGCTCAGGGTGCACGTCCTCTGTGAAAGCTTCCCTGAGACCTGCCCGCATGGAATTGACTGTTTTCACCTTTGTGTTCTCATTGTAACTTGTCCTTTACCTCTTTGTACCCTGTACTTTACAGAATGCATTGCACTCTGTGGAAATTATTTGCTTAAAACCAGTCTCACTCGTGAATGCCTCAAGGGCAGAGATTAAGCTGTTCCTTTCTAGATAGTCAGAGCTCAGCAGTACCTGGCACAAGGTAGGAGCTCAATGAATGTCTGCTGAATGGAATGGAGACCCCACCGATGTATATGAGAAAGACACCCTTCTTTTCACCAAGTGTGTGGAGCGGAACAGTTGGTGTAGACAGGGACCTTGGGCAGGGGCAGTGCTGCTCATGTCATGCTGGGAGGACAGGCTGGGGCTCAGCATCTGTTCTCTCTTCAAGACCCCCATGGTGAGGTCCTCCCTGTGGTCCTCCACCAGCCTCCCCACACCACCGCCTTCGTTACCTGTCCTCCTTGTTGATCTGGTCCCCAAAGCCCACCGTGCTAACGATCGTGAGCTTTAGCCCCACGTTGCTCTCTTGGAGGTCATAGGTATTGGACCGGAGCTGGACACCTGGCTGCGTGTGGGTAGCTGGCTCCCCTTCAAACTTGGTGTTGAACAGGGTGTCCATGAGGGTGGACTTGCCCAAACCAGTCTCTCCTGAAGAGCAAAAGGATAAATTATGGCCCATTCACACAGTGACTATGCAGCATTTACAAGTCATGCTTCAGATGTACATTTAGTGACATGGGGATATGTAAGTGATAATACATGAAGTGAAAAGCATACAGACTGCACGATCTCAGTTAAATGGCAAAGACGGAAAGGAACTGCATCAACAGATCAGCAGTAGTCATCTCAGATATAGAATTGGGGTGGTTTTCATTTTGTTCTTCCATTTTTTTCTGTTAACTTGTTTTTTATTGTTTGTTTTTTGGAGACAGGGTCTCATGCTATTGTCCAGTCTAGAGTGCAGTCGCATCATCATAGCTCACAGCAGCCTCACACTCCTAGGCTCAAGCAATCTTCCTTCCTCAGCCTCCTGAGTAGCTGGGGCTACAGGCATGAGCCACCACACCCGGCTAATTTTTCTATTTTTTGTAGAGATGCATTCTCGTTCTTGCTCAGGCTGTAAAAAAAATTTTTAAAGGGACACTGGTCCCTTGTCAAACAAATACCTTCTTGTCCCAGTCCCCACCTCTCCTCCCTGCCGGGCCCCGGCAGCCCCGTGTGGATGCTGTGATGTGTGTCCCAGAGGCGAGGCTGTGCAAGACTGTGTGGGCCCTTGGCTTTTCCTCCTAGCCTGGTTGAGCTTTCAGCGAGACCATTTTTAGCTAACAGGGAGGGAACTTAGCAGGCTACAAATTATTCTTCTCCTTAAATTTCAAACAAACCAGCCATTTGTTTGTTTAACTACCAGGATACAGGGATACTAATAAATTAAACCATTGGAATTTCAAAAGTCTTGAATTTCACACTAGGGAGATGAATGGGGGAAGGGCTGTGGCAGACTGGCGAAGGTTTTGGGAGCTTACTCCTGGGAGACCAAGGGATATCAAGCCACTGCCAGGAGCCAAGGAATCTTTAGGGAATGGGACAACACAAGAAGTCATGAGTTAAAGGGAAGTTGGTGGCATGGAAGTTCGGCGAGAATCTGATATGAGGTTACAAGCTGGGCTGCACACTAAAACCGTTTATAATCTCCACAACTCCAGACTGTATTTGCCCACCCCCTCCCTCCCCCAGCCTATCCCGAGTGACTCAGGAATACCAGGAATAAAAGAGTCAGTAGTTAATCACTCTAGACTGCCCTTTGAATACATATTCATAGATTACCCTGCTATTCTGCTATCATCATACCTCTTCTTTCCCCCTCTCCAACCCGGGGGATGTGAGCTTTGACTTCTCTTCACAGTTGGGAGTGGGTTTGCACGGGGCAAATCCTGCCCTGGCAAATCCCGCCCTGGTGACCAACAGCACACATCTGCGGTCCAAGGCTAGGGTTAGAGCCGCATGATGTGAAACCGAAAAGGCTCCATCTCCCCTCCACCCTCTGGGTGTGTCCAGCTTTGCATCTTCCACACCTCTTTTATCCAGAGTAATGAGCTATGAATGCAGGAGGTACTTTAAAATCTCTGTCTATGATGAGAGCTGTGTGCCTGGAGAGGGAGGGAGGGAGGGAAGGGGCGAGGGAGAGAGGGGGGGGGGAGAGAGAGAGAGAGAGAGAGAGAGAGAGAGAGAGAGAGGGAGGGAACAAGGAGAACATTCAATTCAGCCTGGCTACCCAGCCCTCCAGCTCAATTTCATAGCCAGGTCTGACTAACTCGATAGATTGTCAGGGTGCGGAGGAAATGGTTCCTCACATAGATCACGTTTCCAGCCAGGGTCTGCTATACCCATTAGCAGCAAAGACTCTCCAAGAAGAGGCCCCCTTTTTCCTCCCCTAAAGGAACAGGAAGTATTTGGGTCTCAAGAAAAATGTGATTAGGTGAAGTCGTTGCCTGTGGGAGGTGACAGACTTGGCCAAGCAGCAGAATGTATAAGCCCCCCTCCACCCCACCCAAGATGGGGTGCAGCTCAACTGCAAATGGGGCCAGCACCTCTGAGGTGGGAATACAGGGTGGCTCCCTCACCCCAACTCACTTCCACCTCCTGGCACAGAGGTTAGAGATACACTTTAACCTGTCTTTGTATGTGCCTAATGAAATTTCCATGTACATCCCCACCCACGCCCCCTCTTCTCTTCCGTGACCTCCCTGCTGAATGCCCGGCAGCTCCTAGAGAGTGGTGGGCCCTGTCTCCCCAGGGCTCAGAGTGGGCTCCCCGGCTCCCTGATCCTAAGAATTCTCAGAGATCGGGGGCTGGGCATCTTCCTGTACTCCCAAGGGTGCCTAGCCCGGGGTTCCCACAGAACGCCTCAGGAGCGGCACTCCCTGTTTGCACAGCTGGAGAAATGGGGGCCAGGCTGGGCAGGGCAGGGCAGGCATCAGGGAGGAACAGCAGGAAAAATGACCACCCAAATGCCTGCCAGCACAAAAGGGCTGTGGAAATTAGATGCCAAATAATGAATGTCTGGAAGAAAAGAACTTGCAGGTGTCTAGGGAATCGTGATAAATGCAGTATTAGAAGAGGGCAGAAAAGCAAGCAAGCTCGTCCTGTGGCTATGGAGTGCTCCCGTTCCAGTTCCAGTTTTCCATCAGTGCAGAACCTGGGGGTGGGGGAGGCTTTCTCTCAATGGCTGGCACAGACCCAGCCTGAGCCTAGGATACTGTCCCCTCCCATGGCTGCCCTGGGCCCAGTATTGAATTAGGCGGGGAGACAGATACACGTGACCTAACTGGGCTCAGGTTAGCAGATTCCACACCCCTGCAGGAAGGTGGGGACTTGGCAATTAGATTCCAGCAGGAAACCTGAGAAGTCCCAAGGGGTCAATTTCTCTCTCCTCCTCCCTAGCTGTCCCAGAGCTGCTCATAGTGGACAGTAGGGTTTCTGAGCCCTTTTAACGAATGATCCACCAGCGAAGAGGATTTCATTTCACTTTGCTTAATATAGATAGTATTCTGGAAACAAGTTTTTTAAAAATAATTTCAAATTTAAAGCATATAATATGCAATATGCTTTTTCAAACTATACTCCCTAGGATAGTCCAATGTCGACCTCCTTGCATTACAAACCTGTGTAATAAAGAAAAGCTTAGCTGGGTGTGGTGGTGCATGCCTGTAGTCAGTCCTAGCTACTTGGAAAGCTGAGGCGAGAGGATTGCTTGAGCCCAGGAGTTCAAAGCTGCAGTGAGCTATGATTGTGCTACTACACTCCAGCCGGGACAACAGAGTGAGACCTTGTCTCTAAAAAAAATTTAAAAAGAAAAAAGAAAAGCTTAGCCCTTTTCCTTAGTCACTGTTAATATTTGCATCCTCCAGCATCTTGTGCAATTAAATCCTTGCAAGTTAGGAAATGAAAATTCCCAGCCAAGTTGTCACTAAATTACTGTGTGACCGGAGCTGAGAGCCCTTTTCCCTCTCTGGGTCCCAGTCTCTTCTTCCCTAAGATGAGAACTGAAGTAATAATAATAAGAGCTATTGTTTATGGAGCACTTACTATGTGCCAGACACTGCTGTAAATTCTTTACATATATGTTCTTATGCGTTCCTTACAACAAGCCTATGAGATAGATACTACTTTTTGTCCTCAATTTGCAGATGGGTTAACCAAGCCAATTACTAGTCGTGTGAATTTGCACCAGTGTCTCAGCCTCTCTGCATCTTACTTTCCTCATCTACAAAATGTGGAGGAAGTAACCCACCCAAGGTCACAAACTAATAAGTGGCAGAGCCAGTATTTGAATCTAGGCAGGCCAAAGTGCTCTAGCAAGGCCCATAGGTATAATACGTTCATTCAGTCACTCAAGTATTTCCAAAGCCTCTAGTAGGAACCAGGCACAGTTATAGGGGATGAGGATACAGCAATGAACAAGATAGCCACAATCTCTGTTCTCATGGAGCTAAAGTCTCTGCCAGCTCTGAATGTTGGAATAAACCAAGAGAAATGTCTCTGAGTTCAACAGGGAGGTGTCCAAACGGAAACACTCCAGGAACTCCAGTTGGCCAAGAAAGCCTATGGGAAGGGACAAAGTCATGCCTGGCTCTGTGACCTTGCACTTTCTCCTTCCTGATCTTGTAGAGGCCTGGCAGACAGTGGTGTGCTGGAGCTGCCTCGTCCACTTCCTGCATCTCTTTCCAAGCCCACATGCAGTGACATCACTTTGGTAGCTTAAAATCAGCTACGGTAGGAGCAATGACACCACAGAAATCAGTAGATGCTACAAACCATGGCAATCTTTTTCCTGAGATGAGCTGTTAGATGTTGATCAGCACACCACTGCTGGCAACCTTTTCTTAGATAGGTGAACAGCTGCCTTTCCCAGAGACAGAGGGATGAAACAATTAGCCCCTGACCTCAATAGAATGCTAGCTGCCCTTTCCCCTCCTCCTGTAGGCTTACCTCAATCCTGCTTCTCTGGTGTGTTTTTTTCCAAGTTCAACAGAGCCCAATTGAGCTTGGAATCCTGAGCAGCTTCAAAGTAAATATTATGATTATGACCCTTTGTGCTCCTCACAGCCATTACTGTTGCTAGCTCATGCCTACATCTCAGCACTTTGGGAGGCCAAGGCAAGAGGATTGAGCCCAGGGGTTTGAGAATAGCCTGGGCAACATAGCAAGACCCTGCCTCTCCAAAAAAAATTTAAAAATTAGCCAAGTGTGTTCCTGTAGTCCCAGCTACTCAAGAGGCTGAGGCAGGAGAATCACTTGAATCCAGGCGTTCGAGGCTGCATGAGTTATGATCACGCCACTGCACTCCAGCCTGGGTGACAGAGACCCTGTCTCTAAAAAAACAAACAAACAAAAATAATGTGAAAATATTCTAGGTCCCAGTTCATAATCGAAGCCAGCGCTACCATAATTTCACAGCAAAAATGCCCTCTCAGAAAAGAAAATACTTTGGGGGAATATATTCTATGCCCAAACAGAATCTTTTTATAACAGTCATTAAGGCAGTCAACTTGACAGTTATGCACAGGCAGTAGACATGAAAGCATGGCCATGGAAAGCCCTGCAAGAGAAAAGATCACCTTCAGCAGTCAAAGTGACTGGACCCAGCCCCATGGCTGGGCTGACATTGCAGCCTCAGATCCACTCTAAGCCGCCCGTGACCTTGGCCCAGATTGTGGTTTCTCTGCACGCTGACAGGGTTGTGAGCAAAGCAAGAGGTCAGGATTTATGAGCTGTAGGATTTTTTGGATCAGGAATGGGGAATGAAATTAACCCAGTCTAGCCTGGTCTATCCAATGGTTGCACCTGCAGGTCTAAGAGGGGAGCTACTGAGGCAGCCATTGCCTGAAACTTGACAAGTGGGAGGGGAGAGAGTATGACTCCTGTGGGGTGAGAGCATCTCCTTCTCACCTCTCCCCTCTTAGAGAATCTTCCCAGGCACTTAAACAATTCCATCCCAGCAGGTGCACACTGAAGCAGTTGTAGCTGAACAATGTCTGGGTGGGAACTAGAGGACGGGGGTTTACTATTTCTCTCACTCAGTTTGCCTTGAGCTTGGCTGCCTCTTCCACTGAGCCCTAGGGGAGCCTGTGATCCACATGTCAAATTACCCTACACTTCCACCCTCAGAGAGCCATTCTGATTCACACGGTCTCCCTCCTAAAACTTTACTAGCCCAGTCAATTGCACGTGGTTGAAAGGTCACTGAGAGTGAGTCTGTCATTTCTCTTCTCATCTCCTCCAATTCAGTACAGGTCA
This sequence comes from Lemur catta, assembly GCF_020740605.2. Taxonomy (NCBI): domain Eukaryota; kingdom Metazoa; phylum Chordata; class Mammalia; order Primates; family Lemuridae; genus Lemur; species Lemur catta. The sequence goes on from NC_059155.1 coordinate 21,012,957, forward strand.
TATGGAGCTCTGGGAGGAATGCCAAGGGAATCTGATATGTTTGTGCTGAAATATTGCAGTAATCAAATATTACACGAAGTAAGTTGGCCATCAGCCAACGACTGGCCATCTTGTTAGTTCAACAGAGATTTATTTGGTGGTGGTAATATTGAACGTGATGGCATTTGCTCTTAATGTCGGTCACTATGACTTCTATTCATTTTTGTATTCCTCTCTTAATAGCACCTAATCATAACCATAAGTTAGACTTTCAGCATTTGAAGAATTAACAGCCTAGATCTGGACTCTGAGGCCCCTGATGTATAACTCTGCGAAGCACATATTTTCATCTCATAGGTTCCAAAGCTAATGCATGGGAGTGAGTCATTTAGCTAGTGAGTGAGCCTCGCTGACTGCCTGTCATCCATTGCTCTCTACTTGTCCTTGAGTAAGCAGGGATTCTCCTGCAGAAAACGACCTGGAAAAAAGTTCTGGGGTTGGAGAAAGAGGAGAAAAAAAAAAAAGAGCCCCAGAAAATGAATGCCTTTAGCGAGAAAACAGACTTTTTGAATACATTAAGAGTAAAATATCAACTTTAGAAGTGGTTCAGATCTACGTGATTGAGGTCCTCATACATTCTATACAAAAATAAGAAAAGGCAATTCAGAAGTGTTTGTGTTTGAGTGTTCCAGCCAATGTGAAAACTGACTGTATTCTGGTATTTATATAATCATTCAGGTTCAGAAGGAGGTCGTTGAAAATATGCTTTCCTGCACTGTAGGTGAAAATTATATGTTATGATTGTGTTTACAAATTTGAGATTTTTAAGGTCTAAGGAGAGATTCTTTTTTTTTTTCCTTTTTAGAGACAGGGCCTTGCTATGTTGCCCAGGCTGACCTTGAACTCCTGGACTCAAGCAATTCTCCTGCCTCAGTCTCCCAAGTAGCTACGCGTACCACCACACTTGGCTCTAAGGAGAGATTCTTAAAGAATATCAAGGAACTGTTGTCCCTCATATTTGTTTGATTGGTGTGCAATGGTTTCTAGAGTGCTTCCGTGTCCTCGAGAGATGTTGCTGGCAGCAGTTAGAGAAGCAGTGGGAGGGACAAGGGGTCAACCAGCTCTAGGTCTTCGTTATGGCTCTACCACTTTTTCTGTGTTGCCTTAGGTAAATCCTTAACCTCCCCAAGTTTCTGGGTCTCTACCTGTTCCATGAGGATACAAATGCTTCCCAGAGTCTTAGAAAGGACCCAAAGAGCTAATGTTAGAAAGTATTTGAGAAGCATAATGAGTGGTTTCTGTGGGGTTCACTCATTCATTTATTTCACAAACATTATTGAACTCTCTCTGAGCTGTAATTAGCACTTAGGGGGGCTAAGACGTGGCTCCACCACTGAGAGTAAAGGTCTAGACAGAGATATAGGTAAAGGGAATAAAAGAACTTTGCACACAGCTTGTGTGGTACCTGCACTTGAGCTCAAACTGTACCAAGCACAGCAAAACTGCAGAGGAAACAGACAGACCCAACCTACTGCCCACAGCTGGTGGGCAGGCATCTTTCCTCAGCCATCACCTCCCTTCCAACTCTTCCCTAGCTCCTCTCTTCTGTAGTCAAAATGAACTTGACGGCAGTAACTGAGCTAGCCAGTTCCCTTACAAAATTTCCAGTGGGTCTCACATAGCTCAGTTTCCCCCAAGATATGGCCCCATATTCTGGTCTGACTAGAGAAAAATGTAATTACAGCCCGCTGTTTACAAAAGCAAATAGAAGGATAAAAGAAGAGGGGGAAAACACTCTTGCAACTAGATCACAATGGCACACTATTTAACCTAATTACCTGCAAAGCCACATCCAGCCATTAAGGATCCATATTCTGTAATAGAATTTCCTGCTATGGAAATACTCACCCACGCACAGGATGTTGAAGCAGAAGCCCTGGCTGACTGACTTATTCACCAGCTGGTCAGGCAAGCTGTCAAACCCCACATGTCCAGCCAGGGGGACAGTTCGGCAACCTTCACCCTAATTTGGAAGGGGAGGGAGGGGAAAAAATGAAAATGTGCTTAAAAGTAATCTGGGGCTCACTTCTCCATCCAAATGTTCTCTGTGCTAGGAAGTAACACCCGCCCAGGCCCACTGTGTCATCTCTTCCCTCACCTACTCCCTGCTCCAAAACAAAATGGCCCATCAGCTTGGAAATCATGGATTTGGGGGAATAGGCATCCTCTAGGCTCAGTAATGAATGTCACCACCCTTCCATACAGAGCAAAGTACAAAGGGGGCTTCTCAGGCGCAGGACGGCGGGGTCAGGGAGGTGAATGCTGGCAGTGGAGGTTCACAGACTTGGGTTAAATCTCACCTCAATCACTTACAAGCTGGGTGATCTCTCTGAGACTGCTTCCTTCCGTGCCTGCGCTATGAGATAATATGGCACACCTGAGGTGACTGGTCAACTGTACTAACACATGTAACAAGCTTAATACATGCACAAATGTTCAGCAAACATTAGAAAAAGACTTTAAAAAGTAATTAATCCTCTCTCTAGGGCATTTTGGGGATCTACAAAGGCAGCATGGTGTGGAAGTTAAAGGCACAGGCTTTGAAATCAGGCAGGCCTGCATTACACCCCCATCTCTGCCACTTTCTGGCTGTGTGACCTCAGACAAGTTACTTAACTTCTCAAGAGTCTCCCCCTCTGTAAAACTGGAAACTAGGAGTAGTCAGTGAGAGAATTATATAGGATAATGTTCCCCAAGCGCCTAGCATAGTGCCTAGCACGTGGCAAGCATTCGCTCAACAGTAGCTGCTGCTGTTATTGCACTGTGATGTTACCCTTAGGCCCCCAGACCTGACCAGTAATGCCATGGAACACTCGTGGCTTCCTACGGCTAAAGGGAGCTGCCTCCATGCTTACTCCGATTCCCCTGACTCCACAGGGGTCAGACAAGCCACTTCCAGCCCTGCAAAGCAGAAGGCCTTTGCTTCCCCTGCAAGGCCCAAAGCTTCTTACGGTTAACATTTTTACAAAACAAGGAGAGCCTCAAACTGGGGCAGACTTCCAAGGAGCCAGGGGGAAGGACAAAAGGGGCCTGCATGTACTCAAGAAGTGTGCCAACTGCTAACGGCCACGGGGGAAGGGAGGGAAGAAGAGAGAAGAAGGGGAGCTGGAGACAGCCGAGCTGGACAAGAAGGATGGGTGGGCTGTGTAAGGAGTCAGAGTTTCTGTTGGGTGGGGCTGCACCAAGCTTTCCATAACCAGAAAGGTGCCAAGAGCAATCCAAGAAGGGCATGGTCCACGCCAGGAGGCCTGCGGGGGCGCCAGCATGCCAGGCAGCACTAGTAGGCAGCTCTTCTGTTGGACTGGCCCTGCTTTTAGACTAGGTCCATAATAAGGGCACATCTTCACCCCGAAAGGGATGGGCTGTGACGGAGGAGCAGCCTCGAGGCAGCCTACCTTGTTAGGACTGGTTGCCAGGTATTCCCGTTACACAGCTTGGGATCCCACTCCCATCAGTGTCATTGGATGCTCCAAAAGCAAGCAACAGGGCTAGTGCCAGTGACTGCCATCTGGCAAGTTCATTACCCTCACACATCTCACCCCACACACTCCCAGCGGAGCATTCTTGACAGACGACCATATGCCATCATTCAGTCAGAGTTGGTATATTCTGTGCACCAGAGGGCCCCCCGAAGACAGCTGAGTTTCATGAGGGGGGCTCACATCACTCAGGACTTTGTTCTACATTCACCCCTTTCTGCTTCCCCTTCCCCTTTCCCCATCTTCTTTTTATAAAGCAAACTAAGTAGGCGGTAAGGTTCCCACTGCTGGTTCTTGGTCCTCAACACTGAAGGGGAGCTAGGGACTTAACAGCCAAAATGCTTTCTTGGTGGAGCCTCTGCAGCAGGCACGGGAAATTGGGACAGCCTCAGAGTTGAGGTTTCCTGGGCCATATTTTATCACCCCTGACGGCCTCTTCCGGTCTCCAAATTCAGCACCATGAAACTGCAAGTGCTCCAAAGCCAAAAAGAGAGGAAAGGAATTTTCAAACTGAAGTGGAGGGCGGTGGGGAGAGCTCCATACCTTATCCCTAAAGATTTACTTCACTGCCGAAACTTAACAAAAACCTCTCATGTGCCCACAATTACCTCCCACCTAGCACAGTGATGCAAAGAGCCCTAAATGGCAGAAGAAAAGACCATGGGCTTCATTCCCTAGGCAATGGGGTTTGGGGGGATTTTGAGTGTTTTGAGCAGAAAGGGCCATGATACAGGTAGTGTTTTTAAAAGATCATTCCAGCCTCAGGGTGCTTGTTTGATTGGAAAGACTAGGGGCAGAGAGACATTATGAGGAGGTGGCTCTGATAATGTTGAGCCAGTGGAGTGACATTCAGACACTGTGACAATAAATGCCGGTTGAAGTGAACTGACCTGACCCAGGGTGTATGTCAGTGGGTGAACTGACATACACTGACCCCAGGACAGCCCCTGGAAGTTTCTTCCCTCCTCTCTCACTAAATCTCTGATACCTTATCCCTTTCCTCTTTCTCCTTAACAGTGGCCTGATTAATTGAGGTCCTGGTTACTTTGATTGCAGTTCATTGAATATTCCCTTGACTACAATGTGGACAAGAGGAGATGGAACTGGCAACTTGGCCCAGCACATCTGACACTAAAACCTCAAGTTGTCATCTTTAATAGCAGGTGGTGCCGTATTCAAGGCTTAAACTGCAATGCTGGAAAGGCTGAAATCACCAAAATTTTAAATTGCACATCTCCTATAGTCTTGCAACCTCCTCTCAGGATCTGTACAAAGATCTATGCCCAAGGAAATTTATTACAGCACTGTTTATAATACTGAAGACCTAGAAAAAAACTAAATGTCCGACAAGACAATAGGAAAATATTTAACTAAATTATGGTACGTGCATATTCTGGCATATAAAGAATGTAGCCAGTAAAGAAGAGATGTGGTGGTTTTATATATACTGATGTGAATACCTCCAAGACATATTCCGAAGTAGAAAATAGAAGTTGTAGAACAGTAAGCACAGCGCGAGCCCATATATGCACAAACAGCCCTGCACGTGTGTATTTGCACAGAAATGGATGTGGATGAATAGACAGGGGACTGAAGACATGCACCAAACCAAGAACTGTGGCTACCTCAGGGGAGGGGAATGGAAATAGGGCCTTAGTCAAGGAGGTAGTCAGTACAGTTCTATATTGTTTGATTCTTCCGTAGCATGAATGTATTCACACATTACCTGTGTAATTTTAAAACATTTTTAATATAAGAAAGGAGAGTTCTCACTCAGCTTTGCAGCAGGGGTAATTAGGATGCAGAGTCTGAGACGAGCTAAAAGGAATGCAAAATGAAAGAGAGCTCCTGAGAATTGGGAGAGCCCCCACTCCCCTCCCCAATTACATTTCCTGTTTTCTCCTCATCTGCAGTCACCTGCGGTTTTGAAATACGTTATACCACATTTCGTATCACAGGCAGAAACACTGCTCTCTTTCTCTACCGCCTCCTCTCTGGAGGACACACCAATTTGGTCTTTTAATTGAATATTCGTAAGGTACATATTATGAAGACCCAGTTATGGCAGTTCCAGCTGTAAATCTTTCTCCCACTGCTGTTATTCTGAAAGTAAAGTCACACAAGCACCCAAGTAGGCAACTCCTGTGGCTCTCTTTCCTCTGCCCCTCTTCCAACCTCTGTGGTAGAGTAAATGAGCAGTATTTAAGGCCTCTGGGAGCTGAGGGTGCATCTGTGTCGTTGGCGAATTTTCTGCCTCTGCTTAAAAGCAGGGTGGCTAAGTTAGTAGCTGTCATTCTGAAGGATGAGACCAAAAAGTTTGAAATTCACTGCTGATGACTAGGCTTTCCCTAAACTTTCTTCTCTGGCCTTTTGCATCCAAATGCTAGGAAAGGACAAAAAGCCTGAAATAGGATTCTTTTTAGCAGCCTCATCAGTCACTTATACTAGTGGGCCCAAGCTCTCACACCTTCCCTTTCTCCACCTTCATCCCCAATCCTGTAAATCTACCAAAACCAATGCATCAGAAAAAGACTACCAAGCCCAATTCATCAGTTCAGTGATACATGATGAAATATTAAGCAGCTGATAAAAATATTTCTAAGAATATTTAATGACATGACCAAATACTGTTAGGCAAAACAACAAAAAACCCAACCTGTATACATAGGATCATCCCAAGGATGGGAGGAAAGTATGCATACATTTTTTTAAAAAAAAATTGGAAGAATAGGCCGGGCGCGGTGGCTCACGCCTGTAATCCTAGCTCTGGGAGGCCGAGGCGAGTGGATCGCTCGAGGTCAGGAGTTCGAGACCAGCCTGAGCAAGAGTGAGACCTCGTCTCTACTAAAAATAGAAAGAAATTATCTGGCCAACTAAAAATATATATACAAAAAAATTAGCCGGGCATGGTGGCTCATGCCTGTAGTCCCAGCTACTCGGGAGGCTGAGGCAGTAGGATCGCTTAAGCCCAGGAGTTTGAGGTTGCTGTGAGCTAGGCTGATGCCACGGCACTCACTCTAGCCCGGGTAACAAAGTGAGACTCTGTCTCAAAAAAAAAAAAAATTGGAAGAATATACATCAAAATGGTATCAGTGGGCCGGGCGTGGTAGCTCACGCCTGTAATCCTAGCACTCTGGGAGGCCGAGGCAGGAGGATCGTTTGAGCTCAGGAGTTCGAGACCAGCCTGAGCAAGAGCGAGACCCCGTCTCTACTAAAGATAGAAAGAAATTATCTGGACAACTAAAAAATACATAGAAAAAATTAGCCGGGCATGGTGGTGCATGCCTGTAGTCCCAGCTACTCGGGAGGCTGAGGCAGTAGGATCGCTTAAGCCCAGCAGTTTGAGGTTGCTGTGAGCTAGGCTGACACCACGGCACTCTAGCCCAGGCAACACAGTGAGACTATCTCAAAAAAAAAAAAAATGATATCAGTGGTTACTTTTGGATAGAGGAGTTGTAGGTGATGTTGCTTTTCTGTGTTTTTCCAAATTTCCTACAATAGGCATATTTTACTTCTATAAGCAAGAAAAAACGTTATTTTATTTTTTTTAAAATTCAGTCTTGGTTGGCTATGGCCTTAAAAAAGCTATTCACCCAGGCGTGGTGACTCACACCTGTAATCCCAGCGCTTTGGGAGGCTGAGGTGGGAAGATCAATTGAGGCCACAAGTTCAAGACCAGCCTGGGCAAAATAGCAAGATCCTATCTCTACAAAAAATAAGAAAAATTATCTGGGTGTGGTGGCATGTGCCTGTAGTCTTAGCTACTTGGGAGGCTGAGGTGGGAGGATTGCTTGAGCCCAGGAGTTGGACGTTGCTATGATCTAGCCACTGCACTCTGGCCTGGGCAACAGAGCAAGACCCTGCCTCAAAAAAATAAACAATAAAAATAAAAAAGATTCTATGATATGATACTTTCCAGGGCAGGAAAGTGGCCTCGTATATTTTAGAAAAATTTTCAACTACAACCAAGAAGGTCCTTGACAATTTGGTTAATCAGAGCATTTAGCTTTCAGGTGGTCCTCTTGTATATAAAACATTTATTTTACCTACAAAAAACCCTATTATAACTTATTATTATACATAATATGCATAACTTACTGTTATACAGTGTAACTTCTTATTCTAAAGATTCATGTGAACCCAACATCAAATCATATATCCTGAAACATGTAGCAAAAAATTTCGATGAAACAATCAGGTAGCTGACAGCCCCATCTGCTGCTTTCAGTGCTATCAAGGGAGTGGATGCCACTGTATTACCAGCCATAAGAGCCACAAAAGCACTGATAAGTTCCCAGAGGTTTAAAAAAAAACCCTCCAATGCACCCAACACACCAAGTATTAGAATTTCCCTTATGCTGATTAAGCCGGGCTAAGAGGAAACTGAGAGTAGTCATAATGCCCTGTACTGGGAGAGAGAAATTTGGGGGCTGTTCCCATGAGAAATAAGGCCTGCAAAAGCTGGCAGCACCCCCAAGGGGCCTCAGAAATGCCCTTCAGTGGGTGAGCAGCTTAGGGGGCCCTGAGGAGGCACAAGGGAGATTATCCTTACCATACGGGGTGTGAGGCGAGGCCCATTTTTGGCAAATCCAGTACATGGAACTCTGGTGTTAATACACAAGACAAATTCCAGAGTGGCTTTTCATTCTATAAAAGCATTCACAGCAGGGTTCCATTAAATAGCCAGCTCTCCTACTGCATTAGAAGTAGGATTCAATAGACAAGCATTCAGCTGTCACGCACCTTTATAGAAAGACAATAACTGTATACACCTACACCAACAGACACTATCTAAGTGTTGTTTCCATTCCACTTACAGAGACCCTGCTGAGCTAAAAGCATAGATTCACCTTCTCTACAAACTCTCTCCCCACCCAGCTCAAAGGGTCAAAGCAGGGAAGGGATGGAGTTAAATTCTGCCGCCTCGTTGGGAAGCAGAAGCAGTCAAGGACCTAAAAGAAACTTAGGCTGGAGAACAAGGAAATGTTAAGATCACCTAATCCAACCCATTCGTTGTACAAATGGGGAAACAGAGACTCAGAAAGAGGAAGTGACTTGTCCCGCGTCACAGAGTGATTTAGTAGCAGAGAATGAATGGTGCTAGGATCCAGGGCCCTGTCAAGCAGACTGCCACTGTCAAATGGAAAAGCTGACTCAAGCGGCAGATGTATTTCTTTATGCTGGTAAAATTCCGAGACATCGGGCTGTGGCTGGTTGGAGGCAGAAGGGTCAAAGAACACGGCCCAGAAGCCTGTGGGCTCACCAAGGTGGCTCTGGCCCATGGAAGACCACTGAGACAGTCAGTGCTGTGAGGGCCTGCGCTCCTCCTCTCCTCTTACTCCCCCACTTTTCTCCCCCATTTCCCTCTCTTCTGACTCTGGCCTAAGGCTCAGCCTGGCCAGCTGCCGAGTTCTGCTCAAGAGCCACAGAGCTAATGAATCCGCCTAACTCAACCAGCCAAAGTCTAGGTAAAACATCTCCACCCCGGGCCAGGAGTGACCCCTGCTTGGGGTGGGTCAACTTTCCCACAAATGCCAGACACAGTCCCTTCAAGCCAGGCAATTTACACAGAGTTTTCTAGGTGCTCTGGCCATTGTTACCTCCAATCTGCTAAAAAAAGAAAAGAAAAGGTTTACCCACAGGCCTCTGGGTGAATGCCCAACTGCCCTCTGGGGAGCCCGAATTTGCCTCTGCCTCCATCTGGTCTTGTTTAATGGGGATCTGAAAAAACCCAGTTCCTGCCTGAGCGCCAGCATTCGGTGTTGGGGCCTCCCATGTGAAAGGAAACCCAACACCACCTCACACCTCATCAGGGCTGAGAAAGCGAAGTTCTGCTCCTGTTGCCCAAAGGCCTTCATTAGGGGTCAGAGAGGGCCCTGGCAGGGGAAACGTGAGCCCTGACGCATGGCCCTGAGAAGGCCCGCAAATATTTTCCGGGTCACCTTTAAGTGAGTGGAACGGGTGACCCCACACCAGGCCAGCTGAGAGCACACTGCATAATTCAGCAGATGGCTGCCTCTAATGAGAAGACACTGAAGAAGAGGATAACAGTATTTCTCACCCTCCCGAGCATGTGGTCTCCTTCCTCTGTGCAGGCAGCAGAGAAACCCACGGTTTCAACTCCCAGCAGCAAAAGCCTCCTCCTGCCAAACCGAGGAGGAAGGGTCTGTGTTTCTAATTTATTCTGCCCCCCCCCAGTTGTTACTTAAAATAATCCATCATTACATGGCTGGTGGCTCCAAGATTTTTATTTAAAGTAATATGGAGAAGAAAAAAAAGAGAAAACCCACACAACCCGTGACTGTGCTATCTTGGATTCAAGCTGAGGATCTTTTTAACATCAGAGAGTCTCCAAATCACCCAAGTATACTCTTCTCTGGCCCCTATGAGGGTGCTGGGGGAATGCAGCGAGAAGAGGCGGAGGAGAGGGCATGGCAGGATTTTAATTTCTTAGAAACATCATGAAAAGAACAATGTTTTTTTTTTTAAAGGAGTCTGTGTCATCTGGTAGGTGTTTCATTGTGTCATCCAATGACCAGCAATAACACTTTGGACTAAGTCACTTGGTCTCCCTGCACCTACAAAATGAAGAAAATGATAATACTTGTCCAGGAAGCTTTTGAGGAAAATGAAATCACACAGATGGAAGCATTTTGAGTTAGTTAAAACCCATGACATCCATCCATGGTTTTCTTGCTCTCTCTTCTTTCTTTCCATTTGTCTCAAATGTAGTTTTAATGTATATGCAACTAAAACTCCTTCTCAATTGTTCATGCTAACTTTTTTTTGAGACAGAGTCTCGCTCTGTCGCCCAGCCTGGAGGGCAATGGCACAATCAGAGCTCACTGCAGCCTCCAACTCCAGGGCTCAAGCCATCCTCCTGCCTCAGCCTCTGAGTAGCTGGGACTACAGGCACACACAGCATGCCCCGCCATTTTTTTTTTCATTATTTTTAGAGATGAGGTCTCACTATGCTGCCCATCCTGGTCTCAAACTCCCAGTCTCAAGCGATCCTCTTGCCTCAGCCTCCTGAATCGCTGGGATTACAGGCATATGCCACCACGCCTGGCTAGTATTAAACCATGGCTCTGATCATCCAGAACTGCAGGCAAATCCTGAGATCAGTCCTATTTAGTTTTGGACTGCCTTTTTCCAGGGGACTTATCTTCCTAATTAGTTTTGCTCAGGCTAATGCAATGGGTTTATTCCCTTATAGCACACAAAGGCAGGGGCTGTGCTGGGTACCAAAGCCAGCAATTAATAGAAAATTTACACCAGAGACTTCACGAAATAAATGCTATGCACATGATTGCAGATCAAAATCTCATTATACTATACAGACAAATCACTCTGCTATAATGCAGTTTTGTAATAAGAACATCACTAGCACTCACATTTCCAAGATTTAGGATGTGAAGAGGAAATAGGGCTTATTCCTGCTTCTCATCTGGAAGCTCTAAGAGGGCAGAGTTCCTGTGTGCCTTGGCCACCACTATATCCCCAGCACCTGGCACAGGGCCTGGTGGAGTTGGTGCCCAATAAATATGTGCTGACGGAATGAATGAAAATAAAAGTGAATAAGGAATCTTTTCCCCAGTGTATGTTTTTGTCTGCTTTGTCAAAGATTAGATGGCTATATGAGGATGGTTTTATATCTGGATTATCAGTTCTGTTCCATTGGTCTGTGTCTCTGTTCTTATGATTCCTTATTCAGTAAATGGTCCTGGGAAAACTGGATAGCCACATGTAGAAGACTGAAACAAGACCCACACCTTTCACCTCTGACAAAAATCAAATCACGGTGGATAACAGACTTAAATCTAAGGTGTGAAACTATTAGAATTCTAGAAGAAAACGTGGGAGAAACTCTTACAGACATTGGCTTAGGCAAAGAATTTATAAAGAAGATCCCAAAGGCAATCACAGCAACGACAAAAATAAATAAATGGGACCTGATTAAATTAAAAAGCTTCTGCACAGCCAAGGAAACTGTCACGAGGGCAAACAGACAACCTACAGAATAGGAAAAAATTTTTGCATGCTACACATCCGATAAAGGGCTGATAACTAGAATCTATTTAGAACTCAGGAAAGTCTGCAAGAAAAAAATCAAACAACCCTATCAAAAAGTGGGCAAAGGACATGAATAGAAATTTTTCAAAAGAAGACAGAAGTATGGCCAACAAACATATGAAAAAAATGCTCAACATTTCTAATCATCAGGGAGATGCAAATCAAAACCACAGTGAGATATCACTTATCTCCAGTGAGAATGGCCTTTATCAAAAAGTCCCAAAACAATAAATGTTGGCGTGGATGCGGAGAGACAGGAACTCATAAACTGCTCGTGGGACTGGAAAGTAGTGCAATCTCTGTGGAAAGCAATATGGAGATACCCTAAACAGATACAAGTAGACCTACCATTTGATCCAGCAATCCCATTATTGGGCATCTACCCAAAAGAACAAAAGACATTCTATAAAAAAGACATTTGCACTCGAATGTTTATAGCAGCACAATTCACAAGGGCAAAGATGTGGAAACAACCCAAGTGCCCATCAATACATGAGTGGATTAATAAAATGTGGTATATGTATACCATGGAGTACTACTCAGCTATAAGAAACAATAGGGATATAGAGCACCTCTTATATTTTCCTGGATAGAGCTGGAACCCATTCTACTAAGTGAAGTATCCCAAGAATGAAAAAACAAGCAACACATGTACTCACCATCAAATTGGTTTCACTGATCATCACCTAAGAGTACATTTAGGAATAACATTAGTCTACGGCCATACCACCCTGAACGCGCCCGATCTCGTCTGATCTCAGAAGCTAAGCAGGGTCGGGCCTGGTTGGTACTCGGATGGGAGGAATAACATTAATCGGGTGTCGGGCAGATGTGGGGGAGGGGATGGGTGTATACATACATAATGAATGTGATGCGCACCGTCTAGGGGATGGACACACTTGAAGCTCTGATTGGGGGGGGGAGCAAGGGCAATATACGTAACCTAAACTTTTGTACCCCCATAATATGCTGAAATAAAAAAAAAAAAGAAAAGAAAAGTGGATGAATTAGCAAATGAAATGTTCCCAACCCAGTAGCAGAAGTGAGATCTCAACCATCTTCACATCTGCCCATTTGCTATTTGATGCCCTCAGGAAGCCTTTCTTGTCACCCTCTACTGCCATCCACTTTGCTGGATCAGGTCCCCTTGTAATGAATTCTCATGGCAGGCAGCTATTCTCCTGTGTAGCACTTATCACTGTGATAATTGTATAGTTATTTATGTCTGCCTCCACCACTAGATTGTAAACTCCTTGAGGGAAGGGGCCATGTGCATTTGAGGGGCATTATAATTCTCCCTCAGCTTTCTATTTCAAAAAATCTCAAACACAGAAAAGTTGGAAAATAGTGTAATGACAATCCACATACCCTCAACTTAGATTCAATAATTTTTAATATTTGTGGCCATGCAAACTTTCTATAGTGCTGTATCCTCTATACAGCTAGGTGAATATTGGGGTTTTGAATCTTCTCCCCACCCATAGGCAGTTGCTTTGGGACAGTTTCCCCAGGCTAACACCCCCTCCCACACACACTAACTGTGTAGGGCAGAGTTAGCCCCTGCAAGTTCTTTCATTTGGGAGAATGACCATTATTACCTGGATTGCTACTGGAGAAAGCATCAGTGTTCACACTGTGGGATCAGTTCAAGCCAGAATCAATGAGACGTTCTTTCAATGGGCCAACACTTAAAGTTTGGGCCCCAATGTGCAATGTTGAAAGAAACAGCTCAGTGCAAGAGCCAGGAGATGCAGCTTTTGGGGCCTATACTCTGGCTCACTAGGTTACCTTGGTCAAGTCATATAACCTTTCAGAGTACATATTATGTCGACAGAAAAAAGCCAAACTCTGTAAAATAATTTTAAAGAGATTTATTCTGAGCCAAATTTGAGGACCATGACCCGGAGCCACGCCCAAGAGGCCTTGAGCAAGTGGACTAGCTGTGGCTGGGTTACAGTTTGGTTTTACACATTTCAGGGAGACAGGGGTTACAGGTAAAGTCATAAATCAATACGTGGGAATCATACATTGGTTTGGCCCGAAAAGGTGGGCCATCTTGAAGCCGGGGGCCTTACAAGTCAGAGGTGGGTTTAAAGATTCTTTGGCTTGTAATTGCTTAAAGACATGAAGCTTTGTCTAAAAAGGCTTGGAATGTTTTAACATAGTTGCTGTTTATCAGAGATAAGCCACCGGACATAGATTTCTTGTGTAAATTGAGGGCCTGGAGGTTTGCTTTGCATACCCTTAGTCTTGCTAGTGAGTTACAAAGGAAGTCCCCAAGAAGGGAGGGGGCATGATGAGTATGACCTCCCTCCTCCTGGCAGGCAATTTAGTTTTAGGATATTCCTTTGGCCACGAGGGGGTCCATTCAGTCAGCCGGTGGGGGGGTGAGCCTTAAAATTTTATTTTAGTTCACAATTAATAGCAGCCCAAGCCACCTGAAAGGGTGGCCTTGATGATACAACAGGAAAATATCTAATCCCACAATTTCCTAACATCTAAAGATCAGTCGTGAGCTCTCCCTACTCTCGGCTGTTTCTCTCCCAAGCTGGCAGGCAACCTGCTGGGTTGCGTAGTCACAAACATCAGAAAAGAGCTGAGAGACAGAAAGGAAATGTATATCTTTCTCTTTACATTTGCCAGAAACTGCTTTTAGAATTTGTTTTATAGCCTCAAGGTGTTCCTGAGAAGCTCCCAGAAGGACAGCAGGGGGGCAAACACCAGGCCTTAGTTTCCTGCCCAAAACTATATCTCAGGGGCAAAATCACATCCTCTGCAATAGCCTGACTACATTACAGAGATAACCAAGCCTCCAGGAACAGAGAACAACCAAGAAAGATGGACAACCTGTTGTCTCACAGCTGCCTGCTAATTACTCCACGACGATTACTATTTTTTTCTTTTTCTCTTTGTCCCCACAAAATCAGCAGGCCACTTGGCCTCGCTGCTGGCACCCCCTTCTCTTTCTTTAGGATGCCACTGCTATCTCTCTGCTCTCTTTCTTCCCTCTCTCTCTCTCTCTCTCTCTTCTAAGAAGGATAAAAAACTTTTTTTACTTTTGTATATCTTAATTTCTTCATGAGAAATCTTTCTCTACCTGCGCCGTGAGCACCTACTAGGCTTTCCACCCTAACACCACTCAAGCCACCTCAGGGGCAGGGGGTGGAAGGGAGCATCCAAAAGATCTTCTATAGTTCTCTAATTATTTCAGTGTCCAGAATTTGTTTCTCTAACTAGACTGTAAGCTTCAAAGCCATGAACTATGTCTATTACTTTTTTGGGTAGAGTTGACAAGGGCTAGCCATGCTGGACACATATCAATCAGTCAAATAAATACTCATGGACACAGTGGAAAAATAATGTTGTCACACAGAGTCTTTTGTGGTGGTCATTCAAATTGGATGGGATTGTATTATGTACACCAGAATTGAACTTTCAAGTTGCATGCATGCAACATAGAGGCCCTACCCAACAACTCTAAGGCCTGTTTTAGTCACTAATGATGTTTAGCCACAGTAACACTTAACTGGCTCTGAAAAGGACACCCCCCCACACACACCAGGGCACTACTCCCATGGCACCATGCCTCAGAGCTCATTAAAAAGACCTCCTAAGCTAGCCACACTGAGGTTTACTCTCTAGGCTTCTCTTCCCAAACCCTGGATACATGCTTCTTGGAAGAAACAAGCAGCAACCAGACATCCAAGGTCTCCTGAGTTAATTCCATCTTCCCTGGTGAATTACAACCTCTTGCAGACACAAAGGCGAACAGAGAGACAAATGACACATAAACAAGAGCTTCATAGGCTGAGGGGAGGGGGGCTTGGAGAGTGACGTCAGTTTTCCCAGAAACCCATTTATCCACGATAACAAGGTCTCAAGTGCTCAGGCTGCTCTTTCAGCTTCAGAATCTGGAGTACAATTATGTTCTTCATCATACTGTATGGCAAGGCCAGCCAGACCAAACTGGAACCTTACAAAGCAAACCAAGTAGCCTTGAGCTACCCCCTACCCCGATCTGCAGAACAAAGGGGATCTCTGGGTTTCCTGAGTTGTGCCTGAGGTGAAGCACAACCTTCTGGAATGTTCCCCTTTGCAACATCTGCCCTGCAATACTAATCCAGGCAAGGAGGACTGGGGAGACAGTATGGACAGGTCGATGCAAATTCATTAGCTGACAAGAAAAATCATTAGTGTCATTTTTGTTCACTAAGGATGGAGCAAGTGTAATCCAGAAGACTAATTCCTCCACTTATTCCACTTAAGCTATGCCATAGCTAAAATGCAGGTAACAAGGAGCAGAAAAGCACCCTGGGAGCCCTCAAAACACTAAAGCGATAAATATTACAGTGCCATTCTTGGGGGGAAGAGAATTCTCTCAAATTCTTTCATCACAGAGCATTGTTTCCTATCTACTCCTGGTCCTTCCACATCATAACTGCATAGAGTTCTGTGCTGGGGCGTGCAGAGGGTGGGGGAGGTTCTTGCCTTTCCAAACAGGGACAAAAGGGTGGAATAAATTAATACATATCCTGTAGATCAACTACTATCTGATTCTGGATTCAGATTTCGAAAACAAATCAATTTCAATTACATCAAATACCTAGAGGCATTTTTTTTGCACTGGAATTTCATTGCATGAACTATTCCCATAAATAAGTAAGCTACAAGGTTTTAAAACATTTTTATGTAGTTCAGAGATTTTCATCAAGTAGTATTTGGTGTCATGGGATGTGACCTACCCCTTTCTCACGCTTCTTCCTCACCTTAAGGTGCTAGTGGGCTTCTTAAAATCCCAGATATCCATGGATGAACAGAAAAGCTAGGGTGTTGCCCCCAAATGGAATCATCTCCCTTTGCAACCAAACTTCTGGTCAAAAAAACAAACACGGGGCCTCACGTCACTTCAACATGATTTCCCTGCACATCCCAGGCCAGAAAACTTCAGCTCTTTAAATGAAGACTTTTTTTCCCCCCAGAGTCTGTCGCCAACAAAAAGAGAGACAGCACCCCTTTGGGAAGTCTCACACTTATTTTCCTGAGTCCCCATAGAAAGAAGCCAGCTCCACAGGTTTCGGCACACAAGCCCAGTTACACCGAACACGCACCCGTAACAGATCCCCAGAGGCCCGCTCAAAAATATGCCAAAATACGCAGCCTGCCACCTACAGGCCAGCCAACTGCACCCCACACTGACGCACAAATGGGACCCAGAGGCACACAGCACCAGCGGACATAGAGGGGTTCGGACACGGACACACACCGGAGGTGAGCACACTCAGAGAAACAGGCAGACTTATCTAGGGTCACAGACAGGACCCGGGCGCCGCCGCCGCCCGCCCAGGAAAGCACGAGTGCGCGCGCGTGCACATATACGCGCACACACCGATACACACACAGACGCAGTCACATATGTAATGCATATGGAGAAACCCTACCCCAGCCAGTCACCTCCCCGCCCCCCTCACCACTCACCGCCTTCTGCCCTAAGCTACCCCCAGCCCCGTGCCCTTCCTCCTGTGCAGGCGGGGGTCCCGGCGGGCAGCTGTGCGCAGGGGCGCGGCAAGGCCGGGGTGCCTGGGACCCGGAGGGCTCGGCGACTCGTGCGGCCATTCATTCGGCAACGCCCCAGCGGTGGGGCCGCAGCTGCAGCGAGGGAGGCGGCGGCGCTCACTGCAGCTCTCGGGCAACGTTAAGTTCGGCTGCCGGCCCGCAGGCTGTGCCAGCACCCCACCCGCCCGCCACCACCGTTCTCCGGGACAGGCTGGGGAAGTGAGCCGCTGACCCCAAGAGCAGAAGTCCCGCCGTGCCTCGGCTCCTGGATGCTGCCCACTGCCCTACTTGCGGCGGCGGTGGCGGCAGCCAGGTCTCCTTGACCCTCCCCAGGCCCCCGGCCGGGGCGCTGGCACCCAAGCCCCGCACTCACCACCTGGCGAGCTATATCGGTCGCTGCCATCGCTCCTGGGTCCGCCAGGGCTACCACGGGCGCCGCCGCAACGGGAGCTACCGCACAGGAAGAAGAGCTCCTCCGACAAAGAGAAAGTGTTACACTTCGGACGCGACCAAGTCCGGTGGGGGGAGGTGCAAGGGAGGGGCCCCCTCGCCGCTGGTCCAACCCCAACCTCCCCTCTGCCGCTTCCCCCCTCGGAAGTTGGGTATGAGGAGGGGGCGGATTTAACAACCCGCCTCCCCCGACCTCGAGCTCAGTTCCAATTCTCCCCGCAACCCCAGCTGTAGGCCTCTGCGAAGGGGGGCGGGGGCTCCCCTCGGTGACCACGTCCTCTGCCCTCCCCCCGCCACTGGGCCCCGTGGTACGTCCCGACCTCTGCTGGATTGTTACATCCCCCTGCTCCTTCTGACATCCCTGAGTCCCCAGACCCCGGAGGCTGGAGGGGAGCCCCTGCCCCTCCCCCCTCCTGCGCTCAGCTCAGCTACTGAGTTCCGCTGTCCTCCTCTCCCTCTTCCCGGCCCCCGGTACCCCCTCTTCCTTTCCCCCCGAGATCCCAGAGTGCTTGGATGGGAGCGCCTTGGCCACTGGAGTCTCCATGCTCTACTGTTGTTCCCTCGGTCCCCAATTGCCCGGGAGCGCCAATGAGGCGGAGCGGGGCGCGGGGGGGGGGGGGAGCCTGCGGCACCTGCCGCTCTACAGTGGAGCTTAGAGAGGGGGGTGTTGTGGGGAGCCGCACTGCGGCCCCGCACCTGAGCTGTGACACGCGGAGTCCGAAACCAGAAGTCCTGAGATGCCCCTTCTGCCCTGGGATTTCCAAGGCTCGGGCGCTGTGGCTGTAATTCCCTGGAGCCGAGCTCACCACCGTTGCACACTTAATGCAGACGGACACCACACGCCTCCCCTCCCCGAGCTCTGAACATTCAGCGTGAGCAGAGGCTCGGGCAACTCACCCCTTCTGGCGCCGGGGCGCCACGGACTCTCGGAGGAGGGGCTGGGGATGAAGGTTCTGGGTTCTATTGAGTGGGACGGAGGGGAAGGTGACGGAGAGTGGCCTCCAGTCACTGTCCCGCCCTCTGATTTCCCCTTAACTCTAATTCAGCTCGGGACAAGGCGGCTGATGGTGCGCACAGAACCTCCCAAGGCAGGAGCTGTGCCTGCCTGCTCTCCTTTTCCTCCCGGCCATCCGCCGCCGCAGGTCCTCTCCCTTGCTCTCCGCACCCCTCCACCTTTCCGGCCCTGACGCCCACCGCTCTCTCCCGGGATTGGCCCCTTGCTCGTTACTTGTAACTGGAGAACCCTGGCAGATTTGGTATGCCCGAGGCCTGAGCGGGCGGGACGCTCCATTCCACTCCTCCAAAGGGCAGGTTCCCTGGTCTCCGAGGGAAACTCAGCCTGCAAGAGGGACCCCAGATGGGGGAGTGGTGGCAGGCTTATGGAGGAAACCTGGGCCGCAAGGAGGTCCCAATGGAGCGTGGGAGGTGACCCCGCAGATGCCCACAGTGGGAGCCACTGAGGGAGAGGCAGGAGAGAGGAAAAAAGAAAAGCAGGAACCGGGGAGAGAGAGGGAGAAGGGACCCGACCCAGAGGCCCTGGCCTTGGAGAAGGGAGGAGACAAGGAAATGGAGTGGCCACAGGTAGAGCTTCCCTGGCGCCTGATTCCACCTGCTGGAGTAGTGCTTCTCACACTCTCTCAGGGAGCTCTTATGTACCCTGTGCTCCTTGAGAACAAGGACTGGCAAAATGTATCTCCAGGGCCAAGTGCAGGGCCTGGCATCAGGGAGGCACTCAAGCTGAAGGCAGAGGATGCTGAATGGGAGGGGAGGAGCAGAAGAAAGAAGAGACACAGTGAGGGAGTAGCAGTAGGGACAGTCATGAAGAGCCAAGTATTCAGGGGGTGCCCACTGTGCTCCATCATTGTGCTAGAGACCCAGGAGTGGCCTAAAGAGAAGAGCCTGGCACAACCAAGGACCAGTACAGGGGAGTTCTGGGAGGCAGAAGGCGCAGGCCCACAGGGGAGGTGGCAGTAGCAAGGAAGAGGGGCAGCTGGGGTCTCCGAGACCCTCTAGAGGGCCTGGAGGAGGGGCTGGGCCCTGGAGTGGGGTGGCAGTGACACGAGGGCATCAGGGCTATGTTTGAGGAACCACCATAAGCCTTGGGCTCCAACCGGATGGGGGCGGGGAGTCAGAGGTGACCAGCCGTTTCCAGGCTGGGTGTCTGGGAGAGGGGTCTTCCCTGGCAAGGGCTGGGGCATGGTGGACGGAAAGGGCCACTAACTCTGATCTGGACTTGGGATTTGGGTGGTGGCAGGACAAGAGGCGCAAATTAGGAAGCCAGAACTGAGAGGGCGGAGCCAGAGGGAGGGGGGCGTTGTGGGGCTCCCCGGGAATGCCCTCCCGCCTTAGCACTCCTCAGGGAGGGAAGCTCCCAGACATCTTGGCCAGGCGCTGCAGGCACCTTGACATAGAATCCTTGGTGTCCCACCCCTGTGCCCCACTAGGTCCGCCTGTTCCTACAGAGTACCAGAACCCTGTGGAGGCCTCCTCCTCCAAAATGCAGGACCTCAAAGACCTGGACCAAGTGTGCAATTCAAGTCTCCTGCTACCGTTTGGTTCCTCCGAGACCTGCTTGGCGCCGGCGGCTACAAGCCCCTCCTGGGGCCTGGGCCTCCCGGTTTCCATAGGGTGTGGGTCAGTGTGTGTTGGTCTTGATGTGAGTAGGTGTGCATCTGTATATGTGTCACTATGTGTTGGTGTGTACTGTCAGTGTGTCAGCTATGTGCCTGTATGTACATCTGTGTGTCAATGTGTGTGCTGGTGTGTGTTTACTTGTACATTTGTGTTTACTGGTGTGTGTGTCCGCCGCTGTGTGTGTATGTGAGTCAGCTCATCAGTGTGTATGTGCGTGTTGGTGTGTTTGTCAGTGTGTTTGTGTTTGTGTGTTTCAGTGTGTATCAGTGTATATTTCTGGTTTGCATTGATGTGTGTCAACATGTGTATTTCAGTAGTGTGTGTGTGTGTTTTGTGTGTGTGCGTGTGTGTGAATGTGTAGGGAGGTTTAGCTCACTGTGTTCTGGATTTTACATATCTTACCTCACTCAATCAGTGGGACAACTGAGAGGTGTGAATTATATAATGCTCATTTCAACAAAGAGGTTTGAAGGCTGTCTTGGTTGCTGCCTCCCAATCTTTGGTCCCAGGTCACCTTCCTGGGTACAGGGAAGAGGGGAGGGCTGAGGAGGCGAGAGGGCTCGTGAGTGGTCAGATGGGGAGTTTTCTTCGTTAAGTGTCTGTCTTCATTGATGAGTGAGGCCAAAAGAGCCCCTATATGAAGCATCCTCTTGAACTCTTGGGCACTGCCATAGACATGTATGTGTTCATGCTTGATGTGTTCTTGCAGGGTCCCTTGGGCCCAGCATGGTGTCTGGCAGGTGCTCAATCAATGTTTGTTGAGTGAAGGAATGAGCAGAAGCATGTCAATGAGGCATTTTCAGGCTTTCCACTGTCCTTAAAGAAGCTGGGCAAGCAGGTGACTGTCATTAGCATGCTAATGTTGTTTGTGGAGCCAGACTCCCCCGCCTGGGAGGGGAAGTGGCTACCCCTGCTAGACAGAAGTGGGCCCTAATTGGAGCCAAGCTTTACAAAGGTCACTCTGACTGCTGGAGAAGAGTGCTCATATTGGATAGGGGAGCATTAAGGGGGCAGGGAGGGAGAAGAGGGCAGTGAAATGAAGCCAAGAGCTCAGGAAAGGGCTTTGTCCTGCAACTGTGGCTTTGTGAAAGGAGAAAGAGAAGGACAGTAGCATTGGTCTCAAATGGAGAGGCCCTGAGAACAAGCTGAAAAGTAAGATCAGAAAGTTGGAGGAGGGAGACAAGGCGAAGCAGAGGGAAATGATCTGGGATTAACCAAATGCAGACAGTGCCGATTGAATCAGAAATTCACTGAAGGGGCTGAGTCAAGATGAACTAAGGATTCCTTTGTGCATTATCACCTGCTGCCCCTGGTTTTACATTTGTTTTTCTCCAGTGGTTCTCAAAATGTGGTCTTTGGCTAGCAGCAAAAGCATCATCTGGGAAGTTATAAGGAATGCAAATTCTCAGGCCCCACCCCAGACCTACTGAACCTGAACCTCTAGTACTGAAACCAGCAATCTGTGTTTTAACAAGTTTTCCAGGGAGTTCTGATTTGTGCCAAAGTCTGAGGACCACTGGTTTATCTGGAAATGTAGTCCTGGAGGGTTGGGACAAAGGACTGATAAGGTTTGGTAGGATATCGAGGGAAAAGTTTGAAACCTGAGCCATTGACAATAATGGCAGATCCTGGTGGACTTCTATGATGGGCAGCATGAGGGTATGGAGTGCCCAGGCTTGGGGAAGGAGTGCCAAATAAGGAGTAGAGTGGACCCATGTAGCGAGCTGGAAGGGTTTGAAAGATAAACTTTGCCTCCTTTGCAATTTTACATTCATTCCACAAATATTCACTGAATCCCAACTATACATTAGCAGCAACTGTGCTAAGTGCCAGAGGACTCAAGAAAAAATGGGTGACAAAACCCCTATCTCGACCTTAGGGCTCGCCCAGACCAGTGGCCAGATAGCTCCACAAATAACCAGTAATGTGATAAATGATATAATCAGTCAGGAGCAAGACCCTGCAGAGGAAAAGACCCAGACAGGTGAGGGAAGGCACCTCCAAGAAGAGCCATTTGGAGTGAGTCTGGAAGAATGAGTAGTGGTTTATCTGGCAGTCAAGGAGGGACAGCAGAGAGGACAGCATGTGTATAATCAGAAAGAAAGGACAGAGAACATAATAGGAGGAGGGGACAGTGGCTACAAAATGAGAATGGGAGATAAGATGGGGCCAGATCTAGAAGGGTCAGATTGGTCATACCAAGTTACTTAGACTTTTTCCTCCAGAATAGAGATTCTCAAGCTGTGCTCTCCAGGGACAAGGCCTACTCAGTCAGCGCCTGGAACAGTGCCCGGAGCAAATAGGATGCTCACAGTGCAAAAAAGGAAAGAAAGAAAGAAAAACAGAAAAAGAAAAATCAGTTAATGGGTAGAAATTTCTCTATTTTAACTTTTTTTTTACCATAAATTTTCCTAAATCTTTGACAGATGCTCCTACTTATCCTCTAGCAAGCAACAAAATGAACGAACAAGTAGCAAATGAATATGAAACAGACAATCCCAGTACTGATCATGCTTAATTCAACAGTTTACTTTTTCATGGACATCTGTGCTTGTGGCTATGATTTTATATTGCACACACATAATGTAGACATACTTTAAGCTAACAGAAGTGTTCTTTTGAGAAGTGTTTTATTTCATATGGTGTGATTTAATATATCAATTATTTCATGGTGTTCTGGAAAGAGCACCACCACATCCAGATGCTGTGCCACCTGAGCTAGTTGGAGAAACTATCCCTGAAGAGTTTTGAGCGGGGGAGTGACATGAACATATTTTCAATTTTGAAAGGTCACTCTGGCTCCAGCTGGAGAAAAATATTGGAGCAGAGGGTGATGAAAGCAGTTAGGACTTGAAAGTAAGGACACTGTTGTAGCAGTTCAGGCAAGAAATGATGGTGACAGTGGCATGGGAGTGGAGTGGCATAGGCGGAATACAGTCAGCATGAAAAGGGGCCACCCATTAAGGGCCTTATGTACCATGCTAAGGTTGCTGAAGTTTCAACCTGTAGGGAATAAAGAGCCTTTGAAGCTGTGTTTCTTAATGGGTGATACCCAAGCCGGCTGCATCAGAATTACCTATAGCGCTTCATACAGATGCAGAGGCCTGGACCCCACCTCAGATCTGCTGAATCAGAATCTCTGAATGGGAGAAGAAATGTGGGCTTATACCAAGCTCTCCAGGTGGTTCTGAGGCACATCATAGTTGGAGAACCACTGTATGCATAGTTACTGAGCAGTGGCATGGCACAGTCAGATCTATATTTACACAGATCATTTGAGTCACCACAAGTGAAGAACTGATTGAATGAAGGTAAGACTAGAGACAGGGAGACTAGTTAGGAGGATGCTGCACCAGTCCTAGGCTGGTATTATACATTGGGCAAGAGCCAGAACTCAAGGGAAGGCTGAGCTCCCCCAACCCACATCGCGACAAACTGGTTATCTTTATATCCTGGTTTGTACATACTTAATCAGACAAATGATATAATTTTGTGTTTCCTCAAACAATTCTTGTTTGCCAGATTAGTCCTCAGCAGTCTTCCCAGAGTCACAGAGTACAATCTTGTAAAATGTATTGAGCACTAGGGCACTGCACTAGGCACTGTGGGATGTGGAAAAAAATATAAAGTCAAGTTTCTATTCTCAAAGAACTTAAAGTCCAGCTGAGGAGACTAACACACACACGTGTCAAATAGAAAATATGAAATATGCCATAAGACAGTATCCAAGGTATAGTATAGACAATAAATACCAATATTCTACTTCTTGGTGGCAGTTACATGGGTGTTTGCTTTATAAATATTGATTTTGCTGTATCCTTATGCTTTAGGAATTCTTCTGGATGTGTTTTATATGTATATATATATGTATATATATATATATTTTAGTAGAGATGGGGTCTCGCTTTTGCTCAGGCTGGTCTTGAACTCCTGAGCTCAAGCAATCCTCCCACGTCGGCCTCCCAGAGTGCTAGGATTACAGGCGTGAGCCACCTCACCCGGCCTGGATGTGTGCTATATTCTGCAAGGAAAAAAAGGTTAAAAAAAAGACAGTAAGATCTGCAAGTTGAGTGACATTGATCAACAGCCCATAAACATGGTACAGAATCTAGAGAAACACAGTCTCTACCCAGTTGCCTTACAGTCCTCCGCAGATGAGTCACAAAGACTTCAAGAGTGTTGAAATACGAAGACACAGAGATGGATAAAGATGGTAATGACGCCTTAGTAAGATACTGGCTTCACCATCACCACCATTAGTCATAGATTAAGATAAGGTCTCCATTTGGTATCAATCTCTCAACACTTTGCATTTATGTACTGATTCTCTTTGTACCCATATACGTGTACACACATAGGTGCACACACACACTCACACACACACCCCCAGCCATCTGATTCCAAAGGAGAGTTCATAAAAGAAATAGCACATCCAGATCAAAAGAGAAAATTCAAACATGCTATTTCTAGTGGGTTGATGTAATTGCTATGATTAAGTTTTGTATTCATCTGGATTCTCCAGAGAAACAGAATCATTATATATATAGATATAGATATGATTTATTATAAAGAATTGGTTTACATGATTCTGGAGGCTGAGAATTCCCGCAATCTACTGTCTGCAACCTGGAGCCCCAGGAAAGCCAGTGGTATAAACTTCCAGTTATAGTCCAAAGGCCTGAGAACTGGGAAGCCAATGGTGTAAGTCCTAGTCCAAGGACAGCAGAAGACTGATGTCTCAGCTCAGCAGTCAGACAGAGAGAGCCAATTCAACCTTCCTCCGCCTTTTTGTTCTATTCAGGCCCTCAGCAGATTGGATGATGCCCACATTGGGGAGGGCCATCTGCTTCACTCAATCTACCAATTCAAATGTTAATCTCTTCCAAAATACCTTCACAGACACACCCTATTTCTGGGCATCCCTTGACCCAGTCAAGTTGGCATATAAAATTATCTATCATGAAATTTAAATATGATTTTTTTCAGCTTTCTGAAAGCAATAGCAAAAGGAAAAAATACTAGCTGGCATAGTTTTATGCATTTCCTATACACAAAAGTCACTATACAATTCATTAACCCCACAAATGTTTATTGAGTCCCTACTGCATGTCAAGTCTTAGACTAGATGCTAGCAATCAATGGTGAGCAAAAGCAGACTTGGTCCCTCTCTTCATGGAGCTTACAGTCTAGTAGGGAAGACAGACAATAACCAGATAATCACACACACATAAATGCAAAAATAAAACTACAATAAGAGCAATTAAGGAGGTATTTATGCTGCCCTCAGAGACTATAATGGTAAGGGGTGGGGACAGATTTTACTTAGTCTAGCAATCTAGCATGTCAGTCCAGGAGGCTTCATGGAGAAAGTGATGTTTGAATTGAGATCAGAAGATTAAAGAGGAGTCAGCAAGGTGAAGGGAGGATGGGAGTAGGAAGAACCTTCCAGGCAAAGGGAAGGCCATATATACATGAAGACTCTATTCAAGAAACAGAAAGAAAGCTGGTGTGGCTGGAGTGCACAGGGACCAGAGTGGCATGAAATGAGATGGGAGCAGTGGGCATAGAGCAAGACACGCAGGGCCCTAGGCTACTGTAATACTATAAGCAACGGGAAGCCACCGAAGGGCTTAGGACAAGAGTGTAACATGATCAGATCCATATTTTGAAAAGTTCCCTTGGTTTCAGTGTGGAGGATATATTGAAGGCATGAAAGAGTAGAGGCAAGAAGATCTGTTCGGAGGCTACAGCAGTGGTCCAGCTGAGAGATAGTGGAGGCTTGTAATAAGGTTGTGGAAGTGGAGATGAAGAGATGCTATTCGGGAGATATTTAGAATGTAATGACAACCTAGCCTTGGTGATTTGGGAGATGAGGAAGACAAAGACACCAAGGACAATTCTGAGGTTTCTGGCATATGTGGTGGTACATTTTATTGAGCTGGGGAACGCTGGAGAACCTCTGATCTGGGGAAGTGGAGAAAGTCTTTGGCTTCAGTTTGCGATGTGTTGAGTTTCAGATGCTTTTGAGACATTAAAGGGGAAGATGTCAAGTAGGCAACTGCAGCTCAGAGGAGAGATACAAATATAGAAGTCACTGGTATATAGTTGATACTTAAACCCAGGGGAATAGATGGAATTAGCTAGGGAGAGAGCAGAGAAGAGAAAAAGACTCAAGACTAATCCCTGGAAAACACCGTTTAGAGGTAGAAAACAAGAGGAAGAACTCGAAAAGGCAACTGAAAAGGAGAAACCAGACAGGATGGAGGAAAACCGGATCATGTGTCTCTGAAACCCAAGGACAAGAGGATTTCAAGAAGGTAATGGTCAATAGAACTGAATACTGCCAAGAGGGTAAGGGAGGTAAGAAAAAACTGTGCACAGAATTTAGGTCATTGAGCTCAAGAAGAGATGTTTTAGGAGAGTGACGGTGTCAAAAAATGGCTTAAGTATGTTGAAGAATGATTGGGAAATGAGTGAATGGATTCAGCAAGTACTGTACAGCCAATTCTTTGAAGAAATTTGGCTGTGAAGGAAAACAGAGATGGTATGGTGGCTGGAGAAGGCCGTAGGGGTCAGAGTTTCTTTAAAGATAGCAGAGAAGGCTGGGGGCGGTGGCTCAGGCCTGTAATCCTAGCACTTTGAGAGGTCGAAGTTGGAGGATCGCTTGAGGCCAGGAGTTTAAGATCAGCCTGGGCAACTTAGTGAGAACACATGTCAACCAAAAACAATTTTTTTTTAATTAGCCAGGTATGGTTAGATCCTCAGGTGGTGTGTGCCTGTAGTCCCAACTACTCAGGAGGCTGAGGCAAGAGGATCGCTTGAGCCCAGGAGTTTGAGGCTGCAGTGAGCTATGATTGCATCACTGCACTCCAGCCTGAGTGACAGAGTGAGAACTTATCTCTAAAACAAAATTAAAAGATGGCAGAGAAGACTCAAGAATATTTAAATGTAGTCAGAAAGGATTCAGTGAGAGGCAGTGATTTAAATACACACAGTAGTGTGCTGGGAAATGTTTAACAACTGGCTCTTCAAGTAAAAAACAAACAACCCTGATAGGCATCATTTGCTGATTTCCATGGTGTAAATACTCTCACCATGACTGATTTCAAGCTATCAATATGATATTTCAAGCCCTGCAAGCAGGCTCTTGTACACCACTGACAGGAGAAAGAAGAATTGAAATTTTCATTGTCACTCTTGAGCATTCTTATCAAAAAAAAAACAACAAAATTTTCAGTTATTAGCCAATTGTATTTTTTATTTTATGAATTCCCTGTACATGTCCTTTGCCCACTTTTATGTCAAAACACTTATCCTTCTGGGTTCAAGACTAGGTTTTAAAAAAAAGAAACACTTATCTTTTTCTTGTTAATTCATATGAGGTCTTTATATATGAATATTAATCCTTTCTCATTAATTTTATTTATGGTGGATTTTTGTATAAAGGGGTTTAAAATATTTATACAGTCAAATCTATCAATATTTCCTTTTAAGATTTTTGCCCTTGGTGTTCTACTTTTTATTATAAATTACTAAATTGGCACTCTGCTTTGATTTATGTAAATTTGGCTAGAATGAATTATCTTTCTGAGGCTGAAGTGTTTTAAATTGAAAAGGGGAAGAATAGATCATGGATCTCAGTAAATTCACCAAGGTCTGAGCATCCTTTGTGGTCTCTTGGTGACCAGGCAACACCCCTAACCTAGGTTGATATTTGCAAATATCACTTGCAAAGAGCTTGCCCCCTTCTTTTTAAATTTCTACTCCAATGATTTGAATCTGGGTTTCAATTGCCTGTACAGATATTCTCTCTGCCATGGCAAATACACATTCAGGGACCTTTAGTAAGTTGGTGACATGGTTTCATCATAACCTGTGAAAAGGGACTTCAAAAGATAATCAGTCACAGTATTTTGCTCCTGTTAGAAGTAATTAAGATAAAATTGTAACCATTGACTTTGGCACATATTTTCTGTAACTCAACTGGTCAATATTAAATAACTTTATAAATAGGGTCAATCACCTGGGGGCATATTGACTTGCAGCTAATTCAACCAAGCAGACTCATGGGGAAGTCATGTTACTTAAAATTAGACATTCCGTAGTGTCAATCTTCAGCTGAGGGACCAAGCCAAGGATATAGCCAGGGTTTAAAGGGGTAGATAAATTGGTGAAATAAATTCATTTATTCAATAAAGGTTTACAGAGCATCTTGTATGTACTGAGCCCTGTATGTGACATTGGGGATACAGCAGTGAACAAACGCTGTTATGGAACTCACAGTCTGGCTAAGAGTGGGGGTTGGGGGAGACAGACACACAGATTTTTTTTTTTTTTTTTGAGACAGAGTCTCGCTCTGTTGCCCGGGCTAGAGTGAGTGCCGTGGCGTCAGCCTAGCTCACAGCAACCTCAAACTCCTGGGCTTAAGCGATCCTACTGCCTCAGCCTCCCCAGTAGCTGGGACTACAGGCATGCGCCACCATGCCCAGCTAATTTTTTTTCTGTATATATTTTTAGTTGTCCACATAATTTTCTTGCTATTTTTAGTAGAGACGGGGTCTCGCTCTTGCTCAGGTTGGTCTCGAACTCCTGACCTCGAGCGATCCACCTGCCTTGGCCTCCTAGAGTGCTAGGATTACAGGCATGAGCCACCGCGCCTGGCCTTCACACAGATTATTATAATACAAAGTGATAAAGAGAAGAATGAGCTGGGCGGCTCACGCCTGTAATCCTAGCACTGATTCTGGGACACCGAGGCAGGAAGATCGCTTGAGATCAGGAGTTCAAGACCAGCCTGAGCAAGACCAGCTAGAGCAACAGTGAGACCCTGTCTTTATTAAATAAATAAATAATAAACAATTTTAAAAAAGAGAAGAATGAGATGCTCTGGGATCCTCAGGCATGGGTACCTAATTCAGACTCAGGTAATTAAGTAAGGCTTTACAGATGTGGTGATAACCAAGCTGAGGCCTGAATGGCAGTAGGAGTGGTTGGGTAAAATAGGCAAAAGAAATTATCAAATTATCAGGAGGAGGTCTATGTATAAAACACTAGTAACCAGAAATAGGCTGGGAAATGCCAGATGGTCAAACAAAAGCACAAGGGTGGACTACAGTGGTGTGAGTCCATTATCTTGAACTGGAGTCAAAATTGAGGATGAGCATAGATACATATGTAGGGGTTGGGGAGAGAGGGATTAGGTTCCAAACTACATGGACATGGGGCATAGGGATTTTTAAAAAGATCTCTAAAGTAAGCAAGGCAGAAATGCCTTGCCTCAAGTGCAGACGGGACTTTCTCAGACAGGATAAACACCCTTCATCTAAGGTTGCTTTCATATAGTGTGCATCACCCCAGATCCTTTAAGGGGTCCTTGATGTGGCCTTTGCAGTACTTGAGATATTTCTATAACCACGGCAAGTGACTGGTTAATGTCATGCTCCATACTGTAGAACTTGAGGACTCAACAAACTTTTTTTTTTTTTGACACATTGGCAAAGAATCAAAGCTGCTTCCTGAGGAAGATCTGGGCTTCACTGCAAGTAGCTTCATGGCCTACTTCCGTGAGATGTCCTATGACCTCCCATTCAGGTGACACCAGAGGTCAAGCTTCTCAACTTTCATAATAGAATATCTACAAACCACCTTCTCTATTGGTTTCCAAAATAAATGCATTAGCCCTCAGTAAACATTTTTATTTTTGAGATAAAATACTAGCTCTCTAAGCCTTTATCAGAGATTACAGGCTTAAATAACCTGCCATGGAGATCTGATCACAAATCTAGCTAAGAGAGCTGAAATGTTAGAAAAGTTTAAAGCAGGATGCCCACATGTTTTTCCATTGTAGGTCACATTGAAAAATGCAGATATGTATAGGCCACATAAACTGATAATCATGGTGAAATAGGGCTTGTTGGCTATTCAACAATATGTACTGTGGGTACCATAATACAAAAACATCTCAAAGAAGTTTAATCAACTGTATTCACTCAAAAGTGCACATTTATAGGCCTATTGTTGATCAGTGGTCAATTTCGATTGATCTAATAATAAGACTAGAACAGTGGTGTTTAACAAAATGAACTGGAACAGCAGGAGCTATTCAGTCTGGACCTGTCTCACGCTGACTCCAGAGACAGACTCCTGATGGGGGCATCATTTTGGCATTTTTAAGAAAGAGAATGTACTTTCAACTGCATCAGGAAGACCCTAACCTTGTGTAGAGCTTGGCTATCCAGCCCAAGAGGTTGGTATCATGTTCATCTGCAAAATTCTAGGGATAGTGTACTTCTTGGTAGATCCAGTTCACTGAGCTGAATGTTGATACACACTGGTAGGGGGCTTGATAATTTAGTTGCAGGCAGGGTATAAATAAAGAAAAAGTCTGTACTCCCAAGGCAATCATTAAATTGTCTTTAAAATTACATATTTTTGTTTATGAAAATAAAGAATTGTTTATACTCATCAAAATTTATGAACAAGGTAAATTCTGTGGTATGTGAATTATATCTCAATGAGCTGTTATATTAAAAGAAAAAAACTGATGAACCTCTTCTGACCATCCCATCACTGTGCCTTAAACTCAGCTGGGCCATATGTACCCTGCAAGGCTGCTACACAAAATGCAGGACAATCAACCATGCCTGGCATCTGCCAAACCAGCCCAAGCTTGAAGTTTGCTCTGACCTCCTGTTATTGCTTTGGTCTTTTTGGCTTGCAGGTTCCTGGCTCTGCATATCTAGCCTATGGTGAGAGACTCTCTCCTCTGGTCCCGGGCTCTCATGACCCTATGGCTTAAACTCTCCTCTGCACCTCTCCCCCTGCATCCAGGGAAGGGAATGCTAATGCAATTGTGACTTATTTTCCATCAAATATAGTGCAGCATTTTTCAAAGTCTATGAATGCATTGAACTCAATATACCTCATCAATGGAAAATGAGAGGTTTCCAGTCATCATCTGCCCAATCCACATGTCCACTTGAAGTCTGCATTTCCTTGAACAAATAAACAGAGCTTTTGTTTGTTTCCAGGAGTTTCAAGTTCAATGTGTTCATATATCTTGTCACATCCATACAAAAATACAATCTTGTGAATCATTGGACATCTAACAAATTGGATTTGGAAGCTCTTATATTCCAAAAAGTCCTTGATTAGAGATGGAAGCTCAGTAAATCTCCATACTTGGGGTCAATCTCTTCCAAATAGCTCATACACTGGTCATGGTTAAAGGCATGAGCACAGAGAAAACTCATAATCTTCATTGCTTTCTCCATCACATCATGTGGTAAACTAGACTTGCAAAGTTCATGGAATGAGGCTTAAGGCAGTGACAGCTGGGCTGACCAAATTTATCTTTGCTTGAATATGTTTTTTAAATCTTGTTTGCCTTACAACTTCCCTCTTTGCTCAGCCCTATGATGGGTGCTGGAGAAGTAGGGATGACCCACATCTGTTCCTTCCCTCAGGGAACTCCCAGTCTGGTTAGGGAGACAGACAAATTTCCAGTTCCTTTTTAGGGGAGAAGTGCTATGCAGTAAGCACAAAGTACTGAGAGACCACAAAAGAGCAACAAGTTAATCAGGTGTGGGTTTGGAAAGAGGCCCTAGGCCTTGAAGGATGAATGAGAGTTAGCTAGAGAAGGGAGAGTTGAGATTAGAGATAGTCTAGGCAAAGGATTAGCATGTACAAAGACCAGAAGGAAGAAAGAACATGATGTGTTCAAGGATCTATAAAGTATTCAGTGTGGCTGGAAGTCAGGGTTTGAGGAGACTGGAAATTGCCAGTAGCCTGATCATTGCCTTCAGTGCCATATTGAGGAGCCTTCTCTATTTTGCGGTAGATGAGAATCCAAGGTATCCAAACAGAGGAGGGATACAATCAGACAAGAATGTTAAAAAGATCTCTGTGTGCACCTAACAACCAACCCCCCAAAATGGGTAGAATGAATAGAGAAAAGATTTAAAACAGGAAATATAAGGCTTGAACAACATTATAAACTAACTAGACCTAACAGATATCTGTAGAACACTCTACCCAACAATAGCAGAATGAATATTCTTCTCAGGTGCCCATGGAACATTCTACAGGATAGGCCATATGCTAGGCTATAAAACAAGCCTCAAAACATTTAAAAGGATTGAAATCATGCAAAGTATGTTCTCTGATCACAATGGAGTGAAAATAGAGATAAATAAGAAAAAATTTTGACAAATTCACAAATATGTAGAAATTAAACAACATACTCATCTGTAGCCAATGGATCAAAGAAGACATCACAAGATAAATTAGAAAATGCTTTGAGATGGATCAAGATTATGACACAATATACCAAAACTTGTGGGATAAAGCTAAAGCAATGCTTAGAGGGAAACATGTAACTGTAAACACTTACATTTAAAAAGAAGAAAAGAGAAATCTCAGATCAATAACCTAAGCTTCCATCTTAAGAAACCAGAAAAAGAAGAGCAAACTAAATCCAAAGCCATCAAAAGAAAGATTAATAAAGACTAGAGAAGAAATTAATAAAATACAGAGTAGGAAAACAATACAGAAAATTAATGAAACCAAAATTTGGTTCTTTGAAAAGATCAACAAAGTTGACAAACATTTAGCTGGACTAAGAAAAAAAGAAAGTACTCAAATCCCTAAGATCAAGAATGAAATTCGCGACCAGCCTGAGCAGGAGTGAGACCCCGTCTCTACCAAAAATAGAAAGAAATGATTTGGACAGCTAAAAATCTATATAGAAAAAATTAGCTGGGCATGGTGGCGCATGCCTGTAGTCCCAGCTACTCGGGAGGCTGAGGCAGGAGGATTGCTTGAGTCCAGGAGTTTGAGGTTGCTGTGAGCTAGGCTGACGCCACGGCACTCACTCTAGCCCGGGCAACAAAAAGCGAGACTCTGTCTCAAAAAAAAAAAAAAAAAAAAAAGAATGAAAGAGGGCAAATTACTACCAACTTTACAGAAATAAAAAGTATTATAAGAAAATACTGTGAACAACTGTATGTCAATAAATTAGATAGGGGCTGGGCGCGGTGGCTCACGCCTGTAATCCTAGCACTCTGGGAGGCTGAAGTGGGAGGACTGCTTTAGGTCAGGAGTTCGAGAACAGCCTCAGCAAGAGCAAGACTCAATCTCTACCAAACATAGAAAAATTAGCCAGGCGTGGCAGCACGTGCCTGTAATATCAGCTAGTCGGGAGGCTGAGGCAGGAGAATCTCTTGAGCCCAGGAGTTTCAGGTTGCTGTGAGCTAAGCTGATGCACCAGCACTCTAGCCAAGGTGACAGAGCAAGATTCTGTCTCAAAAACAAAAACAAAAACAAAACTGTATGTATTATGGAGTGTTGGCAAGAATCTGGAGACATTAGAACACTCATTCATGGCTGGTGTTAATGTATAGTGCTGTAGCCATTGAGAAAAACAGTTTGGCAGTTCCTCAAATGTTAAACATAGAGTTACTGTATGACCCAGCAATTCTACTCCTAAGTATCTACCCAAGAGAAATGAAAACATATGCCCACACAAAAACTTGTACATGAATGCTCACAGCAGCATTAATCATAATAGTGAAAGAGTGGAGACACCCAAAGGCCACCAGCCCCGCTGATTTTTCTATTTTTTGTAGAGAAAGGGGTCTCACTATGGTGCTCAGGCTAGCCTTGAACTCTTGGCCTCAAGTGATCCTCCCGCTTGGCCTCTCAAAGTGCTGGGATTACAGGTGTGAGACACTTCGCCCAGCCTGGGGTTTCTTTCTGAGGCAATGAAAATGTTCTAAAATTGGATAGTTGTGGTAGTTGCATATATCTGTGAAATACTGAAAGCCATTGACTTGTACATTTTAAAAGGGTCAATTCTATGTGAAGGAGCTCAGGAAATTTTACCCCAAAATATGACTTCTTGATATAAAGGATACTTTGTTTTTATTTTTAATAAAGAATATTTTGAATTAAAGGCCCTTAGAGATCCACAGGCCTTGGAAGGGGCTTTCCCTCTATCTGCATAAAAGATTAAAGGGGGCAATTGACTTCCCTTCCTCTCCCTGTTATCTCAATATGTTGCAGAATGCAACTAGACCTGGCCCAAATCATTTAAAACACAATATCTGTCTCTCGGGTTAATTTACAAGTCAGTCTGTTCCCCACCCCCACCCCTGTCCATTCATCCTCCTGGCAACTTTTTATAGCCCCTAAACAGAATTACCTATACTCCACATTTCGCGTCCCCTCCAAAAAGACAGGTATAAAAATATCTGAACTTCATTGGGATATTGGATACTCAATCTGTGATTCTCCCCATGTGCGTGGTGTTGGTAAATAAACATTGCTCTTATTAATCTGCCTTAATTGTGAATTGATTTTTCAGTGAACTTTCGTGGGAAAGGGCAAGTTTCCCCTCACCTCTACATATTGTGAATTAAAATAAAATCTTAGGGCTCCCCCCACCCACTGACTGAATGGACTCTGTGTTGGCCAACGGATACCCTAAAACTGAGTTACTAGCCATGAGAAGGGAGGTCAGACATGCCTCATCATGCCCCCCTCCTTTCTTGAAGACATCCTTTGTAACTCATTAACAGGCCTAAGGGTATGCAAGACAAACCTGCATTTATCGTGCCTCAATTTACATAACAGATCACTTGAGTTTGGGTTTATGTCTGGTGGCTTGCCTCTGATTAACAGATTTCCTTAAGTCTTTTGAAATGTCCCACCTTTTCGGGCCAAACCAATGTATGCCTCCCACGTATTGATTTATGACTTTACCTGTAACCCCCGTCTCCCTGAAATGTATAAAACCAAACTGTAACCCAGCCACAGCAAGTCCACTTGCTCAAGGCTTCTTGGGTGTGGCTCTGGGTTATGGTCCTCAAATTTGGCTCAAATAACCCTCCTGAAATTATTTTACAGAGTTTGGCTTCTTTTTGGTTGGCAATATGGTATGTGAATTATATTTCAATAAAGCTGTTATTTTTAAAAAAATCTCTGTGGCAGGTGCAGAAAAGAAATTGGAAAAGGTGAGACCAGAGGCCACTGAAGTGACCATTGTACTGTCCAGGCAGGAGAGGATGAGGCCTGAGTTGGCACATGGTTTATGAAATAGATTCAAGAGAGATTCACGATGGAGATAGATTAGGAATTGGTGATGATTAGTTTTTGGCTTGATTACTGGTTCCATGGGGTCTTAGTCCATTTTGTGTTACTATAAAAGAATACCTGAGTCTGGGTAATTTATAAAGAAAAGAAGTTTATTTAGCTCAAGGTTCTGCAGGCTAGGAAGTAAGAGAAGCATGGCACCAGCATCTGCTTGGCTTCTGATGAGGGCCACGTGCTGGGTCAAAAAGTGGCAGAGAAGGTCAAAGAGGAAATGGATATGTGCAAAGAGAAAGAAACCTGAGGGGCTCTTGGTTTTATAATAACCCACTCTTGTGAGAACTAATCTATTTCTGTGAGAACTAATCCTATCTTGCCAGAGTGAGAACTCACTTGCTACCACAGGAATGGCACCAAGCCATTCATGAGGGATATACCCTCATGGTCCAAACACCTCCCACTAGGCCCCACCTCCCAACATGGCCACGCTGGAAATCAAATTTCAACATGAGATTTGATGGGGACAAACAAAACATATCCAAACCATAGCACGTAGTATCTGTCCTGATACTACTAGAGTCTATATCTGTGCATTGCTCTCCGTCTCCAAGACTACCACACTGATCCAAGCCATCATCATCACTCATCTCAACTCTTGCCCTCTCAGATGGTCTACCTGCATCCACTCATGTTCCCCACCCATCTGTTCTCTACACTGGAGCCACAATGGTTTTTTCATATTGCAGTTCTGATCATGTCATTTCCCTGCTTTGAACACCTCAATGATTTCCCTTTGCACTTAGGATAAAGACCAAAATCCTTAATCCACTTGACTACTGAATGTCCTGGCCCCTGCCTACTGACCTCTCCCTCACTCTCTGTGCTCCCAGTACACTGCACTGCTTTCAAGTGCCTCTTCATGCTCCCTCCTACCACAGTATCTTTGCACATGCTGCTCCCTCTATGGAATACTGCCTTCCCTGCTTCACCTGGTGACTCCAACTGTCCCTTCAGTCACTAGCTTAATTATCACTTAATCATCAGGGAAGCCTTCTCTGATAGCCCAAGTCCCTGTATTTTATGCCCTTATAGCTCTTTGTACTTCTCTTTCATGGCCCCTTTCACAGTTGCAGTTTTTTTTTTTTTTTTTTTTTTTGAGACAGAGTCTCACTTTGTTGCCCGGGCTAGAGTGAGTGCTGTGGCATCAGCCTAGCTCACAGCAACCTCAAACTCCTGGGCTTAAGCGATCCTACTGCCTCAGCCTCCCGGATAGCTGGGACTACAGGCATGTGCCACCATGCCCGGCTAATTTTTTCTATATATATTTTAGTTGGCCAGATAATTTCTTTCTATTTTTAGTAGAGATGGGGTCTCGCTCTTGCTCAGGCTGGTCTCGAACTCCTGAGCTCAAACGATCCTTCCACCTTAGCCACCCAGAGTGCTAGGATTACAGGCGTGAGCCACCGCACCCGGCCCACAGTTGCAGTTTGACCTTTATTTATCATATCATTTGATTGTCTCTTTAATCAGATTGTAAGCCCCATAAGATCAATATTTGTGGCCATTTTTTGTTCACCATTGTACCTCTGATAACTAATACAGTATGTGGCACATAGTAAGTCCTGAATTACATTTGTTAAGTAAATGAGTTAACCTGAGGAACAATTTTAAATGCTAATTAAAGCAACAGTGAGCTGTCCTATTGTACCCATAGACTGGCAAAGATTTAAAAGATTGAAAATATCTAGTTTGGGCAAGGGTTGAAGAAAATGAGCACTCTCATACTCCAGGTGGTGGGTGTGTAAGTTGATATGTCCTTTGTGGAGGCCAATTGGACCTTCATACTGTTTGACCTCAAAATTCTACCCCTGAAAATTTATTCCAAGAAAATGATCACTGATGTGCATAATGGTATACACAAAAGGATGTTTATTGAAGCACTGTTTGTAATAGGAGAAGGTTGGAAACAACCAAATAAATTATGGTGCATTCATACAATAGAATAGTGTGGCCATTAAAAATGATATGTAAATTGCATTTATTGACATGATAAGATGTTCATGACAGAATCTTTAGTAAATATAGACAATTACCAAAAAATATAATGGTAGGATCTTAGGCCTAGATCTTTTTTTTTTTTAAGACAGGGTATCTGTCTGTCACCCAGGATGGAGTACAGTGGCATCATCATAGCTTACTGCGACCTCAAACTCCTAGGCTCAAGTCATCCTCCTGCCTCAGCCCCCTGAGTAGCTGGAACTACAGGCATGAGCCACCATGCCCTGCTAATTTTTGTAGAGATGGGGGTCTCTCCATGTTGCTCTTGCTGGTCTCGAACTCCTGATCTCTAGTGATCCTCCCACCTTGGCCTCCCAAATCATTAGGATTACAGGCGTGAGGCACTATGTCCGGCCCTAGGTCTTCCATTTTAATAGTATGTAATATAGATATCTAAATGTATAGAAAAAGAACTGCAAGAATAAATGCTTCCGAGGTCTTTCATGTCTTACTCTACATAATTCTATATTGTGTTAAAATCTTCTTTGAAAATGTACTCATGTACTACTTTCATAATTGAACAAGTTTTAAATCAAAAAAGGAAAAATAAAGATAGAATACCAAAGGTAAATATGCCTATATGACCATATCTATATGTGTTGTAGATAAATATACAATAAAAAGGATCTGAGCTAATATGAATGCCTTAGCAATGGTTGCTCTGGGTTGGAGGATTATGAGTGATCTTTATGCTCCATTTTTGCTTATCTATATTTTCTATAATTAGCATATATTACTTTTGTAATAAGAGAACATGATCAAATATATTTCATTTTGAAAAAAGCATTACGATGAGACATGAAGGCCAAGAGAGAAGGACAGCTCATGCTGCCTAGCC
Source organism: Lemur catta (assembly GCF_020740605.2). NCBI lineage: Eukaryota > Metazoa > Chordata > Mammalia > Primates > Lemuridae > Lemur > Lemur catta. Next base: position 21,051,168 of record NC_059155.1, read on the forward strand.
AACCCATTATCTCCCCGCAGGTAGGCAGATCTATGTGGGAGGCCACATTTTAATCAAGAGGTTGCTTAGTGACCACAGAACCAGAGCAAAGGGCTTAGCTAGATGGCTCTAATGTCAAAAGGCAGAAAGCAAGGATAGCCTGATATATGATCGCCACTACAGTGATAAACTGGCTGCTCTGAATACAGCCTTTAAAACAACCCAACACACTTCGTGCTCCAGGAATCCACCCCAAGATTGTTTGATCCCATTACCCTAGACCCTCCTGGCTTGTGTAGCACTTACCTTCACCTGACCATGTCTCTGGCTGACAATAAACTCTCAGCTGCACAACTCAACTTTGCATCCATTTGTGGTCTGATCTCTGACCCTCTGTTTTAACATTTCCCCTTGGTCTCCTTGAGGCTTAATTTCCAGCTTCTTCCTAATGAATTTCAGTCTGGACTTGCTCCCTGACTCATCCTGCTAAACTTCTGTTGCTGCAGAGCCCCAGTGGGAGGCCCCGCCTCTCCTTGTCCCACTCGTAGAGTACCTGCAGAATGTGGGGATTCAGACATGCACCTGACAAGGGAAATTCCAAACAATTCAATAAGCTGAGCAAGGCCCTAGGACTTGACTGCACTGGGTAGGCCTTGATAGCTTTCTTTCTCTCAAATTCCTGTTTCTCTGTGTCTAATGTTGACCACCCCCCTTCAGAGAGACATGTTCTTTCTTTAACTTATAACTTTAACGTAAGTTACAATCAATTTCTTTTTTTTTTTTTTTTTTTGAGGCAGAGTCCCACTCTCTCACCCTAGCTAGAGTGCCATGGTGTCAGCCTAGCTCACAGCAACCTCAAATTCCTGGGCTCAAGCAATCCTCCTGCCTCAGCCTCCCGAGTAGCTGGGACTACAGGCATGCGCCACAATGTCCGGCTAATTTTTTCTCTCTATATATTTTTAGCTGTCTGTATAATTTCTTTCTATTTTTAACAGACACGGGGTCTCGCTCTTGCTCAGGCTGGTCTTGAACTCCTGAGCTCAAGCGATCCTTCCACCTCAGCCACCCAGAGTGCTAGGATTACAGGCATGAGCCACGGCGCCCGGTCAATTTCTTTTATATTTTTTGAGACACAGTCTGACTCTGTCACCCTGGGTACAGTGCAGTGGGGACTGAGAGACATACAGTCTCCGTCTGTAGCTGGAACTGTACCTTGAGGACCGGGAGCTAGAGAGCACTGTTTTTCACTCTGCGGAGCAGAAAAGCAGAGCAAGGCCCGTCTGCAGCCGGGACACTGCAGCAGGTGCACACAGAGAGGGAGAGGAAGAAGGCGCTTACAGTCTGTGCCCTTCCCACTTACTGAGCACTTTGGGTGGGCAAAGTGCAGAGCAACGGCTTCCTATCCATGAGCTCATTGCATCGTCATAACATATGTCCTGCCCATGTTTACAATGAGGAAAGTGGGGCTCAGAAAGGTGACATTGCTTTCCCACAGTCACCCAGCTATGAAGCAGCAGAGCCAGGTTTCAAATCTGCCTGAGTTCACAGCCCTATACTCCCAGTGATCCTACTAGATGGCTTCCCCCTGGTCTAGGCCCACCCTGAGGCCCAGATGCATTTTGGTGCTTGAATCCATTACACGTCTCTGTGACACTGAAATAAACTATACACGTCCTAAGCACGTGGATCGTGTTGTACATATTTTTGCATATACCGCTGTACATGTACCCAGTTCAGGATGTATGACATTTCCAGCCCCTGAAAGGCTCCCTCCTAATGCAACGCAGTCAGTGTCCCCCAAATGTAACCACCTCTCTGTTCTCTCTGCCACCATAGATAATCGTGTGTTTTTTACCAGCAATTGTGAGTCTCTCTGTCCTGCAATCTGAGCGTCCTAATTCGGTGTCTTTCAAACAGTGAGTTGAAAGCTCTTAGTGATTTCTAATATCATGAATTGTCTTTTTAATAAAACAGAAAAGAAAAGAATAGAAAATATCACAGTGTGTCATATGTGGTAAGGCTTTTATATTGAAACTTTCATAGTACTGTTATGTGTGTGTGTGTCTATCACTGTGTGTATACTGGATCATAATGAAAAACGCATTTCTCAGTATGGGCCACATAAATAACATTTCACAGACACTGCACTAACTACCACAGTGGGATAATGAGAATTAGGGCCTCTTCTCTGTCCCTGGCATGGAGAGTATCCATTTCCTCCGACAGGCCATGAGGCCTCTAGAGTCACATGACACCTCCCTGACCTCCTGGTCTGTCTGTGAGGTGACTCTGGCTTGACTCCCCACTGGGCTGAGTGAATCCGTTGAACCCAGAGGAGGTGGCTGATGCAAGCGGGTAAGAGGGCAAGGGGCTGGCTCTGAGCTCAGGTGTGCACTGGACCTTTGGCAACCTCGGCCCAGCGCAGAACCTCCTGCCCTAGTACTTCTCTTAAGCCCAGCGTCTTCCTGCCGGCCTCCAGGTCACTCGGGACGGGCTTCTGTCCACCTGAATGTGGGAGGGACTGACACCATCCCAGCCCTTGTGGAGCTTACAATTTAGTAGAGGCCAATAATCAAGAATGACATAAAACATGTAAAGTCACAACCATAATCGGGTCTAGGAAGGAGAGTTGGCTGAGAGCACATAACAGGGGGAACCCTCGGGCCTTTTCTGAGGCTGTGGCCATGGGGCTGACATGTAAGGGAGGAGTAGGTGGAAGTGGGCAATGACTTGTTTCACAAAACAGGGGACAGGTGCACAAGGTGGCTCATACCTGTAATTCTAGCTCTTTGGGAGGCCAAGGCGGGAAGATCCTTTGAGGCCAGGAATTCAAGATCCCCCGGGCAACATAAGGATATCTCATCTCTACAAAAAAAATTTTACAAAACTAAATTAAATTTTTTTTTTTAAAAAGCAGAGGACAGTATGTGTAAAGGTCCTGGGGTAGGAGGGAGCAGGGCATGTGCAAGACACAAAAAGGATGCCAGTGGAAAGATGCAAGTCAGTCCTGAGAGCAAAGGGGAGCCGAGGGGTGACAGGGCTGGAGAAGGAACAGAGCCACAGCACACAGGGTCTCAGAGGCCAGGCCAAGAATTGTGACCTTTATCTGGACATGCAGGTAAAGCACTGAAGTAGTTTCAGCAGGGAAAGCAGTCCTGGGACCGTCGTGAAATGCCAGTCAGAAAGATGAGCACAATGGTGACCCTGGGGATGGAGGGAAGAGGACAGAGTTCGGAGACCCGAAGAAGATCCACAGGCACAGAACGTGGTGGGGAGGTAAGTAGAGGGTGAGGGAAGAGGGTGCAGATCTGGATGCCGGCAGGGCCAGAGGTCTGGCGGGAGCGGTCAGGTGTCGCTTCTGTGCATGCTGAGTGGGAGAGGGGTGACACGCTCAGGCTGAGACCTCACAGAGGCAGCCAGACACACGGGTCTGGAGTCAGAGGCACATTGGACCTGGGGATGTAACTTTGGCAGCCAGTGGCATGTAGGTGACACTGAAGCTGGGAAGATGACAGAGAGAAGAGGGAAGAGGACAGAGAGGGGAAGAAAAGAAGGCCCAGGCCCAAGACTCGAGGCCCATCTGCATTTAGTAGCCTGGGAGAGAATATTGAGGCTGCAAAGAAGACAGAGCCGCAGTCAGAGAGGGGGGAGGAACCCGAGGTGGGGTCGTGTCATAGAAGCCGGGCATGGCGGCAGTGTCAATGTCGGAAAATTGTGAATTTTTAGAAGAAGCTTGAAAGATGTCCTGGGGGTTCCATGATGGGGAAGTGACTAGTGACTTGCTGATTGCTGTGTGTGTGGAGGGGAGGTGGCAGGAGCCAGACTGCAGAGGGTGGAGGCGGCAGTGAGAGGGGAATTAACGGAGGCAGTGAGTAGAGGCAGCCTAGGAAGCGCAGTTAGGATGGGGAAGAGGGACACATGGCAGTGGCTGGAGGGGGCTGTGGTGGGGTCGAGGTCGGGGTGTTGGTTTGGTTTTCCATGAGAGTCTTGAGCCGGCCTCGGGCAAGCTAGTGCAACAGATGAGATGGCCTGAAAATGTGACAAAACGTTTTGTGTCTCTTTAAAACATCCCCCACTGGTGTTGGAGAACTAGGACCTGCATCCCTGCCTAAGGCCAGGCATGTGTGTGTGTGGGGGGGTGTCTTTTGTCCTGTGTGCTACAGGAGATGGCTCTGCAGAGCTATTACCCACCCAGGACCTGAACATGGCAGGTGAAGGTGGTGGAGGACGTGGAGGTCTGGATGGGCGTCCCAGGTAGGCGGAGGTCACGGGGGTGTCTTAGGTAGAGATGGGACCATCAGAGTCATCAGCTGTAGTTGAACAGCAATTGCATGACGCTGAATGGCCTCCCTTTAAAAGGTCTGTATTTCTGCTAACTGTTAGCACAATGGCATTTCCGACAAGATTGTCCATCCTCCTGGTTTTCTGGCTAATTGCTACACTCCTCTTGCCTTCTCCTCAAACCCCTCGTCCTCATTCTTCTGATGCGGAGCTCTCGGTATCGCTAGCTTGGAAGCTGCGTACCATGGTGGAAAGAGCCCGGGCTCTGTCTCAGCCTGAGCTCAGGTGAAACTCGGCCTCGGCCGGCCGGACGGCGTGGCGGTCAGAACCCGGGCTCCGGAGCCAGACTGCTTCAGCTCTTACCCCAGCTCCAGGCTTACACTCCACAGTGTGACTGTGGCCTCGGTTCCTTGTGCCTCGGTTTCCTTTTCTGTGAAACACGCATGATGATGATACCCACTGCGTAGGACCTTTGTAAGAGGCAGATAGATAACTCATGCAAATGCTTAGAACAGTGAGTGCCTGCTACGTGTGAGCTGCTATTCTTGTTGCTAACTGTGTGGCCTTAGGCATGTCATGTACCCCCAGCTGTCGTTGAATCCCTCATCCTTCCTCACTAGATTGCTTTAAGGACTCAGAGTGCTGGCACATAATGGGTGTTCATTAACAGTTCCCTCGGCTCTTTGTATGGTAGTAGTGATGTTTTCCATAGAAACACTTACCCAATGCCAGGCATTTTAGCTTTGACCTTAGTTACACACTTAGTTACCGCAACAGCCATGTGAGGAGGTGATACTGGGAAGCAAGGGTCCCTAGCTTATGAGGAAATTGGGGGTCAGAACGATTGCAAGTGGCCCAAGGGGCAAAGACCAAATGGTTCAGCTGAGATTTACAGTCCTATTTCTTTTTCAAACATTGCCGTTGGAGTGGGTGATGGCCAGGTGTCTGTAAATCTGGTGGCTGGCCCTGTATTGTCCCATGGCCTAAGACTGATTCCTGTAGGATGAGATATCACCTAAGTGCAGTGAGAATGGCTTTCATCCAAAAGTCCCAAAACAAGAGATGCTGGCGTGGATGCGGAGAGAAAGGCACATTCATACGGCGCTGGTGGGAGTACAAAGAAGTACAACCTGTGTGGAAAGTGGCATGAAGATACCTGAAAGAACTAACAGTAGATCTCCCATTTGATCCAGCAATCCCTCTACTGGGCATTGGCGCAAAGGACAGAGAGCCATTTCAGGACAAAGACACTTGCCCTGGAATGTTTCTGGCAGCAGAATTGAGGCTGGGAAAGGTGTGTAAAGAAGAAGGCACGTGTCCATGCATGGGTGAGTGTGGGAATAAAGCGCGGTGGGTGTGTAGCAGGGAGTGGCGGTGAGCCCTAAGCCCAGAGTGAGGGGACAGGTGGTGTGAGCAGGTGGCTGTGCGTGTGGAGCAGGGTGCTGAGGGAAGCGTGGGCAGCATGTGAAAGCAAGAGCAGAGGTGGCGAGGAGTGGGTGGTCCGTGAATGTCGGTGAGTGCGGTTTGTTTGGGGTAGTGTGAGTGCGGGGCAGGCGTGAGTGTGAGGGTGGGGAGGGTGCGGGTTAGAATGCAGAGAGTGCGTGTGGGTCCTAGTTGTAAGTTTGAGTGACAGCGAGCGACAGTAATGGAGGTGAGGAAGAGTTTTGTGTGTGTGTGCGTGCAATTGTGAGGTGGCGAGAGCAGAGGGAGTGGAAAGCACATTTTGGTGTTAGAAAATGAGGGGGTTGGGGTTTTTGTTTTTTTTTTTGTGGAGGCACAGTGTCACTCGGTGTCCTGGGTAGAGTGCAGTGAGGCTGGGTCACCGCAAGCTCCAGGTCCCGGGCTGGGAGCGATCCTCGTGCCTCAGCCTCCCGGGTAGCTGGGACTACAGGCGCTTGCCAGAGCGCCCGGCTGGGTTTTGTTGGTTTTGAGTATTTTTTTGGTCTTTTTTGTGATTTTTTGTTTACGGAGACGGGGTCTCACTGCGCTCGGGCTGGTGTCGAACCGGCGAGCTGCAGCTATCCGCCCGCCGCCTCAGCCTCCCAAGAAGCTGGGACTACAGGCGTGAGCCACCGCGCCCGGCCGGCGTGACGCGGGTTCCGAGCGCTGAAAGCTTCGGGCTGAGGAGCGGCTCTCTGCTGCCCCCTCGTGACTCGCCGCCTTCCTGCAGCCGGGCTCCGCTCGGGCACGACAGGCCGCTTAGCTTGGGCAGCGCCTCTGCTGCAGTGGGAAGAATGCACAGAAGATCGGCACGGCCCCCAAGCAAGGGTCACACGCAAATCCGTGCAGCGGGAGGTCTTTAAAAACTGAAAATGAAAATAAACTTGAAATGACAGACTCCTCGGTCTATGTTGTCACTGTGATTTCCCTGCAGGAAAGGTGTGGCCTTGGGAAAGGCGAGTGAAACATGATTTGGTTGCCTTTTGTTGCTGCTTCCTGTTTTTGGGGGGTGTTTTTAATATAGAGGAGAAAATATGGGTATGTCTTCCAGCAACAAGGGCCTTCAGAAAGGTGGTGGGCGTTGGGTCAGGTGTTGAGCCATCAGTAAGATTCTTCCAGCCTGGCCAGGGGAGGTGGCACATGCCTGTCATCCTAGCAACCTGGGAGCTGGAGGTGGGAGGGTCGCTTGAGGCCAGGATTTCTAGTCCAGCCTTGGAACAGGGAGAATGACCTGATAAAAAAAGAAAAAGGCCAAAATGTGTTTTCTGTCTTTTTGAAACCTCCCCCAGTCTTCTTTGGAGCTGACTCCTGCCTCCCTGCCTCAGGCATGTGGTTGGGAGGGGCCTGGGGAATCAGCCATCCCAACCCCTGGCACCAGCCTCCCACATGGGTGACTGGCAGAGGTCACAGGGTTCGTCTCTGGCAGAAATCGGATGATCAGTATAGTTCAGCACAACAGCCTGAAACGGAAGGGCCCTCCCTTTAAGAGCTCTGTATTTCTGCTTATGTTGGGGGAAATCTGGATTTTCAGGAGAGAAGATGTAACATTTTTCCTCCTTTGATGACAGAGTAACAAACTCTTTCCTTCTCCTCGAATCCCTTGTTCTCCTTGTGATGCCCTGTCAAGGACAAGTGCCCAGCTTTCAGGAACAGCCTGAACAAGAGCGAGAACCCGTCTCTACCAAAAATAGAAAAATTACCCAGGTGTGGTGGCATGCGCCTGTAGTTCCAGCTGCTCGGGAGGCTCAGGCAGGAGGATCCCTTGAGCCCAGGAGTTTGAGGTTGCTGTGAGCTGTGAGGATGCAACTGCACTGTCGCCCAGACAACAGAGTGAGAACCTGTCTCCAAGAAAGAAAAAACCAAATAGTTTTCTGGGCTCACCATGAGGAGGGGCATTCTAAGCAGAAAGTATTGCATGTGCAAAGGCACAGACATGTGTTGAAACATGGTGGGATTTTTATCTAGGGGAGCAACAGGATTACATTGATTTGATTGAACATACGGGTCCCATACAGTGCTAGGTGGTGGAGATGACAGCATTGCAAAAACCCAACCCCTAACTTCATGGCACTTACATTCTAGTTAGGTATATAGACGTGGAGTAAATGAAAATATAATATGTCTATTGCTAAGCAGGAAGCAAGAAATGGGAGTAGAGAGGGTCCAGACAGTGCTATTTCAGACAGGCTGGGCGGGGAGGGCCTCTCTGACCAGGTGACATTGGAGCAAGACTCAAAAGAGTGAGGGAGGCAGCCTAGCGAGTGGGTGTGAGAGATCAGGTGGGTGGTGGTTGTCACACATGCAAAGGCCCTGTGGCGGGAACCCCCTTGGAGTGAGCTTGGTGTGATTAAGGAGCAAGAGTGAAGGTGGGGTGGGGTGGCGTTGGTGGGGGATGAGGTGGGTGAGGTAGCGGGAGACTGGGATGGGAGGTGTTTGCTGAGACTGCATGTCGAAAGACAAGCACTTGATGACTGGAAGACTTTCCCCCAAGCAACGGGGAGGACTCCACTGAGGATGTGCTAAGACTGAGCAGCTTGTTAGACCTCCAAGGGACGCTATTGAGTCTGTAGCTCAGAGGAGGTGTCAGAGCAGCAAGTGTCGGCCCAGAGGGGATGTTGAAAGGCCTGGGACCGGATGAGACCCTCAAAGAAGGGACTGCACAGAGGGAAGCGCACAAGCACGAGCCCCGTGACTCTCCTTCTCCTGGCTCCAGCACATGGAGACAGCAGGGCCGGCAGAAGGCACCGAGGACTGACTGGGCAGCCAGGGAGATAACAGGAAAATCGGGAGAGCTGAGTGTCCCAGAAGCCAAGGGAAGGTAAAGGCAGAAGGAGGACGGAGTGATCGGATGTGTCCAATGCTGCCAAGACGCCCAGGAAGATGAGGACTCAGAAGCTCCGCTGAATCTGACGGCAGGAAAGGAGGGCATGGTTGCCCTTGGCACGCCTGGCTTCCTGGGTGTGTGGCCCGTGCAGTTTGACGGGGCCCCACTCTCAGCAGGGTCCTGCAATTGCTCTCATGCTCTCCTGTGAGCGTCTTGAAAATCTTACTAGCATTTTGCAGTCAATATGGCCCCTGTCCCATGAGATATGTGTACCCAGAAGGTGACGTTGTTTGGAACAAGGGTCTTTGCCGTTGTAGTTAAGGTAATGAACTTGTGGTGAGGTCATGCTCCATTAGTGAATGCCCTAAGTCCAGTGACAAGTGTCCTAATAAGAGAACAGAGGGAAAAAAGACACAGAGAGTTGGTGACGGGAAGATGGAGGCGAAGATTGGAGTGATGTGTCACAGGGCAATGTGCACCAAGGGTTGCCTGAACCCACAAGAAGCTGCAGCAGAGGCTGGAGCAGAGTCTCTCTCGGGGATTCCAGAGGGAACCCACTCTGCTGAAGCCTTGATTTAGGTCATGTGACCTCTAGAGTTCTGAGAGAATAAATTTCTGCCGTTTTAAGCTGCCCAGATCATGGTACATTGTCACAATAACTCTGGGAAACTCGGGTTTGAACAAGGGCACCCAGATTGTCACGTCGTACTGGGACACACAAATTATGAATGTGGTCCTGTGTTGGCAAGTGTGGATTCTGAGGCTTGGTAGGGTGTGAGCTTTATTGGAATGTGTGCACAGGACAGGGGGGGTGCTGAGGAAGTAGAGACTGCCAGGAAACACAAGTTGAAATCAAGGGGGTCTTGCTGTAAAGGAAGACACAGAAATGGGGTGTTAGGCTGATGGGGATAGTGAGGTACGAAGGTTGTGAGTTTTGGAGGTTCTCTGCTTTTTTGTTTGTTTCTGGTTTTGTGTGTGTGTGTGTATGTGTGTGTGTGTGTGTGTGTGTGTGTGTGAGACGGGGTCACGCTCTTTTAGCTGAACTTGAGTGCGGTGACATCGTGGTAGCTCCCTGCAGCCTCAAACTCCTGGGCTCAAGCGATCCTCCTCACTCAGCCTCTCGAGTAGCTGGTATTACAAGCGTGGGCCACCATGCCCGACTAACTATTCTATTTCTCCTAGACGCGGGCTCTCCCTCTTCCTCAGCTGTTATTTGCATATATGCATGGGGTATAAGTGCAAGTTTTACACTGATGTGTTCTACTGTGCTGATGCCCCATGTCAGGGCCTCAGTGCATCCCTCACTGAAACAGTGCACATTGTACCCAGCAAACAACCTCCCTTCGTCCACCCCCGACCCCTCCGAGTCTCCACTGTCCCTCAGTCCACACCCTGCTTCCATGTGCACACATTGTTTAGCTCCCACTTATGAGTGACAACACGCAGTACTTGCCTGTCTGGGCCTCACTTGTTTCACTGAAGGTAATGGCCTCCCGTTGCACCCGTGTTGCCTCAAAAGACATGACTTCTTCCTTCTTGATGGCCGAAAAGTATGCCAATGTGTATATGTCCCACGTTTTCTTTATCCAGTCCTCCATTGATGGGTAGGGTGATCATGTATCTGTAGTGTGTGGAATAGTGCCGCGACTCACATGCAAGTGCAGCCATCTGGTTAGTACATGGGTTCCTTTCCCCTGGGTAGATCCCCGGTAGTTGGATGACTGGATCGTATGGGAGGGCTCCTTTTAGTTCCTTGAGACATGTCCACACTGGTCTGGACTAATCTACATTCCCACCAACAGTGTGCAAGAGCTCCCTTTCATTTGCATCCTTGCCAACATCTCTACATCACCTGCTCTGTACGTAAATGTCTATGTGCACTGACATGGAGTTAATGCAAGGATATACTGTTAAATGAAAATGATATTGCAAACCTTTACCTCATATGACACACTGATATTTTCACTTCTTTCCTTTCGCTTTCTATTTTATTAAAGGGACAAATCTTGATTTCAAAACCACTAATAGTTTGCAACTTACAGTTGGAAAGGCACTGAATTAGGACGCTAAGTTTGCAGGAGAGAGAGAGACGCACAAGAGCTAGGAAAAAACACATGTTTATCTGTGGTACTCACTTACAGCTGCCGTGGGAAGCCAGTGCAGGGCCAGTGCTTGGGGACAGACAGAAGTGGCTCCCAGAGAAGGAATGGGGTGGCTCCAGTACAGGCAGACACCAAAAGAGTGACAATTATTCTCAGCAACCCCTTGTAGACCAGGGTGCCCTGCAGTGACTTTCCTTACAGATCCAGCCCACGGGGCTTGGTGACAGGGCGTCCCCAACAAGCTGTCCCCAAGTAGTCTCAACAGAGTGCTGCTGCTCCCAGCATTCCATGGCCACTGGAACTCTGCTCTCAAGGGTTCATTTAGCACATCCAGCTGGCACTTCTGCCCCCGGCTTGGGGATGGCAGACAGGGAGTGTGATTGTGTGTGGGACACAGAGTTGAGGGACAGGCTTTAGAAGAAAACAACAAAATGTGAAATACAAACTTGCCTCCAATAGGGCCTACTTTCACATAAGGTAGTACCTGTCTCATTCATCTCCAATTGCCAAGTATACCCATATCAAATAATCATCAACAAACACTTCCTGTGTGCCCGTCATTTCCAAGACACTGTGTTAAGCATGCAGGGGATCTTTAGTCTTATTGAGGGACAGAAACAAAGACATGGTTACTTGGGGAGGCATAGCACACTCAAGAATGGAAAGACTTGCTATCATAAACATGTCACTTGGGGCATATACAATTTATACCTAATGAGCGTTTTAAAAAAAATCATTTGCGGTATGGGACGATAAATACTGGGTGGCAATATCATTTTCATTTAACAGTATATCTTTGCGTTGACTCCATGTCAGTGCACATAGACATTTACGTACAGAGCAGGTGATGTAGAGATGTTGGCAAGGATGCAAATGAAAGGGAGCTCTTGCACACTGTTGGTGGGAATGTAGATTAGTCCAGACCAGTGTGGACATGTCTCAAGGAACTAAAAGGAGCCCTCCCATACGATCCAGTCATCCAACTACCGGGGATCTACCCAGGGGAAAGGAACCCATGTACTAACCAGATGGCTGCACTTGCATGTGAGTCGCGGCACTATTCCACACACTACAGATACATGATCACCCTACCCATCAATGGAGGACTGGATAAAGAAAACGTGGGACATATACACATTGGCATACTTTTCGGCCATCAAGAAGGAAGAAGTCATGTCTTTTGAGGCAACACGGGTGCAACGGGAGGCCATTACCTTCAGTGAAACAAGTGAGGCCCAGACAGGCAAGTACTGCGTGTTGTCACTCATAAGTGGGAGCTAAACAATGTGTGCACATGGAAGCAGGGTGTGGACTGAGGGACAGTGGAGACTCGGAGGGGTCGGGGGTGGACGAAGGGAGGTTGTTTGCTGGGTACAATGTGCACTGTTTCAGTGAGGGATGCACTGAGGCCCTGACATGGGGCATCAGCACAGTAGAACACATCAGTGTAAAACTTGCACTTATACCCCATGCATATATGCAAATAACAGCTGAGGAAGAGGGAGAGCCCGCGTCTAGGAGAAATAGAATAGTTAGTCGGGCATGGTGGCCCACGCTTGTAATACCAGCTACTCGAGAGGCTGAGTGAGGAGGATCGCTTGAGTCCAGGAGTTTGAGGCTGCAGTGAACTGTGATGACACCACTGCACTGGAGCCAGGCAACAGAGGGAGACCCTGTCTCAAAAAACAACAACAAAAATAAAAAAAAAAACCAAAAAACAAAAACCTCAAAGCCACAGCCTTCTTAGCTCACTAGCGCCATCTACCAACCACCCCATTTCTGTGTCTTCTTTTGCAGCCAGACGCCCTAGATTTCATCTTCTCTCTCCTGGCAGTCTCTACTTCCTCACTATCCACCTTGTCCCATGGACACATTCCAAGGAAGCTCACACCCTGCCAAGCCTCAGAACGTACACCTGCCAAAACAGGACCACATACATGACTTGCGGGTCCCAGTGCAAAGTGAAAATGTAGGGGCCTGGGTTCAAAACTGCATTCATTTCCTACAGTTATTGCAACAAACTGCGATGAATTGGGCAGCTTAAGACAACAGAAAGTTATTCTCTCACAGCTCTAGAGGTCACATGACAAGAATCAAAACATCAGCAGGTCGGGGTCCTTCTGGAGGCTCTGAGAGAAAATCTGTTCCACCCTCTCGTGCAGCTGCTGGCGGCTCCAGGCAACCCTTGGTGCACATTGCCCTGTGACACATCACTCCAATCTTCGCCTCCATCTTCCCGTCACCAACTCTCTGTGTCTTTTTTCCCTCTGTTCTCTTATTAGGACACTTGTCACTGGACTTAGGGCATTCACTAATGGAGCATGACCTCACCACAAGTTCATTACCTTAACTACAACGGCAAAGACCCTTGTTCCAAACAACGTCACCTTCTGGGTACACATATCTCATGGGACAGGGGCCATATTCACTGAAAAATGCTAGTAAGATTTTCAAGACGCTCACAGGAGAGCATGAGAGCAATTGCAGGACCCTGCTGAGAGTGGGGCCCCGTCAAACTGCACAGGCCACACACCCAGGAAGCCAGGCGTGCCAAGGGTAACCATGCCCTCCTTTCCTGCCGTCAGATTCAGCGGGGCTTCTGAGTCCTCATCTTCCTGGGCGTCTTGGCAGCACTGCACACATCCGATCACTCCGTCCTCCTTCTGCCTTTGCCTTCCCTTGGCTTCTGGGACACTCAGCTCTCCCGATTTTCCTGTTATCTCCCTGGCTGCCCAGTCAGTCCTCGGTGCCTTCTGCCGGCCCTGCTGTCTCCATGTGCTGGAGTCAGGAGAAGGAGAGTCACGGGGCTCGTGCTTGTGCGCTTCCCTCTGTGCAGTCCCTTCTTTGAGGGTCTCATCCGGTCCCAGGCCTTTCAACATCCCCTCTGGGCCGACACTTGCTGCTCTGACACCTCCTCTGAGCTACAGACTCAATAGCGTTCCTTGGAGGTCTAACAAGCTGCTCAGTCTTAGCACATCCTCAGTGGAGTCCTCCCCGTTGCTTGGGGGAAAATCTTCCAGTCATCCAGTGCTTGTCTTTCAACATGCAGTCTCAGCAAACACCTCCCATCCCAGTCTCCCGCTACCTCACCCACCTCATCCCCTACCAACGCCACCCCACCCCACCTTCACTCTTGCTCCTTAATCACACCAAGCTCACTCCAAGGGGGCTCCCGCCACAGGGCCTTTGCACGTGCAACAACCACCACCCACCTGATCTCTCACACCCACTCGCTAGGCTGCCTCCCTCACTCTTTTGAGTCTTGCTCCAATGTCTCCTGGTCAGAGAGGCCCTCCCCGCCCAGCCTGTCTGAAATAGCACTGTCTGGACCCTGTCTACTCCCATTTCTTGCTTCCTGCTTAGCAATAGACATATTGTATTTTCATTTACTCCACGTCTATATACCTAACTAGAATGTAAGTGCCATGAAGTTAGGGGATGGGTTTTTGCAATGCTGTCGTCTCCACCACCTAGCACTGTATGGGACTCGTATGTTCAATCAAAGAATGAATCAATGTAATCCTGCTGCTCCCCTAGATAAAAATCCCACCATGTTTCATCACATGTCTGCGCCTTTGCGCATGCAATACTTTCTGCTTAGAATGCCCCTCCTCATGGTGAGCCCAGAAAACTATTTGGTTTTTTCTTTCTTGGAGACAGGTTCTCACTCTGTTGTCTGGGCGACAGTGCAGTTGCATCCTCACAGCTCACTGCAACCTCAAACTCCTGGGCTCAAGGGATCCTCCTGCCTGAGCCTCCCGAGCAGCTGGAACTACAGGCGCATGCCACCACACCTGGGAAATTTTTCTATTTTTGGTAGAGACGGGTTCTCGCTCTTGTTCAGGCTGTTCCTGAAAGCTGGGCACTTGTCCTTGACAGGGCATCACAAGGAGAACAAGGGATTCGAGGAGAAGGAAAGAGTTTGTTACTCTGTCATCAAAGGAGGAAAAATGGCACATCTTGTCCCCTGAACATCCAGATTTCCCCCAACATAAACAGAAATGCAGACCATTTAAAGGGAGGGCCCCTCAGTTCTAGGCTATCGTGGTAAGTATTCTAATGGTCCCCTCTCTGTCAAAGACAAAGCCTGTGATCTCCCCCAGCCCCGCACCTGAAAGGCTGATGTCAGGGCCTGGGATGGCTCATTCCCCAGGCTTCTCCTGCCCACCTGCCTGAGGCCGGGATGCAGGCTTCGGGTCTCAGAAAGAGTGGGGGGAGTTTTATAAAGAAAGAAAACATATTTCTGCCTTTCTTTTTCCAGGTCATTCCCTCTGTTATAAGGCTAGTCTCAAATTCCTGTCCTCAAGTAATCCTCTCCACATCGGGCTCCCAGAGTGCAAGGATTACATGCCTGACCCACCGTGTCCTTCCCCCCTGGAAAACCCTTTGGTTGTTTGTTTGTTTGTTTGCTTGCTTGCTTGTTTTTAGAGACAGATTCTCACTGTTGCCAGGGCTAGATTGCAGTGGTGTCAGACTAGCTCACAGCAACCTCAAACTCTTGAGCTCAAGCGATCCTCTTGCCCCAGCCTCCTGAGTAGCTGGGACTACTGGTCTGTGCAACCACAGCAGGGTAATTTTTACTATTTGTTTAGAGACGAGGGTCTCACTCTTGCTCAGGCTGGTCTCAAACTCCTGACCTCAAGAGATCCTCCTGCCTCGGCCTCCCAGAGTGCTACAATTGCAGGTGTGAGCCGCCATGCCCTATCAGCCTGGAAAATTCTTACTCATCCCTCAAGACCTGTGGAGGCCCTAGTTGCTAAAAGAGATAACCATAGTTTCTCCTCTACATTAAAAAAAAAAAAACCCAAAACGAAAAAGCAGCAACAAAAGTGAACCCGAATAACATGTTTCCCTTCCCTCTCCCAATAGCACACCTTTCCTAGCAGGACACCATAGTAAGAGAAGGACAGAGAAGTTTCTCGTCTCCACTTTATTTTTGCTTTCAGTTTTTAAAGACCTCCCGCTGCACGGATTTGCGTGTGACCCTTGCTTGGGGGCCGTGCCGATCTTCTGTGCATTCTTCCCACTGCAGCAGAGGCGCTGCCCAAGCTAAGCGGCCTGTCGTGCCCGAGCGGAGCCCGGCTGCAGGAAGGCGGCGAGTCACGAGGGGGCAGCAGAGAGCCGCTCCTCAGCCCGAAGCTTTCAGCGCTCGGAACCCGCGTCACGCCGGCCGGGCGCGGTGGCTCACGCCTGTAGTCCCAGCTTCTTGGGAGGCTGAGGCGGCGGGCGGATAGCTGCAGCTCGCCGGTTCGACACCAGCCCGAGCGCAGTGAGACCCCGTCTCCGTAAACAAAAAATCACAAAAAAGACCAAAAAAATACTCAAAACCAACAAAACCCAGCCGGGCGCTCTGGCAAGCGCCTGTAGTCCCAGCTACCCGGGAGGCTGAGGCACGAGGATCGCTCCCAGCCCGGGACCTGGAGCTTGCGGTGACCCAGCCTCACTGCACTCTACCCAGGACACCGAGTGACACTCTGCCTCCACAAAAAAAAAAACAAAAACCCCAACCCCCTCATTTTCTAACACCAAAATGTGCTTTCCACTCCCTCTGCTCTCGCCACCTCACAATTGCACGCACACACACACAAAACTCTTCCTCACCTCCATTACTGTCGCTCGCTGTCACTCAAACTTACAACTAGGACCCACACGCACTCTCTGCATTCTAACCCGCACCCTCCCCACCCTCACACTCACGCCTGCCCCGCACTCACACTACCCCAAACAAACCGCACTCACCGACATTCACGGACCACCCACTCCTCGCCACCTCTGCTCTTGCTTTCACATGCTGCCCACGCTTCCCTCAGCACCCTGCTCCACACGCACAGCCACCTGCTCACACCACCTGTCCCCTCACTCTGGGCTTAGGGCTCACCGCCACTCCCTGCTACACACCCACCGCGCTTTATTCCCACACTCACCCATGCATGGACACGTGCCTTCTTCTTTACACACCTTTCCCAGCCTCAATTCTGCTGCCAGAAACATTCCAGGGCAAGTGTCTTTGTCCTGAAATGGCTCTCTGTCCTTTGCGCCAATGCCCAGTAGAGGGATTGCTGGATCAAATGCAAGATCTACTTTTGGTTCTTTCAGGTATCTTCATGCCACTTTCCACACAGGTTGTACTGGTTTGTACTCCCACCAGCGCCGTATGAATGTGCCTTTCTCTCCGCATCCACGCCAGCATCTCTTGTTTTGGGACTTTTGGATGAAAGCCATTCTCACTGCACTTAGGTGACATCTGATCCTACAGGAATCAGTCTTAGGCCATGTGACAATAAAGGACCAGCCACCAGATTTACAGACACCTGGCCATCACCCACTCCAACGGCAATGTTTGAAAAAGAAATAGGACTGTAAATCTCAGCTCAACCACTTGGTCTTTGCCCCTTGGGCCACTTGCAATCTTTCTGATCCCCAATTTCCTCATAAGCTAGGGATCCTTGCTTCCCAGTATCACCTCCTCACATGGCTGTTGCGGTAACCAAGTGTGGTAACTAAGGTCAAAGCTAAAATGCCTGGCATACGGTACGTGTTTCTATGGAAAACATCACTACTACCATAGAAAGAGCTGAGGGAACTGCGACTGAACACCCATTATGTGCCAGCACTTTGAGTCCTTAAAGCAATCTAGTGAGGAACCATGAGAGATTCAATGAGAGGTTGAATGACAGCTGGGGGTAAATGACATGCCTAAGGCCACACAGTTAGCAACAAGAATAGGAGCTCACACGTAGCAGGCACTCACTGTTCTAAGCATTTGCATGAGTTATCTATCTGCCTCTTACAAAGGTCCTACGCAGTGGGTATCATCATTATGCCTGTTTCACAGAAAAGGAAACCGAGGCACAAGGAACCGAGGCCACAGTCACACTGTGGAGTGTAAGCCTGGAGCTGGGGTAAGAGCTGAAGCAGTCTGGCTCCGGAGCCCGGGTTCTGACCGCCACGCCGTCCGGCCGGCCGAGGCCGAGTTTCACCTGAGCTCAGGCTGAGACAGAGCCCGGGCTCTTTCCACCATGGTACGCAGCTTCCAAGCTAGCGATACCGAGAGCTCCGCATCAGAAGAATGAGGACAAGGGGTTTGAGGAGAAGGCAAGAGGAGTGTAGCAATTAGCCAGAAAACCAGGAGGATGGACAATCTTGTCGGAAATGCCATTGTGCTAACAGTTAGCAGAAATAGAGACCTTTTAAAGGGAGGCCATTCAGCGTCATGCAATTGCTGTTCAACTACAGCTGATGACTCTGATGGTCCCATCTCTACCTAAGACACCCCCGTGACCTCCGCCTACCTGGGACGCCCACCCAGACCTCCGCATCCTCTACCACCTTCACCTGCCATGTTCAGGTCCTGGGTGGGTAATAGCTCTGCAGAGCCATCTCCTGTAGCACACAGGACAAAAGACACCCCCCCCCCCACACAGGCCTGGCCTTAGGCAGGGATGCAGGTCCTAGTTCTCCAACACCAGTGGGGGATGTTTTAAAGAGACACAAATCGTTTTGTCCCATTTTCAGGCCATCTCATCTGTTGCACTAGCTTGCCCGAGGCCGGCTCAAGACTCTCATGGAAAACCAAACCAACACCCCGACCTCGACCCCACCACAGCCCCCTCCAGCCACTGCCATGTGTCCCTCTTCCCCATCCTAACTGCGCTTCTTAGGCTGCCTCTACTCACTGCCTCTGTTAATTTCCCTCTCACTGCCGCCTCCACCCTCTGCAGTCTGGCTCCTGCCACCTCCCCTCCACACACAGCAATCAGCAAGTCACTAGTCGCTTCCCCGTCACGGAACCCCCAGGACATCTTTCAGGCCTCTTCTAAAAATTCACAATTTTCCGACATTGACACTGTCGCCATGCCCGGCTTCTGTGACACGACCCCACCTCGGGTTCCTCCCCCCTCTCTGACTGCGGCTCTGTCTTCTTTGCAGCCTCAATATTCTCTCCCAGGCTACTAAATGCAGATGGGCCTCGAGTCTTGGGCCTGGGCCTTCTTTTCTTCCCCTCTCTGTCCTCTTCCCTGTTCTCTCTGTCGTCTTCTCAGCTTCAGTGTCACCTACATGCCACTGGCTGCCAAAGTTACATCCCCAGGTCCAATGTGCCTCTGACTCCAGACCCGTGTGTCTGGCTGTCTCTGTGACGTCTCAGCCTGAGCGTGTCACCCCTCTCCCACTCAGCATGCACAGAAGCGACACCTGACCGCTCCCGCCAGACCTCTGGCCCTGCCGGCATCTAGATCTGCACCCTCTTCCCTCACCCCCTACTTACCTCCCCACCACGTTCTGTGCCTGTGGATCTTCTTCGGGTCTCCGAACTCTGTCCTCTTCCCTCCATCCCCAGGGTCACCATTGTCCTCATCTTCCTGACTGGCATTTCACAATGGTACCAGAACTGGTTTCCCTGCTGAAACTACTTCAGTGCTTTCCCTGCATGTCCAGATAAAGGTCACAATTCTTGGCCTGGCCTCTGAGGCCCTGTGTGCTGTGGCTCTGTTCCTTCTCCAGCCTTGTCACCCCTCAGTTCCTCTTTGCTCTCAGGACTGACTTGCATCTTTCCACTGGCATCCTCTTTGTGTCTTGCACATGCCCTGCTCCCTCCTACCCCAGGACCTTTACACATATTGTGTCCTGGTGTTTTTTGAAAGATTTTAACTGAAAAAGTTTTTTGGAGACAGACGGTCTCATGATGCTGCCCACAGTGGTCTTGAACTCCTGGACTCAGGGGATCTTTCCTCTTTGGCCTCCCCAAATGCAGAGATTACAGGTGTGAGCCACCTTGCATTCCTGTCCTCTTTTTGTGAAACAGGTCTTTGCCCACTGACACCGAGTCATCCCTTTACTGTCAGGTCTATGGTCACAGCCTCAGCAAAGGCCCAAGGATTCCCCTTATTATGTGCTCTCAGCCAACTCTCCTTCCTATACCTGTTTAAGGTTGTAACTTCACATGCTTCTATGTCATTCTTTATTTTTTTCTTCTTGAGACAGAGTGTCGCTTTGTTGCCCGGGCTAGAGTGAGTGCCGTGGCGTCAGCCTAGCTCATAGCAACCTCAAACTCCTGGGCTTAAGCGATCCTCCTGCCTCAGCCTCCCGAGTAGCTGGGACTGCAGGCATGCGCCACCATGCCCAGCTAATTTTTTCTATATAATATTTTTAGTTGTCCAGATAATTTCTTTCTATTTTTAGTAGAGCCGGGGTCTCACTCTTACTCAGGCTGGTCTCGAACCCCTGACCTCGAGTGATCCTCCCGCCTCGGCCTCCCAGAGTACTAGGATTACAGGCATGAGCCATCGGGCCCGGTCCTCTCATTCTTGATTATTGGCCTCTGCTAGACTGTAAGCTCTAGGAGGGCTGGAATAGTGTCAGTCCCTCCCACATCTGTGTCCCCAGTTCTGGTCACAGGGCCGGGGACAGAGCAGCTTCTCGATGAATATTTGTGGAAGGAAGGAATGAAAAACATTGCTTTCATTATCCTGAAACTCTCCCATTGGATTCACCATGTAGGATGCAGTGAACTGTCCTAGCTAGTTCTTGAGCTATTTCTGTGAGGAAGAGTGGAGCTACTAACTAGAGTGACATATCGGGTCAAGGAGTAACTACCAGTTAAATGTGTTCCCTCTCCTTGTAGTGTTTGCATTAGAGAAGCGGAAACAAGTCAGGAGTGGCAGTGGGCACTGGTATTCCCATCTCCTGACATGGCTAAAGGCTTTTAAGGGACAGATGACACCTCCCTGCCCTCCTGGTCTGTCTGTGAGGTGACTCTGGCTTGACTCCCCACTGGGCTGAGTGAATCCGTTGAACCCAGAGGAGGTGGCTGATGCAAGCGTGTAAAAGGGCAAGGGGCTGGCTCTGAGCTCAGGTGTGCATTGGACCTTTGGCAACCTCGGCCCAGCGCAGAACCTCCTGCCCTAGTACTTCTCTTAAGCCCAGCGTCTTCCTGCCGCCCTCCAGGTCACTCGGGACTGGCTTACCTCCTCCTGTCCTAGTGCATGCCCCTGACTGCTCAGGCTCCGTGGTGGCCGAGGGAAAGGCAGCCTGACATGCTCAGGAAGGGCTAGAGGCACCCTCAAGGCACACAGGCGTTTTACACTGGAGTTGCACAGGGCTCTTTGTACACATCTTACAGCTTTTCTGTGAACTTGAAATAATTTCAAAATAAAAAGCAAAAAATGTAATTTAAAAGAAACAATTGCTTTCTGCAGACTTCTTCCCTACTTTTGGACATTTATGGCCAGGAAAAGGCGGGGCAGCCCTACGACAGATGCATAGGGATGTTGCTAGGGGACACATCAGGCATGATCAGCCCCATCCCAGCCATCACCTCCCAGTCTACTGATCGGCACTGCATGCACTAGTTTTGTGGACAAATCCAGCATTAAGCCGCTAAATCAATATAGGACTTAGTGCCAAATCAATGTAGGCCGCATTGCCCAGGTATGTGACAGTGGCTCATTGCTGCAACAAACATATCCCAGGTGCGTGACTATTCTCTGGATGTGTTACCCTCAGAAGTGTCCCCCTCCCGAATGTCTGCCAGAGGACTGCCTCCCTCTGCCCACCAAGCTCCCGTGTGTCCCCAACACTGCAGCCAGGGAACAGGTATGGTGGCTGACACCTGTAATCCTAGCACTTTGCAGGTCAAGGCGGGAGGATTACTTGTGGACAGGAGTTTGAGACCAGCCTGATCATTAGAGCAAGACTCTTTGTCTACAAACAATTTTGGAAAGAAAGTCAGCCAGGTGTGGTGGTGCATGCCTGCATTCCTAGTTACTCTTGAGGTGAGGCAAGAGCATCCCTTGAGCCCAGGGACTTAAGGTTACAGTGAGCTATGATCATGCCACTGCACTCCAGCCTGGGCATCACAGTGAGACCCCATGTCAAACACAAAAAAAGAAAGAAAGAAAAGAAAAACTACATCAGCCAAGGGACCTTTCCAAACCACAAATATGTCACTGCTCTGTGAGAAAACTGTGCACACAACCCCCCTCATTGTCTGGTAACGGTGTCCCGGCTCCTACAGTAAATAGGTGCATGCCTCACCCTTCCAGCCTCTTCTCCCGGCAACGCCAACCGTGTATAGCAAAGCAGAACTCCCCGCTGTTCCTCCATGCTCCGTGCAGGTTCCTGTCTCTGAGCTTGGCTCATGGTGCTTCTTCTCCTTCAAGAGCCCTTCCTTCAGGGACCCCTATGACAGTGAGCTGGGTAGGTCCTACTCGTTCTTTAAGAGTGGGCTCAGGGACACATCCCCTCCACCCCCAGGCTGGGTCAGGTCCCCTCCCCCGGGCTCCCGCAGCACCCAATGCTTACGCCTCTCAGAGCACTTATCATGTTGCCTGTAATCTCCTGCTTGTCTGTCACCCCAATCAAGGACAGGGACCATGTTAGTCCTAGTCTCCACTCTACCCCCAGCTGCTAGCACTGGGCCTGGCACCCAGTGTGCACTGCAGAAATAGGCAGTGAACAGAATTGAGCTAGTGAACATGAAGCCAGTGAGGCTCAGGGAGGACCTGTGTGTTTACCCTGACACAGCTGCCACTCACTGTCAATACAAGCCTGGCTGTTCTGCCAGTCATAGCCCAACCTAGCTCAGGCCCCGTCCCTAATTAAGGTGGACTGGGCGCTGGGGGGTGATGTGAGTGACACCTGAAAGAGGCTCCCATCTCCCACATAGCTCCCACCTCCTAACATGGCTCAAGTGTGACTGATGTCACTTCCTTTCTCATACTATTAATTTTTCTTATGGATTCAAGGTCTGACTCTATAGCCCTCCTGGGCTAAAGCGATCCTCCCCCCTCAGCATCCCAAGTAGCCGGGATTACCGACACACACCACCACTCCCGACTGCTTTCCCCTTCCCTGATGCAAGCACTGCTGGGAGAGGGGACATGTTTAACTAGTAGTTAGTCTTGGACCCCTTATGTTACTGCATTTCCCAACTCTGCTCTAGCCAGGGCAGTTCACTGGATCCTAGGTGGCAGATGCCATGGCAGAGATTCAGGAAAAGGAAAACAATGTTTTTTCATTCCTTCCTTCCACAAATATTCATCGAGAAGCTGCTGTGTCCCCAGCACTGTCCTGGGAACTGGGGACACACAGGTGGGAGGGAATGACACCATCCCAGCCCTCCTGCAGCTTACCATTTAGTAGAGGCCGATAATCAAGAATGACATAAAACATGTAAAGTCACAACCATAATCGGGTCTAGGAAGGAGAGTTGGCTGAGAGCACAAACAGGGGGGACCCTCGGGCCTTGCCTGAGGCTGTGGCCATGGGGCTGACATGTAAGGGAGGAGTAGGTGGAAGTGGGCAAAGACCTGTTTCATAGAGAGAGGACAGGCCTGCAAGGTGGCTCACATCTGTAATCCCAGCACGTTGGGAGGCCAAGGTCGGAAGATCCCTTGAGGCCGGGAGTTCAAGACCACCCTGGGAAACACAGTGAGTCCTTGTCCCTACAAAACATGTTTTTTAAAGAAAAAAAATTTTTTAAAAGCAGTGCACAGTATATGGAAAGGTCCCGGGGTGGGAAGGAATAGAGCATGTACAAGACACCAAAAGGATGTCCATGAAAAGGATCAGAGTCAGTCCTGAGAGCAAAGGGGAGCCGAGGGGTGACAGGGCTGGAGAAGGAACAGAGCCACAGCACACAGGGCCTCAGAGGCCAGGCCAAGAATTGTGACCTTTATCTGGACATGCAGGGAAAGCACTGAAGTAGTTTCAGCAGGGAAAGCAGTCCTGGGACCGTCGTGAAATGCCAGTCAGAAAGATGAGGACAGTGGTGACCCTGGGGATGGAGGGAAGAGGACAGAGTTCGGAGACCCGAAGAAGATCCACAGGCACAGAACTTGGTGGGAAGGTAAGTAGGGGGTGAGGGAAGAGGGTGCAGATCTAGATGCCGGCAGGGCCAGACGTCTGGCGGGAGCGGTCAGGTGTCACTTCTGTGCATGCTGAGTGGGAGAGGGGTGACACGCTCAGGCTGAGACGTCACAGAGGCAGCCAGACACACGGGTCTGGAGTCAGAGGCACATTGGACCTGGGGATGTAACTTTGGCAGCCAGTGGCATGTAGGTGACACTGAAGCTGGGAAGACGACAGAGAGAACAGGGAAGAGGACAGAGAGCGGAAGAAAAGAAGGCCCAGGCCCAAGACTCGAGGCCCATCTGCATTTAGTAGCCTGGGAGAGAATATTGAGGCTGCAAAGAAGACAGAGCCGCAGTCAGAGAGGGGGGAGGAACCCGAGGTGGGGTCGTGTCACAGAAGCCGGGCATGGCGGCAGTGTCAATGTCGGAAAATTGTGAATTTTTAGAAGAGGCCTGAAAGATGTCCTGTGGGTTCCGTGACGGGGAAGCGACTAGTGACTTGCTGATTGCTGTGTGTGGAGGGGAGGTGGCAGGAGCCAGACTGCAGAGGGTGGAGGCGGCAGTGAGAGGGAAATTAACAGAGGCAGTGAGTAGAGGCAGCCTAAGAAGCGCAGTTAGGATGGGGAAGAGGGACACATGGCAGTGGCTGGAGGGGGCTGTGGTGGGGTCGAGGTCGGGGTGTTGGTTTGGTTTTCCATGAGAGTCTTGAGCCGGCCTCGGGCAAGCTAGTGCAACAGATGAGATGGCCTGAAAATGTGACAAAACGATTTGTGTCTCTTTAAAACATCCCCCACTGGTGTTGGAGAACTAGGACCTGCATCCCTGCCTAAGGCCAGGCCTGTGTGTGTGTGTGGGGGGGTGTCTTTTGTCCTGTGTGCTACAGGAGATGGCTCTGCAGAGCTATTACCCACCCAGGACCTGAACATGGCAGGTGAAGGTGGTGGAGGACGTGGAGGTCTGGGTGGGCGTCCCAGGTAGGCGGAGGTCACAGGGGTGTCTTAGGTAGAGATGGGACCATCAGAGTCATCAGCTGTAGTTGAACAGCAATTGCATGATGCTGAATGGCCTCCCTTTAAAAGGTCTGTATTTCTGCTAACTGTTAGCACAATGGCATTTCCGACAAGATTGTCCATCCTCCTGGTTTTCTGGCTAATTGCTACACTCCCCTTGCCTTCTCCTCAAACCCCTTGTCCTCATTCTTCTGATGCGGAGCTCTCGGTATCGCTAGCTTGGAAGCTGCGTACCATGGTGGAAAGAGCCCGGGCTCTGTCTCAGCCTGAGCTCAGGTGAAACTTGGCCTCGGCCGGCCGGACGGCGTGGCGGTCAGAACCCGGGCTCCGGAGCCAGACTGCTTCAGCTCTTACCCCAGCTCCAGGCTTACACTCCACAGTGTGACTGTGGCCTCGGTTCCTTGTGCCTCGGTTTCCTTTTCTGTGAAACACGCATGATGATGATACCCACTGCGTAGGACCTTTGTAAGAGGCAGATAGATAACTAATGCAAATGCTTAGAACAGTGAGTGCCTGCTACGTGTGAGCTGCTAGTCTTGTTGCTAACTGTGTGGCCTTAGGCATGTCATTTACCCCCAGCTGTCGTTGAATCCCTCATCCTTCCTCACTAGATTGCTTTAAGGACTCAAAGTGCTGGCACATAATGGGTGTTCAGTCACAGTTCCCTGGGCTCTTTCTATGGTAGTAGTGATGTTTTCCATAGAAACACGTACCGTATGCCAGGCATTTTAGCTTTGACCTTAGTTACACACTTAGTTACCGCAACAGCCATGTGAGGAGGTGGTACTGGGAAGCAAGGATCCCTAGCTTATGAGGAAATTGGGGATCAGAAAGATTGCAAGTGGACCAAAGGGCAAAGACTAGATGGTTGAGCTGAGATTTACAGTCCTATTTCTTTTTCAAACATTGCCATTGAAGTGGGTGATGGCCAGTTGTTTGTAAATCTGGTGGCTGGTCCTGTATTGTTATATGGCTTAAGAGTGATTCTTATATGATCAGACATCACCTAAGTGCAGTGAGAATGGCTTTCATCCAAAAGTCCCAAAACAAGAGATGCTGGCGTGGATGCGGAGAGAAAGGCACATTCATACGGCGCTGGTGAGAGTACAAACTGGTACAACCTGTGTGGAAACTAGGATGAAGATACCTGAAAGAACTAACAGTAGATCTCGCATTTGATCCAGCAATCCCTCTACTGGGCATTGGCGCAAAGGACAGAGAGCCATTTCAGGACAAAGACACTTGCCCTGGAATGTTTCTGGCAGCAGAATTGAGGCTGGGAAAGGTGTGTAAAGAAGAAGGCACGTGTCCATGCATGGGTGAGTGTGGGAATAAAGCGCGGTGGGTGTGTAGCAGGGAGTGGCGGTGAGCCCTAAGCGCAGAGTGAGGGGACAGGTGGTGTGAGCAGGTGGCTGTGCGTGTGGAGCAGGGTGCTGAGGGAAGCGTGGGCAGCATGTGAAAGCAAGAGCAGAGGTGGCGAGGAGTGGGTGGTCAGTGAATGTCGGTGAGTGCGGTTTGTTTGGGGTAGTGTGAGTGCGGGGCAGGCGTGAGTGTGAGGGTGGGGAGGGTGCGGGTTAGAATGCAGAGAGTGCGTGTGGGGCCTAGTTGTAAGTTTGAGTGACAGCGAGCGACAGTAATGGAGGTGAGGAAGAGTTTTGTGTGTGCGTGCAATTGTGAGGTGGCGAGAGCAGAGGGAGTGGAAAGAATTTTTTGGTGTTAGAAAATGAGGGGGTTGGGGTTTTTTTTTTTTTTTTTGTGGAGGCAGAGTGTCACTCGGTGTCCTGGGTAGAGTGCAGTGAGGCTGGGTCACCGCAAGCTCCAGGTCCCGGGCTGGGAGCGATCCTCGTGCCTCAGCCTCCCGGGTAGCTGGGACTACAGGCGCTTGCCAGAGCACCCGGCTGGGTTTTGTTGGTTTTGAGTATTTTTTTGGTCTTTTTTGTGATTTTTTGTTTACGGAGACGGGGTCTCACTGCGCTCGGGCTGGTGTCGAACCGGCGAGCTGCAGCTATCCGCCCGCCGCCTCAGCCTCCCAAGAAGCTGGGACTACAGGCGTGAGCCACCGCGCCCGGCCGGCGTGACGCGGGTTCCGAGCGCTGAAAGCTTCGGGCTGAGGAGCGGCTCTCTGCTGCCCCCTCGTGACTCGCCGCCTTCCTGCAGCCGGGCTCCGCTCGGGCACGACAGGCCGCTTAGCTTGGGCAGCGCCTCTGCTGCAGTGGGAAGAATGCACAGAAGATCGGCACGGCCCCCAAGCAAGGGTCACACGCAAATCCGTGCAGCGGGAGGTCTTTAAAAACTGAAAGCAAAAATAAATCTGAAACGAGAAACTTCTCTGTCCTTCTCTTACTATGGTGTCCTGCTAGGAAAGGTGTGCTATTGGGAGAGGGAAGGGAAACATATTATTTGGGTTGATTTTTGCTGTTGCTTCTTGTTTTGGGGGGTGTTTTGAATATAGAGGAGAAAATATGGGTATGTCTTCAGGCAACAAGGGCCTTCAGAAAGGTGGTGGGCATTGGGTCAGGTGTTGAGCCATCAGTAAGATTCTTCCAGCCTGGCCAGACGAGGTGGCACATGCCTGTCATCCTAGCAACCTGAGAGCTGGAAGTCGGAGGGTCACTTGAGACCAGGATTTCTAGACCAGCCTTGGAACAGAGGGAATGACCTGGTAAAAAAAAGAAAAAGGCCAAAATGTGTTTTCTGTCTTTTTGAAACCTCCCCCAGGCTTCTTCAGACCGGACACCTATCTGTATCCCTGCCTCAGGCATGTGGTTGGGAGGGCCCTGGGGAATCAGCCATCCCAAGCCCTGGCACCAGCCTCCCACATGGGTGACTGGCAGAGTTCACAGGGTTCGTCTCCAGCAGAAATGGCACAATTAGTATAGTTTATCACAACAGCCTAGAACGGAGGGGCCTTCCCTTTAAGAGCTCTGTATTTCTGCTTATGTTGGGGGAAATTTGGGTTTTAGAAGAGGTCTGCCATTTGTCCTCCTTTGATGACAAAGTAATAAACTGTTTCCTTCTCCCCAGACCACTCATTCTTGTTTTCCTGATGAGGCCTTGAGGACAAGTGCCAAGCTTTTAGTCACAGCCTGAGCAAGAGCGAGATCTTTTCTCCACCAAAAATAGGAAAATTAGGCAGGTGTGGTGGTGTGTGCCTATAGTTCCAGCTGCTCAGGAGGCTGAGGCAGGAAGATCGCTTGAGCCCAGGAGTTTTGGGTTGCAGTGTGCTGTGATGATGCCACTGCACTACAGCCCAGACAACTGTGTGTGACTCTGTAACACCAACAGAAATAGTTTTCCGGGATCACTAGGAGGAAGGGCATTCCAAGTAGAAGGAACAGCATGGACAAAGGCACAGAGATGTGATGAAACATTGTGGGATTTTAAGCTAGGTGAGCAACGTGATCCCATTGATTTGTTCTTTCCTGGAACCCACAGATGTCACATACTGTGCTAGGTTTTGGAGATGACAGTAGTAAAAAATATCCAAATCTCTAAACTGATGGCATTTATATTCTAGTTGGGGACACAGACGTGGAGTAAATGAATATACAACATGTGTGTGGCTAAGCACAAACGAAGGGATGGGAGTAGAGAGGGACCAGGGTTACCTTTCAGACAGGGTGGGCAGGGAAGGCCTCTCTGACCAGGTGACATTTAAGTAAGATTAAAAACAGTGAGGGAGACAGCCTAGCGAATGGGTGGGAGAGATCACGTGGGTAGCGGTTGTCACAGGTGCAAAGGCCCTGTGGCAAGAACCCACTTGGAGTGAGTGTAGTGTGATCAAGGAGCAAGAGTGAAGGTGGGGTGGGGTGGCGTTGGTAGGGGATGAAGTGGGTGAGGTAGTGGGAGACTCAGTGATATTCTCACAGAGGGCCTTGTGGCCATGGCAGGGAGTGTGGATCTGGTTCTAGGTGGGATGGGAGGTGTTTGCTGAGACTGCAGGTCGAAAGACAAGCACTGGTTGACTGGAAGACTTTCCCCCAAGCAACGGGGAGGACTTCACTGAGGATGTGCTAAGTCTGAGAAGCCTGTTAGACTTCCAGTGGGACCTGTTGAACTGGCAGCTGGGTCTGTGTGTCTGGAACGTAGAGGAGGGGTCAGAGCAGCAAGTATCGGCCCAGAGGGGATGTTGAAAGGCCTGGGACTGGATGAGACTCTCAAAGAAGGGAGTGCACAGAGAGAAGCGCACAAGCACGAGCCCCGTGACTGTCCAACCTCCTGACTCCAGGACATGGAGACAGCAGGGCCGGCAGAAGGGACCGAGGACTGATTGGGCAGCCAGGGAGATAACAGGAAAATCGGGAGAGCTGAGTGTCCCAGAGGCCAAGGGAAGGTAAAGTCAGAAGGAGGACGGAGTGATCGAATGTGTCCAATGGTGCCAAGATGCCCAGTACGACAAAGACCAGAAGCCCCGCCCAGTTTGATGAGAGTATAGGAAGACATGGATGACCTTGGCATGCCTGGCTTCATGGGTGTGTGGCCTGTGCACTTGGACGGGGCCCCACTCTCAGCAGGGTCCTGCCATTGCTCTCATGCTCTTCTGTGAGAGTCTTGAGAATCTTACTAGCTTTTTGCAGTGAATATGGACCCTCTCCCGTGAGATATGGCCACCCAGAAGGTGACCTTATTTGGAACAAGGGTCTTTGCTGATGTAGTTAAGGTAATGAACTTGCGATGAGAGTATATTGGATTAGGGGAGGCCGTAAATCCAATGACAGTTATCCTAGTAAGTGAAGAGAAGGGGAAAAAACCCATAGAGAAGGTGATGTGAAGACAAGGCAAAGATTGGAGTGATGTGTCACAGGGCACTACGCGCCACGGGTGGCCTGCAGCCTCCAGAAGGGGCAGGAGAGGCTGGAGCAGATTCTCTCTCAGAGATTCCAGAAGGAACCCACCCTGCTGAGGCCTTGATTTAAGACCTCTGACCACTACAGCTGTGACAGAATAAATTTCTCAGTTTTTATTGTGCTGTTGGTTTGTTAGTTTTGAGACAGTCTCCCCCTGTGGCCCGGGCTAGAGTGCCGTGGTGTCAGCCTGGCTCCCAGCAACCTCAGACTCCTGGGCTCCAGCGATCCTCCTGCCTCAGCCTCCCAGACTGCCGGGATCCCAGGCCTGAGCCACTCGGCGCACCCGAAGGTTGTGGGTTTCGACGAGAGGAAACGTGCCGATATATGTGAATGTGGATGTGATGCTTTTAGGGCCGGATGGGGGTCGGGATTAATGACGCAGGAACATAAGAGGATGTTTGTTGGAGCAAAGTCCTTGAGTCCTTCAGAGGAGAAGCAATGGCGACTGTATGTGCTCTCACAAGAATAAAGCATCGCTCTGTGTCCTAGCGGCAGGGATGCACCTGCACCCTGCAGCTGCAGAATCTACACCTTCAACGTCCAGCGGCTCTGGGTCCCCCACCGGCAAGTGAACTCCACAAGGAAAGGGCTCCCTCTGTCTAGTTCACTGCTGTATCCCCAGCTCTAAGAACAGTGCCTGACACACAGTAGGTGCCGCGTAAGCCACTGGGCACTTCTGAGGAGAGAAAAGACAAGATCTGCTTTATGTTTTGCGGGTTCCCCCGTGAAATCCAGGAGTCCAGTTGGGAGGCTGTGCAGTAACTCGGGTGCGAGATAACGGTGGCTCAGATCGCCGTGAGCGTGGTGCAGGAGGTGAGAAGTGGGCGGGTTCTGGGGATATGTGGAAGGTAGAGCTGACAGGATTGGCTGATGAATTGGATGTAGGGTGTGAGATGGCCCTAAGCTTTTGGCTACATGAGTGCGGGAATGGAATCACCCTCTCTGAAATGATGAAGATTGTGGGAGGCTCAGGTTTCACCATCAGGGATTTGGTGTTGAGCCCGTTGGGTATGACCTGGCTATCCAGGTGGTGAGGCCACGGAGGCCATTGCTCATACAAGTCTGCAGCTCAGGATGGAGGTCCTGACTGGAGGTAGTGATGTGGGACTTCTCCAGTACATAGAGGCAAGAACCACGTCCAGCATTTACGTAAAGCCCTGGGTCAGGTTGAGACCACCGGGAAGCACTAGGAAGGAAAGGAGGTCTGAGGACACAACCCTGGAGCACCCCACTATTTAGAAGTCAAGAGATGAGGAGGAGCCCACCAAGGAGATGGAGAACCAGTGAGCTAGGAGGAAAGGCAGGGGGTGCGGTGTCCTGGACGAGCAGGGAGAGGCCAACTTTATCCATTATGCACATGGGACAAGGCAGAGGAGGATGGAGACAATCGATCATTGGCTCAACTTACAGCCAAGTTGCTGATGATCTTAAGAAGAACGTTGGTGGAGTGGTGGGGGCAAAAGCTTGATAGGAGTATGTAAAAGAGAGGGTTGGAGGAGGAAGAGAGGAGGCAGCAAGTGCAGATAACTCTTTTGAACAGTTTAGAAAAAGGGAAGGAGAGAGATGGGGGAACAGTGAAAGGAAATCATTTTTCTCTTTCTTCAGTTGGAGAATAAGCAGCATATTTGGGTTCTAATAGAAAAGATTTGGTAGAGAAGGAAAACCTGATGGTACAGGAGACAGGGGGTGTCCCAGTCCATTAGGGCTGCTATAGCAAACTACCTGGGATGGGGTAATTTATAAACAACAGAAAGGTAGTGCTCATGGTTCTGGAGGTTGGGAAGTTCAAGATCAAGTCACCAGCAGGGTCGCTGTCTGAAGAGGGCATGTTCCACATAGATGGTGCCTGCTCTATGTCCTCATATGGTAGAAGATGCCAAAGGGGGCTAGGGTGGTTCCTTCAACCTGTTTTCCAAGGTCACTAATCCCCTTCCTGAGGCCACCCAACTCATCACTTAATCACCTCCAAATGACCCCACCTCTTTTCAACACATGAGTTTTGGGGAGACACAATCAGATCCCAGCAGGGGACAAGAGCTGGAGCAAGGTCTTTGGGTAGGATCGAATGCAGAGATGGAGCAGGGACAGCTCATTGTAGTAACAGGACTTTGCAGAACTTCAGTGTAGACTCTCCAACACCAAAGACTGGAAAAGCCGTTGGAAACGAGGCACTCCAACTGTCTTTGGCATGCAAGAATTCCCCCATGCAGCCTCCTAGAAAATGCGGGTCCACCCTCTGCTTTAACATCTCCAGTTAAGACCAACTTACTACTTTCCAAAGCAGCCATTTACATTTGAAGCCCCCTATAATGGTTAGGTAGCTCTTCTTTATGGAACTGGGCTATAATCTGTCTCTCTGTCAATTTCACCCAGGCGATCTGGCTCTGTGCTTCAGGATCCCAGAGACTTATTGTAATACCAATTGTCAAGTGTTTGTTTCAGATTTCAAACACTCTTTTATAGACTCCCCTCACTGGATCCTCACAATACACAGTGAGGAAGGTATTAGCCTCCCCATTGCACCAATGAAGAAACTGACACTCAAGGAGATTAAGTGACTTGCCAAAGGCAGCAGGCTTAGTAAGCTGCAGAGCTGTGAATTCAGCTGGGGGCTCCTGAGTCCAAAGCCCACTCCTCCACTCTGCCTGAGTCCCCTCCCTCTCTCCCACGGGCCAGCCCTTCAGTTTTTTAAAGGCAGCTGTCATGTTCCCCATGAATCTTCTCCTCTAGCTAAACATTCCCAACGCTTTCAACTACTTCTCATCAGGAGCCCCATCACTCCTGTTCACTCCTACAGATGGGCTCCAAAAACTGAGCACAATATTCCAGTGGAGTCTGGCCAGTCCCGTGCAAAGCAGGCCTTTTGTGTCCCCACTCCCTTTGCTCTGGACATTGTACTGCCACCCCTGCAGCCTGGAATCAAAGCCCCGCATCCGTAACGAAGCTTCATCAATCTGTTAACTTACTCACTTTTCACTCATAAATATGAATAATTTACATGTGTGTTTGGTTTCTGTTTTGTTTCCTTGCAAAATCTTCAGTCCCCAGGACACCCAAGGAACAAGCGTTATATGAGCACAGGAGGAGATGAATGAGGCAGCCCAGACATGTAATTATACTTTCAAATCTATGGAAAAGTGTAAAACCTACCCAGCCTGCTACATCATGCACGTGGGCCCTATCTGTCTTTGGAAGGAGTGCGACCTCCCTCTGGATCTCAATGAATGAAACCATGTCGAGTTATTGCATCTGCATGAATTTCCAGCAGCTCTGAGTGTCTGGCAGACAGGAAATAAATCAAGTGACTATTCTGCCCATATCACTCTTGCCAGCCTGGCTGCCGGTGTTAGAACTGGTTTCCCTCAGCCCCAGGAACAGAGAGGCAGAGTCACCGAGGCTGCAAAAGGCAAAGGAGTTTACTGGCTAGCTCGAGCTAGGGTCCAAGTCCCAGAGCACCAACGCAGTGGCCTCTCCACGAACCAGGACCCCGCCCTGGGGTAAAAATTAAGCCTTTATACTTTTCAGTAGGTTACATACACTGGGCACACCATTCCCCCTCCCTCCCTCAGTTCATTTGTTCCTTCAAGACTGGCTGACCGTGTCGGCTCCTGATTGGTCAGTTCCATGGTCGCGTTAACTCCTGATTGGTCGGCTCCAAGTCTCGGGATCCTTCAGTGGTCATCGGTGTCATTTCGGGGAAGGGGAGGGCCCGCGCTGGGGAAACCGAAACTTAGGCCTATTCCAGGAAGCCTAGCCTGTCATGGAGTTACCTTTGCTCTTACACCAGGGAGCCCTAGGAACAGAACTGATGATGTCAGCTGGCCAGCTGGAATGGGTGGCCAAGCTGGGGTAGATTCTTCGTTGAGTCTTAAAGAAGCAAGCCAAACTTCCAAAAGAACAGGAACCACCCCATGATAGGTACTTCTGAGCTGTAGGCTTTGGGGTTGTAGTGCACCCAGTAGGCAGTTCAACTGTCCTGGCAAGGCCAGGCAGGGCTGTTTTCCTTGAGGGGTTAGCAACCTGTGGCATGCATGCCAGAGGTGGCATGCAAGTCCATTAGCAGTGGCACCAGGACTACATGCAGTGTTCTCTCCCTCTCCCTGCTGTTTGTGGGTGCTGCTAGCCACCCACTGAACAAGCTGACCCATGGATAGTGCTCCCTCTTGGGAGCCTATGCTTAGCTTGGGGTCCCCTTTCTGTCCTCCACCAAGCTGCACCAAACCCCCAGCACATCAAAGGGACCATGCACTTAGCAAACGGGTCATGAGGGACTGCCCACATCTGTCCCGATAGGTAAAAACAGAAACAGGGTGTGGCTGCCTAAGATCACAGAATGCACCGGTGACAATGACAGACTCAGAGCCAGAAAAGGCACAGGCCCTATTTCTTGATCTCCAGATAACAACAAAGTACAATACCAAATACAACCGATGATGTTTCAAGTTGAAATCCTACCAGATTCTGCCCATTTCAGGTCAGAACACTGTTCAAGTGAACTCAGCCCATACAAGGGCCACTCAAACATGGCGGCTGGCAATTGACAAATAGCACCAGCCTAGAGGTCTCGGGTCATTTAGAAAGATGCCACAAGCCCAGCTAGAGGACTATCTTCTCTCATTTATTCCATGCAAGAGACAGGTATGGTCTCACAGAGGAGCCACCATGAAACGTAAAGCTCGGGTGGCAGAGTTGGGTGTGCCACCAGGAAAGGTCTCCAGGACCAGAACTCTCTCCTCTAACAAGCTCCACCATGTCTGAGATCCCTACCATTAGAGCCACTCCTTTGGGTTATTAAGGCATTGAAGGCCCCTATCACAAGGCAAATATTTCAGAGTATAAGCTATTGGCTAAACATCTGTCCCTTGAGCCACACTGCCTAGGTTTGAATCCCAACCTCACCACATACTAGCTGTGCAATCTTGGGCAAGTAACTTAACTTATTTTTTTTTTCTTTTTTTGAGACAGAGTCTAGCTCTGTTGCCCGGGCTAGAGTGAGTACCGTGGCGTCAGCCTAGCTCACAGCAACCTCAAACTCCTGCCTTAAGTGATCCTCCTGCCTCAGCCTCCCGAGTAGCTGGGACTACAGGCATGCACCACCATGCCTGGCTAATTTTTTCTATATATTTTTAGTTGTCCAGTGAATTTCTTTCTATTTTTAGTAGAAACGGGTTCTCGCTCTCGCTCAGGCTGGTCTCTAACTCCTGACCCCAAGCGATCCTCCCGCCTCGGCCTCCCAGAGTGCTAGGATTACAGGCATGAGCCACTGTGCCCAGCTGTAACTTAACTTCTTAATTTCCCTGCCTCAATTTCCTCATCTGTAAAATGGGGGTGATAATGGAACCTACTCATAAGGTTATTTTGAGGATTCGATGAGTTCATACAGGTATGTAAATGTGGAGCAGTGACTGGGACATAGAAAGTGCTTACCAGGCCAGGCACGGTGGCTTATGCCTATAATCCCAGCACTTTGGGAGGCCGAAGAGGGAGGATCACTTGAGGCCAGGAGTTCGAGACCAGGCTCGGCAACATAGGGAAACATTGTCTCTACAAAAATCAAGAGATTAAAAAAAAAGAAAGTGCTCACCAGATGTTGGCTGTTACTGTGATGATGGAGTCAGACTGTGAAAGGCTTTGAAGCCAGGCTAAGCAACCAGTCCCGTATGGTTCCCAGACCACACTCCTCCTCCCTCCACACTGGAGCCACTTTTGGGGGAATCAACCAACTTCAGTTTCAGGCTCAGCCTTGCCCCAGGCTCTAGGCCAGAGGGACATCATCACTCTGGTACCCCGCCTCGGGTCACACTTACTGCTGGCTAGCCCTGACTTTGGACCCAATTCTGATAACTGGGCAGCCCCCTTGTCCCTGAGGTCTAGCCTGAAACCCCTCTAACCCATCATGCCTCAGTTCAGGTTGCTAAATCCTTCTCTCATCCCCTGTGCTCACTTTGAGGACTTTTAACCTAGATGTGGAATTGAGACATAAGTAATTTGAGAACTACTCAGGATAGTATAGGATACAGTGTCAGGTTGGGTGTTACAGACTACAAGGATGCTGTGAAGGGGAAAGCGATTAGGACCAGAGTGGTCAAGCAGAGCTTCCTGGAGGAAGCAGAGCTGGGGTGGGTAGCATTTGCACTAGCAGAAGGTGGAAGGGCAAAACTGGGCCGGGCGCGGTGGCTCACGCCTGTAATCCTAGCACTCTGGGAGGCCAAGGCGGGTGGATCGCTCGCAGTCAGGAGTTCGAGACCAGCCTGAGCAAGAGTGAGACCCCGTCTCTACCAAAAATAGAAAGAAATGATTTGGACAGCTAAAAATCTATGTAGAAAAAATTAGCCGGGCATGGTGGCGCATGCCTGTAGTCCCAGCTACTCGGGAGGCTGAGGCAGGAGGATCGCTTAAGCCCAGGAGTTTGAGGTTGCTGTGAGCTAGGCTGACGCCACGGCACTCACTCTAGCCCGGGCAACAAAGCGAGACTCTGTCTCAAAAAAAAAAAAAAAAAAAAAAAAAGAAGGGCAAAACTGGAGTCTGGTCACCTTCCTAAAACCTTAGCCCCCTAAAACTCACTTTGCAATCCAGTTTTAGTTCCCATTTCCTGACTGTCCTGTCTCACAGCAGTTAACTGAGTTGGGTCCAGCTGTATCTGAAGAGATGGCAACGCCTACTGAAACCAAGAACAGCAGTGGCATCTCTGGATCTGGAGGGTGGCACATGGATGCCCTCTGTTGATTGACAGTCAGTTGGAGCAGTACTGATGGAGCCCTTGAAATGAGAAGCTTGCTGGATCTTTATAGCTGGAATCATTGTCATTTAAAGCCAATCACTTCGGCCGGGCGCGGTGGCTCACGCCTGTAATCCTAGCACTCTGGGAGGCCGAGGCGGGTGGATCGCTCGAGGTCAGGAGTTCGAGACCAGCCTGAGCGAGACCCCATCTCTACTAAAAATAGAAAGAAATTATCTGGCCAACTAAAAATATATATATAGAAAAAATTAGCCGGGCATGGTGGCACATGCCTGTAGTCCTAGCTACTCAGGAGGCTGAGGCAGGAGGATCGCTTAAGCCCAGGAGTTTGAGGTTGCTGTGAGCTAGGCTGATGCCACGGCACTCACTCTAACCCGGGCAACAAAGTGAGACTCCGTCTCAAATAAATAAATAAATAAATAAATAAAATAAAGCCAATCACTTCATTCTTCTTGGGGACCTCCCAACAGGAACAACATCAGGCCTTACTGTCTTTCACAAACCCTCAGCATCAGGTTGACCTTGGGATGAATCAAATCTCTCCCATAATCCTTTGGCAACCATTTGCAGGCAGCTCACCACTCCTCTGGCTTGAAGTTGACCACTCACACTCTCAAAATGACAGACCGTGGGCATGCATAGTGGACAAGATTTGTCTAGACCAGTGCTTGTCAAGGTATATTTGTGGTAAAAGACCAGTTAATTCTTTTTTTAATTTTTTAAAGTTCCAATCTGTCCTGGACAGATACTTCTGTAAATTTTTTTTTTTTAAATCACTAGAAATCCGGCCGGGCGTGGTGGCTCATGCCTGTAATCCTAGCACTCTGGGAGGCCAAAGCAGGAGGATCACATGAGGTCATGAGTTTGAGACCAGCCTAAGCAAGAGCGAGACCCCATCTCTACTAAAAATAGAAAGAAATTATCTGGACAACTAAAAAATATATAGAAAAAATTAGCCGGGCATGGTGGTATATGACTGTAGTCCCAGCTACTCAGGAGGCTGAGGCAGGAGGATTGCTTGAGCCCAGGAGTTTGAGGTTGCTGTGAGCTAGGCTGATGCCACAGCACTCTAGCCAGGGCAAAAGAGCAAGACTCTGTCTCAAAAAAAAAAAAATCACTAGAAATCAATCATGTGCTCAGCAATATCAAATTTCCATAAACATTTCTAAACTCTCAATTTCTTTTCTTATGTCATTGGACCAGCACCAGTTCAGAGCCCACGCTGTTCTAGGCCTCTCTGGACTCTCCATCTGCTTGGTAAGGAGATGCTGACGGTGTGGATAGTGAGCTCCCTAGGAAAGGCTGGCTCTGTTCAGATTCTCTCCATTCTCTACCCAAAGCAATGATGCCAGACTGGTAGAAGATTTGCCACTTGCTAGAAGCCATGTGACCTTAGACAAGTCACTTGACTTCTCTGAGCCTCAGTTTATGCATCTATAAAATGGGCATAATATCTAATAGTACCTTTCTGGCAAGGCTGTTGTGAGAATTCAGTGAGACATAACACGCAGAAAGCAGTTAGCACAGTGCCTGGCACATTGCCAACTTACTGTGTGCTTACCTCAATAATGTCGTCCAGGGGGCAGATGGATTAGGGGCAGTCCCATGTATTAGTTAAGAACCCAGGTTTAGGAGTCATCTCATTTTTGGCTTGGGATGCCAGCATGGCCACCTGCTAGCTGCATAATGTTGGGTAAGTTCCTTCCCAGAGGCTCCGTTTTGTCATCTGTAAAATGGAGATAACATTAATAGGTATATCATAGGGCTGTAAGAAGATTCAATGTTGAGCTCCATATCTTGCAAATGGTAAGGGCTGGATGACTAGTAGTTAGATTCCAGTTATTCCCGCACCCTCCTAATCGTACCCCTACTCTGCCATAGGCCACCGGGAGGGAAAGGTGTCCCCAGCTGGGTGAATAAGATTCAGCAATCTTCACCCACTCTGGTGTCTGAAACCAGAAACTGCGTGTTGCTGAACCTGCCAGAATCTTTTGGTAGAAGAGAAGAAGCATGGGCAGTGGAGTCAAACAGATGTGTTTGAATGCTGGGTCCATCACATGCTAGCTATGCACTCTTGAGTGAGTTTCTTCGCCTGTCAGTACCTCAGTTATCCTATTTGTAAAATGGGAGCAATGCAATAAACCAGTTGTCTCCAAAATGAGGTGGGCAAGATAATTCATTGAGGCATAGGAAGAAAATATTAGAACTTCTATTTCAATTTATTTGGTAACAAAAACATGAAAGAAATTAAACTGTAATGTACACAATAAATGGGTTGACAGCGGCACCTTCATTTAGTCATTTGCAAGATGGCCACTGATGGAGACCCTGAAAGAGGAATGGGAATTCCACAGCACAGAAGTGTAGCTGGTGGTGCCTGCCCTCCTTCGTTTCATGTTTAGCCTGTGCCAAAGTTCTGCAATTTCTGTGTTGGGCTGTGAATTTACAAATTAGATCATCTGATTTTAACTAAACCAACCCTCCCCAAATGGAAAAGTGGCTTGAAAAGATTCCTACAAATAAACCACAACCAGACTGAAGATAATCTGAAGAACACAAGCACAAGTGGGCAATAGGAAAATGGCAGAACCGATTCATCTCCCATTCCTAGCACAAGTTCTTCACCAGCCCCATTACAAAGTAAAAACGATGAGCAAAAGATAGCACCCACGCACACAAAAGAAAGAAATTATCAAGAAAGCTACTTAAAGTATGATTCCTATCCACTACTGTTAATAATAAACTCATTTTAAGTGTATACTCTGCCTTGAGATATTCTCAATAATAGTACAATGCCATCAGGATTAGCAAGATATTTAAAATCTAAGCATCCACAAGATGGATGTGTAACTAATCTATGGTGGTAGATGTCACAAGGATGGTTACTTTTCAAGGCAGTTTGGAAACATATCCATAAAGTTTTTGACACTCTGCCTTTTGAGAGGAGGAGTTTATGTCCCCTTCCCTTGAATCTGAACAGCCAACAGAGTATGGTAGAGGTGATGCTGCCTAACTTCCAAAGCTAGGTCACAAACCACATGCAGAGGCCGCCTTTAAGTGTCCTGGCCAGCAGGCCCAGCTGAGGTCCCAGCCAGCAGCCATCATCAAATGACAGACATGTGAGGAAAGACATCTCCAAAGGATTCCACCCCTAGGTGTTGAGTCATCCCCAGCCGTCACGTCTTCCCAGCCAATGTGCCAGACATCAAGGAGCAGATACAACTCATCCTCATGTGCCCTGTCTGAATTCTTGACCTCCGGAATCCATGACTATAATAAAATGGTTATTTTTCACCACTAAGTTTTGGGATGATTTGTTACACTGCAATAGGAACCGGAGCAGTAACAAAAGGGGAAGAGCCACAAAAGAGGCTCTGGGTGCTGTGCTATTCTAGTTCTTGATGTGAGTGCCGGTTACACACGTGTGTTCAATTTATAAAAATGTGTCCAGCTATACACTTATGATTTGTACATTTTTCTGTATGTATGTCATTATTTTTTTAAAGCTTAGATTAAAAAAACCTGGGCATCTAGAATATAAAGACAAATATCTACTATGTTTTCAGTAATGCTTAAAATCATGTCATTTCTGTTCTACTACTTTTCCCCTTCTCACCTACTGCACTTGACTAGTCTAAAAAAATAATAACAAAACAAATAAAAGCATGTGATTTTCAAAATAGTACTTTATTAGATCTCACTGAACATAAAGATACATGTTCAGAAGCTTCATTTGGCCGGGCGCGGTGGCTCACGCCTGTAATCCTAGCACTCTGGGGCGCCGAGGCGGGAGGATCACTTGAGGTCAGGAGTTAGAGACCAGCCTGAGCAAGAGCGAGACCCCGTCTCTACTAAAAATAGAAAAATTAGCCGGGCATGGTAGTGTGCGCCTGTAGTCCCAGCTACTCGGGAGGCTGAGGCAGGAGTATCGCTTGAGCCCAGGAGTTTGAGGTTGCTGTGAGCTAGGCTGATGCCATGACACTCTAGCCCAGGTGACAGAGAGAGACTCCACCTCATAAAAAAAAAGAAGCTTCATTTGAAAGTTTCGTATTTGATAACAAAAAACAAAAGTTCACTGATCCCTTTGGGGAAACATTTGTTTTTCCTATCATGGTAAAAATGCTCAAAACAATCCGTATGAAACATTATGGTGACCAACTAAAATGCGTTCCTTTGTCAGCAAATACTGTTGGAAGGCATCTAGAAAGTGTTGCTGAAAATTTGAACAAACAATATTAGA
Organism: Lemur catta; assembly: GCF_020740605.2. Lineage (NCBI taxonomy): Eukaryota > Metazoa > Chordata > Mammalia > Primates > Lemuridae > Lemur > Lemur catta. The sequence goes on from NC_059155.1 coordinate 21,091,481, forward strand.
ATAAATGACATAGTGTAGGAGGTTTTCTATGCAATTGGATAAAACATTTCTGAAATGTTCAGCTCTGTATTTGCTAGATTCTTTTGCAACAATGAAATCCACAAAGTACAACGTTTTTGTGGGCTACTAAAGGAAAGATGTAAAGGAGAAGATATAAACAAAATGACTGGTTTTAAAAAATATATCTTATAGAAAAACTGGAAATACAGATTTTTACACTGATAAAGTGCTGCTCTGACAGGAAATTTTTCAAAAGTTGGGGTAGATTTCAAGATAAGTTTATTGAGAAAGTTGGCGAGCTATGATAGCAAAGATATTGAATCCTGAAATGTGCAAAGTGCTATAGGATTCATCAATCTGGTTAACAGTATAAAAACAAAACTTATGATATACAGTAAAATCTTTACAATATTCCATTTTGTACCTCCTTGAAAGAGTTTCAAACTAAAACATGCACCTTCCTTTCACATACAGATATGCATTTCAAATTTACTGACCTCGGGGTGTCCTGTGGTAATCAGGGGACTTTAAAAAAAATGATAATAAACACAACTAGCCCAGCTCGTCAAGGTAAAGTTGATATTTTAACAATGAGTGAGAAAATAACTGCTTTGGAAAGAAACAGGGAGAAAACATTGGGAAAATGGATGTTTGTGTTTTCATTGTTATATCATTTTGTGGCACAAAATGATGTAAATAGCATACTAAAAAAACCTCTCAAATCTGCATGCTTAAAAACTTGGGAATGAAAATTCCTAACCTCTTTTAACATCTTTCAAATGGAGAGTTTTTGTGGGTTTTGAATACATTTGTTAAAAATACAAAAGTGCAACAACTGCTGATTGTTTTGCAAGAACAAATGATTGCCATCAGCAAAGGTAAATGTTTACCAGATGAATTTCATCAGAAACCTTTGCATAATTGGCGGGTGGAATTGAAAAATGAGAATCATGACCTTAGTAAGCCCAGCCAATGAATTTTTTTTCCATTTGGAACTGTGTGTCTTTATAAGACATCTTCCTCATCTACCACAGACACTGAAACCTAGTGCTGCAGTAAACTAAACTTAGGACCACACCTTCGCTGAGCTGTATTTCAGTGTTGACCCAAGATTTTAAAAAAATGAAACACATGCAATCACATTCTCTTGTGTAAAAATTAATAATGACATTTTAAAGAATATCCAAATAGTTTTTGTACTACAAGCATTATAAAAATATAAAATAGTTTAAAATATTTTTATTTCATTTTTGTCTCATTGTTTAAAAATTTCATTTTTGTGTATGCTTTATAATATACATAGTATATTGGTAGAGTAATATACATATGTCATTTTGAAATTACAAAACACTCAAATATTGAGAATACCTGCTCAAAATATTTATTATAAGAGTGCAAAATTAAAAAAAAATGTCAGGAGATCATTGCTATAATAGTATCTACTTTTTTTTTCTTTTTAGAGATGGGGTCTTGCTCTGTCACCCAGGCTGGAGTGCAGTGGTGGGATCATAGCGCACTGTAACCTTGAACTCCTGGGTTCAAGGGATCCTCCTGCCTCAACCTCCCCAGTAGCTAGGACTACATTCTTGTGCCATGCCCAGCTAATTGTTTTTGTTTTTGTAGAGACGGCATCTCATCATGTTACCCAGGCTGGTCTTGAATTCCTGGGCTCAAGCAATCCTCCTGCCTTGGCCTCCCAAAGTGCTGGGATTACAGGTGTGAGCCACAGCGTCTGGCCTGTTTTTAAGCATCATGAGTGTAATACACTTAGCACAGTGCTTGGCACATAATAAGTCTTCAATGAGTGTTGCCTTTACAATATCTTCTCTATATATGATATGTATATATAAACACACACATACATACAGATAAATAGATATATCAGAGGCAGTGTAACATGATGGTTAAAGGCACGAACCTTGGAATAAGGCCAAGTTGGATGGGTTCCCTGCCACTTACTAGCTGAGTGAACATGACCAATCAACTTCACTGGGCCTCAGTTTTTCATTAGTCTCCCAGAGTTGTTATAAAGATTAAGGGAGACAATGCACCGTTTTGGCAATAGCTTTATTGAGATATAATTCCCATACCATATAATTCACCATTTGAGAGTGTACACTTCAGTGGTTTTTAGTATATTCACAAGGTTCTGCAACCATCACCACTAATTCCAGAATATTTTCAACACCCCCAAAGAAACCTATACACATTGGCAAGCACTCTCCATTCTCCCCGCCTCCCCCACACTCCTGCCTTGACAGCCGCTAACCTACTTTCTGTCTCTAAGGTTCTTCTTCTGGACATCTCACAAATGAAATCAGAAGAGACTTTTGTGTCTGGCTTCCTTCACTTAGCATAATGTTTCCCAGGTTCATCCCTGTTGTAGCATGTGTTAGTATTTCATTCCTTTTTATGGCCACATAATATTCCATTGTCTGGATATACTACATTTTGTTTATCCATTCATCCGTTGATAGACATTGTGGCTGTTTCCACCTTTAGGCTATTGTGAATAGTGTTGCTATGACCATTCACGTACGATAGTGCATATTTAATGTCTGGCACAAGGCCTGCCAGTTACTTAAGTGCTCAGTTAGCAGTAGGTAGCTGTTATCATTAGTACCACAGAGTGCTGCGTTGGAAGATTTGGGGCACAGGACACCTGGACGTCAGAAATGGAAGGCTGAAGGCACCAAGGAAAACATTCACTTACCGCACAATTTTGCAGAGAGCTGTCCTCGCCCACTGTACCCAAATGTACAGTAAGGAGCATGACACCGAGGCATGAGCACAGACCCTGCTCTGCCACTTTCAAGCCATGTGACTCTGGCAGTTCACTTAACCTCCCTCATCCTTGTGTGTGAATTGGATATAAATCCTCTCTTCTCTACATATCTCACAGGCTTGCTGCCTGGGTCAAAGAGCTACTTAAAAATAAAAAAGCACTCCGAAAACCGCTAAGAGATCATGATTCCAAGCCTTACATATTACAGAAGCCAAATTCTCTTGAATAAAGGAACCACTTTGTACTGCTCACTGTACTCCCTCTCTCTCCAGATTGTTCACGTTCTCTTCAAGATGACACAGGGCTTTCTCACCGCAGCCCCTGGTGCTAGTACCTCCTTCCTTGAAGCTCCTTAAGGGCCAAAGGTGAGCAGCCTGTTCCAGGGTAGAAGCCTGAATTCACATCAACAAAGGGCCTACGATGCCTCTTTCCCCTCTGGTTGAAACCTGCCCGGCCTTTCTGGGTTTCTCATTCGCTAGTTGGTTAGAGCGCCCTCATGTGTCTCCACATGGTAATACGTTAGGTCTTTTCCAGGATGTGGCATTCTCTTAATCGCAGTATCAATAAAGTGTGTAATGGAAATTTTTTTCTCGTCACACTTCAGGGCCCATATTTGACCGCTGGGCTCCATTTAAGTCGTTCCAGCTCGAGTCTTAGGCACATTTCCTGCTTCCACTCAGGCCTAAAGATTTCTTCCTGCTCCCTGCCCACCCCCTTCCTAATCTTGTGGCTCACAATGTGTCAACTTGCTCCTACCAACTTCTACTATTCCAAGCTTACCTAGCTATCAAAATAAGATTGTAACTTTTTTTTTTCTAATTGGGTACGTCAGGTTTTACTAAAGGCCTGGGGGGGGGGAGTAATTCCAAAGCACCAGGAAAGAAGTGTTTACTAAACATGACTTGTTCCACAGCCTAAGTAAAAAGGTGTCCAAAATGAGGTCTCCTCCTGTAAAGCCTTGAATTTGGAAAGGGGAATATGGCAACCAGAGATAGTGACGTCCGGCAGTGCACACACACACACACACATCCCCCCCACACTCAAACACCTTCTCTTGCACACACATTCACACTCAGAGAGAAAGCAGCTTTCTCTCTCATTGAGAATCATGTGATGATACAAGCACAGGCCTTTGGAGGAAAGGAAACTTACATTCTATATCTGGAACCTCAAGAATGTTCCCTATTCTCTCAATGACCGAGGGTTAGGGAAGTCTGATGGGCTTTACTTCCCATATTCCACATGTCCCCCTCTTGCCTGTTTTGTACCCATGGATTCTTCTGAATCCATAAGCCCCCCTGGCAAACTCCACTGAGAGCAGCGAAGGCTTTGGTTTCACCTGATAAGGAAAACCCCCATCTATTACTTGGCACCTCAGCCACCTGAGACCCCCACCCCTCAGGGAAGACCCGCATCAGCATAATACTAACCTAACACTGGCCCATTAGTTAATCAACATAATACTAACCTATTATCTGCCACATAAACTAACCTATTTACCTGGCGGGCATTAATCACCTGAGACCCACCCCCCAACCCCTTGGACCACCCCAACTTAATAAAAGTGGGAAAAATTGGGTAGACGGGGCTCAGAATTTGGTGGCGAGACCCCTCTGAGCCCGCCGGCGAATAAACCTTGATTCTCTGACTCTCTGTGTGCCGCTTGGTTTGTCCTTGGGACCACTCGCTGTAACACTCGCTGTAACAACCCAAGGGGCATGTTCCTGAGACGATGCATGTCAATTAAATTTTTGCAGATCAATTATGATTCCCAACTGACTTCCAGTAAGATTTCTGAGCTGCTCTCTCTGCATCCAGATTGATTTTTGACGTACACCTAACACTTCAGCTTTAAGTGTCTCTGCCTCGTGCCACCCTCTCCGACAGTTAGTTAAACCTCATCTGGAAAATAAAGATCAATGAAATGTTAAGATCTCTTCTAGTTCTAATAGTCCAGGCTCTAGTATACTTACCGGTAAACAAACCTGTAAATATATTAGAGAGGCTGCTATTTGGAAAAGACACCAGGTATCACCATTTGCAATGCAAATACCCACCCTACATTCAACTTCTTGGGAGGTCATTTCCAAGGGCTTCAGGGGTTTTTGCCCCACACCCTTGGAGGTGTAGCAGATGTTTCAGGTGACTGGAATTTTAGTTTTAGGTGGTTTCTATTAACCTTTCTGCTCCCCAGTTCCTCTACCCCACTCCCTGGTATCAAATTCCAGAGACCCTCTCTACTGAAATAGAGATTGGTGCTGTGGTTCTGGGGACTAGTGTATATAGCTGGTGACCTAGGGTAGAAAGCACTTGCAAAGTAAAAATGAAATGAGTTGCTATGGAGGCACCGTGGCTTTGGTCTCTGGCAACAGAGTTAAGCAAGGGCACGTGCGTCATGGGTCTGTGGCACTGGTCAGGCAGCTGCCTTTACAGTCTTTGAACTGGAACCAGAGATATTATTAATGCTGATAGGGAAGAGAATTGCCTGCTTAGTGGTGAGGAAAATTAAAAGTCCAAGCATTCCTCCATCCTGCATTCTCCATTTTGTTTTAAAAAAATACTGCTGTAGCTGTTTGCATATTCTGCAAGTATGCGTGTATGTGTGTGATTTGGTGTTTACAGATTTGGGGCTGCAGAGGGGAGTTTCCAGACAACGGAAGTAGCTGCTTGTCACTCAGGGTTCATTTTGAAAATGAAAGCCTGAAAGCTTGGGGCCCACTCTGGGCCTGGGTTTGGTGTCTGAGGAATCAGCAAAGGCCAGGAGGTGGCTTTGGCTAGGTGGCTCAGTGAGGAAACCACTTAATCACTATTTTCTTTTTTTCATGAATTAACCAAATCTATGAGTTGCTTTTGGCATCCTGCAGATTCAGTCTGAAACAGGGATGCACCCTCCCCCCAACAGACACGCACACAATCACATTTTCTCAGGCTGCCAAAGCAGAACAAGGTAACAAATATTAATATTAATATTTCTTGGGTACCTACTAGACGCACAAAGATTGTATGATATGGTTGTCTAAGAGTTTATAGTTTAACTGGCATGTCAGAGAAAGGAGAGAAATGTGACAAAAGACAGTCTATCCTGAGTGCCAAAGGAGTCATAGAAACAGAAGGAAGGAGAGGGGTTGCTCTGGGCTGGGGTAATCAGAGGAGGCTTGCTGGACAAGGTGGCAACTGAAGCCAACCTTGACAGACAGGGAGAACTTCAGGTGCTGTGAGGGGGGCATTCCATGTAGAGGAGGGCAAGTTATAGATATGCTCAGGTTATGACTAGTCCATCCGTTTGGCTGGAATTTGGGGCCTGTGTGAGTGATTTGCACTTGATAAGCCTGGCTGAATGCCAGTCCCCTATGCCAGAACAAAGACTACGGTGTCACACAGACCTGCTCTGCCACTTCCTGCTGAGTGACCTTGAGCAAGTGGCCTAATCTCTCTGCAAACTGAGGATAGTAATGACACTTAGCTCCTAAGGTCATTGGGAGATTAAAAGAGTTAATATATGTAAAGCATCAAACACAGCATCTGGCACATAGTAAATGTTCAGAAATGAATTACAAATGCATAAGCTGTCATGAAGGAAAGCTCAAGATATTTAGGGCTGGTCCCAAATATATGAGGGTCAAGGAGGAAAAGCCTCTGGCACTTTCCATCACTGGTGTCACAGGTGGGCCCAGGGGAGTGGGCTGGCTTGGCCTGAACCCGCATCCCCCTTGGCCTAGACTGCTGGAACAGTCTCCTGGCTTCCTGTCTCTGCCTCTCCCTCAATCATCGTTCTAACACACTTAATCATGGCTGTGACCCTCCCTGGCTCAAGAACCTTCTATGGCTCCCTGTTGCTCACTGACTGAACTTCTTAACATGGTGGGGGGCAGAGGCAAGAACTAGCATTTATTGAGGGAAGGGAAGAGCAAAAGGGATGCTGGTGTTAGGAGTAAAAAAAGATATAATATCCTCCTTTTTTAAAAAGCCCCTAAGCTCTGAATTTGTAGATAGCAGGTCCCTCAGGGAGAGGGCAGGGATGCATATCTGAAGAGGGCAGGGCGTTCCCGCTCTGGCTCAGGCTTAGAACCACCTGTAAGCTGTTACTTCAACCTGGGAAAGTTAACAAGGAGGGCAGAAGAGAGCGGAGAGCGGAATCGGGAGCCGGGGCAGCAAGGGAACGCCCTTTCTCAGTTCCCTGGAATCCCGGGCAGCCCCGGGCGCTGCGTGGAGGGTCAAGGCTGCACAAAGGGCAGGGCAGACAAGCCAGAGTCACATGGGGCGACCAAGCTGCCTCCGTGAATACTAGGCGCGGGACAAAGGCGGCTCCGGGACAAAGTGCAGGGAGACTCCTGAATAGATAAGAGGAAAGGACGAAGGAAGGGGGCGGGGAGCCAGCGCCCTGGAGCTCAAGAATCGCGCTCTCGGGGGCCGGGGCTGGGAGCCCAGCTCAGCCCGCCGGAGAGGGGGCGCCCTAGAGCCTCTCCACCCCAGCAGCTGCTGGGATGCTGAGGACAACCCCGGCTTCGAGAGCAGCGGGCCGGCTCCCAGCCCGCCCCCGCGCCAGCCGCTCCGCAGCACTCGCCGCGCCGGAGGCGGGGCTGCCGGGCTCACCTGGCCGTTTGGGGCGGGGCCGCCCGCGACCCGGGGGAGCTGCGCTGGCCGCGATACCCCGGGTGCTGGAGCGGGGCTTGCCCTGGGGACTTGGCCGGTGCTCCCACCCTTCCACGCCCCCTCCCCGCCACCGCCCGCGCGGGGGCCCTCCCCCAGCTCTCTCCCTCCCTCCCTCCTCCTCTCCTTTGCTCCCTCCCTCCGAACCCAATTGCTCAAGCCTCTTCCTTCCCCAACGCCAGCGCCAGTTCCTCTGCCCGTGGGGCCCGGGAAGGGCTGCGAACGCCAGGCAGTAGGACGGCCGCGGCGGCAGCTGCAAGACCATGGCCCAGCCCCGAGGGGCCGCGAACCCGGCGCCCAAGGCCTCGCCCGCGCCGACCGAGCAGAGCCTGCGGAGCGCCCCGCAGCCCCGCCCCTCGAGAGCGGACTCCGGCAGCCTGGGCAGGTACCGGGGCAACGCCGCCGCCGCCGCCGCCTCCCGGAAGCCCTCCTTCCACGGCACGCTGATGCTCTCGGGAGCGGGCTCGGGGCGCCGGCGGGGAGCGCTGCGGGAGCTGCTGGGGCTGCAGGGGGCGGCTCCTGCCGGGTGGCTGTCGGAGGAGCGCGCCGAGGAGCAGTCCCCGGGCGGGCCCGGCGGGCCGAGCGGACCGGGCGGCAGCGGGCTGTGCCTGGAGCCGCGGGAGCACGCGTGGATTCTGGCGGCCGCCGAGGGCCGCCTCGAGGTGCTGCAGGAGCTGCTGGAGGCTGATCCGGGGCTGCTGCTGCGGTGCGACCCGATCACCGGCTACACAGTGCTCCACTGGCTGGCCAAGCACGGGCGCCACGAAGAGCTCATTTGGCTACACGACTTCGCCCAGCGCCGGGGGCTGCGGCTCGACGTGAGCGTCCCAGGCAGCGGCGGCCTCACGCCCCTCCACCTGGCGGCTCTGCAGGGCCACGACATGGTCATCAAGGTGCTGGTGGGCGCCCTGGGTGCTGACCCCACGCGTCGCGACCACAGTGGCAACCGGCCCTGCCACTACCTGCCACCCGATGCGCCTCGGAATCTGCGGGAGCTGTCGGGGGCCGAGGACTGGGAGACGGCTGGCGACAGCGAGCGCCAAAACGCCAACAACAACAGCAGCAGCGGCGGCACCGCGTGGACGCTCAGGCGGTCCCCGAGCGCCGTGGGCGCGACGGCCGTGGGAACAAACACGAGAGCGGCGACGCTGTCTGCCAGGGAGAAGGACGCCGCGGGCAGCCGCGTGGCGCAAATTCAAGGCCTTTTCCGCCAGCTGTTCCCCTTCTTCCAGAACCGTTGAGGGCAACAGAGACTGGAGAGCTCGGAGGGGCCGCGACGCTGCGGCGAGGCCTCTGCTCTCGGTTTTCCCGGGTTCCACCGAAGGAGAGGCACCTCGAATGCAGCTTGGGCCTGCAAGGAGCAGACCACGTCGGGGCCCGACTCAGGTACCTGTCCCAGGTCTCCTGCAACCACAGGCCACAAGGACTTGGGGACTAGAGAGCTCCACGGACCTAGCCAGCCTGGCGCCAAGTCCCCAAGCTGCTACAGGACTAAGGAGTTAGGCGCAGGGAGCGTGGTCCTGCTTGGGAGATTCCAAGCTAAGCTTCCAGTAGCCATTCCTGGGCAGGCGGAAGCGCTGGGTTTATTAGGAAACATTCGCTGGAAGAATGACTAAACCAAGGATGCAGAGGAAACTCGTAAAACTCTGCCGGCCTCACTTGGCCATTGGCGGGTCTTGCACGGCAGGTAGAGTCAGCCCCTGGCATCCTGCTCCTGAGACTACCCAGGCCTTACCGGTACCTTTTCTAATGTAGCACGGAAGACTTCTTAAGTTTATTAAAGTGGAATGTGTTTTCCATTCACGTGACAAAGTTGACCTTCTAGTGCCTTTTTGTTAATTAACCACAGAGGAAGAAGCTGCATATGTTTGCAGGCAAGAGGTCACCAACCCACGGCCATGAGCTAGGGATCCAGGGCAGGCTCTGGGCCTCATTCTGGAAGCAAATGGCCAGAGCTGTGCACTGAAGGAGCTACTGCCACTTGGCTCTGAGGAGAGACACACAGTTCACCTGTCTCCGGAGCTCTTTGGCAGCTAGGTCTGGCCTTGGGCACCAGTTTCATCCTAGAGGAGTTGTCATGTGTGTCGGGGGGAGGGCCCAGGGATGGTAAAGGGGAAAAATCTCCAAATTTACATTTCTGATATTTCTTGGTGAGTCATGTAACTTACCTTGACCTGTGCCCTCCAATGAGACACACCTGCTGACACTTTTTTCCAAGCTAGGGCTTTCCTCATCAGCATTTTTCAAGTTAAGTTTAATACATAAGTTGTAGTTTGGAAAATTGCCCCCATTCAGAAATTGCATGAGTTAAATAGAATACAGGAGGTTGACTCAGCCTGAAAGGAGGAAAAATCTGTCGGTGGCTGGAGACCCATGCTGCCTTGGAGAGCAGTACAGGGAACAGCACTGTATCCCTGGAGGCTTGGGTAGCCTTTGCAATGGACTGTTGTATTCCCCAGCCCTCTAATCTCAATCCTTGTTATTTTTATTTATTTATTTTGAGACAGTCTCACTCTGTTGCCTGGGCTAGAGTGCCCTGGTGTCAGCCTAGCTCACAGCAACCTCAAACTCTTGGACTCAAGCAATCCTCCTGCCTCAGCCTCCCGAGTAGCTGGGACTACAGGCATGCACCACCATGCCCTGCTAATTTTTCTATGTATTTTTAATTGTCCAGCTAATTTCTTTCTATTTTTTTAGTAAAGCCAGGGTCTTGCTCTTGCTCGGGCTGGTCTCAAACTCCTGAGCTCAAACGATCCTTCTGCCTCAGCCTCCCAGAGTGCTAGGATTATAGGCATGTGTCACCCAGTGCCCTGCCCTCATCTCAATCCTTGAACACCAAGGAGAAAGAGTCAACACAGAATAGCCCAGAAATGCCACCCTGAGCCCCATCCATTGAGGTTTTCATCCCTGCCTGGTGGGCCTGTTTGTCCCCTCTGTGCTCAAAACTTTCCTACCTTCCCTTAATAACCCGTTAGGGTCTTTTTCATCCATGAAATGATCCAAACCCTGTTGCTGTTCTCAGCGTGTCCCATGTCTCTAGGAACTACACCTTAAACATATTTGCACAGTGTAATATAGCACTTCCTTTCTCTCCTAAATGAACTTTTCTTGGATAATTGAAGAGGGGAGGGCAAGCAGCTTCCAGATACTGGCATTAGGTATTGGCATCTGGCATTAACACCCCCCAACCCTTGTGCCCATTTTATAGATGCAGACTGGCTAACCGATGCAGGACCGTGGCTTCTGCTCCACAACCTCCCCCTTGACGGCTGCCAAGGTGGTTTGGGCTTGGTGAAGGCTGTCAGGGCAGGGCCTTCCTGCCACATGGCTGAGTCTGCAGAATTCTGGCTTGGTGAAAAGATTGGTGTGTGCTGAGCATTCAGAGGACACTTATAACAGTAGTCCCCTCTTTATAGGAAAAGTTTGAACCTAAGCATCTTAACTATGAGCAGATTTGGGGACCCGAGACAAGCATCCACCCTGCTCTTTCCAAAATGAAAACCAAGTCAGCTGGAAGATTTGAAAGCGGCTTTCTATAGTTTTTCCTGTAGTCAGCTATTCTTCTCCACAGATTTTTCACATCATGTGATACTGCCTAGCCTACCTCCTCCATGTAAAATTGAGGTTTGGCTCCAGGGGACAAACTCCCATGCTGAAAACTCTCCATGCCTAACATCAAGCCCTTGGCATTTCTGGTATGCTTTACAAGGCAAGACTGGTATGCTTACCCCAACAGAAAGAGCAAATTCCCTGAGAAATCTCTTTCCACGGGAGCGAAGCTGAGTTGAGCAGATGATGCAAAACTGCATTGTAGCAAGGGGTCTGAGCAAGAAGAGGAGAGAGAAGCAAGGCTGTAACAGGTAAGCGTGGGGGTGGAGGAGGGGCGCTGAGGGCACACAGAGGGCAGGGCCTGACCACAGGCAGAGAGGTGCAGGAAAGGTTTTGGGGCAGAAGGTAAGGCCTGATCCGAGGCTTGAGGGGTGAGTGGGAGTTGGCCAGTGGATGTAGCAAGTTCCAGGAACTGTAAGTCAGCCAGTTTGACAGGAAGGTAGGAGCTGGGGAGTGGTTAATGACAAGGCTAAAGATGTGGCTGGGGGTCCAGATCACTAGGGGTCTCGCAGGCCATACTAAAAGGAACAGATTTTCGCCAAAAGGTAGTTGGGAAACATGGGAGGTTTCTAAGCTGAGGAGTAGCATAATGAGATTTTGGAAAATCACTCTGGCATTCACATGGAGGATGGACGTGTCAGGGGACAACACTGGAGGCAAATGCATCACATAGCAAAGCAGTTCTGGAGCAACGCTTCAAGAGAAGCCAGGCTTCAGCCCAAGAGGCTCAGGGCCCCCTGCGAGGGCAGTGCCTTTCAAACTGCTTCTCCTCCAAACCCTTTGTTCAGGAAGCTTACCTAGAAGCCCCAAGTGTAAATCTGACAAATGTGGAGCTTCCCAGGTTGAAGCTGGGTTGAGACCTTCCCTCCCCACTCCTTACCTCTGTTCCAGACAGACAGTTGTACACAGTGGCCCCTGGAGCAAAATTCAAAACCACCGTTGGAGTGGAAAGTGTTCAGCCTGACCTGAGTTCAAATCCTGACTCCTGATTAGTGACCTTGAGCAACTTGCTGGCCTCTGTGAGTTGCAGTTTCCCCGTTAAATTTATTTATTCATTTACTATTCCCAGTTACATGGAAACAATATAATCTCCCTTGCTGGGTTGTTCTGAAGATTTGAGATAACGTATGTGCAACATTGTAACACATCAGGAATAGGAAATAGCTGTTTGAAAGAATTGAAAGGGGTGCAGCAGGCTCTTGTGGTGAAACTGTATTATATGCCAAGGTAGTCCAGGAGGGATCTGGTGGTTTACCTGCATTATGTCAGCTTTAAATGTGTTCATGTTTATTGCAAGTTATTTTCCATCTGTGCCAGAGGAGTGGCTGTTCCTCAAAGGAGATGTCGGCTCCTTTGCTGATGTTCTTGATGACCTATGTATTTTACTTTAGGCATAATGGGAATGAGCTAACTTACTTGTTCTCCATCCACTAAAAGCAACTTAGTGCCCAACAAAGATGAAATATGTTAGATAGTGTTTCCAGATAAAGTCATAAACTGGAGTCAGAGCTAAACCTGAAATCCTCTGAAGAGAATAAAAGTATGCAAGCTCTTCATCTCCTAACCCTATTCATCTATAGAAATGCCCCATGCCGGCCCCAGCCAACATGCCAGATACTCCACACCCAACTTCCCTGTCTTCCCTCTTTCCCTTCGTTGTAAGAGAGGAGCATGCCTGACCTCTTCCAAGATTTCACTCATGCTCTCAAGCCCCTCTCCTCCCAGCGTCTACTGCCATCAACTGTCTCTCTCCTGTATCTTCAACAGTTCAGTGCAACAGACAATAAATTTATTGAGTCACTACTAGGAGTGTCACTTTGGGTGACAAGCAAGCTCAAGCCTCCCCCAGCCTTCTGGCCCAAGCTTGTGGGTCTCTCTCTTCTCTTCCATAGTCAAGCCCTTCCACAGAGAGGCCCCCTCCCCTCACTGTCCCCATTTCCTTACCCCTTATTCACTCCTCAACTTTTTGCATTCTGGCTTCTGCCTCCATCATGCCAGAGCAATTGCTTCTAGGAAGTTCCCCATGATGTCTTCTTGTCTTAGTGCATTCCTGCTGCTACAACAAAATACCTTAGACTGGGTAATTTATAAAGAGCAGAAATTTATTCCTCACTGTTCCGGAGGCTTAGAAGTCTAAGAGCAAGGCACCAGCAGATTCAGTGTCTGGCAAGAGCCCATTCCTCATTTATGGCACCTTCTCTGTGTCCTCACATGGTGGAAGAAATGGAGGAGCCAGGCAGCTCTCTGAAGCCTCTTTTAGAAGGGCGTCGATCCCATTCCTTAATCACTAAGTGAATTAATCACTTCCTGGAAGGCCCCACCTCTTAATACCATCACCATGGGGCTAAGTTCCAACATATGAATTTTGGAGGCATGCATACACTCACACCTTAGTACCTCCCATCTGCCAAATCCAATTTGTTATTTTAGGTCACTTCTTGGCAGCACTGGACAATGTTGGCTACTTCCTTATGCATGAAACTGTCTTCTCTAGTCCCATGACCTACAGCTTTAATTGCCCGTATTTACCAGGATGAAATTTTGTAAACTTTTCACTTTACATTCTCTCCCAGAGTCCTTCCATCTCTCCCCACTCACCCTCCCTCACTCTGCTCTAGCTGCTCAGTCCTCCTTGCTGATCCTTCCAAGAGTCATGTTCTTCTGAACTCTGGGATTCCTGCATGCTATTCCCTGTCAAGAGACATTCTTCCCTCTCTTCCTTGCCCCACCCTTTCACGTGGCCCACTCCCACTCATCCTGAAGATGTCAGATTAAATGTTACCTCCTTGGGGAAGTCTTCCCTGCCCCCCAGGCTAAGTTAGCATCCATCCACTATACTCATTCAGCTTCTTCATTGTCCAAATCACAATTGATAAGTTATTCATGCAGTTATTAGATTAATATCTCCCCTTCCCCTACTAGACTCAAATTCCATGAGGACAGGGACCAAGGCTGTCTTATTCACCATGAAATCCCTAGTTCCTGGTACATGGAAAATGCTCAGTAGTTGTTGATTGGCAATGGAATCTTAGATTTGACACCAAAAGCACAAGAAATGAAGAAAGAGGTAAGTTGGACTTTGGCCAAGTGCAGTGGCTTAGCACTTGGGAAGGCCGAGGTGGGAGGATCACTTGAAGTCAGGAGTTTGAGACCAGCCTGAGCAAAAGTGAGAGCAAAAGTGAGACCCTGTCTCTACTAAAAATAGAAATAGAAAAAATTAGCCAGACAACTAAAAAACAGAAAAAAATTAGCCAGGCATGGTGGCGCATGCCTGTAGTCCCAGCTACTCTGGAGGCTGAGGCAGGAGGATCACTTCAGCCCAAGAGTTTGAGGTTGCTGTGAGCTAGGCTGATGCCCTGGCACTCTACCCAAGGCAACAGAGCAAGACTCTGTCTAAAAAACAAAAAAAGAAAAGAAAAATAAACTATCAGGAAAGTGAAAAGATAACCCACAGAATGGACAAAGATACTTGCAAACATATATTAATATCTAATAAGGGCCTGGTATCAAGAATATATAAAGAACTCCTGGCAGGGTACAGTATCTCACACCTGTAATTCCAGCACTTGGGGGAGGGGTGCAAAGCAGGAGGATTGCTTGAGGCCAGGAATTTGAGACCAGCCTGGGCAACATAGTGAGACCCCTCCTCTACAAAAAATTTTTAAAAATTAGCCAGGCCTGGTGACGCATGCCTGTAGTCTTAGCTACTTGAAAGGCTGAGGCAGGAGGATCACTTGTGCCCAGGAGTTCAAGATTGCAGTGAGCTATGATCACACCACTGCACTCTAGCCTGGGTGACAGAGCAAGACCCCACCTCTAAAAAAAAATTTTATTTATTTATTTATTTATTTTTTGAGACAGAGTCTCACTCTGTTGCCCAGGCTAGAGTGCCGTGGCATCAGCCTAGCTCACAGCAACCTCAAACTCCTGGGCTTAAGCGATCCTACTGCCTCAGCCTCCCAGAGTAGCTGGGACTACAGGCATGCACCACCATGGCCAGCTAATTTTTTCTATATATATTTTTAGTTGTCCATATAATTTCTTTCTATTTTTTTAGTAGAGACGGGGATCTCGCTCTTGCTCAGGCTGGTCTCGAACTCCTGAGCTCAAACAATCCACCTGCCTCAGCCTTCCAGAGTGCTAGGATTACAGGCATGAGCCACCATGCCCGCCCCCAAATTTTTTTTAATTTAAAAAATTTAAAAAGAAATCCTACAACTCATCAACAAAAATATAAACAACCAGATTTTAAAATGGACAAAGGACTTGAATAAACATTTCCCCAAGGAAGATATGCAAATGAAATAAGCATACAAAAAGGTGCTGCTCAATCTTATCAGTCCTTCAGGAAATGCAAATCAAAACCAGCCTGAGGCCCAGCGTGGTGGTTTAGGCCTGTAATCCTAGCACTCTGGGAGGCCAAGGCTGGAGTTTGAGAACAGCCTGAGCAAGAGCGAGACCCCGTCTCTACTAAAAATAGAAAGAAATTATATGGACAACTAAAAATATATAGAAAAAATTAGCCGGGCATGGTGGCACATGCCTGCAGTCCCAGCTACTCGGGAGGCTGAGGCAGGAGGATCGCCTGAGCCTAGGAGTTTGAGGTTGCTGTGAGCTAGGCTGACGCCACAGCACTCACTCTAGCCCGGGTGACAAAGCAAGACTCTGTCTCAAAAATAAATAAATAAATAAATAAATAAATAAATAAATAAATAAATAAATAAATAAATAAATAAAACAGAACAAGAGGTAAATGCCTCTTATACTCAAAAGCAGAGAGAACACACACAGTTATTGAGTTAATTAAAGAAAGAAAAAATGTATCAGCTCTTATTTTTCCTTGCACCGCCAGTACCCAGGACAAAAATATGAGCATTCATTTTGCGTACCGTTTTTCGTCAGTCTATTTCATATTTAACAGTTGGCTCAGCCTCAAGGACAGAAAGAGACCTATATGACAGAGGTTTCTTCCCACAGCATTTTGTGTCCACTTCTCTTACAGCTCTAGTTACCCAGGAAAGTTAGTTGTACATAGTGTGTAGGAGAGAGAGTCAGGCTGGTGGCAGTGAGAAGTGGCAGCCTTCAGAAAGGGAAGGAAGCGGGAGGAAGTACATAAACAGACAGACAGTTGACAGAGGAACTAAAAGGACTAGAGAAATTAGGTCCCCTGGTGTGGAGGTAAGGAGTCTTCCAGGCCTCGGAGGCCCTGAGACATCCCTGTTAACTCAATGTGATAAAAGATGTTTACATTGGGGACCCGGGATCATTACAAACAGATTCAAGTATTTAGTATTGCAGTGGAAAAAGGCAGAGTAGTTTGTGATACATCCTAAAGAGTTAGCAGTCTAAAAGATTTGGTTCATAAGGGGAACTCTTCAGTAATCCAGAAACATACATTTTATGGAACACGGTCAACAAATGAGGTGCTCCTGGATTTAGAACACTTTAAAGACACGATTGTGATAGTTTTGTTTTTTTTATAGGGGGGTCTTATGGTGAGGACCAGAAAACCTGCTAGACAAATTCTAAAAGAGCTGCAACACTTCTGATAGTTTTTTGATATATCAGCTTGGCTAGGGTCTAGGTCCCAGTTATTCAGGCAAACACTAATCTAGGTGTTGTGCTCAAGGTATGTTGTAGATGTAATTGAAGCCCACAATTAGTTCACTCTAAATAAGGAAGATTATCCTAGATAACCGGGGTGGGCCTAATTCGATTAGCTGAAAAGCCTTAAAAGCAGGATTGAGCTTCCCTAGGAAAAGAAATTCCACGTGTGGACAGCAGCCTCAGGCTGTGCACAGCCCATGCCTGTGAAGTCCAGTCTACCCTTCCTATGGCCTGCCTTAGAAATTTCCTGTTTGCCTAGTCAGGATTCACAATCACAGAAGCCAGTTCCTTGCAATAAATCTCTTCATATGTATGTATATCTCCTATGGGTTCTGCTTATCTGGTTGAATCTAGACTGATTTTAAAAAAGCAACCATATTACACCCCAGTACGAGAGGCTTGTGATCAGATTAAAATGAATTCAAATAGAGCACACCTAGCACCCAGATCTTAGTTTCTTTTCTTTTTTTTTTTTTTTTTGAGACAGAGTCTCGCTTTGTTGCCCGGGCTAGAGTGAGTGCCGTGGCGTCAGCTTCCTCACAGCAACCTCAAACTCCTGGGCTCAAGCGATCCTACTGCCTCAGCCTCCCGAGTAGCTGGACTACAGGCATGCGCCACCATGCCTGGCTAATTTTTTCTGTATATATTTTTAGTTGGCCAGATAATTTCTTTCTGTTTTTTAGTAGAGACGGGGTCTTGCTCTTGCTCAGGCTGGTCTTGAACTCCTGACCTCGAGCGATCCACCCGCCTCGGCCTCCCAGAGCTAGGATTACAGGCGTGAGCCACCGCGCCCGGCCCCAGATCTTAGTTTCTAATACCATTCTCTTTGGTTCATTGCAAAAACAGCTGAGTCTAGATCTGGGGCAATACTGGATTATAACACAAAGTATAAAATAAATATCCATAAGTTCATATTAATATAAAGAAATGCTTGAATAAATAAATAAATAAATGGGAAAGAAGAGACAAACCTCCCATGCAGAAAAATTCCAAATAATCGGGCCGGGCGTGGTGCCTCACGCCTGTAATCCTAACACCCTGGGACCTTGAGGTGGGAGGACTGCTTGAGGCCAGGATTTGGAGACCAGCGTGAGCACGAGCGAGACCCCATCTCTAAAAATAAAAATAATGTTTAAAAAATTACAAATAATTTATGTAAATACTCCTCTCTCAAAGAGGGAGAGCATAAATCCCTCGATGATTTCTTAAACCTAAATCCTATAGGATTAGGATTTTTGCCCAATTTTGAATCTTTCATGTTTCTCTTGGCCTCAGGATAGAATTCAAGATCTTTCTCAAGACCTTATGATCTGGTCCCCGCTTGCCTCTCCAGCCTCTCCCCTCATCATTACTTCCTTTCCTCTGGGCATCCTCTCCCCCACCCCTGAATGCAGTAAGTCCCCTTTCTACACTCCTGCCACACAATGACTTTCAGTTCCTCCCAGCTTTATCTTGATGAACCTACCACACTCCACCCTGCAGCCCCACCCCCCAAACCTAACTCCTCTTCTGCCTCCGGGCTCCACTTGCTCTTCTTTGGCCCCTCCCATTGTCCCATGCTCAGATGCCCAAACAACTAGTGCCTTCCTCAGCACAGCGCTCAGCACTGGGCTGTAACTGTCTGCACTCTCCTCTGCCCGCCATAGGCCATGAGCCTGTGAGCACGTGGGCCGGTCCATGTGGCTCACTGCCGCAGCCTAGCACCCAGCACCCAGCACTATGTGTCTGCTTCGTTTGTAGCCTGTAATGGGTGCTTGTGGAATGAACAAGTGGGAGTCGGAGGCAGCTGACCTTGAATTTAGATCTGCCAGCTTTCTGATGAAATAATAGCTTTTTTTTTTTTGTAGCTCATTTGCCTTCTGTTCCCATGCCCTTTTCCCTTTGGGGGACCCTGTGAGATGTACATTAGAGAGTTACAAATGTGGCATTATGGGTTCATGACTTTAGAGCTTAGAGATTAAGTCCAATTTCCTCATTTCAAACTGAAGAAAACTGAAGTCCCAAAAGCTGACGTGGTTTGTTAATGGCAGGCTAGCTGTGGCTGTACAACTTGGACTAAGCCTCAGATCTCTCGACTCCAGTGCTCTTTCCCCTATCCTATACCATGCTGTGATGGATTAAAGATGACCACGAATTCTTTGATACCCTTACCACTGAGAGGTAGGCTCTATATCTCCTTCCCTTGAATCTGGATGAGTTCGGTAACTGCTTAGACCAATAAAATACAGGAGAAAACCTGGGCTGGGCAGGACTAGCTACCTAATTTGCAGAGCCCAAACTGAAAATGTGGGACCCTTTTTAAAAAATTATTTTTATTATTATTATTTTGGAGACAGAGTCTCCCTCTATCACCCAGGCTAGAGTGCAGTGGCATCATCATAGCTCACAGCAACCTCAAACTCTTGGGCTCAAGCCATCCTCCTGCCTCAGCCTCCCAAGTAGCTGGGACTACAGGCATCTGCCACCATGCTCAGCTAATTTTTTCTATTTTTTGTAGAGATGGAGTCTCCCTCTTGCTCAGGCTGGTCTCGAACTCCTGAGCTCAAGCGATCCTCCTGCCTCAGCCTCCCAGAGTGCTAGGATTACAGGTGTGAGCCACCCTGCCCAGCCTAAAAAATTATTAAAAATTTCAATATGGCAACAGCAGAGCATCTAACTTTGCACAGGGCCCTGTGCAACCACACCACTAATGGTGCCAGTTTCAGGGCCCAGGTCTTAAGAGACTGGCAGCTTCCAGTTCTTCTCTCTTGGAACACTCAATCAAGCCAGCTGCCATGTATGCAGTCAAAGACCCTGAGATCACCATGCTGTGAGAAGCCCATGCCGCATAGGGAGGCCATGAAGGATGAGATGCCAATTAGAGAGAGAGAGAGAGTGAAGGCCAAGGAACAACAAGCCCCCCATCATGTGGGTGAAGAAGACATCTTGGAAGTAGATCCTTCAGCCTCTGCTGTCCCCACTGGACCAGAAACAAACCAACCAGCCAAGGCCATCCTAAGTTCCTGACCCACAAAATGATGATGGAAACAAAATGTTTGATTTAGGTCACTAAGTTTTGGGATAGTTTGTTACACAGCAATAGATAACAGAACAAATACTGTCTCTAGTAGTCTTCAAAATGCCAGTGAAATACTATCTTTTAAAGCACAAAGCTTTTGTTCTCATGAAGTGTTATCATCCTGAGGTTCCCAAATTACATACTAAATATATGTGTATGCATATTACAAACATATATGAATGTCACTTTGGTCATTAAAATATATAAATACGCACCTCACACTAGGAACATATACTCTTTTGGTATCAGTCCTAATCAGACTTTTTTTATTTAAAATACGTAAGTTCAGAATACTTCCCTTGGCCCTTGTGAATACTTCTCTAGCATTGCAGTTATAACACTATGATAGGCCGGGCCCGGTGGCTCACGCCTGTAATCCTAGCACTCTGGGAAGCCGAGGTGGGAGGATCGCTCGAGGTCAGAAGTTTGAGACCAGCCTGAGCAAGAGTGAGATCCCATCTCTACTAAAAATAGAAAGAAATTAGCCAGACAACTAAAAATAGAAAAAATTAGCCGGGCGTGGTGGTGCACTCCTGTAGTCCCACCAGATACTTGGGAGGCTGAGGCAGGAGGATCACTTGAGCCCAGGAGTTTGAGGTTGCTGTGAGCTAGGCTGACGCCACGGCACTCACTCTGGCCCGGGCAACAAAGCGAGACTCTGTCTCAAAAAAGAAAAATTGTTAAGTATCATAGATGAATATGACTCTTAAGTGTTCCTATTAGGAGATGAACATCCTCATCTTCTTCTTGGGACCCTTTACTATTTCCTAAGAATAGCACTTGGCTCCAGACTTCTACTTCCTTAATAAATTAGGGAGTCTTATGGCAATTTATTATCCATCCACTTTCAGTTTTCAGTTTGGGCCTGCTTATCTACGCCACTGTGAGCTTTCTGTTAACTGCCTGTTGAAACAGAAACTGTCTACTCCCTCCCCAATTCTGTCCAAAGAAAAAAAGGAGGAAGGAGAGGAAGAAAGGAGGAAGGGGAAAAAAACAGGAAAAAGAAAGGAAGAAGAAAAAATATCGGTTACAGGTTTACACCAGAAACTCTTACAGATGAATTGCTACCATTTATTAATAGGACAGGCACCTTTGACACATCACCTCATTGAAGGCACAAGTCTATAGCACAGTATTATAAGCTCCTATTTTATGAATGCTCAGGAAGGTTAAGTAACTCCCTTAAAGTTGCCCAGCTAGTGAGAGGTATTGATGTAAACCCAGGCCTGGCCAGCTTCAAAGCTCTGTTAGTCACTCCATTTCACTGTGCGGCCCCCATGCATTAACTACAAGACCAGACCTCCTACAAATAGGACATTTTCTCTATCAATCTATGGGGAAGCAACCCATATAGACAGAAGTTAAGGCAAGTGTTTATGATGTAGACATTATCAGTGGAGTTCAACAACTTTTGCGCTCTCCCACTAGCATGCCTTTTTGAGCACCATACTTTCAAATGCATACTTAATCAATGTCACTCCAGATTTAGGTGTTTGATTTGTTATTTTATTTTTAAATAAACATTTTGTTTTAGAACAGTTTTAGATTCGCAGAAAAATTGCAAGAATATTACAGAGTTCTCATATACCATGTTTTCCCTACAGTTAATTTTTTTTTATTAATTTTTCAGAATATGAAGGCGTGGGGTTTGTGAGGAGGGCTGCTCAGTTGCCTTGTTTGTTTTTGTTGAGACAGAGTCTCACTCGCCTCCCTGGGTAGAACGCAATGGCGCCATTGTCGCTGCACCCTCTGACTCCCCGGCTCTAAGTGATCCTTCTGCCACAGCCTCCAGGTTAGCTGGGACCACAGGCAAGTGCTGCAATACCTGGCTGGGTTGTTTTTGTTTGTTTGTTTGTTTGTTTTGTCTTTTTGAGAGCTTGTTTGGAGGTTCTAGCAGGGGAGCACAGCTACTCATATACCCTTGACGGAAGAATGGTCCTCCTCTATCGAGGAAGGTCGTCCTCTTCGACTGAGAGTGCAGCTTCGGGAGGGACGCACATGGAGCGGTGACGGAGGAAGGGGACACCCGCCTAGCCAGTCAGATCAGCCGAATCAACCCTGGCAATCAATGGGGTGACAGATGTCACAGCCAGATCGCCCTCACATCCTCTTGTCTTTTTGGTAGAGACGGGGTCTCGCTCTTGCTCAGGCAGGTCTCAAACTCCTGCGCTCAAACAATCCACCCGCCTCGGCCTCCCAGAGCGCTAGGATTACAGGCGTGAGCCACCGCGCCCAGCCGAACTATGGTTAATTTTTTAATGCTTTGAATCATAACCGTAATAATGAATTAATAACAATAGAAAAAGTGACCTGTGCCCTGGGCTGTTTGGAACCCATCAAAATATGTGTCTCAGAGAACACTCAGAGACAGATGCCAGGCCATAAGGCATAAGGCATTCCCAAACTTCCTCTGGAACTAGCAGCTCCTGATAAGAACGTGGGAGTCGCAGTGAGTCTCTGGAGAGAGGTAACATTTGATTCCAGCTTGGACTCCTAGCTGGCCTGCAGCCCAAACCCAAGAATTAGGTCTTAGGTCAAAAGGGTATGCATGTCTTTTTTAAATCCCACAGCTCCTAAATTTGTCTAATTTGTTTCAGGATATCCCTTGTATATATGATATGCCATCTTTCCCACGTTTCCATATCCTTGGAAGCCTCTCAAAATATCCACAGAAAAGCAGACTTAAAAATCAGCACAAAGGACTGTATAAAGCACTGAGAGAACAGAAGCGAACAGACGGGGTCAACAGCGCACACAGGTAAGGGATTTCTTCAGACAACGCCAGGGCTAGTGCCTGGTCTCTCTCTCTCCAAGGGAGCTCAGAGTAGATGCTGTTGGGGATGTCTGCTCAGCCCACCCACAGGGCAGTCAAGCTTCTGCATGACCCGGCCCTGTCAGCCATAGTTACTGACTCCTGACTGATACATGACCCAAGTTGGGCCGACTGGGCTCTCCTTCTCATTCATGATCTTGCTGTTGGGATTCAGCAATTCCCATCCATTTCCACTGGTTGCCAGACCTGAGGACAGAGAGGAGGCCATATTTGGCCTTGTGTACAGAGAAGCAGAGGAAGCAGGTCCGCCAAGAGGAACAAAAGTGAAGTAGACATACAGAAAGAAGCTGAGTAGAGTACGAGACCCAGAGACGGAAAGCAGCCTGCCGGGCTTCTCAAATGGCTTTCAAGGCCCTGGTTCTGGTTCTTCTGGAAGCCTGGTTGCCCACTTCCCTTGGGTTCCATGACACACCTTTGAAGGCTTGTGGTAAGTTCCCCCTCTTTTGCTTTTTTAAAAAAAAGTAGTGAGTGTCTGTACTCTAACCCTAAAGTTAAGTTTAATTTCCCTGTTCTTTTGTTTTTTAAAAAAAGACAGGGCCTCACTCTGTCATCCAGGCTGGAGTATGGTGGTGTGATCATAGCTTACTGTAATTGTAAACTCCTGGGCTCAAGCAATCCCTCCCACCTCAGCCTCCTGAGTAACTAGGGCTACAGACTCGTGCCACCATGATCAGCTAATTTTTAATTTTTTTTATACAGGTGGGGTCTTGCAATGTTGCCCAGGCTGGTCTCAGACTCCTGGCCTTGGCCTCTAAATTTTCCTAATCTTAAAAAAAGTTTTTTTTTCTGATTATAAATACATGCTCATTGTGGATATTTTAATTAGCTTTTTACTCATTATAAAACACATTTTTGGCAGGGCGCGGTGGCTCACGCCGGTAATCCTAGCACTCTGGGAGGCCGAGGTGGGAGGATGGCTCAAGGTCAGGAGTTCAAGACCAGCCTGAGCAAGAGTGAGACCCCGTCTCTACTAAAAAAAAAAAAAAAATAGAAAGAAATTATATGGACAACTAAAAATATATATGGCAAAAATTAGCCAGGCCTGGTGGCGCATGCCTGTAGTCCCAGCTACTCGGCAGGCTGAGGCAGGAGGATCGCTTGAGCCCAGGAGTTTGAGGTTGCTGTGAACTAGGCTGACACCACGGCACTCTAACCTGGGCAACAGAGTGAGACTCTGTCTCAAAAAAAACCAAAAACACATTTTCGTTATGTGTATACATCCTGAGAAGCATAAAAATGCAAACTAAATCACCTGTAATGAAATGCACATATATACTGGACAAAAGATATGTACAAAAATGTTCATAGTAGCACTATTCATAAAATCCCCAAACAAGAAATTATCTACCTGCCTACCAACAGGAAAATGGGGAAATAAATTATGGTGTATTCACATACTAGAACATTACACAGAATGGTCTACAATTGCGTGTAACAACATGGATCAATCTCATGTGATGGTAAGCAAAAGAAGCAAGACACAAACATGGAAAGTTCATTATTCCATTTATATAGAATGCAAAAACAGGCAAAACTAATCTGTGCTGTTAGATGCTAGGACAGTGGCTATGCTTGAGGATAATGGTGACTGAAAGTGGGCCCATGGAGGGGCTTCTAGGATGCTGATCATGTTCTGTTTCTTTTATTTATTTATTTATTTATTTATTTAGAGACAGAGTCTCACTCTGTTGCCCAGGCTAGAGTGCCGTGGCATCAGCCTATCTCACAGCAACCTCAAACTCCTGGGTTTAAGCGATCCTCCTGCCTCAGCCTCCCGAGTAGCTGGGACTACAGGCATGCGCCACCATGCCCAGCTAATTTTTTCTATATATATTTTAGTTGGCCAGATAATTTCTTTCTATTTTTAGTAGAGACGGGGGTCTCGCTCTTGCTCAGGGTGGTCTTGAACTCCTGACCTCGAGCGATCCACCCGCCTTGGCCTCCCAGAGTGCTAGGATTACAGGCGTGAGCCACCGCGCCCGGCCTAGGTGTTTGCTTTTTTGATGTATTTTTTATCATTTCCCTCACTGCTACTGTTATATGTGCCTATCTTTGTCTTTACGAGACTTCTCCAAACCATTTGTATTATCAGCTATGCCAGAATTTAATTTATTCCAATTGATCAAGAGAACAGTTTCCTTTAGGGTCAGGGCTGTAAGCGAAGTCCAGGCCTATTGCTTCTGCCACAGTCCCCACCAACAGCTTTGGACCTGCAGCCCCAAGTGGCCTTGTCAGTGACCATACTGCAAGTGCAGGGGCTGGCCCATCTCCTCCGTGTGGAGGAAGAGATGTTCCTACAGAGGGTGAGCAGCGATGACTGGCTCCCCAACCTGCAGCCCCAGAGAACAGTATCATTCCCACCTCCCAGTATACCTGAGAGTCATGATCTGCCCGTGCCTGATGCTCTAGATCCCTTCCCTAGTGACTTAAACTCCTGCTACCTACCAACTGTGCATATGTGAGCTTACACACACACACACACACACACACAGACACGTTCCCTTCTTGTGAACCTGGGTGAGGTGTTCCTCCTTGACTCCTCAGGCAAGAGTTACTGCTCCTTCACTCACTGTATACACACGCGCTAAGGCACACGTTTTGTACTGCTGTTGCTCACTCGCAAGTCCATTTCCCGCTCCATCCATTGACTCACTCATTTGCTCATTCGACAAATGTATTTACTGAGCACCTCCTCTGTGCCAGATGCTGTTAGGTGAGAGCAAACTGCAATGAGCAGGACATACTCTTCTGGGTCTATCCTTGTAGCTCACAGTCTAGTGAGGGAGGCAGGTGTCAATTAACTGACCACACATATATCTTTACAGTTACAATTGTGAAGGAAACCAACAGGGTGATTTAAGAGGTGCTAAGCAGAAGGACCTAACTGGATTGGAGGAAGAGGGGGTAGGAAGTCAGGGCAGGTCTCCCTGTGGAGGTGACAAGTAGGTTAAGACCTGAAAGATGAATGAGATTAACCAAGTGAAGAGCGAGAATATTCCAGGTCGAAGGAATAGCACATGGTGCTTTGAGGGACAAAGAGAGTAGTGTGCCTGTATCCAGTTTAGTGAGTGAAGAGGGGGTAAGAGCCACCACTGTGCTCCTTTTGGAGCATTTTAAGGAGTGAGATTTATCCCAAGAACAGTGTGAAGCAAGTGGAGGTAGGGGTGGTGGTGTGTTGATCAGATTTGTATCTCAAAAGGCTCACTGTGGCTGGCTGCGGTGCTACTAGACCAGGGTTTCTCTACCTCAGCACTATCGACATTTTGGGCCAGATAATTCTGTTGTGGGGGACAGTCCTGTACACTGTAGGATATTTAGAAACATCTCTGGCTTCTACCAACTAGCTGCCAGTGGCTCCTCCCCTCCAAGTTGTTGCAACCAAAAATGTCTTCAGACATTGCCAAATGTCATCTGGGGGCAAAATCACCCCTGATATCTGACCGTGCCAGACCATTTACTTAGGCCAGCCTGATGAGTTTTCCTGGATGAATGTCTGCCACTTTTCCCTCCCTCCATTCCCAGAGACACACCTACAGGGTGTGCACAGGCATATACGCATGGGCAGCCTTGGCTGTGACTCCCCTGCAGGTCCTATTTGCCTCTGGTTCCCGTGCTTTGCATGGGTAGGCGCTTGGTGTTTGTTGGATGAACTCTCCTGAATATATTAATAACACCATCCAGGAAGGGTAAATGGTTAATATTTTGCCCTGTTCTAAGAATTTACAAAACCTACTCCCTGTTCAATTTACTTCTCATTCCCATTCCTGCTAACAGCAGCTACCTGGCATGTTACAAGCACTCAAAAAACTGTTAATTCCTATTAGCAGGAATGAGAGTTATAGAACCTTTTTCTCATCTGTAAAATGGGAGAACGTGGTGGAACTGATCATTTGCAGACATTATCATTCAATCCTTACATACCCTGAGGTATGATTCTGGATATAAGTCTCTTAAGAGAGCAAGTTCCCACAGCTGGTTCAGTGATAGAGCTGGGATTCAACACTAGGCCTAATTGAGGCCCTGAAGGGTTACTCTACCCCTCCA
This sequence comes from Lemur catta, assembly GCF_020740605.2. NCBI lineage: Eukaryota > Metazoa > Chordata > Mammalia > Primates > Lemuridae > Lemur > Lemur catta. The sequence goes on from NC_059155.1 coordinate 21,118,067, forward strand.
AATTATAATCCTGGTGTTGGAAGGGAACTGGCATCTATCTAGCAGCTGCCTTAGAGCACCAACTGCATGGCGGCTCTGCCTGACTTTGCCCAAGTTGTCTGCCATGAGGACCTCCCTCTCTCAGCCACCTTGTGTGCTATTGAGGGAACTGACAGAAAAACTTTCACTTTGCTCACTCCCCACTCCTCTTCTCCTTTTCCTACAGCCAGGCATGGAGCCAAGTGCTCTAGTGCATTATTGCATTTCATCCTCATTACCCTCTGAGAGAGGCCCCATTTTGCAGATGAGGACACCTCGGCTTACAGCTGGTGAATGGCAAAGAGCAGGATTTGAATCCAGACTGCAGTCTGGTCATCTGCAGACTGCAAACTCAACCACCACGCTGTTGCCGCTGCCTGTCCTGCTGCCTGTCCGTAGGTCACAAAGGGATGGGAAGTATCTATCACCACATGGTTGACTTCGGGGCTTTCAAAAGCTGACGTCTTATGCTTCACTTCTTGAAGGTAAATTTACTATTTTGGTAGCTTTTTTTTTTTTAAGCCAGTCAAATTTAGCAGTGGGAGGTTGTATACCTACTTTAGTGACACTAATGTAGTAAGTTCTGATAATCCACTATCATCGGACCAGCCAGTAACTTTCTTTAAATCTTAAAACATACCTTAAGCTCCCATTTCTCCCTTCAGGATCACCTTTGCAGATGAGGAAACAAGTACTGGCAATTGCACAAGCTGGTGAAGGGCCACTGGATCCAGAACCTGCATTCAACTCCCAGGCTCAAAAGAAACCATTATATGCAGCCAAACCTGTGTCCATGTCATCTTCCCTTTCTCTGAATTCTAACCCTACCTGTCCAAGGTCTTTAGAGAAAGCTGGTTGTGCCATTAGTATGACCTTGGCCTTGCCACTGTCACTTAACCTCCCAGGGCTGTTGGGCTGTCCCAACCTACGCTGAAGAATGAGGCTGAATCATTTCTAGTGTTCTGAAATGGTTAGAAACTTCCATCGTGTGACTATTAATTTTATCAAGTCCCTCTGGTTTGAATAACATTTTTACGTATGTTACCATTTACCAACTGCTCTTTACAGTAGCAGCTGTCTTTGAATATGAAGGCAACAATGATACAGTAAGAGAAAATATTTGAAGTCTAGGAGCTTACCAAGAGAGATAGGTTCCAAAGATCCAGTGGAAGCCCCTGGGTTCCTGGATTGCTCGGTACACTGAAGCCCACTCTTCAAACTTCTGGTAAACACAGCGCTCTTAAGGATTGCTGTCATCTGAACCTCCTAGTGTGGTTACAGGCAGGGACCCCTTTGCTGTGCAATCCCACCACTTGCTGTATGCTATACACAGCACACCACATCTGCCACTTGCCTTCTCAGCCATGTCCAGTTAGCACAGGCCCCCTACGACTGGGTAGCAAGTTACCACCAAACCCCTTCAATCCTAATTCCATGGGAACCCTAATTCCACAGAAAAGGTCTGCTATGGTTTGTATATTGGCCTATTAGACCTTATCACCTACCATACCACACAAACTATTTATCAACCAACTCTTAAGGTGCCCAATAATTTGCTAAATGCATTTCCTCTAAATATCAAGATGCTAACGGTTCTTTGAAAAATGTTAAACATAGATTGAAATTCCCATTGTGCAGGTGCACTCAGCTGCAGCTCCTCAGGAAGTCAGGCAATGCCAACAATTAACCTAAATCTCTTAAGCAAAAGTGAATCCTCCTGAATCCAGATCAGCAGTAGGCAATCTTTTTCTGTAAAGAGCCAAGTAGTAAATGTTCTAGGCTTTGCAGACCCCATAGTCTCTGTGCATCAGGGTGAAAATAGCCCATACATAATATGTAAATGACTGGGCATGACTATGTACCAATACAATTTTATATGGACGCTAGAATTTGAATTTCAACTTGGAGGTATCATAAAATATTTTTGATTTCTTTCAATCATCCAAAATGCAGAAACCACTTAGTTAGCCGGCTGTGTAAGGACGGGCAGCAGACCAGTTTGCCAACCCCTGGTTTAGCTAATTCCTACTCTTGAGAACTGGTATCATAGAATGGCACATGCAGATGCTATTTAAGGAAGAATGTGCCACTCTCAGGTACCAAGATGACACATATGCATCCCCCATAACAGAATGGGTAAAAGCCACCAGCCACATGGAGCTATTCAGATTTAATTACAATTAAATGAAAATTTACATTAAACACACTTCAAGTACTTGGTAGCCAGAGAATATTTCCATCATTGTAGATAGTTCTACTAAACAGTGTAGTGTCAGGTCTAGCAGGGGGCAGGGGAATTCAGTACTTCACAAACCAGAATATAACAGCAATTAAAACAAAAGGTGTGGGGATGGAGGTATGACTACATGAGTGCCAGGCGCACTGTCTGGAGAATGAGAACGGATGCGCTTGGGACTCTGACTCGGGGGGGGGGGGGGGGGGGGGGGGGATGGGCGGGACATGGACAATGTATATGACCTAAACTTATATACCCCCATGATGAGCTGAAATAAAAAATAAAAAAAAAATAAAACAAAAGGTCTCACATATTTATTACTGAACCAGCTTATTAGTACAGACCATATAAACAAAGAGAAAAATCACTTTTCCCAATGAAATGTGTCTGTCCGGATATTAGTGACATTTCCAACTTGATATGGTAACATGATAGTGACCTTGATACAGCATAAATATGTGTGCCATTATATCACGTGCAATCTTTATAGACCCAGCTTGGTTCTTCTCCAGTGTCTCCTCTTGGAATTGTACCTACACAGAAGAAAAGCACAAGTTATAACAAAGGCAGTATGACTACAATTTAGCTGTTCCCATTCGCCATAAACTTTGCCTTTTAAGTACTACAAAACACAAAGGGTCCCATTTTTCCTTCCTTTAACAAGTTTGGACCTCTTTCTGGAGAGTGAAAAAAAATGACTTGCTACATATTTTTATAAACTAGTCAAGCCAAATTTTAACCTCTCAAAATGATTCAAGGCTAGCTTCTTAATTGGGATCAGTAATAAGGTAGATCTCTCCCCAAGTGTACCTTCACTCACGTGATTCAACAGACCCACAGCAGACATACATATATATCTGAACTCCCTCCTAATGACTCATGCACACATAAAAGCTCCTGTATCATCTTTTTTTTTTTTTTTTTTTTTTTTTTTGAGACAGAGTCTCACTTTGTTGCCCGGGCTAGAGTGAGTGCCGTGGCGTCAGCCTAGCTCACAGCAACCTCACACTCCTGGGCTTAAGCGATCCTACTGCCTCAGCCTCCCGAGTAACTGGGACTACAGGCATGTGCCACCATGCCCGGCTAATTTTTTTTGCTATATATATTTTTAGTTGGCCAGATAATTTCTTTCTATTTTTAGTAGAGACGGGGTCTCACTCAGGCTGGTCTCGAACTCCTGACCTCGAGCGATCCACCCGCCTCGGTCTCCCAGAGTGCTAGGATTACAGGCGTGAGCCACCGCGCCTGGCCCTGTATCATCTTTATATAAAGAACACCCCATTCATGTCTACCCAAGAGCAACAGTGATTTGCAGAGCTAAAGCAATCTCAGAATTGTCCATGTCCATCTGTTATGGTTTTACCCCCATAAAGGCAAAACCGAAACAATTAACACAGCTTTTCTTTCAGCAGGATTAATGGCAGTACTTCCACAAAATGAAGCACTGTAATTGCAACCTGCTTTCAATACACTTTGAAAGTTGTAAGATAGCTGAGACAACAGAAAAATCATTCTATTGTGCAAATTCTCTAGGTCAAGAGTATATAACCCTAAATACAAAATACCTTCCCCCAGCTCTAGGAGATGGGACTAATACCACTTCACCTAGTGACTCAATGCTCTTTTCTCAATATTTTATGATGGGAAGACCGTAAGTCTTAAAATCTAATTAATGGCCGGGTGCGGTGGCTCACGCCTGTAATCCTAGCACTCTGGGAGGCCAAGGCGGGAGGATCACTCAAGGTCAGGAGTTTGAGACCAGCCTGAGCAAGAGCGAGACCCGGTCTCTACTAAAAAAATAAAAAGAAATTAGCTGGACAACTAAAAATATATAGAAAAAATTAGCCGGGCATGGTGGCACATGCCTGTAGCCCCAGCTACTCAGGAGGCTGAGGCAGGAGGATGGCTTGAGCCCAGGAGTTTGAGGTTGCTGTGAGCTAGGCTGATGCCACGGCACTCTAGCCTGGGCGACAGAGTGAGACTCTGTCTCCAATAAATAAATAAATAAAATCTAGTTGTGCCTGTGCAGTTAGATATCCCCTAAATATGTTAATATGCACAAATGATCTTACATTGCTGAGCTTATTGCACTTATTATTTTTTTTTTTTTTGAGACACAGTCTTGCTCTGTTGCTCGGGCTAGAGTGAGTACCGTGGCATCAGCCTAGCTCACAGCAACCTCAAACTCCTGGGCTTAAGCAATCCTACTGCCTCAGCCTCCCGAGTAGCTGGGACTACAGGCATGCGCCATCATGCCCGGCTAATTTTTTTTCTATATATATTTTTAGTTGGCCAGATAATTTCTATTTTTTAGTAGAGACGGGGTCTCGGTCTTGCTCAGGCTGGTCTTGAACTCCTGACCTCGAGCGATCCACCCGCCTCGGCCTCCCAGAGTGCTAGGATTACAGGCGTGAGCCACCACGCCCGGCCTGCACTTATTTTTGATGCTTATTTTTCTTCCCCTCAAGACCCATCTCTAAGGCCCACCTGGTCCAAAGAACAATGGGCTAAAAGGCATGCAGGAGACCTGAGTCTTAGGTCTGTCTTCCTTTGCCTGGACCTAGCCAGCATGACGTTGGAGGTCCTCTATTGCTATTCCAGTAATGTCTTTCTTCCGAAATGATCAACTCAACTACTTCTGCAGCAGAGGGCAGTTTCCCAATCATCAGCAAAGGTAAATGCTTCAAAAATGGAGTCTTCCCCACCAGGATGTGTAAGACAACCTTCCATCTTATGCTCTAGTTGACTGAAGACAACCAGGAAATTAACACATATCAGAAAAAGGGTCTGCCCCTAAGCCCAGTTGTGGTCTGGGTAAAATGCAGAAACCAAGTACTCCAAAAAAGCGATTTCAGAATGGTATTAGAAGATGGACTGCATGTAATTTTCAATTGCACATTTATGCCCAGAATGTAACCTTAAATTTAACAAAAACCAAGCAGGACAATGGTGTTCTTACCTGATTTTATTGCCAGTCTTCATACGAATCCATTGGGGAATGGGACGATTTTGTTTCTGCTTCTTGGCCAGAAACCTCTTGATTCTGAAAGTCTTGTGAGAAGACTGTGAAGGAAATGCAATCAATTTAGACAGTGATACTAGAGCCTGCCCAATGATTCAAACTCAAGAACTCTCTCAATCCAACATCCAAGTGCTTAATGTACTCCAAAAAATCTCTCAATGCTAAACTATCACACCATATGATCCTCATAACTTCTCTGAAGGCAGACAGCATAGTTTCCATCGTTCAAATAAAAGTAAGAATCAGGAGGTAAGTAACCCACCCAAAATCATAGTATTAATGTGCACAGCTGGGATTCAAACCTAGGCTCTCTCTGCTCCACAGCCAGGGGTACCTTCCAGTCTACCCTGCTGTCACCCAAGGATTCAAATGACCACATGGGGAATGGCTAGGGCTGGGAACCTGGCTTCCTGGAAAGAACACAACTTTGGGTCAAACAGAACCACCTATCACTTGCAAGTTAACGAGTCTCAGTGCCCTACTTTCTAAAATAGGGGTACTCACTTTTCAAGTGTCACTGCAAGGGTAATTTAATTAAGACTTACGCAAAGCCCTTGATATTCAGTAGATCTAACCCACTCACCACTTTGGTGTGAATCTTAACTGCAATAAGCTACAAAACATCAGATACTGATCCCCTCCATACCTAGAAGCCAATCAACGTTTTAATTTCTCTATAAACTGTTACAGGAAAAACCCGCGACAGGGACAGGTCCGCTGTTGGCATTTCCTGAGAATGCCCGAATGACAGGTTCACACAACACCCCCAGTTCCAGGCGCCTCCACGGGGTGACGCTCAAGTCTGTGTACAAACGGTTTCCCAACAAAAGCCCTGTAACCTAATTATGTCGTACGCTCGCTCCCCTGCACCAAGTTAAAAACTTTCCGAAAACCAGCAGCCCACATTCCCCTCCCATGCCAGGCACGGGCAGGCGTACTCAGGCCACGATTTCTGGGGTGGCCTCCCAACCTCTCTCCCTGTGCCAGAATCACACTTCGCTCAATGCGAAGGGAAGCGGGAATCCCCGTCCCCTTCGGCGGCGGCCCAGAGAACAAAGCACCCCCTGGAACCCGCGACGCCGGCGCAGTCAGCCCCTCCCAGGCGCTCCCTTGCTCAACTAGATTCCCACCAGGCCCGCGGACTACATCGGTGGCAAAAGTCGACCTTCTCTTAAGAAAGCCCTTAAAGGGCTCCTGCCCCTCGACGCTCAGCGCGGCCCCGGCGATCCGGCGGCGGCCTCGGGGCTCCGGAAGCCACCCCAGAGCCGATGGCAGCCGATGGACTTACCATGGCGAGGGAAACTCAAGGGGACGCAGCACAATGGCAGAAGAAGGGACGAAAAGGGGCTGAGGAGCCGGAAACACGTGTTTAGAAGGCGCTGCCGGGGGTGGGGCTTAGGAGGTGACGCCACGCGCCGGCCGACGTTTCCTAGCTCCTCCCCCCTGGGGGAAGCGCGCTTGTTAGTGTCAAGGGGAGTTCTCTTTGCTTCTTTTCCGTTAATTGGGTTTCCCCAGGATTCCATCAGTGTGCTGGGGCACCCCGTTTCGTGGATGAGGCAGACAGCCCGTGATTAATGCTAACTTTCCCTCCCGAAAGTTGCAGGAACAGAATGGGCGGGACTAACCCCAAGGGAGGGCGGGGAGGTGTCCGTCACCTCCGCGCGCCTGGGACTGGGAACGCCTGGCCAGGGTGGGCGGGCAGAGGGCAATCGGGCATCTTCGACCTGTCTGGGAGGTGTGGGAAGGAAGGGACGGTGTTGTTGGAGGAAGCTAAAGAAGTCGGCGGGGGCAGGACCTAGGGACGGCTTTGGGGTTTTAGACAGGGCAAGAGGTTGCCAATCATGGTTTTAAGCTGAGAAAGTCAGAGGCAGAAGCTTTTCCTTAGCTGCTAGAAAGTCCATGCTGACACTGTAGCCCACCTTTGGCAAGATAGATGTACAAGAATTAATAGCATGCATTTGGGATGCTGGTGTAAGGTTTTAAGACCGGAGTCCACGGGAGGGGGCGGCACAGCCAAAAGTCAAAGCACCCTCCCGGGTTTCAGCACCAAATGTAAGGTTTTTTGGGATTGGCCGGCGCCAGAGAAAGAAAGATGAACAGAGTTGAAAGGGATAAGTAAAGAGGCTTTATTGGGGCACTCCTGGGTGAGGGTAACGAGTCCCAAGAGAGGGACCCGGGCGAGATTTTCGGGTCCCGGGAGGGAGGGAGAGAGAGAGAGAGAGAGAGAGAGAGAGAGAGAGACCTGAAAAGTCTCATCGCCCAGAAGTCTGAATGGGTTTATATATGTTTTTAGGGATGGGGGTAGGGGTTTCTTTGGCAGGAAGATTTATGGTGGGGAGAACAAGGAGTTGTCCCTTGCAGTTTTAGGGCGGGTATTGAGAAATAGGAGGGGCTGGTGGTATGTGTGGACTCTAGGAACCGAGACTCTCTCTTATCAGGGTAACCATCCAGGTGTGGTCGTCCTTTTACTTAGCTGGGCCTTGCAGGCATTGTCCTTCGCAGGTCTGGTGGGCTTCTTCTTTTACCATTAGGGAGGGGAGGGAGGGGTGCCCGCCACCAGCCTTACAGCTGGCATTCCCTGTTTTCATCTCCCCATTTAAAAACAAAAACCTCTATGTATACTTGCAGTCTCCTCAAGCATTTTTACACCAGTGGATTAAGGTAAGGGTTTTTAACCTGGAGTCCACAAGTGTCCATGTATAGAATTCAGAGGGTCTATGAACTTGGATGGGAAAATAAAACTTTATTTTCACCAAACTGAGATTCAACGCTTTCTTTATTTACGAATGTAGGCAACAGACCGCAGTGGCGTTAGCAATCAATGGCTGTGATTTGGTCACCAGTAGAAATCATAGATGGTTTCCTAGTACATTACAGTTGATGCAGATGTCTCTAAATATCATTTACACAGTCATCACTCCCTTTAAATGACATTAGTTATTAGGCCACAAATAGAACTGTGTTAAGAAGCCCATATGTTACTATAACACATATTTCCTTTAAAAATATTTTGGGCCGGGCCGGGCCAGGCGTGGTGGCTCACGCCTGTAATCCTAGCACTCTGGGAGGCCGAGGTGGGAGGATGGCTCAAGGTCAAGAGTTGGAGACCAGCCTGAGCAAGAGTGAGACCCCGTCTCTACTAAAAAACAGAAAGAAATTAGCTGAACAACTAAAAATATATAGAGAAAAAATTAGCCGGGCATGGTGGCGCATGCCTGTAGTCCCAGCTACTCGGGAGGCTGAGGCAGGAGGATTGCTTGAGCCCAGGAGTTTGAGGTTCCTGTGAGCTAGGCTGATGCCACGGCACTCTAGCCCAGGCAACAGATTGAGACTCTGTCTCAAAAAATATATATATATATTTTGGGCCGGAGGCGACCTGGGCACGAGGGCAGGACTGGGAAGCGTCACCCAGGCGATTTTGTGGAGAGCGGGGAGGGCTCCCAGCAGACCCGAGACTCCAGGAGGAGGCGCGGCTGTCCCCAAGTCCCAGAGACAACTCCCCGCCCTCCTGGGGCCCACACCTCTGTCGGAGCCCCTGACACAAACAATGAAACTGCCTCGTTCCAGAGAGGGATACGAGCTGAGCCAGAAGGGCAATTTAAAAAGAGTAATGGGCCAAAGTGTGGGCACAGGGCAGATGGGCAGGCCCAAAGTGTCTCTCTGAGGAGGCGTCTTTTGAGCCCAAACCTAGAGGATAAGAGGGAGCTGGCCCAGAAAGGTCCCCAAGAAAGGTGTTCCAGAAGGAATGGCAAGTACAAAGGCCATGCCTGGAGGGGCTGGCTAGAGCAAGAGGGTGAGTGAGCAAAGGGTGGTGAGAGGAAGGAGATTGAAGAGATGGGGGAGGGCCTTGTAGGCCAGGGTAAGGAGTTTGGACTTTTCTACCCAACCGTAGGTAGGTAGGGGAATGGGAGGCCTTTGCAAAAATTCAAGCAGGGGAGTGACACAATCTGAATTAGGTTTTAAGACATCACTCTTCCTGGAATGAGCATGAATTGTAATGGGGCTGGTTAGGAGGCTATTGCATTTGTCCAGGCAAGAGATACTAGTGCCTGGGGCTACAGTGGTGGCTGGTGGAGATGGAGAAGGTGAAGGATTGAGTCTGAACACTTTCATGACATCCTTATGAAGTCTAGTTTATTGCCCATGGAAAGGGGACTAGAAAGTTTGAAGGAGTATTTCCCAACTTGTTTTGCCCACACCCAGAATGAAAAAATACATTTTATATACCACGACCCAGTACACATATGCGTACATTTAAGGAGATGTTTAACAAAACAGTTCTGCAGGTAACGTATTCTCTTCTATTTCATTCTGTTTTTTAATGCTGCCTGAGACTTGATCCACTAATAAGTGTTGATCCACAATTGAAAACGGTGAATTGAAGACCAAGCCCCACTAGGAAATACAGCCAGAATTCCAGCCCAGTTCTGTGTGACCCCACAGTCCCATGATCTTCCTACTACAGTGCCTCTCAACACATAATCTCTGCCCTCCCATCCCCCCCAGAATTTACCTTTAAGGAAGCAACTTAGCAGCAGCCCAGAGCTCTGCAATGTTATTTATGATAGTGAAAAAGTGGAAAGCACCAAAACCCAACTACAGAAGAATAGCTAAGTAAATCATGGCCCAGCACATAAGGAATGTCTTGCAGTAGTTGATAATACCAGCATTAAAGCCTGGAAATATGGGGCAATGCCAGTAGCAATACATTAAGTGAAAAAAGCCCTATGCAACATAGTCTGTATGTCATGATTACAATTGTATCAAAATATAGCTATGTATCGGGACTACGAGAGAATATAAAAATAAGTTTGGTTGATGATTTTTTTTCCCATTTTCAAAATTATACTTTATAGTTGTTGTTAATTTGTTATTCCAGTTAAAGAGTTAGTGTGTCTGATTTCTCCTACAACCTAGTTTAGGTCTGCCTGCCTCTGTACCTTTGGCAAAGCATCACATACATGCTTCACGGAGTTGTCATGAGGATCATGTTATACCTTCTCATAGCACCCTGTACCTTTTCTTTATAGCACTTGAGGCAGGGTAATTTATTGAAAGCCTAATTTGTGTGTGGTACCATATGAAGTATATTTGGTCTTTGTCTCCAGCCAGTCACAGAGCCCCTAAAACTCTTAGAGTTTCCTGCATGTTAGGAATGTCTTTTGTATTCATTATGTGCCCCTTTTGATCACACCTGAGTTTATGTTAATGAGGTGACCTAGATGAAAACCGCTGATTAGAGAATTGGAACTTTGAGCCCACCCCCCCCCCCCAACTAATCTCTGGGAAGGGGGAGGAGGGACTGGAGATTAACCTCTACAAAAACTCAAACTGCAAGATTTGAGGGGCTTCCAGGTTGCTGAGCTCCTAGAGTGTGGCACACTCGCCCCACCCCAGCAAGAGGGCATGGAAGCTCTGCGCTCCTTCCCCCATACCTCTCTCTATGTACCTCTTCATCTGTATCCTTTATAATAAACTGATAAATGTAAAATTAAAAATATTTTGGGCAGGGCTCAGTGGCTCACACCTGTAATCCTAGCACTCTGGGAGGCTGAGGCGGGAGGACTGCTTGAACTCTGGAGTTTGAGACCAGCCTGAGCAAGAGGGAGACCACATCTGTACCAAAAATCAAAAAAATTAGCCAGGTGTGGTGGTATGTGCCTGTAGTTCCGGCTACTCAGGAGGCTGAGGCAGGAGGATTGCTTGAGCCCAGGAGTTGGAGGTTGCAGTGAGCTATGGTGACACCACTGCACTCTAGCTGGGGTGAAAGAGCGAGACTGTGTCTCAAAAAACAAACAAAAAAAACCCTGGTAACTATATTGTAGTGTAATCGGTTTTCTTTGTAATCTTATTTACTTTGTTTTCTTCATTAAAAAACATTCCAAAAATAAGTCCATAGGCTTCATCAGACTGCCAAAGGGTTACATGCCACAAAAAAATGATTAAGAATTCCTGGATTGAGGCTGGTCCAAGTGCAGTGGTGTTTACAACTAATTGATCACAACCACTTATAGATTCCTTTGTTCCTTCTCCACTCTCACTGCTTCACTTGACTAGCCTTAAAAAAACGAAAAATAAATAAAAAAATTCCTGGATTGAATTACAGTGACAGTTGAACAAACTAGGTAGGAGCCTGTGGAAATAGTCTGGAAAAGAAATGATGGTGGCCAAAAGTAAGGTAGCGACATGAGGTTGAATAAGAAGAAATAAAGTCAAAAGATAGGCCGGGCGCGGTGGCTCACGCCTGTAATCCTAGCACTCTGGGAGGCCGAGGCGGGTGGATCGCTGGAGGTCAGGAGTTCCAGACCAGCCTGAGCAAGAGCGAGACCCTGTCTCTACTAAAAAAAATCAGAAAGAAATTATCTGGCCAACTAAAATATATATATAGAAACAATTAGCCGGGCATGGTGGCGCATGCCTGTAGTCCCAGCTACTCGGGAGGTTGAGGCAGGAGAATCGCTTGAGCCCAGGAGTTTTTAGGCTGACGCCACGGCACTCACTCTGGCCCGGGCAACACAGCAAGACTCTGTCTCAAAAAAAAAAAAAAAAAAAAAATTCAAAAGATGACTATGAGACAAAATTAACAGGACTTGGTCCCAGGTTTCTGCCTTGGGCAGCTGAATGGTGATGCCTTAGGTCTAGAGAGGGACTACAGAAGACAAAGGAAACTTGAGACCCAATTTATTTACTTATTTATTTATTTATTTATTTATTTATTTATTTATTTAGAGACAGAGTCTCGCTCTGTTGCCTGGGCTAGAGTGAGTGCTGTGGCATTAGCCTAGCTCACAGCAACCTCAAACTCCTGGGCTCAAGTGATCCTCCTGCCTCAGCCTCCCGGGTAGCTGGGACTACAGGCATGAGCCACCATGCCCGGCTAATGTTTTCTATATATATGTTTTAGTTGGCCAGATAATTTCTTTCTATTTTTAGTAGAGACGGGGTCTCACTCTTGCTCAGGTTGGTCTCGAACTCCTGACCTGGAGCGATCCACCCGCCTCGGCCTCCCAGAGTGCTAGGATTACAGGCGTGAGCCACCGCGCCCGGCCGAGACCCAATTTAATAGTTACAGTTTTCTTCCTTCCTTCCTTCTTTCCTTCCTTTGTGTGTGTGTGTGTGTGTGTGTGTGTGTGTGTGTGTGTGTGTGTGTTTTAGAAATGGAGTCTTGCTCTGTCGCCCAGGCTGGAGTGCAGTGGCACAATCATAGCTCATTGCAACCTCAAACTTCTCGGATCAAGTGATCCTCCCACAGCCTCCAGAGTAGCTGGGCCTACAGGCACAAGCCACCATGCTTACCTAATTTTTAAAAAAAATTTTCATAGATGGGAGGCTGGGGGTGGGTAAACTCACAACTAATGGATGTGGAGCACACTGTATGGGGGAAGGGCACGCTTGTAGCCCTGGCTTGAGCAAGGCAAAGGCATTATATGTAACCAAAATGTTTATACCTCTATAATATTCTGAAATAAAAAAATAAAATAAAACCGTGTATATTAAAGATAAAAAAATTTTCATAGATGGGGTCTTACTATGTTGCCCAGGCTGGCCTCAAACTCCTGGGCTCAAGCAATTTTTCTGCCTCAGCTTCCCAAAGTGCTGGGATTACAGGTATTAGCTACTGCACCCAGTGAATGACAGTTTCTTAATTGCTAGAGTTTTATTATGTTAATCCCATCCACATTTTTATTTTTCACTTTTTTTGAGACACAGTCTTGCTCTGTTGCCCGGGCTAGAGTGCTGTGGTGTCAGCCTAGCTCACAGCAACCTCAAACTCCTGGGCTTAAGCAATCCTTCTGCCTCAGCCTCCTGAGTAGCTGGGACTACAGGCATGTGCCACCATGCCCAGCTATTTTTTTCCTATATATATTTTTAGCTGTCCATATAATTTCTTTCTATTTTTAGTAGAGAGGGGGTCTTGCTCGTGCTCAGGCTGTTCTCGAACTCCTGACCTTGAGCAATCCTCCTGCCTTGGCCTCCCAGAGTGCTAGGATTACAGGCGTGAGCCATGGTGCCCAGCCCAGATTTTTATAATGTATTCATTTAAGAGCCAGCATTTTCTTTTTGGTGACCAGAAGGAGCAGCAAATAAACCCTTAGTTGATGATATTGTCATCATCATCTTCATCATAGCTACCGTTTATTCAGTGTTTAGGGTGTGACTGACCCTGTGCTAAATGTTTATATAACTCATCCTTTTAATTCTTAAGCTTTATAGGGCACTTATTCTTCTTCCTGGTTTTCCTGCTACCTTGCATGCCACCCCTTCTCAGTTTTCTCTGCTGATTCTTCCTGATCTCAATCACCTTTTACCATTGGAGAGCCCTGAGGTTCGGTTTTGGACCTCTTTTCTTTTCTATATACATTCCTCTGGTGATCTCATCCAATATCATGGCTTTAAATACTCTCTTGGTTGATGACACTCAAACATACATCTCTAACCAGGACCTCTCCCTGAGTTCTTACTACCTTCTTGACACTCCACTTGGATGTCTAATAGATGCCTTGAACTGAGTATGTCCGAAAGAGACCTCCTGATCTTTTCACCCCCAGTGGGTCACTCATATTCTCGTCTCAGCAAATGGCACTTCCATTCTTCCTGTTGTTGCGACCAAAACTTACCTTCCACTCTCTATCAGTACATCCAGTCAGCTTGCCTGTGAAATTTATCCAGAATCTGACAACTTATCACCTCTACCCTGGTCTGAGCCACTCTCTCTCACCTAGGTTATTTTACGGCTCATCACTGGTCTCCCTGCTTCTGCCCTTGCTTCCCTTCTGCAGCCAGAGCAAACCTTTCAAAACCTACGTCAGACCATGTCATTCCTCTGCTCAGTACCCTCCAATGGCTCCACATCCTTCTCCTAATAAAAGCATTTACAGTGGTCTGAAAGGGCATTATAACGGGGCATTGGACCCTATTACTTCTCTGACCCAGCCTTCTACTTCTCTCCCCCTCACTCACTTTGCTGAAGCCACACTGACCTCAAACTTGCCACAGTTTTCACAGCCTTGGTACTAAGTGTTCTCTCTGCCTGGGACTCCATTTCCCCATGTGTCCCATGGCTTCTTTACTCATCTCCAAGTCAAGGCTCAAATGTCACCACTTTACTGAGACCACCCCATGAACACACTATCCCCCTTCCTTCCCTGCTTTGTTTTTCTTGATGACATTTATCACCTTTTAACATGCTATATAATTTACATATTTATTATCTAACTCCTCACTATAATTAAGCTCAATGAGGGCAGAGATTTAAAAACACTTTTATATTGAAATAATAGATTCACAAGAAGTTGTAAAGAAATGGACAGAAAGGTCCTGTGCACACTTTACCCAGCCTTCCCCAGTGTTAGCATCTTGCATAACTATAGTACAATACCACAATCAGGAAATTCACTTTAGGCTGGGCGCGGTGGCTCACGCCTGTAATCCTAGCACTCTGGGAGGCTGAGGTGGGAGGACTGCTTGAGCTCAGGAGTTCAAGAACAGCCTGAGCAAGAGTGAGACCCTGTCTCTACTAAAAATAGAAAGAAATTAGTTGGACAACTAAAAATATATAGAAAAAATTAGCTGGGCATGGTGGCGCATGCCTGTAGTCCCAGCTACTTGGGAGGCTGAGGCAGGATTGCTTAAGCCCAGGAGTTTGAGGTTGCTGTGAGCTAGGCTGATGCCACGGTACTCTAGCCAGGGTGACAGAGCAGGACTCTGGCTCAAAAAAATAAAAATAAAAATAAAATAATAAAAAGAAAAAAGGAAATTCACCTAAGCACATTCCACAGAGCTTATTCAGATTTCACCAGTGGCATCATCATAGCTCACTGCAACCTCAAACTCCTAGGCTCAAGCTATCTTCCTACCTCAGCCTCCCGAGTAGCTGGGACTAAAGCGTGTGACACCATGCCCAGCTAATTTTTTTTCTATTTTTAGTAGAAACTGGGTCTCACTCTTGCTCAGGATGGTGTAGGACTCCTGACCTCAAGCGATCTTCCCACCTCGGCCTCCCAGAGTGCTAGGATTACAAGCGTGAGTCACCGTGCCCAGCTTGTCATTTCCTTTTATGACAGAGTAACACTCCACTGTATGGATATATCATCTTGTTTATCCATTCATCAGTTGTTAGACATTTGGGTTGTTTCTGCTTTTTGGCTATAGGGAATAATGCTACTATAAACATTGGTGGATAATATGTGTTTGAGCACCTGATTTCATTTCTCTTGGGTACATACCTAGAAATGGAATCGCTGGATCATATAGTAACTCTACATTTAACTTGAGGAACTGCTGGACTGCTTTCCACAGTGGCTGCACCATTTTATATCCCCACCAGCAAGGTATGAGGGCTCCAATTTCTCCACATCCTTGCGAATGCTTGTTATTTTCCATTAAAAATACTTAGAGCCATCCTAGAGGGTACCTATCCTTTCAGGAACCCACTCCAGTCAGGTTTTCACCCAGCACTCAAACTATTCTTTTTAAGGTCACCAATAACCTCCATGTTGTTAAATACTAAATTAATCTCTAATATTATCTTATTTGACAAATTAACATTACCTTAGTTGACTTCTTCTTGGGATACTTTCTTCACTTGGCTTCCAGGACAACACACTTAGTTGTTTTTTTCCCCCATCTCTTTGCTCCTTCAGAATCTTTTTCTGGTTTTCCTTTATCTCACTTCTAATGCTTGAGTGCCCCAGAGCTCAGTCATTAGATCTCTTCCCTTCAATCTGTACTTACTCCCTTGATGATCTCAGTCAGTCTCATGGCTTTACGTGTTCAAAACTGAACTCCTCATAGCCCCCTCTGCCAGCAAACACACAGACACACACACACACACACACACACACACCCCTGTTCTTCATGAAGATTTCCCCACCTCAATGACAACTCCATCCTTCTAGTTGCTTAAGTAATCTTTAACTCTTTTCTCACACACCACATCTGACCAGTCAGCAAATTCCATTGACTCTACCTACAAAGTATGTCCAGAATTTGATCACTTCTGACAACCTCCACTACTACCACCTTGGTCCAAGCCATCATCAGCTCTCTACTAGATTACTATAGTAGCCTAACCTCTCTCCCTCTTTCTACCCTTTCCCCAGCTTTGATCTGTTCTCAACTCAGTAGCCAGAGTGATTCTTTTATTTTAAAATATTAAGTCACAACTCAGCTCATACACAATTTGGAATAAAAGTGCTAGTCCTAACTATTCCCCATAGGATCTTTCCCCCGTTAGGTTAGCTCTCTGACTTTATTCCATCCTCTTCTACTCTGCTCCTTGCTCACTCCACTCCAGCCACAGGTCTCTTTGCCATTCCCAGAACAGGCCAGCCATGCTTCCACCAAGGCCTTTCATGTGCTTTTTCTTCTGGAAGGCTCTTCCCCCAGGTATCCATAGGGCTAGTTACCTTATTTCCTTCTCAAGTATTTACTCAAAAGTTGCCTTCTCATTGAGGCCTTTCAACCCCCACCCATGAACATCATATTCCCTTTCCCTGCCTTTTTTCTCCTAAGCACATGTCACTTTCTAACAATATATATTTTGCTTGTTTTATTTTTCTCTCCACGTGAATGTAAACTCTACGAAGGCAGGAATTCTGTGTTTTGTTCACTGAAGTAAACCCAAAGCCTAGAACATGAATGGCACATGGTAGGTGCTCAAAAAATACTTAGTGAATGAATGAATGAATGAATGATGGCAGCTTGAACAAGGGGAGTGGGGGGATGGAGAGGAGGGAGCTGGATTGGACAAACAGAATATAATGATTGGCTGTGAGGGTGAGGATGAAGTTAAATATGACCGCCAGTGCTGAGTGGATAGATGATTAACTTCCTCCACAAACAGCACTAAGGGTGGAAAGAACATGAGTTTAGTTTGGGACCCAAAATACTTGTGGATCATCTAGGGGCAGATGTCCAGGAGGCAGCTGGATCTGAGATTGGGCTGGTGGTCAGGGCTGGAAAACAGAGGATGGCCTTAAAGTCTGAAAATACAAATATTATATTAATATGTACAATAGCAATGAACAAGTTGTTATGCATTTACCCATGTCTCCGTAGTAAGAGCTTAATATTTGGTGAATAAATAAATGAGTTCTTATGTGAGATTTCTAAGGATACATAATCCTTATGTATGTAGCTGTCAACATATACTAAGAATTCACCACGTGTAGCCAGGCACGGTGGCACATGCCTGTATTCCCAGCAACTTGGGAGGCTGAGGCAGGAGGATTGCTTGAGCCCAGGAGTTCAAGGCTGTAGTGTGCTGTGATCATGCATTTGAATAGCCACTGCATTCCAGCCTGGGCAACAAAGAGAGACCCTGTCTCCCAAAAAAAAAAAAAAATTCACCAAGTTTAAGCCTATCTTTGCTACCTTGCCTTCCCTAATAATGATATAACTGGTATAATAAATTTTTGTGGTATAAAGGATAGTCCAGAGACAGTAAAAGTTCTGAGGAGCCCCCATGAAAATATATAACATATAGAGCTCTTTATACAAACAAAAGGTTACAAAACTCCTTTAATTAACCTTTCCCCTGTGGAATTAAAGATAATGTCTGTGAATACCATAGCAAGTTTAGATCTTAATTTTTAAATCAGAACTTAATTACTGCCTCAGGACTACCTTGTGTCTACATGCTGGGAAGGGGGTCTGGTTCCTGATTTAGAAGGTGTTAAAGCCTCATGAATCCCCAAGCCATGGCTTTTTCACTGCCCTTACCCTTTTAATTTCTCCTGCCTACTTCCCTTAGCATCACTACTTTCCACAAGAGCAGCTTAACTCTCCATGGCTGTAAGCATCATGAGAAAGGGACCGTGCTGTGTTCACTATCACAGTGTCAGTGCAAACATGTAGTAGGAGGTGCTCAATAAATGTTCAGATAGCCAGTATCTGAGTTGTCTCCACATCCTGTCTTTATTTCCAAAGAAATCAAACCTGTGTCTGAAGAAAAGGAGGCAAAAATTAAATGAGCTCTTGTTTTTCTATTGTTTATAGGAGTTTATTAAGAATGGGTGGGAGGCCGGGCGCGGTGGCTCACGCCTGTAATCCTAGCTCTGGGAGGCCGAGGCGGGTGGATCGCTCCAGGTCAGGAGTTCGAGACCAGCCTGAGCAAGAGTGAGACCCCGTCTCTACTAAAAATAGAAAGAAATTATCTGGCCAACTAAAATATATATAGAAAAAATTAGCCGGGCATGGTGGCTCATGCCTGTAGTCCCAGCTACTCGGGAGGCTGAGGCAGTAGGATCGCTTAAGCCCAGGAGTCTGAGGTTGCTGTGAGCTAGGCTGATGCCACGGCACTCACTCTAGCCCGGGCAACAGAGCGAGACTCTGTCTCAAAAAAAAAAAAAAAAAAAAAGAATGGGTGGGCACGGTGGCTCACACCTGTAATCCTAGCATTCTGGGAGGCCGAGGCGGGAGGATCGTTTGAGCTCAGGAGTTCGAGACCAGCCTGAGCAAGAGCGAGACCTCGTCTCTACTAAAAATAGAAAGAAATTATATGGACAGCTAAAAATATATATATAAAAAATTAGCCGGGCATGGTGGCACATGCCTGTGGTCCCAGCTACTCAGGAGGCTGAGGCAGAAGGATGGCTTGAGCCCAGGAGTTTGAGGTTGCTGTGAGCTAGGCTGACGCCACGGCACTCACTCTAGCCCGGGCAACAGACTGAGACTCTGTCTCAAAAAAAAAAAAAAAAAAAAAAAAAAACAAAAAACCCAATAAACAAAAAACCAAATGCTATTTATTAAGAACATGAAATTATGATTTATGAAGTGGTCCTCACCCCGCTCCCCCAACATGAGAAAGGAGAGTGAGGGAGCAAACTAGAGAAAGAAAGGTGGCACTGTGGAGAAGGTTATCACTTCCAGATGGATTAAAAAAATTGCTTGGCAGAAGGGAAGTCCCTCCTGTGGTTTCACCAGTTGAACTGGTTTAGGGATTTTCTGCAGCAACTTGGCAGCTTAGCAGTAGGAGGCTCCCACACCATCCTGTGCTACTCCAGCCCTTCTCACATTGTGCATTGTGCTCTGATTATTTCTATTTGTCTCTTGCCACCACTGGACCACGAGTTCCTCAAGGACATTTGAGTCCTTGGCCCCAGGGCCTGGCACAGTCAGCAATTAGTAAATATTTGCTAAATGAATAAATGAGTGGAAGAAATTTAAGAGGGTAGGGTGTGGAAGTGTGGTTTACCCAGAATGAGACTAGTCAGGCAAGTAGAACAAGAGGGAGGTGCTGATGTGAAAACAGCCTTGAGATGGCTGGCAATAGGCTGGGCAAGTAGGCAAGTGATGCCAACTCATGGTTCAGGAGCTTTGCTTCTCCTAAGGCCAACTCCTCTTACATCTACCTTGGCTTCCTTTCTTTTTTAAGAGAGAAGGTCTCACTCTGTTGCCTGGGCTGGCATGATCATAGCTCACTGCAACCTCAAACTCCTGGGCTCAAGCAATCCTCCCACCTCAGCCTCCCAAGTAGCTGGGGTTACAGGTGTGCAACACCATGCCTAGCTAATTTTTAAATTTTTTGTAGAGACAGTGTCTCAATATGTTGCTCAGGCTGGTCTAAAACTCCTGGCCTCAAGTGATTCTCCTGCCTCAGCCTGCCAAAGTGCTGGGTTACAGGTGTGAGCCACTGTGCCCAGCCCTTGGCTTCCATTTTTACCTGTCTTTGCAGGAAACCTACACTATTGGTTCTATCTTCCCTTGGGTATTCATCCTCTCTCTTAGAGCTTTCCTTTTGGCTTCTAAATATATTTGATTTCTCATATTTAAAATAATCTTTCATCAACACCGTTTATCTATCTCCATTTTTTTTCATGGGCATA
Source organism: Lemur catta (assembly GCF_020740605.2). NCBI lineage: Eukaryota > Metazoa > Chordata > Mammalia > Primates > Lemuridae > Lemur > Lemur catta. The sequence goes on from NC_059155.1 coordinate 21,138,171, forward strand.
CAAGGGATCTTCAAAAAGTTCATGGAAAATATGTATTATGAAAAAACTATGCATGGATTTCCATTTTTTTTGGTACCAAAATAAACTCATACTAACTTGTTATAACGTGTGAACAGGATTTGGCACTAAAAAGGATAAGACATCAGTGTTTTTGAAAAAAGCCCCTATGAGAGCAATGTGAATTCTGCTACAATTGAAGCAAGGACAAACATCAAATTTATGGTTGAAGCTTAGGTGGAAGAATGGTGAAATCATTGATGCTTTACAAAAAGTTTATGGGGACAATGCCCCAAAGAAATCAGCAGTTTACAAATGGCTAACTCATTTTAAGAAGGGACAAAATGATGTTGACAATGAAGCCTGCAGTGGCAGACCACCCACATCAATTTTGGAGGAAAAAATTAACCTTGTTTGTGCCCTAATTGAAGAGGACCAATGATTAACAACAGAAACAATAGCCACCACCAGACATCTCAACTGGTTCAGCTTACGCAATTCTGACCTAAAAATTAAAGTTGAGCAAACTTTCCACTCAATGGGTGCCAATACTGTTGTGCCCAGATCAGCTGCAGACAAAAGTAGAATTTTCAATGGAAATTTTAAACAAGTAGGATTGAGATCCTGAGGCATTTCTTCAAAGAATTTTAACAGATGAAATGTGGCTTTACCAATATGATCTTGAAGACAAAGCATAATCAATCAATGGCTACCCAGAGGTGGAAGTGGTCCAGTCCAAGCAAAAGTGGATTCGTCAAGAGCAAAGGTCCTGGCAAGTTTTTTGGGATGCTCAAGGCATTCTGCTTGTTGACTTTCTGGAAGGCCAAAGAATGATAACATCTGCTTCTTATCAGAGTGTTTTGAGAAAGTTAACCAAAGCTTTAGCAGAAAAGTACCCGTGAAAGCTTCACCAGAGAGTCCTTCACCACGACAATGCTTCTGCTCATTCCTCTTATCAAATAAGGGCAATTTTTGTGAGAGTTTTGATGGGAAGTCATTAGACATCTACTTTACAGTCCTGATTTGGCTCCTATGATTTCTTTTTGTTTTCTAATCTTAAAATAGAAAGAAATTAGCTGGACAATTAAAAATATATAGAAAATGTTAGCCTGGCATGGTGGCGCATGCCTGTAGTCCCAGCTACTTGGGAGGCTGAGGCAGGAGGATTGCTTGAACCCAGGAGTTTGAGGTTCCCGTGAGCTAGGTTGATGCCACGGCACTCACTCTAGATGGGGCAACAAAGCAAGACTCTTGTCTCAAAAAAAAAAAAAAAAATCCGTAAAGGACGCCCACGTTTCTTAATAGTGTAAAAAAGACTGCACTGACATGGCTAAATTCCTCAGTTCTTTAGGGATAAACTAAATGGCTGATGTCATTATTTACAAAAGTGTCTTGACCTTGATGAAGCTTATGTTGAGAAATAAACTTTTTATTTTATCTTTTAATTTCACCTGTCCACAAACTTTTTGAAGTCCCTTTGTACTTCCTTAAAAAGTTGTATATGCTGTTTCCATTCTCAACTCAACCTGGCTTCTATGCCCTGTAACTCTAGGTCATCAATGATTTGTAAGTCACTGAATCCCATGACCTTTTGTAGGCATCATACTTGACCTTTCAGCAGCATCCAACCCTGCTGGCCACTCCCTCTCTTTCTTGTAACACTTTTCTCTTAGATTAAGTAGCACCAGAGTCTTCTGGTTTTTCTTTTACTCTCTGCCTACTCCTTCTTTTTGTATGTACATTTCCTTACCTGTATAGTAACATTAGAGTTCTTCAAGGCCAGGTCCTAGGTCTGCTTCCATTCTTTCTTACCTTCACTCTCTCCCTCTAAACGACAGAATACATGCACATCGCTTCAGTGGCCATCTAAAAATAGATGAATTCCAAATCTGTATCTCCAGCCCAAATCTCATCTTTGAGATTCAAGACCCATTTATCCAACTGGCCCCATCTTCATTTCCTACCTACCATTCACCCCTCATTGTAACATGGTTTCTGCCCTACCAGTTCACTGATGACTTTATTAATGCCAAATAACACTTCAATTTCTTGTTTTCCTAAACCTCTCTGTGGCATGGGACACTTTCTACCATTCTCCTTCCTGAAATTTTCCCTTCCCAAATCATAGTACTCTCTCCCAGTTGAGGACCATTTTCTTTTAGTCATCTTTGGTGGCCCTTCTTCTACCTGCCTTTTGGGCTACTGGTTTCTAAAAGCTAATGAAACATAAAGTAGTGACTTATTAAGTAAAGGCAAACTGATGCCATGTTAGGAGGGGTTTGGAGGATGGAAATCAAGCAAATGCTCAAGTCCAAACATTTTGGTTCTTATGGAACAAGGGTAGTGAACCATGATTTGATTCTCTCCCTGGTGGACAAAACAAAGGCATAACACTAGTAAAGGCAGAAATTAATATCATTCATCCCCTTTCAAAATTCCCATGAGGTTAATTCAGTATCAATGGCTTAATTTCTCTAGGCTGGGTGTGGTGGCTCATGCCATAATCCCAGCACTTTGGGAGGCCGAGGTCGGAGGATCCCTTGAGGCCAGGAGTTTTGATACCAGCCTGGGCAACATAGTGAGACCCTGTATCTTAAAAAAAAGAAAAAGAAAAAGTTTAATTTCTCAAAACTAATAGAATAGCTATTTAGTAAAGTTAATAAACATACTTAGCTTCATACTTGAATGCTGTTGATATTTATTAACATCAATACAAAACACACGGAGACTAAAAGTTGCTATTTAACAGGAACAGACTTTGGTGCAGTTTCCTGGAGAGGGTATGCACTCAGATCATGAGACCTAAGATAAAACAAAGACTGGATTGTCAAGAACCAAACAAGGGCTATATTTTACCTACTGATATAAAAACTGCTAAAGGCAAAATGAGATGCTTAAAAATATTTTTTATGCTAAGTTAATGTAAGCAAATAGAAAATTAAAACTAACCCTAAAACTTTAGGATGTCAGATATAGACGTAACATGACTATTTAAATTTTTGCATCAATGAAAATTTGTTACATCCTTCACTGTACTTGTACTACAATGACATGCTTGTTGCTTCTATACTACACAAAGTCAACAGTTATCACCAAGAATACACTATAACTAGATCTGAGCAAGACTTAAAAGTGACTCTGCTCCACCCAAATTAAGAAAATTCAATCCAGGATTAACAACATATTTTGATTTTAGAACCAGCTCTTATTTTTTTCTCATGTCATACATATTTAAGTTGTCACTTAACATTTCTCTCCTGAAAATTTTTTTCCTTCAAAAATTCAGCTGCATCTCTCCTGCAAATTGTAATGCACATCCTCGCCATCATCTTTTTCTGACATGTTAAAATTAATTTTTAGAAATTGCAAAAACAATGAAATTGTACTTCCAATTCTAAACCTGCGATCAGATTCCTGCTTTGACGCAAAACATACTCCTCTGCAGTGTACCCCACCAGCGCAGCGACTCCCTTTCTTTCTTTCTATTCCTTTGCCCTGAAGGCACTTCTGGATTGCTTAACACTTGCTCTTTGGCTGCCTAAACAGTCAGGACACCTAAGGCCATTTGGACTTATCACTCCTCTCCTCCTTCTTTTCTATGGCTAATACCACTTTCCTGCTTTTTTTCTACTGCTGAATCTCCAGACTTGGTGCTGTCATCAGGGGGACAGAGTCGATTTCGGCTTCGAGCTCCTGGCTGGTAAAGCTGCATTGCTGGGCGATCCTAAAGTAAAATGAAATATGTTAATGTGACAACACTGCTACTGAGCTTTTTACATGGGATTTTCAGAGTCACATGGTATGTATTAACATTTACCAAAAACAAGTCATATAAGACCAAAAATGTGAGGCCATAGTACATGACAACTGCCCACTTTCTCTCCCCTACCTTCAAAGAAAAACAACCATTTTGTAAGTATGATTTTATAAGCTTAGGGTAAATTTTTGAGAAATCTGCCTTATTTTCTTAACCATCTCAAGTTGAACTAATCAACCTTTTTTTTTTTTAACTTAGAAACCACAGATATTGCCTATTTGTCCTCCCCATCAGTAAGTTGACTTTAAGATGCACCACCACATAAGAAAATGTTTAGGGGCAGGTGTGGTGCCTCACGCCTGTAATCCTAGCACTCTGGGAGGCCGAGGTGGGAGGATGGCCGAAGGTTGGGAGTTCGAGACCAGCCTGAGCAAGAGTGAGACCCCCGTCTCTACTAAAAATAGAAAGAAATTAGCTGGAGAACTGTGGCGCAAGCCTGTAGTCCCAGCTACTCGGGAGGCTGAGACAGGAGGATTGCTTGAGCCCAGGAGTTTGAGGTGGCTCCAAGGCACTCTAGCCTGGGCAACAGAGCGAGACTCTGTCTCAAAAAAAAAAAAAGAAAAGAAAATGTTTAGGAGTAAAACCAACAATAATAGAGAATGAAAACTCTTAAGTGGAGATTTCCCTGAAATTATGAGATCAGACTCCAGGAACTTGCCACAAACATAATTTGTTTTTTAATTCAGGTACAATGTAACACTTCAGCAAGTGGCATTTTAGATCTCAGATTCCTAAATAAGCTGCAACAAAGTTATCATGTACCTCTCAGTTCCAGTAATGTGTTTGGTTTATGACAATAAAATCATGGAAACCGTAAACGTATAGGCCTTTTTTTAGAATTCAACAAAAAATTACATGAGCCTTTCCTACTTTCTCTCTGATTTAGGAAAGTTAGCCCTAAAACATTATTTGAAATTAAATAATTCCAGCAAAATATTTAGATTAAAAAATAACTTAAGGAGATATTTCAAGCAAATACAATTTGTGGACCTTGTTTAGATCCTATAAAAACAGCAAGTGGAAAAATCTGAACACTGAGTAGAGAAGATGTTAAGAAATTATTATTAGATTTTTTTGGTGTGAAAATGCTACTAGGGTCATATTAAGAAAAAGAGTCTTCATCTCAAATGTTGACATCTTTAAGGAAGAAATTAGGTCTAGGATTTGCTTGAAAATAATCCAGTAAGTGTAGGGATGGAATAGAGCAGAAAGAAGGTTGGCGCGAGCTGATAATTGTTGAAGCTGGGTGATGGGTACATGGGGGTTTGTCATACTATTCTCTATTCTCTCTACTTTTGTATATGTTTGAAATTTCTGCAGTAAGTTAATAAAAGAACCCAGCAAGACTGAAAAAAAAAAAAAAGATGGCAGACAGTTAAACTTCCCCTTTCAAAATCCTACAATAAACAATGAGCTAGCCTTTTCCTTTACACTTACAGGAAAAAGAAAAACATCCTCATGAAAATAGACAAGTTTAACAAAAAGCAGCACCTTGTTTCTTATGCGATCTCTCTTAACCACTTCCTCTTTCTTTTCCGTTTTTTCTGAGCTGCCTAATGATTCTGTACTTTCATTCTTCTTTCCTTTATCCCGAAGTGCTTCTTTCTCTTTTTTCATTTCTTCTTCTTTTCTTTTAAAAGCCCTCTCTTTCTCATAACGCTCCTTCTGCCTACGGCGTTCTTCTTCTTGCCGCTTCAGCCTCTCCCTTTCTCGAAGTATGCGCTCCTGATCTCGTTCATAATCCCGTTCTCTCTCTCTATAGTCTCTGCCACTGTCATCTTCAGGTCTGCATGAAAAACAAATCTGAGATAGAACCCTTAAAGATCCTGTAATCACAAATGCAGGAACACTGTGATTCTGACTTGGCCACTGCAATGAGGATATACTTTTAGAGCAGAGTGAAAAATACTAGTGTTTTAAAAAGCAACAGAAACTAAAAACCATTCACCCACATTAAGATACTAGAATATTTGAAACCCTTCCTCCTCATCCCCCTTCCCTGCATTAAACCATTTATCTTAATTCAGGTACAAGTCCAGAACACAGCAGCAAAACTAGCATCTAGAAATCAAATATATCAAAAAGCCCTTGACTACTGACCTCTTTGGCTTCTCATCTTTAAGTTCGCTATCAGATCGCTTGGGCAATGTACAACTTTGCCCACTGGCTCTTTCATCATTCAGATTCTCTTTGTCAAATTTCTTAGGTTTTTCTCTTTTGTCCAACTCTTTTTCATCTCCTTTTTCTGGCTTCTTCAGTAGCTTTAAAGAGAATATGTTTATTTTTATTCTGAAGGGTGGGACACTGTCTTCTCATGGTATCAAAGAAAACGATATACTAAATATTTAAAATTTAGACTACAGAAGCCCCCATCTCTGCAGGTACTCTTAAACTTTCAGGTGAACTACTAGTGCACGAGAGTAGTAATTTACTAAAAGGATGATATTAATGTGAAAGTGTTATCCACTGAAATGAAGTGGTTTAATCACTTTGTGGCAATGGGATCAAGACTCCTTTGGCTTTCAATGGGTCAACCTTTAAGTGAACCAATGCACACTTCCAAGTATGCTTCTGTACCAAATCGGCATGTCAGTGTAACTTGATGGGAAATATCCCACAAGTTTAAAATTCTAGGCAGATCAAATTACTGTTGGACTGTTTTTTTTTTATGTAGTACTTGGAATGACACACACTTTCATCACCAAAGGAGAGATCCATTGCAGGAATAATTGTGCCTTGAACCTGAGAATAACATACTTATAATGGTAGAATGAATAGCAAGAATTATTTGGCATTTGATTTAAAAATCTAAATGCGTTATACAACAGAATGGTGAAGTTCCATCTTTATTGAGCAGGAACTCTGTACTCAATGCCATACATATTTATATATGTCCAAAAGTGCCATTGTTTCTCACATTATTGCTATAAATCTCTCTAGAATACCCCCAAGTGTTGGAGAGTCAGAGAGATTCTTAGGCAAAATAGAAGAATTTCAAGTGTCAGAGTGAAGGTATTATACAAGGTTCATCTCAGGGTGAAGGCATCATACAAGTCAAGCAAAAGGCAAAGCACCAAAAGACTCGAGCATGAAGTATGTCAGCCACTGCAAATGGAAAATCCAAACTGGACACTAAGAAGGCACCCATGTGAAGTAAGGATACCATGTGCAGGTTTCATTGGAAGTATTCTTATTTCTCTAATGAACGTTTTTATTAGAAGCCAAGATGTTCATTACTCTAGTAAGAACATCAATGAATGTCTCTAGCATGGCTGGCTCTACCTTCTGCCTTACTGATTGTTAAGAATAGCAAGTCAAGTCACTTGTGGCATGGTGGACAGAGAGATTGCTTGAAGGTATTAAGATGAGAAACTCCCCTCCCTCCCCAATCCCCTTACCACCAATAATAAGCCCTGTAAAGACTCAGGAAACCCTAGCTACATAAACTGCTGGGTTTTCAGGAGATAAAAGGAGACCCTGCCACCATCTCTGTGAGATTTTCTCTGACTTTCTGAAGTTCACTGGAGCAAGGGGTGCCCAAGCCATGCCCACAGAAAGGAAGCAGCAAGGTTGGGATCTTTCTATAGGTGTTCCACTTCCTACATGCAATACATTAATCAGAATCTGCTGCTCATAGATTCCCAGCTTGATTCAAGAAGATGACATGGGAGTCACATGAGAGGGAAAAGCACATAATGCAGGATATATATTCCTAGTCCTCCCACAAGGAAGCCAGTTATGAGAGTCATATAAGATGAGAAAGAGCTATACAGGCATGGTTGTCCTCTGGCTGTATGTCATTGAAGCTTCTGGGTACACACACAGCAGAGCATCAGGAAGTCATCTGAGATTCCTTTAAAGTAGGAATTTAAAACAACTCAGCTTTTAAGAAGACCCAAGTCAGTCTGAAGGGGTTTCAATAGGTAACACTACTACCACCACCACCACCAAAAGGACTTATTAACTAAGACCTGTGTGTGTGACATGATACTAGGTGCTCTGTATCATGTACTTGGTCCTTACATTTTTCTGATTCACAGCTTGTAACAGAAACCTGTGTACCTGAAGACAGTGGAAAACAAACAGATGAGGCAACTTCATGTATCAATTATGAAGGAAAAGCTGAATAAAACCCATAATTCATGCCAGCCAGCCCTAAGCCCTCATTTACTATGAATTGAGAGAACAGTAATCTAAAAATCGAACATTTTCAATGATAAAAAAATAACACAGATCTGCATTGAAGAAATAACATAAACTACTTAATACCTCTAAATGATCTTAAATTTAAAAAATAATAGGATTATAGGAAAGATTTTTAATAGCTCACTTCCCCCCAAAAAGGACAAAAACAAAACAAAAAAACTTATTTACGCTAACACAAGATGCATGCATATTTAAAGAGGCAGACACACAATTATCAGCAACATGCAGTCAGTTTCAGTTATTTTCATACCTTAATCTTTGGTTCATCCTTTAATTTATTGTCCCTTTCTGGAACTCTGTCTACCTTCTTTAGCTTTTCTATATCTTTCCTTTTTCGTTTCTCTTCTTCTTTCCACTTTCTCCTCTCCTCTTCTCTTTGTCTTTTTCTTTCTATTTCTCGCCTCCTTCTTTCTTCTCTCTTTTCTTCTCTCATTCTCTAGAAAGAAACACCAATACAAGACTTCAAATAAGATAATCATCACCAAAATTCTTATCAATCCCAAAGACATGGTGGGCACCCACTAAACTAGATCATCTTTCCTTCCTACTTTCTACAAAGTGGTATTCTACCTCCTTAACCCCCACCCCACCCAGAAAATGACAGAGAATGAAGACCAGGACCTGCTAATATCAAAGTCTATTGCTGACTTGCTATATTTCCACATACTTTCAGAATATGAAGAGAGTGTCTCTGGGACAAGCTAAGGATTCTCCAGGTTTGCAGAGTGAACCCCTGGTCTAACAACCAGAGTGAAGGAGAAGGACTGAGAGTGAGACCAATGGGCCAAATCTTTAAAGAATAATGGTGAAAATGCAGCTATTTCTCCTATAGAACCCCAGTACTCTTAAAATGTTTATAAAATATGAACAAATGAAATTAAAGTAGTGAGAGAACTATAAAAACAAAAGATTTACCTGCTTGTTTTTCAGGAAGCTCAAAAGTGGGGTTGTCTTTTTAGCTACATAAATGTAAACAGATTATTAATATAATATTTATCAACCCCTAGAAAGGATTCCATCTTCTGACATTCCCTGCCACCCACCCAAGGTGGGAAAACTATACCCCTTAAACAGAAAGCTCACAACTGGATCATCAGAAAGAAGTTTAACAGTATTCCCATTTCAACAATACCGATTTAAAATGCTTTCTTAAAAGTGAAGAAATTCAAATTGAAACAATAAAGCCATTTTTGAAAAGAATAATTCCCAGTTGGTGAGAATTAAGTACAAAGGACATTCTCTTATTTTACTGACATGGGTATAAATGTGTTCAACTGTAAAGAAATTGAGAGAAGGGACAAAGAATAATATCTAATCCTTTTGACTGCATAATTCTACTTCTGGGAATTTATTCTAAGGAAGTTACCAGAAATGGGCTTATACTATGTATCCATGACAATGCTATTAGCCTTGCAGCCATCTTTGTGAACACACACTTCCTTAGGATAAACTCCTAGGAATGGAAATGCTGGATCAAAGACTACTCATGTTTAGAGCCACTGATAGAGTAGTGACAGCCCACTACTTAGAACCAATACTCAAGCTATACGTTCTCAAGAGGTTTTCAATTTTGCAGTAACTAATTTCAGTTTTTGATATTTTCAAGTCAAAAATTTTTTTAGGAATATGAACTTATCACAAGGAAATACCAATTGATCTTCAAAGGCTTACCATTGTCTAAATGTCTCTTATTAGTCTTCAAACGTTTTATATTTATAATACAGTTGTGTGACACTAAATAGGTCAGAGAAGTTTTTCCATCTTATCAATGCATTCTCATAATCCTGTGTGGCAGGTATTATCACCTGCATTTTATAGAAGAAGCAGTCTCAGAGCAGCTTGTGACTTCCCCAAGGTCACACAGCTAGCAAGTGATAACAGTGGGAGACAGACTTAGGCATTGTGATGAAAAAGCTGTTGCCCTAATTCCTTCTGCCCACTTACCTATTAATTCTCTATTTTTTGCTTCTATTTCCTCTAGCAGTGTCTCCGGAGTAGATGTCATTTTCTCATTATCTGTGGCATAACTTTCCAAAAACTTTCTATATTCTGGATCTAAATAATCATTTAAGAAAATAAAATATAGCAGACTTTAAACAAAAAAGGAGATATCATCTAGGATACTTATTTATCAACGATGATTTTCTACTTCATGGAAGACTGATTTTAAAAAAGAAGTATACCCACAAGATAGACTATTTAGGGCTTAATTGGTCACTTACACTCAGAGCTCCTATTAACCGTACTCACTAAGGGAGTCTGGTGTAACAGGAGATCAGGAAAATGATCTTATACACCTTATAACAGAACTGCCAAGGGTGTTACATAGTTTGCTTTTAAAAGTTACTGCTCCTACTAATCAAGAGACATACTTATAGGAGCTATGGAATCTTGAGAATATTATGTATAACATTTAAGCAATTCCTCTATGGATATACCTTGTTTTAAATAAACTCAACATATGAAAATCAGGTGTTCCAAAATGATAAATTGAGGGGAAGTCCTATACATGGCACTGGAAGTGATGATAATTCCTGGAGTTCTCTCCTAGACACCTGTGACATCAGAAAGGGTAACATGTCTGAGTCATATTCGTTGCTTCTATATACTATTGACCACTGTCACTTAATCTAGACTTTCAGATCTAAATCTGTGAGTGGCAGGGTGCGGTGGCTCACGCCTGTAATCCTAGCACTCTGGGAGGCCGAGGCGGGCAGATCCTTTGAGCTCAGGAGTTGGAGACCAGCCTGAGCAAGAGCGAGACCCCATCTCTACTAAAAATAGAAAGAAATTATATGGACAACTAAAAATATATATAGAAAAAATTAGCCGGGCATGGTGGTACATGCCTGTAGTCCCAGCTACTCGGGAAACTGAGGCAGGTGGATTGCTTGAGCCCAGGAGTTTGAGGTTGCTGTGAGCTAGGCTGACACCCCGGCACTCTAGCCGGGGCAACAGAGTGAGACTCTGTCTCAAAATAAATAAATAAATAAATCTGTGTTGTAACTAATAACCAGCTGTGTGTTATTGAGCTTTTACTGTTTTCTTTATAAAATACCTATAATAACAAATGATGGAAATTAGATGATTCTAAAATATCAATCTGATATACAGAGGCTAAGCCCTTATCCAACATAACAAGAGTTATGTAACAAGGCTGAGCAAGGTGGCTCACGCCTGTAATCCTAGCACTCTGGGAGGCTGAGGCGGGAGGATCGCTCGAGGTCAGGAGTTTGAGACCAGCCTGAGCAAGAGCGAGACCCCGTCTCTACTAAAAATAGAAAGAAATTAGCTGGACAACTGAAAATATATAGAAAAAATTAGCTGGGCATGGTGGCACATGCCTATAGTCCCAGCTACTAGGGAGGCTGAGGCAGGAGGATTGCTTGAGCTCAGGAGTTTGAGGTTGCTGTGAGCTAGGCTGAGGCCACGGCACTCTAGCCTAGGCAAGAGTGAGACTCTGTCTCAAAAAAAAAGAATTATGTAACAGTTATCCAATATTAACAGCATAACATTACAGAGATCTCAAAATCTGGAGCTGGTTTACTTTAAATGGCAATTATTCTACTTTTTCAGTTCCTGTATTTCTGTTCAACTTAATTACTATTAATATGTGTGTAGTTAACTGCATAGTCAGGCCTAGAAAATAGGACTGACCACTTCAGCTACTTTGTATGAAGTTACTTGGGTATGGAAATTTTCCCATCATAGTTCAAACTTTCTTCTTTAAAAAGATAATGGAAACCAAAAGTCAAATAATTATAAAAATGGTGAAAGGCCTCAAGGAGCAGTTACTATACTTTAAAACATCTGATTTTTTTTTCATTTGCTGCTCAATAATCAACACTGTATTGTTCAGTGGTGGAGGAATAAAATGCCACTAGCTGAAGAAAGGAGAAACTCTCCAGGAAACTCACCTCCATTCTAACAATTAAGCAAAGCTTCCATTGGCGACTAACATTTCTTATTAACTTTATTATATATGTTTTCTAATTTAAAATATTGGGGTCTAATAACCTCTCACAAAGGTGTTTTTTAAAAAACTCCATGGCAATGGCATTATATAACTAGAACCATACTGTACCATCTTCGATTGTCCCGACTTTGGTATCTCTTTTCTTAGTCTTCTTTTTTGCAGCTTTTTGAAAAGGTGCAAATTCTACTATAGCAGGATATTCCTGACCTGTTCAGAAAAAAAAATACCACACTTGCTATAACAAAGAAAATGTCAAAAGGGAATAGAAGGGAATCAACTCTCCTCTGATGGCAGTCATCTGAAGAGAGTCTCCCAAAGGGCATAAAGCACACTGGCACAACCATAATCAACATACTATGAAAGGAGCCCAAAATTCTTACTGATAACATAACGAAAAGATATGGCACAGAAGTAAGTATTGTTTAAATTCAACTTTTAAAATGTGATACTGTTCATGCTTTAAAAAGGGCTTGTTAAAAAGGGCAAAATGGGATATTGCAATATGTGAAAAGACCCTACAAACTAAATCTCATTTAAAAAATAATTATAAATCTCTAGAATAGTCAAATCTATAGAAACAGAAAGTCAATTAGTGGCTGTACAGAGTTGGGGGTGGTAGTGGTGTGAAGAATAAGGAATGACAACTAATGGGTGGGGTTTCTCATTGGGGTGATGAACATGTTCTAAACTTAGATTGTGGTGATGGTTGCACAAATCTGTGAATATACTATAAACCACTGAAATGCACTTTAAAGGGGTAAATTTTTAAGGTATGTGAATTATCGAAAGCTGTTATTTAAGAAAAGCCTAGCTATGTGAGATGATGGATGTGTTAATCAGCTTGACTGTGGTAATTATTTCACAATGTAGACATATATCAAATTATCACACTGTACAATTTAAATATATGTACAGTTTTATTTGTCAATTATATCTCAAAAAAGCTGGGGGGAAAAACCCTATTATCACTAAAAAAAAAAATACACCAAGACACTAAAAGCATGGCAACAAAAGTAAAAATAGAGGAGGTAGATCTCATGTTAAGCATTCTTACCACAATAAAAGAAAAAAGAAAAAATTGGCTGGGCACGGTGGTTCACACCTATAATCCTAGCACCTTGGGAAGCCGAAGCATGAGGATGGCTTGAGGCTAGCAGTTCGAGACCAGCCTGAGCACCATAGGAAGACCCCTACAAAAAATTGAAAATCAAGTCCAGGCCCAGCACTTTGGGAGGCCGAAGTAGGAGGATGGCTTGAGGCCAAGAGTTTGAGAACAGCCTAAGCAACATAGCGAGACCTCGTCTCTTTAAAAAGCAGAAAAATCAGCCAGGCTTGGTGGTGCCCACCTGTATTCCCAGGTACTTGGGAGGCTGAAGCAGGAGGCCCGCTTAAGCCTAGCTCAGGAGTTTGAGCCTGCACTGAGCTACGATGACACCACTGCACTCTAGCCGGGACAATAGAGTGAGACCCTGTCTCAAAAAAACCAACCCCCTCCCCCCGAAAATAACAAGTATTGGTAAGGATGTGGAGAAACCGGAGCATTCGTGTATTCTTGACGACAATGTAAAATGGTGTAGGTGCTATGGAAAACAGTATGGCAGTTCCTCAAAAAACTATAACCCCAGAAATTCCACTTCTGGGTATATACCCAAAAGAAGTGAAAGCAGAAACTTGAACGTGTATTTGTACACCCATGTTCATAGCAGTATTATTCACAGTAGACAAGAGTGGAAGCAACCCAAGTGTCCTTTGACAGATGAATGGATAAACAAAATGTGGTATATATACAATGGAATATTAGTCAGCCTTGAAAATGAAGGAAATTCTGATACATGCTACAACATGGATGAACCTTGAGGACATTATGCTAAGTGAAATAAACCAGTCACAAAAAGACACTATATGATTTCACTATACGAGGTACCTAGAATAGTCAAACTCATAGAGGCAGAATGTATAAAGGTGGTTGCCAGGGGTAGGAAAGAACTGGAAATGTGGAGTTGTTTAATGTGTGTAAAGTTTCAGTTTACAAGATGCAAAAGTTATGAAGATTGCTTGTACAACAATGTGAATATACTTTAACACTACTAAACACTTAAAATGGTTAGGATGGTAAATTTTACATTATGTATATTTTACTGCAATTTAAAAAACAAAAAAGAAAATGAGGTAATGATATGTGCTATAACATGGAAGAACTTTGAAACTGCTAAATAAAAGCAGCCAATCACAAAAGGCCACATATTTTATAATTCCATTTATATGAAATGTCCAGCAGAGGGAAATCCAGATATAGAAGAAAGTAGATTAGTGGCTGCCAGGGGCCTTGGGGAAGGGAGAACAGGAGACAACTACTAATGGATATAGGTTTCTTTTTGGAGTGATGAAACATTCTGGAATTACTACTGATGGTTGTACAACTCTGTGAATATACTAAAAACCACTGAATCTCACACTTTTTAGAGGGTAAATTATATGCCGTATGAGTTATAGTTCAATAAGAAAACCTCAAGTTTGGAGTTGAATGTGAAAAAAAAAAGAAAAAAAAAACCCAAGTGACTACTAGAAACAAAAATAACACCAACTCCCTGCCATAAGACAACGTCATACAGACTATAAAATCCTATCCTTAGATCAGTGGCATAAGCCAGAATAAAATAGCTAGACCTGACAAAAAGGTGACACAAAGCAGTCATGGTTGAAACATGATTTTGGGAGTCCTAGTAAATGCAGAATGAGATTAGCTTCAAAACTGTGATATAGAAGGAACAGATAAACCAGACTGAAGCAGAGGAAAAGATAGGCTAGAAAAACAGAAGTGAGGCCAGATTATGGAGGACCCTGACTACCAGGCTAGGAAGTTTGGACTTTTTCTTCACAACTATTAAATTATTATTTTCAAAAAGATTAAGTTTATGGCACTATAATAGATTGAATTATACAAAAAATAAAAAATTCTATCAGTTTAGAGACAGTGGTTGTCTAAGCATTAGGTGATGAGGACACAAAGTATCAAAGTATTAGTAAGTGTAGGTGAACAAGACATTAAAAAACAATAAACTGACAAGTTTCATCACTTGTTTTAAATGTAAGGAATAAAAAAAGGAAAAAACAAAACATAACTCAGACTTCCAGGCTAAGTAACTAGGAAACCATTGCTATCTATCTACTGAAATAAAAAAGTTGGAATGGAGACCAGGTGCATGCTTGGAGTGGCTCAGGCCTGTAATCCCAGTATTTTGGAGGCCAAGGTGGGAGTATGGTTTGAGGCCAGGAGTTCAAGACCAGCCTGGGCAACATAGCAAGACCCCGTATCTAAAAAAAAAAAAAAAAAAAAATTAGCTATGTGTGGTGACATGCACCTATAGTCCTAGCTACTTGGGAGGCTGAGGCAGGAAGATAGCTTGTGCCCAGGAGTTCAAGGCTGTAGTAAGCTATGATCATGCATCATGCCACTGCACACCGCCTGGGCAACAGCGTGAGACACCGTCTCAAAAAAAAAAGTTTGGAGTGAAGAAAGAGCTGGTTTGTGGAGATGAATGAAACTTGGACAAATAGTGGCAATTCTTCAATTTTTACTGACATATTCCTTGACAAATATTTTTTATCAACTTTGAAGTAATACTAAAACAAAGCTAAACATGAAGACAGACCACTCACCTATCGATGCAAAGCCAAAAGAAAAGTGGTAAATGGCAGCTTAGACAGTCTCTGGCTAAGTGCTGCAAGCAGCAGATAATAAATTAAAAGAAAGTTATGGCAGAAATTTGTCTTCCCTATAGACTGGACCCTCCTGGATACAAAATGAAACACTATCAAATTCAATCTTTAATTATATACAACTTTGTGAGAATGTTAAACAGTATTCTAACTGAAAATCGTTGGCTACAAGGATTTGAATTAAATAAATAAATGTTGGTCCTTGAAGCAAGATGAAAAGTAAATATTTAAAACTTGCCGGCCGGGCGCGGTGGCTCACGCCTGTAATCCTAGCTCTGGGAGGCCGAGGCGGGTGGATCGCTCGAGGTCAGGAGTTCGAGACCAACCTGAGCAAGAGTGAGACCCCGTCTCTACTAAAAATAGAAAGAAATTATCTGGCCAACTAAAAATATATATACAAAAAAAAAATTAGCCGGGCATGGTGGCTCATGCCTGTAGTCCCAGCTACTCGGGAGGCTGAGGCAGTAGGATCGCTTAAGCCCAGGAGTCTGAGGTTGCTGTGAGCTAGGCTGATGCCACGGCACTCACTCTAGCCCAGGCAACAAAGTGAGACTCTGTCTCAAAAAAACAAAAAAAAACAAAAAAAAAACAAAAAAACTTGTCAAACAAGTTTAGAGAGTCATTTATCAGCACTGCTGCTGAAATTAAACAGTCAAAATAGCATAGCATGTCTAATCCAGGGCAAAAAATTTGTCAGATGAGAAGAGTGGCAATCTAATTTAGTTGATCAAACTAAAGAAATAACAATAAAAATACCCAAGGGCTGTGAAAAGTCGCATGTCTATTTATAAGACTATAATAAGCTTATCAAATGTGTAAAACTCTTTAAATATTTTATCACCCAGGAAACTCTGTGATGTGTATATTGTCTTAAACATACAAATGACAAAGAAACTCCCCTTCTAGTTCAGTTACAAGGACTCACCTTTATTGTCAAGGAATACATAACCATCAAAGCGATCCCTGAACAAAATAATGTCCTCTTGGTTTTTAAAGTTGATGTATGCTCTGGCATACATATGAGGATACAGACTGCAGAGAGGAAAGCAATTATGTGAATGTGCTTGCAGGTGTCTGGCTGAATTACAAGTATGCATATATTAAAGAGACAGGCTCAAAAATCGAATGGAAAACACTAGTAGGATAAAAAGAATGGAAAAAACCTTTTACCCCCTCCTCCCTCTTTTTTTTTTTTTACCTAGTATCATTAGAAAAAAACTCAAAATAATCATGTTCAGGCATAGGTTGAAGATTTTCCTGAAGCTGCTCCTTGGTCAAAGTGGGAGGTAATCTTCGAATTACCACCTTAAGAAATGAATAAGGAAAATAAAATTAGTACAAATCAATTTTCTGTCATACCTCAAAGAATCACAGTTCCTAAAGAAAGGTGGGCTTTAAAATACGATATCACGGCCGGGCGCGGTGGCTCACGCCTGTAATCCTAGCACTCTGCGAGGCCGAGGCGGGAGGATCGCTTGAGGTCAGGAGTTTGAGACCAGTCTCAGCAAGAGCAAGACCCTGTCCCTACTAAAAATAGAAAGATTATCTGGCCAACTAAAAAATATATATATAGAAAAAATTAGCCGGGCATGGTGGCGCATGCCTGTAGTCCAGCTACTCGGGAGGCTGAGGCAGTAGGATCGCTTAAGCCCAGGAGTTTGAGGTTGCTGTGAGCTAGGCTGACGCCACGGCACTCACTCTAGCCCGGGCAACACAGCTAGAGACTCTGTCTCAAAAAAAAAAAAAAAAAATACGAGATCACTTATAAAAACCCAGGAGAAAACATTCTTCTGCAGCCCAATGCTCAGAATTAGTCAAACATAATAGTTAAAGTGGTTTTTAAAAACTCTTTGGAATGAGAACTGCCTGGAGCAAGGAAAATCTCAAGTTTTGCTCTTAAGCCCGCAGTTTATCAGGTTTGCCTATCATTTTCTGTCACCTATTTTTCAACAGATGTAGTGGCAAGAAATTAGCAGGCCAACCCCTGGTCTTTATGGGTGCCACGAAATCTTGATTTAGTAATATCTCTCTCCCACGTCCAACATACCCTAAAACAAAATCCTTGCTGCATTCAGCCTAAAGAATTCAAAACTCTAGGATGCTCTGGACCTGCCCCACGGACCATTTATCCCCCTGGAGCTCTCCCTCGATTCCCCGCCCCGCCCCCCCCGCAAGCCATGAATATTCCTACCACAAACTACTCCCATCCCTGATGTCCCCTCTTCCCTATTTAATAATTCTCCCTAATTAAAATTTTAATTCCTCATTATTTTTACCGTCGCTCTCCCTCCCATTATCTCACAGCTCTGACCGAAACCCTTCTCTTCTAGGAGTCCCCCCTTTCCTTCACCCCCACCCTAGGGCTTGGCTGGGAGGGGCTCCCCCCATTTCGGGGGAGTGGATGAGACAGGGTGATGCGATTTTCATTCAGCGAAGAGATAGGGAGGGGACCGGGAAGAGGAAGAGGGCAGCCCCATTCCCAGCCATCCTCCAGGAGCCGAGGACCCGTCCCGCCCTCTCCGGGGCCAACCGCCCCCGGGCACCTTGCTCAGCGCCTCTTTCTTCTCCTTATTGCGATCCTGCTTATCTTCCCCTTTGGCGCTGTCCCCCGAAGTCCCACCGCCACTACCTGTGGCCCCAGGGGGCGTTAACAGAGTTACTCGCTTCTCCTTAGGCCTATGCTCCTTCTCTTCCTTCATGGCCACGGCAGCGTTCCTCACAGCGACAGCTCGGCCTAAACGCCGCTACGCCGGGCACCTACGGCCGGGCAGCACCCGTCAAAGCTCCACCCCCAATAATTGGCCCTAGTGATAAGCCGGGCCCCGCGTTCCATTGGGCCCCGCCAGGATCTCGCGAGACTTCAGGGTAACCGCCCTCCCACAACGGAAAGGTTTTAACACCTGGTCTTTACTTCCCGCCTGCAGAATCCCCGCGTCGCCCAATCCCCTCGCGACCCAGACTCCCTGGGGACCCTTCACGCGTCATTAGCAAATCCGCCATCTTGGCCAGGAACGACTCTGTCAGGGACTACGAGTCCCGGCATACAAAGCAGTCACGCTCTTCTCTTGGGGCGTTCTGAAGCCATAGATTTCTCAGGGTCCCTATTTGTAGTAAATTGGATACTGTAATCATGAATTTGTAATGTTTTTCAAGTTGAAGGATAGGTTTTGCGGCCTGTACTTCACTTAGTTTTCCTCAGATAAACTCAGTGTTATCTAAATTTTGCCTTACTAGGGGACTGACTTACATTTTCTATCACTGAATCTAAAGTGTATTTTCAGAGGCTTTAGAATTTCTTTTCTGCACATTGATTAGTATTCGCAGATACTTAATAAACACTGTCAAGATACTGATTTAAAAGTAGTAATATTGTGGGTGCGGTGGCTCACGCCTGTAATCCTAGCACTCTGGGAGGCCGAGGCGGGAGGATCGCTCGAGGTCAGGAATTCTAGACCGGCCTGAACAAGAGCGAGACCCCGTCTCTACTAAAAATAGAAAGAAATTATATGGACAGTTAAAAATATATATAGAAAAAAATTAGCCGGGCATGGTGGCTCATGCCTGCAGTCCCAGCTACTCGGGAGGCTGAGGCAGTAGGATCGCTAAAGCCCAGGAGTCTGAGGTTGCTGTGAGCTAGGCTGATGCTGTGGCACTCACTCTAGCCCGGGCAACAAAGTGACACTCTGTCTCAAAAAAAAAAAAAAAAAAAAAAAAAGGCAGGCTGAGGTAGGAGGCTCTCTTGAGACTAGGAGCTCAAGACCAGCCTAAGCAACATAGTAAGACCTTGTCTCTACAAATAATAATAATAATAATAAATTAGCCAGGTATGGTGGCTTATGCCTGTAGTCCTAGCGACTCTGAAGGCTGAGGTGGGATTGAGCCCAGGAATTCAAGGCTGCAGTGAGGGGTGATTGAGCCATTGCACTCCAGTTTGGGCGACAGAGATACTGTCTCAAAAAAAAGTAACATTAAATATTAATAGATTAAGCAACTCAATCGAAAGGCAGAGATTGTCAGACTGGATAAAGAACCAAGATAGAACCAGATATATCATGAAAACAGCAACCACAAGAAAGCTGGTGTGGCTATCCTAATATCAGACATAATAGACTTTAATACAAAAAGTTACTTAAGATAAAGAGGGACATTCTGAAGTGGTAAAATGATCGATCCATGAGGAATATATTACAACTATAAACATATATATCTACAAATAAAGCACCAATATACTGGAAGCAAAAACTGACATACATGAAGGGAGAAATAGACAATTCAATAATAATTTTTGGAGACTTCAATACTCCACCTTTTTTCCCCAAGTATACCATTTGCCTTTCAATCCACCCCACTTTCTTTCTTTCTTTCTTTTTTTTTTGGAGACAGAGTCTCACTCTTTTGCCCTGGCTAGAGTGCCGTGGCGTCAGCCTAGCTCACAGCAACCTCAAACTCCTGGATTTAAGCGATCCTACTGCCTCACCCTCCCAAGTAGCTGGGACTACAGGCATGCGCCACCATGCCTGGTTAATTTTTTCTATATATTTTTAGTTGTCCAGATAATTTCTTTCTATTTTTTAGTACAGACGGGGGTCTGGCTCTTGCTCAGGCTGGTCTCGAACTTCTGACCTCGAGCGATCCTTCCGCCTCGGCCTCCCAGAGTGCTAGGATTACAGGCGTGAGCCGCCGCACCCAGCCCACCCCAGTTTGAATAATGGATAGAACAACTAGGCAGAAGATCATCAAGGAAATAGAAAATTGAACAACACTATAAACCAAATAGACCTGAGAGACAGCTATAGAACACTCCACCCAGCAATAGCAGAATACACAATCTTAAGTACACATGGAACATTTTCTAGGATAGAACATATGGTAGGCCATAAAATACACCTCAATAATTTTTGTTTTATTAGAGACTGGGTCTCACTCTGTCACCTAGGCTGGAGTGCAATGGAGTGATCACAGCTCACTGCAGCCTCAGATTCCTGGGCTTAAGTGATCCTCTTGCCTCAGCCTCCCAAGTAGCTGGGAATATAGGTGTACACCACCATAACCAGATAATTTTTTTTTATTATTATTTGTAGAGACAGGGTTTTGCTATATTCCCCAGGCTGGTCTAAAACTCCTGGCCTCAAGCGATCCTCCTGCCTCAGCCACCCAAAGTGCCAGGATTATAGGCATAAACTACCATGCGTAGCCAACCTCAATAAATTAAAAAAGGATTGAAAGGCTGGGTGTGGTGCCTCATGCCTGTAATCCTAGCACTCTGGGAGGTCGAGGCGGGAGGATCGCTCGAGGTCAGGAGTTCGAGACCAGCCTGAACAAGAGCGAGATCCCATCTCTACTAAAAAATAGAAAGAAATGATCTGGACAGCTAAAAAATACATAGAGAAAAAAAAATTTAGCTGGTCATGGTGGCACATGCCTGTAGTCCCAGCTACTCGGGAGGCTGAGGCAGAAGGATTGCTTAAGCCCAGGAGTTTGAGGTTGCTGTGAACTAGGCTAATGCCAGGGCACTCTAGCCTGGGCAACAGAGTGAGACTCTGTCTCAAAAAAATAAAAAAGTGTTGAAAGAATATAAAATATATTCTTTGGCTACAATGGAATCAAATTAGAAATCAATCACAAAAGAAAAATTGGAAATTTACAAATATATGGAAGTTAAACAACAGACTCTAAAACAATTAATGGGTCAAAGAAGAAATTAAAGGGGACATTAGAAAATACTTTGAGATGAATGAAAATGAAGACATAACATACCTAAACTTATGAGATGTAGTCAAAAACATGCTTAGAGGGAAATTTGTAGCTGCGAATGCCCATTGTAAAAAAAGAAGATCTCAAATTAATAACTTTATGTCTTAAGACACTGGTAAAAAAGGAGTCAACTAAACCTAAAGCAAGAAGAAGGAAGGGAATAATAACTATTGGAGTGGAAATTAATGAAATAGAGAATAGAAAAACAATAGAAAAAATCAATGATGCCATAATCAATAAATCAACAATTACCAGGTGTTCATTGAGCATCTACTAGGTACAAAATATTGTGCAAGATGCTGATGGGAATGCAAAAAAAAACAAAAAAAATCAATGAAACCAAAAGTTTGTTCTTTGAAAAGATCAATAAAAGTGGCAAACCGTTAGCTAGATTGACTAAGAAAAAAAAGAGAAGACTCAAATTACTAGAAACAGAAATGAGAGGGGACATTACTGCTGATCTTAAAGACATAAATAGGACTGTAAAGGAATACCATGAACAATTAATTGTATGCTCATAAATTAGATAACTTAGAGGAAATGACAAACTTCTAGGAACACACAAACTATGAAAACCAACCCAAGAAGAAATGCACAGCCTAAATAGATATATGAGTTTGATAGCATTAAAAAAATATCACCCACACCCTCCACTACATACACACTAAAAAGCCCAGGCATCTCTGCTGAATTCTTTTGTTTTTTTTTTTTTTTTTTTGAGACAGAGTCTTACTCTGTTGCCTGGGCTAGAGTGTCATGGCATCAGCCTAGCTCACAGCACCTCAGACTCCTGGGCTCAACCAATCCTTCTGCCTCAGCCTCCCACAGTGCCAGGATTACAGGCGTGAGCCACCCCACATCCAGCCCTTGAATTGTTTTTTTTTTAAAAAATAGAATTTGCTCCTTGTGAATCTCTGCTGAATTCCACCAAACATTTAAAAAAGAATCAGTAACAAATTAGTACCAATACTTCACATACTCTTCCAAAAATAGAATAGGAAGGAACACTTCCTAACTCATTTTATGAGGTCAATATTACCCTGATATCAAAACTAGGCAAAGACATTACAAGAAAACTACAGACCAATCTCTCTTATGAATGTGGACACAAAAAATCTTTAACATACTAGCAAAGTGTATCTAGCCACACATAAAAATAATTATACACCAAGACTAAGTGGAATTTATCCTAGAAATGCAAGTTGGTTTATCATCTGTGATATTATGGTATAATATGAAATATATATTTGGTCTCTGCTCCCCAAGTTCCTGGCACAGAGCCCCTAAAACCCATGTAGGCAGGGGAACTAGGAGAATCTTTTGTTCTGATATTTGGTCTTTGACTCCAGTCTCTGACACATAGCTCCTAAGAATTTTATAATTTCCCAAATAATAGGAGCATCTTATATAGAGCTCTTAAATCCCTCAGAATTTTCTGGGTCATAGGAGCATCCTTTGTTCTAATGAGGTGACTCTTTGTGGCATCTTGGATAGCCCCAGGATGGGGGCTGGTCACCAGGGGAATAGACCATGTGATTAAAGGGTTGGAAATTTCAGCTCCACTGCCCAGCTCCCCATCACTTGGACCTCGAGGGAGGGGAGAGGGGTTGAAGGTTAAGTTGATCACCAACGGCCAGTGACGTAACCAGTCACGCCTACCTAATGAAGCCTCCATAAAAACTCAAAAGGCCTGGGTTCTGGGGGCTTCTAGATAACTGGACATGTGGAGGTGCCTGGAAGGTGGCTCCCCTCAGAGATAGCATGGAAGCTCTGTGCCCCTTCTCACATGCCTTGGCCTACACAACTCTTCTATCTGGCTATTTATCTGTATCTTTTGTAATATCGTTTATAATAAATGGGTGAACATAAATAAAGTATTTCCCTCAGTTTTGTGAGCTGCTCTAGCAAATTAATGGAACCCGAGTAGGGGGTCGTGGGAACTCCCAATTTATAGCCAGTCAGTCAAAAATATAGGTGACAACCTACTACTTCCTATTGGTATCTGAAGAGAGGGGCAGTCTTGTGGGATTAAGCCCTCAACCCCTGAGATCTGATGCTATCTCCAGGCACATAGTTTCAGAATTGAATTGAATTAGAGGACACCCAGCTGGTCTCTGCTGCAGAATTGCTTGGTTGGGTGGTGTAGGGAGATCCCCACGCATTTTGGTGACCAGAGGTGAAGTGTTCTGTGTTGTCTTGAGTGTGAGAGAAGGAAACAAACACTTTGTTTTGTTTTCCTATCTTTAACGATACCAAAAAAATCAATTACAGTAATATACTATATCAGTGGAATAAAAAACAAAAACCACATAATCATCTCATTAGACACAGAAAAACATTAGACCAAAATCCAACACCCTTTTATGAAAACAACACTCAAAAAACTCAGTATAGACAGGAACTTCCTCAACTTGAAAAAGAGCAGGTATAAAAAACTCACAGCGAACAACACACTTAGCGGTGAAAGACTGGATGCTGTCTTCCTAAGATCAGGAACAAGATAAGAATAGCTGTTCTCACTACCTTCATTCAACATTGTACTGGAGGTTCCATCCACAATGACTAGGCAAGACAATGAAACAAAAGGTATCCAGATTGGAGGGGAAGAAGTAAAACTTTCTCTCTTGGCAGATGACATGATCATGTATGTAGAAAATCCTAAGGAATCCATTTTTTAAAAAGTCTATTAGGGCCAGGCATGGTGGTTCATGCCCATGATCCCAGCACTTTGGGAGGCTACGGCAGGAGGATCACTTGAGCCCAGGAGTTTGAGGTTGCAGTGCAGTGAGCTATGATGATGCCACTGCACTCTAGCCCGAGCAACAGAGCAAGACCCGGTCTCAAAAAGAAAAAAAAAAAGTCAAACCTATTAGGATCAATAAATGAGTTCAGCCTGGTTCCAGGTTACAAGATCAATATTAAAAAAAATCAATTGTATTGCTGTATACTTTCAATGAACATTCTGAAAATGAAATTAAGGCAATGATTCTATTTGCAATAGCATTAAAAATATTAGGAATAAATTTAATAAAAGAAGTGCAATACTTATTTGCCAAAACTACAAAACACTGTTAAAAGAAATAAGAGGGCCGTATGTGGTGGCTCACGCCTGTAATCCTAGCACTCTGGGAGGCTGAGGCGGGTGGATCGTTTGAGCTCAGGAGTTCAAGACCAGCCTGAGCAAGAGCGAGACCTGGTCTCCACTAAAAATAGAAAGAAATTATATAGACAGCTAAAAATATATATAGAAAAAATCAGCTGGGCAGGTGGCGCATGTCTGTATTCCCAGCTACTCGGGAGGCTGAGGCAGGAGGATCACTTGAGCCCGGGAGTTTGAGGTTGCTGTGAGCTAGGCTGATGCCACAGCACTCTAGCCCAGGCAACAAAGTGACACTCTGTCTCAAAAAAAAAAAAAAAAAAAAAAAGAAAGAAAGAAGAGATTTAAATAGGTGGTAAAACATTCTGGATTCATTGATAGGATGACTTAGTATTGTTAGGATATTAGTGCTCTGTAAATTGATCTACAAATTCGATGCAATTTCTATCAGAATCCTAGCTGACTTATTTGTAGAAATTGATAAGCTGATTCAAAAATTCATAAGAAATTGCAAGAGACCCAGAATATCTAAAACAGTTTTGAAAAAGAACGAAGTAGAAGGACTCATACTTCCTGATTTCAAAACAAACTACAAAACAATAGTAATTGAGACTTTGTGGTACTGGTGTAAGGATAGACATTTAGATAAATGGAATAGAATTGAGAATCCAGAACTAAATTTATGCATGTATGGTCAACTCATTTTTTTTTTGTTTTGGTTTTTAATTTTTATTTTTTTCAACTGATTTTTGACAAGGGTGCCAAGAACATTCAATGGAAAAAAGTAGTCCTCAATGAATGGCACTGGGAACTGCATAGCCATGTACAAAAGAATGAAATTGAACCCTTACCTCATGCTAGGTACAAAAATTAACTCAAAATAGATCAAAGACCTACATGTAAAGAGCTAAAACTGTAAAACTTAGAAGGAAGCATAGGAGTAAATCTCTATGACCTTGGATTTGTCAGTGTAGTCTTAATGCACAACTAACAAAAGAAAAAAATGAATAAATTGTACTTCATCAAAATTAAATCTTTTGTACTTCAAAGGACACCAATAAGAAAGTCAAAAGAAAACACACAGAATGGGAGAAAATATTTGTAAATCATATATCTGATAAGGACTTAGGATCTAGAATATATAAAAAACTCTTACACCGCAACAACCAAAAGAAAACCCAATTAAAACATGGTTAGAGGACTTGAAGATATGTTTCTCCAAGGTCTTTTTTTACACTCTTATCCCCTTACCTTGCCTTTTTTTTTTTTTTTTTTTTTTTTTTGAGACAGAGTCTCACTTTGTTGCCCAGGCTAGAGTGAGTGCCCTGGCGTCAGCCTAGCTCACAGCAACCTCAAACTCCTGGGCTTAAGCGATCCTACTGCCTCAGCCTCCCGAGTCGCTGGGACTGCAGGCGTGTGCCACCATGCCTGGCTAATTTTTTCTATATATTTTTAGTTGTCCAACTAATTTCTTTCTATTTTTAGTAGAGACGGGGTCTCGCTCTTGCTCAGGCTGTTCTCAAACTCCCGCCTAGGCCTCCCAGAGTGCTAGGATTATAGGCGTGAGCCACCCCGCCTGGCCTCAAGAAAGGAAAGATTAAAAGTATACATTGTTTAAGGAAACATTAAGTATACATTGTTTAAGGAAAGATTAAGTATACATTGTTTAAGGAAAGATTAAGTATACATTGTTTAAGTATACATTGTTTTTAGTTTGGCAAGAGGGAAGGAAGATAAACAGCTACTGGGGAAGTTTGGATCAAAAAAAAAAAGTAAGAAAATGATTACCGTAAAAGTCAGTACAGTGATTACCTGGAGGTGTGATCCTGAGAGTGTAATCTGGAGGGGATCCATGAGTGTTGTCGGTTTTTTATTTCTTGACCCAGGTAGTGGTTATGCAGGTGTTCCTATATAATTATTTTTTATACTACAAAGTTGTGTTTTATGCACATTTCTGTATATGCCTCTTTTCATCTCAGTGAGTGGCACCACCTTCTACCTGGTTGCTCAGGTCAAAAGTCTTGGAGTCACCTTGACTATTCTCTTTATCCTACACCCCATATCCAACCCACCAGCAAACCTCATCACTTTTACCTTCAAAATCTATCCAGAAGCTGACCCCTTCTCACCTGGACAATGTTAGTAGCTTGCTTGCTTTCTTGCTTTTTTTTGAGACACAGTCTCGCTCTGTTGCCTGGGCTAGAGTGCCGTGGCGTCAGCGTGGCTCACAGCAACCTCAAACTCCTGGGCTCAAGTGATCCTTCTGCCTCAGCCTCCCGAGTAGCGAGTAGCTGGGACTACAGGCATGCGCCACCATGCCCAGCTAAGTTTTTCTATATATATTTAGCTGTCCAGATCATTTCTTTTCTATTTTTAGTAGAGACGGGGGTCTCACTCTTGCTCAGGCTGGTCTCGAACTCCTGACCTCGAGCGATCCTCCCTCCTCAGCCTCCCAGAGTGCTAGGATTACAGGCGTGAGCCACCGCGCCCGGCCCAATGTTAGTAGCTTTCTAACCAATCTCTCTATAGCAACCGGAGAGGTTTTTTTTTTTCTTTTCTTTGACTTGAAGACACTTCTTCATGAGATCTAATCCCACAGAATGAGATGCACATAAATATACATTCTAATGAGTTTGGACAGATGTAGACACTCATGGAACACTCCAATTATTAATGTTATATAATTTCCATTGCACCTCAAAAGTTCCAGAAGGATCTTTTTAAAAGCCAGTGTCAGATCATGTCACTCCTCTGCTCAAAACCTCCCAGTGATTCTCCATCTCACTGAGGATAGCCCAAGTACTTACAATGGATTATAAGGTGGACATAGTTTGCCCCCTTCCTCTATGACTTCTCTTACCTAGTCTTAGTTCTGTCCTCTTCCCTCAGTACACTCCAGTTACATTTCTTCCTACCAGTTCTTAGGATAATGTCAGCAATTTCCTTCCCTAGGGCCTTTGTACTTGGTGTGCTCTGTCTGGAATGCTCTTCTCCCAGATATCTGCCTCATTTAGGTCTCTGCTCAAATGTCACCTTTTCAGAAGAAGCCCTCCCTGACCACACTATATAAAATAGCATTCCCACACAGCCTTACAGTCTTATCCCCTTACCTTGCTTTATTGTTCTTCATAGCACTTTTCACAATCTGATATTATATATATTATATATATGTATAAATCTGTTACCATCTCTTATGCAAATTCGATGAAAGCAGGGACTTGTGTGGTTTTGTCATGGCTGTATCTCCAGTGTTTAAATGCCTGCCATATGGTGGGTTCTCAAAACATATTCATTTAATGAATGTCCAGAGCCCCAGTCTTGTCTAGTCTATCATCATCTCACCTGGACTAGTGTACCAAACTCCTAACCAGTCTCCTTGCCTCGTGTCTGGTTTCCTTCAATCCATTCCCCACATTGCAGAATTATTTTTTTAAAATTAAAATCTGATCATCTCACTTTCCTTCTTACAACCCTTTGATGGTGCCTCTTTGCCCTCCAGATAAACTCCAAAGTCTTTAACATGACTTGCCAGGTGTCTGCTCTTTGGCCCTGACTACCTGGTCACCTTGTCTCTTCCCTCCAGCCATCCTGGACTGCTTTGAGTTCTTAGCTGGAGCCAGTCTCTCACATCAGGTCCTTAGTATATTCTTGTCTTCTGCTTGGGATACTCTTTCTCCCACTCAGCTTTCAGGCCTCAGTTTGAGGCTCATGTCCTAAGGGAGATCTAGGTCTTCTGACTTCTTGGACTAGGTAAGCTCTTTCAGAGCCCAGCTGCAATCTCATCTCTACTGGGGTGCTTCCTTCCCCTCCTGTCCATTTAATTTTTTAAAAAATTTTAAGACTAATTTTTAGTTCCCACTTTTGAAGTTGCATCATTTAATTAAAAGTGATGAAAATATTTCTGACTTTTGGAAAATATAATCATAAACTTGTAAAAGTGAGAAATATGTTGAGTACACCATTGATTTATGTGCCTTTGTGGATCTGTGATCTCTTTTAAGAATCTGCTGTAGGCTCAGTGAGGTGACTTATATCTGCAATGCCAGCACTTTGGGAGGCCAAGGCAGGAGGATCGCTTGAGCCCAGGAGTTGGAGACCAGCCTGGGCAACATAGTGAGACCCTCATCTCTAAAATAAAAAATAATTTGCATCCATTGAAGTAAAGAGTCACCTAGAATAAAATAAAAGAACCTGCTGAATACTATGGATCCCAAGAATAATGTTCATTTGCAGGTATTTTGTATACTTTTTCAAGATTCACACATGTATTAAAAAATGTTACATGGAGTAGACAAATGTCATCTTTCTCCTCTTTTTTCCTCTCAGCTCTTTAAGACTAATTTGATTTATGCTCTTAATTCTGTTCTACCTTCTAGAATTTAGTCATTAGCAGCATTTCTTCTCTTTCATTTTCTATGTTTTCTCTTGGGCTGTTTCTCTCAGCTTATATAACAATTCAAAGTACATCTTTTTTTCCATAAAGCTTTATTTTTATTTTTTGAGAAAGGGTCTCCCTCTGTTGCCCTGGCTAGAGTGCAGTGCCATCATCATAGCTCACTGCAACCTCAAGTCCTGGGCTCAAGCAATCCTCCTGCCTCAGCCTTCTGAGTAGCTGGGACTGCAGGCATGAGCCACCACGACTAGCTAATTTTCTTTTTTTTGTAGAGATGAGGATTCGATCTTGCTCAGGCTGGTCTTGAACTCCTGGCCTCAATAAATCCTCCCACCTCAGCCTCCCAAAGTGCTAGGATTACAGGCAAGAGCCACCATGACCCATCCTTAATTCTACTTTTTCTGTTATTGTTGTTGCCTGGGCTAGAATGCAATGGCATCATTATAGCTCACTACAACTTCAAACTCCTGGGCTCAAGCCATCCTCCTCCCTCAGCCTCTCAAGTAGCTGGGACTACAGGCAGGCACCACTATGCCTGGCTAAGTTTTCTTTCTTTTTTTTTTTTTTTTAGACAGAGTGTCGCTTTGTTGCCCTGGCTAGAGTGAGTGCCATGGCGTCAGCCTAGCTCACAGCAACCTCAAACTCCTGGGCTTAAGCGATCCTACTGCCTCAGCCTCCCGAGTAGCTGGGACTACAGGCATGTGCCACCAGGCCCGGCTAATTTTTTCTATATATATTTTTAGTTGTCCAGCTGATTTCTTTCTATTTTTAGTAGAGACGTGGTCTTGCTCTTGCTGAGGCTGGTCTCGAACTCCTGAGCTCAAACCATCCGCCCGCCTCGGCCTCCCAGAGTGCTAGGATTACAGGCGTGAGCCACCCCGCCCGGCCTGTTTGTTTTTAAGACAGAGTCTCAGTCTGTTGCCCAGGCTAGAGTGCCGTGGTGTCAGTAAAAATTTACTAATCTTTTGGCCTAACTGGCCTTCCTGACTCTTGTCTTCCATTTCACTGCAATCTATCCTATAGCAGCAACCACAGTAATATTTTTTAAAAAGTATGTGTTCCGGTGCCCAAACCTCTATCTCCCCATTATCTACAGAATATAGTCAAAGCTCCTCAGCTTGGATTCAAGGCTTTGGCCCCAATCTCCCCTTTTAAACCTCTCTGGGCTTATTTATTAAGTGCTTATTATATGCCAAACACTAGGCTAGTCACTGAGGAGTTCACAAACTAGTTGAGGAGACAGCTACATCAACTAACTTTAATAGGGCATGATCAGCTCTATTATAGAGCCTGTGAGAACATGGATAGTTTCAGGTAATGGATTATAAAATATTAGGTTTTTGCGCTCTGTAGGTTCACAAATTCAGTTTAGAACAGCAATGTCCAATGTGGCCACTATTCACATTTCAAGCACTGAAGAGCCATACAAGGCTAGTGTCTATCATTTTGGCCAGCACAGCACAAACCATTTCCATCATCCATGAAGAGAGGAGTTACCTATAGGTGCTTCAAAGAGAACAAGGACCGTTTCCCATACATGCACCCTGTGGTACTAGCTACCAGTCCCCCAATCCAATCCCCACCCACATGTACCTTGGCTCCAGTGTATTTTGAAGTAGTACAGGCTCCCAAGGAAGAAACCATGAAAGCACTTTGTCAACTATTAAGTGATACAGAAATGTTATATAATAAATGGGTTCAGTTCTTGCTTTCATCACAGCTTTGGTTGATTCAAGCAAATTCTAGTTCTTTTCTCAAACTTCTCCCATCTCTGTATTTTATGCCAGAGTCCTAAAAAAGACACACAGGCAAAGTGTTTATCCCAGGGCTAAAAGTCTAGATTATACCCACCTTGAAGTTTTTAATCCAGGACCCTACTTCACCACCCGCCTTCTCTGTCACTTTCCCTAAAAAGGAAAGACACCAATTACGATTTCCAAAAGAACAGTGAAGCATTTATTTTTAAGTTGGAGAATTGTGGGAAACCTAAGTAATGGGAATTGGACCCTCATCGGGGTCTTCTGGGAAATCGGAAGCACCATCCTCTGGTGCAGCTCGATACTTCTCCAGTTTAGCAATCAATTCTTTCGCTGGATTGAAGACGCCATTGGTCTGCTGGTCACAGACATAGCAGCGCGGGGTGGTACGGAAATGCTGCAGTGCACAGCTCTCGCAGAAATAATGCCTGCATTTGGTGACAACTGGGTTTTGGAAGGTCTGGCGACAGATGAAACACTTGAATGGTATTTCCTCATCATCGCTTCCCACTTCATAGTTTTCGTCCTCATAGACACCATAGCGACCCTCATCAAGCTCACGTTCGATCTGCCACCCATGCTTGTAATCTGAACGGTCATGGAGAAATTTGCAGCTGTCTCCGAAGCCGCAGAAGCCAGTCTCTTTGTAGTCCTTACAGATATCGGGCTGGTAATCCCAGCGCACGGTGGCACGTAGATGCTCGGGCGCTCGGATGGGGCCCTTTCTCACCATCCCGGAGGAGGCATTGCCCATAGACGTATCTTTGGGCTTCATGTATTTCTGATAATTATTGATTCCCCGATAGATCTTGTCATCCTCCTTGCCCCTCAGCTCCTCCTGGATTTTCTGGCTGCGCTCAAAGATAGCTTGTGCGTCACGCTCCTTCTCTGTGTCCAGCTCGTAGACGGCTGTCGCCCCCATATCCTCTGGCCCCACGGGTTTTGCCGAGCGGGTGGACTTATAAACCACGCCGAGACACTCGGGCTCATTCTTCTTCTCCTCCTCCTCCTCCTCCTCCTCGCTACTCAAGTTGCCGTAAACCACCTTCTGTTTACCACTGCCGCGGGTCTTCTGTATCATTGGATTGTGGGTCGCTCGCTTCTTCTCCGGTCGAACCACAGTGCTGCCTTCATCGCTACTGCTGCTGCTGTCTCCGGGCTCTGGGTCGCAGGCCGGGCGCTTTCTGCGGCCTGCAGCGCCTTTCCGCCCAGGCTTTTTGAAGAGGAAGGTGCACACCTGGTCTTCAGTCTTTCCTGGAGAAAGCTGCTCTGCCATTTTAGAGTCCCGAGCTTCAGAACGGCTGTGGCGTGCCGGGTCGCGCAGGGCCTTCTCACTTCGCTTCGCGCTGTGCGGTCGGCCGCGAGCCGAAGTAAAAGAGGCTGATGAAAGAGAACTGCGAGAGCGCGAGCGCGAGCACCAGCCACTCTTGAGCCCTGGCGGATCCCGTCGCTTCCTCCGGAGCCGTACGCGGCACCGCCCCGCTCGCAGGCTGCCGCGGGGCTTACCGGGAAGGGAGCTGCATCCCGGTCACCTTCAAGGGGGTTAGAAGCGGACTTTTGGCTTAGGTAACCGGGTGCCTCGGTGCCGAGATGTGGTTCGAGATTCTCCCTGGACTTGCCGTCATGGGCACGTGCTTGGTCATCCCTGGAGTGGCCACTGCGTACATCCACAGGTTCACTAACGGTGGCAAGGTAAGGCGGCCCGGGGGGCCCCGACTCCACGGACTGGATTTCCAAAAAGGGCGGTGGGGCAGGGAGGCCGTTGGGATGCGGAGCCTCTGTCCGAAGTGGGGAATGCCAAGGTCAGCCCTCCCTTTCTTCGTGTTGTCTAAAAGTGGAGGCATGCGGAATGTAGCCCGACAGAAGTCACATCCTGCTGTAGTGAAAAACAGCTAGTTTCTGGGTGGAGGACAGTGTGCCTTAAGGCAGAGTAGCGATTCGGGGGCTGGAAAGGTAGGAGATGAGAAGAGGTTGGTCCAAACTCCTAGGCAAAGGAAAGAGGCGGCGGCGTTGCCCCCATTCCTTCCGAACTCAGATCTTTCTTGCTCGATTTTGGTTTTAATTTCTCACATCCACATCTCTGTAGCTTCTCGTACTTCCCTACCCTTAATTAGGCTTTTCCCTTGACTTTTTTTTATCACCGGATTCCCCTTGCAAGACTTTAGGAATTTACTGCACGATCCTGTTTTTCACGTCAGGATTTTCATTTTCCCTTCTTTAACATCATCTCTAGAGTACAGATTTATTTGCTCTTTGGTTTTGTGATTGCCCTTCACGTGTGATCTACCACCGTTTCTTAGGGTCACAATAGACAACAAGTAGACTTTCTTTTAAAAAAAAAAAAAGGAAGCAAGGAAAAGGAGACAGTGTTGGTTAAAATACAAAGTGTAATAAGTTATGGCTACCAACTTAATCCTAAAGTGTAGTGGTCCAATTTTATTTAGGAGATTCTGGTCTTGTGTTGTTAATTTGGGCTTTTATTTCAGTGATGTTCCTCTTTTTTCCCTAGAATGTCATTTTATAAAATTCTAATATTCATTACTTGGGTCACTTATCTTTATAAACTGCATTAATGATTGTCTTTTATTTGAAGGAAAAAAGGGTTGCCCATTTTGTGTATCATTGGAATTTGATGGAAAGAGATAGGCACATCTCTGGAGTTAATCGTTACTATGTGTCAAAGGTAAGATGACTGTGATAATAGCCATTTCTCGTGGTTGAGGTGGGTTCTGGTAATGCCTTGCCAGGGGCCATACAACACTAATTTAATTAGCGTTTTCTTGTCTACTGGTGACGTTGAGCAGCCTTTTACAAATTTTAATGAGCTTTTGTATTTCTTATTCTGTGAATTGTCTTTTTGATTTTATATATATATAGTTTATATATTCTGGATTATATTTTTTTGTGTATTTTATATATGGCAAATATTTTTCCCAGTCTGTTGTCTGTCTTTTTCACTTTATAATGTTTTTCATCAGAATGTAGTTTTTAATTTTTTTTTTTATTTTTGGGCATCACTCCCATGGAATAGTTTCTAATTTTGATGTTCAACTTATCATGTTCTATCATTTCTGGATTCTGGGTTTTATGTCTTCCTTACAAAAGCCTTTCCTACTCAAGATTATAAAAATACTGCTGGCCTTGAACTCCTGGGCTCAAATGATCCTCCTGCCTCTCAGCCTTCTGTGTAGCTGGGACTATAGGCTCCTTGTCCAGCTTATAAAAATACTTTCTTACAGTTTTTCCAAATATTGTTATGGTTTCTTTTTACTTTTTTTCTTTTTCTTCTTTTTTTTTTTACATTTAGTTCTTTGGTCCATCTGCAGGTCATTTTGGGGTATAATGTGGAAGGAGGATTTTACTTTTTTCCAAGAGGTAGCCAGTTGTCACAATTATCCATTTTCAGAAAAGTCCATTTTTATTTGAAATGCCACTCCAGTAAACTTAACTTCTGTCAATGGAAAAGAAGCCCAAGCCAAACTCTGAAAGATAATTTAAATAGGTTTATTCTGAACCAAATTTGAGGACCATGGCCTGGAGCCACGCCCAAGAAACCTTGAGCAAGTGGACTTGCTGTGGCTGGGTTATAGTTTGTTTTCATATATTTCAGGGAGACAGGAATTACAGATAAAGTCATAAATCAGTACACAGAAGGCATACATTGATTTGGCCGAAAAAAGTGCGACGTCTCAGTTGAGGAAGGGTTACAGGTTATAGGTGGGTTTAAGAAATGAAGCTTTGTCTAAAAGCTTGGAATGTTTTAAGTACAGATAAGGAAGTCTGCTAATCTGAGACAAGCTAGGGGCCATATATTTGTTGTGTAAATTGAGGACCTACAGGTTTATCTCGTGTAGCCTTAAACCTGTGAATGAGTTTTACAAAGGGTGTCTCCAAGAAGGGAGGGGGGTGCATGATGAGGCTTGTCTGACCTCTTTTCCTGGCTAGCAACTCAGTTTCAGGGTATCTCCTTGGTCAAGAGGGGGTCCATTCAGTCAGCCGGTGGTGGGGGGAGCCTTAAGATTTTATTTTAGTTCACACTTCCATATTTACATGGGCCTGTTTCATGAATGTGCTCTTCTATGTTGGTCTGCTGATTCCTGCACCAATACCTCATTTAAAGAATTACTATAATTAAAATTTTTTTTTTGTTTTGGTTTAGAGGCTGGGTCTTGTTCTGTCACCCAGAGCTGGAGTGGGGTGACAAGATCATAGCTCACTGCATCCTTGAATTCCTGGGCTCAAGTAATCCTACCACCTCAGCCTCCTGAATAGCTAGGGCTGCAGGCTCATACCATGCCCAGCTAATTTTTAGCAATTTTTTTTATTGGAAAGGGGGGGTCCTCTCTCACTATGTTGCTCAGGCTGGTCTTGAACTTCTGGCCTCAAGCGATCCTCCCATCTCTGCTTCGCCAAGTGCTGGGATTACAGGCATGAGCCACATGTCCAGCCAAGAATTACTATAATTTTATATTTGAATTCTATGAAATTGCCATTTTTGTAGGTCAAAAATTGCCAAGTAATAGCATTTTCATCACTGATTAATCTTTTATTTTATAGCTTCTGAAGTATTTGGTTGTGAACTGAGTAAGATACAGTGGGTCTTTTGAATAAATAGTGTAGTGCTTATACAGCAAGGGTTCTGGAGTTGGGGTCCCTGGACTTGAATTCTGGCTCTGCTAATTCCGTAGAGACTTAAGCAAGTGACTTTTAACCTCTCTGAGCCTCCATTTCCTCATCTGTAAAAATGTGGGATGAGGATAATACTATCTACCTCATGTTGGCTGTTATTTTATAAAATGGATTTTTACCTTATTGTCCTCTGACTCACTGGGGTGCTTTGTGTAAGGATCCAGGTGATAAATAGTTGCTTGACTCTAGTTCTGATTGGGGGAAGGGTCTTTTCACATAAAGTGATTATGTTTGCTGCTGTCAGAAAATGAAAACTAGAAATCATTACAAGTTATTCTTTAGTGATTATAAAATGTAACCCAGTGTATTGTTGCAGTTAGAGAAATTTGGGATGTGAAAGCACTTTTTTAATAACAGAATGCCATTTGGTAACACTAGAATTAAAAGTATGTGGTACATCTTTGATGGGAACAGAATTCTCACATTCTCCTTTTTAAACTGTTTTTCAGGGTTTGGAGAACATTGATTAAAGCAGCATTTTCCTGATTGATGAAAAAATAACTCAGTAATGATCATCTACTCCTGCCAGAAGGTTATACAGTGTATTATATAGCATGCAGTATGTTATATAGTACTTAATAAAAATAAAATGAAAAAGAAAAATCAAAGGCATTTTTTTTTTAAAATATACTACACAAGATGAAGCAATCTACACAATGTAGCTTATCACTTAAAAAGCACTGTTTTTTCAGAGATAGCTAGGAGAATACAGAAAAAGTAGTATTTTTTTTTTTTTGAGTTCCTTTTCTGGGTAGATGCTATAGTGTTTAAAATTTCAGTTAGGATACTTTTAAAACTGAGATTGCACTTCAGCTTTCATTCATTCTGTATGGTATCTAACCATAGTATATGATTAAGCATTGATTTTTGTTTTAGAGCAGCAACAGCAATCATTGGCTTATTCATATGAGAGTATACTGACCACTTGAAATAGAGTTACATGTTCAACATTAAAGGTAACTAAATACTATGGAGATCTGAAAAGGTATAACTACTCTGAACATGGTGATACTCCATGTGTATATAACAGCACCACAAATGACATCAAGATGTCTAGCCGAGAACGCTAAATTGTCTTTCATTCTGATCTGTTATCCAGTTTAACATCTGATCTGATCTTGAGCTTAAACACACCTGCATTGCATGATTTCCACTGACCTCTCTTCAGGGCAGGGCTTACAGAAGGAAGGAAGTGGCTTTTATACTTAGAGTAATAGTCTATATTGTGCCACCTTGTGATGGTGAGGCAATGACCTTTTACTGTTCAAGGAAAGCCATTATTTCAAACTTAATATGTCCTCTATTATTATTTAGTACTTTACAGGCCTCATTTATTTATTTATTTTGAGGCAGAGTCTCGCTTTGTTGCCCAGGCTAGAGTGAGTGCCATGGCGTCAGCCTAGCTCACAGCAACCTCAAACTCCCGGGCTCAAGTGATCCTCCTGCCTCAGCCTCCCGAGTAGCTGGGACTACAGGCATGCGCCACCATGCCCGGCTAATATTTTCTATGTATATTTTTAGTTGTCCAGATAATTTCTTTCTATTTTTGGTAGAAACGGGGTCTTGCTCTTGCTCAGGCTGGTCTCGAACTCCTGAGCTCAAATGATCCTCCCGCCTTGGCCTCCCAGAGTGCTAGGATTACAGGCGTGAGCCACCAAGCCTGGCCCACAGGCCTCATTTAATTGTCAAGAGAACTATCCCTGGAAACGGAAAAAGGGCACATAGTTCACATAGGGAGTTGTGGATTTAGAAGATGTAATGACGACATTAGTAAATCACTAAATCTATACATTTTTAGGTCTGTTATTTCTCCACTTTGCTTCTAGGCAGGGATCATCCCTTAAATTTAACTTCCCCCCACCCCCAGACAGGGTCTCATTCTGCCTAGGCTACAGTGCAGTGGCATCATCATAGTTCACTGCAACCTCAAACTCCTGGGCTCAAGCAATCCTCCCACCTCAGCCTCCTGAGTAGCTGGGACTACAGGTGTGTGCACCACACCTGGCTAATTTTTCTTATTTTTTATTTTTTTAGAGACAAGGTCTCCCTATGTTGCTGAGGTAGGTCTCCAAATCCTGGCCTGTTTCATCCTCCCAAAGTGCTAGGCATCAGATACCTCACCCTGCCGAGTTTATCTCCTTAGATGAATGTCAGGGCTGTATAGTGAGGAGCTACAAAATGACAGGTAGAAATCAGAATTGGTCAGGTTCAGAATTAGAGTCCAAATTCTTCACCTCCCTTTTTTGTAGGATCTGCTCTGAAATTGAGTTTTATTTTTATACTCTACTGCCAGAGAGTGAATCAGATTAAAACACTCTGAAGCTAGATTATGGTGGTAGTGTGTAGTCTGGATTTCTTTTGATTTTTTTTTTTGCAAGTGCAATTAGAAGGGTTTTCTTACAGCAGCCCTAACAGATGTGGTCCAGCCACTGACCTTGGATCCATCTGTCACCTGCTCTTAAGGCCTGGTGAAGTGCTGCTTAGGAAGCAATGCTATTTGTTTGGTTTTATTCACTCTTTTTAATTTTTTAAAAAATAAATGTCATATTCACATAGCTCAAAAATCCAACAATATAAGGTAGGTAGCGAAAAGACTTGCTCTCATCTGCGCAGCACTTGTCCATTCACACCACCCTAAAGGTTCTCTTTGTGCACATATAAATACAAACAGGTTCATCTTTGATTTTTATGCAATGGTAGTGTCTGGCACATACTGTTAACCTCTTGTTTGGAAGAAAGTTTCTTTGGAAAAAAAATTTTTTTTGGCTTACAGAGATTGGAATCCTATAAAATTATATTTACCAGGCTTCCATAGTTATTTCTGGGATCAAATGAAATAGTAGGAAAAAAACTGAAAAAAGATAGAGGAAGCCATGCACATTCAGAAGAGAGAGGAAGAGAATGGCCCTGCCCTTTGGGAAACATTTATTTTTTTATTTGATTTCAGCTTTCTCAGGTTGAAAGGGAAACATTTTTAAATGAAATAGTTATGAAAAAGGAAATTCTACAATCAAAAATTCAAACTTAGAAGGACCCTTAGACATTTAGTCTAAACTCTGATTCTGCAGATGAAGAAACAAGGTTGAGGCCGGGCATGGTGGCTCATGCCTGTAATCCTAGCACTCTGGGAGGCCGAGGCCAGTGGATCGCTCGAGGTCAGGAGTTCGAGACCAGCCTGAGCAAGACCCTGTCTCTACTAAAAATAGAAAGAAATTATCTGGACAACTAAAAATATATATAGAAAAAATTAGCCGGGCGTGGTGGCGCATGCCTGTAGTCCCAGCTACTCGGGAGGCTGAGGCAGTAGGATGGCTTAAGCCCAGGAGTTTGAGGTTGCTGTGAGCTAGGCTGATGCCACGGCACTCACTCTAGCCAGGGCAACAAAGCGACACTCTGTCTCAAAAAAAAAAAAAAAAGAAAAAAAAAAAAAAGAAACAAGGTTGAGGGATGGGAAGTGATTGCTTAGTAGCCAGTGGCAGAACTGGGCCTAGAATCCTGGTGTTTTGACTCCCAAACTAGTGTACTTTTAACTGTTCTTTTTGATTCACTTCATTGGTTGAGTAAATGCTACATTCCAGGCCAGGCACTGTGCCTCAGATTTGAGTAAGACACAGTCCTGTCCTCCAGCTCACAGTGGGGGTGACAGACAACTACATGAAGGATAAGTGTTGTGGCAGAAGTTTGCACGTTCTGTGGGAGCACAGACATGGAGCTGGGCTCAGCCTTGGGTTGGGGGTAAAGAAAAGGCCTTAAGGATAAGTTTCCAGGGGATGTCACACTAAGCCAAGTCTTGAAAGTTGGATGGTGTTTACCAGAGAAATAACTGCGGGGAGGACATTCCAAGCAGAGGGAACAGCATGAGGGTTGGGGACATGAACTAGCATGGCTGTGTGGGAAAGCTCTGTAAGCAGTTCTGCAGAACTAGAGCAGAGAGCGCAAGGCAGGAGTAGAGGGAGGGACTGCAGAGGTTGGCAGGGCCCAGAACATGAAGGGCCTCGTATGTTTCCCTCAGGGAGTTAGAATTTCTCCCGAGGGCAGTTGGGAGCCTATGCAGGGCAGGAAGCAGGAGAGTGATGTGGCGACTTGGACACATCTGATCTACCTGGCCGCTCAGCATTGGGTGATTTAAAACTGGTTCTCAACCAGCTGAGTTTGTCCCCCAGGGAACATTCGAAACAGTTGGAGTTTGAAGGAAGAGGTGTTGCTGACATCTAGTGGATAGAAGCCAGCAATGCTTCTAAACATCTTAATGCACGGGACAGCCCTACAGGACAGTCTGGTAGCCCAAAAAGTCAATGGTGCCGAGGTTGAGAAACCCTGAAAACAGTAGCAGGGTCTCCATTAAGGTACACACTAAAAAGTGTTTTTTTTTTTTTAATTCCTACTGACTCAAGAATATATGGGAACAATTTCTCCCCTTCCTCCCCCTCCTGGTTCTTTTTTTCCATTACAGTTCAGATCTCCCTTGGCTCATCTATAAACTTGTCCCTTCCCTTGAGGGATTTGTTTTTCCAAGGAAGTATCCCAACTTACTCTCAGTGATGTGCCTCAGGTGGAGAAGGCACAGAACGTGTTTTTTGTTTTTTTCCAAATAGATGATGTGAGCTATGGAGACACAGAATGTTGGGAGTACCTTTATGTCAGGAAGCTCCACCATCTGCAGGTTGAGTCACCTTTGTTAGGTCACATCACTGATTTGAGCCTCAGCTGTCCCATCTCTGAAGTGAGGATAGTATGTGTTCTGCATATGTCCCTGAGTTTCTGAGACAGTCTCATGTATGTGAAGTAGTTTGTAAGTGTATAGCCCTGTGCCTGTGGAAGGGACCCACATTGTGTGCACCCCTCTTACCAGCTCTCCAGTCCACCCTCAAACCCCCCCAAAGACACAAATAAGATGTCGGGAGGACCTTCAGACCAGGTCTTTGGTTCCCTGTTAGAGTGATCACACTAGGGAATCTCAGAGCACTGCAAAGACAACAGACAGTAGGAACTTCAACAGAGACGAATTTTCCTGAAGGTATTTTCTGAAAAAAAGAGCTAAAAATGCAGTTTAATGCTACTGTGAGAACCGAGTTACCCCTGTCAGCTCTTGCTGCTTGCCCTATGCTAAGGGAAGGTGGTGAGTGGATGAGGTTGAAGCTGGCCATTCTCACCAAAAAGCTTCTAGATGAAGGTAAGGGGTGGGGTGTGAGAGTTAAACATCATGTGGTTTTCAAGATTCCCTATCACTCTGATGCTTCTATGGCCTTAGAACTCAATTTATTCTACCAGAGAAATAACTGCGGGGAGGACATTCCAAGCAGAGGGAACAGCATGAGGGTTGGGGACATGAACTAGCATGGCTGTGTGGGAAAGCTCTGTAAGCAGTTCTGCAGAACTAGAGCAGAGAGCGCAAGGCAGGAGTAGAGGGAGGGACTGCAGAGGTTGGCAGGGCCCAGAACATGAAGGGCCTCGTATGTTTCCCTCAGGGAGTTAGAATTTCTCCCGAGGGCAGTTGGGAGCCTATGCAGGGCAGGAAGCAGGAGAGTGATGTGGCGACTTGGACACATCTGATCTACCTGGCCGCTCAGCATTGGGTGATTTAAAACTGGTTCTCAACCAGCTGAGTTTGTCCCCCAGGGAACATTCGAAACAGTTGGAGTTTGAAGGAAGAGGCGTTGCTGACATCTAGTGGATAGAAGCCAGCAATGCTTCTAAACATCTTAATGCACGGGACAGCCCTACAGGACAGTCTGGTAGCCCAAAAAGTCAATGGTGCCGAGGTGAGAAACAAGACACATGGAACAATTTTAGGTTTTTTTCCTGTACCAAGTATGTGCATGTGGATTTTAGATATCTAAAGAGACTGGCATTTGGGTTATTGGTTTGGGTCTGTGTGTGCCTGTGTAATGCTTCCCTCCAATCTCATCCACATCCTCCTGACCAAATATTTCATCTCTGAGGTTTGCATACTCTAGAATATTCTTTTCTAGGGGAAGCTGGAGCAGATCTTTGTGGCCTACAGCATATTGAGCCTGGGGTTAAGAGTGTTCTTATAACCTTCATATTTTGATGTACTTTTGATAAAAGAGAGAGAAATTCTTATAAAGAATAAATTCTTTGCTGTATTTGCATAATATTTGTTAAGGGTTTCTTTGGCATTTTTGTGTACCCTCTGTGTCTTATGCTGTTGGCTGTAATATACCTTTCTCTACCCCCAAAACTCTTCTGCAATAAATAATTGCTTTTAGGATTTCCACAAATCTTGATTTAGGATGAGACACATAATTGTTCTTTTCAGGGCATCGCTGAGAAAATGGCCCAGCAGCTCTTACTTGTGAAAACCCATGTAACTATTGCTTTATTAGTTTGAACACATTTGCATCATTCGTTGTTTTGTTTCTTGGTAGGTACCTTCATCAGTTCCAGAAAATATGGAAAGACCAATTATTAAATTTGTTACAGAATTACAAGCATGTAATTCTGATTATGACCCCCAAAGAACTATAATCCCAAATGCAATAGAAAGAAGGTAGGGAAAACATTGGGAGCATTACTGCCCCAAGAAAACAAAAACATTTTCTATGTGTTTAAGAGTTTCTTTGGTATACTGTGCCTATTCTCCTGTGTGCCACCTGCCATGTGGCTGCAGAGTGTTTCATTCAGCAGATAGATTTTCCTTCTAAGCCTAACACACTTCGTTTCTAGAGGCCAGAAAATAGGCCAGCCCCGAGAAGCCTGCTCTTCACTCTTACCCCTAAGAACTTGGCATTTGGGGTGGGGTTGGTCAGGTCTCTAGGGCAACCCTGCTGTTTTCATCCAGTGTCCATGACAGCAGCCCACTGTAGTTATGACTATGGACCAGGACACCAAGGCATCAGCACAAAAAATCCAGCTATCCAGGAACAGCTTTGCCATAGTACTTTTGTTCTGAGCAAGGCACTATTCAATGAGGCATTCATGCTCAAGGACTGCTAGAACGTTCAGAGGGGTCTTTGCGACATCACGACTCTCAGGGATTCACCTACCAGGGCCTGCCAGATTAGCACAGTACTGGGTCTGTGGCTTTTACTGTTGGAGAATGGGCCTTAGCTTGAGAAAGGCCCTGGGCTCCTATCACCTCCTCCCTCTTCCCAGGGCAGTCTGGTGCCCTTTAGACTTGAAGGACAATACTCAGCCACACTTGCTTAGAACGTGCCCAAATCCAGCATGCCTCGTTTGGAGTCAGGAAGCATTTCACTGTCCCCTGCTTTGACATGCTAGTTATCTTTTCATAGGAGCATGCTTTATCTTCTCAACTAGATTGTAAGTGCATTGAGGGTGGAAACCTTGCCTTAGCTTCTCACAATTCCTGCCACCTGTGCACTTTACAGGCACTGAAAAATATATATGCTGGGATGACTGGGATCATTGGACAAGAAGAGAATGTCAGCATTTAGCCTGGGCTTCACAACCAAGAGGCACCAGCCTGGCCATGCATAGGTGGCAGAGGAGGAAAGAGGAGAGAGCAGGGGAAAGAATAAGAAGATAAATAAGGGAAAGAGGTGACACAGTGAGCATGAGAGAATAAGGGAACAGAGGGAAGTGGTGCAAAGAACAAAGAACATTCCCCGGCTCCTCTGATTACTGGTCTCGGGCAGGGATGCAGGTTTTAATTTCCAAAAAGAGTTGGGGGGCAGCGGGTTAAAGAGGTAGCTCAAAAACCATTTTAACCTTTTTTTCAGGCCGTTCTCTCTGTTACATATTCCCTACTGTCAATTTTACCCTTCCATATGTATGGGAGATGGGGCGACGCAGTCACTGAGCTATTTCCTATTGAATTGGGGTGAAGCTTTAGATGGAAGGTTTATAATTATTTATGCCATTGCAAAGCTTTGGCTGTAGATTTACAAAAATAAAGAATGAAACAGATTATGAGGTGGAAAAGGGCATAAGGAAAAACTACAACCGTGAGGATTGACAAGGTGAAATGGAGGGTACCTGATAAGAGAGATTTTACCCTAAGACACCAGTAGCACTGTGGGTCCTTACTGTCGCCTTGCACACAATGTCTGATACAGGCCTGGGTAAGAAAGAAACATGGGACCTCTGCATGTGGAGCTATTAGTTGCACCCTGTAGGTGATCTGAGAGACTGGCTTCTGAAAATTCAGAAATCATATACAGGAATACTTGCACCAAATGAGGTTTAGGATGACAAACCCAGCAGCGAGACAGATCAGCAGAAGAGGCAAGAGCTAGGGGGAAATCCTCAAAAAAGGAGTTGTCTCTCCATTGTATAGCCAGAACAAATAACCAAAGAAAGGTTAGTGAAAATATCGATATTTTCATTTTTCCTTCTTCTTAAACAGATACTTTAGGTCACCTAAATGTTGGCCCACCCACTTGGGGCTTGGGTCCTCTTTTTCCATGGGACGCCTCATACATACTCTGGTATGATGGACCCAAGGTTTTTACTCCTGACAATTTCAACGAGGTGTGAATTGTTAGAGGGTCCCTCCACTTCTCTTCTTCCAACTGGGGCAGGAACCTGAAAGAGGCAAACTCATGCATGGTGGTTAGTATTTGATATTAATATATTGCTTTACTCTGTTTCTTCACATATGGTTATATTACCATACTTACCTTGGGGTGCTAGGAAGGGTCTCCCATAAACTATTTCACAGGGGCTTAACTTAGGCCTGCTTCTAGGGGCTACCCTTATCTGGAGAAGGACAAGCAGCAATACCCTATCCCACTTTGGATGGGTTTCCTGCATCAATTCCAGGATGCATGCAATCTCCATTCTAGATGTGTGCCTTTGCTTACTTGCTGGGTTTCCTCTGATATAAAGGAGGGTCCATGATCACTCTGTATGGAGGAAGGGAGCCCATGAACATCCTGATGACCTGCAGGATCACTGAGTCCACCATGTCCAGCTCCTTGGAGAAATGGTTTACCAGGTTCCCACTGGGGGTCCACTTGAAGAAGCTCATGGG
Organism: Lemur catta; assembly: GCF_020740605.2. Lineage (NCBI taxonomy): Eukaryota > Metazoa > Chordata > Mammalia > Primates > Lemuridae > Lemur > Lemur catta. The sequence continues at coordinate 21,182,533 of NC_059155.1, forward strand.
TGACTGCAGGACATTGTACAGCAGATCCAGGTGCAGATGGTGAGAAGCAAAGATCCTCCCCAATGGACACCACCATGGAGTAGCCAAACACGGTGATACCTTGTGAAATGTCCAGGGATCCACAGATGTTCAGAAGGACTTTAATGTGCTACTGGGTCCTGTTGACAATGGGGTCATTGGTCCAGAGACTGAGCCAATAGTTAGAAGCCAGGGTAGCAAAGTGGTTACACAAGAAGAGGAAGATGCTCAGGAAGGAGATGAACAGTCCGATGGCCTTCATGTAGTCCCAGGACACAGACAGCTTGACCTTCCCTGTCTGAGCCTCATCTGCCTCCATCAACTTCCAGGTTTTTTCTTCTTGGCCCCAGCTTTCGGCAGCACGACTGTGCTGTTGTGGTGCCTGCTGACGTCCCTGCTGTAGGAAGAAGAGCTGCTGAGCTGTCTCTGCAACTGCCTGCCCATGGTGTCCATCACCATCACGCCGTTCTCCATCTGCTTGGCCTCTTTCCCTGGACTGCTGACGATCATGCTGGTGTATGTGTGCAGGAACCCGGCAAAAGCCTTGTCCTGGGACAGCAGCTCCTGGTAGGAGCCCATCTCAGAGTTCCTTCAGAAGGATTCTGGTAACTTCAGACAGTCTCTCTGTTCGGGTAGGATAAGCCTCTACCCAGCCTGAAAAGGTATCTACTAATACAAGTTTAGGCATCTGAGTGACATCAATTTGCCAATCATTGAAAGGGTGGGTCCACACATGTTGGGTTCCCTGTGCAGCAGGTCACTTTTCTGTCTTTGAATTGTTTTGAGCACATAAATAGTTTGTTGCAAATGGGGTCCTCTTAAATGAGGTCCCACCAAATCCATTAAGGCATCACACCCATAATGTGTACATTCATGTAGGTACCTCATAAGGGGCTGAACCAAGGCTTCCGGTAGGAGAATGAGTCAATGAGAACTCTGTTTCCACTTAGCAGTGTCATCCCAAATGTCAGAGCCCCAGTCTTTAGTTTTAAAGGGGTTTATATTGATCTAAATCTAGCCGGGGTATCAAGGACCCAAGGAACAGATCACGTTTAGTGGCTTCTTAGCAACTCTGCCAGTTGTAAAGGCTCTTTTTGTTCAGCTGGTAACAGGGTGGCAGGATTGAGAGTAGACACAATCTTTTTTATTTCAGCATATCACAGGGGTACAAATGTTTTGGTTATATATATTGCCTTTGCCCCACCCAAGTCAGAGCTTCAAGCATGTCCATCCCCCATGGATGCACTGCACTCATTAGGTGTGTATATACCCATCCCCTCCTCCCTGCTCCCATCTGCCCAACACCCGATGAATGTTATTACTATATGTGCACTTAAGTGTTGAGCAGTTAATACCAATTCGATGGTAAGTACGTGTGGTGCTTGTTTTTCCATTCTTGGGATACTTCACTTAGCATAATAGGCTCCAGTTCTATCCAGGATAACACAAGAGGTGCTAGATCACCATTGTTTTTTGTGGCTGACTAGAACTCCGTGGTATACATATACCACATTTTATTAATCCCCTCATGGATTGATGGCCATTTGGGTTGTTTCCACATCTTTGCAATTGTGAATTGTGCTGCTATAAACATTCTAGTGCAGATGTCTTTTTTATAGAATGTCTTTTGTTCTTTTGGGTAGATGCCCAGTAATGGGATTCCTGTATCAAATGGTAGTTCTACTTGTAGCTCTTTGAGGTATCTCCATATTGCTTTCCACAGACGCTGTACTAGTTTGCAGTCCCACCAGCAGTGTATCTATCTACACTCATTGGCATGAGGAATTTAAATTCTTTCTGCATGTCCCAGGGTCCCATTGGTCTATATACCCTTACTCACTTTTCGGTAGACCTCAGGAGGAAAAGAACTTGCTTCTTCTTGCAAATGCAGTTGCAGTCAACGATGTGCAAGTCTGCTGAGGCCCAAACTTCAAAATGAACTGCTCCGCAGTGGCAACCTCCTGTGTGCTTCACCAGGCCCTGGTATTCAAAGCCAGCAGGAGCTTTGGTGGTGCCCTCGGAGTTGAGCTTCTGCCACTTCTGGAACAGCTCCTGGTGCTCCCGCTGCTCACCCAGGTCTGGTGTGGCCACCGAGGACGCAGGGGTCGCCAGAGTCGCCAGTGGAGCAGCACCTGCTCCGGTGGTGGCTCCCTGGGGCCTGCCTCCTGGGCCTGCAGCAATGAGTGCCTCTGCCGCTGCCCCGCCCCCCCCCCCACAGAGCGCCGCTGCCATGCACAGTTGGTGCCAGGCAGTCAGGGAGGCAGCCAAGGGGGAGGACCCAGACTGCTTCTGCCCACGTGGCTTAGTGCTAATCAAGTCCCTACTGTCAATCATACCTGGGGCTTCTGTGGGGATATTTGGATTGGAGCCACTAGTAAGGCAGGGCCCCCTCCTTCTTCATCTGAGTCCTGGACTCAAAAAACCATTTGTTCTCCTGGGGGTTTCTTTTTACCTGGAGCCCTTTGCAATTTTGGACAGCGTTCTTTCCAACATCCTTCCTTTTTTTTTACAAAAAGCACACTGATTATATTTCAACCTAGGGCAACTTTTTCCACCCTTTCCTTTTGACTGTTCTCAAAGGACCCTTTGTTGGCGCAGCTAACAGAACACACGTAGGTTTCTGTTTCTGTTCTTCCCTAGCATTATATACTTTAAAGGCACTATTAACAAGCTGTGAGGGATTTATGCCAGTTGCCCCTTCCACATGCTATAGCTTGCTCCTTATATCTGGAGTGTTCTGCCCTATAAAGGTCATATTAACCATGTGCATATTTTCAGGGGTCTCAGGATCCACATTTGTATATTTCCCATATGCCTGATAGATGCATTCCAAAAATTCAGAGGGATGGTCAGCATTAGGATCCCATTTTGTATAAGTCCAGTAATACCCTGCCGGCTGACCTTGCACATTCAAGCCCCCTATCTGATATTGCTGAAATGCAAATTGCCCTGCCCTGGCTATGGGTACCCTCTGGCCAAATTGAGTTCCATGCCAGGTCTTAGAAGGAGAGACCATTCCCGCTCCCAAGTCATAACCTAGCGGGCATGGGACTGAAGAACAGATTCCAGTTGCTCCCTCCCCAGCCCCTCTCGTGGTGCCAAGATGGCAGCGATTGTGGGCAGCAGAAGTTGCCCCGGGCCTGGCTCCATGCGGGGCCACATACCAGGCCAGCTGCAGAGCTTCGGTGGGGGAAAAGCTGCTCCCGTTGGTGCATTCCGTGACCACCACACTGGAGGCCCCAGCTGTAGTGGGCATTGCAGCTGCCCTGGTGGGCCTGGCATGGACTGGTTCCCCCACCCAATGGGTCTGCCCTTGGGGCCATAGTTCTGAGCAGCACCTTGCCTCATCCAGCACCCAGCAGTTAACTAAGAACTGGTGTGGACCAGCAGAACTCAACTGTTTTAATTAAACCAAAGAATTGAGAAGGCCCACAGTGGACGAAGAGTGGGGCCTCAGCAGTGTGAGCTCAAGTGTGGCCAAGCCCAAGGTGCCTTCCCCAGTGGCTGGGGAGCTGGTGGCAAGGGAGTGGGAGGTTTGGATCCAACCTGGTTAATTCCTCCCCAGTTTTATCACCCAGCCTTTCAGCCTCTTTATTATGCAATTGCACGAAAGATTGTATATATGGGGTCTTGTCCCATTTACCTGACCTTTGACAAAGTAATTCCAGTTGTAAGATAGTATAATAATTTAAGGTTCCATTCAACAGCCACTTTTCCTCATACAGCTTCGGGCTATTGCTATTTCACTATAGCATCTCCTGTGGAGACACTCTCCTAACCTCTGCCCAGAAAATTCTGTTGAGCCATCTCCTGTGGTACAAAGAACACTCCCCTGACCCTCTGATTACTAGCCTCAGGCAGGGATGCAGTTTTTAATTCTCAAAAAGAGAGGGGGGGCAGTTACAGGGACAACTCATAAAACATTTTACCCTTTTTCAGGCCATTCCCTCTGTCACAGCAGGTTCTTTCTGATTCCTCTGCTTTTGGATTCTGTCTGTTGTGGCTAGTCTTGTCCTCATCGTGACTGTGATAACTAACGTTTATTGAGCATTTCCAGTGTGCCCATCCTTGATCTGAGTTCTCTGTATGAATCATCTTATTTTCTCTTCTCATCAACCCCGTGAAGTGACTATTAAGATCCCTATTGTACACAAGAGTCTCAGAGAGGTGAAACAATCTGTTTGAAGTCACAACATCACACCAGTACGTGGCAAAGCTGGGATGTGAAACCTTCCATCTGTGTTCAGGGTCTATGTTCTTCCTACTAAGCAACACTGCCTCCCACACTTCCCCCTCCCCATGCCCATTCACCTACCTCACAACTCCATGTCCACAGCATGATCTCCAAGTACGGGACCTCAAAGTACGTGATGTCTTCCAGGCAGTGAGCTCAGCACTTCTTGCTGGATAAAGACACTTCACAGGGCACTTTTCTTCCTTTTTTGGGATTGAGATCCATTGTCTCATGGTGAGCAACCACTCCATCTGTGGAGCATAGTTAAGGGCAGAGGTTCTCAGACTCGGGGAATTCAGAAATTAATTAAGAAAATAAAACTGGGTCCTGACATAAGGTCATTAACTTTTCATTTCACCAGTTAAGATCATTTAAAAGAATACCATTTACAACACTATTACTATTAATAATACTAGAAATATCTAACCATTATAGAGAAAGCTTATGATGTACCAGGCATTGTGCTCAGTCTTCACATGAATTGTCTGGTTTGAGCCCCATAAAAACCCTATTCTGTAGGCATTATTATTGTCCCCATTTTATAGACAAGGAAACAGAAAGAAAAATGTTATGTAAATTGTTCCTGTGTCTGTGCTAATAACCATTATAGTATACTCTTTCATCCTTGATTCATAAAAGACATCTTTGAAAATAATCAAGTATACAATGGCAGTCCTAACCTCAGAATTTGGTAATAAAAAAGTAAAAGCTCAGTCAATGAAGTCAGACATCTCTGGGTTTGAGTTTAGAACAATGTACTTAACACTCTCTGTGCCTCAGTTTGTTCAACTGTAATATGAAAGTACTAATACCTACCTTCTGGTGCCATTGTGAGGGGAAAGTGACTTAACATACACTGAAGGCTTAACACAGTGCCTGACACATCATAAAGATACCCTAAACATACCAGCTGTGAGGCTTAGCATCAGTGCTCCTCCTGGCACAGCTCTGCAAGCTCATCTGCTGCTGAAAAGTCTCCGTGATCTGAATGTGGAGGAAAGAAAAAGAAAAAGAAAAAGAAAAAAACCTAGGTATGGCTACTACAGCTTGTCCTGCTATTGAGGTTAGACAGTTGCAGTGACTGACTCTCCTCCTCTTTACCTCACTATCTCACCCGCCTTTGTTAACAGGAGTCAGAAACTTGTGGGCTTCCTTCCCATTGGTTGAATTGGTGTTGCCCTGGCAGCACCTGTAAACATTCTGTCTGGGGATCTTGCGGAAAAGCTGCTTAGAGACTCCTTCTGAAACTTCCCCAGCTACCACCTGCTACTGCTTCAAACAAGGATCTGGTTACTCAGGTACTGTGAATCCTTAGGGGTGGGGGAGCCCACAAAAAGGACTTACAGTGGTTCTCCCTATTCATCATCCAGACCCCAAATCTGACCATGCCCCCATCTCTTCTCATTCATCCTGCCCATTGGGCCTCTTATTACGAAGGGAAGGGAAGAGAAAGAACTAGGCAAGGTCAGTAGGAGGGAGGCTTAAGAATGATGCTTGCCTACAGACGTGGGAGGATAAAAAGTGAGCTTCTTCCTGGGCTCTGCTCTCCACTTTCCCTCTCCTGCTATAGCACAGGGCTCCCCAGGAAGGTCTTAAGAAGGTCTTTTCATGCATAAAGTCCTCACCCCATTTGCTTAGTGTTGGAGGTCACAGATTTGGTTTCTAGTCCATTTATCAATAGGCAATTTGCTGAAAGCCAAGTCAGTGAACGACCAAGCCACCAAATGGGCAATTTTCTGAAGATCAAGTTGCTGCCTGGCTACCTCACCAAAGCCTACTGAATTCACCAATTCACAAAAAACTTTTGTGTGGCTGTCTTTAACTACAGAATTTATAGCAAATTGCTTTGGCCAAATCATCATGACCTATGGGCTAGGGAGAGCCAGTTCTCTAGTGTTAAGGGCTTTCAGGCCCCTCACCTGCTACCCTTTAACCATTCCTGCTCTGGAGTAGGCAGCCTGGAAAGATTCCATTTCCCCTAGCAGATGATCCTGTCTACCCTCCAGCTGCAGCAACAGGGAACTCAGGCAGAGGTAAACCCAGCTTAAAATGCTAATGTCAAGGCCTAAATGACCACCGGTCAACATTATTACAGGAATGTTCACAGGCTGTTCAAATCATTCTTGGACTGATGTTCATGGGAACTGTTTTGTCTTGTGCAGTATTCACCACACCTGGGATCGGTAATGATGTTGAGAGAGCAAACAAAGGCTCACAGGGAGAGGGTAGGCACATTCTAGACTCCAGATGAAAATGTGAGAACAGAGCTGTGTGGGGGTAGGGGAAACTTCCCCTTTTCCCCTAAAGTTCACTGAAAGACCAACTCACAATTAAGGCAGATTAATAAGAGAATCACAGAATGATTACCCAATATCCCAATGAGGTCCAGAAATTTTTATACCCTCCTTTTACAGGAGAGGGGGAGAGGAGGAATAGAGGTAATTCTGTTTAGGGGCAATAAATGGTTGCTAGGGAGGATGAATGGATGGGGGAAACAGATTAACTTGTAAATGATTCTCTCTGCAAATTAACCTGAGAGAGAGGTATTATATTTAAAATGATTTGGGCCAGCTCTGGATGCATTCTTGATCATCTTTCCTGCAATATATTGAGATAACAGGGAAGGGGAAGGGAAGCCAATTGTTCCTTTTGATGGGTCTGATTTATTCAGATAGAGGGAAAGCCCCTTCCAAGGCCTGTTGATCTCTAAGGGCCCTTAATTCAAAATACTCTTTATACCAAGGAGTCATATTTTGGGGTGAAATTTCCTAAGCTCCTTCAGCCCCATTACCCTTTCTGAATCTTGGAGGGAGAAGAGCAGTGTAGTTACAAGTACGGGTTTTGGAGCCAGACAGTCTGGGTGTGAAGCTTAGTTTCCTCATTTTCACATGGCAACAAGAGGTCCTCTGTTTATGATTTAGGGTCCTGGTAGGAAACTGTAGGCATGCTAAAATGAGGATAGTGGTGAAGGGTTAAGTAAAGGGAATAATTACCAAGGTGTGGCCAGAGTGCAGGGAAACAAAGGAAAGTGCAGCTCCCTGGGCTAGTAACAGGGGGGCCAAAAGGATTGAGGGGAAAGAATGGTTACCCTTACTAGACTGAGAAGTTGTGTGAGAGAGCTGTCCTGAGAGAAACTGGGACCTTCTCCATGCAGCCAGCCACAGGCAACCCTGTTGTGGGAAGAGCCACCAGGGATATATACTTGGACCTCACCTTCTTCCCTTCAGCCTGATCCCCTTATTGTGTGGAACTTCCTGGAAGCCACAGGGCACAGGAGAGCTCATTCACCGGGTCCAGTCAGGTTAGCCTTCCAGGGCAGTGAGCAGGGAGAGATAGGGGGAGAGTGGGTCTGGAAGGGCAAATGGAAGGTGTCTAATGGATGATCTCAGAGGGCTGTGGTGATAGCTAAATGAAACACAATTGAACACCCCCAAATTGGGAGCTATTATTTATAGAAAATAAATAGCTCCCTTTTGGAGAGAGATATCCACTCTCATGCAGTCCCCCGCTCCCAATGCAAGGATTACCTGCAAGGAATTTAAAACTGTGCTGGCAAAAGATAAAAATAAAATAAAATAGACTGTGCTGGCTGTAAGAGATTTCTCATAAGTAAAGAGACTTAAGCAGTAGCAGAGAAAGAAAGAGAATCTAAGACTCAAGGGAAAAAATGTAAAAAAGACTGAAAATGTGCAAATACTCCTAGCACCCCTGATGGACTCATGTTCATAGCCCTGATAACTTCAATTTTCACATTGTCAATAGATGTTAAAGGCATTGGGAACATTTTAGCTATCATTTATGATAAAAATCTCATTAGAACAGGAGCAAATATTTAAATATTTCCTTTTTTTTGAGACAGAGTCTTCCGCTCTGCCTGGGCTAGAGTGCCGTGGTGTCAGCCTAGCTCACAGCAACCTCAAACTCCTGGGCTCAAGCAGTCCTACTGCCTCAGCCTCTGGAGTAGCTGGGACTACAGGCATGTGCCACCATGCCCGGCTAATTTTTCTATATATATTTTTAGTTGGCCAGATAATTTCTTTCTATTTTTAGTAGAGACGGAGTCTCACTCTTGCTCAGGCTGGTCTCGAACTCCTGAGCTCAAACGATCCTCCCGCCTTGGCCTCCCAGAGTGCTAGGATTACAGGCGTGAGCCACTGTGCCCTGCCTGTGAATATTTTCTTGATGTGATAAATCTCAAACCACAAACTAGCATAATACCTAATGGTGTAGCACCAGAAAGCAAGTCCACTGAAGTCAGACACAAAAGAAGGATGCTCATTATCTGTACTTTCATTTAACATTTTTCTGGAAGTGTTAACCAAAGCTAATATTCATAAGAGATATATGTTTCTGGAAAAGAGATGGTAAAAATGATAGTTTCTTGGAGATGATATAATTGTACACTGTACCTGGAAAACCCAAGAGAAAAAAAACTGCAAAACCAACCCCTCCTCTACTATAATGCTGCTAATCATTTTAATTCACTATCTTTAAAGAGCCATATGCTCTCAGTTGCTCGTAGCAGGTACTGGGGTTCTATTAAAGACTCAACTAGAAATCAATATTGTTAGCACTCCAAACAAGTTAGAAATCATTCTACTACATTTCAATTTAAGTCTTCATGGTTTTGAGAATATGAAAAACCTTGGTTTTCAGGAAAAGCAGATCTCAGCAGCCAGGCACAACAGGTATACAGTGATATCTCACTCCTACTCTAACCCCTCAATCCCTTCCCTAGAGGTAACAACTGTTTCCTGTGTCTTGTGATTCATCAAGAGATTGTACTTACATGAGTGTGTGCATATGTATGAAACACACACGGGTGCAGAAAGTAACTTCTTGAATTTCCTTTTTCAGGCAAAAGAAAATGAATGTGACTGAAAATGTCAAAGTTAAGAAGAAAGTGAGATTGAATGAGATACCCATAATCTTAGGGGAGATAGATAACGAAGATAGGAGCAACGTGACTGCCGCAGCTAGAAGCAAGGTGACTGCCCCAGCTAAGAGCAGCTTGAGAAGCAACGTGACAGCCGCAGCTAGAAGCAATGTGACTGCCGCAGCTAGAAGCAAAGTGACTGACACAGCTAGCAGCAACGTGTCTGACGCAGCTAGAAGCAACTTGACTGCCGCAGCTAGTAGCAACGTGACTGCCGCAGCTAGAAGCAAGGTGACTGACACAGCTAGCAGCAACGTGTCTGACGCAGCTAGTAGCAACGTGACTGCCGCAGCTAGTAGCAACGTGACTGCCGCAGCTAGAAGCAAGGTGACTGACACAGCTAGTAACAACGTGTCTGACGCAGCTAGAAGCAACTTGACTGCCGCAGCTAGAAGCAACGTGACTGATGCAGCTAGAAGCAATGTGATTGCCGTGACTGCCGCAGCTAGTAGCAACGTGACTGCTGCAGCTAGTAGCAATGTGACTGCAGCAGCTGACCCCAAAGTGACTGCTGTAGCTCTAGCTCTAGTTAAGGATGCCATCGATGCTGCTATTAAGTTTGTGGAAGGTACAAATCCTGTCTGAATACCTAAACAATTGTCTCATTATGTAGTGCCACACTAGCAGGCAACTAACAAATTCATACCTGTTTGCAGAAGCTGAAAACCCCATCAAAAATATCAAGTGGATCACACACGGTGAATTCACAGCAGAAAGGGGCCGTAAACAAATTGAGCAGTTCGTTTCGGTAAGTTAGCTGACCACTCCAATTTGGTACATGAGAATGAAGAACAATAAAAAGGCTCTTGTTTGATCAAAAGTTTGAAGATCAGATGACCTAGGAGATGATGTAAAAGGTGATTAGAGTTAGTAAACATTGTCTCCATCTTGGTTCCAAAATCAAGGTGGGATTGTTTTTGAAGGTGAAAAGCACAATCGTATTTCCCTGTGTTTGTATCATCCTAACTTTACATTTCCCTAGGAAAATCTGATATTTCCAGTTAAGCAATTTGTCCACACTAATGCATTAAATAGGGGCCTAGTGGCCTAAGGAGGGACATGTTCCTCCAAAATAGTTCTCCACCACCAACTTTATTTATTTATTTAATTTATTTTTTTGAGACAGAGTCTCACTCTGTTGCCTAGGCTAGAGTGCCATGGCGTCAGCCTAGCTCACAGCAACCTCAAACTCCCGGGCTCAAGTGATCCTCCTGCCTCAGCCTCACGAGTAGCTGGGACTACAGGCATGCGCCACCATGCCTGGCTAATTTTTCTATATATATTTTTAACTGTCCATATAATTTCTTCCTATTTTTAGTAGAGACGGGGTCTCGTTCTTGCTCAGGCTGGTCTCGAACTCCTGACCTCGAGTGATCCTCCTGCCTTGGCCTCCCAGAGTGCTAGGATTACAGGCATGAGCCACTGCGCCCAGCCCACCACCAACTTTAGAATGCTGTTAACAGAGGGGGTGCAGATGGATCAAAAGTCTTTTTGATTTAGCTTTGGAATATATTGCCTGCATGGTAAGATGTATATGCTTATGAATTCCCTTTTTTTCCTGCCTACGTGTGGCTCTGATTTCTTTTTGTGGCTCTGATTCCTTTGCATGGCTTACACTGGCAGCTTTCTGAAGAAGGTCCTGGGTTGCTTCGCATAACTGGTGAGTGAATAAAGAAGAATGGCTTGACAGCTAGGTGCAGTGACTCCTAAGCTATGGTCACACACCGCTTCACTCCAGCCTGAGTAATCAAGTGGGTTTCCATCTCTCTTAAAAGAAAAAATAAAAAAGAATGGCTTGAAATTCCTTCTCATTGATTGTACTACCATGGAATAAAGACCAGTTGAAACTGGTAGAGGTGAACTCCCCTTCCCCTGGGAAAAGTTCCAGCTGCCTCAGTTCCTCTGGCTAGCCCATCAAAGCCTACAGCCCTTAGGGCAGTTTCCTAGGCCTTAGGAAGACCTGGGCAGGTGGGAAGGAGAAAAAGTCAGGGATTTCTGGCTCCACATCCTTTATCTATGCTCCAGTGGGCATCACTCACCATTCCTGTAAGGAGGGGTATCTAGAGCATAGTGAGGATGAATGGTGCAAGTTACTCTTGAGCCTTCCTGCTCTGAAGCACATCTCCATTTGGACGCTGCACTCAGGACGCCTGAATCAGACCAGAATGAACACAGAGAAAACAGGAAAATTTCCCCTTGCAAATCCCACTGGTCATTCTGAGTAAAAGGCAAAAATAAGTCCTGACAGTGGTCTAAAAGGCCTAAGATGATCTGAGTCCCCTCCCTGCTCCCAACTTATGGCTCAGGCCCCATAACTTACTACCTTCTCCCCTTTCACCTTCCTCACTCAGCCTCCTTGCTGTTCCTCAACTGCCAGACATGTTTCCACCTCAGGACCTTTGCCCTTGCTGTTCCCTCTGTGTGGAACCCTCTCCCCTAAGATAAAAAACTGCTTTACTTCTCTTCAGACCCTTGTTAAAATACCACTTGCTTATTGAGGCCTCTTCTGGCCACCTCATCTATTAATAAAATTACAACCCTCTCTCTGATTCATTTTTCCCTTAGCACTTCTCTCTACCTAAGATACCAGAGTGTATTTATTTATCCTATTGCCTTTCTTCTACCACCAGATGCTCAATAAATTTGTGTTGAATACATGAACAGATGTATTATTCATTACCATTATTTATTCACAGATGAAGAGCCAACTCAAAGCATTTGTCTTACCTACTTTGTAGAGCTGCTGTGAGGGCAGAGACAATTAGAAAGTAGGTGACTGAAAAGCTAAAAGCATTATATAACTCATGACATAAAATCACCGTTCTCAGCCCCACTAATGTAGTGAGCCCCAGAAGTGAGGTTTACCATCTAAGTGCCACACATCTCCTTTTTTCTTTTTGAGACAGGGTCTAGCTCTGTTGCCCAGCCTGGAGTGCAGTGATATGATCATACTTGACTGTAGCCTCAAACTTCCAGGCTCAAGTGATCCTCTGCCTCAGCCTCCTGAGAAGCTGAGACTACAGGCATGCTCAGCTAATTTTTTTATTTTTTGCAAACACAGGGTCTCACTATGTTGCCCAGGCTGGTCTCAAACTCCAGGCCTCAAACAATCCTCCCACCTCGGCCCCCCAAAGTGCTGAGATTACAGGTGTGAGCCACCACACCCAAGAGCCAGGTATTTCTGATGGAGAACTTTCTCAAGCTTATTGCCAATTTCCCAGAGTCCACCACACATCAGGGATGGTAAATTAGGAGTTGCCATTTACTGAGCATTATTATGTACCAAGCACTGCTAAGCACTTCACCATGCATGATCTCATTTAATCCTCACAACAAACCTGTGTGTAGGCTCATCGGTACACCCATTTTACAGATGAGAAGTTTGAGGCTCAGAGAGGTTGGGCAATTTGTTCAAAGTCTCTCTGATTAAGCAGCAAAATGAAGTTATGATCGTAGGTCTGTCTGATATATTCTTTCCACCATAGTAGGACATATACTTTTAAATTTTTTTTTTTTTTGAGACAGTCTCGCTCTGTTACCTGGGCTAGAGTGCAGTGGCATCAGCCTAGCTCACAGCAAACTCAAACTCCTGGGCTCAAGTGATCCTCCTGCCTCAGCCTCCTGAGTAGCTGGGACTACAGGTATATGCCACCACACCTGGCTAATTTTTTCTATATTTAGTAGAGATGGGTCTCGCTCTTACTCAGACTGGTCTTGAACTCCTGACTTCAAGTGATCCTCCCACCTCTGCCTCCCAGAGTGCCAGAATTACAGGTGTGAGCCACTGCGCCTGGCCAAAAAACATTTTTTTTAAGAGTCAGAGTTATGCTCTGTCTCCCAGGCTGGAGTGCAGTGGCACGATCATAGCTCACTGCAGCCCAAGACTCCTAGGCTCAAGCAATCCTCCCACTTCAGCCTTCTGAGTAGCTGGGACTACAGGTGTGCACCACCATGCCTGGCTAATTTTTTTTTTTGTGTGTGTGTGGAGATGGGGTCTCCCTATGTTGCCCAGCTGGTCTCAAACTCCTGGCCTCAAGTGAACCTCCCACCTCAGCATCCCAAAGTGCTGGGACGCAGGTGTGAACAAAGTTTAGTAGTACCTTCTGATGACAAAAATAACACAGAGGCCAGACATGGTGGCTCACTGCATTATTATTATTTTTTCAGACAGGGTCTTGTTCTGTTGCCTGGGCTAGAATGCAGTGGTGTCATCTTAGCTCACTGCAACTCAAACTCCTGGGTTCAAGTGATCCTCCTGTCTCAGCCTCCCAAGTAGCTGGGACTACAGGTGCACACCACCATGCTTGGCTAATTTTGCTTTTTCTTGTAGATAAGGGGTCTTGCTATGTTGCTCAGTCTGGTCTAGAACTCCTGGCCTCAAGTGATCCTCCTGCCTTGGCCTCTCAAAGTGCTGGGATTACTGGTGTGAACCTGTGCCCAGCCAACAAATGAGTTCTTTATAAGAGAAAAACTAGAGAATCTCTATCGCCTAACACACAGTAAAAATTATTTTTATAATAAAAATAAGACACATCATTACAAAAAAATCCCAGTGAGCAGAGACACAAATTAAAAAATGACAGTTTCCCTTTCACTTCCACAGTACTTAGTTCTATTCTCCTGAAGGTCACTTACATGGATAACAGTTTTGTGCATATACTTTCAGGTACCTATTGGTTTTGAGTGTCCAATAATATGTAAGTGGCTAAGCCGTCTATGGTAGAGTAGCACAGTGAGATACTGTTTCTTGGAAGTGAGTTTATGAAGCAGCACTATTTAAAAGTCACAAAACACAAGGATAATACACACTCACTGGAGCTACATAAAAGTCTATTGCCTGCATGTTGATAAAAGTGGCAAGAGACTGGCCTAATGGAAACAGTCAAATTTAATGCCATGTCTAAGGCTGCTTTCGTTCATAAAAGGTAAAAAAACTACCAAGAGCCAAGTTGAGAGGAAGAAAATCTCAGAATTGAGGCATCTGGTGGGGCAGAGAAGCACTGAGCTGGCTGCTCAGGAGCCCTGGGTACCAGTCCCAAGCGATGTATTAGACTGTCCCTACTCATTTCTAGGCTCCAGTATCTTCATCTACAAAGTGAGAGGCTTCATTACATTATGTCCAAGGACCATTCCAACATTACAAAGTCTGTGACTATGTGATAGATTGAACATTCGGCTGGAAAAGTGTAATGTATTGAGCAGTACATTAATAGAAAGGTTGACAAAAAAAAGGGCATGCTCCAATGGGCCACAGGGGTTGACAGTTTGACTCCTTTATTGTAAGGAACAATGATATATGGAAGAAGACACAGTCCCTGATCTCAAGGAATCTTGAGTCCAGTGCTCCTCTCGGCTGCCTGAAACAGCCAATTGGGTACAAGTTTGAAATAAGCTGAGGCAGGCCAGCCTACTTTTTATTTTTTTTTAAAGGATGGCCTGAACTCTTTTTGACATCTCCTCCTGGACTCCCTCTCCATGCCACTGGGATGGTTAGACTATCCCAATTCCTTCCTTATATGAACCTTCTAAAATTCAGGCTCTCCTTTGATTCAGAAGCTTCCTGTGCCCCAATAGCCAGCCCAAGGGGGTCCAGTTGAATTGAATTTGTTGAATGCCTGTTATATTCAAGGCCCTGTGCTAAGAATCAGGGCTGCATTATGATTTCTGTGGGACCTAGGCACTCTTCCCTTTTGGGGCCCCTTCCTTCTTAAAAATATGAACAATTTTATCTTAAGACAGCACTGGTATAAAGATGACTATTATGATTGGTCCTAAAAGTTCATTTTTTTCTTCTAACTTTAAAAGAAATGAAAACATTTTTTGTGGGCCTTTCAAAGTATTGTGGGCCCTAGGTGCTGTGCTTACAATATGCCTTATGAATAAGTCAGCCCTGCTAGCAATGTTTTAATATGGAGACTATGAGGCAGATTGTTCCTCATGCATGTAGTACGGGTATATGTCGGGGGGTCAAAGTGCCAAAAGAGAGGCAGAAAACAAGTTCCACAAGTGTTCAAAGATGGGTGCAAAATCACATCTGGTTGGAAGAAGGATCGGGAAGACTTCTTGGAGGCGGCAGTTTTGGCAAAAAGGACTTTATCAGGTAGAGGTGAGAGGGAGAGGCTTCCCAAGAAATGACAACACCCTGACCAAAAGCAAATATTGGCAATAGTGACAACTTCTAGTTTAATGGGAACATGCACTTTTTGTTGGGAAAAGTGTGACATGAGGGTAGAAAGTCATATTATTAGATCCAGACTGTGGGTGGTCTTAAATGACACAGTGAAACATTTTCACTTTGTTTGCCAAAGGGGAGCTCTGGAAGGTTTGTGAACTGAGCTGATAAAATTGAAGCTGTGTTTAAGGAAAATAACTCTGGCTTCAGTGTGTGTGGTGGTTTGAAGAAGTGAGGTTAAAAATAACGGTGTCTAGATAGGAAGTTTCTGCCTAAGTCCAGGTGAGAAACAATGAGAACTGAAGTAGAGTAGCGGCAGTGGGAATGGAGAAGAATGGAGCAATGTGAGCCATACTTGGGGTAGAACAGATGTGACTGAAAGTTAATCAAAAGTAGACAAATTAATCAAAGAAGGAAGGGATGAAGGACTGAATGAATGCTGATACTTTCAATAATATAGTTAACCTTAGTTGTGTACAGCTGATCCTCATATCTACATGGGATTGGTTTGAGGACCCCCGAGGATACTGAACTCTGCAGTGCTCAAGTCCCTTAGTCGGCCCTCCATCCATGAATTCAACCAACCATGAATGGAAAAGGTCGGCCCTCCGTAGTGGGTGTGGAGCCCACGGGTGTGGAGCCCACAGATGCAGAGCTGACTGTATTCCCATCTCAACGCCAAGAATAGGCCCAAAGGAGACATTCCAAGGGAAGTTTTCTGTTTCTTGACTCTTCACTAGTAAGATTTGTGTTTTGAAAGGGGGAAGCTTGTCCAAACAGGAAATCGTTTCTTTCAGAGGGATGTGGATCATCCAATTGTCTGACTCATTCCTCTTCTGACCTTATTTTATATACCACCTATGGCTGCAATTAAGTGAATTTTGATTTTCACAAATGGCTGAAACCAGCCTCATTACTTTCTAGTCACACCTTTAAGTCACCTGGGGTGAGCAGAGCATGTGTTCTAATCACTTTCTAATTATTTTCCAATAACAAATTTGCCTCCCAGGTAAGGGGTCTGGAGCAAGGTCTGTGTGTATGTGGGTGGTGTGTATGTACGTCTTCTGTATACTCACTTCCTTGGTTATCTTGTCCAGTCTCACGTCTGAGGGTGTGCCCCTGCAGTCCAAAGCTCAATCTCAAATGTTTGTATTCTTCACTTGTTTCATTTCAGCTCCACCTTTTCTCTCCTCTGCCCATGGAGATATTTGGGAGTTGACTCAAGTTTGAAACCCAGTGAAAAATGTTAGGAGTGGACTCCAGAACAGAGCTGTAACTGACTTTTTCTCTTTTTTGAGATGGAGTCTCACTCTGTCACCTGGGCGAGAGTGCCGTGGCGTCAGCCTAGCTCACAGCAACCTCAAACTCCTGGGCTCAAGAGATTCTCCTGCCTCAGCCTCCTGAGTAGCTGGGATTATAGGTGCATGTCACCACACCTGGCTAATTTTCCTATGTTGAGTAGAGACAGGGTCTCGCTCTTGCTCAGGCTGGTCTCAAACTCCTGACCTCAAGTGATCCTCCTGCCTCGGCCTCCCAGAGTGTTAGGATTACAGGCGTGAGCCCACGCCCAGCCTGTAACTAACTCTCATACACTGCATTTATCTACAGGACATGAACAGAAGATTTCTTTTTTGTGTGTGCTTTTCCTTTTTTCTATGAAACAGAAGTGGGACCATCAAAAACGCTGGGTGAACTGCACAAAGTTTGTATGGAGAAAAGACGTAATTCATAGCTTCCACTACATTTACTGTGTACGCTGGAGTGTCCCAACCGCTGTAACACCCACGGCGGAAGTCAGTGCTGCTGCCTACTTCACCATCAAGATCAACAAAAACAAACCTCCGGTAAGCTCTTTCTTTCCTGCCCTGTTCCCTTCAGTGACAGTAGAGACTTTTCTTTTCAAGGTCATCAATGACCCCCTCTTTTGCAAAACTTAAGTCATTATTTCTGTCCTCATCTTACTTGGCCCATGTGCAGCACCTGCCATAGCTGACCACTCCCTCCTCCGTGAAACTTTCTATTTGGCTTTTAGAACAACATACTCTCCTGGTTTTCCTCCTACCTCACTGACCATTCCTTCTCAGTCTCTATTGGTTTCTCTGCCTCACACCAAACTCTTCATGTTGGAATGTCTTAAAACTCAGGCCTTGGACCTTTTCTCTATACTCCCTTCTTTGGCTATCTTGTCCAGTCCCATGGCTTTGAATGCCACCTAGAGCTTATGATCTGCAAATTTGTATCTCCAGCCCAGACCTCTCCAACTTGGATGTTTAATAAACATCTCACTTATTGTATCTAAAACTCAACTTCTGATTTTCCCTTCTAAACCTTACCTAACTGCAGTATTCCTCATCTTAGCTGATGGCCAAAATCCTTGGTGTCATCCTTGACTCTTCTTTTTCTCTCCCATACTTCATCTAATCCATTAGGAAATCCTGTTGGCTCTACCTTCAAAAATATATCCAGAATCCAACCATTTCTTATTACTGTGCTCCTACCACCCTGGTCCAAGACACCATGTGTTCTTACCAAGATTATGTCAATAGCCTCCTTATCAGTCTCTCTGCTTTCACCCTCATCATGTCTCTTTTCGATATAGCAGCCAGCCAGAGCGAGCTTTGTAATATGAATGTTACTCTTCTGTTTAAAACTTTCCAAAAGTGCTTCTTGAACTTTAAACTGCATACAAACTCACTTGGGGATCTTGTTTAAAATGAAGATTCTGCTTTAGCAGGTCTGGTGTAGGGCCTGAGATTTTGCATTATTAACAAGCTCCCAGGCAGTACTGAGTCTGCAGGCCCAGAGACTGACTCCCTTCCCTTCCCCCTTCCCTTCCCTTCCCTTCCCCCTTCCCTTCCCTCCCCCTCCCCTCCCCTCCCTCCTTCCTTCCTTCCTTTCTTTTTTTTTTTTGAGACAGTCTCACTCTGTTGCCCTGGCCAGAGTGTAGTGGCATCATCACAGCTCACTGCAACCTCCAACTCCTGGGCTCAAGCCATCCTCCTGCCTCAGCCTCCCGAGTAGCTGGGACTACAGGCGCACGCCACCACACTTGGCTAATTTTTTCTATTTTTAGTAGAGACAGGGTCTCATTCTTGCTCAGCTTGGTCTTGAACTCCTGAGCTCAAGCAATCCTTCTGCCTTGGCCTCCCAGAGCACTAGGATTACAGGCATGAGCCACCGTGCCTGGCTGAGACTACTTTTGCGGAGTGAGCACCTCCAAGGCCCTGTGTGATCTAATCCCTTGTCATATTTGCTTTTCCATTACTCCTCACCCCTCACTTACTCTGCTCCAGTCACTCCGATCTCCTTGCTACTCTTCAAATAAACCAGGTATAGTCCTGCCTCAGGGCCTTTGTACTTGCTATTACTTTTGACTAGAACACCTCCCCTGGGCATGTGCATTGCCCACTTCCTCACCTCCTCTCCCACACTTTCTGTCCTATGCTTTTTTTCCATAACACTTTATCACTTTCTAATATTCTATATAATTAATTATTTTGTTATAGTCTGCTCCTTCCACCAGAATACAAGCTCCACAAAGGCAGGGATTTTTGTCTTGCTGTAAAACAAGGCCTGGCAAATAGTAGGCACTCAGTACATACTTGAAGGAATGACTGCTTGAAGCCACTAGGTAGACCATGAATAAGAAATATGTTGATTTGACAGCTGGTATGAAAGGAGCCAATATAGTATCCATGAGTCTAGGAGGAGGGTCCTCAGAGGAGCAGGGCTGGTACAAACATAATGCCTGAAACACAACAGACAAATTTTATTTCTCTTTTGCCTTCCTACCCTTTCTCAAAAGTTATGTGCACCTTGGCCTAACTTCAAGGCTTACGTATGACCACACAGTCAGTGAGCCAACTATGTCCTATACTCAACCTATCTTAGTACAAATGTATTCTATTCAGAGTGTTTGGAACCTGGAGTAATCTAAAAAGGTACAATATGTGGCGATCTCACTTCTCCTTGTCATATGTCCATCTATCAGTTGTCTTGCTAACTGTCAAGGTCAGAGATTAGGAAGTAAGATTGGTGGAGAGTAATAAGACTATACTAGAGACCATAGAGAGATGTCGTGGGAGAATGGCTCTTGCTCAAAATTCCAGGTATAATTTTGGAGGTGAGAATGGGTGGGGACTGCTGATAATATTATAACCTATATTTTTATGCTGCTTTAAAAGTATTTTCAAACTTTTTCATCTATATTATTTCATTCCCATGCCATCCCTAGGAGGTAGAGACTTAGTTGAATAAGCTAGAACACATAAAGAAGGTAAATGTCTTACTCATACTCCTATTAATAAAGAACACAAGCCTCTCTCAACTTGTTTCCAATTTTGTGGAGATTCTTAAGGTATTTGTTGCCAAAAAGTTCTTCGGGGGAACAGAGGTTTGAAGTGACAAAACACTACCACCTACAGACTCCCAATTCATTAAGAAGATGAATTCTGGAAATTCAAGAGTATACTTGTGGACAAGTGTAGGGATGGAAGGAATTAAGAGTTGGTATGATTGGTCTAGGCTGACAGTTGTCCTTTTCTTTCTTAGGATGCACCTATTGATGTCTCTTATATCTTTGAGGAGCAGTCATTACTTCAAAGGTAATGAATATTTGGGGACTCATTTTAAAAGGGTGGGAGGTCATCATACCCAGGAATCCAGCAAGCACACAGCCATAGATAATTCACGTAATGGTCACTTTTCTTCTTTGGACTACGCACCCCGTTAGAATGGGGCTGAAAGTAGAATTCTGCCATTGTTTAAGATAATTGTTTTTCTTAGTGTCTTTTTTTTCAGTAATTATGAAGTTGAGGATTAGTTGCTGGAGTAGGGTGGGAGCAAAGTGGGTCATATCTATTGTTTCTATGGGAAACACATAAAAATTAACTCATGTCTAATAATCTCTTTTATTTGTATACTAGCTCTTGTAAAGAATCTTTATATATAAGCTCATTAATCCTTTCATTGACTTGGCCTAAGACACAGTAAAGAATAGATAGAGAGAACCCTCACCACCTTCCCTGCCAATAATATAGGCTTCTTGCTTACTAGGAATGTAACATAGTAAACAGGGAATCCCTGGCTCAATGTTTTGTTTGATTTTAAAAGCTTTTGGTGTGTTTGTTTTTTTTTTCCTCCATAGACCAGGAATGGCTCGCTTTCGAGATAAATGGCCGAAGGACCTTATTGAGGCCAAACATATTTTAATAGAGTCAGTCAAGTCATCACTCAATGTTGTCTGATTCTTACAGAATGTTTTAAGATTGTTGTTCTAACTAGAATATATAAAAATACGATACTGCACATCAAACCACAGGATATTTATTGAATAAACTTGTGGCATACAATCCAGCTGTATTTTTTGCATTCATTCATTCATTTTCCATTCTGCAACTTCCATCACATGAGCAAAGTAACCAGTAAGTTGTTTTCTATTTTCTAAAAGATTTTCCCCATCACTATATGCATCACTTCAGGGTCTTACAGGTATAGAGCTGAGTTTAGAAAACTGCTAAAATTAACCTGTCAAACCAAACTAAGATTGGTACTTGGCTGCTTGTTCCCCCATCTGAGCCTCAGTCTCTAGTCAGACACACCTCTACGGGCACCATTGGGGAACAACAAAATGGCAACAGTTCTATGGATCATAATATAAGCAGTCTAAAGGATTTTACTACTCACAGACCCCTTCGTTTACTGGGAGTTAAGCCTCACCGCTAAACAATACATTTTAAAACTCTGAAACCGGCATGCTGCCTTCCACAACACATCATCACACTCATGATAGCAGCAGGGTGGCTTGAGGACTGAGGGCAGTGAAACAGGTATGGGTTCAATCACTATCCTTACTTATCTCTGGTCTTCTTCCCATCCTCATGTCAGATCATCACTTGTTCCTACCTTCTCTGTAAAGCTCTCTTGCCTGGCTGCAAAATTTTAAGACACCAAAGACAAAATTACATTTTACTCTGAGTGATTACTTACATCAGAATATGTATTTACATAGTTAAGCACTGGAAAGAAACACAGCACACTAAAGATAATTGATGTGGTACTATGAATTTTTCTTTCTTCTTCTTTTTTTTTACTGTTATATTTGTGCAATAAATAAAAAGGAGGGAAAATCCTATTAGAGCAATAGGCATGGAAGTGGGAAACTAGATAAGTCTCCTCAGAGAACAAAAAATATATTTAAAATACAACAACCCTACAATTTGACTTACGGCTCAGGTGACTAAACACTGTTTGAAGCAGTTAACACTCATGAGCTGAAAATAAAAAAATACTTTTAGCCCTTTTCTTTTTCTCTTTCCCAAAGAAAATGCTACTGAAGCTATTTTTTGGGCAGACTTTTCCTGAACAAACCCTGATGGTTCTGAAATAAATTAACATCTTCTCTTTCATTTACTTAACAAACATTTGTTGAATATCTACTCTATAGAGGAGACAGGAGAATCAAATGAAAATTCACAATATTCACATATCAAAAAATTGCTGCATTTAAACTACCTTGCCTACTGAAAATAAGAGAACATACTCACATTCAGTCTCTAGGAATCAGTAACAAAAAGATAATGCCCTTAGAGAATAAAATTTTTAAGTGGGATTATAAAATTTAGGTTTTATTATACAGGAAAGTAGATGGATTAAGACTCACAAGTTTGGAAGCTAGTTTCCTTTTAACTTAAGGAATCTACAGATTTATTAGGCTAGACAGCAACTCTGATGAAATATAAATAAATACAAATCATTTCAAATTCAGGGGTCATAAATGTTGCTACATGCTGACTGCTGTTTAGTTCAGTAGGTGTGGGTTAAAAGTAGACATTTTCCTAGAACATATGTTAAACAGTAAAAATTTTGCTCTATACTTTGAAATATGACTGCTTTAAAACTTTTGAAAAATAACCACTTTAAGGTGAGAGGGCATTTTATAACAGCATAGTCAGAATTTCCCCGTCACTCAGGTAATTTCAATTTATCCTAGACATGTAATAACAATGCAGATCAAAACAACCTTACCAGAAGAAGCCAAAACTTCCACTGTTCCCTAAAATTGAACAAAGTAAGTGACGGAAAAAGATCATGATTTCATAATCCCACAATTTTCCATTTCTTCCAAACTTAAAAGTCAGTAATAGCATAAAACAGTGATAAAGTGAGGGGGTTCTATACAACATTAAGGATTAAATTGAATGACATGTAAAAAAATACACTGACAGGTGTGAATGTTTAAAATGAAATCTGCTTATTACACAAAGGACAGAGTTAAAACATGTTTAGTATCATTTTAGCTTCATCCTTACAAAACAACTAAGATAAAATACTGATTCATTATATTTTTCCTATCAGAACTCTTGATCATAGTTGACTCTCATTCTTTCTAGATGTTATCCTATCATCAAAGTACAGCTTAGATTGAAAAATGTACTTACATTGGCACAACAGTAGACTCCCCAAGACTTTATATTTGAATGAACCATTTTTAAGTAACTTACCAAGAATTTAAGAAACCTAATGTTCACATTTTTAATTCAACAAGTCTGTGGATTAGTTTGCTTTTTGGTTTTGGAGTGGAGGTAGGGATTTAAACCAAAATACATTATTTCCAAGGCAGACTATATATTGTATTACACAAGTCAGTTTTCAAATTCCAGATTTGCTTTTTTCAGCAATGCCTTCATTTTGTTAACAAAAGTGGCCTCCTATATGTTTCTATCAAGTCAATTTATAACACATTGAACAGAGAGGAATGATAATTTCCCACAAGTTCAGTTGGGGTAGAGGTGAGGGTGGGATGGGCTTCCTGTAGAGCACTGTCCCATAGCATGAGATTTAAGTTCCTCATCTCACTGACACTTTCTCTCCATGCCACCTCCCCCACTATAGTAGGATTTCATTCATAATTTGGATTTTTAAACCAGAAAGTTATGGTCAATCCAAAATAACCCAAAGAACTTGCTAAAGTTATATCAATAAGCAGCTTTTTATTGAAGGACTGAAAGAATTAAATAGAAGGCACAGTAGCACTCTAAAGCTTTTTCAGAGCATAATAATCTTTTTGTGTTTATGTGTGGAATTCAGACTTTCTTTTTTGTTGTTAAAAATGTCTGTTGAATAATCATTAAATCTTTATTTGTCATCCTTCCCTTTGGTCTTTCTGTATACCATCTCTCGAAAACTGGCCAGAATCTTGTTCTCCCTCTTTCGTCTCTCTTCTTGGTTAAAGGATGCAAGGGCTCTCTTCTCATCAGCACTATAGATCTGGTTCTCTTTTCGCAGTCGCACAGCCTCCATTCGGCGATGCCTGGAGATAATTTTATTTTTGGCTTAATTTCTTAGTAATTATGTTCAAAGCATATCCTCATTAATCCTTTCTTAATACAGAGTGGTCTATTTAAAAGCTGGCAAACAGAAGCTGTTTTTGAAATGGGTTAAATTTTCAAAAGATTATTTGTTTTATCTGTTGATTCATTTCTAGTATTCAAATAATGATCTCTGATGTTCTGTCAACATGGTGAATGTTATTAATTTCAAATACTAAGGGCATAAGTTTAGTTGTTTCCAATAAAATAACCAGAAATGGGAAAATTAGTAAACTTCCTAGGTGATATGTCCATTTGCCTTTGTGGAATTAGATAGTACGATAGATGAAAGATTTAACCTGTAATCAATTAGGTAGAAGTTCTTCAAGGTTCTAATTTACATATAACCAAAGGAACCAAGTCTAAATCTGTAATTGAAGAGCCAACACAACCAAGTATAAATCTATAATTGAAGAGCAATTTTTATGATTGAATTTAACTTCCTTAGAATCAAGTAGTGGCTCAAAAAAAAAGAAAGAAGGTGTTTTGTACCAGGGCCAAATCAGTAAAGGATAGGAGCAGAGGCAGAAGGAAACTATGATGTCACCTTCAAAAGGTCTGTTTATTTAGAGGGAAAACTTCATGAAAACCTGCCTCTTTTGTGTATATGTACCCAATTCTACACAATCAGTTCAAGAACCTTGCATAATGTCTAGAAAAATGGAGAAAAACTGGGTAAGGGGAAGAGGGGAGAATCTCAGGTTATCATGAAGGTGGGGGAGTGACAAGATGGGAGAATCAAAGAGGTAACAACGTCAGGTTGCTTAGGGTACAGTGAGTGCGGCAGTTTATTGGAACAGATAGTGCTACATGAATGATGCTACATCCATGTAGATGTCTTCTAGTACATGGGAAAGATTTTCTCTGGGATACCCAGGTCATAAAGTATATGAATGCTCAATTTTCCAAGACAATCCCAGACTGTTTTCTAAAGTGTCTGTACCAATTTACACCATTAGCAGTATTTAAGAGGTCCTGTAGATCTACATCCTCTCAAACGCTTAGTATTATTACAACTTTGAACTTTTGTCTATCAAATTGGTATAAAAATGGTATTTCAGTATGTTCTTGATTTCCATTTCCAATGATAATAAACATCTTTTCATATATGTATGGACCATATGTAGTTCTTCTTCTGACAAATGCCTGTTTGTGTCATTTTCCCATTTTCCTTTTGGGTTTATAGATATTCTTTAAATATTCTCAATACTAACTCTTTATCAGTTGTGTATATTCCAAGATCTTATCCCAGCTTGGAACTTGTCTTTTTACTCATTTTAAGGTGTCATTTGATGAACACAAGTTCTTACTTTTAACCTAGGTAAATTTATCAATATTTTATTTTATTTTATGGCTTTTTATTGTTTTCTTTAAAAATGCTTCCCCACTCCAAGGTCTAAAAGAGATCTGCTCTTAAAGTCCTTAATCTAGCTGCATTGATTTTTATGTTTAGTGATGTAGGGTCCTACCTTCATCTTTTTCCATATGGATAATCATTTTTTTCCTGTTCCATTTATTGAACAGTTCCTTCATTTCCCAATGATCTAACATGCCATCTCTTTCATACATTGATGTTCCAAACATGTATGGTTCTGCCCTTGGACTCTATTTTATTCCACTGAAAAATATGGTTGTTCCTCTTTGCTTTCTAAAAGCACTGTAAGCTTCATAATAAATCCTCATATCTGGTAGGGCAAATCTCACCTTCCTCTTTTCCTTTGGAAGTGACCTGGCTATTCTTGGCCTTTTAGTCTCACGTACATTTTAGAATTAGCTTATTAAAGGCCGGGCGCGGTGGCTCACGCCTGTAATCCTAACACTCTGGGAGGCCGAGGCAGGTGGATTGCTCGAGGTCAGGAGTTTGAGACCAGCCTGAGCAAGAGTGAGACCTCGTCTGTACTAAAAATAGAAAGAAATTATCTGGACAACTAAAAATCTACATAGAAAAAATTAGCCGGGCATAGTGGCGCATGCCTGTAGTCCCAGCTACTCGGGAGGCTGAGGCAGTAGGATTGCTTAAGCCAAGGAGTCTGAGGTTGCTGTGAGCTAGGCTGATGCCACAGCACTCATTCTAGCCTGGGCAACAAAGCGAGACTCTGTCTCAAAAAAAAAAAATAAAAATAAAAATAAAAATAAAAAAAAGAATTAGCTTATTAAGTTTCAGGATAAACTCTGTCGTGATTTTGTTTGGAACTGTAATTGAATCTATAGATCACAATTTGGGAAGAACTGTCAACTTTACAATATTGGCTTCCTATCAGTGAACATGGCATTTTCTCCACTTAGGTTTTCTTCAATGTCTCTTAATAATGTTTTTTTTTCTTTTCTTGTTCTCAAGTCCCTTCAGTTTGATAATGTCTCTTAATAATGTTTTATAGTTTTCCCTGTAGAGATCTTGGGCATCTTTTGTTAAGATTGATTCTTAAGTCCTTCATATTCTCTGATATTATTATAAGTGTTGTTTTCTTTTTATTTAATTATACTTTCTAGTTGTCTGTTGCTGGCATATAGAAATGCAATTGATTTTGTATATAAACCTTATATCCAACCATTTGTTAAACTTTCCTCTTACTTATAATTCATCTGAAGATTCTTTGGGATTTTCTATGTAAACAATCATATTATTCACAAAAAATGACACGGTTATATCCTCCTTTCCAATTCTTATACTTCTAATTTCTTTTTCTTGTCTTACTGTGCTGATCCTCTGATATAATGTTTCAAATATTGGTCCTCAGAATTCCAAGATTCTGGAAGTACTTCTGGGGTTCTGTAAATATTTGCCCCAGTGTCATTTAAAAATAGTTACCTACTTAAAAGTTTATAAGGCTTTAAAGAATCCAAACTTCAATTTGATCTTAGTATTGCCGTATTATTAGCTTATTCTTCTGGTTCTTCCTGGTACTTTGCTTTCTTTTTTTTGTTTTTTTTTTTGTTTGAGACAGAGTCTCGCTTTGTCACCTGGGCTAGAGTGAGTGCCGTGGCATCAGCCTAGCTCACAGCAACCTCAAACTCCTGGGCTTAAGCGATCCTACTGCCTCAGCCTCCCGAGCAGCTGGGACTACAGGCATGTGCCATCATGCCCGGCTAAGTTTTTCTATATAGATTTTTAGCTGTCCAAATCATTTCTTTCTATTTTTGGTAGAGACAGGGTCTCACTCTTGCTCAGGCTGGTCTCGAACTCCTGACCTCGAGCAATCCACCCGCCTCGGCCTCCCAGAGTGCCAGGATTACAGGCGTGAGCCACCGCGCCCGGCCACTTTCTTTTCCCTAATTTTATATTCATTTCCCCATGCCAACCTGATGTCTTTCATCATCCTTTTCTGTTATTCATTCTCAGAAACCTGGGTCCACATAAAACAGGAGGCAAACTTGCAAACTAGGCAACACTGACTTATAAAAATGCTTTTATAACTACCAAAATGCCACATTCCTCATGGGGCAGTGATAAATAGATGAATTTATCTATGTCCTCCAGTGCATAAAATATCTGTACCAAAATATCGATTAGGAAACAACACTGGAAAGATTGATTCTTTGAAGTTGGAGATATAGCTGAGTTTGAGGCTGACTTGCATATATGTTTGGGATTTTAGACAACCGTGATTATACCAATAAAACTAATATCAAACCATGATTTACACTCTATTTTTCATTAGGAATAGTCACTTACACTTTCCTACTTGAGGTTAAGAAAAAAAAAAGGAATAATCACATAATGAAAATTAGTCACCAAAATATAATTTTGGTAGTAAGAAAGAAAAGATCTAATCATGGAAACTGACCTCAATGCTAACAACATACCTGCTGCCACTCATTACGTAACCTGAGCATTCAAATGATGCAATTTCTTCACTTGTCAAGCCAATTTCACCTCTTCGTGGGATACGTTTTCCAGCTTTTACATATTCAGCCATAGCTGCTCCTTCACCAGGTAACAGAGCATGGCCATAGCTACAAAGTAATTCAGAATTCAGAAAAGGCCCATTAGACGATCTCAATATAAAAAAGCACATCATCTAAAGAGAGCACAAGAAAACATTTTCTCCCAGACAAGATTGGTAGTAACAATACTCAGCAGTAGTGTTTTGGGAAGCCCAATGTGAATTACTTCATTTTAATTAGTGAACATTGCACTATGACCGATATAACTAACCCAGAAATGTAGAAATATTTTGGAAGAACAAAAGAAGTGATGTTAGTGAGTGCAGATTCGTAGTTTACAATTATGGATTAATTTACCCCTATAGGTATTGCCATTACAGGTTCTGCTTCCAGTTGATTCCCTTTTCCCCTCAAAAAAATCTAAAGTAAAGAAGTAATATATCTCAAATTAACATACTTTTTACATTTATAGCCAAAACTAATGATATATAGTGACAATTATCAATTAACTTTCCTTCAAAGGATTTTAAAAGCTACCATCCCTTCATTCAACTCAGTGAATGTTTCTTATGTACCTATTAAATCCAAAGCTTGTAATACAAAACTAATCTGTCCTTGTGGAGTTTACATATTAATAAGAATGTAACTGTAATACAAGGTAAAATATATAAAATATATTGCATAAAAGAAATAGAAAATGCTGTGAGGATTAAAGAGGGATAGAAATCACATCTACTTGTGGAGGGGAAGTATTGGGAATGAGCATATGCCCATCCTTTTGAAAAGGGCTTTAAAGGATGGCAAGGATTTTAATATGAAGAAATTGGGGGTAGGAAAGAAAACAGAAGGCAGAGAAAAGAAGGTAAGGCATGTTGGGGGAAGAAACAAGCTGAACAAGGCCCAAAAGTGGGAAAGTGCACAATCAGTTGGAGCCTGGGGTATAAATAAGGGAATAGAGGGAGATAAACTTGGCAAGGTAAGTTAGAAGCATACTTTTTGGAAGGTACTTTAAATATTATAAATGCACTACTACTTACTTCAAAGGTTTATCATCTTGAGAGGCAAGTGTTTTTGGAGCCTCTGGGCCAATCAAATCTGAGGGTTCTTCAGCCTCTGCATGGAAGATGTTCAGAAACACATTTACATTTTGACTAATCAGTTACTTTAATGTTTCATCTGTTCTGAGTTAAAGTCTATCAGAAGAACCTACTTGATCGATCCTTCCAGGGATTCTCCAGAAACTCTTCTTGGGACTCTTTAGAGCTTGAATCACTGGATTCTTTTCTGCTCTTCTTAGACTTCTTTTTCTTGTATTTCTTCCTGTGGGGATTATAATTTGATACAAATTCATTTAATATTCCCATGTTAAAGGGCATGGGAATATTAAGGCAATGAAAGGTAAGACATTAAAATGACCTGAATTCCCAGCTTATTCAAACTTGCTAGAGAATAATTTTAATTAAAAAAATCTTCTAACTTATTTAACCAAATCATTTCAACTATAAAAAAGATCACTGAAGGGAATCATGAAATATAGTTCTCATGTTGTATAAAAACAACATAAATAAAACAGCATAAAAATGACTCTTATCAATTTGAGCATTAATAATAAAGTACAATAAATTAAAATACATCAAATATGTTTAAATCCTTGAGTTCATAATGATATTAAAAAAATCCAACCCATTATTTTGAAGACAACAACAAAATCAATTATCCTGACTTAACTATACAAACTGTATTTCAGGGTATCTAAATAGTTGATGAGGGTAAGCTTATCTTATAGAATTATCCTACCTAACAAATGAAGAAGGAAAGCCAGAATTAGACTTTCACCATTTTGCAATCCCTAATGAAATAATGGATCTAGGCAATGAACATCAATGGCTGCTAATGTGATAAAAAGAGACAACCAGACATTTATTTGCCTCCTAATGGAAGTACACAGCACCACCTATGAAGTATTCCTGCCCAAAACTCAAATCTGAACATTGTCAAGCCTCTAGACCTATCAATCTACAAGAAATACAGAGGACAGAAGAACATGCTAAAGGATACCATAAGAATACAATCATGCAATTTATGGATATTATTTGTATCCTGATTAGAATAAACTGTAGGAAAAAACTGCTGAGAATTGAGGAACTATTGTTAAATATTTTAGGTGTGATAAATATTCTAGTATTGTAGTTATGGTTTTATAAAAACAAAAGAATGAAGGCTGGGCAAGATGGCTCATGCCTGTAACCCCAGCACTTTGGGAGGCCAAGGAGGGAAGATTGCTTGAGCCCAGGAGTCCGAGGTTACAGCGAGCTATGATTGTGCCACTGCATTCCAGCCTGGGTGACAGAGCGAGACCCTGTCTGTTAAAAAAAAAAAAGAAAGAAAGAATGCCTATCTTTTAAAGAAAGGTGCTGAATTCTTTATAGATGGAATAATATCTGAGATTGGTTCCAAAATAAATGGGGTTGATGATGGAGACTGCCTATGAGTTGATAATTGTTCAAATTGGGTGATGGGTACATGGGGGATCATTATACTACTTTACGTAATTTTATATATATTTGAACTTTTCTACAATAAAAATTAAACAAAACTGACGATCTGTGTTTCTTCTTCCTTTCCTTCTTCTTGGCTTTCTTTGCCCTCCTTTTTGTATCTTCATCTGAAAATTAAAGCACATTATTAATTGAGAAAAAAATTTAAACTAAAACCCCAATACTTTTGAGTAGATACATATCCTACTGCTGTCCCATTTTTTGTTACAGAGAAATTAATTCATTGAAACATTTCTTCCTATTTATCAGAAAGTGTACTAAGCATTGGGGACACAAAAATTAAAGGTACACTAGGTATTAGGTGATAATAGGGTATTATTATGAATTTTATTGTGTGAGACAGTATTGTGCTTAAGTAGAAAACTGCCTTTTATTTTGTAGAGATGCATACAAAAATATTTAGTCTGAAAGTGTGATGATATTTATAATTTACTTAGACTATCTCAGAAAAAACTCATCCTTGAAGCAAATATGTCAAAATACTAGCAACTGTTAAATCTGGGTGATAAGTATATGGCATTAATTATACTATTCTCTTGACTTTTCTGAATATTTGAAGATTTTCATGATAAAAAGGGGAAAAAAACTGTATGTGCTGGAGAGGGGAAGGAGAGTGCTTTCCAGGAGCTCAGTCTAATGAAGGAGACCGGTAAAGACATAAATACAATCTGAAACAACAGAGGGAAGCTTGGGGTGCTCTGGACATACAGAGGAGTCTCAAAATCAGATTGCTTTGGAGAGGGTGGTTGAAGAATGGTTAACTAGGAAAAGGTGATTTTTAAGCTAATTCTTTTTAAAATCAGTTGATTACAAAAGTAATGCTCGCCTATTGTTGCAATGAGTAAGCCAAGCTGGATGGAGGGACAGGCTGGCATTAGGCAGAGGGACTTTCTGTACCAAGTAACACAGTCAAGAGAAAGAACATGGAATACTGAGGAGACAGAAAGTAGCTGTCAGGCTACAGAGGATAGTACAAGACAGAGTGACAGGGTATATGTGATTAGAGAGAGATCAATCAGGGTCTGAACTTTACCCTGAAGCCTATGGAGAGCTATTGAAGGATTTTAAGTAGGGGACTAAAAGTTTTGTCTTCCAGTAGTGAAGAGAAGTGATATTGGGGGCCAAGGAACCCAGGCGATAGCAGAGGAATGGAAGCCTTTGTGTAATGTGCCAATTCATAGGAGGTACCTTCTGGTCAATCATCAGTGGAGATATCACAAAAACATGGCTTTTTGTGATGTACCATCCCAAAAGGGGTACCTTGCATCAATCAGCAGCCAGCCTGAACAGGGTACTTTATGGCATGTCTCTATAATTTTTGAAAATTGTACAGACATGCCCACTGGGCATGAGAATTACACATAAGAGCCCTTCCACTGGGCTGATGCAGCCCAGTAAGGCTTACTCTGGTGCAGCCCAAACCCCTGACTTGGTCTGGTACCACATGACTCGTAAAACTATGCACAACCCACCTAGAGTCAGACTGCTTAGGTTTGAATCCCAACTGCCTGAGCTTGGGTGAGATACTTATCACCTGTTCTGTGCCTCTATTTCTTCATCTATAAGACGTACCCTACAGATATTATTATATGGATTAAATGGCAATAATGAAGATAAAGCACTTATCAGAATGCCTAGCACAAAGTCAGCAAGCGTTCAAAAACTCTTCACTATTACTATTGTTTTTTAAGAAATGTCTTCTAAAATAAGTTTTAAGAAGTAAAACTAGGCCGAGTGTGGTGGCACACACTTGATCCCAGCTCCTCCGGAGGCTGAGACAGGGGGATCGCTTGAGCCCAGGAGTTGGAGGCTGCAGTGAGCTATGATGACACCACGTCACTCCCACCCAGGCAACAGAGCAAGATTCCTATCTCAAAAAAAGAAAAATAAGTAAAACTAGTTTTGAGGCAAGGCTTGCAGAATAACGTTGGCTTTCTTACCACTAGAGTCTGTTTCAGAATCAGAGTCACTGTCGCTATCTTCAGAATACTTCTTGTGTCTTCTTTTAGATGATTTTTTCTTTCTCCTTTTCTTGGACCTTTCTTTTGAATGACTAGACTTTTTCTTCTTCTTTTTTTCTTCTATAGAAAATACAAATAAAAAACTTCTAAAAAAGTATTTCTGAACATCAATTTTATTCTATTTGAAATACTGAAAAGGAATAGATGATGAGCAATTTGAATAAATGCAAAGCCTAATGCTCAACTATTTATAAATTTATTTTTTAAACTTCTCAACGAAATACCTCTGTATTTAAAAAAATACCTTCTGAAGAAGAAGCTGAAGAAGTACTTTTCTTTGGTTCTTCATCCTCTACTGGTGTATGTTCATCAGAGCTGAATTTAAAGAAAATGGTCATAAGGATTAGAAAAGTGATGAGATATAGAACACAGAGTGTAAAAATATGGACTTAAACTTTTTCAGTAACAGCATCGATTGTCCAAGAACCATTAAAAGCAAGCACTGGACTACTTGCGTAAGACTGGAATTCAAGGGTCTACCACCTTCATAATAAAAAGATAAATTACATTTGCATAATGCTTTAGTGTTTACAGAGTGCTATTCAAACAAAGCAGCATGGAGGATTTATATTTTCAGAAGAAACTACAGGGCAAAAATAGACAAACAGGAATCATAAAGAAAGATGAAAGCAACTAGATATAAGAAGGCTGAGGGAAGACTTCATAATTTTATTCTAAGTGTGTAAAGGACATATAGTAGAGCAACTGTTCTGTGTCTTCAGAGCAAGAACCCAACAAACTACAGTCTAAAGAGATTTCTTTCTGTTGCAGAGAATTCTGAAAATGAGTATTAGTAAAGTTCTATGATAGTTTAGAAAAGGAGTTTCCATATCATATAATCTTTTCCTCTGAAGAGCACACCTGGAATAACTTAGGTATTGTCTAGAAAATCATTTTTAGGGTTTCTTCCAACTCTAATTCCATGAATTCAGGCTCCTTGAACATTTTCCAAAGGTATCTATAAGAATAAGTTTCAGATAATAACGCTTTATCATCGTGTCACAAATTACAGGTTTACCTGTCAAGCACATTGTCTCAACTCAACCTAAAGCAGACATAGAAATAGAAGAAGAAACTTATGAGTAGCACCAAAAGAAATAAACAAAAAGAAAAAGCATTAAGCATTCAGATAGTATTATATATAGGAAATCAACTAAACAAAACCATTCATTTTTAAAAATCCCTTTATAATACTAATACCTGGCATGCAATCTGCTACTGGGTTAGTTGAGAAAATAAATTAAAAATATTTATAATATAAATGTACTATTTGTTTTAATACTGAACCTTTCTATGAATAGGAAATTAGCACCCTATGAATTACAATTTAAAATCTACTAACATCTCCTAGCAACATGTCTTAATACTTAGATATATTCCATATTTTTAAAACCTAAGGGGTTAAAGAGCATAAATCACAAAAAAGAAGAAAAATGGGAGATATAGTAATACTTAAAGTTCTTCACTTAACAAAAATTTTTACAACAGACTCAGGATTTAAACAAATGTCATAACATATTTTAAGTATTTTTTTAACCACTTACTCTGGTTCAGGATTCTTTGGAGAAAGTCCCCACACTTCAGGAGCTCCCAGCTCTCCAATCCTTTCTCTCTCACTTAATCTCCTAGAAGATACAGACATGTAAATTATAACTCAATGGCTGAATTGTTTCCTAAATATATAATCAAATTCAACAGGAGTCCTGTCAAGTTCTATTTTCCCTTAGTATTTTAAACATTAATAAAAACTTGGTTTAAATGTAAACTCATCACTTAGGATTTGATGTTCTCATAATACTATCAAATGATACAGACTGCAGAAATGATAGTTTGGGAGACTGTCAAGTGTACCCCTTTTGCCAAATGAATGACATAGCTTCTAACTGCTCATCTCAACATCTGTCATATTTGACAGAAACAGTTATACATTTGGAAATAACTTCATTTGTTTATATACATTTATGAAAGTAAAGAGAGGTCTCCTTTGATCTGGTCAAACCTTCAGTTTTCAGAAACGCAGGAATTATTGAAGGATGCATTCGAAGTAGAAAATAAAGAGAGTTCTGAAAAATTAAAGTTTTACTTGACAAAAATTGTACTCAATGAGATACAGAATTTGTTCCCTCTGTTTTCCTTTTAGTTTCTTTTGGAAAAGCAGTACATTCTCTACTATTTGGAGGGCACTAAAATCTTTTTCTTCTTTTGTTTTATAATATTTTTGGTTTCTTCTGTTTTAATTTTTGCTATTATTTATAAAGTAAAAAACAAAACAAAAAATTAAGGCTCAATTTCTCAAAGTTTAGTTGCTTATGATTCCATTTTTTTAATTTACAAAATAAACATAATTGATTTGTTTGAATAAATTATTTTCTACTTTTTTTTTTAAGAGACAGGGTCTCCCTCTGTCACCCAGGCTGGAATGCAGTGAACATAGCTGACTGTAACCTCAAACTCCTGGGCTCAAGTGATCCTCCTGCCTCAGGCTCCCTAGTAGCTAGGACTAGAGGCACTCACCACCATACCTAATTTTTAAATTATTTTGTAGAGAGCCCAGGCTGGTCTCGAACTCCTAGTTTCAAGCAATCCTCCCACCTCAGCCTCCCAAAGTGCTGGGATTACAGGCATAAGCCACCACACCCTGCCAATTTTCTACACCTTTGTTCAGGGGAAAAGGTAGGATAACTATGCAGAGTCAGACTCAAAGGGTTTCCCACTTGAAGAAACAATCTAAAAGGGTACATACTTATAAATGTATTTGAAATTTATGCATATAGGGGGAAGAATGCCCACTGGACTGTAAAGAACACTAAGTCCTGTTCTCATACCAGTTCCCACTAGCCTTCATCTGTATTGTTATTTATCTTCCAAACGTACATATACAAATTTCATCCAAGCAGTTCTGACATCTTTTTGTGAAGATTATCCAATCAGAAGCCACTTGCTTTTTGATTGACATAGCCTGTGAGTATCTTTCTGAAAAACTGAACTTGGAGAGATAGGTCTCCAACACTAACTCAGGACTGTTTTTACTGTTTCTGCTCCCGTGCATGAAGCACTAATGGCTAACACTTATGGAACATTTATTATGTTCTAGGCATTAAATTATTATAACCCTAAAAACCTTGGTACTAATTTTATCCCCTTTTTAATGGCGAGGAATGGAAGCTCAGAGAGGTTAAATTACTTGTCCAAGGTCATACTGCTATTAAGTGACAAGAGCTTCAAACTCAGGCAGTCTGATTCTGGAGCATGTCTTTTTCATCACTACACTTTATTATCTCTCATTGATGGAAGTAAAAGAATCATGAAGACATATCCCAAATGATGAAACTTTTACCTGCCCCTCAATGCCTGTAATATTTCTAAAGTTCTTGTTTTTTAAAAATATATAGTGCATGTAAATCACTTAGTACAGTGCCTGACACATAATTTAACAGTTAATAAACTTTAGATATTAAGACCTACACAGCAATAATTATAAGCCTTTTCCTTTCTTCTTCTTAAACTATGTATTTTTCCACTCCAATATTCACTCTCATTAGAGGAGATCTGATCTCATCCTTGTGTCATTTTTCATCAAGATTGAGGAGATCATTTTTAACAAGACCTTTCTCAAAGTAGCCTCATCCACAGCTTAGCAGATCGCTCTTCCTACATTTATGTAATTATCTTGTCTGAGAAAATGGTTTTCCTCCTCTCCAATTTAAACCCTTCCTAATTCCCTACAAAACATTTTCACTTACATATCCTGTTATCTCAAACCTGTCTGTTCCTTCCTTCAACAAGCAATGGTTGCACGCTTACAAAGTGTTAGGCACTGCGAATTCTGTGATTAATAAAATAGGGCTCCTCCTTTCCACGAGTTCAGTCTAGTGGGGAATAAAAATATGTTTACGAATTACAACGATACAACCAAGTAAATACTACAATTCTGGCAGGTCTGAGGCTCTTGGCCATGTCCGCTAACAAACCAGGAGGCGGAGAGGGATTGTAGGAGACTAAGGCACTGTAAGAAGGGGCCCGAGGATGAGAGAAAATGTAAGAGAAAAGGAAGAATAAAGGGTTGTCGTGGGTGGATTAAAGAAAGGCATGAAAATGGGCGCAGGGCAGGCAGAGTGAGCGAAACGCAAATAGTAAGAAGCGGAATGAACGATAAATCAGACTCCAAAGGCAGATGGGCTCGTACACGAGAAGGTGCGGCCGTCTCACTCACTTCTGCCGCAGGCTCTCCTCCCTCTCCTTGTCGAGAAGGCTAGGCCATGGCTTGTCGCTCCCATAGGGGCGCGAGTAGCCGCCATAATAGGCGGACGACGAGGCAGAAGCGAAGGTGGTGCCGCGCGGTGCAGAGGGCCGCTCTCGAGAACGCGACCGCGAGCGGGAGCGGTAGGACTGGTTTCGGGAGCCTTGGCTGAGACCACCCAGGTGATGGCTCAAGCCATTCCTGTCCCCGGACCGAGAGCAAGAGTGAGAACGCGAGCGGCGGCTCCGTGGAGAGCGAGCAGATTTGCTGGGCTTGGGACTCCTCGACGAACTGCGACGTTTTCCACTGGAGCCCAAGGCCTCCCCCTCCGGGCTGCGCGAGCTGGATACCGGAGCCATGGCTACTCCTGGGTTCCCAAAGCTGCGGAAGAAGGGGGCGCTCTCGCGAGCCTTGGGAAGATCTCGGTTGCCTTGGTTCCCAGATCCTGCAGCCACGCAACCACCCAAACATGACGAAACCTTGGAAACAGTTCCGGGTACGTCAGCAAATCCCTTCCCCGAACCTAGGCGGTCCTCGCCAACGGAAAGCGATGTGTGTATCGGTATAAATAAGCCGGTGAGACAACCGGGTTCATATATCCCTCCAGTTCCGAGTGAGGCTCTTCATATCTAACGTGGATAGGAGACCACGTCCTTTCTCAGCCTCGTACTTGAGATATCTGAAGGGAAGGACGACGGAACACAGGATACATTTCACTGAGTGGCCGTATGAACAACACAGTTCTGCTTGTGTTTCGTGTACTTTCTGTTTGTAATTATATATATATTTTATATGTTATGTACAGAAGTATAAATTATATAATTTAGTTTTTCTTTTTCTTTCCAATCCCAAGCAATATAAGGAGTTTATCGTGATTGGTAGAGAGCTATAAAGTAAGCCCCATACTGCCCAGTTAGCTTAGAAGGCACAAATTCTTATGTTAATGACTTGAGCCTGATAAACTCCAGTTATGTTCACAGCCCAGAGAAAAACTGCATACTTATCCCCTAGCCACCCATTTCCACCAGTATGCTCCAGAACAATGAACTTGTGATCTCATCTTTGTCTAGCCCGTTAAACTGGTCCCGTCATATACTAGTCCAACAATATATGGCTAATGATCAGTATTTCTATTCATTTTTACTGTTTTTTTTATTTTATTTACTTATTTATTTACTTATTTTGAGACAGGGTCTCCCTCTGTTGCCTGGGCTAGAGTGCGGTGGCCTCATGAGAGCTCAGTGCAACCTCAAATTCCTGGCCTCAAGCAATTCTCCTGCCTTGGCCTCCCAAAGTAGTAGGATTACAGGCGTGAGCCACTGTGCCTGGCCCTGTTTTTAAATGAGAGACCATTCTGACACTAATTCTGCTAATTTGGATTTTTGAAGGCACATAGGTTTGCTGTGGAAATTCCAAATCTAGTCTACCAGTACTTGGTGGCCTCTGGGATTTTCCTAAGAAGTAACTTAACAGACTGCAAAAAACAATGCCAATTGGTTATGAGAAATCTCCTTTTTTGAAATTTGAGGTAAAGATGTATTACATAATGTTAAATGGAAAAAGCAGGCCACACTATTGAATATCTTCTATGTAAAACCAATTGGTCATGGGAAAGGTCCAAACCTGAATTGAATAAGACAAATTATGTGATTTGTGATGGGGGTTTGGGGAAATTTCTAATAAGAAAGTTTTGAATGGAAAAACTACGCTCTAACTTTTGTGACGCCAGGCTGTATACCTTTGCATCGATTGCTTATAAAAGCCAAGTTTGCAACAGTGATTAGTCTACCTGCCCCATGACTGGTGGGAGCATTCCTTAGTTTTAAAGAAAACCCCTACCCCTACCTCTGATTGGCATGATGCTGTAATTGCTCAGTTTCCTGGGAATAGCCTGTGTTTCTTGCACTGGAAGTGAGGGGAAGCCAGAGCTCATAGGCAGGTTGCAAGCAGCCTGTGGGATTGGGCTTGTAGAGTTTGGGTCTTATGGAAGTTCAGCCCAGCCCAGCCCAGACAAGGAATGACGTACACTTACACTGATCCATTTTTTATAGGAATTAAATCATTTGTGTGTTATGGGCTATGGGGGCATTCGGCTTCCATTCACTACCCCTCTGCAATCTGAGACTCTGCAAGCTGCCCAGGCAGGTGCATGGCTGACGCCCAGAGAGCCGATGCAGGGATCTGGGTTGTGGAAATGGGGTTTGAGGGAGTGGGGATTAGAGGGACTGTTTTGTAGTCTGTGTCCATTTGAATTATTAGGTGCTTTGCAATTATACAATTATTTAAGAGATTGCAAGAGTAAAACAGTTTTTTTTTTTTTCTGAGACAGAGTGTCACTTTGTTGCCCGGGCTAGAGTGAGTGCCGTGGCGTCAGCCTAGCTCACAGCAACCTCAAACTCCTGCGCTTAAGTGATCCTCCTGCCTCAGCCTCCCGAGTAGCTGGGACGACAGGCATGTGCCACCATGCCCGGCTAATTTTTTCTATATATATTTTAGTTGGCCAGTTAATTTGTTTCTATTTTTAGTAGAGACGGGGGTCTCACTCTTGCTCAGGCTGGTCTCGAACTCCTGACCTCGAGCGATCCACCTGCCTCGGCCTCCTAGAGTGCTAGGATTACAGGCGTGAGCCACTGCGCCCAGCCGTAAAACAGTTTTTAATCACTAATCTCCTCCCCCCCTTTTTTTTGAGACAGAGTCTCACTCTGTTGCCTGGGCTAGAGTGCCGTGTTGTCAGCCTAGCTCACAGCAACCTCAAACTCCTGGCTTCACGTGATCCTCCTGCCTCAGCCTCCAGAGTAGCTGGGACCACAGGCATGCGCCACCATGCCCGGCTAAATTTTTCTATATATTTTTAGTTGTCCAGCTAATTTCTTTCTATTTTTAGTAGAGACGGAGTCTCACTCTTGCTCAGGCTGGTCTTGAACTCCTGAGCTCAAGCAATCCTCCTGCCTCGGCCTCCCAGAGTGCTAGGACTACAGGCATGAGCCACTGTGCCTGGCTCTGAACTACATAATTAAAAAAAATAATTTTCTTCGACTATGATCCCTGATAACTCTACTGGGGGTGCTGGCTTTGTCAGTTCCTCTAACATAGCTTATCAGGATTTGTTCTCTAATAATGAATTGCTAGTACTTCTGTAGGAAGGAGTTTGATGATATTAGGCCTCTAGATGTATGGAAAATTTCCCAAACTCTTGGGTCAGCCTATTTGAATTTCACATAGGAAAGACTGTCATAAATGGATAATTGTTTGTAATTTGACCACACTGAGAGAAGCTATGTCTGCCAACAGGTAGAAATGTGACTGGAACTTGTGGGAGTGTTCAGATGACCAAAAGAAGCACAGGATGAAATAGTGATGTGACCATTCCAGGATATATTCAAGCTAAAGATCGTGTATGTGCATGTGTGCGCACATAAAAGCTAGAGAGAGGAAACATCCCATAAAGCAGTGTCCAGCACTTGACTTGGATGGAGAATTGGAATACTCTGCTGCCCACCAGGCCCCTAGGGGAGTCGGATGTTAGCTGAGGGGGTATTAGGCAGCTCCAAAACGTGGCCAGCAATCCATATCCTGAAGCACAACCAATGGTTGTAGTGGCACATATTCCAGATACAATGGAATAACTACCAGTTCACATCTACATGTGAAACGGCAGAAAAGAGAAAGAAGGTTGACAGAGATAAGAAAGATGCAGCCCTCTACTCCTACATCACTTAACTCCAATTTGCTGATATTCCTTATTTGCAGAATTTAGAGTACAAAACTTCTGTTGTGCTGATAGTAAAAAATAAATGTGTTGCACATTTGCTGTTCCTTTAAGGGCAAATGTTAAATATGGAACTGTGGCATTGATTCCCTCCAGTGATTCTCTTGGGCTGCCCCTTCTTTTCCTCTTCTTCCCTCTCTTCCTCACCTCACCCTCCCTTCTTTAGCTTTAAAAATGAAAGAACAGGACTTCTTCAGAGTGCAGTTTTGCAAAATTTAACTAAACACTATGTGAAGAACTTTTATATCTATTATAACATAAACCACACCAATAAACCAAAAATCTGGAATAGATACACACTGAAAACACTGGATTCAAAGAGTAGAACTGCTAGCCATATTCATGCTTTCATCTTGTATTGCTTTTTTTGGAAATTATTTATTTATTTATTTTTGTTGAGCCAAGATCTCACTATGTTGCTCTGGCTGGTCTCAAACTTCTGGGCTCAAGCCATCGTCCTGCCTTGGACTTCGAAAGTGCTAAGATTACAGGCATGAGTGATAGGACGACCTTGCTAATAAATGACTAATAAGGGGAAAAATAAATTATCTCACCTGCAGTCTTTAAGTAATGACATGTACATTAACTCCTGCTAAGTAAGGACATGTATCTCAACTCACTGACTCTAATAACTGATGGCAGAGACATTAACCCTAAACTCACTGTTCTTGAGATTAAGTATCTGTCTTTTAAGATACTTTATAGCTTGCTGAGAGTGTTTACACAGCAATTAAAAGGAGCTGAGCAGACAAAAGAAAAGTGTAAATTCTCCTTCAATTTACCAGACCAGTTTTTCTATATTTCAGAGATAAGCAAGTCTCCAGGACCAGAAAAAGGAAGGAAAAGCGGCCAGCAGCTGCAGCTGTCTTCTGTTACCAGTCTACAGCCAAGGAAAAAGGGAGAAAGCCAAAGCAGCAATTTCACCATTGTCTCCTGCTAACTGGGCTACAGTCATAAATTTCCCTCTACCCCTCCTCAGACTTTCCCTAATGAAGAATCAGAGCCGTCTGGCCTCAGAGCCAACACTTCTTTGTTCCTTCCTTGTGTTGAGCCCTTTCTTATCAGGACAAAGTAAAATAAAACTTTGTACATCTTTCTATCTCAATCTCTGTGTGAGAAATCTTTCTCCATCCTCACTGTGAGCACCTAGTGAGTTCACCACCCTCACATGAGCCACCACAGCCAACCTTGTATTGCGTGGATCTATTTCTGAGCTCTCTATTATGTTTCATTGATCTGTTTGTCTATTCTTTCACCAACACCACCAATCCCACTTAGTTGTGGTGTATAACTTTTTGTATATATTGTTGGATTGGATCTGCTAATATTTTATTGAGGATTTTTATATCTATGTTCATGAGAGATATTCATCTGTAGTTTTCCTTTCTTGTAATGTATTTGTCTGATTTTGGTATTTGGATAATTCTAACCTCATAGAATGAGTTAGAGAGTATTCCCTCTGCTTCTATTTTCTAAAACAGATTGTAGAGAATTGGTA
Organism: Lemur catta; assembly: GCF_020740605.2. Classification (NCBI taxonomy): domain Eukaryota; kingdom Metazoa; phylum Chordata; class Mammalia; order Primates; family Lemuridae; genus Lemur; species Lemur catta. Next base: position 21,224,233 of record NC_059155.1, read on the forward strand.
TCATTTCTTCCTTAAATGTTTTGTAGAATTCCCCAGTGAAACTATCTGGGCCTGGTGCTTTCTGTTTTGGAAGGTTAGTAATTATTGATCCAATCTTAAAAAGACATATAGACCTATTCATTTTTTTCTTAATTTTTGTCTTTTTTTCTTTTTTCTTTTCTCACATCTCTCACTTTAAATCAAAAGCTACATATAGACCTATTAGGATTGTCTGTTTCTCCTTGTGTGAGTTTTAGTAGATTGTGTCATTCAAGGAATTGGTCCATTGCATCTAAGTTGTCAAATTTGTGGCCATAGAGTTGTTCATATTATTCCTTTATTTTAATGTCTATAGGATCAGTAGTAATGACACCTCTTATTTCTGATATTAAAATTTGTGTCTTTCTCTCTCTTTTTCTCGATTACCCTGGCTGGATATTTATCAATTATATTGATCTTTTCAAAGAATCAAGTTTTGGTTTTATTGATTTTCTCTATTGTGTTTCAGTTTTCTATTTCCTTGATTTTTTCTATGGTTTTTATTATATCTTTTCATCTGCTTACTTTGGATTTCATTTGCTCTTCTTTCTCTAGTTTGTTAAGATGGAAGCTTAGATCATTAATTTTAGATATTTCTTCTTTTCTAATATATGCATTAAATGCTATTAATATCCCTCTATACATTGCTTTCCTCACAAATTTTGACGAGTTGTATTTTCATTTTCTTATAGTTCAAAATGTTTTTCAAATTCTCTTGAGATTTTTTCTTTGTTCTATGTCTTATTTAGAAATATGTCTTATGGCCCAAAATGTGGTCTATCTTGGTGAATGTTCCATGTGAGCTTGAGAAGAATGTGTATTCTGCTGTCATTCTAGAAATGTCAATTAGATCTAGTTTATTGATGGTGCTGTTAGTTCAACTATGTCCTTATTGATTTTCTGCCTGCTGGATTTGTCAATTACTGATAGAAGTGTATTGAAGTCTCCAAGTACAATAGTGGGTTTATATAATTCTCCTTGCAGTTCTGTCAGTTTTTGCCTCATGTATTTTGATACCCTGTTGTTAGGCACATACACTCTAAGGATTGTTATGTCCTCTGGAGAATTGACTCCTTTCTCATTATGTAATGTCCCTCTTTACCCCCAATAAGTTTCTTTCCTTGAAAGTCTGTTTTGTCTGAAATTAATATATTAATAGCTACTTCAGCTTTATTTTGATTAGTGTAAGCATGGCACAATCTTTCTCCATCCCTTTACTTTTATTTTTTCTTTGAGACAGGGTCTTGCTCTTTCACCCAGGTTAGAGTACAGTGGTGTCATCATAGATTACTGCAACCTCAAATTCCCAGCCAGGCTCAAGTGATCCTCCTGCCTTAGCCTCCCAAGTAGTTGGGACTACAGGCACGAGCCATCACCCCCGGCTACTTTTTTCTATTTTTGGTAGAGATGGGGTCTCAGTTTTGCTCAGGCTGGTCTTGAACTCCTGAGCTGAAGGGATCTCCTGTCTTTGCCTCCCAGAGTGCCAGGACTACAGGTGTGAGCCACCGTACCCTGCCAGTGTAGTTATTTTAAATTCCCAATCTAATTATTCTAAAATTTGTGCCATATTTGAGTTTGGATTCTGATGCTTGCTTTGTCTCTTCAGAATATGTTTTTTGACTTTTAGCATCCCTTATACTTTTTTGTTGAAAACCATACATGATATACTGGGTAAAAAGAAGTGAAGTAGATAGTTCTGTAGTGTGAGTTTTTATGGTTATTGGGCTAGGAATTAGGCTGTTTACTCTTTGTTGTAGCTTTGGGTGTCAGAAGCTAAAATTTCTCCAATTTTTTTTTTTTTGAGACAGAGTCTCGCTCTGTTGCCTGAGCTAGAGTGCTGTGGCATCAGCCTAGCTCACAGCAACCTCAAACTCCTGGGCTCAAGCGATCCTCCTGCCTCAGCCTCCCAAGTAGCTGGGACTACAGGCATGCGCCACCATGCCTGGCTAATTTCTTCTGTATATATTTTTAGTTGTCCATATAATTTGTTTCTTGTTTTAGTAGAGACGGGGTCTCGCTCTTGCTCAGGCTGGTCTGAACTCCTGAGCTCAAATGATCCACCCGCCTCGGCCTCCTAGACTGCTAGGATTATAGGCGTGAGCCACCACGCCTGGCCCTAAAATTTCTTCTAGTGTCCTATCTTTGTGTCCCTTGCTGTGTTAGAGTTTTTCTAGAGGCTCCTTCTTAAATGGGATCTGAGGCCTGCAGTCCTTTCAGCTGTAATTCAGCCATAATCCACTTTCATTGTGCAGGAGTCCTACTGATGTGGTGGTAAGGCTGGGAGGAGGGGAAGCATTCTCTAGTCCTATGATTAGATCTCAGTCTTTTAGTGAACTTGTATCCCTGGGCTTTGACCTTTACAAATGCTTCTCTGCTTCCCTAACCCTCTGTTTAGGTAAGACAGGAACGCTAGATGGGGCTGGAGTTGAGTATTTCCCTTCCCCCTGGTTGGTTAGGCTTTGGTGAAACCCAAGTTGGTTAGGCTCTGGTAAAATAGTTTCCCTCCAGGGTAGTCATTGGTTAAGGAAAACAGACCGGGAGTTTTAACTCGCTAGATAGTCCATGCTGAACTTCTAGAAATTCATCAATTACAGTTTAAAGTGTTCCTACTTGTACTGGCTCCACCTATAGGTTTTCGCTGATGAGCTTCTGCTCCAGGTAAACTGTAATTATCTGTATCTGTCTGTCTGTCTCTAGTTTTCAGGGCAGCAATTTGCTCTGTGACCTCAATTCTCTGATGGATCTAAGAAGACTTGTTGTTTTTAGTTCAGCATTTTTCTTGTTGTGAGGATGGGACTGATGACTTCTCAGCTCTTTACATTTTGGACTGGAAACCAGAAGTCCCGATCTTGCTTTATAAAGTGTGAGAGTTCTAGATTTCCATATTTATGCTCATACACTGCTTCACACAGAGAAAAGGACATTGTGTTTTCTTTGAAAAATAACAGCTTAATCCTATCCACTGTTAATTCTTTTTTTTTTTTTTTGAGACAGAGTCTCGCTCTGTTGCCCAGGATAGAGTGAGTGCCATGGTGTCAGCCTAGCTCACAGCAACCTCAAGCTCCTGGGCTCAAGCATCCTACTGCCTCAGCCTCCCGAGTAGCTGGGACTACAGGCATGCGCCACCATGCCTGGCTAATTTTTTCTATATATATTTAGTTGTCCATATAATTTCTTTCTATTTTTAATAGAGATGGAGTCTCGCTCTTGCTCAGTCTGGTCTCGAACTCCTGAGCTCAAATGATCCACCCTCCTTGGCCTCCCAAGTGCTAGGATTACAAGCATGAGCCACCGTGCCCGGCCTGTTAATTCTTTTTTTTAACAACCACTTTTCATTTTTTTTCTTATTGGTTTGTATGCATCTTATATGTTATATGTCACCTTAAATTCTAAGACAGAGAATAAATGGATGAATGAATGAATGGATAACAAAGAACAGTTTAAAACAGTGAAAGGAAATTAATTTAATTGGTCCAGGTATAAGAACAAATGAGTAATACTTGGTCCATACCTAATGGTGAGCCACCAAGCCAGGCCATGCCTAATGGTTTAATCTTCTTAATTTTTATCCAGAAATATTTCAGGGTGATAAAGTAAATCCTTAATTCACCAGAATGCCCAAGATATGCGGTTAGTTTAGTTAATCAATGTTATGATGAACCGAGGATGAACATACAACCTATATTTTTGTGAATTTCCATCTTTTCCATTGAAAAGAAATGTAAAAGCATGTATTAATACATTTTCCTCTCAAATTCAAAGTGTTTATGGAATTGAATTGAGTATTTGATTCAATGAATTGCATTGTAGCCACTTGTCAGCTGTGTGATCTTGGGCATGTTATTTAACCTCTCTCTGTGTTAGTTTCTTTATCTGCAAAATAGCAATAATGGTAATTTATGCATATTGCGTACTTACCACAACCCTTGGTACATAGTAAGCCCTCAGAACGTTTTAGCTGTAATTATTATCATATTCATTGTTGTTACATATAAAGTACCACCTAGCTGTATTAGGGGACAAAAATGTAGAAGACCCCATGGGAAACTTCAGGTACCTACTGTGCAGGTAAGGGACATAAGAATTACATCACAAAACAATTAAACTTTAGGCAGGGTGGGTGGCTCACACCTGTAATCCTAGCACTTTGGGAGGCTGAGGTGGGAAGATCGATTGAGGCCAGGAGTTTGAGACAAAATGGTTAAGTTTTAGTGGAAGCCTGTTGGTTATGAGTTTTCTTGCCAAATGTGTGATTCACATTTCAGGGAGGGGAGACAACAGCTGCGGCAGGCTAGGTTGAAAAGGGAAGGGAGGCTGGGTGCGGTGGCTCACGCCTGTAATCCTAGTACTCTGGGAGGCTGAGGTGGCTGGATTGCTCGAGGTCAGGAGTTCGAGACCAGCCTGAGCAAGAGCAAGAGCCCATCTCTACTAAAAGTAGAAACAAATTAGCTGGACAACTAAAAAAATATATATAAAATTAGCTGGGTATGGTGGCGCATGCCTGTAGTCCTAGCTACTGGAGAGGCTGAGACAGAAGGATTGCTTGAGCCCAGGAGTCTGAGGTTGCTGTGAGCTAGGCTGATGCCATGGCACTCTAGCCCGGGCAACAGATTGAGACTCTGTCTCAAGAAAAAAAAAAGGGGGGGGGGGAGAAGGGAAAAGAATGAGGTGAAGTGAGAAGAGCAGGAAAGGGCAAGAGGGAAGCAGGCAAGACCTGAATGAATTGGCTAGATGAGGAAGGGGGAACAGGAACAGAATAAGCAAAGGTGTAGGATCAGGAACAAACATGGCATGTTTTGGGGATCCTCTGTGAGGTTGTAGTGTTTCAGAGTCATCATTACAGAGATTAAATTTCATTGCCAGGGGACAGTAGCTGGAAAAGACATTGGCAATTTGGTAGAATGTGTGCTGACTCCTGGGACTTTCTCAAAATGGTTAAAAAATCCATTATATGACTCAGTAGAAACAGCAGTGCTATGGTCTGAATGTTTGTGTCCCCCCCAAAATTCATGTGTTGAAACCTAATCCTCAATGCAATAGTATTAAGAGGTGGGGCATTTGGGAAGTGATTAGGTCATGAGCATTCTGCCCTCAGGAATGGGATCAGTGCACTTATAAAAGAGGCCCAAGGGAGCTTGTTTGCCCCCTCCGCCATGGGAAAACACATAGAAGGGACCATCTGTGAGGAACAGGTCCTCACCATACACTGAATCTGCTGGTGCCTTGATCTTGGACTTCCCAGCCTCCAGAACTGTGAGCAATAAATTTCTGTTGTTTATAAATTACCTAGTCTAAGGTGTTTTGTTTTAGTAGCTTGAACAGACCAAGAGAAGTAGCAAGAATAAAAAAGATTTAGATTCAACAAGATGAAAAAAAAAAAAGACTCTTTCCTGGCAATATGCCTTTTCCTGCAATAATTATGCAATCCTATAAATCAAAATTCCTTCCTAGTGTGTGATTCTATTTAATTGAGATACTGATATACAATATTACAAGACTATTGTTTGTAAGGGAGAACAAGCTATGCTTGTGCAAAGGGACTTAAAATGTCAAGGGCATATTAATAGAGTTATTCAAAACACCATTTGTCTGTTGCCTGTGAATTAAGATCTTCTCATGGTTCTCAGGGGAAGGAATGATGAGAAAGGAGCAGAGTAAGGTAAATGGACCTTCATTTCTGGCCTTGGCTTTGGTTGCTACTCTTGGACAACCACCTCATGAATATGGGTTCTCTTTCCTTATCTCTTCACATCCCTATCATTACCAGGATCCAGGCTGGTGTACAGCCTTCTTGCTTTTTGTTTGGAATTAATGGACTGAACACTTTTTACCCTTTCAACCGCCCCAGCATATTTTTCTGTAGTAGCTAGCTCCAGGCTTGCTTTAGGGACGGTTTTCCTTTGGGCGCAGAATTTAAGGGGGCGCTAAAAAACTCCAGATTCAAGATTCATAATTTTTAATGCAGTATTTAAAAAATCAAGACCCATGGGCCGGGCGCGGTGGCTCACGCCTGTAATCCTAGCACTCTAGGAGGCCGAGGCGGGTGGATCGCTCGAGGTCAGGAGTTCGAGACCAGCCTGAGCAAGAGCGGGACCCCGTCTCTACTAAAAATAGAAAGAAATTATCTGGCCAACTAAAAAATATATATGGAAAGACCCATGAAAAAAATCCATCTTGACCAAGTAATCAAAATTTGAAATAAAGGCAGGATCTGACCCTGTACGCCTCACTCTCCTCACCTTGAAGTCAATCCTGATTCCAACAAAACGTTATTTACAAAAACAGGAGTGCAGCCAAAGTTTCCTGACTTTTTTCATTTACATACTGCGTGAGGAAAATACCTTGATGCCCGTTAGGCATCGCCCCCACTTCAGAGCTCAAGAGTGAGCCGACTCCAGCGACCTTGAGCTCCCTACATAGCTTTTGATTCTGAAGGGGAGGGAAGGAGACTGGGAGCGGGGAGCCCAAAGCGTCCCGGGACGAGCCCTACCGTCCCGGAGAATCCGCGCTTTAACAGCAAGCCGCTTACCCTGCGAACACGTCGGGGTATTGAGCGCGTTGGAAAATGGTCTCCAGTTCCTGCAGTTGCAGCCGCCTGAAGGTGTTGAGGAAGAAGGGATGCTGCGGATCTCGGGGCTGCAGACCCTCGGCGGCCTCCTGGGCCGGCTCCTGGTCGCCGTCGCCGCCGCCGCCGCCGCCGCCGCCGGCCTTCTGGGTCTCGTCGTCCAAGGGGTCGGGAGCTCCCGCGCCACCTTGGCTTTCTTCTCCTGCTGCTGCTCCCTGCTCAGGTTCAGACCATATTTTCTCCTCGTCGTCTCCTCCCGCTTCAGTCACCGAGGTCACCGTAGCCTTCACATCTAGAAAGGGAGAAAACCAAAGAAAGAGAGAGAGAGAGATCAGGCCGTTGGAGCCCAGCGTACGCGGGCAGAGAGCGGCCAGGGACGGCGATCTGAGAAGTGGCGGTCGCCGCGCAAATGCGTCGCGTCCGCTCGCCTGTCTGAGGGAAAGTTTGTTTCCTGGAGTTCCCTAAAGCACCTGTCCCGAGCCAGGCACTGACCATGGAGTTCTTCCTTGAGCTCATCGACTCCCAGGCTGCCGTAGCCAGTATCTTCGTGGCTGCCCCCGGGCGGTGGCTCCATGCTCTCGAGTGCGGTGGGCGACGCTGTGAGCTTCTGCGGTCTCTGCGCCGGGGTCTTCTCTCGGGGCGGGGGGCGGGGCTTGTAGAGCGCGTCTGCCGCAGGTTCAACGCCTACGCGCTCGTGGTCCAACAGCTGCTACTCCCGTCGCCTTCAGTTGTGGCGTGGGCCTGCCGCGACGCGCACGCGGCCAGGGCGTGGCGGTACAGCAGGGGGAGTGCTTGTCGCAGGGGCGCTGGTAGCGGGCGTGCGTGTGTGGGGAACCCCGGCTACGTCTTGCAGTTTAGCTGATTACTCCCAACTCGGGCGGGATGACTGTCCCGAGGAAGGGGGCTGTGCAGGATTGCACAAGCCGATTTGGGGCAGGGAAAGGGGCGGAAGAGCGAGTCTCATTCTAGCCCCCGGAGCCCTTGGAGAAAGTGTTTGGAGAACATCTCTCCGCCGGGCCCTCGATGCACGCTACCTGGCACATGTGCCAGAGCGAGAGCGAGAGAGAGCGCGAGAGAGCGCTCTGGAGAACGCGCTGAGCCTTCAGCAGTCCCGGCGCGCTGAAGGCAGCGCATCGTATCGTGTGGGCTTTGAGCACCACTCTCCCCTCTGGGAAGTTGGTAGCTCATGGGACTTTCTGGTTCTGTCCTGTTGGCACCCAAAGTCTGTGAATCTTGCTATTATTAAGATGAAACTATTAGGGAGGAGACTACATACTAGGGTTTTGCAGCAACGTACTGAAAGCTGAGCGCGCATTGCACTTCGGAGGGTCTGGGGATCGGGAGCCTGGGGCTGGGTTTGCCCAGCACTCTGCGTGCTGAGATACAAGGTGCAAGAAACCCAACACCCACCTTGCGAAAGCTCCAAGTACCGGACATCTGAGTACAAGCGTAGTACCCTGCCCAGTGTTTATTGCATCCAAGAATGGTTGCACTGCGTGTGGCCCTTCCTTTGGCTCTGGACGTGACTGTGGAGCATGTGACGTCTGCTCCACTCTGTTCCACTATCGTGCCTCAGGCTGCAGGCATTCTACAAAAGCGAACGTGTTCCTGGTCTGGGCGGGAGTTGTGGACTTGGGTTAGTTCCCGCCTTCCCCTCTTCCTCCTCTTTCTTTTCCTATTACCCCCTCCTTTTTCTCCTCCTCCTTTTCCTTTCCCACCCTTAGCCTAGAACTATCTGAGGTCTTGTTCCACACTGATAAATGTCAAATACAAAAGAGCCAGGGCAGACTGGGGGCTCTATGTTTCTCCCTTAAAGAAGTGTGCCTCCCCGGCGCGGTGCAGCGCAGCGCAGTGGCTCACCCCTGTAGTCAAAGCACCCTAGGAGGTGGGAGGATCATTTGAGGTCAGGAGTTTGAGACCCCATCTCTGTAAAAAAAGTAGAAAAAATGAGCCGGGCGTCGTGGCGCGTGTCTATAGTCCCAGCTACTGGGGAGGCTGAGGCAGGAGGATCACTTAAGCCCAGGAGTTTGGGGTTGCAGTGAGAGCTACGATGACGCCACTGCACTGTAGCGCTGGCGACACAATGAGAACCCGTCTCAAAAAAAAAAAAAGATTTTTGTCAGAAATTCCTCAAGAGAATGTTCACTCATGAAATTCAATTTGTGCCATATCTTCAAGGTATATATTTGAGTGTATGCAATTCTTATTTAACCTTTTCACCCTTCTTAGGTCAGTGGAAGTTTATTCAAAACTGTTCTTGTTTGTCTCAATTTTCAGACAAATTCCCAGTTTGCAACCTCCCCCCGCCACTGTAAAGTGAGTGTGTGAGCAATGTTTTCAGGCTAACACATCAAAGTATTCCAGAAAGTTAAAATTTAGGGCTGCTACTTTCTACACAGCTTTACCACAGACTAAAACAAAAACAAAAACAAAACAGCAGAAGAACCAGGCACTTGGACTTTTAAACTATCTCCTCCCATCACTCTCAGTGTAACTAAACATACATTAATTATGCCTATAGTGTGTTCTATGTGTATGAACTATTTATTCTCTTATCCCAATGCTTGAATATTTATAAATTCACTCATTTAGCTAAGAGCATATGCCTGGCTTAATTATTTTCAGTAATTGAATACAGTTGAAACCTCTTGTAAGCCAGCTCCTTGGTGCATTATTTTTCATACTTCCCTGATCAGATTGAGCCCCAATAGACTCCACACAGAAATGTTCCTGAAAGGATACCACTGTTAGAAGCAGTTGAACTTTATTTATATTTAATCTACTACAGAGAATAGGAGTAAGTAGCAGTTTGGTTCTTTTTCTTTTTATGTTTCCATTAGAAAATCATATTCCCCCTAGTAATGGGAAATTTCCCATAAGCTGGGGTTTACTTATCCCATTTTCACCCCCAAAACTTCAGAGCCAAACATGGAAAAGGCAACAAAAACACACCAACTTGAGAACATCTAGGACACAGCTGATCAATTCCTGAAGCAGGTTTTAGAGTGGCTGTCCTGGCTCATTGCTTTCTTCAGGTTTACTGACTTGCCCCTTAGCTTCGGTCACATCTGTGCCTATTTTAAGCTGCGCTCTGAAGGGAGAAAACCGTAAAAGTTCAGGATTTGGAGTTGTGAATGAAAAAAACATACGGAAACACATTTCATACTTGTTTTAAAATTTCTACCCTTTCAACCGCCCCAGCATATTTTTCTGTAGTAGCTAGCTCCAGGCTTGCTTTAGGGACGGTTTTCCTTTGGGCGCAGAATTTAAGGGGCCGCTAAAAAAATCAGGATTCAAGATTCATAATTTTTAATGCAGTATTTAAAAAATCAAGACCCATGGGCCGGGCGCGGTGGCTCACGCCTGTAATCCTAGCACTCTGGGAGCCTGAGGCGGGTGGATCGCTCGAGGTCAGGAGTTGGAGAACAGCCTGAGCGAGACCCCGTCTATACTAAAAATAGAAATAAAAATTATCTGGACAACTAAAAATATATATATAAAAAAATTAGCCGGGCATGGTGGCGCATGCCTGTAGTCCCAGCTACTCAGGAGGCTGAGGCAGGAGGATTGCTTAAGCCCAGGAGTCTGAGGTTGCTGTGAGCTAGGCTGACGCCACGGCACTCACTCTAGCCCGGGCAACAAAATGAGACTCTGTCTCAAAAAAAAAAAAAAAGTTCAGGATTTGGAGTTGTGAATGAAAAAAACATACGGAAACACATTTCATACTTGTTTTAAAATTTCTACCCTTTCAACCGCCCCAGCATATTTTTCTGTAGTAGCTAGCTCCAGGCTTGCTTTAGGGACGGTTTTCCTTTGTGCGCAGAATTTAAGGGGGCGCTAAAAAACTCAAGATTCAAGATTCATAATTTTTAATGCAGTATTTAAAAAAATCAAGACCCATGGGCCGGGCGCGGTGGCTCACGCCTGTAATCCTAGCACTCTAGGAGGCCGAGGCGGGTGGATCGCTCGAGGTCAGGAGTTCGAGACCAGCCTGAGCAAGAGCGGGACCCCGTCTATACTAAAAATAGAAAGAAATTATCTGGCCAACTAAAAAATATATATAGAAAGACCCATGAAAAAAATCCATCTTGACCAAGTAATCAAAATTTGAAATAAAGGCAGGATCTGACCCTGTACGCCTCACTCTCCTCACCTTGAAGTCAATCCTGATTCCAACAAAACGTTATTTACAAAAACAGGAGTGCAGCCAAAGTTTCCTGACTTTTTTCATTTACATACTGCGTGAGGAAAATACCTTGATGCCCGTTAGGCATCGCCCCCACTTCAGAGCTCAAGAGTGAGCCGTCTCCAGCGACCTTGAGCTCCCTACATAGCTTTTGATTCTGAAGGGGAGGGAAGGAGACTGGGAGCGGGGAGCCCAAAGCGTCCCGGGACGAGCCCTACCGTCCCGGAGAATCCGCGCTTTAACAGCAAGCCGCTTACCCTGCGAACACGTCGGGGTATTGAGCGCGTTGGAAAATGGTCTCCAGTTCCTGCAGTTGCAGCCGCCTGAAGGTGTTGAGGAAGAAGGGATGCTGCGGATCTCGGGGCTGCAGACCCTCGGCGGCCTCCTGGGCCGGCTCCTGGTCGCCGCCGCCGCCGCCGCCGCCGCCGGCCTTCTGGGTCTCGTCGTCCAAGGGGTCGGGAGCTCCCGCGCCACCTTGGCTTTCTTCTCCTGCTGCTGCTCCCTGCTCAGGTTCAGACCATATTTTCTCCTCGTCGTCTCCTCCCGCTTCAGTCACCGAGGTCACCGTAGCCTTCACATCTAGAAAGGGAGAAAACCAAAGAAAGAGAGAGAGAGAGAGATCAGGCCGTTGGAGCCCAGCGTACGCGGGCAGAGAGCGGCCAGGGGCGGCGATCTGAGAAGTGGCGGTCGCCGCGCAAATGCGTCGCGTCCGCTCGCCTGTCTGAGGGAAAGTTTGTTTCCTGGAGTTCCCTAAAGCACCTGTCCCGAGCCAGGCACTGACCATGGAGTTCTTCCTTGAGCTCATCGACTCCCAGGCTGCCGTAGCCAGTATCTTCGTGGCTGCCCCCGGGCGGTGGCTCCATGTTCTCGAGTGCGGTGGGCGACGCTGTGAGCTTCTGCGGTCTCTGCGCCGGGGTCTTCTCTCGGGGCGGGGGGCGGGGCTTGTAGAGCGCGTCTGCCGCAGGTTCAACGCCTACGCGCTCGTGGTCCAACAGCTGCTACTCCCGTCGCCTTCAGTTGTGGCGTGGGCCTGCCGCGACGCGCACGCGGCCAGGGCGTGGCGGTACAGCAGGGGGAGTGCTTGTCGCAGGGGCGCTGGTAGCGGGCGTGCGTGTGTGGGGAACCCCGGCTACGTCTTGCAGTTTAGCTGATTACTCCCAACTCGGGCGGGATGACTGTCCCGAGGAAGGGGGCTGTGCAGGATTGCACAAGCCGATTTGGGGCAGGGAAAGGGGCGGAAGAGCGAGTCTCATTCTAGCCCCCGGAGCCCTTGGAGAAAGTGTTTGGAGAACATCTCTCCGCCGGGCCCTCGATGCACGCTACCTGGCACATGTGCCAGAGCGAGAGCGAGAGCGAGAGAGAGCGCGAGAGAGCGCTCTGGAGAACGCGCTGAGCCTTCAGCAGTCCCGGCGCGCTGAAGGCAGCGCATCGTATCGTGTGGGCTTTGAGCACCACTCTCCCCTCTGGGAAGTTGGTAGCTCTGGGACTTTCTGGTTCTGTCCTGTTCGCACCCAAAGTCTGTGAATCTTGCTGTTATTAAGATGAAACTATTAGGGAGGAGACTACATACTAGGGTTTTGCAGCAACGTACTGAAAGCTGAGCGCGCATTGCACTTCGGAGGGTCTGGGGATCGGGAGCCTGGGGCTGGGTTTGCCCAGCACTCTGCGTGCTGAGATGCAAGGTGCAAGAAACCCAACACCCACCTTGCGAAAGCTCCAAGTACCGAACATCTGAGTACAAGCGTAGTACCCTGCCCAGTGTTTATTGCATCCAAGAATGGTTGCACTGCGTGTGGCCCTTCCTATGGCTCTGGACGTGACTGTGGAGCATGTGACGTCTGCTCCACTCTGTTCCACTATCGTGCCTCAGGCTGCAGGCATTCTACAAAAGCGAACGTGTTCCTGGTCTGGGCGGGAGTTGTGGACTTGGGTTAGTTCCCGCCTTCCCCTCTTCCTCCTCTTTCTTTTCCTATTACCCCCTCCTTTTCCTCCTCCTCCTTTTCCTTTCCCACCCTTAGTCTAGAACTATCTGAGGTCTTGTTCCACACTGATAAATGTCAAATACAAAAGAGCCAGGGCAGACTGGGGGCTCTATGTTTCTCCCTTAAAGAAGTGTGCCTCCCCGGCGCGGTGCAGCGCAGCGCAGTGGCTCACCCCTGTAGTCAAAGCACCCTAGGAGGTGGGAGGATCATTTGAGGTCAGGAGTTTGAGACCCCATCTCTGTAAAAAAAAGTAGAAAAAATGAGCCGGCCGTCGTGGCGCGTGCCTATAGTCCCAGCTACTGGGTAGGCTGAGGCAGGAGGATCACTTGAGCCCAGGAGTTTGGGGTTGCAGTGAGAGCTACGATGACGCCACTGCACTGTAGTGCTGGCGACACAATGAGAACCCGTCTCAAAAAAAAAAAAAAAAAAAAAAAGGAAATGTACCTCAGGACCAGTTAGTATCCTAATATTGAGAATAGCTCCTAATAATGGGCCCTATGCCTGAGAATGTACATTATCCTATTTTTACCTTCATAGCCACCATTGGCACCAGACCGATTTATTAATAATAAAATAAACTAAACCACTTTCATAGGCCCCTAGAAGTAGGGTGGACTCCACTCATTTTGTCCACTGTGCCTAACAGATAAGTGTCTCCTGCCTTGTGTTCACAGAGGGTGGGTAGGAAACCAGCTACAGGATTTCGGCTGACAAATTCACTCTAAAAATGCTGTCAAGGAATTTCACCCCCACAGCCTCTGGCTGAAATTAACCAAGACATCTCCTCAGGCTGACTCTTGCTGGGATCTGAAGGTCTCCCTCTCTTGTGGTTAGATACTCTGTGATGAATTTGGCCTGGGGTCAGTTATTAAGTGAGAGACCTACAATGGTCTCTCGGTGTGCATTACCCTCGCTAGGACATCTGTCAAAATTTGAGTCATGTGGTCTCTCACATCTGAGATTTCTATGATTTACTCCAGTGTTTTCTAAACTTCAATCACTCCTGTGCCCTTTTTGGTGAATGTTGTCTATCTGGGCACCAGCCAAGGTAGTATCTACTTAAGATTTTTAGTTAAGTTGATTCATTTCTTGAAAACATTACATATCTAATTGAGCCCCATCCAAGTAAAAATAGATTAGATGTCCCAGATTTATAAGGGCAGGGACGCTGGAGCCACATAGCTGGCATCTGCATCACAACTTTGCCTGTCATTTGCTAACTAGCTAACCTGGTGAGTTGCTTTTTCTCCTTGTGCTTTCTCATCTGTAAAATGGGGTAATAACAGTACCTACTTCATGGGGTTGTGAAGATTGAGATGACAGTAACAGTAGCTTACACTTAGCTGGTTCTTAATGTGTTCCAAGCAATGATCTAAGTGATTTGGTTATATTAACACATTTAATCCTTTTAACAACCCTATGGCTATAAATGTGCTATTATTGTCATTTTACAGGTGATATTATTGAATCACAGAGATGTTAAGTAACATGTTCTAAGTCACCCACTTGGCAAATGTTCAGAGCTGGGATTTGAACCTGTCTTCTGAATACTATCCCTGACACAGAGAATGTCAATAACATTTGCTATTATGCTGCATGCTATTATTATTGCTCTTTTGTAATTAGTTAACTAGACATAACTAGAGATAAAAGTACCTTTTAGCTCAAAATTCTCTTTACTTGTTTGACTTTCAATTTAGTGCCATAAGTATCTAGTCATACCTTGGTCACTAGTAACCAAAGGATAAATGGTGATATCCAGAACAACAAGATTAAACCAGGATGCTGGAGATAAGTAATTGAATTTAGGAAGTTGAATAAACATTCTTCTCAACACTACATTCCTGTCTGTTACTGCAATAATGAGTTAGTACTATAGATAACTGCCTGAACACAGGAAACTAATTGGTGATAACTAGAGATGTAGATGAATCCTTAGAGTGGAGAACATATTCTTCTCAGAGCCAACTTCTCATTTCTTGTCAGCATAATGAGTTAGTTGTATATAACTAGGAGTACACAGGTAACTACTGAACTGGAGATAACTAGAAAAATTCATAGAAGCCAGGGACCTGGAAAGCAATCCTCAACAAATCTGAATTCTCTTTCCTTAATAAAATGAGTTTGTGTTATAGATATTTAGTGGTATCTAGGTTGACAGAAAATTTGAGTTAAGTAGAAATAATTAGGAAAAATATTTGAAGCTATTAAGTTGAAAAATCATGGTTTACCACTCTAACTTCTCTTTCTTGTTATAATAATGAGCTTATACTATAGATAGCTGGTGATAGCTACTTAATTAGGTAGCTAGAGGTAACCGAAGATAATTAGAACACATATTTGAAGTCAAAATTGATAAGTACAGTTTTATATTCTATATTCTTATTCCTTCTTAGACTGTTGCCTTAGAACTATAGGTAAGTAGTTATACCTTGAAAAACTAGATATCTAAGAATACCTGGAGATAACTAAAGTGACTAACATAAACCAGGAAGCCCAGAAACATTTTTCTCAATTCTGACATCATATTTCTTGTTAGCATAATGTGTTAATACAATACATAAATCATGGTACCTAGACAAAAATAATCTATAGATAGCTTGTGATAACTGGAATAATTAGTTGAATTCAGGAAGATGAAAACATATTCTCAATTCTACCTTATATATTTTTGTTGGAATAAGGAGTTAATACTACAGAAAACTGGGTTTTTAGGGAAATAGTTAACTAGAAATAAGTAGAGATAAATAGCAAAATTCACAGGAGCCCAAAATCTGAAAAACGCATTTTTCTCAAATCTAAATTTTTTTTCTTTTCTTCCCTTCCCTTCCCTTCCCTTCCGTTCCCTTCCCTTCCCTTCCCTTTTCTCCTCTCCCCCTCCCCTCTCCTCTCGTTTCCTCTTTTTTTCTTTTTTTTAGACAAGGTCTCACTGTGTCACTCCGGCTAGAGTGTAGAGTGCAGTGGCATGATCATAGCTCACTGCAATCTCTAACTCCTGGGCTCAGGTGATCCTCCTGTCTCAGCTTCCCAAGTAGCTGGGACTATAGGTGCACACCACCACATCCAGCTAATTTTTCTATTTTATTTTTGTAAAGATGGGGTCTCGATCTTGCTCAGGCTCACATCTAAATTCTTACTATAGTGGAATAATGAGTGGGTAGTGTGGTTATTTAGTGTTATGTAGGTAATTAGTTAAATAAAGGCAACTAGAAATAACCAGAATGAATATCTGACAGCAAGAAGTTAATAAAGACTTTATTCTCACTTCAAAATTTCATTTATTTAAAAAATAATGAAGTAGTAGTATTGATAAGTAGTGATTATTTATTTAATTAGAGGGAATTAGATATACTTAGAACAATAATTTGAAGCCAGGAAGCTAAAAAAAATTCTTCTTGACACTAAATTCAGCCAGGCGGGGTGGCTCATGCCTGTAATCCTAGCACTCTGGGAGGCCGAGGCGGGAGGATCGCTCGAGGTCAGGAGTTTGAGGCCAACCTGAGCAAGAGTGAGACCCTGTCTCTACTAAAAATAGAAAGAAATTATCTGGCCAACTAAAAATATATATATAAAAAATTAGCCGGGCATGGTGGCACACACCTGTAGTCCCAGCTACTTGGGAGGCTGTGGCAGGAGGGTTGCTTGAGCCCAGGAGTTTGAGGTTGCTGTGAGCTAGGCAGATTCCATGGCACTCTAGCTCGGGCGACAGAGTGAGACTCTGTCTCAAAAAACCCTCCACTAAATTCAATTGTTGTTACAATCATGTATTAATGCTATAGACAAATATTGATACCTAGGTTACTAGTTTACTAGGGATAGCTAGAGATCATCAGGAAATCTGTTTGAATTCAGAAGTTAAAAAACTGTTCCTCATCACCCTAATCTTAATCTTGTGTTGAAATAAAGATTTAGAACTATGTATAATTAGTATTAATAGTAGTAGGATAGCTAGTTAACTACAGATAATTGGTTGAGACTAGAATGTGGAACCATAATCTTAATATGAAATTCTTAATTTTGTTTGAAATAATATATCAGTAGTATAGTTAATTAGGATACTCAGTTTACTGGATATCCAGAAAAACTGAATTTAGGATGCTGAAAAACACACTCTTCCTAATTCTCAATTCTTATTTTTTTTGGAATGTGGATTTAGTAATGTAGAGAACCAGATGAATTTGGATAGAAATTAAATACAAAAACATAACAAATAGTTGAAGCCAGAGGTTATAAAAATTCTTCTGGAATGTTAGTCTGAATTCTTGTTGGGCTAGGATGTTGGCACCATAGATAAATAGTGGCACCTTATTGTTACAAATATAGAGATGGCTAAAGATATCTGGAATAAGTAGTTAAGGTTAGGACCTAAAATAGTGTTTTTTTCCACATTGTACATTCATTTTTCTTGTTGGATTAATGAGTTTGTACTATAGATGAATAATGGTACTTATGTAACTAATTAACTAAAGAATATTATAATACCTAATTAAAACCACAAATTGGAAGGCACATCCTTCTCAATCTAACATCCTTTTTTATTATTTTTAATCATTTGTTTAATGTTCTAAAATTCAAGGCAGTTTAAATTTTAAAGATAAAAGACCAATAAAAATAACTTTACCTTTCAAATGCAACTTTATAACAGAAAAGTGAAAGAATGGTAAACAGCGATCCTTTGACAAAATCAACAAAACTAAAGGCTTTATGTACTTCTAATTCAGAAAAGAGATAACACCTAAAGACATGGATAAATGGGTTATTTTAATACAATAAAAGAACTACTTACCGGACATTAGTAATGAAGTTTTCAATATACCATCTGAAATAAACTATCCTTGAAAATAAGATTTTTAAATCCTTCAATATAATCTATGAAATAGTATCTAGTTAACAATATTTACTTTAAATGTGCCAGACAAATATTTACAATCAGTAAAACAATTTGCATCTGAAAGCCTGATGTTTTGATCCGCTGATTTTTTTTTTGAGACAGGGTCTTGCTCTGTCACCTATGCTTGAGTGCAGTGGCATCATCATAACTCACTGCAATCTCCAACTCCTGGGCTCAAGCGATCTTCTTGCCTCAGCCTCCCAAGGACTACAGGCATGTGCTACCACGCTCGGCTAATTTTTAATTTTTTTGAGGAAACAGAGGTCTCATTATTGGCCAGGCTGGTCTCAAACTCCTGGGCTCAACCAATCCTCCTGCCTCAGCCTCTCAAAGTGCTGGGATTACAGGCATGAGCCAACTCACCCAGCTGTGAGCTACTGGATTTTAATTTTTTTTCTAAGAATAACAATATAAACATCTTTTGGGGCACTCAACATATTAGAAGTAAAACTACCCATGTATAATTATTAACTTTCAATAATATGGCTCATGGGTGAACACCAGTACGATACTTTAGCAATCATCTTATGTAAAATGACAAGTGCAAACTAATTTCTCAACAATAGTGGGTCACCAAATTCCTTCATCTAACAGTTAGTATAAAAAATTAACTTATTAGAAAAGGCTGTACATGCAACAAACATGATTAAATATTTTAAAATTAACTGAAAAAAGCTATGAAACTTCATCTTTCCTTTTTATAAAAAGAAAGTTTCCAAAATAAAATTATAAACAAATTTAATTCTAAATATTTCCTTGTTGTTTTGAATTGTTCTCTAATACTATTTTAGTAAATAATTTATTTAACTGCTTCTTTAGATTTTCAAGATATTCCATATTAACATCTTATAATGCCAGTACAATTGCTTTAGACAAGGAAGGATTAAATGAAATAGTCATTAGACAGCACAAATCTGTTAGATCTCTCTGACATTTCTGCAAACCTTTCAGGAACTTTTGGTAATGAAGAGGGTCTTTTTTTTTCAGCTGTTTCATTTCTAGTACTGAGAACCCTATCAGACTAGTAAGTATTTCATCTACAAAGTCTACATCTAGAGATATGCAGTACCATCAGAAACCTTTGCAGTTATCCTCAAATGCCACTAGAACTTGAGAGATTTGCAGTTAAAGTTACAGTAAATGCTTTGACTTTCACTGGTTTAACTTCCTTTAGTTTGCTGGCCATTAGAACAGACAAATAGATAAAAGGTGAAGGATACAAATCCACGGCGACAGAAAGATTAGTGCTATTCTCTGATGATCTTAAAGAACAAGTCTGTAAATGGTGCTTATTTTCATTAGAAATTTGTGAACTCGGTGGCCGTGGTGGCTCATGCCTGTACTCCTAGCACTCTGGGGAGGCTGAGGCAGTGGGTGGCTTGAGCACAGGAGTTCGAAACC
Organism: Lemur catta; assembly: GCF_020740605.2. Taxonomy (NCBI): domain Eukaryota; kingdom Metazoa; phylum Chordata; class Mammalia; order Primates; family Lemuridae; genus Lemur; species Lemur catta. Next base: position 21,243,276 of record NC_059155.1, read on the forward strand.
AGCCTGAGCAAGAAGGAGACTCTGTCTCTACAAAAAATAGAAAAATTAGCCTGGTGTGGTGGTGCATGCCTGTAGTCTCAGCTACTCCGGAGGCTGAGGCAGGAGGATCACGTGAGCCTAGAAATTCGAGGTTGCTGTGAGCTATAATGAGGCCCCTGCATTCTAGCTCAGGCGACAGAGGGAGACTCTGACTTAAAAAAAAAAAATTGTTTCTTTATTTGTAAAATCATTGGTTAGGTGTACATGACAATGAACTGAAAAAACATTACTGTTTTAGTCTCTAGCAGATGGACAACTAAAAGACTTGTCTTCATTAGTCATTTGTTCATATAAATTCCGATTATTTCCATTTTTGCAAATCAAAGAAAAATTATTCATAGTATTAGGATTATGTGAAAATCTCTCTATACTTTTATCTGGATTTCTGTTCAAAGTCAATGGCTGCAATTCTTTAGTTTCCATCTGTTCTTCAGTCTAACTTCTTATTTCATGATGAATTAATTCATAAGTCCAAGAGATGGCCAGTGGGACCTAGGTAACTAGTTTATGGAGATAGCTAGAGATAACCAGGAATACTGGTTGAAGTCAGGAAATAGAAAAGGCCATTCTTCTTAAATTTAAATTATTTCCTGTTGAAATAATGAGTTAGTACCTAGATATGTAGTAGTATCTCTATATTAATAATTAGTTAAATATAGATAACTAGTGAAAACTATTAGAATAGACCTAATGGAAGGAATAATCAGTCACAGGCAGAAAGCTGCACATCATGATAATCTCATGTCTATATTATTTCCTTGTTGGAATAATGAATTAACTGAAGAGCTATCAAGTGTGATCTAGGTGATTTTTAAACTGGAGGTAACTAGAGAAAACTAGAAAAACAAGTTGAACTCACCAAGCTGAAAAACACCTAAGTTCTCACCCTAAGTTCATATCCCAGCTGTGGTTGAAGAACCCTGAACAACACATAAACGGCTCCCCCTAGTGACAGAGGAAGCAAGCATATTTCATCTTGGAATAAAATGTTAGTACTGTAGATAAATAGTAGTACCTAAGTAACTACTTTATTAGAGTTAACTAGAAGTGACTAAGAGATCTAGGAAGTCTTAAACATATTTTTCTCATAGTAACTTGTTATTGCTTATTGGAAAAATGAGTTAATACTAGAGATAATTACTGATAACTAGGTAACTACTTAACTGGAGGCATAAAGCAAACATAGCTTGAAGCCAGGAAATGGAAAACAAACTTTTTCTCACATATGAATTCTAATATCTTGTTGAATTAATGAGTTAGCCCAATAGGTAATTAGTCACACCTAGATAACTATCTTACCAAAGGTAACTAGACATAACTAGATATACTGGTTGAACTTAGGATTTTGAAAAACCCATTCTTCTCACATATAAATATTTATATCTTTTGTAATGTGGAAGTAGTGCTATAAATGAGAATTATCTAAGTAAGACTCATACACAGATAACTAGATATAACTAGAATGAGTATGTGAAGGCAGGATGCTGTTAAACATATTTTTCTTAAATTCAACTTTGTAATACTTGTTAAAAAAAACTTGTAATATAGATAATATGTGGTAACTATGTAAGTACTTATCTAGAGATGCTGGAAATAACTAGAAAAATACCTGAAGCTAGGATATTGAGAAAACACATTCTTTTTTTTTTTTTTTTTTTTTCTTGAGACAGAGTCTCACTCTGTTGCCCAGGCTAGAGTGCCATGGCATCAGCCTGGCTCACAGCAACCTCAAACTCCTGGGCTTAAGCGATCCTACTGCCTCAGCCTCCCGAGTAGCTGGGACTACAGGCATGCGCCACCATGCCCAGCTAATCTTTTTTCTCTATGTATTTTTAGCTGTCCAGATAATTTCTTTCTATTTTTTAGTAGAGACGGGGGTCTCACTCTTGCTCAGACTGGTCTCGAACTCCTGACCCCGAGCGATCCTCCCGCCTCGGCCTTCCAGAGAGCTAGGATTACAGGCGTGAGCCACCACACCCGGCCTGAAAAACACATTGTTCTTAATTCCAAATTTTATTTCTTCTTTACATAAGATATTGGAAATATAGATAACTAGTGGTAGCTATGTAAATATTTAACTAGAGGATAACTAGAATTAGCTAGAAAACTGCTCAAAGCCCCAAAGCTGAAAAATACATGCTTTTCATCTCTAAAATCTTTGTTTTTATTTCTTTTTGGAATGTGGAAGTAGTACTTTAAATAGCTAGAATACTGAAGTAAGCTTTATTACGAGATAACTAGATATATCCTTGATGACTAGTTGAAAGCACTGTGGGAGTGAGGAGGAAACTTCCCCTTCCCCCTGACCCCAAAGTCTGCTGAAAGATCAACTCACAATTAAGACAGATTAATAAAAGAAAAAGGTTTATTTGTCCATGGGGAGAATCACAGAGTGATTACCCAATATCCCAATGAGGTCCAGAAATTTTTATATCCTCCTTTTAGAGGGGAGATGAGACATACAGATAATTCTGTTTAGGGGCAATAAATGGTTGCTAGGGAGGATGAATGGATGGGGGAACACATTGACTTGTAAGTGATTCTCTTTGCAAATTAAACTAACCTGGGAGGTAGTATATGTAAAATGATTTGGGCCAGGTCTGGATGCATTCTTGATCATCTTTCTTATAATATATTGAGATAACAGGGAGGGGAAGGGAAGTCAATTGTTCTTTTTTATGGGTCTGTCTGGTTTATACAGATAGAGGGAAAGCCCCTTCCAAGGTCTGTTGATCTCTAAGGGCCTTTAATTCAAAATAAATACTCTTTATACCAAGGAGTCATATTTTGGGGTGAAATTTCCTAAGCTCCTTCAGCAGGGAGATAAAAAATACATTTTACTCGATCTAACTTCTTATTTCTTATTGAAGTAATGTGTTAGTAATATAGATAACCAGTGTTACCTAGGTAACTACTTATCTAGAAATAACTGGAAATAAGCAGAAAACAAATTGAAGCCAGGATTTGAAATGCATTTTTCTCAAGTGCAACTTATTTCTTCTTGAAGTAAGGTATTGGAATGGGAGAAAACTAGTGGTACATAGGTAACCATTTGACTAGAGATAACTTGAAATAACTGGAAAACTACCTGCTGCCCAGAAAACAACAACAAAAAACTCCCACGCACTTCTCTTTTCTAAAACCATTTTTGAATGTTATTACTACAAATAACTAGTAGTAAATAGGCATTTGGTTAACTATGGATAACTAAACATGAGTAGAATAACTAGTTAAAGTTGGGATCTAAAAAACACAACACAAACTTGTCAACTATAAATTCTCTTTATCATTGGAATAATTAGTTACTACAATATTCAACTGTACCTTTGTAATTACTTAACTAGAAATAACCAGAGATAACAAGAATACCTAGTTGAAGACAGGAAGCTGACAATCATGTTCTTTTCAACTCTAAATTCTCTTTATTTGCTGAGGAAACAGCAGGTCACTCTAGGAAGCCTAATAAATATTCTTCTCAATACTACAGTCTTACCTATTGTTGGAATAATGAGTTAGTACTATAGATAACTACTTGTACCCAGAACACTAGCTAATTGGATATAACTATTGATATGGGAATGAAGCCAGAGAATTGAGAAAACAGTCGTCTCATAAATAACTTTTTTATTTCTTGTCAGCATGATGAATCAGTCCTATACAACTAAAATGCTACAGCTTTCACAAATTCAAATTCTCAAATCTAACTTATTTTTTGTGATAAAGCATTAGTATTATTGATAAGTAGTGGTACCTATTTATTTAGAGGTAACTAGATATACCCTACAACATTACTTTAAAGACAGAAACCCTGAAAAATCATTCTTCTCACCACTAAATATTAATTCTTGTTGTAATAATGAGTTATAATAGAATTATAGATAACTATTGGTACCTGGGTGTATTAGGGTTCTCCAGAGAAACAGAACCTATAAGATATATATATATATATATATATATATATATATATATATATATGTGTGTGTGTGTGTGTGTGTGTGTGTGTATATATATATATATATAGGTATATAAGAGGAGATTTATTATGTGAATTGGCTTACATGATTATGGAGGCCAAGATGTCCCACAAACTTGCTGTTTGCAAGCTGGAGAACAAGGGAAGTCAGTGATGCAATTCAGTCTGAGTCTGAAGGCCTGAGAGCCAGGGGAGATGGTGGTGTAACTCTCAGTCTGAAGCCAAAGGCTGAGAAGAGGGCGCCATTGGTGGGAGTCCTGGAGTCTGAAGGCCTGAAAACCTGGATCTCTGATGTCTGAGGGCAGAATATGGATGTCTCAACTCCAGAAGAGAGAGGGAATTTGCCCCTCGTCTGCCTTTTTGTTCTATTCAGGCCCTCAATGGATTGGATAATGCCCACCCACATTGTTGAGAGTGAATCTTCTTTACTCAATCTACTGATCCAAATGCTAATTTCTTCTGGAAACACTCTGATGGGCACATCCAGAAATGTTTTACCAGCTATCTGGGCATCCCTTAACCCAGTCAAATTGACACATAAAATTAAACATTACAGTAGGTAACTAGTGTAGTATAATGGAAGAGCTAGAGATAACCAGGAAATCTATTTGAATACAGAAGTTGAAAAACCATTCCTTATACTCCTAATTCTTATCTCTTATGGGAATAAATATGTAGTACTATGGCTAACTACTGGTGACAAGGTTACTAGTTAACTATACATAACTAGTTGGAGCCAGAAGGTGGAAACCACAATCCTCTAAACCAGGAATTCATTTCTTTTTTTTAGGAGACAGGGTCTAGCTCTGTCACCCAGGCTGGAGTGTAGTGGCGTGATCATAGCTCACTGCAACCTCAAACTCCTGGGCTCAAGCGATCCTCCTGCCTCAGCCTCTTGAGCAGCTGGGACAATAGGTGTGCACCACCATTCCTGGCTAAAATCAAATTTTTCTTTTGTAGAGGGGGGTCTTGCTATGTTGCTCAAGCTGATCTCCAACTCCTGCACTCAAAGAATTCTTCTGCCTCAGCCTCCCAAAGTGCTAGGATTATAGGCTTGAGTAATCACACCCAGCCTCAAATAGGAATTTCTTTTTTGAGACAGGTTCTCCTGTTGCCCAGGCTAGAGTGCAGTGGCATTATCGCAGCTGGCTGTAACCTCAAACTCCTGGGCTCCAGCGGTCCTCCTACCTAAGCCTCCCAAGTAGCTAGGACTACCACGCCTGGCTAAGGTTTAAATTAAGTTTTTTGTAGAGACGAGGTTTCACTATTGCCCAGGTTGGTCTCGAACTCCTGGCCTCAAGTGATCCTCCTGCCTTAGCCTCCCAAAATGCTGAGATTATAAGTGTGAGCCACCTTGCCCAGCCTAGGAATTCTTTATTCTCACTGAAATAATGGATTAGTAGCATTGATAATTTTTTTTGAGACAAAGTCTTACTCTGTTGCCCAGGCTAGAGTGACGTGGCATCATCCTAGCTTACGGCAACCTCAACCTCCTGGGCTCAAGTGATCCTCCTGCCTCAGCCTCCCAAATAGCTGGGACTACAGGTGCTTGCCACCATGCCTGGTGAATTTTTTGTTTCTATTTTAGTTGTCCAGCTAATTTTTTCTATTTTTAGTAGAGATGGGGTCTCAGTCTTGGTCAGGCTGGTCTCAAATTCGAACACCTGACCTCGAGCGATCCTCTCTCCTCAGCCTCCTGGAGTGCTAGGATTACAGGCGTGAGCCACCACACCTGGACTGATAATTAATTAGTAGTGTCTTAGTCTGTTTTGCATTGCTATAAAGGAATACCTAAGACTGAGTAATGTATAAAGCAAAAAAGTTTTCTTTGTCTCATGATTCTGCTGGCTGGAAAATTGGGCATCTGGCGAAAGCCTCAGGTTGCTTCCACTCATGGTGGAAGGTGAAGAGGAGCCGGTGTGAACAGAGATCACATGGCAAGAGAGGAAGGGGGTGAGGTGCCAGGATCTTTTAAACAACCAGCTCTTTTGAGAACTAACAGAGTAAGAACTTACTCATTCCTCCCCAGGGGGTATTAGTCTGTTCATGAGGGATCTGCCCCCATGACTCAAACACCTCCCATTAGGCCCTACCTCCAATATTGGGGATGAAATTTCAACATGAGATTTGGAGAGGACAAACATGTAAACTATAGCATTGCACCCCTGGCCCCCAAATCTTGTGTTCTTCTCACATTGCAAAATACAATCATCTCTTCTCAATAGTCCTCAAAACTCTTAACTTACTCAGCATCATGTCAAAAATCCAAAGTCCAAAGTCTTATCTGAGACTCAAGGCAAGTTCCTTCTAGCTATGAGCCTGTAAAAATAAAAAACAAGTTATTTACTTCCAAGTTACTATGGCTGTACAGGCATTTGGTAAACATTCCCATTTCAAAAGGCTGAAATTGGCAAAAGAAAGGTGTAACAGGTGTTAGGTCCGGAGCCAAAAGAGAAACACATGAACTCTCATGTGTAGCAAAATGCTGTTTATTTTGAGCATCTGGGTGCAGGTGGGTGGAGGCAACAAAGTGTCCACCCCGAGGAAGGGGAAAGCCTTACTCCAGAGGGAGTAAATAAGTGGGCTAGAACAGCTGCTTGTAATAAATTCTTTTTCAAACAACCAGCTCCTAGGACCCCTGCCCCAGTCACATCCCATCTTTCAGCTCCAGCATTGTCCTTATCAGGAGAGATAGGGAGGGATAAACTTTGTCCCTATGGCAGGCGAGGGAAGGAATTCTGGCTGCAGCTGTCTGTTAGATTTACAACGTCCGAACTTTCCAGACTCCTGCAGCTATTGTTTTATAAGCTTAAGTTTTCCATTAACTGCATTCTGTCCCATGCATACTTTTCAAGCTCCCACCTGGAACAAACCTAACAGTAACTAGATATAACTGGATACATTGGTTGAATTTAGAATGTTGAAAAACCCATGCTTCTCACATCTAAATATTTTTATCTTTTTCATAATGTTACCGGGTAAAAGTTATATATAAAATAACTATATGTAACTAGAAAGAATAGGTGAAGGCAACAAGTTGGAAAACACATTTTTTGTCAAATCCAATTTCATACAGGTTGAGTGTCCCCAATCTGAAGATCTGAAATCCAAAATGCTCCAAAATCTAAAACATTTTGGGTGCCAACATGATGCTCAAAGGAAATGTTCATCAGAAGAGCATCTCAGATTTTGGATTTTCATATTTGGGATGCTTAACCAGGAAGTATCTAATGCAAATATTCCAAAATCTGAAAAAATTTGAAATCCAAAATGCTTGTGGTCCTGAGCATTTTGGATAACATATATTCAACCTGCATTTCTCATAGAAATAATATGTTAGTAATATAATTTATGGTACCTATGTAAGTCCCCATGTAGAGATAACTAGAAAACTACTTAAAGACAGGATATTGAAAAACACGTTCTTTTAAAATCAATATTTTTGTATTTGAAATGCAGATAACTAGTGGTACCTTTGTAACTGGAGATAGCTATAAATAACTGGAAAACTAATTAAAGCCCCTAAACTGAAAATTTTTAATCTCTAAAGAGATTTTTAGAGATAAAATCTCTAAAATCTCTAAAAATGCTTTTCATGGAGGAATGTGCTATTACTTTAAATAAATAGCCATAACTAGGTATATAGTTAACTATATATAACTATAGATAAGTACAATAAATAGTTAAACGTGGGAACCAAAAAAATCCACAGACTTCTCCATTGTAAATTATTATTCTTGTTGGAATGATGACTTACTACTATAGATATTCAATTATAAATTTGTAATTAGTTAACTAGAAATAATGTGATAAAAATATCTTTTCAACTCAAAATTCTCTTGTTTGAATAACGAATTAGTGCCATAGATCTCTTATGACACCGAGGTTATTAATAACTTAAGGTTAAATGGTGATATCTAGAATAACAAGTTTAAATCAGGATGCTGAAAAAAAGTGGTTGAATCAAGGAACTTGAGCAACCATTTTTTCAATACAACATTCTTTTTTTTTTTTTTTTGAGACAGAGTCTCACTTTGTTGCCCAGGCTAGAGTGCCATGGCATCAGCCTAGCTCACAGCAACCTCAAACTCCTGGGCTCAAGCAATCCTCCTCCCTCAGCCTCCCAAGTAGCTGGGACTACAGGCATGCGCCACCATGCCCGGCTAATTTTTTTTCTATATATATATTTTAGTTGGCCAGATAATTTCTTTCTATTTTTAGTAGAGACGGGGTCTCGCTCTTGCTGAGGCTGGTCTCGAACTTCTGACCTCGAGCAATCCACCCACCTCAGCCTCCCAGAGTGCTAGGATTACAGGCGTGAGCCACCGCGCCCGGCCTGTGCCAAATTCTTTATGCTCACTTTTGCTGATGGGGACACTGAGGCCCTGGGAGGGGGGAGGAGAAAGCCTATTAACAGCAGGATTAACAACAACCCTGGCTTCCTTCATAGGAACTGAGAGGATGCATGCATTGCACAGAGTCCGAGACTTCTACCACTCCTGCAGTTCTCATTGTGCACCACACCTGAAGTTCTCATTGTGCACAGGGCGGTTTAAGCAAACTCACTCATTTAAAACAGTTGAATATTGTTTCCAATCAATGGACAAATGTTATTTATGTTTTAAATTGTAGCCAGATGAGGAAGAGAGATGGAAGAAAGGAAGGGAGAAAGCAAAAAGGGTAAAGAGACAGGAAGGGGTGTATACTTCCTTTTGAGGATGAATACTTGACTGGTAAGCAAACTGCATACCTCGAAATAAGCCTACTGGCTCATCCTTGACTTTGGGCCACAAGAGAAGTTATTACTGACTGATAAAATACTAATGAGCTCTTAAAATTGTAAAATGCAACTTTCCGTACATGAAAATAGCTTGCATCATTTTATTTTTAACTTTGAGGTTTGGAGCTTGCAATAATTTTAATCTTCTGACCCTCTTTTTTAGGAGGATGCAATGATGATGCCCACCCCCTTCCCCACCCACATTCCAATTAAATCTAGTTTTGACTCTGAGACTTATTTTTGTCTGCTTAGAATTAACTGGTAATGATAGAATGGATCACGGGGGGAAAAGCCTTCAGGAATCAAGGGCTTAAATCAAAATGAGGTAAATAATTCTTTTGTATTTTTGTATTTTTCATACTAGAAAAATGGTTTTGGTTTTGTGTGAGATGTGATATTTTGCCCCCGTGGAAAGAAGATTTCCACATCTAATGTCCAGATTTAACGAACTGTACACATCAGCCAGGGTTTAAAACCACATTCTGTGCTTGGACTCCTGTTTTTATACTGAAAGTAATTCAGATAATATGAGACTTTAAATGAGTACTAAAAACGTGACCCACATCATGGGTACCTTTCTGGCTGACACTTAGGTCTTCATGGTGGTGAAATATGTTAGGGGAATCACGAGACAATCCAAACTAGAGGACGAATAGGCCAGATATTCAAAGGGAAAAATTGTCCTTTCCTTCTAGTGACTAAGATTACTGAAGAGCACCAAGGAAAATGGTAACAGATCCTCCATTAAGCATTAATAACACACTAGAAAGTGGTCTCAAAGATTGCTACTTACTCAGGAGCATCCTTGAGCCATTTTCCCTTTTCCTCCACCTTCAGAGAGTGCTGCTTCTTTTTTATTAGCATTCACATCTCTGGTTCTCCCTTGGTTCATTTCGATAACAAAACTTTATCACTTTCCTGAAGGCATCTGTTTTCCCAAAGATGTATCCCAACTCACTTGTATGTGATGAAATTCTGGTAGCAAAAGCAGAGAAGAAAATATTTAACATTTGCTGTGAGATGGGGAGACAGAAGGTTGTGATGATCTTAACATCAGGAGATCCCACCACCTGTCAGCTGTGCAGCCTTGAGCAAGTCATCTCCCTGATCTGAGCCTCAGTTCCCTCAAATGTGAAATGATGGTGGCATGTGCTTTGCATTTATCTCCCAACCATCTCATGAAATAACATATGTGAAGCACATTGTAACACTATACCTCTGTGCACGTGAGAGAGCTCAATTCTGGGCTTGTGAGTCCTTCTTTAACAGCCCTCCAGTCTCACACCCAATCCCCCAAAGACACGTACTCAAATGTGATGTTAGGTGGCTCCTCAGGCCTAGTGCAACAGTTAAGTGCAGGTGGTGGCAGTGGTCTTTGGTTCCCTGTTTCAATGAGTGATCTCACCTGGGGGATTCCCAGAGCACTGCAAATAATGACAACAGACAGTAGTAATTTCAATGAAATAAAATAATTACATTGAAATCAAGACATGATAAATATACTGAAAGCAGTGAGAAAAATGCAATTTAATGCCACTGAGAGAACTGAGTGCTGGTCCCCTCTCTCAGCTCTTGCCCCTTGCTCTTTTCTAAGGGAAGGTGGAAGATGGATGACGTTGAAATCTGTCATTTTCAATATGAAGCTACAATGTGGGTGGGCGGTAGAGGGTGAGAGTCAAACATCGCTTGGTTTTCAACAGTAGATGTGGATTCTAGATATCCAATGAGAATGCCATTCAGTTTATTGGTTTCCATCTGGGTGTGCTTATGCAACAATCTCTCCCCACTTCCACCCACCCTCCCACATCTCATCTACTCTCCTCTAATCAAATATTTAATATCTGAGGTTCACAGACATAATATTCTTTTGAGGTGTGCTCTTCCTTTGATTTCTAAAGGAAACAGGAGCAGACCTTTGTGGCCTATAGCTGATTGTGCTAGTGGGAATTACTGAAATGAATTGAGCTGGTTGAGAACTTTATTATAACTTTCACATTTTAGTGCATTTTTGGTAAGAGGCAAAAGGAAGGAAGAAGGTTTTGTGTAGAATAAATCCAAAGTTATGTTTGCATAATCTTTCATTGTTAAGAGTTTCTTTTTCTTTTTTTCTTTATTTCTATGTTTCAGCCCAGGCTTCATTGATGTTAAGGGTTTCTTTGGGATTTTTGTGACTTATGTTGTTGGCTATAATATATTTTCTCTCCCTCCAAAGGCTCTTTTTCATGGAAGAGCCAAACGACTGCTACTGGGATTTCTACGAATCTTGACTCAGCGTTAAATATCAAATTGTTTTTAGGGTATCACTGAGAAAATGGCCAGGCAATCTTACTTGTGTATTCAGCTTTGGAAACCCATATACCTGTGGCTTTTTTGGTTTGAACGCATTTTATTTTATCTGTTATTTTGTATATTGGCATGTACCTTCTTTACTTTCAGACAAGATAGAGGGGCCAGTTATTATACTTGATCTACAGAGTGCTCAGATAATATAGAGTAAGTATGTGATTTCTATTATGACTTCAAGGAACTGTATTTCCAAAGGCAGTAGATAAAAGTTAGGGAAAACAATGAGAACATTGAGTATTACTTCTACAAGAAAACAATATGATTTCCTATGTATTTAAAGGGCTTTACTGGTATATTGTGTGCATCCCTCTGTGTGCCCCCTACCACATGGCTATATGGGGGAGTGTTTTATTCAGCATACACTTTTTCCTTCTGTGAAAGTTTGGCACTTGTCCCCAAGGCCACATCAGAAGAACAAGGAAAAGTGGTTTGAGGAGAAGGAAAGGGAGATTTATTACTTTGCCAGCAAATAAGGAGAATGGCAGACTCATGTCTTAAAGTACCATTTTCCTATCTATAAGCAGAAACACAGAGCTTTTAAAGTGGTTTTACTTTTGTTTCCTTTTTAAAACTGGCATTCCTGAAACATTTGGTTTTTCTTTCTTCTTCTTCTTCGTCTTTTTTTGAGACAGAGTCTTGCTCTGTCATCTGGGCTAGAGTTGTCATTTTCAGTCAATTAATCTATAAAATTTTCACAATTCCACATTACTCCTAAATTGTCATATGACAAACCTCTCAGTGTTACTTCTACAGATACTCAACTTTAGATACCAAAGGAGCTTAGGAAATGTCACCCCAGAATATGACTCCTTGGTATAAAGAATATTTTGAATTAAGGGCCCTTAGAGATAAACAGGCCCATGGAAGGGGGTTTCCCTTTATCTGCATGTACCAGAAGGACCCATCAAAAGAACAACCAACTCCCCTTCCCTTCCCTTCCCTATTATCTCACTCTATTGCAGGCAAGAAAATCAAGAATGCAACAGACCTGGCCCAAATCATTTTAAATATAATAATCTGTCTCTCAAGGTTAATTTAATTTGCAAAGAGAATCATTTACAAGTTAATCTGTTTCCCCCATCCATTCATCCTCCCTAGCAACCATTTATTGCCCCTAAGCAGAATTACCTATATTCCTCATTCCCTCCACAAAGGAGTATATATAAATTTCTAGACCCCATTGGGATATTGGGTAATCACTTGGTGATTCTCCCTGAGGGCATGATAAATAAACCTGTTTCTCTTATTAATCTGCCTTAATTGTGAGTTGATCTTTCAGCAAACTTTCAGGGGAAAGGGGAAGTTTCCCTTGTACCCCAACAATACTGATACTAACAATTAACAGCTTTGGTCACTTACTGAGCCCCTGCGTTGTACGTGCCAGGCACGGTATTAGGTAGTCTACATGCATTGCCTCTTTCACTCATCATAGCAATGTTATGAGGTAGATGTTGTTCCTATCCTCACATTTTTACCTATCTCCTACTGTGGAGCACAATACATCTCAACTGGGGTAAGGAGCTAAAATCAGGTAAAATCAAATCAAATAGAAGTATAGAATAAACAAATCTTCATTGGTATAACTATTTGATAAAGTATAATATCAACTCTAAGAGGGATAATTTTTAAAGTTATGAAGTGATAAAAAAATCAGAAAGCAAAATACGGACCGCAAGACTAAGAAAAAGAGGAAAACAGAATGGGAGAAATATTTGCAGTGAATGACATAAGCAGTAGTCATCTAAAATGTATTTTCAAAATTATTATTTTCTAGAATACCACAAAATGTCTGACTGTTCAACAGGAAAGAAAACAGAACACAGGACAAAAAGCACATAGAAGACAACCCTTGAAAAAGGTATAAAGTTTACAACGGCACGAGGAAGCACAAATATAACAAAATACCACTTCATACCTATTTAATAAACAAAAACAAGTTTAAAATGACAAAACTCAATGTTAATGAGGCTGTGGGGTAATACTGTGTATTGCAAGTGACAATAATAAGAGCAATAGCCAATATTGCACCCACCTTCTTCTTAACATTTTGTGCAGGGGAACTACTATTTCCCCCATTTCAAAGATCAGATGACTGTGACTCAGAAAGGAGGGGTAAGTTGTCCACCCTAACATAGCTAGTAGGGACAGAGCCAGCCTAATGAGGCTTTGTTGAAGTTAAAAAATTTATGTTCTTAACCCAAACTAGATACTGTCTCTTATGGCACTATGTAACAAGAACATGAAAAGTTTCAAAGTATTTCACTTATGTATTTCAGCCCTGGAATGTTGCCCTAAGAAAACAATTTAAAATAAAAAAAGCCATACTTACAAAGATGGCCATTCATTCATTTGATGTCTGTTGGTCACTCATTATGTGCCAGGAAACCACCTTCAGCAAATCACAAGATATGAATGCAGACATTAAAATAAAAACTATAAAGAAAATGATAAATGTTGGAAAGCATTTCTGAAATAATGTTAAATGGGAAAAAATCCACGCTGTTGGATATTGAACTTAATTGTTCTGAGTGAGGTCCTGGAGCTGAAATGAGTCAGAGAAGTTTGTGATTTGGGATCGGGATTTGGGGTAATTTCTAGTAAGAAAGTTTTCAGTGGAAATCCTATTGCCTGACTTTCGTGGCATCAGAATGTACACTTTCCCATAAAAGTCAATTTTGCAATCGTAGTTGGTCCTGGCCCCCCTGATTAGTGCGCATGCGCTTTTACTTCTTGCGTGAACAACCCACTCCTCCCACACTAAACTCCGCTCCCACCTCCAGGTGGCGCACATGCTTTTCTTGCTGTTTCTTGGGAGCAACCTGTGTCTCTTGATTGGGAAATGAGGGGAGGCCAGAGCACACCAGTGGGTTCAGGCGGCCAGTGGGGTTGGGCTTGCAGAAGGCGGCTACTGAGGAATTCCGGCCCAGCCAAAGGAGTAGTTTTCACTTATACGTCACTATACTGATCTCTTCTTTGCAGTAATTAAGTCATTTTTTAAATTGAGCTTCCATTAAATACCCCTCTTCACAATCTGTGACCCTGCAGGCACGGACAGGCACGTGGCTGCCACCTAGAGCACCCATGCGGGACTCCAGCGAGGGATCAATAGGGAGTAGGGGGGGCGTGGAAATGTATTATAGTGTGTTCATTTGATTTTGTAGGCCTATTCCAGTTATATCAGTAATTGTTCAAGAGATTGCAAGACTTAAAAAAGCTTTTAATCACTTATCTGGTTTTGAAAGGACCTGAACTATGTACTTTAAAAATTAATTTTCCTCCTGAATACTTTTTAATATTTAGTACAGATTTGTAAGCCTTGACGCCCTACTGCGGTGGTGACTTTGGGGGGGGGTCTCTCTAATGACTGGCTTTATTCTCTGATGATGGGTTACTCCTGTTTTTATAGGAAGGAGTTTGATATTAGGCCACTGTATGTATAGGAAATTTCCTAAACTCCTGGGTTAGCCAACTGGAATTTTCCATTAGAAAAACCTCTCCATAAATAGACCATGGTTCCTTTTTTTTTAATCTCACGGGGAGCAGTTTGACAACAGGTAGAAGAAATGTTGCTGCAGCTCGTAGGGGTGTTTTGATGGCCAAAAGAAACTCAGGATGAAATGGAGTGGTGTGACCATTCCAGGATGTTTTCTAGGCAAAGATTCTGTGTGTGTGTATGCATGTGTGTGTGCAAAAGAGAGAAGGAACAGCCAATAATGCAGATCCTAGCTCATAGCTTGGATGGAGAATTTGAGTGCTCTGTTGCCTACCAGGCCCTTAGGGAAATAGGATGTTGGTGGACTGTTCCAGAGTCTAAGGAAGCCTCCAAACTGGCCAAGAACCCAGATCCCTGAACACAGTCAGTGGCTCACTGTGCCACAAATTCCAAACACAACTGAACAAAGATTAATTCATATCTTTGTGTGAAAAGTGAGAAAAGGGACAGAGTAGTGGATTCAGAGATAAATAATACATAGTTATCTGCCGTTACATTGCTGAACTCCAATTTACCGACATTTCTTATTTGTAGCATTTAGGGTACATTGTTGTGCTCAAATAAAAGATAAATGTACTACTCATCTGCTGTTTCTTTAAGGGCAAAATACACATTTTAAATATGGAACTCTGACCTTCTTTTGTTTCTTATTAATATTTTGCTTTAAATATGAAATAAATGAACTCCATTTATTTCTCCCCCAGTTCTCCACGGCCTCCTTTTCCCCTCCTGATTTAAAATATCCTTTGCATCACTTCATTTTCTCCCATAAACCAAGATTCTTCAGCCTGAAATAGGAAATGATGTTACAACTCTACAGTTCTTGTAGAGACCATAGAAGAGTAGCGTGAAATGATGGGACTGGTTCTGTCATTGCCAACTTCTTATTGCAGGGCCTTTGAATATTTGTCTCACTTGCTAAATGCTGATGGTCTTGTATAAGAGCTCCACGAAGGAAAATGAATATTTGTCTGTTAAGAGGAGGTGGCTGAGGTGAGGAATTTCTCTCCTTGGGACACCCATACTGCCCTGGCTTAATGAAAGTGAGCATAAGGAAAGTCTCAAATGAATCCCCAAATGAAAGTAATGTCATGAAGCATTCTTAGGATGAGGGGTATGTAATGAGGGTCATGTTATCATAGCAACAGACTCCATGGGTTGTCTGCTTAAGGTTTGATAACCCTAGTCCATGTCCAAGTCAAATGAGACACAGTTGAATTTACCAATCAGGTAATCAAGTAAAGGGATCTATTTTAACCTCATTATTTTACTTGCAGGATTGCAACTTTTCCTAGAGAAGCTGCATCAGCACCAAATATGTTGAATGTGTAAAAAAACGGTATACCCTTATGTATGCTCAGAGTGTGTGAAATTATAAATATGATACCTCATGGTCAGAATTCAGGTTGTAGGGTTGTTACTGAAAGCTTGGCAACAAGTGGTTTGAGGAGAAGTAAAGAGAGGTTTATTAATTTGCTGGCAAATAAGAAGGATGGAGTCTCCTGTCTGAAATGCCATCATCCTCCCAATAAGCACAAATACAGAGCTTTCAAAGGAAGGCCATTCAGCTTCAGCCAATTGCTGTTCAACTACAGCTGATGATTCTGATCCATCTCATCTCTGGGGAAGCCAATACCATGACCTCTGCCACCTGAGAGGCCCACCCAGACCTCCAGGACCTCTGCCTGCCAGGTCTGAGCAAGGCCAGCAGTTCCGTGGAGCCATGTCCTGTAGCACAAAGAACAAAAGACATAACCCTGCCCCTCCCAACCACTGGCCTGAGGTAGGGATGCAGGTTTTAGTTCTCAAAAAGGAGTGGAAGATATTTTAAACAGACAGAAAATATTTTTGCCATTTTTTCAGGCCATTTCCTCTGTTACACTAGCTTGCAGCAAGGCCTGCTCAAGACTCTCATGAAAAATCAAACCAACACTCCCACCTCCACCACACTATAACCCCCATCATCCTCATTGGCAGGCAAAATAAGAAACCCCTCTTTCCATCTCCTCAAACCCCTTGTCCTCCTTCTTCTGATGCAACCTCGAAGACAAGTGCCGAGCTTTCGGTAACACTAGCTTGGACGCTGCATGGGATGGTGGAAAGAGCCTGGGCTCTTTCTCCACTCGAGCTCAGGTGAAACTCCACCTCTGCTGAATGGCGCGGTGGTCAGAACTCAGGCTTGGGAGCCAGACTGCTTCAGCTCTTACCCCAGCTCCAGTCTTACACTCCACAGTCTGACTGTGGCTTTGGTTCCTTGTGCCTCAGTTTCCTTTTCTGTGAAACACGCATGATGATGATACCCACTGCATAGGACCTTTGTAAGAGGCAGATAGATAACTCATGCAAATGCTTAGAACAGTGAGTGCCTGCTACGTGTGAGCTGCTAGTCTTGTTGCTAACTGTGTGGCCTTAGGCATGTCATTTACCCCCAGCTGTCATTCAACCTCTCATTGAATCTCTCATGGTTCCTCACTAGATTGCTTTAAGGACTCAAAGTGCTGGCACATAATGGGTGTTCAGTCACAGTTCCCTGGGCTCTTTCTATGGTAGTAGTGATGTTTTCCATAGAAACACGTACCGTATGCCAGGCATTTTAGCTTTGACCTTAGTTACCACACTTAGTTACCGCAACAGCCATGTGAGGAGGTGGTACTGGGAAGCAAGGATCCCTAGCTTATGAGGAAATTGGGGATCAGAAAGATTGCAAGTGGACCAAAGGGCAAAGACTAGATGGTTGAGCTGAGATTTACAGTCCTATTTCTTTTTCTTTTTTTTTTTTTTTTTTTTTTTTTGAGACAGAGTCTCACTTTGTTGCCCGGGCTAGAGTGAGTGCCGTGGCGTCAGCCTAGCTCACAGCAACCTCAAACTCCTGGGCTTAAGCGATCCTACTGCCTCAGCCTCCCGAGTAGCTGGGACCACAGGCATGCGCCACCATGCCCGGCTAATTTTTTTTGTATATATATTTTTAGTTGGCCAGATAATTTCTTTCTATTTTTAGTAGAGACGGGGTCTCACTCTTGCTCAGGCTGGTCGCGAACTCCTGACCTCGAGCGATCCACCCGCCTCGGCCTCCCAGAGCTAGGATTACAGGCGTGAGCCACCGCGCCCGGCCCCTATTTCTTTTTCAAACATTGCCATTGGAGTGGGTGATGGCCAGTTGTTTGTAAATCTGGTGGCTGGTCCTGTATTGTTACATGGCTTAAGAGTGATTCTTATATGATCAGACATCACCTAAGTGCAGTGAGAATGGCTTTTATCCAAAAGTCCCAGACCAGGAGATGCTGGCGTGGATGCGGAGAGAAAGGGACATTCATACGGCACTGGGGGGACTGCAAACTAGTACAACCTGTGTGGAAAGTGGCATAGAGATACCTGAAAGAACTAAAAGTAGATCTCGCATTTGATCCAGCAATCCCTCTACTGGGCATAGGCGCAAAGGACAGAGAGCCATTTCAGGACAAAGACACTTGCCCTGGAATGTTTCTGGGAGCAGAATTGAGGCTGGGAAAGGTGTGTAAAGAAGAAGGCACGTGTCCATGCATGGGTGAGTGTGGGAATAAAGCGCGGTGGGTGTGTAGCAGGGAGTGGCGGTGAGCCCTAAGCGCAGAGTGAGGGGACAGGTGGTGTGAGCAGGTGGCTGTGAGTGTGGAGCAGGGTGCTGAGGGAAGCGTGGGCAGCATGTGAAAGCAAGAGCAGAGGTGGCGAGGAGTGGGTGGTCAGTGAATGTCGGTGAGTGCGGTTTGTTTGGGGTAGTGTGAGTGCGGGGCAGGCGTGAGTGTGAGGGTGAGGGTGGGGAGGGTGCGGGTGAATGGGGAGGTGCGGGTTAGAATGCAGAGAGTGCGTGTGGGGCCTAGTTGTAAGTTTGAGTGACAGCGAGTGACAATAATGGAGGTGAGGAAGAGTTTTGTGTGTGCGTGCAATTGTGAGGTGGCGAGAGCAGAGGGAGTGGAAAGCATATTTTGGTGTTAGAAAATGAGGGGGTTGGGGTTTTTTGTTTTTTTTTTTTGTGGAGGCAGAGTGTCACTCGGTGTCCTGGGTAGAGTGCAGTGAGGCTGGGTCACCGCAAGCTCCAGGTCCCGGGCTGGGAGCGATCCTCGTGCCTCAGCCTCCCGGGTAGCTGGGACTACAGGCGCTTGCCAGAGCGCCCGGCTGGGTTTTGTTGGTTTTGAGTATTTTTTTGGTCTTTTTTGTGATTTTTTGTTTACGGAGACGGGGTCTCACTGCGCTCGGGCTGGTGTCGAACCGGCGAGCTGCAGCTATCCGCCCGCCGCCTCAGCCTCCCAAGAAGCTGGGACTACAGGCGTGAGCCACCGCGCCCGGCCGGCGTGACGCGGGTTCCGAGCGCTGAAAGCTTCGGGCTGAGGAGCGGCTCTCTGCTGCCCCCTCGTGACTCGCCGCCTTCCTGCAGCCGGGCTCCGCTCGGGCACGACAGGCCGCTTAGCTTGGGCAGCGCCTCTGCTGCAGTGGGAAGAATGCACAGAAGATCGGCACGGCCCCCAAGCAAGGGTCACACGCAAATCCGTGCAGCGGGAGGTCTTTAAAAACTGAAAGCAAAAATAAATCTGAAACGAGAAACTTCTCTGTCCTTCTCTTACTATGGTGTCCTGCTAGGAAAGGTGTGCTATTGGGAGAGGGAAGGGAAACATGTTATTCGGGTTCACTTTTGTTGCTGCTTTTTCGTTTTGGGTTTTTTTTTTTTTAATGTAGAGGAGAAACTATGGTTATCTCTTTTAGCAACTAGGGCCTCCACAGGTCTTGAGGGATGAGTAAGAATTTTCCAGGCTGATAGGGCATGGCGGCTCACACCTGCAATTGTAGCACTCTGGGAGGCCGAGGGGGGAAGATCGCTTGAGGTCAGGAGTTCGAGACCAGCCTGAGCAAGAGTGAGACCCCCGTCTCTAAACAAATAGTAAAAATTACCCTGCTGTGGTTGCACAGACCAGTAGTCCCAGCTACTCAGGAGGCTGGGGCAAGAAAATCGCTTGAGCCCAAGAGTTTGAGGTTGCTGTGAGCTAGTCTGACACCACTGCAATCTAGCCCTGGCAACAGTGAGAATCTGTCTCTAAAAACAAGCAAGCAATCAAACAAACAAACAAACAAACAAACAACCAAAGGGTTTTCCAGGGGGGAAGGACACGGTGGGTCAGGCCTGTAATCCTTGCACTCTGGGAGCCCGACGTGGAGAGGATTACTTGAGGACAGGAATTTGAGACTAGCCTTATAACAGAGGGAATGACCTGGAAAAAGAAAGGCAGAAACATGTTTTCTTTCTTTATAAAACTCCCCCCACTCTTTCTGAGACCCGAAGCCTGCATCCCGGCCTCAGGCAGGTGGGCAGGAGAAGCCTCGGGAATGAGCCATCCCAGGCCCTGACATCAGCCTTTCAGGTGCGGGGCTGGGGGAGATCACAGGCTTTGTCTTTGACAGAGAGGGGACCATTAGAATACTTACCACGATAGCCTAGAACTGAGGGGCCCTCCCTTTAAATGGTCTGCATTTCTGTTTATGTTGGGGGAAATCTGGATGTTCAGGGGACAAGATGTGCCATTTTTCCTCCTTTGATGACAGAGTAACAAACTCTTTCCTTCTCCTCGAATCCTTTGTTCTCCTTGTGATGCCCTGTCAAGGACAAGTGCCCAGCTTTCAGGAACAGCCTGAACAAGAGCGAGAACCCGTCTCTACCAAAAATAGAAAAATTTCCCAGGTGTGGTGGCATGCGCCTGTAGTTCCAGCTGCTCGGGAGGCTCAGGCAGGAGGATCCCTTGAGCCCAGGAGTTTGAGGTTGCAGTGAGCTGTGAGGATGCAACTGCACTGTCGCCCAGACAACAGAGTGAGAACCTGTCTCCAAGAAAGAAAAAACAAATAGTTGTCTGGGCTCACCATGAGGAGGGGCATTCTAAGCAGAAAGTATTGCATGCGCAAAGGCGCAGACATGTGATGAAACATGGTGGGATTTTTATCTAGGGGAGCAACAGGATTACATTGATTTGATTGAACATACGAGTCCCATACAGTGCTAGGTGGTGGAGATGACAGCATTGCAAAAACCCAACCCCTAACTTCATGGCACTTACATTCTAGTTAGGTATATAGACGTGGAGTAAATGAAAATACAATATGTCTATTACTAAGCAGGAAGCAAGAAATGGGAGTAGAGAGGGTCCAGACAGTGCTATTTCAGAAAGGCTGGGCGGGGAAGGCCTCTCTGACCAGGTGACAATTGAGCAAGATTCATAAGAGTGAGGGAGGCAGCCTAGCGAGTGGGTGTGAGAGATCACGTGGGTGGTGGTTGTCGCACGTGCAAAGGCCCTGTGGCGGGAGCCCCCTTGGAGTGAGCTTGGTGTGATTAAGGAGCAAGAGTGAAGGTGGGGTGGGGTGGCGTTGGTAGGGGATGAGGTGGGTGAGGTAGCGGGAGACTGGGATGGGAGGTGTTTGCTGAGACTGCATGTCGAAAGACAAGCACTGGATGACTGGAAGATTTTCCCCCAAGCAACTGGGAGGACTTCACTGAGGATGTGCTAAGACTGAGCAGCTTGTTAGACCTCCAAGGGACACTATTGAGTCTGTAGCTCAGAGGAGGTGTCAGAGCAGCAAGTGTGGGGCCAGAGGGGATGTTGAAAGGCCTGGGACCGGATGATACCCTCCAAGAAGGGAGTGCACAGAGAGAAGCGCACAAGCACGAGCCCCGTGACTCTCCTTCTCCTGGCTCCAGCACATGGAGACAGCAGGGCCGGCAGAAGGCACCGAGGACTGACTGGGCAGCCAGGGAGATAACAGGAAAATCGGGAGAGCTGAGTGTTCCAGAAGCCAAGGGAAGGTAAAGGCAGAAGGAGGACGGAGTGATCGGATGTGTCCAATGCTGCCAAGACGCCCAGGAAGATGAGGACTCAGAAGCCTCGCTGAATCTGACAGCAGGAAAGGAGGGCATGGTTGCCCTTGGCACGCCTGGCTTCCTGGGTGTGTGGCCCGTGCAGTTTGACGGGGCCCCACTCTCAGCAGGGTCCTGCAATTGCTCTCATGCTCTCCTGTGAGCGTCTTGAAAATCTTACTGGCATTTTGCAGTGAATATGGCCCCTGTCCCATGAGATATGTGTACCCAGAAGGTGACGTTGTTTGGAACAAGGGTCTTTGCCATTGTAGTTAAGGTAATGAACTTGTGGTGAGGTCATGCTCCATTAGGGAATGCCCTAAATCCAGTGACAAGTGTCCTAATAAGAGAACAGAAGGAAAAAAGACACAGAGAGTTGGTGACGGGAAGATGGAGGCGAAGATTGGAGTGATGTGTCACAGGGCAATGTGCACCAAGGGTTGCCTGGAGCCGCCAGCAGCTGCACGAGAGGGTGGAACAGATTTTCTCTCAGAGCCTCCAGAAGGACCCCGACCTGCTGATGTTTTGATTCTTGTCATGTGACCTCTAGAGCTGTGAGAGAATAACTTTCTGTTGTCTTAAGCTGCCCAATTCATCGCAGTTTGTTGCAATAACTGTAGGAAATGAATGCAGTTTTGAACCCAGGCCCCTACATTTTCACTTTGCACTGGGACCCGCAAGTCATGTTTGTGGTCCTGTCTTGGCAGGTGTACGTTCTGAGGCTTGGCAGGGTGTGAGCTTCCTTGGAATGTGTCCATGGGACAAGGTGGATAGTGAGGAAGTAGAGACTGCCAGGAGAGAGAAGATGAAATCTAGGGCGTCTGGCTGCAAAGGAAGACACAGAAATGGGGTGGTTGGTAGATGGCGCTAGTGAGCTAAGAAGGCTGTGGCTTTGAGGTTTTTGTTTTTTGTTGCTGTTTTTTTTTATTTTTGTTGTTGTTTTTTGAGACAGGGTCTCCGTCTGTTGCCTGGCTCCAGTGCAGTGGTGTCATCACAGTTCACTGCAGGCTCAAACTCCTGGACTCAAGTGATCCTCCTCACTCAGCCTCCTCAGTAGCCGGGACTACAGATGTGCGCCACCATGCTTGGCTAATTTTTGTATTTCGGGTAAAAACAGGGTCTCGCTTTAGCGGAGCTGTTATTTGCATATATGCATGGGGTATAAGTGCAAGTTTTACACTGATGTGTTCTACTGTGCTGATACCCCATGTCAGGGCCTCAGTGCATCCCTCACTGAAACAGTGCACATTGTACCCAGCAAACAACCTCCCTTCGTCCACCCCCGACCCCTCCGAGTCTCCAGTGTCCCTCAGTCCACACCCTGCTTCCATGTGCACACATTGTTTAGCTCCCACTTATGAGTGACAACACGCAGTATTTGCCTGTCTGTGCCTGACTTGTTTCACTGAAGGTAATGGCCTCCAGTTCCACCCGTGTTGCCTCAAAAGACATGACTTCTTCCTTCTTGATGGCTGAAAAGTATGCCATTGTGTATATGCCCCATGTTTTCTTTATCCAGTCCTCCATTGATGGGTAGGGTGATCATGTATCTGTAGTGTGTGGAATAGTGCTGTGACTCACATGCAAGTGCAGCCATCTTGTTAGTACATGGGTTCCTTTCCCCTGGGTAGATCCCCAGTAGTGAGATGACTGGATCATATGGGAGGGCTCCTTTTAGTTCCCTGAGACATGTCCACACTGGTCTGGACTAATCTACATTCCCACCAACAGTGTGCAAGAGCTCCCTTTCATTTGCATCCTTGCCAACATCTCTACATCACCTGCTCTGTACGTAAATGTCTATGTGCACTGACATGGAGTCAACGCAAAGATATACTGTTAAATGAGAACGATATTGCAACCCAGTATTTATCATCCCATACCGCAAATGATTTTTTTTTAAATGCTCATTAGGCATAAATTGTATATACCCCAAGTGACATGTTTATGATAGCAAGTCTTTCCATTCTTGAGCGTGCTATGCCTCCCCAAGTAACCATGTCTTTGTTTCTGTCCCTCAATAAGACTAAAGATCCCCTGCATGCTTAACACAGTGTCTTGGAAATGATGGGCACACAGGAAGTGTTTGTTGATGATTATTTGATATGGGTATACTTGGCAATTGGAGATGAATGAGACAGGTACTACCTTATGGGAAAGTAGGCCCTATTGGAGGCAAGTTTGTATTTCACATTTTGTTGTTTTCTTCTAAAGCCTGTCCCTCAACTCTGTGTCCCACACACAATCACACTCCCTGTCTGCCATCCCCAAGCCGGGGGCAGAAGTGCCAGCTGGATGTGCTAAATGAACCCTTGAGAGCAGAGTTCCAGTGGCCATGGAATGCTGGGAGCAGCAGCACTCTGTTGAGACTACTTGGGGACAGCTTGTTGGGGACGCCCTGTCACCAAGCCTCGTGGGCTGGATCTGTAAGGAAAGTCACTGCAGGGCACCCTGGTCTACAAGGGGTTGCTGAGAATAATTGTCACTCTTTTGGTGTCTGCCGGTACTGGAGCCACCCCATTCCTTCTCTGGGAGCCACTTCTGTCTGTCCCCAAGCACTGGCCCTGCACTGGCTTCCCACGGCAGCTGTAAGTGAGTACCACAGATAAACATGTGTTTTTTCCTAGCTCTTGTGCGTCTCTCTCTCTCCTGCAAACTTAGCGTCCTAATTCAGTGCCTTTCCAACTGTAAGTTGCAAACTATTAGTGGTTTTGAAATCAAGATTTGTCCCTTTAATAAAATAGAAAGCGAAAGGAAAGAAGTGAAAATATCAGTGTGTCATATGAGGTAAAGGTTTGCAATATCGTTTTCATTTAACAATATATCTTTGCGTTGACTCCATGTCAGTGCACATAGACATTTACGTACAGAGCAGGTGATGTAGAGATGTTGGCAAGGATGCAAATGAAAGGGAGCTCTTGCACACTGTTGGTGGGAATGTAGATTAGTCCAGACCAGTGTGGACATGTCTCAGGGAACTAAAAGGAGCCCTCCCATATGATCCAGTCCTCCCACTACCGGGGATCTACCCAGGGGAAAGGAACCCATGTACTAACAAGATGGCTGCACTTGCATGTGAGTCGCGGCACTATTCCACACACTACAGATACATGATCACCCTACCCATCAATGGAGGACTGGATAAAGAAAACATGGGGCATATACACAATGGCATACTTAGCAGCCATCAAGAAGGAAGAAGTCATGTCTTTTGAAGCAACACGGGTGGAACGGGAGGCCATTACCTTCAGTGAAACAAGTCAGGCACAGACAGGCAAATACTGCGTGTTGTCACTCATAAGTGGGAGCTAAACAATGTGTGCACATGGAAGCAGGGTGTGGACTGAGGGACACTGGAGACTCAGAGGCATCGGGGGTGGACGAAGGGAGGTTGTTTGCTGGGTACAGTGTGCACTGTTTCAGTGAGGGATGCACTGAGGCCCTGACATGGGGCATCAGCACAGTAGAACACATCAGTGTAAAGCTTGCACTTATACCCCATGCATATATGCAAATAACAGCTGAGGAGGAGGGAGAGCCCGCGTCTAGGAGAAATAGAATAGTTAGTTGGGCATGGTGGCCCCCGCTTGTAATTGCAGCTACTCGGGAGGCTGAGTGAGGAGGATCGCTTGAGCCCAGGAGTTTGAGGCTGCAGGGAGCTACCACGATGTCACTGCACTCAAGTTCAGCTAAAAGAGCGTGACCCCGTCTCACACACACACACAGAGGCACACACACACACACACACACACACACACACAAAAAAAAAAAAAGAACCAGAAACAAAAAGAAAAAAGCAGAGAACCTCCAACACTCACAACCTTCGTACCTCACTATCCCCATCTACCTAACACCCCATTTCTGTGTCTTCCTTTGCAGCAAGACCCCCTTGATTTCAACTTGTGTTTCCTGGCGATCTCTACTTCCTCAGTTCCCCGCTGTCCTGTGCACACCTTCCAATAAAGCTCACACCCTGACAAACCTCAGAATCCACACTTGGCAACACAGGACCACATTCATAATTTGCGTGTCCCAGTACGACGTGACAATCTGGGTGCCCTTGTTCAAACCTGACTTTCCCAGAGTTATTGTGACAATGTACCATGATCTGGGCAGCTTAAAACGGCAGAAATTTATTCTCTCAGAACTCTAGAGTTCACATGACCTAAATCAAGGCCTCAGCAGAGTGGGTTCCCTCTGGAATCCCCGAGAGAGACTCTGCTCCAGCCTCTGCTGCAGCTTCTTGTGGCTTCAGGCAACACTTGGAGCACGTTGGCCTGTGACACATCACTCCAATCTTTGCCTTGTCTTCACATCAGCTTCTCTATGTGTCTTTTCACCTTCTCTTCACTTATTAGGACACCTGTCATTGGATATAGGGCCTCCCCTAATCCAATATGCTCTGTCCATTATGCCAAATGAGGTCACCTTCTGGGTACACATAGCTCATGGGACAGGGGCCATATTCACTGAAAAATGCTAGTAAGAATTTCAAGACGCTCACAGGAGAGCATGAGAGCAATTGCAGGACCCTGCTGAGAGTGGGGCCCCGTCAAACTGCACGGGCCACACACCCAGGAAGCCAGGCGTGCCAAGGGCAACCATGCCCTCCTTTCCTGCTGTCAGATTCAGCGAGGCTTCTGAGTCCTCATCTTCCTGGGCGTCTTGGCAGCATTGGACACATCCGATCACTCCGTCCTCCTTCTGTCTTTACCTTCCCTTGGCTTCTGGAACACTCAGCTCTCCCGATTTTCCTGTTATCTCCCTGGCTGCCCAGTCAGTCCTCTGTGCCTTCTGCCGGCCCTGCTGTCTCCATGTGCTGGAGTCAGGAGAAGGAGAGTCACGGGGCTCGTGCTTGTGCGCTTCCCTCTGTGCACTCCCTTCTAGGAGGGTCTCATGCGGTCCCAGGCCTTTCAACATCCCCTCTGGGCCGACACTTGCTGCTCTGACCCCTCCTCTACGTTCCAGACACACAGACCCAGCTGCCAGTTCAACAGGTCCCTCTGGAAGTCTAACAGGCTTCTCAGACTTAGCACATCCTCAGTGAAGTCCTCCCAGTTGCTTGGGGGAAAGTCTTCCAGTCATCCAGTGCTTGTCTTTCAACATGCAGTCTCAGCAAACACCTGCCATCCCACTTAAATGAGATTTCCACTCCCTGCCATGGCCACAAGGCCCTCTGTGAGAATGTCACTGAGTCTCCCGCTACCTCACACACCTCATCCCCTACCAACGCCACCCCACCCCACCTTCACTCTTGCTCCTTAATCACACCATGCTCACTCCAAGCGTCCTCCCACCACAGGGCCTTTGCACGTGTGACAACCACCACCCACGTGATCTCTCACACCCACTCGCTAGGCTGCCTCCCTCACTCTTTTGAGTCTTACTTCAATGTCACCTGGTCAGAGAGGCCTTCCCTGCCCACCCTGTCTGAAATGTAACTGTCTGGTCCGTCTCTACTCCCATCCCTTGCTTTGTGCTTAGCCACACACATGTTTTATACTCATTTAGTCCTCGTCTCTGTCGCCAACTAGAATATAAATGCCATCAGTTTAGTGATTTGGGTATTTTTTACTACTGACATCTCCAAAACCTAGCACAGTATGTGACATCTGTGGGTTCCAGGAAAGAACAAATCAATGGGATCATGTTGCTCACCTAGCTTAAAATCCCACAATGTTTCATCACATCTCTGTGCTTTTGCCCATGCTGTTCCTTCTACTTGGAATGCCCTTCCTCCTAGTGATCCCGGAAAACTATTTCTGTCAGTGTTACAGAGTCACACACTGTTGTCTGGGCTGTAGTGCAGTGGCATCATCACAGCACACTGCAACCCAAAACTCCTGGGCTCAAGCGATCTTCCTGCCTCAGCCTCCTGAGCAGCTGGAACTATAGGCACACACCACCACACCTGCCTAATTTTCCTATTTTTGGTGGAGAAAAGATCTCGCTCTTGCTCAGGCTGTGACTAAAAGCTTGGCACTTGTCCTCAAGGCCTCATCAGGAAAACAAGAATGAGTGGTCTGGGGAGAAGGAAACAGTTTATTACTTTGTCATCAAAGGAGGACAAATGGCAGACCTCTTCTAAAACCCAAATTTCCCCCAACATAAGCAGAAATACAGAGCTCTTAAAGGGAGGCCACCTCCGTTCTAGGCTGTTGTGCTAAACTATACTAATTGTGCCATTTCTGCTGGAGACGAACCCTGTGACCTCTGCCAGTCACCCATGCGGGAGGCTGGTGCCAGGGGTTGGGATGGCTGATTCCCCAGGGCCCTCCCAACCACATGCCTGAGGCAGGGATACAGATAGGTGTCCGGTCTGAAGAAGCCTGGGGGAGGTTTCAAAAAGACAGAAAACACATTTTGGCCTTTTTCTTTTTTTTATCAGGTCATTCCCTCTGTTCCAAGGCTGGTCTAGAAATCCTGGTCTCAAGCGACCCTCCCACTTCCAGCTCTCAGGTTGCTAGGATGACAGGCATGTGCCACCTCCCCTGGCCAGGCTGGAAGAAACTTACTGATCGCTCAACACCTGACCCAACGCCCACAGCCATTGTGAAGGCCCTTGTTGCTGGAAGACATACCCATATTTTCTCCTCTATATTCAAAACACCCCCCAAAAACAGGAAGCAGCAACAAAAGGCAACCAAATCATGTTTCCCTCGCCTTTCCCAAGGCCACACCTTTCCTGCAGGGAAATCACAGTAACAACATAGACCGAGGAGTCTGTCATTTTAAGTTTATTTTTGCTTTCAGTTTTTAAAGACCTCCCGCTGCACGGATTTGCGTGTGACCCTTGCTTGGGGGCCGTGCCGATCTTCTGTGCATTCTTCCCACTGCAGCAGAGGCGCTGCCCAAGCTAAGCGGCCTGTCGTGCCCGAGCGGAGCCCGGCTGCAGGAAGGCGGCGAGTCACGAGGGGGCAGCAGAGAGCCGCTCCTCAGCCCGAAGCTTTCAGCGCTCGGAACCCGCGTCACGCCGGCCGGGCGCGGTGGCTCACGCCTGTAGTCCCAGCTTCTTGGGAGGCTGAGGCGGCGGGCGGATAGCTGCAGCTCGCCGGTTCGACACCAGCCCGAGCGCAGTGAGACCCCGTCTCCGTAAACAAAAAATCACAAAAAAGACCAAAAAAATACTCAAAACCAACAAAACCCAGCCGGGCGCTCTGGCAAGCGCCTGTAGTCCCAGCTACCCGGGAGGCTGAGGCACGAGGATCGCTCCCAGCCCGGGACCTGGAGCTTGCGGTGACCCAGCCTCACTGCACTCTACCCAGGACACCGAGTGACACTCTGCCTCCACGAAAAAAAAAAAGAAACCCCAACCCCCTCATTTTCTAACACCAAAATATGCTTTCCACTCCCTCTGCTCTCGCCACCTCACAATTGCACGCACACACACACAAAACTCTTCCTCATCTCCATTACTGTCGCTCGCTGTCACTCAAACTTACAACTAGGCCCCACACGCACTCTCTGCATTCTAACCCGCACCTCCCCATTCACCCGCACCCTCCCCACCCTCACCCTCACACTCACGCCTGCCCCGCACTCACTACCCCAAACAAACCGCACTCACCGACATTCACTGACCACCCACTCCTCGCCACCTCTGCTCTTGCTTTCACATGCTGCCCACGCTTCCCTCAGCACCCTGCTCCACACGCACAGCCACCTGCTCACACCACCTGTCCCCTCACTCTGCGCTTAGGGCTCACCGCCACTCCCTGCTACACACCCACCACGCTTTATTCCCACACTCACCCATGCATGGACACGTGCCTTCTTCTTTACACACCTTTCCCAGCCTCAATTCTGCTGCCAGAAACATTCCAGGGCAAGTGTCTTTGTCCTGAAATGGCTCTCTGTCCTTTGCGCCTATGCCCAGTAGAGGGATTGCTGGATCAAATGGGAGATCTACTTTTAGTTCTTTCAGGTATCTTCATCCTAGTTTCCACACAGGTTGTACCAGTTTGTACTCTCACCAGCGCTGTATGAATGTGCCTTTCTCTCCGCATCCATGCCAGCATCTCTTGTTTTGGGACTTTTGGATGAAAGCCATTCTCACTGCACTTAGGTGACATCTCATCCTACAGGAATCAGTCTTAGGCCATGTGACAATAAAGGACCAGCCACCAGATTTACAGACACCTGGCCATCACCCACTCCAACGGCAATGTTTGAAAAAGAAATAGGACTGTAAATCTCAGCTCAACCATTTAGTCTTTGCCCCTAGGGCCACTTGCAATCTTTCTGACCCCCAATTTCCTCGTAAGCTAGGGATCCTTGCTTCCCAGTATCGCCTCCTCACATGGCTGTTGCGGTAACTAAGTGTGTAACTAAGGTCAAAGCTAAAATGCCTGGCATACGGTAAGTGTTTCTATACAAAACATCGCTATTACCATACAAAGAGCCGAGGGAACTGTTAATGAACACCGATTATGTGCCAGCACTCTGAGTCCTTAAAGCAATCTAGTGAGGAAGGATGAGAGATTCAATGACAGCTGGGGGTAAATGACATGCCTAAGGCCACACAGTTAGCAACAAGAATAGCAGCTCACACGTAGCAGGCACTCACTGTTCTAAGCATTTGCATGAGTTATCTATCTGCCTCTTACAAAGGTCCTACGCAGTGGGTATCATCATCATGCGTGTTTCACAGAAAAGGAAACCGAGGCACAAGGAACCGAGGCCACAGTCACACTGTGGAGTGTAAGCCTGGAGCTGGGGTAAGAGCTGAAGCAGTCTGGCTCCGGAGCCAGGGTTCTGACCGCCACGCCGTCCGGCCGGCCGAGGCCGAGT
The DNA here is from genome assembly GCF_020740605.2 of Lemur catta. NCBI lineage: Eukaryota > Metazoa > Chordata > Mammalia > Primates > Lemuridae > Lemur > Lemur catta. The sequence goes on from NC_059155.1 coordinate 21,273,565, forward strand.
TTCACCTGAGCTCAGGCTGAGACAGAGCCCGGGCTCTTTCCACCATGGTACGCAGCTTCCAAGCTAGCGATACCGAGAGCTCCGCATCAGAAGAATGAGGACAAGGGGTTTGAGGAGAAGGCAAGGGGAGTGTAGCAATTAGCCAGAAAACCAGGAGGATGGACAATCTTGTCGGAAATGCCATTGTGCTAACAGTTAGCAGAAATACAGACCTTTTAAAGGGAGGCCATTCAGCGTCATGCAATTGCTGTTCAACTACAGCTGATGACTCTGATGGTCCCATCTCTACCTAAGACACCCCCGTGACCTCTGCCTACCTGGGACGCCCACCCAGACCTCCACATCCTCTACCACCTTCACCTGCCATGTTCAGGTCCTGGGTGGGTAATAGCTCTGCAGAGCCATCTCCTGTAGCACACAGGACAAAAGACACCCCCCCCACACACACACACAGGCCTGGCCTTAGGCAGGGATGCAGGTCCTAGTTCTCCAACAGCAGTGGGGGATGTTTTAAAGAGACACAAATCGTTTTGTCACATTTTCAGGCCATCTCATCTGTTGCACTAGCTTGCCCGAGGCCGGCTCAAGACTCTCATGGAAAACCAAACCAACACCCCGACCTCAACCCCACCACAGCCCCCTCCAGCCACTGCCATGTGTCCCTCTTCCCCATCCTAACTGCGCTTCTCAGGTTGCCTCTAGTCCCTGCCTCTGTTAATTTCCCTCTCACTGCCGCCTCCACCCTCTGCAGTCTGGCTCCTGCCACCTCCCCTCCACACACAGCAATCAGCAAGTCACTAGTCGCTTCCCCGTCACGGAACCCACAGGACATCTTTCAGGCCTCTTCTAAAAATTCACAATTTTCCGACATTGACACTGCCGCCATGCCCGGCTTCTGTGACACGACCCCACCTCGGGTTCCTCCCCCCTCTCTGACTGCGGCTCTGTCTTCTTTGCAGCCTCAATATTCTCTCCCAGGCTACTAAATGCAGATGGGCCTCGAGTCTTGGGCCTGGGCCTTCTTTTCTTCCGCTCTCTGTCCTCTTCCCTGTTCTCTCTGTCGTCTTCCCAGCTTCAGTGTCACCTACATGCCACTGGCTGCCAAAGTTACATCCCCAGGTCCAATGTGCCTCTGACTCCAGACCCGTGTGTCTGGCTGCCTCTGTGACGTCTCAGCCTGAGCGTGTCACCCCTCTCCCACTCAGCATGCACAGAAGTGACCTGACCGCTCCCGCCAGACCTCTGGCCCTGCCGGCATCTAGATCTGCACCCTCTTCCCTCACCCTCTACTTACCTCCCCACCACGTTCTGTGCCTGTGGATCTTCTTCGGGTCTCCGAACTCTGTCCTCTTCCCTCCATCCCCAGGGTCACCATTGTCCTCATCTTCCTGACTGGCATTTCACAATGGTCCCAGAACTGGTTTCCCTGCTGAAACTACTTCAGTGCTTTCCCTGCATGTCCAGATAAAGGTCACAATTCTTGGCCTGGCCTCTGAGGCCCTGTGTGCTGTGGCTCTGTTCCTTCTCCAGCCTTGTCACCCCTCGGTTCCTCTTTGCTCTCAGGACTGACTTGCATCTTTCCACTGGCATCCTCTTTGTGTCTTGCACATGCCCTGCTCCCTCCTACCCCAGGACCTTTACACATACTGTGTCCTGGTGTTTTTTGAAAGATTTTAACTGAAAAAGTTTTTTGGAGACAGAAGGTCTCATGATGCTGCCCACAGTGGTCTTGAACTCCTGGACTCAGGGGATCTTTCCTCTTTGGCCTCCCCAAATGCAGAGATTACAGGTGTGAGCCACCTCGCATTCCTGTCCTCTTTTTGTGAAACAGGTCTTTGCCCACTGACACCGAGTCATCCCTTTACTGTCAGGTCTATGGTCACAGCCTCAGCAAAGGCCCAAGGATTCCCCTTATTATGTGCTCTCAGCCAACTCTCCTTCCTATACCTGTTTAAGGTTGTAACTTCACATGCTTCTATGTCATTCTTTATTTTTTTTTTCTTGAGACAGAGTGTCGCTTTGTTGCCCGGGCTAGAGTGAGTGCCGTGGTGTCAGCCTAGCTCACAGCAACCTCAAACTCCTGGGCTTAAGCAATCCTCCTGCCTCAGCCTCCCGAGTAGCTGGGACTGCAGGCATGCGCCACCATGCCCAGCTAATTTTTTCTATATAATATTTTTAGTTGTCCAGATAATTTCTTTCTATTTTTAGTAGAGCCGGGGTCTCACTCTTACTCAGGCTGGTCTCGAACCCCTGACCTCGAGTGATCCTCCTGCCTCGGCCTCCCAGAGTACTAGGATTACAGGCATGAGCCATCGGGCCCGGTCCTCTCATTCTTGATTATTGGCCTCTGCTAGACTGTAAGCTCTAGGAGGGCTGGAATAGTGTCAGTCCCTCCCACATCTGTGTCCCCAGTTCTGGTCACAGGGCCGGGGACAGAGCAGCTTCTCGATGAATATTTGTGGAAGGAAGGAATGAAAAACATTGCTTTCATTATCCTGAAACTCTCCCATTGGATTCACCATGTAGGATGCAGTGAACTGTCCTAGCTAGTTCTTGAGCTATTTCTGTGAGGAAGAGTGGAGCTACTAACTAGAGTGACATATCGGGTCAAGGAGTAACTACCAGTTAAATGTGTTCCCTCTCCTTGTAGTGTTTGCATTAGAGAAGCGGAAACAAGTCAGGAGTGGCAGTGGGCACTGGTATTCCCATCTCCTGACATGGCTAAAGGCTTTTAAGGGACAGATGACACCTCCCTGCCCTCCTGGTCTGTCTGTGAGGTGACTCTGGCTTGACTCCCCACTGGGCTGAGTGAATCCGTTGAACCCAGAGGAGGTGGCTGATGCAAGCGGGTAAGAGGGCAAGGGGCTGGCTCTGAGCTCAGGTGTGCATTGGACCTTTGGCAACCTCGGCCCAGCGCAGAACCTCCTGCCCTAGTACTTCTCTTAAGCCCAGCGTCTTCCTGCCGCCCTCCAGGTCACTCGGGACTGGCTTACCTCCTCCTGTCCTAGTGCATGCCCCTGACTGCTCAGGCTCCGTGGTGGCCGAGGGAAAGGCAGCCTGACATGCTCAGGAAGGGCTAGAGGCACCCTCAAGGCACACAGGCGTTTTACACTGGAGTTGCACAGGGCTCTTTGTACACATCTTACAGCTTTTCTGTGAACTTGAAATAATTTCAAAATAAAAAGCAAAAAATGTAATTTAAAAGAAACAATTGCTTTCTGCAGACTTCTTCCCTACTTTTGGACATTTATGGCCAGGAAAAGGTGGGGCAGCCCTACGACAGATGCATAGGGATGTTGCTAGGGGACACATCAGGCATGATCAGCCCCATCCCAGCCATCACCTCCCAGTCTACTGATCGGCACTGCATGCACTAGTTTTGTGGACAAATCCCGCATTAAGCCGCTAAATCAATATAGGACTTAGTGCCAAATCAATGTAGGCCGCATTGCCCAGGTATGTGACAGTGGCTCATTGCTGCAACAAACATATCCCAGGTGCGTGACTATTCTCCGGATGTGTTACCCTCAGAAATGTCCCCCTCCCGAATGTCTGCCAGAGGACTGCCTCCCTCTGCCCACCAAGCTCCCGTGTGTCCCCAACACTGCAGCCAGGGAACAGGTATGGTGGCTGACACCTGTAATCCTAGCACTTTGCAGGCCAAGGTGGGAGGATTACTTGCGGCCAGGAGTTTGAGACCAGCCTGATCATTAGAGCAAGACTCTTTGTCTACAAACAATTTTGGAAAGAAAGTCAGCCAGGTGTGGTGGTGCATGCCTGCATTCCTAGTTACTCTTGAGGTGAGGCAAGAGCATCCCTTGAGCCCAGGGACTTAAGGTTACAGTGAGCTATGATCATGCCACTGCACTCCAGCCTGGGCATCACAGTGAGACCCCATGTCAAACACAAAAAAAGAAAGAAAGAAAAGAAAAACTACATCAGCCAAGGGACCTTTCCAAACCACAAATATGTCACTGCTCTGTGAGAAAACTGTGCACACAACCCCCCTCATTGTCTGGTAACGGTGTCCCGGCTCCTACAGTAAATAGGTGCATGCCTCACCCTTCCAGCCTCTTCTCCCGGCAACGCCAACCGTGTATAGCAAAGCAGAACTCCCCGCTGTTCCTCCACGCTCCGTGCAGGTTCCTGTCTCTGAGCTTGGCTCATGGTGCTTCTTCTCCTTCAAGAGCCCTTCCTTCGTGGTCCCCTACCCCAGTGACCTGAGTAGGTCCTACTCGTTCTTTAAGAGTGGGCTCAGGGGCACATCCCCTCCACCCCCAGGCTGGGTCAGGTCCCCTCCCCCGGGCTCCCGCAGCACCCAATGCTTACGCCTCTCAGAGCACTGATCATGTTGCCTGTAATCTCCTGCTTGTCTGTCACCCCAATCAAGGACAGGGACCATGTTAGTCCTAGTCTCCACTCTACCCCCAGCTGCTAGCACTGGGCCTGGCACACAGTGTGCACTGCAGAAATAGGCAGTGAACAGGATTGAGCTAGTGAGCATGAAGCCAGTGAGGCTCAGGGAGGACCTGTGTGTTTACCCTGACACTGCTGCCACTCACTGTCAATACAAGCCTGGCTGTTCTGCCAGTCATAGCCCAACCTAGCTCTGGCCCCATCCCTAATTAAGGTGGACTGGGCGCTGGGGGGTGATGTGAGTGACACCTGAAAGAGGCTCCCATCTCCCACATAGCTCCCACCTCCTAACATGGCTCAAGTGTGACTGATGTCACTTCCTTTCTCATACTATTAATTTTTCTTATGGATTCAAGGTCTGACTCTATAGCCCTCCTGGGCTAAAACGATCCTCCCCCCTCAGAGTCCCAAGTAGCCGGGATTACCGACACACACCACCACTCCCGACTGCTTTCCCCTTCCCTGATGCAAGCACTGCTGGGAGAGGGGACACGTTTAACTAGAAGTTAGTCTTGGACCCCTTATGTTACTGCATTTCCCAACTCTGCTCTAGCCAGGGCAGTTCACTGGATCCTAGGTGGCAGATGCCATGGCAGAGATTCAGGAAAAGGAAAACAATGTTTTTTCATTCCTTCCTTCCACAAATATTCATCGAGAAGCTGCTGTGTCCCCAGCACTGTCCTGGGAACTGGGGACACACAGGTGGGAGGGAATGACACCATCCCAGCCCTCCTGCAGCTTACCATTTAGTAGAGGCCGATAATCAAGAATGACATAAAACATGTAAAGTCACAACCATAATCGGGTCTAGGAAGGAGAGTTGGCTGAGAGCACAAACAGGGGGGACCCTCGGGCCTTGCCTGAGGCTGTGGCCATGGGGCTGACATGTAAGGGAGGAGTAGGTGGAAGTGGGCAAAGACCTGTTTCACAGAGAGAGGACAGGCCTGCAAGGTGGCTCACATCTGTAATCCCAGCACGTTGGGAGGCCAAGGTCGGAAGATCCCTTGAGGCCGGGAGTTCAAGACCACCCTGGGACACAGAGTGAGTCCTTGTCCCTACAAAACATGTTTTTTAAAGAAAAAAAATTTTTTAAAAGCAGTGCACAGTATATGGAAAGGTCCCGGGGTGGGAAGGAATAGAGCATGTGCAAGACACCAAAAGGATGTCCATGAAAAGGATCAGAGTCAGTCCTGAGAGCAAAGGGGAGCCGAGGGGTGACAGGGCTGGAGAAGGAACAGAGCCACAGCACACAGGGCCTCAGAGGCCAGGCCAAGAATTGTGACCTTTATCTGGACATGCAGGGAAAGCACTGAAGTAGTTTCAGCAGGGAAAGCAGTCCTGGGACTGTCGTGAAATGCCAGTCAGAAAGATGAGGACAGTGGTGACCCTGGGGATGGAGGGAAGAGGACAGAGTTCGGAGAGCCGCAGAAGATCCACAGGCACAGAACTTGGTGGGAAGGTAAGTAGGGGGTGAGGGAAGAGGGTGCAGATCTGGATGCCGGCAGGGCCAGACGTCTGGCGGGAGCGGTCAGGTGTCACTTCTGTGCATGCTGAGTGGGAGAGGGGTGACACGCTCAGGCTGAGACGTCACAGAGGCAGCCAGACACACGGGTCTGGAGTCAGAGGCACATTGGACCTGGGGATGTAACTTTGGCAGCCAGTGGCATGTAGGTGACACTGAAGCTGGGAAGACGACAGAGAGAACAGGGAAGAGGACAGAGAGCGGAAGAAAAGAAGGCCCAGGCCCAAGACTCGAGGCCCATCTGCATTTAGTAGCCTGGGAGAGAATATTGAGGCTGCAAAGAAGACAGAGCCGCAGTCAGAGAGGGGGGAGGAACCCGAGGTGGGGTCGTGTCACAGAAGCCGGGCATGGCGGCAGTGTCAATGTCGGAAAATTGTGAATTTTTAGAAGAGGCCTGAAAGATGTCCTGTGGGTTCCGTGACGGGGAAGCGACTAGTGACTTGCTGATTGCTGTGTGTGGAGGGGAGGTGGCAGGAGCCAGACTGCAGAGGGTGGAGGCGGCAGTGAGAGGGAAATTAACAGAGGCAGGGACTAGAGGCAACCTGAGAAGCGCAGTTAGGATGGGGAAGAGGGACACATGGCAGTGGCTGGAGGGGGCTGTGGTGGGGTCGAGGTCGGGGTGTTGGTTTGGTTTTCCATGAGAGTCTTGAGCCGGCCTCGGGCAAGCTAGTGCAACAGATGAGATGGCCTGAAAATGTGACAAAACGATTTGTGTCTCTTTAAAACATCCCCCACTGCTGTTGGAGAACTAGGACCTGCATCCCTGCCTAAGGCCAGGCCTGTGTGTGTGTGTGTGGGGGGTGTCTTTTGTCCTGTGTGCTACAGGAGATGGCTCTGCAGAGCTATTACCCACCCAGGACCTGAACATGGCAGGTGAAGGTGGTAGAGGATGTGGAGGTCTGGGTGGGCGTCCCAGGTAGGCAGAGGTCACGGGGGTGTCTTAGGTAGAGATGGGACCATCAGAGTCATCAGCTGTAGTTGAACAGCAATTGCATGACGCTGAATGGCCTCCCTTTAAAAGGTCTGTATTTCTGCTAACTGTTAGCACAATGGCATTTCCGACAAGATTGTCCATCCTCCTGGTTTTCTGGCTAATTGCTACACTCCTCTTGCCTTCTCCTCAAACCCCTTGTCCTCATTCTTCTGATGCGGAGCTCTCGGTATCGCTAGCTTGGAAGCTGCGTACCATGGTGGAAAGAGCCCGGGCTCTGTCTCAGCCTGAGCTCAGGTGAAACTCGGCCTCGGCCGGCCGGACGGCGTGGCGGTCAGAACCCTGGCTCCGGAGCCAGACTGCTTCAGCTCTTACCCCAGCTCCAGGCTTACACTCCACAGTGTGACTGTGGCCTCGGTTCCTTGTGCCTCGGTTTCCTTTTCTGTGAAACACGCATGATGATGATACCCACTGCGTAGGACCTTTGTAAGAGGCAGATAGATAACTCATGCAAATGCTTAGAACAGTGAGTGCCTGCTACGTGTGAGCTGCTATTCTTGTTGCTAACTGTGTGGCCTTAGGCATGTCATTTACCCCCAGCTGTCATTGAATCTCTCATCCTTCCTCACTAGATTGCTTTAAGGACTCAAAGTGCTGGCACATAATGGGTGTTCAGTCACAGTTCCCTGGGCTCTTTCTATGGTAGTAGTGATGTTTTCCATAGAAACACGTACCGTATGCCAGGCATTTTAGCTTTGACCTTAGTTACACACTTAGTTACCGCAACAGCCATGTGAGGAGGTGGTACTGGGAAGCAAGGATCCCTAGCTTATGAGGAAATTGGGGATCAGAAAGATTGCAAGTGGACCAAAGGGCAAAGACTAGATGGTTGAGCTGAGATTTACAGTCCTATTTCTTTTTCAAACATTGCCATTGGAGTGGGTGATGGCCAGTTGTTTGTAAATCTGGTGGCTGGTCCTGTATTGTTACATGGCTTAAGAGTGATTCTTATATGATCAGACATCACCTAAGTGCAGTGAGAATGGCTTTTATCCAAAAGTCCCAGACCAGGAGATGCTGGCGTGGATGCGGAGAGAAAGGGACATTCATACGGCACTGGTGGGACTGCAAACTAGTACAACCTGTGTGGAAAGTGGCATAGAGATACCTGAAAGAACTAAAAGTAGATCTCGCATTTGATCCAGCAATCCCTCTACTGGGCATAGGCGCAAAGGACAGAGAGCCATTTCAGGACAAAGACACTTGCCCTGGAATGTTTCTGGCAGCAGAATTGAGGCTGGGAAAGGTGTGTAAAGAAGAAGGCACGTGTCCATGCATGGGTGAGTGTGGGAATAAAGCGCGGTGGGTGTGTAGCAGGGAGTGGCGGTGAGCCCTAAGCGCAGAGTGAGGGGACAGGTGGTGTGAGCAGGTGGCTGTGCGTGTGGAGCAGGGTGCTGAGGGAAGCGTGGGCAGCATGTGAAAGCAAGAGCAGAGGTGGCGAGGAGTGGGTGGTCAGTGAATGTCGGTGAGTGCGGTTTGTTTGGGGTAGTGAGTGCGGGGCAGGCGTGAGTGTGAGGGTGAGGGTGGGGAGGGTGCGGGTTAGAATGCAGAGAGTGCGTGTGGGTCCTAGTTGTAAGTTTGAGTGACAGCGAGCGACAGTAATGGAGGTGAGGAAGAGTTTTGTGTGTGTGTGCGTGCAATTGTGAGGTGGCGAGAGCAGAGGGAGTGGAAAGCATATTTTGGTGTTAGAAAATGAGGGGGTTGGGGTTTTTTTTTTTTTTTTTGTGGAGGCAGAGTGTCACTCGGTGTCCTGGGTAGAGTGCAGTGAGGCTGGGTCACCGCAAGCTCCAGGTCCCGGGCTGGGAGCGATCCTCGTGCCTCAGCCTCCCGGGTAGCTGGGACTACAGGCGCTTGCCAGAGCGCCCGGCTGGGTTTTGTTGGTTTTGAGTATTTTTTTGGTCTTTTTTGTGATTTTTTGTTTACGGAGACGGGGTCTCACTGCGCTCGGGCCGGTGTCGAACCGGCGAGCTGCAGCTATCCGCCCGCCGCCTCAGCCTCCCAAGAAGCTGGGACTACAGGCGTGAGCCACCGCGCCCGGCCGGCGTGACGCGGGTTCCGAGCGCTGAAAGCTTCGGGCTGAGGAGCGGCTCTCTGCTGCCCCCTCGTGACTCGCCGCCTTCCTGCAGCCGGGCTCCGCTCGGGCACGACAGGCCGCTTAGCTTGGGCAGCGCCTCTGCTGCAGTGGGAAGAATGCACAGAAGATCGGCACGGCCCCCAAGCAAGGGTCACACGCAAATCCGTGCAGCGGGAGGTCTTTAAAAACTGAAAGCAAAAATAAACTTAAAATGACAGACTCCTCGGTCTATGTTGTTACTGTGATTTCCCTGCAGGAAAGGTGTGGCCTTGGGAAAGGCGAGGGAAACATGATTTGGTTGCCTTTTGTTGCTGCTTCCTGTTTTTGGGGGGTGTTTTTAATATAGAGGAGAAAATATGAGTATGTCTTCCAGCAACAAGGGCTTTCACAATGGCGGTGGGCGTTGGGTCAGGTGTTGAGCGATCAGTAAGTTTCTTCCAGCCTGGCCAGGGGAGGTGGCACATGCCTGTCATCCTAGCAACCTGAGAGCTGGAAGTCGGAGGGTCGCTTGAGACCAGGATTTCTAGACCAGCCTTGGAACAGAGGGAATGACCTGATAAAAAAAAGAAAAAGGCCAAAATGTGTTTTCTGTCTTTTTGAAACCTCCCCCAGGCTTCTTCAGACCGGACACCTATCTGTATCCCTGCCTCAGGCATGTGGTTGGGAGGGCCCTGGGGAATCAGCCATCCCAACCCCTGGCACCAGCCTCCCGCATGGGTGACTGGCAGAGGTCACAGGGTTCGTCTCCAGCAGAAATGGCACAATTAGTATAGTTTAGCACAACAGCCTAGAACGGAGGTGGCCTCCCTTTAAGAGCTCTGTATTTCTGCTTATGTTGGGGGAAATTTGGGTTTTAGAAGAGGTCTGCCATTTGTCCTCCTTTGATGACAAAGTAATAAACTGTTTCCTTCTCCCCAGACCACTCATTCTTGTTTTCCTGATGAGGCCTTGAGGACAAGTGCCAAGCTTTTAGTCACAGCCTGAGCAAGAGCGAGATCTTTTCTCCACCAAAAATAGGAAAATTAGGCAGGTGTGGTGGTGTGTGCCTATAGTTCCAGCTGCTCAGGAGGCTGAGGCAGGAAGATCGCTTGAGCCCAGGAGTTTTGGGTTGCAGTGTGCTGTGATGATGCCACTGCACTACAGCCCAGACAACAGTGTGTGACTCTGTAACACTGACAGAAATAGTTTTCCGGGATCACTAGGAGGAAGGGCATTCCAAGTAGAAGGAACAGCATGGGCAAAAGCACAGAGATGTGATGAAACATTGTGGGATTTTAAGCTAGGTGAGCAACGTGATCCCATTGATTTGTTCTTTCCTGGAACCCACAGATGTCACATACTGTGCTAGGTTTTGGAGATGACAGTAGTAAAAAATACCCAAATCACTAAACTGATGGCATTTATATTCTAGTTGGCGACAGAGACGAGGACTAAATGAGTATAAAACATGTGTGTGGCTAAGCACAAAGCAAGGGATGGGAGTAGAGAGGGACCAGACAGTTACATTTCAGACAGGGTGGGCAGGGAAGGCCTCTATGACCAGGTGACATTGAAGTAAGACTCAAAAGAGTGAGGGAGGCAGCCTAGCGAGTGGGTGTGAGAGATCACGTGGGTGGCGGTTGTTGCACGTGCAAAGGCCCTGTGGTGGGAGGACGCTTGGGGTGAGCCTGGTGTGATTAAGGAGCAAGAGTGAAGGTGGGGTGGGGTGGCGTTGGTAGGGGATGAGGTGTGTGAGGTAGCGGGAGACTCAGTGACATTCTCACAGAGGGCCTTGTGGCCATGGCAGGGAGTGGAAATCTCGTTTAAGTGGGATGGCAGGTGTTTGCTGAGACTGCATGTTGAAAGACAAGCACTGGATGACTGGAAGACTTTCCCCCAAGCAACTGGGAGGACTTCACTGAGGATGTGCTAAGTCTGAGAAGCCTGTTAGACTTCCAGAGGGACCTGTTGAACTGGCAGCTGGGTCTGTGTGTCTGGAACATAGAGGAGGGGTCAGAGCAGCAAGTGTCGGCCCAGAGGGGATGTTGAAAGGCCTGGGACCGGATGAGACCCTCAAAGAAGGGAGTGCACAGAGGGAAGCGCACAAGCACGAGACCCATGACTCTCTTTCTCCTGACTCCAGCACATGGAGACAGCAGGGCCGGCAGAAGGCACCGAGGACTGACTGGGCAGCCAGGGAGATAACAGGAAAATCGGGAGAGCTGAGTGTCCCAGAAGCCAAGGGAAGGCAAAGTCAGAAGGAGGATGGAGTGATCGGATGTGTCCAATGGTGCCAAGACGCCCAGTAAGACAAAGACCAGAAGCCCCGCCCAATTTGATGACAGAAAGGGAAGACATGGATGACCTTGGCATGCCTGGCTTCATGGGTGTGTGGCCTGTGCACTTGGACGGGGCCCCACTCTCAGCAGGGTCCTGCCATTGCTCTCATGCTCTTCTGTGAGAGTCTTGAGAATCTTACTAGCTTTTTGCAGTGAATATGGACCCTCTCCCGTGAGATAGGGCCACCCAGAAGGTGACCTTATTTGGAACAAGGGTCTTTGCTGATGTAGTTAAGGTAATGAACTTGCGATGAGAGTATATTGGATTAGGGGAGGCTGTAAATCCAATGAGAGTTGTCCTAGTAAGTGAAGAGAAGGGGAAAAAACCCATAGAGAAGGTGATGTGAAGACAAGGCAAAGATTGGAGTGATGTGTCACAGGGCACTACGCGCCAAGGGTGGCCTGCAGCCTCCAGAAGGGGCAGGAGAGGCTGGAGCAGATTCTCTCTCAGAGATTCCAGAAGGAACCCACCCTGCTGAGGCCTTGATTTAAGACCTCTGACCACTACAGCTGTGACAGAATAAATTTCTCAGTTTTTATTTTGCTGTTGGTTTGTTAGTTTTGAGACAGTCTCCCCCTGTGGCCCGGGCTAGAGTGCCGTGGTGTCAGCCTGGCTCCCAGCAACCTCAGACTCCTGGGCTCCAGCGATCCTCCTGCCTCAGCCTCCCAGACTGCCGGGATCCCAGGCCTGAGCCACTCGGCCCACCCGAAGGTTGTGGGTTTCGAAGAGAAGAAACGTGCCCATATATGTGAATGTGGATGTGATGCTTTGAGGGCCAGGTGGGTGTCAGGATTAATGACGCAGGAACATAAGAGGATAATTGTTGGAGCAAAGTCCTTGAGTCCTTCAGAGGAGAAGCAATGGCGACTGTATGTGCTCTCACAAGAATAAAGCATCGCTCTGTGTCCTAGTGGCAGGGATGCACCTGCCCCCTGCAGCAGCAGCAGCTCTTGTCGCCGCTGTGCTGACCAAGAGTGTTCCCACCCATGACCTCCCTGGATGCTACAAATGGCCTGTGAGGTAACAAAGGCCTTGTGTTCATGTGCACTTTTCAGGTGAGAAAATGAAGGCTCAGAGAGGTGACGTGACCGCCCAAGGTCACACAGCCAGTGACCAGCAGACCTAGGACTCCAATAACAGCAAGGTGTTTCCCTCCCCTTGGCCGCCTGTGTTAGCAGCTTTCGACGCTCAGGGAGTGGGGTCGCAAGTTCCTGGGCGAGTCCACTCGTGAGGGGGGAAGCCAATGTCTCTATGGGTGGTGCTAGCTGCTCCTTTCGGGACAGTGATTCAGGCCAGCCCTTCGCAGGACTTGCCCCCCAGAGGCGGCTTCAGAGCTGGCCAGCGGACCGCCCGCCAGGCTCCTGGAGAGGATGACTTGGAGCCCAGAGTGTGGGCAGGGCCCTGCGGGGGCCTGGGGTCCAACAGCTTCCGGCTGTGTGCTTCTGCCTCAGAGAAGACAGCTGCGCTGGGAAAGACAGAAGCCGCAGGAAAGGGCTGCCTGGACACGTGCTAGAATCCTTGGAGGGGATGCTGGGCAGGTTCAGCCCAGCGGGGCAGGTGGAAGAGCGCCCAGGGACAGCAGCTGTCTCTCTCAGGCTGCACGAGGGTGGCAGTTTCAGGTGCTGTTGAAGGAGGGAAGTGACAAGCTGAGTTGAATGACAGGAATGGGTGGGGTGCAGACCAGGTTCTGGAAGAAACGGCACATGACCCAATCTTTGGTGACAGTGAAGTGAGCAGGGAAATGTCACTTTCAGGCCTGGAAATGGTCAGGGAGGGGTAATAGTGATTCCTGCAGCAGCCTCCTCCTCCACCTGGGAGCTGGGACTGCAGGGCACGGTGGCCAGACCTGCGCCGTCTCAAAAACCTGGGAGCAAATGGACTGGGCCCTCAGTGTGTAGCCACCAAAGTCAAGACCAGGAGCCCCGAAGTCCCATCCCCACAGAAGCTGAGGGGTCCACATGCTAGAAAGGGGGCCAGAGGATGGACAGGGACAGCAAGTGCACTGCAGGGCACCTGTCACGGCCCACTGGGCACCAACCCAGAGGAGTGGGGAGCTAAGTGGCCCCACTTGCACGAGAGGAAGGCTGGACACTGCTTTCGGAACGACGGCTAAAGAAAGCAAGCTCCAGGGACGGGAACAGATGAAGCCAGGGCCAGCCAGGAAGTCACAGCCCAGTCAGGATCATAACACAAAACACCTCAAAACCCGACCCCCACTGACTGAGGCTTGGCACAGGCCGGGCCTTGTGCCATGTGCTCTTTGGAAGAACTGCCTTCGATCTTAGGACAGTCCCACAGGCAGGTGTAACTACTGTGACCTCCACTTTCCGGATGAAGAAGCTGAGTTGCAGAGAAAGCAAGAGCCTTCCTTAGGTCACTCGGTCACGTCTCCAAGCTGAGAGTCAGATCAGGTCTGCCTGACGCCAAAGCCCATCGTGTAAGGTCTCGCCTACAGGGCTCTCAGAACCATGAGGTGAGATAGAACATTGTAGTAAGGACAGCGAATTAACAGCCTTCGAGTACTGAGCACCTGCTATGTGCCAGCCGTTGCTCTACAAGCTTTCACAGGCAATACCTAATGCATCTCAGTGTGAAGTAAGGATCACAGCCCTGTGAAGTAAGTACTGTGACTATGATCACCCCCCTTCTACAACTGAGGAGTCTCATTAGCACAGAATGAGGCAGGGGGCACAGTTTCTGCAAGTTGCCTAAGGTCCTCGTGTAGTAAGGTGGAAAATTGAACCCCAGCAGGTGGCTCCAGAGCCTGTGTCCTTAAGCACTTGGCCCCTCCCTACAGATGCACCGGCCCTGCAGGATTCCCTTCCACTCACAGGAAAGGAAAGGCAGCAAGCCCTGGACACAAGGCTCCCCCTGCCACAGAGCGCTCGGGACAGGAGGGCTAAGGCTTCTAAGCCGGCTCTGCTAACTGGAGGCCTGCTCCCATATGTAGGGACAGCTGTGTGCTCAGGGGCCATGGCAGCAGCCCCGAGCAGCCAGCAGGCAGCAGGAGGACAAGGGGCACATGCACAAGGCCTCGGCTGGGGGCTGCCCAGGCTGCTGGCACAGAGACAACTGGGACAAGAGCCCCCCCCATCACCTTTACTTAGGGCCTTCCAATGGGCTCTGTGAAGGGGCACCACCCAGGGTGGGGGTCTGAGGCACTGGCTTGAAGGAGGGAGGTGACAAGAGTGGGGGAGGGCAATCCGGGCTCTGAAGAAGCTGCCACATGACCTGTCCCTTGTGAAACGGACTGAGTGGAGAAATGCTGCTTCCCGGGCCCTGGCCAAGCACGTGGGAGGGAAGGTAGGGGCTCCCCGTGGGCAGGCTGGGTCCCACGGATGACAGCAAGAGGTGACGAACCTTCCAGAGGCAAGGAGCCCCATCTTCTGCCAGACCCGGCCTGGGTGGCCTGCCTGGGGGGTGGGCGGGTTGAGGAACGGTCAGTAAACACTCCCCACAGGTTCAGTATATGTTAACTCTAATCGAGGATATTCCATCCTCAAGCCGAGCCAAGTGGGAAGGGGGCGGCTGGGTGCGGTGGCTCACGCCTGTAATCCCGGCACTTTGGGAGGCCGAGGAGGGGAGATCACTTGGGGCCAGGAGTTTAAGACCAGACTGGGCAGCACAGTGAGACCCCATCTCTAGAAAGAAAAATTTTAAAAAAGATTGGCTGGGCAAGGTGTTGTGTGCCTGTAGGCCCAGCTACTCAGGAGTCTGAGGCAGGAGGATTGGGTTCCCTTGAGCCCAGGGGCTCGAGGTTGCAGTGAGCTATGATGTGGCCACTGCACTCCAGCCTTGGTGACGGAGCGAGACCTCATCTCTAAAAGAAATAGAAAAATGAAAAAGACAAAAAAAAAAAAAAAAAAAAAACAGAAAAGGAGGTGGCTGTTCCCAGCCCCTAGAGGGAAGGATTCCCAGGACAAGTGTACGTGGCCCGAGGCAGCCTGGGCCTGCACATCAGCCCTCAGGAAAGCTACTCCTGCAGCTGCAGAATCTACACCTTCAACGTCCAGTGGCTCTGGGTCTTTTCCCCACCGGAAAGTCAACTCCACAAGGAAAGGGCTCCCTCTGTCTAGTTTACTGCTGTATCCCCAGCTCTAAGAACAGTGCCTGACACACAGTAGGTGCCATGTAAGCATCATGTGTCATGTGCTGGGGGCTGGTAGCAGGCACACCCCTAAGAATTGCTTTTAGCCCTTATGAAGTCCCTCAGCCTTTTGCTGGTCACTTTCTGGAAATTGTCAGAATGTACAATTTCTAACTGATTCATTTTTAGTTTCAAATCCCACAAAAGTAATACCGGAAAACATTTTCCTTAGACAAAATGAAAATGTTACCGAGATGCCTGAAGTCTCCTTTGGCACCCTCTCCCATTCCCGGGCCCGCCAGGAATAACCCTCGCTGCAGCCCCTGCCCTGGCTTTGCTGTGATCATTCCACACTCTATTCCCTGCAGTCGCATCCACATGCATGCACACACAGATATGCCATGGTGCTTTGGGGATGTTCTTTAACATGAGTTGGATCATGCTGTTCTGTTGTTCTGCATCTTGTGGTTGTCACATAGCAGTGTGTCTGGGAGATCAGCAAACACTTACTGAGCACCCACCCTGTGCCAGGCACCACTCTAGGAGCCAGAGAGGCCTTAGTAAACCACATAGACTGAATTTCCTGCCTTATGGAGCTTACACTCAAGAATAAACACAATAAGTGAGTAAAACACATAGTTTCCTAGTGTTACTGAAAACTCAGCCACTGGTCCATGAACTTGAATCACAACAGTGTGGTCAAGTGGTTTGGGGAGGTTGGAAAGAGAGTGTACTTTGCAAAGGAGGATAAACTGTAGACCTTCCCATCTCAAAATCCCAAATTTCCTAAATGTAGTTCGAAAAACAGCTTGTATCAGGAGAGTTCTTGGTTTCAGGCAACTACTGTGGTTAGCTATTCTAATGTTCCATCTCTGCCAAAGACAAAACCTGTGAACGGGCCAGCCACCCACCCGAGGGCTGGCACCATCTGAGAGTTTTAACAAAAAACTTAACCTTCCTCAGTCAGTCAGGCCAGGTGGCAGTTTCCAAAAAGGGAGGGGTGAGTTTTACAGAGATAGAAAATCTCTTTTTTTCCCCAGGCCCTTCCCTGTTACATATTTCCACTCTCGATATTTCCCTTCCATATCTATGGGAGGAGGGGCGACATAGTGATTGATCTGCTTCCTGCTGAAATGGGGCAATGTTTCAGATGGAAGGTTCATACTTAGGTATATGTCATTACAAATCTTTGGCATTGTATTTACAGTAACAGATTATTATGCAGAAAACGTCATAAGCAACAACTAGAACAGTGAAGATTGACAAGACGAAATGGACTGTCGCCTTGTACACAATGTCTGACACAGGGCTGGGCAGGAAAACACCCTGTAGGCGATGGAGAGTCCAGCTTCTGTAGATTCAGAAATCATATACGGATGATAGATACATATCAAGAGCAAAGGCGATAGTCTGGAGAAATCCTCACTGGGGCATTGTCTCTCCATCCTATAGAGAGAACAAAATAATCAATGAAAGATTAATTTAAAAAATTAATATTTTCATTTCTCCCCTTCCTTAAACAGTTACTTTAGATCATTTAAAGACTGCCCTCTTGTGAGGTATCACGAGATCAGAGGAATAGCCTCCACATGTACTTGCCGTCAAATTAGCACTAACTGATCAACACTATGGTGCTCACATGGTAGTAATATTCTCCAGGGATTAGGGGGTTGAGGGTGTAAACTCACAACTGATGGTCATGGTGTGCATTGTAGAGGGGAAGGGCATGCCTCTCATCCTCACTTGGGTGAGGCAAAGACATAAAATGTAACCAAAAGGTTGGTACCCTCATAATATCCTGAAATTAAAAAAGACAAAATAAAATAAAATAAAGGCTGCCCCCTTAACTGGGGGCGTGGTTCTCTTCTTCCATGGGGCATCTATTTAGTCTGCTGTGGGGGGCCCAAGGTTTCATTTCTGAGAACTGCAGCGAGGTGTGAGCTGTTAGAGGCACTTCATAGGGTTTCTTCTACTTCTTGGTCTCCAACTGGGGTGGAAGCCTGAAAGAGGTGAACTCATACATAGTGGTTAGTGCCTGACCCACTCATCTGGCATATTGCTTTACCCTGCTTCTTACTCCTGGTTGTATTACCATACTTACCTTGGGTTGCTAGAAAGGGTCTCTCAAAAACTCTTTCTTAGGGGCGTAACTTAAGCCTGCTTCTGAGGGATATCCTTATTCAGAGGGGGACAAACAGCAATACCCTATTCTACTTTTCTGACCTGCTGGGTTATGTCTGATTCAAAAGCAGCTGCCTGTGCACAGCGTCCATCACCAGTATGTCATTTTATACCTGCTTGGCCTCTTTCCCTGGACTGCTGATGTCCATCATCCCTTGTCCTCCAAGGCTTCAGACATGCACAGGAACTCAGCAAAGGCTATGTTTCCAGCCAGCAGATCCTGGGAGGAGCCCATCTTGGAGCTTTAGATGCTTTCTTCATTCCCTGCCTGAAAAGATATCTACTAATACCAAATGAAACTGTCAACCATTGAAAGGGTTGGGCCCCCTGTGTAATGGGTCACCTTTCTGTCCTTGGACTACCTCGAGCACATAAACAGTTTTTCACACACAGGATCTTTCCCAATGGAGTCTCACCAAACCCATCAAGGCAAACACATGAATAGTCCATTGTAGATGGGGTTTTCCCAAATGAGGTTCCCCAAATCCATTAATGCCTCACACGTCTAATGTGTGTAGGTACCTCAAAAGTGGCCAGACTGAAGTTCCAAATAGGGGAAAAAGTCTATGAGGAATTTGTCTCCACTTAGCTGTGCCATCCCAAAAGGCACAGAGTCCCAGTCTTTAGCTTTAAAGGGGGTCTAAATCTAGCTGGGGATCAAGGTCCCATAAAACAGATTGCCTCCAGTGGCTTTCAGAGAACAGATCACGTCCAGTGGCCTTCTTAGCAGCTCTGGCAGTGCCCTGACTTCTTTTTGCCATGTTGCTACCTGCTTGGGCTCAGCCATGGCTGTATCAAGGCCGTTATTTCAGTGGCACACTTAATATTCTTATCTTGGCTGTCAAGAGACATCTTTCAAATGGCATGTACCATCATAAAAACATATACATGTTTGCCTTTGGTTCTTGAATATTGTAACTCAGCTTCCTGGTCTGAAGTCCCAGGTGACAGTATCACTGCTGTGCTCACCGTACATCCAGTCCCTCGTTGTCCATGCAGCTGTTCCAACAGTGAGAAAATCCCAATCTTGCTCTGGCATTGGCTGATCTGACAGATCCATCCTGCCTAGAACAGCCTCCAGAACCTCTAAACAGTCATGTTGTAAAGGCAAAAGGGTAGCAGGGTTGAGAATAGACACAGTCTTTAATAACAAGTTATCAAGGAGGCAATATTATTCAGTGGCTTTACCGTGTCACTGGTCTTGGGGTGCCTCTCAGCATCTGTACTAAGACTCTAAGGCTCATTCCTTGTTTTTCATATTATTTACAAGTCAGGCAAACCCAGAAGCTGTTCCCTTAGGGGCCTCATACAAGGACTTTACCATCAGTCCGAAGTCTGGGATCCAGATGGGAACCCCAGATAAGTTCTGTCCGATTGCAGGTTCACAGATCCCCCCTAAGCTTTCATACCATTGAAGTTCTGCAGCTTGTGTACAGCTGCCTCACTGTTGTTTGGCCCCTCCCCCAGTGCTCTCTGCCTGGCTCCCTGAGTGCAGGGGACCACGCAGGGACGGGGCTGTGTTGTGGGGGGTGGGGAAAGGACTGCTTCTATCCATGCAGGTGGGCACCAACTGAATCCCCACTCTCAATTTCTCCCAGAGCTCCTGCGGGGATATTTTGAGGCGGGGGCTTTGGTCCCCTCCTTTGTGGTCTGAGTCCTGGACTTAAAAAAACAAAAACAAAAACATTTACTCTCCTGCAGGTTTCTTGCTACCAGGAGTCCTAGCAGTGTTCTGTCCAATGTTCATTTTTGTTTATAACAAAAAGCACACTCTTTAAAGGACCCTTGGTGGGCACAACTAACGTACATGTATATGTTTCAGATTTTTGTTCTTTCCTGGAATTATATACTTTCCAATCGTCCTGCTCTGGCTAGGAATGTGTCCTCTGGCCAAGCTGAGTTTTCTGCCAGGAGTGACCATTCCAAAGTTCAAGTCATAATTTCGTGGGTGGGTGATTTGTGCCCTCCCCTGCCCCAGGAAGTGGCAGTGGCAGTGCGGCTCAGGCTTGGGGGGCTGGCCACTCCAGTACAGTGATGGCAGTGATGGAGGCTGCTGAGTAGGCCTTGCCAGCTGAGTTGTAGGCACAGCACACATTGACCCTGCATTGGTGGGCAGTGCACTGCCAGGAGGCCCTGCTTGGCGTCATCCACTGGGAAGCTCAAGCTGCCCAAAGGCTGCTAGCTGCTGCCTGCCCTTCACGACAGTGGGTGGTGGCTCCCCCAGGACTACACATTTGAGCTCTGCCTTGGAGCCACTTACCACCATGCTGACTGCAGGAGTGGCATGGGGGAAGGGCTAGTGGTGAGCCCACCAATGCCTAGAGCCCAGCAAGAGCCCTGGAGACAGGGTGCATCAGAGATGGGGCACAGGAACCTGCAGCTCTCCCCTGGCCACTTGCTCCCTGTTTGCCTCCTTACCCTAGGCCTGGGGATGCAGCTCTGTAGTAGCAGGGGTGATTCCCCAGGCAGAATCTATGGAGGCATGGCAGAAAGGCACCACTTCCCTGCCCACCTGTAGACCTCCTGCTGGGGCCTAATAACACCCCAACTGAGGAGGGCACTGGTGGGATCATGTCACGTGCATGCCCAGGGGCACTGGGTTGGCAGGTGCTCCCTCCCCACCTGTGTCTCCCTCTTGGCGGGGGTGGGGGGGTGGGGGTGGGGGGAGGGGTTTGGCCCTCTATTGCAGGTCCGCCTCTGGGGCTGCAGCAGCGCTGACCCAGAACTGGTACAGACCAGAGGAAACTGACCAAGTAAAACAAAGTATTTCAATCCCAGGCCTTTAAGATTGTATTAGGTCATTAAACAAGAAATGTCTGACCTTGAAGAAATTGGACATATCCTACCCAATAACCCAACACATATGGTATCTTGTCCCATTTACCTGATATTTGACAAAATAATTCAGTTATAAGACAGTAAAACTGAAGGTTTCATTTAATAGCCACTTCTCCTCACACTCCAGCACATTTATTGGGTTGCAATAACACCATTCTCTTTACACATAGGTTCATAGCTATAAGTTGATCATTCAGCCAAAATTTCTCTCCCAAGGGACTTTTAGATGGAACTTTCCTATGTTGCAACAAAATTTTACAAACAAACACATACAATACAGGGAATCCCCAACACAAAATGCCACAGCCGACCAAATGGGAACTATAAATGAGAACTGAATTCTCAATTGACAATCAGTGTCTTCTAATCCAAAGGGGGCAACCAAGAATCAAATTTTCTCAGACAAGAGAACCAACATCTCCCAATTCCCCCTGGCTCCCTGGGAACCACAAATGAGCTCAGTCCAAACCAGGTCCTCTAGTTCCACTCAACCTCTTGATTTACCACCCCCAATTGGTGCCTCAGCCAACACTGAGGTCTGAAAACCCCCATATGGGTGGAAACATGGTCTAAGCATCCTGGGGAACTTTGCTTACAAATGGCCGTGGCTGTTGCAATGCTTCCCAAATCTGTTTCCTTCCCTTCAACTTAGTTCAGGTTGGTCAGAGGTGTATTCATTTGGGGAGAAACAGACAGGACTTCCCAGAGCTAAACAGGTCCCAGCAGCCGCTGGGAGAATCCCTTTCTTTCCTACCTGAAAAGGCCATGTTTCCTGCCCATGGCTTCACCCAGAGCTGCTCCCTGCCTCTTCCAGCAAGTTACAGGGTTCCATTCTACTGGGAAGCTGATGCCCCCACCCAGGGACCCCAAATCTGTTACTGAAAGCTCAGCACTTGTCCTCGAGGCCACATCAGAACAAGAACAAATGGTTTGAGAAGGAAAGAGATTTATTAATTTGCCAGAAAATGAGGAGGATGGAGACTCCTGTCTGAAATGCCATCATCCTCCCAATAAGCACAAATACAGAGCTTTCAAAGGAAGGCCATTCAGCTTCAGCCAACTGCTGTTCAACTACAGCTGATGATTCTGATCCATCTCATCTCTGGGGAAGCCAACACCATGACCTCTGCCACCTGAGAGGCCCACCCAGACCTCCAGGACCTTTACCTCTGCCTGCCAGGTCTGAGCAGGGCCAGCAGTTCCGTGGAGCCATGTCCTGTAGCACAAAGAACAAAAGACATAACCCTGCCCCTCCCAACCACTTGCCCAAGGCAGGGATGCAGGTTTTAGTTTTCAAAAAGGATTCGGGGATGTTTTAAAGAGACAGAAAATATTTTTGCCATTTTTTCAGGCCATTCCCTCTGTAACAGGGTCTCCCAGTTTTTTTCTGTGTCCTGACTGAGTAACACAGTGGAACTTGACTGCTCTGTGACCTGGCCAGCAACATATTTCCCCCTGCAGGTTTGAACCCAAACCAAGGCCTTGAACAATCCCAGGAACTGGTAAACTTATTTAGGTTGTTGCTTGAAACACTGAAAGATCAAAAATCTTGCTAAACACATAGAAACTAGTTCAAACCCTGAACCAAATTCTTTAACCCTCATATAAACTCCATAACCCAAGCCCCTCAATTCTCACATACCTAGGTAGAACATCTCTTGTCTCACTGTCCATCATGAGCAAGCTGAATCCCCCTTTATATGTAGGTTCTCCTAATAAGTAATTTGGATTGATTACCCTGGCCTTTAGTGCTTCTTTCTTTGGAATCCCAACCAGCCCCATCTGTGGATGGTTTGAGGAAGTCCCCTGTGGGAATCCCCATGCCACCGCTTTTGGGGCAACTCCAGCTGGGGGTTATGCCAGATAGAAAACAAGTAGATGTATTTTTTGTCTTTTGAAAACAACTTAAACTCCATTTCCCTACTTTGTATACATTTATAGTAACTCTTCTCTTTGTTTGAAAGGTAACTTTTCACATCTACCTGGAGAGACCATACTCTTGTATTGTCCAATTAAGAATTATTTCTGCCCTTCCTTTCCCCCTGCCCTTTGTCTCTAAGTACTTGTAGCTAAAGTAGTTGCTTGGAATTTTGATTTTCAGGCATTTCCAAGTTAGATCACCAAGGTTATGATTTATTATATTTGTTTGAATCAAGAACCAAGTTACACAAATCTAGTTTTAATCACAAAAGCTTCCCTCCCAAAGAGTTCACACTTTCTTCCTACTTAGTTTGGCCATCAACCTTGGTATCTTGAAAGCTTACTGGCATGTGTTCTTCACTGTGACAAAATTTCGAAAGCAAGACCACATTGAGAACTATTAGATTACTGCAAAATGCTGAATCTACTGTACTCCTCACAATGTTATATTTATAATTTTTCACCCAAAACTAACATCTGCAAAGATAACATATCTTGGGTCAGCATATTTGTTGGTGTCCAGTTTCTAAAGATATTTTTATAAAACAAGGTTATTACCTTACATTAGAATAAATTTCTGATCAATGCCTTTGGGATATTTGAAATGTATTTTAAGAGAAGTGCTCTTTGTGGGATTAATTTTAGAAGACTTCTCTCTTTGAAAACTAGACTGTGGGTAAATTATAATCTGCAGCAATGTTTTGCTTATCTCTTCTGCCTTACACCACCACCCTGCCTTAATACATCTGGCTCCTGAAAGAAGCAGAGGCATGTTAAAAAAATATTAACAGTATATATGACTCTTGAAGACACCATCCACTTCTGGGAAAGCTATTCACTTTTTCCCTGTTCTTCCAGGCAGCCTGATCATGAAAAAGAATGTTCTTTGTTAGTGTGTGCTGGACTGGATATGAAGATTGACTGAGAGATTTGTGCTGAGCACTCTGGCTTTTAGTTTCAGCCATGGCTAGAGCAGAGAAGGTGTCAATATTGGGTCAGATGGTGTCCTGGAGCTTATTTGTATAGACCCTGTAGTTCTGAGGCTGCTTAAAGCATTGAGAAATTTAATGGTTAAGAAGAAAGAAAATGGTTATCACTGGGAAATAAGAATTTTTTGTTTTCATGATCATCCTCTGAGAGTGGCAATGGGCATACACAGGTATATTCTTGGATTTTCCCAACAGGGCCTGGGGCCTCTGTGTAGTAATAACATCCTTCTCTCTGTGGAAGCCCCATGTAACACACAACCACTTTGCTGACATTTGACAACCACAAGTGAAAAAGGAAGTAAGAAGAAAGGAATAAAAATTAGTGGACACCATGACATGCCTTCCCAAGGAAACAGAGCCTCCCTTCACACTGGGAACATAAGTGCTGTGAAACTGGTCTTTGAGTATCCCCCATGAGAGGATATTCTGGTATAACCATGGTACCTTATTTGTAGTCACTGCAATCACTTTATACTATGACTGTGATGTCAATAATTAATCATTTTTAACATAAAACTTCATTAAAGAAGAGTCACATTGCTAAAGATTATTCAAAAAGAAAGATTCAACTGAGAAGAACTTTATGCTTTAAAAAAGCGGGCCTGTCTTCTTCATCCTCCTAACCTGATTTTTGTTTTATTTTTTTATCCTGGCAGTTTTGCACAAAGAAGATTTCATGAAAAAAGCAGAGGTATGACTGCTTTTTGCAATGAATGGTTATTCTGGAGCATTACTCGGGGAACCATCTTCTTACTTTTGCTTTGAGCAACACTAAATGAAGAGGTCCCTTTTCAGTGTTTATCAGCAGGAAGTGGAGTTCTCTCAAGGATGTTGAAGGTGACAAAATACATTTGGAGGAGGGTTCATCTGTCTATGAGCTGGGGAAGGTACAATATGATTCCTGAGCTTGCAGTGGGAGAGGCAGAGGAGCATCTTTCTGGCCTTCATGAAATTTCTTCTCGTGTTTCTTTTGAAGTGGCAGGACCATAGGCCAGAATGACTTTTACTCCCCTATGTCCTTCACAAAAAGGGAGGTGAGTGACCAGAATTTGGAGCATATTGGTTGAATGTTCAGCTGCCAACTTCCTAAATACTATGAGCAGCCTCTGAGAAAGTTTCTCTTAGAGTCTAGGGTTCAGACCAAATTAATTACCATCAATGGAACTCACCCCTGTCTAGAAATACACTGTTGTTTCACTAGGGACCTGTCACACCTCTTCTTGCCCATATTTGTGGTCCTAAAGGGGCAGGGTGGGGATCAGGATAGCACAATGGAGGGCAAGGACAGAAAAGAATGTATGGGTCAGTGCAAACTCACCATGGCACCTGAAAACTTCTGTGATGTGCAGGGCCTATTCATGAGATGTCATCTCATGAAAGGAGACCTCCTTATCATTCTGTTTAAATGGCATTTCCTTAACAATTTTTATCTATACCCTATGAACCACAATTGGCACACAAAAACAAATGTATTGAGAATTCACATCTTTATTGATAATATAAGTGCAGAGGAGATAAGGGTAGCGTGGGCAGCATGGGCAGCCCAGGTGTCAGTGGCACCAGAAGAACCCATCTCCAATCTGGCTCCTGAAGCAGGATGGCATTCTAGGACTAATCGAACGTTAGGAAGATAACGTGATTCACGACAGCAGGTGGTACATTATTGAGCATTGATGCCCTCTGATTTCTCCTACACTTGGCCCTTTTGTTCTTAAACCAAACCTATAATAAGAGGGGGAAAGGTATTGGTTTAGTATATTGAACAGTTAATGTCATAGTAGAAAAAAACACAACGTGCAACTTTACATGCCATTGAGATTTTAAAGTGCATCAGGAGAAGCTATTTCCTCATTGCTAAAATACCTTAGGGAAGTAACACCATACTCCCTCCCTTCAGGTCACCCTTTGTGAACACCAGCTATGTGCCCAGCTTTAGAATATGCTTATTACTTTGTCTCTCTCCTCCTAATTTAATAGTTTTTAGTGTTTTCTTCCAGGTATTAGATGCAAGTCTGGCTTCTGAATTTTTGCAGGTCCTTGCTGTTAACTCAATGCCTGGTAACAGGGTAAAGAAAGATCTGCATCCTGACAGTTGACCACCAGCTCTCCAGCTGCCTCCTGCCCCCTCCTCACTAGGGATAGTTTCAATAGTTTCACCTTGTTTGTTAGGGAAGTTGGGCATGGTAAAAGTAGGTCCCATTTAAAGTCACATTGAGGGGAACGGTTCCCTGTTTTAAAAGCTCATCTTTAGTATAAAGTAAATAATCAATACGAAGAAGCATGCTGTATTTTTAGACAGATTTCCTCCAAGGATGTCTAGGGGATCATTCATCTTCTGGTAAGGGAGGCCTAGAAATTTTCTTGATATTTTAGCCTGTAGCATTAAGGAAAGTTGAGACTAACTCAACCCAAATTCACTAAAACTCTCAAAAGCCTTTGCCAACCCAAGAATTTAGGGGAAAGAAGTATGCCATTGTCACCAATGTCAACTGTGCATTCTCCAACCTGTTGTACCCTCCCATCCTTCCTGGGCTCAGGACAAGGTCAGCTCACTCTGTTCTAGCTACAGTTCCAGTATCCTGGACTGGAACTGCTGTTGCCTAGCACACTGGGGGACCCCCAGGCCTTTCTACTCAACCAGGAGATCCAAATCCCATCCCTTATTCCTAAGCCAAAAAGGTAAACCAGCATTTTAGGAAGATGGTCAACAGCAATGTGGGGGAGAGGCCACAAAATGGCTCCTCCCTAAGTATCTGCCAACAATTAAAATGCAAACAGACAAAACAAAAACCCTGTCAGTTAGACATTACTATGCTCTCAGTGTCCTAGTTAATGCAATCTATATTGTATTTAATCCTTATGGAAGTTCCCAAACTAAAAATTTTAAGTGACACAAAGGGTCTTCTCCCCCTGCCTGATGCCTCATTTTCACTCTTGCATCTAAGGATTTGGGGTCTTTCTGCTGCGTGATTATATAGTCTGTAGAAGGCCAGTGTAATAGAGCTCATTTTGGGACGATTCAGATGTACCATTGGTCAAATCTCCATAAACATAACCAAAGTGCACAGTGGACTCATTGTAGCATATGCTGATATGAGGTCTGTATTTCCAATACTGGTTTCATAAAATAGTTCTATTTATATTTGCAAAAGCTAGGGGAGAAACCGTGTATTAAGTTTCTTGGGGAAATTTCATGCTGTAGAGTTTGGAAATAGATGAGAACATTCTGTCTTTCCCCTTATTTGTTTCTTATAGCTCATATTGCCGTCAGAATGCCATTGAGAAAACACTATGTAAACTGAGGGATGGGGAAAAGCAACTCACCAAACCTTAAGTTTTTCTTTTCCTCTGAGTTTGCCTTACCAGTCTGAGAAAGTGTTCCCAACCTCTTCTCAAATTTTCCAACACGAGCCAGGCCTGACTGAGGGCCCAGCTCTTGGTATTAGGATGCCTGCACTCAGTGGCCTGCTTTGTTCGGCTGCTTTTCTGGACACCCCACCATCAGACCTGCTGTGCGTTTCTATCACTGCACTCACACACGCACTTTACAGCAAAGCTAATAATAGGGTGAAGGAGCTCAGGAAATTAGAACCCAAATATGACTCCTTGGTATAAAGAGTATTTTGAATTAAAGGCCCTTCCAGATCAATAGGCATTGGAAGGGGCTTTCCCCCTTATCTGATAAACCAGATAAACCCATCAAAAAGAACACTTGCCTTCTCTTCCCTTCCCTGTTATCTCATTATATTGCAGGCAAGAAGATCAAGAATGCAACCAGACCTGGTCCAAATCATTTTAAATATAATACCTGTCTCTCAAGGTTAACTTAATTTTCAAAGAGAATCATTTACAAGTCAATCTGTTTTCCCCATCCATTCATCTTCCCTAGGAACCATTTATTGCCCCTAAACAGAATTGCCTATATTCCTCATCTCTCCCTCCCCTCTAAAAGGAAGATATAAAAATTTCGGGACATTATTGGGATAGTGGGTAAGGTAATCAGTCTGTGATTCTCCCTGTGCACATGGCAAATAAACCTCTTTCTTTTATTAATCTGCCTTAATTGTGAGTTAAGCTTTCAGTGAACTTTGAGGGGAAAGGGAAAGTTCCCCCTCACCCCCACAAAGGTCATCTTGATTTTCTTTTTGTCCTTTTCTTTTCTTTCTTTCTTTTTTTTTTAAGAGATGGGGTCTTGCTTTGTTGCTCAGGCTAGAGTGCAGTGGCATGATCATAGCTTACTGTAACTTTGAACTCCTGGTCTCAAGGGATCCTCTTGCCTCACCCTCCCAAGTAGCTGGGACTACAGGTGAGTGCCACCATGCCTGGGTAAATCTTGATTTTTCTTTTATGGCTTTTTTTTTTTGCAAATATCATTTTGATACAGCTTATGGTTTTCTTTGGCCTCAAGTACATCATCATTTGATCCCATGACCTACAAATTAGTCATCCCTGACTAAAGAAATGAAAAGTATTTGAAATTAACACAGGTACATATCTATCCTGAAATGAAGTCCACCTCCCCAAACAAATTCCATAAAACCTACCTCTCCAAAATAGTACCACCAAAATGGAAAAATAAACCGTTAGATGGATAGAAATTCCTCAAGATAGTACTCACTTAGGCATTTAGTAGTTTCATAATGTTGAATTTGTGTGTTATCTTCAAGGTCTATTTTGACCATATGTAATATTTTTTTAATCTTTTCACCCTTCTTAGGTCAACTGAAATTAAGTCATATTATTCTTTTTGTTTGTTTCATTCTTTAGACAAATTTCCAAAGCTTACAAATCTTTCCCCTATTCTAACCATAATATGACTATTATAACAATGTTTACAGGTTGACACATTAAAGTATTTCAGAAAAATAAAGTTTAGAGCTGCCACTCTATACTGCCTTACCCAAAACTTAAAAACAAAAGGAGGACCAGGCACTTAGACTTTTAAGCTATCTTCCTACATCAGTCTCGGTTTAACTAAATATACACTAACTAGTTCCTCATATAGTGTGTTCTGTTGGTGAATTACTCCCTCATCCCAATATTTATAAATTCATTCATTTAGCTAAGTGCTTATGCCTGGCTTTAAATAACTTAGTATGATTGAACCCTCTTACAATCCTGTTCCTCCTTGCATTAACTTGAATACTTCTAAGGTCAGATTGAGCCCCAGTATGACCACACAGAAATGCTTCTTAAAGGATACCAGTGTAATAAGGAGTTGAACTTTACTTATTGGACACATGCATATACACTTGTACATACTTTATATGTATATAAGTATACATGTATGTTTATATATATATTTAATTTTGTACACAGAAATACGACAAGTAGTTTTTTGTTTTGTTTTCTCCTTTGGGAAATCATGTTCCCTAACTGGAATGGGAAATCGGAAAGAACCATAAGCTCGAGTTAATGTATCCCATTTTCCACCCACAAAAAATCCAACTTCAAAACTTATTTGCCAGTGAAAAAAGGCAGTGAAAACACATCAACTTGAGAACGTACCAGAAGAAGCTATCAAAACTCTGAAGTAAGGTTTAGAATGGCTGTCTTGCCATACTGCTTTTTACAGGTTTACTGACCTGCACTCTTGCTTCAGTCACACCCATGCGTCTTGCAAGCTCCCGTCTGTGTAGAGAAAACCACAAATGTTTAGTATTTGAACTTGTGGATGAAATGAAATATAGTATTTACGTTTCATGGTTGTTTTTAAATTTACTATCTCCTGTCACAACTCCCCCAAGTATATACTTTTCTGTAATTCCCAATTCCAGGCTTGATTTAGAAATGGTTTGCCCTCATCACAAAATTAAAAATGGTATTAACAACTTGGTAATCAAACTAAATAATTTTAATGCACTATTTTAATAAATAAAAATTAATGCAAAAATCTGCGATGAACAAATTATCAAAATTTTAAATAAAGGAAAGATCCCACACTGCAGTTGCATGACAGTACTTATTCTCCTTATTCCAATTCCAATAAAATTTTATTTATAAAAACAGGCCACCAGCACAGGCAATAAAATAAAAAATAGATAAATTGGGCTATATCAAAATTAAAAACTTCTGTGTATCAAAGGACACAATCAACAAAGTGAAAAGGCAACCCACAGAATGGGAGAAAATATTTGCAAATTGTATACCTGATAAGGGGTTAATGTCAAGAATATATAAAGAGCTCCTCCAACTCAATTAACAAAAACAAACAGATTTTAAAATGGGCAAAGGACTTAAAGAGATATTTCTCCAAAGAAGATATACAAATAGCCACTAAGCACACGAAAAGATGCCCAACCTCACTAATCACTGAGGAAATGCAAATCAAAACTACAATGAGATACCATCTCACACCCATTAGGATAGCTACTATCAAAAAAACCAAAAAATAATGAGTGTTAGTGAGGATGTGGGAAAATTTGAACCCCCACATACTGTTGATAGGAATGTAAAATGGTACAGCTACTATGGAGAAGAAGATGGAGTTTCCTCAAAAAAATTAAACACAGAATTATCATATGATCCAGCAATTCCATACCTGGGTATATACCCAAAATAATTGAAAACATGGACTTGAAAAGATATTTTTACATCCATGTTTACAGCAGCATTATTTATAACCAAAAAGTGGAAGCAATCCAAATGCCCCTTCATAGCTGAATGATTAAAAAATCTGATATATATTATACATATATATAGATATACACAATGTAATATTATTCAGCCTTCAAAATAAAGGAAATTCTAACACAAATGGATGAACCCTAAGGAAATTATGCTAATTGAAATAAGCTAGTCACAAAAATACAAATACTGCATATTCCACTTATATGAGGCACCTAGAGTAGTCAAAATCAGAGAGTCATAAAGTAGAATGGTGGTTGCCAGGGGCTGGGGCAAAGGGGCAAAGGGGAGTTCCTTAACAGGCATAGAGTTTTAGTCTGGCAAGATAAGAAGAGTTCTGGAGATCTAGTGCACAACAGTATGAATATACCTAACGCAACTGAACTGCACACTTAACAAGTGGTTTAGATAGTAAATTTTATGTTTACGTTTATTTTACCATAAGTTAAAGAAAGCCCCCAAGCAGTTTCCAGACTTCATTCATGTAAACACTGCATGAAAATATTTACTTTGATGCCCAGAAAACATCCCCCACCTAGTACAAAGGCAGGAGAGGAGCCCCAGTGGCTTTTTCCCCGGGGGGGGGGGGGGAGGAGGCGGACAACTGGGAGAGAGAAAGAAGTCTCAAAATTAACCCAAACTCCCTAGAGAACTGGGCGCCTCCTGAAGTAAGCCACTTACCTTGTAAGCACATCAGGGTATTGAGTATATCTGAAAGCATTTTCCAGCTCCCGCAGCTGCAATGCTGTGAAGTAAACGCGCTGGATTCGACGGCGGCGCCGGTTCCGGGGCTGCGGATCCTGCTCAGCAGCTTGGGCTGGCTCCTCCAGCTGCTCCTGCCCGGGCTCCTGGTCGCCTTCGTCACCCCCGCCACTGCCGCCATCACCCTCGCCACTGCCGCCGCCGCCGCTGCCGCCATCGGGGTTCACGTCTCCCTCGTCGTTCACATCTTCCTCATGGTCAATATAGGCATCATTGTCGATGTAGCCATTGGGGTCGATGTAGCCATCGGGGTCGATGTAGCCATCGGGATCGATGTAGCCATCGGGGTCGATGTAGCCATCGGGGTCGATGTAGCCACCATGGTTGAAGTAGACCTCATGGTTCACGTCGACCATGAGGTCATGAGCTCCTACACCAATAGGGACACCTCCTGCTTCGGCTGCTGTACCCAGAACAGGTCTGGCTCTTATTTCTACCTCGTACGCCCCCAGGCAGTAGTAGCGGGGGTCATCATGGTAGTTGTGCCCACCATCCATGACTGGAACGCCTCACGCCTACACAAACTCTGTGGTTTGGGGCCAGAGCTAGGGCCAGAGGGTGGAGCTAGTCCTCGGATTGATACTGGTTACAGGGGTTCTGCGGAAGGGTCAAGGCCGCATCACTCCCCTTTAGACGATTCCTATTGGCTTTCTTTGTACCACCGGTTGCAGTGGGTGGAACTTGCTTAGGCGCGCAAGTGATCAGACATGCCAAAAAAATAGCGGCGGTGTGGAGAACAAAGGCGCCAGTGGGGGCATACGCATGTGCAGGATGGGGGCCCCAACTTATAGCTTTGTTGACTACTCCCTACTTGGGTGGAATGACTACCCTGAGGAAGGTACTGTGCTGGGTTGATTATAAGCCGATTTTGGGGTTAAAGGGGAGGAAAGTGGGGCAAGACCTCACACTGACCATAGGGCTTCTCATGTAAAATTTTTTAGAATGTTCCATGGCCAGGCCACACATTGCATGGGCTAGTATTAATTAAGCTGAAATAAGTGACTAGGGGGCTGCTTGCTCGGAGTTCCAGCAAGGACACTGAAAGCAGAGCAGTCATCCTCCCCTGGGTGCTGGAAGTGGGATTTTGAGGCTGGGCATGCTGGAAGAGGTCAGGAGCTACAAACCGAGAGCAGCAGAGACAAGGACATTCTGCTGTCCCAGGGAAAGGTAGTTCCCTGGAGTTCATTGGAGCATCTGTCGCGGTCCAAGCACTGACCATGAAGTTCTTCCCAGTCCTCGACTCCCAGGCTATGGTAACTGGTACCACCGTGGCTTCACCTGGGCTGAGGCTTCATGCCCCTGCAGACTCTGGGCTGCGATCTGCAGTGATCCTGGGTCGGGACAAGAGGTATATCCAGCAGCTGAGTCCAATCCTCTTGTGATGCCTGGTCCAGGTGACAACATGCCTGCCTCAGGTTCAAAGCATAAGTGCTATCCCTTAGATGCCCAATATTGGCTTCCCATTAATAGTTTCCGCCAGTTGTGGTGAATGGGACCTGCTGTGCTGGTGTGTGCATGCGTGAGGGCTAGGTCATAAAATGGAGACAGTGCTTGCAAGAAGCTTGCGGGTAGGGTGCGTGGAAGTGTGTGTACAGAATAGGGACTCCATGTTGCAGCTGAGATGGCCACGACCAACTTAGTGGGATGCCTGCCAGTTTGGGCATGGGCAGGGAGCGAGAAGTGAAGAAAAACCTCACACTATCCCTTGGAGAAAAGTTTGCAGATATCTTTAGAACCAGCCCTTCATATCCAGCAACCAGTAATCCAGCACAGGCTAGTAGTTAAGCTAAAATGATTTGCTAGGAGGCCACTTGCTTTGAGTATTTGCAATAATGCTGAAATCAAACCCCTCTGTACTTTTGGGAGCTCTGAGAGCAGGATCTTGGGGCTGAGTTTTATCAAGAACATAAGAAAGAACTCAAATGTCTTTTAGTTCATGTGACTTTGGAAACCTTTGATAATTAAAACTAGTTTTAAAATTGTTATGTGTGTACACACTGGGGATCCTCTGTCTCTGCCATTTGGGCTTTTATGCCATTTGGACCTAGAACAGATCATTTATAGTACCATTTGGTTTGACATAAGATTCTTAAATGATGTAGTGTTCCTGGACTTGTGTTTGAAACTTCTTAAATTTCTGTTCTTGTACACATGTTTAAACTGGTGGACAAATTACATCAAGAAAAGTTCAGAACTCAAATGGTCAATCTGCCACTAAAGAGTTAAAACACAGTCTGTCAAGCTCTCTATCTTCCTTCTTTAAAACTGCAGTTGCTAGGTTACTGGTATTAAGGTAAAACTCACTGTCTATGATTTCACTAATTCAAGGATACTTGAAACAGCCAGTTCTCACTTGAAACTGAGGAAAGTGATAAAATTTGGGTTTCTCTTTTGAATAAGATTTTCATATGATATAATAAGAATATTAATTCTAACCAAAAAAGGGGGGCATAAAGAAAGAAAATAAACAGATTAAGTTTGCCTCCTTATTAACTTGTATTTCATTTTGTCTATACTAGGTCTTATGATTTTTTGGGAAGCCGAGTCTCCTCTCTATCAAAAAGTAAAAATATTTTTTTTTGCCTTTTGAAATCTCTTAATTATCAATTTGGCTAAGTGAATGACTAAAGAAATGTAAAAAGGCGATGAATATAGAAATATATTTTTGGTAAGAAAGGTTAAACAGAAAGGAGAGCAAAAATATTGTATGAGCAAAGACCTTGTATGGAAATTTTTTTGTCCTAAATAACCGGTTATTTAAGAAAAGGGAAATTTAGGACAAAACATAAGTCTTAAGTATGTTGTAGATAAGGTTCATAGAAGGGAATTTATGGAGGAATTTTGTATGTGATCAAGTTGGCTATAATTAAAAAAGGAAGCTTTTGGTTGAAACAACAGTTTTCTTAAAATATTAATTTGCTCTTAATGAAATTACATGTATACTCTTGACTTTTCTTGATATTTCTAAATTATTTAATATGGTCAAAAAATTTCTCATGCTGTTGCTAAGAGTCATTTGTTCCCCCATTCAAGGTACTAGTTTTTCTTGTTCACATTCTTCTATATTATACTGTTCACTCATGACCCTAGAAACACTCTTGCTAAATTCAAGTGCCCTTTTCATGCTTTGTTTTCCAGAGTCATGACAAGTATTGCATAAATAGCAATGTTTACCTGATATCTCCAAGATTTAAAACTATTGAATCCCACCTGGCCCAAACTTGTTAATCACTGTCAAAGCCCTGCTACTAAAACTACAAACATCCTCCCTCTAGGCCCAGGGATTATCATGAAAGAGGCAGGTGTGTGAGATTGTAAGGGCTGATTTTGGGGGATGGAATTAGTTTACACTGCACATCTCTCCTAGGATACCTTTGTTTCTTAGCCCCTTTAAACTTATGTATGGGCGTCTTTTTCTCCTGTCATCTTTTGCCTCAATTCCCCAACCCCACTTGGTACTTACTTGCCAGAAGTAGAGCTAATTCGACAACTTCTTAGGAAATATGCAAATACTCACCTTCCCCAACCTCAACCTCTTAATTTAAAGGGACCACAAAATTTACAGCCTGGAGAATGGATTTTACTTAAGGATCTTCAAGGACAAATGGGGCCCCTCCAACTGCCATAGAAAGGTCCTTTTCAAATAATTCTCACTACTCCCACTGCAGCCAAACTTCTGGGAATTCCATCCTGGATTCATTTCTCCCAACTGAAACCTACTGATCTTCCATGAGCTCCCCGGAAATCCACCAGCCTACACCTGCCAGCCCGTCACCAATACCAGACTCTGATTCACCTGACAGAAGCCCAAAATCGTGAGCTTCAATAATATGCTGTAGTATGTACAGCTTCTTATTGCCCTGGTCTTCCTGCTTATACTTCTTTTGTTATTCTATGAATGTCGCCATAGCCCAGCTTACATCCCAGGCTGGTCTGTCCTTTGCCCATGCTGGGAACCTAATAATAACCTTACTGGTCCATATCTCCCACTACGGCCACTCCGTAACATCTTTATTTGCCTACAGTCCAAGAGGCCCTCTAACTTCTCAGAACTGTGAACTCTTCTTTCCATGTGTGGCCTTAATTTTCTTGTCTAACACCTCTCCTAGGACCCCTAATGGCTCTTGTTTTGGTACTCATTTTCGGACCCTATATTCTCCACTATCTGGTAACATTCATACAAAACCAAATTCAGGCCCTACCTATTTCTCTCCATCAAAACCCCCATTCTCTCTCTACTCTTGATTTTAAGACCATCCATTTTCAACACCTTCCCCTTAATGATTCAAATAGACTTTCTCAGGCAGGGACATCCCATGACCCTTAGGCACCAGGAAGAAGCTATCAAAGAACACACCTCTGTCCAAGTACCCTAATTTGCAAGTTTATTAATAAGAATATTAATTTTAACCAAAGCCAATGGGGGAATGAAATGGCAGCTTTTCCAATAAACTAGGTAACAGAGAAAAATATAAACTACCGAACTCACTGTCTCCAAGATTTTCTTTTCTTTTCTTTTTTTTTTTGAGACAGAGTCTCACTCTGTTGCCCAGGCTAGAGTGAGTGCCGTGGTGTCAGCCTACCTCACAGCAACCTCAAACTCCTGGGCTCAAGCAATCCTCCTGCCTCAGCCTCCCGAGTAGCTGGGACTACAGGCATGCACCAACATGCCCGGCTAATTTTTTCTATGTATATTTTTAGCTGTCCATATAATTTCTTTCTATTTTTAGTAGAGACGAGCTCTTGCTCAGGCTGGTCTTGAACTCCTGAGCTCAAACGATCCTCCCACCTCAGCCTCTCAGAGTACTAGGATTACAGGTGTGAGCCACCGCACCCGGCCCTGTCTCCAAGATTGACCGCAGG
This sequence comes from Lemur catta, assembly GCF_020740605.2. NCBI lineage: Eukaryota > Metazoa > Chordata > Mammalia > Primates > Lemuridae > Lemur > Lemur catta. Next base: position 21,309,154 of record NC_059155.1, read on the forward strand.
TCCATTAACCTTAAACTCGTTGTTCTTGAGATTAATCACCTGTCTTTTAAGATTAACTAAACCCCTGATGAGCATGTGTTCACAGCATTTGAGAAGAGCTGAACACACAGAAAAAAGGTGTAAATCCTCCTTTACATTGACCAGACCAGTCCTGCCAGATAAGACCGTCTCCAGGTGAAGGAAAAAATAGGAGAAACAGACACTCTGACATCTTACAGCTGTCTCCTGTTAATCAGCCTACAACAATAAACTTTTCTTTACCCCACTACAAACCCCAATAAGATGCCTAAAGCTACTTGACCTCAGTGCCAGCACTCCTTCTTTTACTCTTGTGCTATGCCCATTTTCCCTCTCTCTGGGAAAAAGTACAATAAACATCATACTACTTTCTATCCTAATCTTTGTGTTGAGATTCTTTCTCCACCCAGGCCATGAGCTCCTCACCCTAACTTTACCCTAACATTGGTAACTCTGGAAATTATATTCTCCTCCACCCTGGTCTCAGGTTCATTGTTACTGTTTTTTTATTTTTAAATTTTTTTTAATTTCAGCATATTGTGGGGGTACAAATGTTGTTAAAGTTACGTATATTGCCCTTGTCCCACCCAAGTCAGAGCTTCAGGTGTGTCCATCCCCCAGACGGTGCACACCAGACTGATTAGGTGTGTATATACCCATCCCCCACCCCATCTGCCCGACACCTGATGAATGTTATTACTATATGTGCACCTAAGTATTGACCATTTAAAACCAATTTGATGGTGACTATATGTGGTGCTTTTTTCTCAATTATTTAAATACTTCACTTAGTATAATATGGGTTCCAGTTCCATCCAGGATAATACAAGAGGTGCTAGATCACCATTGTTTTTTTGTGGATGAGTAGAACTCCATGGTATACATATACCACATTTTATTAATCAACTCATGTATTTATGGGCACTTGGGTGGTTTCCCCTTCTTTGCAATTGTGAATTGTGTTGCTATAAACATTCTAGTGCAGATGTCTTTTTTATAGAATGTCTTTATTTCCTTTGGGTAGATACCCAGTAGTGGGATTGCTGGATCAAATGGTAGTTCTACTTGTATCTCTTTGAGATATCTCCATATTGCTTTCCACAGAGGTTGTACTAGTTTGCAGTCCCACCAGCAGTGTATGAGTGTTCCTATCTCTCCGCAGCCATGCCAACATTGATTGTTTGGGGACTTTTTGATGAAGGCCATTCTCACTGGAGATAAGTGATATCACATTGTGGTTTTGATTTGCATTTCCCTGATGATTAGAGATGTTCAGCATTTTTTCATATGTTTGTTATCCATTAGTCTATCTTCTTTTGAAAAGTTTTTGTTCATGTCCTTTGACCACTTTTTGATAGGGTTGTTTGATTTTTTCTTGATGATTTTCCTGAGTTCTATATAGATTCTAGTTATCAGCCCTTTATCGGATGTGTAACATGAGAATATTTTCTCCTGTTCTGTAGGTTGTCTGTTTGCTCTTGTGATAGTTTCCTTGGCTGTGCAGAAGCTTCTTAATTAGATCAGATCCCATTAATTTATTTTTGTTGTTGCTGTGATTGCTTTTGGGGTCTTCTTCATAAATTCTTTGCCTAGGCCAATGTCTATAAGAGTTTTTCCAACATTTTTTTCTAGAATTTTTATAGTATCATGCCTTAGGTTTAACTTTGTTATCCACCGTGAGTTGATTTTTGTGAGAGTTGAAAGGCACAGATCCTGTTTCAGTCTTCTACATGTGGCTATCCAGTTTTCCCAGCACCATTTATTGAATAAGGATTCTTTTCCCCAGTGTATGTTTTTGTCTACTTTGTCAAAAATTAGATGGCTATATGAGGATGGTTTTATCTCTGGGTTCTCAGTTCTGTTCCATTGGTCTATATCTGTGTTCTTGTGCCAGTACCATGCTGTTTTAGTTTCTATAGCCTTGTGGTATAGCTTAAAGTCTGGCAGACTGATGCCTCCCAATTTGTTCTTTTTGCTTAAGATTGCTTTTGCTATACGAGTTCTTCTCTGTTTCCATATGAAGCGTAGAATTATTTTTTCTAGATCTGTGAAAAATGATGATGGTATGTTAATAGGGATTGCATTGAATCTGTAGATCACTTTGGGTAGTATAGACATTTTAACAATGTTGATTCTGCTGACCCATGAGCATGGTATGGTTTTCCACCTGTTTACGTCCTCTGCTATTCCTTCATCATGTTTCGTAGTTCTCCCTGTAGAGGTCTTTTACCTCCTTAGTTAGATATATTCCTAGGTACTTTATTTTCTCTGTTGCTGTTGTGAAGGGTGTTGAGTCTTTGCTTTGGTTCTCAGTTTGACTGTTGTTGGCGTATAGGAATGCTACTGATTTCTGTACATTGATTTTGTAACCTGAGACTTTGCTGAATTTGTTTATCAATTCCAGTAGTCTCATAGCAGAATCTTTAGAGTTTTCTAAACATAAGATCATATCATCTGCAAAGAGAGATAGTTTGACCTCTTCTGCCCCCATTTGTATGCACTTGATTTGCTTCTCTTGTCTAATTGCTCTGGCTAGGACTTCCAGCACTATGTTGAATAGAAGCAGTGATAGAGGGCAAATTTGTCTGGTTCCAGTTCTAAGTGGGAATGTTTTCTGGTTTTCCCCATTTAGTATGATGTTGGCTGTGGGTTTGTCATATATGGCCTGTATCATTTTCAGGAAAGTGCTGTCTATGCCTATTTTGTTAAGCGTTTTACTGAGAGGATCATATGGTCTTTTTTTTTTTTTGCTTTTATTTGTGTGGTGAATTACATTTATAGATTTGTGTATGTTGAACCATCCCTGCATCTCTGGGATGAAGCCCACTTGGTCGTGATGGATTATTTTTTTGATAAGCATCTGAATTCATTTTGCTAGGATTTTGTTGAGAATTTTTTCATCTATATTCATAAAGGATATTGGTCTGTAGTTTTCTTTTTTTTTGTTGTTGTTGTATCCTTTCTTGGTGTTGGTATCAGGGTGATGTTGGCTTCATAAAACGTGTTGGGGAGGATTCCTTCCTTCTCAATGTTGTGGAACAATTTCTGCAGGATAGGCAGCGGTTTTTCTTTGTAGGTCTGGTAAAATTCGGGTGTGAAACCATCTGGTCCGGAACTTTTCTTTTCAGGAAGCTTTTTTTTTTTTACTGCTGATTCAATTTCGGGACATCATATTGGTTTGTTCAGGAAGCCTATTTCTTCCTAATTGAGTCTAGAGAGGCTGTGTGTTTCTAAGAATTTGTCCATTTCCTCCATATTTTCCAGTGTATGTACATAGAGGTTTTTATACAATTCATAGATGATATTTTGTATTTCCATGGCATCAGTTGTAATTTCTCATTTTTCATTCCTGGTGGAATTTATTGGAGTTCTTTCTTTTTGCTTCTTGGTAATCTAGCCAGAGGTGTGTCAATTTTGTTTATTTTTGCAAAGAACCAACTTTTTGTTTAATTAATCTTCTGTATATATTTTTATTATCAATTTCATTTAGTTCTGCTCTGATCATTGTTATTTCTTTTCTTCTGCTGGGTTTGGGTTCCGTCTGCTCATCCTTTTCCAGTCTTTGAGACGATTCATTAGATTGTTTATCTGTGATATTTCTGTCTTTTGGATGTAGGCATTTATGGATATAAATTTTCCCTTCAGGACTCCTTTGGAGGTGTCCCATAGACTTTCACAACTTGTGTCTCCCTTGTCATTTAGTTCAAAGAATCTTTTGATTTCCATCTTGATTTCCTCCTTAATGAAATAATCATTCCGCAGAAGGTTGTTTAATTTCCATGACTTGGCCGGGCGCGGTGCCTCACGCCTGTAATTCTAGCACTCTGGGAGGCCGAGGCGGGTGGATTGCTCGAGGTCAGGAGTTCGAGACCAGCCCGAGCAACAGCGAGACCCCGTCTCTACTAAAAATAGAAAGAAATTATATGACCAACTAAAAATCTGTATAGAAAAAATTAGCCGGGCATAGTGGCGCATGCCTGTAGTCCCAGCTACTCGGGAGGCTGAGGCAGTAGGATTGCTTAAGCCCAGGAGTGTGAGGTTGCTGTGAGCTAGGCTGATGCTACGGCACTCATTCTAGCCTGGGCAACAAAGCAAGACTCTGTCTCAATAAATAAATAAATAAATAAATAAATAAATAAATAAATAAATAAATAAATAATTTCCATGACTTTGCATAGAGATGAGAGTTTCTGTTGGAATTGATTTCCAATTTATTCTGCTGTGGTCTGAGAAGATGCATGGTATAATGTCTATTTTTTTAACTTTTTGAGACATTGTTTGTGGCCTAGGATATGGTCAATCTTAGAGAATGTCCCATGAGCTGATGATAAAACTGTATGTTCAGCAGTTTTTTGGTAGAATGTTCTGTAAATGTCAGTCAGGCCCATTTGTTCTAGAGTTTTGTTTAAATCCATTGTTTCTTTGTTCATTTTCTTTTTGGAGGATCTGTCCTGTTTTGTCAGAGGGATGTTAAAGTTCCCGGGTATTACAGTGCTGCTGTTTACCATTTTGTTTAGATCAAGTAGGACTTGCTTTATGAATCTAGGTGCACCTGAGTTAGGTGCATAAATATTTGGAACTGTTATGTCTTCTTGTTGAGTTGTACCCTTCATCATTATATAGTGACCCTCTTTGTCTTTCACTACTTTTGCTGATTTGAAGACTATGTTATCTGAAATCACAACCACCATGCCAGCTTTCTTTTGGCTTCCGTTTGCTTGAAATATTGTTTTCCAGCCCTTCACCTTGAGTCTGAATGCATCCTGTGGGTTAGATGTGTTTCTCGAGGACAGCAGATACTTGGCTTGTGTATATGTATCCATTTGGCCAGCCTATATCTCTTTAGTGGGCAGTTCAAGCCATTAACATTTATTGAGAGAATTGATAAGTGGGGCAGATTTCTGTTCATCCTGTTGACTTGAACTTTGTTGCTTTGTTTTGTCTCCCTGAGCCATTGTGATATCTGGCCTGTGACCTTTAGCTTTTGCATGATTTTACATTTGTGAGTGTTTATTTTGCTGATCCGTGTGTAACACTGTTTTGAGTACTTCCTGGAGGGCAGGTCTTGTCTTGGGGAATTCCCTCAGTCTTTGCTTATCTGAGAAGGTCTTTATTTCTCCTTCATATACAAAACTTAGTTTCACAGGGTACAAGATTCTAGGCTGGGCATTATTCTGTTTGAGAAGAGTGAGAATGGGGCCCCAGTCTCTTCTTGCTTTTAAGGTTTCAGTTCAGAAGTCTGCCATTATTCGGATGGGTTTTCCTTTGTAGGTTACCTGCTTGTTTCACCTTACGGCTTGTAGGAGTGCCTCTTTGGTCGTTCTTTTAGTCAGTCTGATGACTGTGTGTCGTGGTGTCTTCCTGTTTACGATAAATCTCCCAGTAGTCCTTTGAGCTTCTTGAACCTTGATATCTAGATTTTTAGCAAGGCCTGGGAGTTTCCTGCATTATATACTCAAATTGCTTATCCAACCCTTTTGTATTTCCTTTTTCACCCTCACGGATGCCTATAATTCTCACATTAGGCCTCTTCACATAATCCCACATTTCTTGTAGGCTTTGCTCTTTTTTCCTATTTCTGTGTTCTATCTCTGTGACTGAATTATTTAATTGAAAGGTGTTATCTTCAATCCCTGAGATTCTTTCTTCTGTTTGATCTACTCTGTTCTTGAGGCTTTCCACGGTTTTTTTTTTTTTTTTGTAATTTCCTGAATAAATTCTTCATTTCCAGGAGTTTGGTTTGATTTTTCTTTACTATTTCAATTTCTGTAATGAATTTTTCTTCCAAGTCCTGGATATTTTTTTGTGTGTGGTTTCTTTGTGTTGGTTATCCATTTTTTCTTGCACATCATTGAGTTTTCTTACAATCCATGTTTGAAATTGTTCTTCTTTCATATTAGTGTTCTGAATTTGGTTGATGTCTATTGCTAGGAAGCTGTTGTTCCCCTTTGGGGGTGTGCTTTCCTTTTGGTTCTTCATACTTCCAGAGTTCTTTCATTGATTCCTTCCCATCTGGATCAGCTGTTGCTTCTTGCCTTTAGAGTTTGGTTTGGAGAATGACACGCCCTGTTTAGTCTGTCAGCCAGTAGGTGGTGTTTGTGGGTGAGATTTGACCACACCCTTTATGATGAGTCAGTAGATGCAGTAAAAGGGTGTGCAGAATGACCTCCCTGTCAGTAGGTTGCACTTGCTGGGAGGGGTAGGCTGCAGTGCTGTTTGTGGGTCTTGTAACCAGCTCTGGTTCCTCTGGAGAGGCACTCTAGTGCCTCTGGTGGTGGGTGGCACCATGGGGCTTCCAGGTGTGTCCTTATTCTCCACCTCAGTGGGGGCAGGTCAGAGAGTGAGTCTGGGCAGAGCTGGGCTGGGTGAGCCTGCCCTCAAGCTCCACAAATGCTGTTAGCAGATGCCAAAGATCTGTTCTCTGCTTCTGGGCAAAGCTGTCAGGGAGGGGCTGAAATGGCCCCACTCAACCAAAAAGTCTGCATGTGGTGGTTGGACTGTCTGAGACCAGCAGTCTGTAGCAGGCCTCGCTCCTTTCTACCCTCCCCTATTCTGCAGTTACTCCCGGGCCTCTGCCAGCAGGCAGGACCTCAAGCCAGCAGATGTCCCCTTGCTGTGATGCAGGCTGGGAAGTTACCTGCCCAGGATAGCAGCCTGGGCTCTGTGCCCCATGGGAGGAGGGTTGCCCCTCGTGTGCTGATGTGCTCCTGAAGGCACACACACCTCAGTACGCTCGTTCACAAATATCCCTTCTGTGTCCCAGGGCAATGCATTCGAGACCTAGGTGTATGGGATGTGGTCTGCAGGCCTGTCCCCTGACCCTACCAGGGAGAGGACTGCTGGTGTCAAGTCACCCACGGGGTGCCCCAGCTGGACTGATATCTCTCTGCCTCATTATTTGCCCTACTTTCCTGGAGTTCAGGCAATTAGTGCCTGGGAGGGCTGGCAGGTAGGGAGCTCACAGTCTGAGTATCCCTAAGTCTGCTTTAGGGCCCCCAAAGGAAAGGTCCCGTTCCTTGGAGATGCCTCTGGGTGGTGGCTAAATTGTCTCTCTGGGCAGCTGCGGGTAGGGAAGGGGAAGGGTAAAATTAAGCAATATGGCGTCTACCAATCGGCTCACGTCTGTGGCCCGGGAGGTGCCCCAAGGGAGCTGGGAGCCTGGTGCCCTGTCTGCAAGAGGCTCACCGCTCACTGGAGGCGGGTGTCTCTGGGCTGGTGTTGGCAGGTCTCTGCAACCGCTCAGGACCCCACCAGCAGTCCTAGATGCAAGGCAGGGGAAAGTTAACCACTCCACCTACCCTTGTTGCTGGTGGGGTCCTGACCGGAGGGCCTTTCTCCTTCCAGTTCTTCTCTGCAACTTGTTCTTGTGGAGTCTCCTGTAGTTTCAGGCACCCTTCCTTCCGACCTTTGTCCAATCTGTGTTTGTATGCCTGTTTATTTTTTTTTCACTTTCTTCTAAAATCTGTCTTTCTTGTAGAGACACTCTGGCTGGTCGTTCTTCTCAGTCGCCATCTTGCCCCTCCCTGTCCATTGTTCTTGTTTGCTATGTGTTATTTACTTGTTTAGTGACTTTTGTAAACTATTATTGTAAAGTCTGTATTCTTTGTTTTGTGTGACTAATGAAGTCTGTGTTCTTTACCTTAGATGTGAGCTGGTGTTTTGGCAGAGTTTCCTTAAATGCCTGGAGCCAAAGGGAAAAGAGAAAGAAAAGAAGAAAATGCTCCCCATTCTTTGCAGAGTAGCTGTGTGTTGGTATAATCTTTCAGTGCTTAGCAAGACCATTTACAACTTTGTGGTAGCCTTCATTTCCTGCTTGTGTGGAACCTGAAGATCAGCCAGAGGTGAAATCTTAGACACTTCTCAGGTCTTTTTTGAGGATGGTTCTGGCCTTGGGCATGTGTGTGGAATTCTTGATTACAAGGTATATGCAAGAGGTTTTTGAAAACCTCTATTCACCCCTGTATCTCCTTTCCTATCCTCTTACTTCTTATCCTTTTCAGTCTGTCTATGACTGTTTGCCAACAGCTCTCGTGGCTGCAGCCAATACTTGTCCTTTCAATAAATGCCACCCTGGACACTGCCCAGTACTGGGGAATGCTCTGAGTCAGGCAAAACATAGAGAAGCCCTTGTGCCATTCCATCAGGGTGAATAGAAAATCACAATTCTTTGTGATTAATGTCTGTATTGCTCCCTCTGGCACTAGCAACCTGCATGAGGAGTGTAGGCTGCTGTTCTTACAGTTGCTTCTGATCTGAGAACTATAGGAGGTAGGCAGGTAATTTCAAATGCAATAGTGCTCTCTCTCTCTCTCTCTCTCTCTCTCTCTCTCTCTCGATGGGTCTCACTCTGTTTTCTAGGCTGGAGTGCAGTGGTGTAATCATAGCTCTCTGCAGTCTTGAACTCCTGAGTGCAAGGGATCTTCCCACCTCAGTCTCCCAAGTAGCTGGGACTACATGTGTGTTTTTTTTTTGTTGTTAGAGATGGGGTCTCATACTGTCACCCAGGCTTGAGTGCAGTGGCCTGATCATAGCTCACTGCAGCCTCCAACTCCTCAGCTCAAAACATCCACCTGCCTCAGCCTCTGGGGCCACAGGTACATGCCACCGTGCCCAGCTAATTTTTCTTATTTTTTTGTAGAGACAGGGTCTTGCTATGTTGCCCGAGCTGGTCTTGAACTCCTGGCCTCCAGTGATCCTCCTGCCTTGGCTTCCCAAAGTGCTGGGATTACAGGTGTGAGCTACTGCACCCAGCTTGAATAACATTTTTGAAAAAGAGAGTCAAGTGGCAAACAGAGATATGCAGAGTGTTTGGGCAGGAAGCTGGATAAGCCAGGGGAAACGATCAGTGGGGTCTGACAGAAGGACAGTATTTCAGACAAGGGTTGTGCATGTAACTGACTTTTTCCTTTGGGCTCCTTTTCATACTTGATCCTGTTCCTCCCATGAGTAACTTTCAATCTGCTGGACACTGTGTCCTCCACTCCAGCTAACTATATTTCCTGCCACAATGACACTCATTTGGTCCATTATCTCTAAAAATGACAAAATTTCTTGTAGGCTGATTTGTAACTTCAATGGGAAACTTGAGCCGTCACTAGACTGCTCACCTAAGACCTTTCCCTTCCTATGAGTACTGCTCCTACTTCCTTCTTTTAGCATCTTTACCTTCCATTCACTTTCCTTAAATCCTTCGGTCCATCTCCCTTCAACAGCCCTACTTCTTCTATCCCTCTATCCATCCCTGCCAGACCCTTCCTTTCCCCTTCTAGCCCCTCAACTCCGTAGGGTCATTATAGGTTTAGACCTTGTAACCTCACTAAGGGCTGCCAAGGGGCTCAAGGACTCTGAAAGCAACCACCTGAGGCTGAAAAAGCTCATTGGAATCAAAATGGATTTTTCATCTGCTCAGATGGTTTTGGTGTCACTCTGACAGCTGCTTGGTGTATCCTTAGTCCCTCACCCAAAATTTATTTCACAGCTTCCATAAGATTACATATTAGGGCAAAGGAAATCTTAAATTCTCACCCATAAATATTGGTTGGAAGCTTTGGCCTTCAAATTGAGCAGGTAATCTCAATTTGTCCCATCAGCCAGAAACACACTCCTAACAAATATACTGAGTGGGACAAACACGCAAGCCAATTCTTTTATATACACCAGTGAGTTTTGCATTTGTGTGCTTAGGCCTGACTCATGGCTAAAATTTAGAATGAAAGCTGTAAGATCTCTTTTTGTGACTGTCTCTATGTTTAATATGCACACATATATGTAGGTATGTTACATATATGTGATATTTTCCTACCCCTGGATGGTATTACCAAATTAATTTATAAAACCCCTTATAGGAACTCTATTCTAATTGGCTTAAAACTACCTAAGTGCTTATTATATAAGTCAAATATTCCTAAAACTCCCAGAATTTTTTTTGAAAACCTAAACATCTAATACATCGGATATGGGGAAACAAGTATTTTTTATAAAAACTAACCCAAATGTTTTAAAATTCCAAGTTCACATAATTTAGGCAAGTCTTTGTCAAACAAGACTGGTTTCATGTTGATTTAATACAAACAGCTAAGTCTTATGACTTACTATTAATTATAATACAAACATATACTTTAATTCTATTTGGGTATATTCTTCCTAAACTTATACAGGCTTATTAGTCAAACAAGCTAATATTACATATACTAGATATTTCAGATTGTGAAAAATATAAATTTGAGTTTAATCAAACTGAATCATTATTCTGACAAATTTTATTTCAACAATAAGTATGTTTTACATGTCTGCTTAAAAATACTTTCCAAAATCTCTTCGGTAACTTACAACTTTAGACTTATGCTAAATTAAGTAATTGATATTCATTACATATCTGGATCATTTCTAAGTAATAAAATACTAAACATTAACTGCTAAGTAGAGGTTAGTAAGTTGAAGTTTATATACTTTTTGCATATTCTTTTTTTTTTTTTTTGGGACAACGTCTTGCTCTGGCCCAGGGTGGAATGCGGTGGCCTCATCATAGCTCACTGCAACTTCAAACTCCTGGGTTCAAGAGATTCTAATTTTTCTATTTTTTGTAGGGACAGGGTCTCGCTCTGGCTCAGGCTGGTGTCAAACTCCTGGCCTCAAGCTATCTTCCTGCCTCAGCCTCCCAAAGTGCGAGGAGTACAGGCAGGAGCCACCACACCCAGCCATACTTTTTGCTTATTCTTATATGACACAGAAGGGCTAAATATATTTGGCTCTGTAAATAAATACGGTAGTCCCCCATTATCCATGGAGGATATGTTCCAAGACCCCCAGTGGATTCCTGAAACCATCAATAGCACCGAACCTGATTGGTGTCAATTAGAACACATTTCTGTTCATGCCTTCTACCCACTAATTTAATGCCTTTTTCATCTTAACTAAGCACTTATCCCACATTGTGGCCATAACTTTTGCAGTTTGAGATATGACAGCAAAACTAGCATGAACTTCTTTTTCCTTCTTCACAATTTCATGGATAGAAGATTCGTTCTTACTGTAGATCTTAGCAACTTTAGCATATGATTTTATTTCTTTCCTTAAGTCAAGAACTTTCACCTTTTCACTTAAAGGAAGCACTTTATGGCTTCTCTTTGGCATATCCAAATTGCTGGCATCACTTCTCTTGCCATCTGAGGCCATTATTAAGTAAAATGAGGGTTATTCGAATGCAAGCACTGCAAAATCATGACAGTCAATCTGATAACAGAGCTGGATACTAATTGACTGATGGCGGGTAGCATACATGGCAAGAATATGCTGGACAAAGGCTAGATGGCACGAGATTTAAAACTTATGAATTGTTTATTTCTGGAATTTTCTATTTAGTATTTTTTTGACCATAGTTGACCACAGGTAACTGAAACCATGGAAAGTGAAACCTTGGATAAGGGGTATTACTGTATGTTCTTTTTTTTTTGCCACATTGAAACATTGTATTATATGGAAGCGTATATCTATAAAAATTGTGAGATGTGCCTTAAAATAAGGTTACTAGTCTGGTGCAAAACGCTGCTATATAAGACAGTTTACAATTATCTAATTCCTAGCTATTCCTGTAAAATGAAAGTTACTGGTCAGAAATTATAATCAATATATATAAATAAAAATATTTGCAAAGGTAAATAACTTTTATGTAATGTATGGCAAATATGTTCCTTGCACAACCCCTATAGAAGAACTAAAAGTCTCACTCTGTATGATGTCTGGATAAAGTGTCTGAAAAAACAAATAATTTGTTAAGGTTTGCTTATGACCTATCCTGGAGAATGTTCCATGTGTCCTTGAGAAGAATGGGTATTCTGCTGATTTTGGAAGGCAAGTTCTGTATATGTGTGTTAGATGCGATTAGTCTATAGTGTTGTTCAAGTACACTGTTTCCTTATTAATTCTCTTTTCTTTAGAATAAACACCTTTATTATATTAGCTATGAAAGGAAGGAGGAGGATTTATTTGCCTTTCAGGGCCTTGATTTTCCTCATAACTCCAGCTCCTTGTCCTCTAGCACATAGCCATCTGCTCAACCACGCTGACCCGATCTTGACATAGTGCACACAAGAAGCTTACCCTGCTGGAACTACTCCTCCAGAAGCTTGCTGGTTTTGGCATTCTTTTTCCTTTCATCATATTTCTTCTGAATTTTTTTATCATTTTTTTTGTTTAAAATCTCTTCCCCCTTGGGAGTCAGCTTGGCCACCTTCTTGCGGCCCAAGGGCAGTGCATAGTGAGATTCATATCACTGTCAGTATGGTGTGCTGTCAACGAGTAATATGCAGTTCTTCACCAGGGTCTTGGTGCAGACTAGCTCATTATTGGATGCATGACAGACATCAGTGATCCCTGACTCTTGCAAGTACAACACTCCAAGGCCCAGGAGAAGCTCCCCATGTCCAGCTTCAGGGCACGGCATTTCTTATTACTTCTCTGCACACAGACTGTGTGTATGTGGCAGGGGCCAATCTTAGTGTTGGCAGTGGGGTGTCCTGGCTCATATTTCTGCTTTTTGTGGTAGGGCTTTCTCTTTCCCCTGATTTTGGGGCACTTGTGGCAGTTGTCCTGAGAGATACCCATTGCTTGGTGCTGGATTTATGCGGCCGTGCTCACAGCCTTGGGGCCTGGAAGGATCCTGCTGGATGCCAAGCCCCTCTTCTTATTGATTTTCTGTCTGGATGATCTGTCCCTTGTTGAATGTGGGGTACTAAAGTCCACTACTATTATTGTGTTGCTGTTTATTTCTCTTTTCAGTTCTGTTAATATTTGCTTTATATATTTAGGTACTCCAATGTACAATTGTTATAGCCTCTTGATGAACTGACATTTTATCTAGTAACCTTCTTTGTCTCTTTTGACAGTTTTTGACTGAAAATCCATTTTGTCTAAGTATAGCAATTTTCATGGAATCTTTTTTCATCTCTTTACTTTCAACCTATGTGAGCCCTTAAAGCTAAAATAAGTCTCTTGTAGGTAGAATATAGGTGGATCTTTTTAAAAAAACCATTCAGCTACTCTATGACTTTTGATTAAAGAATTTAATCTGGTGTCATTCAAGATAATTATTGATAGTTAAGGACTTATTATTGCCATATTATTCATTGTTTTCTGGCTGTTTTACAGATCTTTTGTTCTTTTTTTCCTCATTTGCTATCTTCCTTTGTGATTTGATGATTTTCTGTGGTAGTATGCTTTGATTTCTTGCTCTTTATCTTTTGTGTATTTACTATAGATTTTTGCTTTCTGGTTACCATAAGGATTACACAAAACATCTTATACTTATGACAGGCTATTATAAACTTATAACAATTTAACTTTTATTGCATAAAAAACTATATTTTATTTCCCTGCACATATTACATGTTTTTGATATCACAATTTACTCTTTTTATATAGTATCTCCATACTACTTCTATTTCTATAACTTAGTAAAAGTCACTATATCTATTTTGTCCTATTGATAGAATATGAGAGTAATAACCTGCACCTTGTGTACAGAGTTATTCAAGGAGTCAAATAAATTCAAACATGTTTCAAAAAATCACAGAAACATAAAAGAATAAAAGTGTTACGCAAACATAAGAGATCATTCCATGCATTGCTTTCTAGAGATCAGATTCATATTTCAACTCCTTACCCTACTTTCCCAGACCAACTTTTACCATGTGTCCTTTATCTACAAAGATAGAAAATGGAAATCAAATGGGGGGAATGACATGAAGAAGAATTTTTTAAAATGAGCAGGGTGAGGCCGGGCGTGGTGGCTCACGCCTGTAATCCTAGCACTCTGGGAGGCCGAGGCGGGTGGATCGCTCGAGGTCAGGAGTTCGAGACCAGCCTGAGTGAGACCCCGTCTCTACTAAAAATAGAAAGAAATTATCTGGCCAACTAAAAAAAAATATATATAGCAAAAAAAATTAGCCGGGCATGGTGGCACATGCCTGTAGTCCCAGCTACTCGGGAGGCTGAGGCAGTAGGATCGCTTAAGCCCAGGAGTGTGAGGTTGCTGTGAGCTAGGCTGACGCCACGGCACTCACTCTAGCCTGGGCAACAAAGTGAGACTCTGTCTCAAAAAAAAAAAAAAAAAAAAAAAAAAAAAAAAAAATGAGCAGGGTGGAACTTCAATATATATATCAAAACATCATCTTGTATATGTTAAATATATACAATAAAAAAAGAAAAACAATTGTTCATGTTTTGGCTGTGCTAATGAGACTGTGGTTATGTGTATTAAAAAGGATCTATCTTTAAGACATACTCACTAAAATATTTACTGATGAAATGATGGGATGTATGGATTTGCCTTTAAAATAATTTATGGGTAGGTGCAGGAGTGTTGGAGATTTGGTTAGGGTATTGATTGAACCTGATTGGCTATAAATAATTATTGAAACTGGATGATGGGTACATATGTGTTCATCCTATGAGTCTCTTTGATTTTGTATATGTTTGCCATTTTTCACAATTAAAAAAAAAACAAAATGATTATGGGTTACAAAATCAAATGCCAAGAAGGCTAGGCAGATAACAAGAGAGAAGCAAGCAGGGTAGAAACTGTGATGCTCTGAGAAAAAATATCTCCTCCAAAGAGGAAGGCCAATAGTCTGCTCCAGATCAGTGTTGCTATGCTGGAATGTGGGGCCAGGGCTGAAAGACTTTCCAGTTTTTCAAAATTTTCCAGAAATAAAAATGTTTTTATGAAACCTTCCTTTATTTAAATGTTGTCAACTAATTCAAATGTTTTATCAAAAACTGTACTTGCCATATAAAGCAAGTCTGTGGACCAGATTCAGCCAGAAGCTGCCAATTTACAACTTGTTTCTGAGAATCTAATTTTACTCTGGAGCAGCAGAATGTAATGGAAAGTGCCTGCAATGCTGACACTCCTAGAATGCCATCATTCATCCCTGTTCTTCCTCATTATTAAGTCCTTATCCAATATATGCTTTGTTCTCCACTGTACATTCCCGCTTGTGAGTTTCTCTAATTTTATCTTTTACTTTCTAGTTCTGATCTCAAAAACCTGACCATTGAGTACCAAGACATCATGAGTCTCCAAGAAAGGAGGCCTCATGATAACAAATAAGATTTTAGGCCACACCCAACCTGATACTTTCTTCTAGTGCATTTTGCAGCTCTTCTTAATGATAAGAAGGTGACTTGGGAAAGTTTTTTAAAAAAATGCCTCAAGAGGCAAAGTAACAGGATGGGAGAGTAAGGATATCCTATAGAAACAGGAGGGTATTTTATTAAATGAATATTTCTTGTGATCAAGAAACATTTTTCTGAAGTTGATCAAGAAACATTTTCCTGAAGTTCGTCAGTTCTTTCAGACTCCTTTGTTTCTTTTTCTTCTGTTAAAGGGAAATTTTAATTTTAAACTTTTATTTAAAAAAAGCATATGCAGTATGATTCCAGTTTAATTAAATTCTTTCTCTGAATTCATGCACCTATTCAACCTTTTTCTTCATCATTGTATGCATGCATAGAGATATCTCAGAATTCTCACCAATGTCAACATTGATTATTTCTGCCTCATAATATGTGGGTAGATTTGTTCTTTCTGCTTTGGGCTTTTCTGGCTTGTTTGAATTTTTATACTGAAAAATTACACTTCATCATATACTTTGCTTGGCTACAATAACATCAAATCTAAAAGGACCAAAAGATAGAAATTTAAACTCTAAAAAAGAATATTTTTCTATTCTGATTTTGAAAAATAGGAAATACCCTTGCAGGATGATGAGGTAAATTTGAATGATACAGAAAAAACAAATAGTGTTTTTCTAAATGTCTCTAATATTTCAGGGGAAATATGTATCAAAAATGAATTTGTCATTTCCTTATACTTCAAACTTAACTTAGTGTCCTGTATTTTTAGTTGCTGAATCTTACAATTATAAAATAAACACATTATCAGTTTTTCTGAAAATATTATGTATACTTTGACCATTTTCTTCCCATTGCATTGAGATTTCTCTTTTAATTCAGGAGAATTTCAGAAAAATAAAGCACTTTGAGCCATTACTATATATTATACACACACCCACACCCACCCACACCCACAGTCACACACACACACACACACACACACACACACACACACACACACACACGGCACCCAAAAAACAAACAGAATTAACTGTGTTGTTCATACAGCCCATCTTGTATCCTGTGGTCCACTGTCATTCTTAACAAGTGTTTCAAATTCGAGGTTGAGCAGGCAAGTGGTCTCCTGGCCGGCTTAGACTTAGGGAACCTCAAACGGAACTGAAAGGAGGCAGGAAACCAGTTCCCCTACGGGGTTATTTACACTGAAACACACAGGCCTTGTCTAAGGTTTCCTCACCTTTGGTTTGTTATGCGGGGGCAGACTATGGGAGCCCAGGCAACGGAGACCTTCCCAAGCTTGAGAGAGCCTCGCTTTCTCCCGCTTCAGCAGTGACAGCATCTCCAGCTCAGGAGCCCTGAGTACAGGCCTTGCCCTTAGTCCAGGGACTGCAGTGTCCTCCAGTATGAGCTGGACGGCCCCAGCAAAGTTTGTCTTTTTGTGAGGCTGGGGTCATCCTATCTAGGATGAGAGGGTCATCTGCTGGGGAAAACATTTTTTGCGGATTGCCCATCCCAGCTTAGGGAGAAACTGCAGGCCAAAATGGAGCGATGTCTGGAGCCATAGAACCTTATGGAACCGACCCTCTATAGCCCTTAGGCCATGACAATTTGCCCAAAGCAAATTGTAGTGAACTCTGTATTTAACACATTGACTGCCACACTAGAAATTTTTTTTCCCTTGGGGCCACGGTGTTTTATTACAAAAATAGAATAAAAACTGCAAAAACAAAATGATCTTTTCTAATTTAATGAAAATTTTTTTATTTTTTTTGTTGTTTTCTGTGTGTGAGTTATATGCAACTTGAAAAATAGTTTGCAGCTCCCAAGGTGAAGAGACAAGTGAGTTACATATGCATCACGAGGTCTCTGGCTCAAAACCAGCATGAGTTAATACAACCCACACGGCAGTTAATGTGTTAAACACAAAACACCAGCAAAGTTGTAGGTAAATCAGTGATTTGGGTAGTCTTTGGTGAATTAGCCATATAACAACGTGATCCTTCAGAGAATACCCCACATTTTAAGCCGGTCATTTGATAACTTGGCTTTTGGCAAATTGGCTCTTGATGAATGGAATGAAGCCAAATCTATAGCCTCCAACAGCAACAAAATGAGGCTAGATCTTTATCCACGGATGGATCCACTTTAGAACTTCCCCATGGAGCCCTATGCTCCAGGACCAGAGGGAAGCTGCTGAAATTTTACCCTCCCAGTTCGGAGGACAATTCACCCCTGAGCATCCCTCACAATGGCCTCTCCTAGTTTTCTCCCCTTACTTTCCTGATGAAATGAAAGGCAGAATGGGTAGGAAGAGACTGTGCATAGTGAATTTTGGGGTGTGGGTGATAAACAGGGAGAACCACCGAGGCCCTTTTCTTGTGGATTTCCCCACTCCTAACAAACTCTGCTCCCTGAGTGACCAGATCCTTGTAAGTCCTGATCCTATGCTTTGTTCCTCACCCTCCAATCCTGCCTAGGAGATTCTGGACTTTAACCTTCACTCTTACTTCCTAGTTCTGATCTTAAATACGTGACCACTGAGGACCAAGACATCATGAGTGTCCAAGACAGGAGGCCTCAGGATTAAAAAAAAAAAAAAAGCTGCTGGGCCTCACTTTACCTGGCACCTTTTGCAGCTCATCTCAATGATAAGCCAGCATTTTGGGAGAGGCTTAAGAAACATTATGTCTCACCAGGCAAGATAACAGGCTGGGAAGGGGAGGATATACTAGAGAAGGAAAAGGGGATTTTAAGAAACTAGTATATTTTGTAATCAAGAAATGTTTTGCTGAAATTAAAGAGTGCATTCATCTCTTTTTATTCTGTTAAATTGAAGTAAATTTTAGCTTAATGCCTTTTATTTTTTTTATTTCAGGGTATTATGAGGGTACAAATGTTTTGGTTACACTTTATTATTTTTTATTTTTTCCTTTTTTTTCTTTTTTTTAAAATTTCAGCTTATTATGGGGGTACAAAAGTTCAGGTTATGTATATTGCCCATGCCCCCCTCCCCCATCCCCCGAGTCAGAGCTTCAAGCCTGTCCATTCCCCAGACAGTGTGCATCGCACTCATTATGTAGGTATACACCCAACCCCCCACGTCTGTCCGGCACCCAATTGGTGTTATTCCTAAATGTGCACTTAGGTGATGATCAGGGAAACCAATTTGCTGGTTAGTACATGTGGTGCTTATTTTTCCATTCTTGGGATACTTCACTTAATAGAATGGGTTCCAACTCTCTCCAGGAGAACAAAAGAGATTCTATATCACCGTTATTTCTTATAGCTGAGTAATACTCCATGGTATACATATACCACATTTTACTAATCCACTCATGAATTGATGGGCATTTGGGTTGTTTCCACATGTTTGCAATTGTGAATTGTGCTGCTATAAACATTCGGGTGCAGGTGTCTTTTTTATAGAATGACTTTTGTTCTTTTGGGTAGATGCCCAATAATGGGATTGCTGGATCGAATGGTAAGTCTACTTGAATCTGTTTAAGGTATCTCCATATTGCTTTCCACAGGGGTTGCACTAGTTTGCAGTCCCACCAGCAGTGTATGAGTGTTCCTTTCTCTCCACATCCACGCCAACATGTATTGTTTTGGGGCTTTTTGATAAAGGCCATTCTCACTGGGGTTAGGTGATATCTCATTGTGGTTTTGATCTGAAATGCCTTTTATTTTTTAAAAAGTATCTGTGCCATGGTTCCAGTCTTTTAAAATTGTCTCTGCAATCATTAATTCATCCTTCTGCATTTTTATGTGTGTAATGATGTCTGTGAGAAAGTTCAACAAAGAGAGGAAAGTGTTTTGCTACATTGCCTAATTGTCCAAGAAGAAGTGCTGTGCTTGCTGCTGGAAGACACCACAAACATCAAGAACATGGACACAGAACGAGCATGCCAAGATGGAGTGGTGAGACAGGGGGGTTGGAGTGGGGTGGGAGAGGTGTGGGAGGCAGTGTGGCTTGGTAGGAACACAGACTCTTAACACAGACTGAAGGGATTCAAATCCCAGCTCCACCACATGCTGGCACTGTGACTTCAGGCAGATGTCTGAATCTCATGTGTACAGTCACTTCACAGGGCTGATAAGAAGATGAAATGAGGTGATGGCGGGTAGGGGACTGTGCTTCTCGTGGAATGGGAGCTGGGAACACAGCTCCACAACAGCTGAAATCCAAAGGGGGAGAGAGAGCTCTGGATTCCTTTGTTTCAAGATTTTGGGGGCAAGGGAAGCCAGACCTCTCCTACGAATCTGTGGAGTGACAGATATTTGGCTATGACCTCCCATGGCAGGTGTGAGTGGGATTCTTAATTGCCCAGAGGACAGAGTTGTCTAGGTGGTTGAAGATAGACTACTTGCAGGCAAAATTATTTCAGGGAAAGGAGGGTCCTGAGATACTTCCCAGAGCGTGAGCAAGTCCCCTTCTGATCCAGCAGGAGTTTAAATTTGTGTGAGCCAACACTTGACCTCCTCTCCCAGCCAAGCCTGTGTCCACTTTTGAAAGCAGGGTGTCCTGCACAAAGATGTGTTGCCCAAGAACTCCTCGCCACCATTCCAGACCAAGCTTTGGGAAGCCTCCGTCAATGAAGACGTGTGTGCATGTTCTCTGGGAGACAAACATGCAGGACTTTACCTGTCCTGCATCCCTGCATTTACCTAGGCTACACTGTGCTGGAGAGACCTCCAGGGAAGAGAGAGGGCAGGCACCTCACTTTGCCCTCCTAGGAGAACTGGGGAGGTGACTTTGTATCAGGGATACTGTGCTCACTAGAGAGAAATTGGAGATGCCTGCAGGTCTCTCCTCTGTTAGCTTTGTTCCTGAATTCAGGAAAATTGGCCTGGGAGGCCCCTAGCAAGTGGTGGGCTACAGAGGGTGAGGGAAAAAGGATTGAGGTAAAGTTGGCACCTCTCTCTTCAGGCCTTTGCACCCTAGGACTTGAATTACATTCCTTCAAATCTACTCTTCTGTCAATTTTATTCTTATTCATTCCGTCTCCACTGTTTCCACTAATCTGCCCACCCTTATCTTCCTTCCTTATTTTTCACTTCTTTTCCCTTCTAACCCCTCTTCTTTCCTCCTTTCTGCCAATGCTCTGCACGGTTGATGGCTATAAGTGCTGAAATTCTGTCTAAAGTCAGACATTTCATTTTTGTCAGGTAAACCCAGTGTGATGGTTACTTTTATGTATCAACTTGACTGGGCCACAGGATGCCCAGGAATTTGGTCACACTTTACTCTGGGTGTGTCTGGGAGGGTGATTTTGGATGAGATTAATATTTCAGTAGGTAGACCATGTAAAGTAGATTGCCCTGTGCACTGTGGGTAGGCCTCATCCAGTCAGTTGAAGGCCTGAATAGGAACAAGAGGGCTTACCTTCCCACAGGTAAGAAGAGACTCCTCCTGCCTGAATGCTTTGGAGCTGGGACATTGGCTTTCTCTGGCACTGAGACTAGAACTTCATCATCAGTTATCCTGGGTCTGCAGCTTTGCAAGTGCAGATATGGGGAGCTGTCAGCCTCCATAATCATGTGAACCAGCTCCCTTATAATCAATCTCTTCATATCTTTGTATCTGTCATTCATCTTTCATTTAGTTATCTAAATATATATATATAAAAGAGAAAAATACAAACATCCTATTGGTTCTGTTTTTTTAGAGAACGCTGACTGACACACCCAGTTGGCCAGAACATATCTTTTGGTGACTGTATATTATATAATGTGATACACCGCCCCCCACCACGCACAGCCAGACAACACGCCAAAGTCAAGCAGAACTGACTGTACTGTTGATATATCCACTCAGTGAAATACATCCTGTGACCCATCGTCTTCCTTTCAGGTTTCCAAGTTCGAGGCTGAGAAAGGAAATTGCCTCCTGTCCAGGTTATACTTGGGGAGCCTCATATGGAACTGGAAAATGGCAAGAAATCGGTTTCCCTTCAGGATTGTTTACACTGATACACTCATCCCTGCCCACAGCCAATCCCAGGCGAGGGAAGAGCTTTGTCGACGTACTAGCACTGTTGCCAAAGTTTCCTCCGCTTTGGGTGGTTGGGCGGGGGCGGGTTCTGGGATCCTGGCCAATGGAGACCTTCTCAGGCTCATGAGAGCACGCTTTATTTTCGCAGCTGGAGTGGGTCTGGTGTCCGGCTCCGTGGCCACCGAGGGAGGCCTCAGGCTTCAGGGACAAGAGTGGCGTGTCGTTTAAGAACACCCAGCTAAGCAAAGCCACACGCTCCTCATGGGACTGCTGCTTTCATTCGTACTTTTCATTTGATCTGGGACTAGGCTGGGGTTGGGGGGGTTCAGCCCAGGCTTCTAAAACCAGCCCTATCGCTCCCGTTTGCACCCTCCCACTCTAGAGCTGAGTTCTGTGCCCCGGGCCATCCCCTTTGCTTCTGCCTGTTAATAAGTCTACTTGTGCCCCTTAGGGAGCAACAGGCCATGGAGCCATTGAGCCAGACGGCGCGTGCTCTAGCGAGCCGGCTTCCCATAACTCGCTCACAGCTCAAAGCGGAGGAAACCTTCGCAACAGTTCTGGTATGGCGAAAAAGCGCTTACCTCACCTCGGATTGGCTGAAGGCAGGGATGCGTGTATCGCTGTAAATAATCCAGTAGGGAAAGCAGTTTCCTTCATTTTTCCAGTTCTGAATGAGGCTCTCCAAGTGTCAAGTTGGACAGGAGTCCATTTCCCTTTTCAGTCTGGAAGTTGAAATACTTGAAAGGACGACGGGCCACAGGATGCATTTCACTGAGCGGATGCATCAACAACACAATTTGGCTTGACTTTGGAGTGCTGTCTGGTGGTGTATGGGTTTGTGTTATCACATTATATAATATGGGATGCTATATGCTTAATATATATATATATGCATATAGTACACCTTGCTATGTAATAAACGAATGGGCCAAATCTAAGTGCATTTTTTTCTGAATCTCTCCTGAATTAAAAGAAAAATTTAAATCGGATAGGCAAAAAATGGTCTAAGTATTCAAAGCATGTTCTGCACAATCACAATCATGTTCATTTTATGCCTGCAAGATTTAGCAAATAAAATTATAGCACACTGACTAAAATTTGGATTGCAGATAAACCACAAATATATTTTGGTAAGTATTTACCATGCAATATTTAGGAAAAACTTATACTAAAAACAGTATTTGTTTATTGAAAAACAGACAACAGCATTACAAGATAAAGTACGTAATTAATGGCATGTATTTTATCTTGAAATGTGATGTTATTTCCTATTTTTCAAAATCAACATAATAGAAAAATGATACTTTTTGAAGTTTAAATTTTTCCATTGATTATTTTAAGTACTGCATTATGTAGCCATAATAAGTGTAACTTGTACATATAAAAATTCAAGCAATTTATGGAGGTTCAAAGCAGGAAAAAACAGGTCTACTGACATTTCATAAGGAAGACCTGATCAGGGTTGACATTTGTGAACCTTCTCACAGACATCATCACACACAGAGAAATGCAGATGGATGAATGAATGGATGCATGGATACAGAGACAATTTTAAAAGACTGGAAAGGAACCATTCCACAGATACTTTTTAAAACATAAAAGGCATTAAGCTAAAATTTACTTCAATTTAACAGAATAAAATGAGATAAATGGACTCTTTAACTTCAGCAAATCATTTCTTGATCACAAACTATACTAGTTTCTTAAAATCCCCTTTTCCTTCTCTGGTATGTCCTGACCCTCCCAGCCTGTTATCTTGCCTGGTGAGACATAATGTTTCTTAAGCCTCTCCCAAAATGCTGGCTTATCATTGAGATGAGCTGCAAAAGGTGCCAGGTAAAGTGGGGCCCAACAGCTGAATTTTTTTTATCCTGAGGCCTCCTATCTTGGACACTCATGATGTCTTGGTCCTCAGTGGTCACGAATTTAAGATCAGAACTAGGAAGTAAGAGTGAAGGTTAAAGTCCAGAATCTCCTGGGCAGGATTGAGGGTGAGGATCAAAGCATAGGATCAGGACTTACAATGAAGAAAAACAGGTCAGAATGATGCCATTCTAGAGTTGTCAGCTTTGAAGCTTTCCATTGCATTCTATTGCTCCATAATTTTGAAAGTTCCCCAAAATTAGCTTCTTAGAAAGTTGTAAATTGGCAACTACAGGCTAAATCTGTTCCACAAACCTTTCCATGGCCAACACAGTGTCAACAAAACATATTTGAGTTAGTTTCTAACATTTAAAGAATTCAAGGTTTCCTATAAACATTTTTATTTTGGGCCACAGTTTAAAAATTGGAAAATCTTCCACCCTGGGACCCATATTCCTACCCAGAAACCACCTGCAGCTGAGTATTGGCCATCCACATTGGAGAAGATATATTATTTCCCCGTTTACCATAGTCCCCACCTTGCTTGCTTCCCTCAGTTATGTTATCTGATGCCTTGTCAGCATTTAAATTTGTAACTCTGGTCATTTAAAAAATTAGTACTGAAAATGTAAAACTTATACAAAAGCAGAGGGAATTATAAGATGAACCTGCACTTACCCAACACCCAGTTCCAGTTATCATTTATAACCAATCCTATTGCATCAATACCCTCATCCATCCTCCTGCTTCTAGCCATGGATTGTTTTGAAGAAAATTCACACATCATATCATCCATCAATATTTCAATGTATATCATTAAGAGATTTACCTTTTTTTTTTAAATAAACACATGCACAGTATCATTAACACAGCCAAAATGTAAACCATTTTTTTTACTATCATCAAATATCCCATCTGCTTACTTAAAAAATTCCCCTCCATGTTATTCTCCTCATCTGATTACCTTTCTCTTTCTTTGGGGAAAAAGAAGAAATGGGAGGAGATGTTCTGAGAAAGAGGAGTAGAGAGTATCATTATAAGTAGGACACTCTAATCTCCAGAGCGAAATGCATGGAATGATTCCTGACAGTTTGTATAACACTTCATCCATTCATACTTTTCTAATAAGTCAAAACATTATCAGAACATTTTATTTGACTCCTAGAACAGCATTGTATACATGGGGCAGAGTATTGCTTTCATGATCTTATAAACGACAAAACATAGATACAGTGGGTTACGTGGCTTGTTCACATTTAAAGAGATAGTAATAGAGCCACAACAACAACCCAGAATGCCTGACTCCTAAAAAGGACTTTTTCCATTTTTTCCCATATGAAAGAGGGGCATGACAGGTTATAATGTGAAGCTAGGAGACAGTGTGGAGTAATAGTAGCAAACAGTTCTGAGCACTTACTCTGTGTCTGGGCTTTGTTTTAGGTACCACACATACGCCATTTATTCCTCTCATTAATTCTATGTGAGATCTATAGCTATAATTCCATTCCCATCTTATAGCAGAAAACACTGAAGCCATAAAGGTTAGGTAAGTTGCCAAAGAACAAGCAACTGGGAGGAGCAGAACTAGGATTGGAAGCCACATCTCTTTAACCCTGGCATCCCAGGGTGTGGCCACTGCATTAAAATTGATGAAGTATGAGCTCTGGAATCAGACTTGGCTGAGAATCCTGGCTCTCTTATTAGCCTTGTGGTCATGTGTAACAACTTCCTTACCTTTACATGGGGATCACAGTACCTAATTCAGGATTTATCTGGCCACCAAATAGAATCATCTATGTAAACTATTTAGCACATTGCTTGGCAGGTAGTAGTGGCTTAATAGATATAAACAACTAAAAATGGGGGGAGATAATATAACAGCACATTCTTGGCTGATGTCCCTCAATGACAGGAAATGGCAACTTCTTTTTTAACCAGCTCCTTAAACTAGTCTCATCATATGCTATCCCAACAATACATGGTTCAAGTCTCTCACAGAGTCAGTCTTATGTCCGGGAAATGAGCTTTTCTTGCTCACCTCTCAAGGCTGTTGTTCACCTTAAAGAGGATCATTTACATTTGTCTCCCAGGAAGTGCCTGGCATAGAGCAGGTCTGCCACAACCAAAGCTGTGAAGGGACAGAGGAAAGGGCTTCTGACACAGACTGGCAGCACCAAATTAAAGATATCAAATATCAGGCAGCTGTGGAAGTCAAACAAATTAAGTCCAGGGTCAAGTCTCAACTAAGCACCACTGAGCAGCACACCTCTGTGCAGTGACTTAACTCTGAGAGAGGATGAATGTACAAGTAGACAATAGCCAGACCTTATCTAAAAATAGAACCCCGACCTATAATCTGCAGCAACCAGTCTAAGAAGCCAAACCACAACCTCTGTAGCAATTTGCCTCAAATGGCCAGGACTTAATCAATAACTGACAGCTTCCCTAATTTTTGCCCCTGCTTCCAACTTAGAACCAACTTGAGGAAGCCATATCTGTTCCCCTAACCAATCATATCGAGTGCTTCTAGTTAGCATGTCTGTGGCTTCACCATACCAACGACCCCCAATTAGGGTGCGCCTAAACCTTCGCAGGTGGTGGATGACTCCCTTATTATGGCAAATTCTGTACAAATAGCCTTTGTTTGTTCTCATTTGAGTTGTCTTCATTTATTTTCATAAGTCCTCTGGGTCTCAATTTTGTAATGTATGAGAGGGAGCCAGCCACAACACATACATCAGGTTATAGGTTCTTGGCACATGGTAGATGCCATTGATGTCTGAGTTAATATTATGTTAAATCATGACCTTTGCCTGTAAGGCCCCAGGCAGCATCCAGTGCATTTCTGGAAAGAGAAGTCAGAACTACATGGTCTAGAAGGAGATAGATCAATAATCTGGACCCTTCCTCTTCACCTGGATGAAAGCATTCCTGAGCTGCTTGCAGGTGCTTGAGAACATGGAGGTAGACATGGGTAAAAATCCCAGCTGGCTGCATCCTGTAAGTGTGGTCCTGGGCAAGGGATGACCTGCTTCCTCTGCCTCTCCAGGATTCAGCTTCCTTATCTGCAAAGTGGGGCCTAACAATGCCTAAATTCAGCACCTGGAACCAGAGACAACCTCGGAGGTCCAATGTTCCCAGGACCCTCAGGCCTAACCCTGGGTGGGTATTGACCATGGAAATTACCTTTTGAGGCATTTGAGATATGGGGCCCAGTTTTGCTTGGTTCTGTTTCTAAAAGGGTTAGATTTCAAAAGCATTTATGTAGTAACTAGCATTCAAACTCAGAGCTTCCATATGCTTTTCCTTAAACCTGAATACTGGGCACTGAAGATGAAACCTCTATAGAGTATTCTTAAAATCAAATACTTGAAGTAAAATAAAAGCTGAAGTAACAACTGTCCCCAGGCCTACACCAAGAAGCATTCTATAAGGCCTGGGGAGGCCACTGAACCTTGGAAAACTGAGGCCAAATCTCAGGCTAGGCTGCCACATGACCTAGGGCAAGTCAGTCCCCCTCTGCCAGGCTCAGTTTCTCCACCTGTAAAGTGGGGCTGGGAATAATAACTCTTCTGATGGCTGCCAAGGAACCATAAAGAAGATGACATAACCCAAGGAATTTTAATGGTCAAGACACAGAGCAGACAACAGACGTGTTTGGAGGGCTCACTCCTCTCCCTACCTCACTGAGCACCCTACTACATGTGGCCCATGGGCTTTCTCTGACTTGCACTGTCTAGCAAGTTGATGGCCCAATTTTGATTTCCTGACCATCTGCTGCACTTCCCTCAGAGGGTGCAGAAGATGGATGCTCAGGCACCTTGAGCCTGCAGCCTTGGGGCAGGGGGCCTTAACAGCCCCATGCCACCTGGAAGTTTATGCAGCAGGCACAAGCAATGGGTCAAAGGAATAATGAAAAGGAAATTAAAAAATATCTTGAGGCAATGGAAAATGGAAATACAGCATACAAAAGCTTATGGATTGCAGCAAAAGTAGTTCCAAGAGGGATGTGGACAGTAATATTAATAAATGCCTACATGAAGAAACTAGAAAGACATCAAATAAAAAACTAAGCACAAGGTGAGTAGAAGGAGGGACATAATAAAGATGACAGTAGAAATAAATGAAATAGAGTCTAGAAAAATAGAAAAGATTCACAAAAATAAGAGTTAGCTTTTGAAAGATAAACAAAACTGATAAACCTCTAGCTATACTAAGAAAAAAAGAGAAAACTAGAATAAATAACATCATAAATGAAAGATAAGACATTACAACTGACACCACTGAAATACACACGATTGTAAGAGAATATTATGAATAATATGCCAACAAATTGGATAACCTAGAGGAAATGGATAAATTTTTAGAAACTTACAACCTATCAAGATTAAATTATGAAGAAATAGAAAATCTGAACAGAACAAAAATGAGTAAGGAGATTGACTCAGTAGTCAAAAATCTTCAATCAAAGAAAATCCCAGAAACTGATGGCTTCATGTGTGTACAGGTGTACAGGACATTTTGTGAAAATAAGTTTAGATTGTGAATCCTTTTTTTTTTTTTTTGGCCTATGAACATCCAATTGTTCCAGCACAATTTCTTCAAAAGACTATCTTTTCACCATTGAATTGCTTTTGTACCTTTGTCAAAATCAGTGGTCATACTTGTGTAAGTTTAGTTCTGGGCTCCCTATTACAGTCCATTGATGTATGTGTCTCCTCTCTGCATTGTTCTGATTACTCTAGTTTATAAATCTTAAATATGTTAGAGTGAGTCCTCCTATTTTATTCTGCTTTTAAAAAACTGTTCTGCCCGTTCTAATTCCTTTGTTTTTTCACAAAAATACTTTAGTATCAGACTGTTTATATCTACAAAACATCCTGCTGAGATTTTAATAGGGATTGTGTTAAACATATAGATCAATTTGGGGAAGATCAACACTTTCCTATTTTAATCCTCCCATACACAAACAAAATATGTCTCTTATTGGAGGGTTTTGAGCAGGGGAGTAACATCATATCTGTGTTCTCTGAAAATAATGTTGGCTATTTTGTGGGGAAAAGATTAAGGAAGGTGGCATGAGAAGAGGCAGGCAGTGGGCTATGTAAAAGAGAATGATGGCTCAGGACAGGTAATACAGGTGGAGGGAAGAAGCTGAATTTAGGGTTATTAGTGAGGTAGAAGCACTAGGAATTGTTGAGGGACTGAATTTGGGGACTGAGGAAGAGGGAAGTGTAAAGGACAATTCCTGTTTTTCTGGCTTGAGTCAAAAGATGCCACCACTTAATGAGAGGAATATAGGAAGGACCAAGCTTTGGAGAAAGGATGTATTTGGTCGTGGCTGTGGTACAGTTGGAGTGCCAGTGGACCTTCCAGATATCTACTATGTCTTATATGCAGTTGGATACAGAATCTGAAACTAAGGAGCAGATGAGCATTCCACATATTGATATTTATATTCAATCTTGTTCTTTCTATCATTTGGGTTAAAATTAGATAACCTTAGCACTGAAAGGTTGAAATTTAACTTCATGGGCCCTAATAATTTGGAAAGGGGAAGTATCCCCATAGTTGAGAATGTGAGGGGGAAATGGGGTTTATTGTCTTCTTTCTCGAGAGTTGGGAAGTTGAAATCTTTTTAGATTTCTCCCAACTCTGCTTGTTCTTTGTCCTAGTCCAGTCTGATTCAAGAATCTTCGGTTTAGCAGGCAAAGGGCTTTGACTACATCCAAATATAGATGTGCTTCCCAGCAGGAAAGCCCAGCATTCAGACTGGAACTTCACCATCAGCTTTACTGGGACTCCAGCTTGCCAAGTGTAGATCTTGGGACCTGCAAGGGTCCATAATCACATGAGCCAATTCCCCTATAATAAATCTCTTTGTATCTATCTGTCTCTCTGTCTTAGTCCATTTGTATGCTTGAGACTGGGTAATTTATAAAGAAGAAAGATTTATTTGGCTCACGATTCTGCTGGCTGGAAGACTGGGCATCTGGTGAAATCCTTGGGCTGCTTGCACTCATGGCAGAAGGTGCAGGGATGCTGGTGTGTGCAGAGATCACATGGTGAGAGAGGAAACAAGAGAGAGGGGAGGTGTTAGACTCTTTTTTACAACTAGCTCTAATGGGATCTAATAAAGAGAGAACTCACTTGTTACTGTGAGGATGGCACCAAGCCATTTATGAGGGATCTGCCCCCATTGACCCAAACACCCCCATTTATGCTCCATCTCCAACACTGGGGATCAAATTTCAATATGAGGCTTGGGGGCAAAAACTATCCAAACTATAGCACTATCTATCATCTGATAGACAAGATAGAGATAAATAGATATCTACATCTTGTTAGTTCTGTTTCTCTGAAGAACTCTAATACACCCAGTCAGTCAACATATACCTTTTAAGTACCTGTATGGTGCTCCCATGTCAGGCACTGTGGTTAAGTAAAACTGAATAAAGCAAGATTACACTCTCAACACACTTCCAACATAGTTGGAAAGATAAAGCTTCCTCACATGAAAAGCTAATGAACAAGTCAAAGCAGTGTACACAGAAATACTTTCTGACTCAAAACAGGCAGGAAATTTAAATTTGGCCAGAGTCTAAGCAAGTGTAGCCAAGTGAAGTTGCAAGACTAAAAGGAAACCATCACTGCCTTGGTGAGGGGAAGAGGTAATAGGAGCCCAGGGTCATTCCCAAGCTGAGGTCCATCCTCCAACACTAAAGGTCATGGACCCTGAGTACTGTGCTGCTCAGTACCTGATGGGTGGATCCTGAAAGTCATGGTGTCACAAAGACCTCTCAGAATATTGCAGCCATCCTTGAGCATGTGTGGTCTGCCACAAGGTTGACTGCCTCATTGAACAGTGCCTTGTGCATAACTAAAATACTGTGGCAAAGGTGTCCTTCTGCTGGCTAAATTCCCGACAGTGATTCCTTGGTGTTCTATCACAGTTCAGATCCCTGATCATAACGATGGGTAAGAGTGCCAGGTAGTCTAAGGGCACCAAGCTCAGCAAAGCCACATGCTCCTCACTTGACAGCAGCTTCCCCCGCACTAGAGCTGAGAGCCATGGCCTGTCGCTTCCGCGTGAGCGTGAACAGCCCTACAAATAGGCGGATGAGGAGGCAGAAGCAAAAGGGATGGCCCAGGGCACAGAACTCAGCTCTAGAGCGGGCGGGTGCAAGCGGGGGCGGTAGGGCTGGTTTCAGGAGCCTAGGCTAAAGTCTGCCACCTGACGACCACGGCCATTCCGGTCCCAGATCAAAAGAAAAGTATGAATGAAAGCAGCAGTTCCCTGAGAAGCATGTGACTTTGCAGAGCTTGGTGCGCTTGGACGACCTGCCGCTCTTGTCTCTGAACCCCAAGACCTCCCTCCGTGGCCACTGAACCGGATACCAGACTCACTCGGGTAGTGAAGATAGGGCGTGCTCTCGAGAGCTGGGAAGATCTCCTGTGCGCGGGATCCAAGAATCCGCCCCCGCGCAACCGCCCAAAGCAGAGGAAACCTTGGCAACACTTCTAGTACGTGGACAAAGCCCTTCCCTCGCCTGGGATTGGCTGTGGGCAGGGATGAGTGTAACTGTGTAAACAATCCTGAAGGGAAACCAGTTTCGTGCCTTTATCCAGTTCTGTATGAGGGTCCCCAAGTATAAACTGGACAGGAAACCATTTCCCTTCTGAGCCTCGAACTTGGAACCCTGAAAGGAAGACGATGGGTCACAGGATTCACTTCACTGAGATTTATCAACAACACAATCAATTCTGCTTGACTTTGGAGTGCTGTCTAGGTGTGTGGGGGGTGTGTATCACATCACATGATATATAGGTAGTCAAAAGATATGGGTATCTATCCAAAGGAAAAAAAGATTCTACAAAAAAGACATCTGCACTTGAATGTTTATAGCAGCACAATTCATAATTGCAAAGATGTGGAAACAACCCAAGTGCCCATCAACACATGAGTGGACTAATAAAATGTGGTATATGTATACCATAGAGTACTACTAAGCCATAGAAAAATGACAAACTACCTATTGTACTATCCTGGATGGAGCTGGAGCCCATTTTTCTAAGTGAAGTATCACAAGAATGGAAAAACAAATATCACATGTACTCGCCATTAAGTTAGTACTAATTGATCAACACTATGCACATATGGGAAGTAACATTCATACAGTGTCAGGCAGGTGGGTTGGGGAGGAGAGGATGGACAAATCCACACCTAATGATTTTGGTGTGCGCTGTCTGGGGGATGGGCATGCTTGTTGGGCGGTGCAAAGGTAATTATGTAACCAAAGCATTTGTAACCCTGTAATTCTCTGAAATAAAAAAATTAAATTAAAAAGAAAAAAAAAGATATGTGCTGGTTGACTGGGTGTATTAGTCAGGGTTGTCCAAAGAAAAAGAACCAATGGGATGTAGATACTGTTATCTATCTATCTATCTATCTATATTTGCATCCATATTTAGATGGCTAGAAAATAGTTGATAGATAAAAAGATATGAAGGTATTGATTATGATGGCTGGGCTAAGTCTTTGGTAACATGATTATGGAGGCTGGGCTAAGTCTTTGGTAATAGTAATGGCCCAGCACGGTATATAGTTATTGGCATATTAATCCTCACAACAACTTTTTAAGGCAGGTTCTATTATTATTCATACTTGAAATACAAGAAAACTTGCTAAGGTGAAGACCCAGGATAACTGATGGTGAAGTTCTAGTCTCAGTGCCAGAGAAAGCCAATGTCCCAGCTCCAAAGCATTCAGGCAGGAGGAGTCTCTTCTTACCTGTGGGAAGGTAAGCCCTCTTGTTCCTATTCAGGCCTTCAACTGACTGGATGAGGCCTACCCACAGTGCACAGGGCAATCTGCTTTACATGGTCTACCTACTGAAATATTAATCTCATCCAAAATCACCCTCCCAGACACACCCAGAGTAAAGTGTGACCAAATTCCTGGGCATCCTGTGGCCCAGTCAAGTTGATACATAAAAGTAACCATCACACTGGGTTTACCTGACAAAAATGAAATGTCTTACTTTAGACAGAATTTCAGCACTTATAGCCATCAACCGTGCAGAGCATTGGCAGAAAGGAGGAAAGAAGAGGGGTTAGAAGGGAAAAGAAGTGAAAAATAAGGAAGGAAGATAAGGGTGGGCAGATTAGTGGAAACAGTGGAGACGGAATGAATAAGAATAAAATTGACAGAAGAGTAGATTTGAAGGAATGTAATTCAAGACCTAGGGTGCAAAGGCCTGAAGAGAGAGGTGCCAACTTTACCTCAATCCTTTTTCCCTCACCCTCTGTAGCCCACCACTTGCTAGGGGCCTCCCAGGCCAATTTTCCTGAATTCAGGAACAAAGCTAACAGAGGAGAGACCTGCAGGCATCTCCAATTTCTCTCTAGTGAGCACAGTATCCCTGATACAAAGTCACCTCCCCAGTTCTCCTAGGAGGGCAAAGTGAGGTGCCTGCCCTCTCTCTTCCCTGGAGGTCTCTCCAGCACAGTGTAGCCTAGGTAAATGCAGGGATGCATGACAGGTAAAGTCCTGCATGTTTGTCTCCCAGAGAACATGCACACACGTCTTCATTGACGGAGGCTTCCCAAAGCTTGGTCTGGAATGGTGGCGAGGAGTTCTTGGGCAACACATCTTTGTGCAGGACACCCTGCTTTCAAAAGTGGACACAGGCTTGGCTGGGAGAGGAGGTCAAGTGTTGGCTCACACAAATTTAAACTCCTGCTGGATCAGAAGGGGACTTGCTCACGCTCTGGGAAGTATCTCAGGACCCTCCTTTCCCTGAAATAATTTTGCCTGCAAGTAGTCTATCTTCAACCACCTAGACAATTCTGTCCTCTGGGCAATTAAGAATCCCACTCACACCTGCCATGGAGGTCATAGCCAAATATCTGTCACTCCACAGATTCGTAGGAGAGGTCTGGCTTCCTTTGCCCCCAAAATCTTGAAACAAAGGAATCCAGAGCTCTCTCTCCCCCTTTGGATTTCAGCTGTTGTGGAGCTGTGTTCCCAGCTCCCATTCCACGAGAAGCACAGTCCCCTACCCGCCATCACCTCATTTCATCTTCTTATCAGCCCTGTGAAGTGACTGTTAGGATCACCATGGTACACATGAGGTTCAGACATCTGCCTGAAGTCACAGTGCCAGCATGTGGTGGAGCTGGGATTTGAATCCCTTCAGTCTGTGTTAAGAGTCTGTGTTCTTACCAAGACACACTGCCTCCCACACCTCTTCCACCCCATTCCAACTCCCCTGCCTCACTGCTCCATCTTGTGATCTGCCTCAGACCCAAACCCAGAGCTGTCTGACTTCAGTGTCTGTGCTTCTACTTAGTTATTCCAAAGATCTGAAGTCAGGGCCTCTTTTGTCCAGGTTCTTGATTTTTGTGGTGTCTTCCAGCAGCAAGCACAGCATTTCTTCTTTGAAAAATAGGCAATGTAGCAAAACACTTTCCTCTCTTCATTTCGATTGAGACAAATTGTCTCAAGGGGAGAAAAAAAATTCCATACCCATAGTGTTAACAGCGGGGTTACTCAGGCTTAGGTATTATGGACTAAAAAACACAAAATAAAACGGAGTCCTGACACGGGGTGGTCCATATTTCATTTCACCAGTTAAGGCCATCTAGAAGCACATCATTTATAAAAGTACTACTATTAATAATGGTACTAAGATTAGTCACTAAACTTTAATGGAGAGACATTATGATGAACCATGGTCAATGTATGTTGTTTTAGGTTTTTTTTTTTTTTTTTTTTTTTTTGAGACAGAGTCTCACTTTGTTGCCCGGGCTAGAGTGAGTGCCGTGGCGTCAGCCTAGCTCACAGCAACCTCAAACTCCTGGGCTTAAGCGATCCTACTGCCTCAGCCTCCCGAGTAGCTGGGACTACAGGCATGAGCCACCATGCCCGGCTAATTTTTTTTTTTTTTTTGTATATATATTTTTAGTTGGCCAGATAATTTCTTTCTATTTTTAGTAGAGACGGGGTCTCACTCTTGCTCAGGCTGGTCTCGAACTCCTGACCTCGAGCGATCCACCCGCCTCGGCCTCCCAGAGCTAGGATTACAGGCGTGAGCCACCGCGCCCGGCCTGTTTTAGGTCTTCACATCGATTATCTGATTCAATCTTTATGTAAACCCTATTCAATAGGCATTATTACTATTCCCATTTTATAGACAAGGAAACTGAGAAAGAAAATGTTCCTTGTTCCTGAATCTGTACTGATAACCATTAAACTATACTCTCTCGCATCCTTGTTTCATAAAAGATGTCTTTGAAAGCAAATATCCAAGCACACAAAAGAGGCCCAGACTTCAGATCTTGGGAACAACTAAGTAAAAGCACAGACACTGAAGTCAGACAGCTCTGGGTTTGAATCTAAGGCACATCACTTAACACTCCCAATGCCTGAGTTTGCTCAAGTGTAATATGAAAATACTTATGCTTACCTCATAGAGCTATTGTGACGAGTAGATGACTTCACACATGCTGAGCACTTAACACAGTGACTGGCACATAAAGAGGGGGCTCAGTACATACCAGCTGAGGAACTCATCATCGCTGTTCCTCCTGCCGCAGCCCTACAAGATCATCTCCTATGGGGATGAGTCTGAGTATGGCTACTATAGGCTGGTTCTTTTATTGAGGTGAAATAGTTTCTGCAGCTGACTATACCCCTCTTTCCCTCACTGTCTCCCACTTCCCTACCTTGACTGAACTGAAGGGCAGAAATATTTGGGCTTTACTTCCCATTGGTTGAAATTGGTGTTGCCCTGGCAGCACTCGCCCATATTCTCTCCAAGAACCTGGGAACAGCCGCATAAAGTCTCCTTCTGAGGCTTCCCCAGCTGCCACTGCTACTGCTCTAAACAAGGATCTGGTCACTCAGGGAGCAGGGTTTGTTAGGGGTGGGCGAATTCACAAGAAAAGGGGCCTCAGTGGTTCTCCCCGTTTATCACCTAAACCCCTAAATTCACTATGCCCAGTCTCTTCCCACCCATTCTGCCTGTCTTCTCATCAGGAAGGTAAGGGGAAAAAAAGAACTAGGAGAGGCCATTGTGAGGGATGCTCAGGGGTGATTTGTCCTCAGAACTGGGAGGGTAAAATTTCAGCATCTTTCCTCTCCTCCTGGAGCACAGGGCTCCATGGGGACTGCATGGGGTCCAGTGGATAAAGATCCACCCTCATTTGGTTGCGGTTGGAGGCTACATATTTGGTTCAAATTCCACTCATCAAGAGCCAATTTGCCAAAAGTCAAATCATCAAATGACCAGGTTAAAATGTGGGGTATTCTCTGAAGTATCAAGTTACTGTATTGCTAATTCACCAAACCTACTAAAATCACTGATTTACCTAAAACCTTGTTGGTGTTTTGTGTTTAAATACAGAGTTAACCACAATTTTCTCTGGGCAAATCGGTATGGCCTAAGGACTGCGAAAGGTCAGTTCCATAAGGTTCTGTGGCTGCAGTCTCTCCCTAAGCTGGGATGGGCAAACTGCAAAAAATGTTTTCCCTAGCAGATGATCCTGTCATCCCAGCTCGGGTGGCCCTAGATCCACAGACAACTTTGCTGGGGCCATCCAGCTCATAATTGAGGATGTTGCAATCCCTGGACTGAGGGCAAGGCCTGTACTCAGGGCCCCTGAGCTGGAGATGCTGTCCGCCCCTGAATAACAACCCAAAGGTGAGGAAACCTTGGCAATGGTTTCAGCCAGATACATCGACAAAGCCTTGCCCCGCGCCAGGGTGGACTATGGGTAGGGCTGTGCGTTTCAGTGTAAATAACCCCATAGGAGAACTGGTTTCCTGCCCCTTTCCAGCTCCGCATGAACTCCCTAAGTCTAAGCTGGACAGGAGACCACTTGCCTTCTCAGCCTCGAATTTGAAATACTTGGTAAGAACAATGATGGACCACACGACACATTTCAGAGATGGGCTGTATGAACAACACAGTTAATTCTGCTTGTGTTTGGGGTGCTGTGTGTGTCTGTGGGGGTGGAGTGGAGTTGGGTGTGGGTATAATACATACTAATGGCTCAAAGCACATTTATTTTTTTTTAAATTCTCCTGAATTAAAAGAGAAATCTCAGTGAGATGAGAAGAAAATGGTCAAAGTGTACAAAATATTTTCAAAACAACTGACAATGTGTTTATTTTACAATTGTAATGTTCAGCAATAAAAATATTGGATGCTAAGTTCAACTTTAAATACAGGTAAATACTGAAAGATTGATCTGAAGTCACATAAGATCGTGTATGTAATTTATTTAGCACATTGACTGGCACAGAGTAAAGG
The DNA here is from genome assembly GCF_020740605.2 of Lemur catta. Taxonomy (NCBI): domain Eukaryota; kingdom Metazoa; phylum Chordata; class Mammalia; order Primates; family Lemuridae; genus Lemur; species Lemur catta. Next base: position 21,345,481 of record NC_059155.1, read on the forward strand.
GTTAACAGATATACACTAACATAATATGAAAGGGGAAAGGTAATAACAGGATTGTCACCACCCCTATGCTCCAGAGAACTGAAATTTTAATATCTTCCCTTCCCATACCCCTTCAATTAGTTCCATATTTCTACTGCATAAACAAGTGTTAGAGGTCATTTTCTGTTTATACTGATTGTAAGTGAATGATCATTCTAACTATAATTCTAACGATATTCTTGAAGGCACGATCAGTTGGATGTGGAAATTCTGAATCAAGTCTATCAGAATTTAGATGGCCTCTGGGCCTTTTATCCTAAGAGGTAGTTTATCAGACACATGAAAACTAATGCCAAGTGATTATGGGAAATCTCCATTTTGGAGATATAAGGGAAAGATACGATGTCGTTGCAAAAGTCTTTTTTTTTTTTAATTTCAGCACATTATGGGGGTACAAAAGTTCAGGTTATATATATTGCCCATAACCCCCATCCCCCCGAGTCTGAGCTTCAAGCATGTCCATTCCCTAGACAGTGCTCATCACACTCTTCACGTAGGTATGCACCCATCCCCTCCCCCCACCTCACCCCAGTCAGAACTTCAAGCGTGTCCATTCCCCAGACAGTGTGCATTGCACTTATCAAGTAGGTATACACCCATCCCTTCCCCCCAGCCCCCACCTCTGTCCGATACCCAATTGGTGTTATTCCTAAATGTGCACTTAGGTGATGATCAGGGAAACCAGTTTGCTGGTGAGTACATGTGGTGCTTATTTTTCCATTCTTGGGATACTTCACTTAATATAATGGGTTCCAACTCTCTCCAGGAGAACCAAAGAGATGCCATATCACTGTTATTTCTTATAGTTGAGTAATATTCCATGGTATACATATACCACATTTTACTAATCCACTCATGAATTGATGGGCATTTGGGTTGTTTCCACATCTTTGCAATTGTGAATTGTGCTGCTATAAACATTCAGTTGCAGGTATCTTTTTTATAGAATGACTTTTGTTCTTCTGGGTAGATGCCCAATAATGGGATTGCTGGATCGAATGGTAGGTCTACTTGAATCTGTTTAAGATATCTCCATATTGTTTTCCATAGGGGTTACACTAGTTTACAGTCCCACCAGCAGTGTATGAGTGTTCCTGTCTCTCCACATCCACGCCAACATGTATTGTTTTGGGATTTTTTGATAAAGGCCATTCTCACTGGAGTTAAGTGATATCTCATTGTGGTTTTGATTTGCATTTCCCTGATGATTAGAGATGTTGAACATTTTTTCATATGTTTGTTAGCCATTTTTATATCTTTTTTTTGAAAAATTTCTATTCATGTCCTTTGCCCACTTTTCGATAGGGTTGTTCGATATTTTCTTACTGATTTTCCTGAGTTCTAAATGGATTCTTGTTATCAGTCCTTTATCTGTTGTGTAGTATGCGAAAATTTTTTCCCATTCTGTAGGTTGTCTGTTTACTCTCATGACTGTTTCTTTGGCTGTGCAGAAGCTTTTTAATTTGATCAGGTCCCATTTATTTATTTTTATTGTTGCTGTGATTGCCTTAGGGGTCTTCCTCATAAATTCTTTGCCTAGGTCAATGTCTGTAAGCGTCTTTCCTATATTTTCTTCTAGAATTCTAATAGTTTTCCACCTAAGGTTTAAGTCTGTTATCCACCGTGATTTGATTTTTGTGAGAGGTGAAAGCTGTGGGTCCTGTTTTAGTCTTCTACATGTGGCTATCCAGTTTTCCCAGCACCATTTATTAAATAAGGAATCTTTTCCCCAGAGTATGTTTTTGTCTGCTTTGTCAAAGATTAGATGGCTATATGAGGATGGTTTTATATTTGGATTTTCTGTTCTGTTCCACTGGTCTGTGTCCCTGCACTTGTGCCAATACCAAGCAGTTTTAATAATCACAGCTTTGTAGTATGGTTTGAAGTCTGGCAAATTAATAGCTCCCATTTTGTTTTTGTTGCTTAAAATTGCTTTTGCTAAACAGGGTCTTCTCTGGTTCCATACAAAACGTAAAATTATTTTTTCTATATCTGTGAAAAATGATGTTGGTAATTTAATAGGGATTGCATTGAATCTGTAGATAACTTTGGGCAGTATAGACATCTTAACAATGTTGATTCTTCCGATCCACGAGCATGGTATGGTTTTCCACCTATTTACATGCTCTGCGATTTCCTTCCTCAGTGTTTCATAGTTCTCCCTATAGAGGTCCCTTGCCTCCTTAGTTAAATATATTCCTAGGTATTTTATTTTCTTTGTTGCTATTTTGAAGGGTATTGAGTCCTTAATTTGGTTCTCCGTTTGACTGTTATTGGCATATGTGAATGCCTCTGATTTGTGTGTATTGACTTTGTATCCTGAGACTTTACTGCATTCATTGATCAATTCCAGGAGTCTCTTGGTTGAATCCTTGGGGTTTTCTATATATAACATCATATCATCAGCAAAGAGTGAGAATTTGATCTCTTCTTTCCCTATTTGGACTCCCTTGATTCTGCTCTCTTGCCTGATAGCTCTCGCAAGGACTTCCAATACTATGTTGAAAAGTAACGGGGACAGTGGGCAGCCTTGTCTGGTTCCAGTTTGAAGTGGGAATGCTTTCAATTTTTCTCCATTCAGTATGATGTTGGCTGTGGGTTTGTCATATATGGCTTGTATCATTTTTAGATAGTCCCCATCTATGCCTATTTTGCTAAGTGTTCTTATCATAAAAGGGTGTTGAATTTTGTCAAATGCTTTTTCTGCATCTATTGAGAGGATCATATGATCTTTATTTTTGCTTCTATTTATGTGGTGAATTACATTTATAGATTTGCCTATGTTAAACCATCCCTGCATCTCTGGGATGAAGCCCACTTGGTCATGATGGATTATTTTTTTGATAAGCACTTGGATTCGATTTGCTAGGATTTTATTCAGAATTTTTGCATCTATATTCATAAGGGATATTGGTCTGTAGTTTTCTTTTTTGTTGCATCCTTTCCTGGTTTTGGTATCAAAATTATGTTGGCTTGGTAAAATGTGTTGGGGAGAATTCCATCCTTCTCGATATTGGAGAATAGTTTATGTAGGATGGGCACCAGTTCTTCTTTGTAGGTCTAGTAAAATTCGGGTGTGAACCCATCTGGTCCAGGGCTTTTCTTTTGGGGAAGGTTTTTTATTGCTGTTTCGATTTCAGATCTAGATATTGGTCTATTCAGGAATTCTGTTTCTTCCTGGTTGAGCCTGGGAAGGCTGTGTGTTTCTAAAAATTTGTCCATTTCCTCCACACATTCCAATTTGTGTGCATAAAAATTTTTGTAGAATTCATAGATGATATCATGTATCTCTGTGGCATCAGTCGTGATTTCTCCTTTCATGTTCCTGATGGAGGTTATTAGAGTTTTTTCTTTTCTGCTTTTGGTTAGTCTAGCCAGAGGTGTGTCAATTTTGTTTATTTTTTCAAAGAACCAACTTTTTGTTTTATTAATCTCCTTTATGGTTTGTTTGTTGTCCTTTTCATTTAGTTCTGATTTGATCTTAATAATTTCTCTCCTTCTGCTGGGTTTGGGGTCAGTGTGTTCTTCCTTCTCCAGCTCTTTGAGTCTGTTCATTAGATTGTCTGTAAGTTTTCTGTCTTTTTGATATAGGCATTTAGGGAAATAAATTTTCCTCTCAGGACTGCTTTAGCTGTGTCCCACAGATTTTGATAAGTTGTGTCTCCTTTGACGTTTAATTCAAAGAATCTTTTGATTTCCGTCTTGATTTCTTCATTTATAAAATAATCATTCAGAAGAAGGTTGTTTAGCTTCCATGACTTTGAGTAGGAATGAGAATTTCTGTTAGGGTTCATTATTACTTTTATTCCGCTGTGATCTGAGAAGATGCATGGTATAATTTCTATTTTTTTAAGTTTTTTAAAACATGCTTTATGTCCTAGGATATGGTCAATCTTGGAGAATGTCCCATGAGCTGATAAGAAGAAAGTATATTCAGTGGATTTTGGGTAGAATGTCCTGTAGATGTCAGTCAGGCCCATTTGTTCTAGCATTCTATTTAAGTCCATTATTTCTTTGTTTATTTTTTGTTTGGAGGATCTGTCCTGTACTGTTAGTGGCGTGTTAAAGTCTCCGACTATTAAAGTATTGTTGTCTATCATTTTGTTCAGATCAAGTAGGGTTTGCTTTATGAATCTGGGTGCACCTAAGTTGGGTGCATATATATTAAGTATAGTTATGTCTTCTTGTTGAATTGTACCCTTCACCAGTATATAGTAACCATCTTTGTCTTTCATTACCTTTGTTGATTTAAAAACTAAGTTATCGGAGATTAAAACCACCACGCCACCTTTCTTTTGGCTTCCATTTGCTTGAAATATCAATTTTCACCCTTTTATTTTCAGTCTAAATGCATCCTTGCAGGTTAGATGAGTTTCCTGAAGACAGCAGATACTTGGCTTGTATTTTTTTAACCATTGGGCCAGTCTATGTCTCTTGAGTGAGGAATTCAATCCATTCACATTTAATGAGAGAACTGATAAGTGAGACTGATTTCTGTTCCTCATGTTGGGTTGAATTTCATTGTTCTGTTCTCTCTCTTGAGCCATTGTGATAACTGAGTTTTTATCTTCTCTTGAGTAGTTTTATATTCGTGGGTCTTTCTTGTGCTGGTCCGTGTGTAACTCTGTTTTGAGTACTTCTTGGAGAGCTGGTCTTGTCTTCGTGAATTCTCTGAGTTTTTGTTTATCTGAGAATGTCTTAATTTCACCTTCATACATAAAACTGAGCTTAGCTGGGTATAAGATTCTAGGCTTGGCATTATTCTGTTTCAGAAGAGTGAGAATGGGGCCCCAGTCTCTTCTTGCTTGTAAGGTTTCAGTTGAGAAATCTGGAGTGATTCGGATGGATTTTCCTTTGTATGTTACTTGTTTCTTTCTCCTTCCAGCTCGAAGAAGGGCCTCTTTAGTGGATATTTTGGTCAGTCTGATAACTGTATGATGTGGTGTCTTCCTATTTGGTATGAATCTCCCAGGGGTTCTTTGAGCTTCTTGAACCTGTATATCTAGAGTTTTGGCAAGGCCTGGGAAATTTTCCTCAATTATATCTCCAAATAGCTTATCCAACCCTTGCGTATTGTCTTCTTCACCCTCAGGAATGCCGATAACTCTCACGTTAGGCTTCTTCACATAATCCCACATTTCTTGTAGACTCTGGTCTTTTCTCTTATTTCTTTGCTCTATCTCTGTGAGTGACTTATTTAATTGGAAAGTGTTATCTTCGATTTCTGAGATTCTTTCTTCTGTTTGATCTACCCTGCTCTTGAGACTTTCCACTGTGTTTTGTAGCTCCCTGAATAAATTCTTCATTTCCAAGAGTTCAGTTTGATTTTTCTTCAATATTTTGATTTCTTTAGTGAATTTTTCTTCCAAGTCCTGGATCTTTTTTGTGGTTTCTTTGTGTTGGTTATCCATTTTTTCTTGCATAATATTCAGCTTATTTATGATCCATGTTTGAAATTCTTCCTGTGACATGTTGCTATTTTGAATCTGGTTTGTGTCATTTGGTAGAGAACTAGTAATCCTCTTTGAGGGCAAGATTTCAGCTTGATTCTTTATACTCCCAGAGTTCTTTCGCTGAGCCCTTCCCATCTGGATCAATCGCTAGGTACCTTCTTTCAGCTTTAGTCTGGATAGTGGCACGTCTTGCACGCTGATCTTGGGCTGTGCAGCAGCCCAGGTAAGCTGCCTCCTCTGTCACTAGGGGGAGCCCTTCATGTGTTGTTCAGGATTTTGCTACCTCAGCTGGGGGGCTGCTTCTGTTGGGTCCAGCCCCAGAGAATTAATTTGACCCAAAACCGGTTTGAGAGTCAAGTCACTGGGCTGTTCTAATTGCAGGCGGGAAGCGACTTTTTCCTTGCCTCTTCCTCTCCCAAGGTGGTTTCTGCCTCACTCTGTGCGAAAGACAGTGGCTAGGGGGAGGGGGCGGTGCCCTCCTTTGTCCAGTGCCCCGGCTGCTGCAGCTCCCGTGGGCAATGGCCCGCCCTGCCCCAATGTCTGCAAGGTCCACGCTCCACTCTCTCACACCTGGGGAAGCACTCAGTGTTCTCGCAAAGGCGGAGCTCCTAGTGGGGGACCACGGACTAGGGGAGGGAGCCGCCCAGGGAGCCGCCGGGTTCCCAATCGCTCCAGAGCGGCTAGGCTGTGGACTCTGACAATGGCAGCTGCCTGCCCGCCAGTTGCCAGTTGCTGGCACTGGGGGCAAATGTTCAGGGTCCAGCAGGGGCCGGAGGAGCCGGGGATTAAGGGAGCCCAGCTTCCCGCATAAAGGAGACAGTTCAGCGTCCCCCAGGTATCTTTTGCTGCAGCCTAGCGCAAACCCTCTCCCACCAGTTGCAGTCCACCCACAGAGCTCCGGGGTCCAAAATGCCTCCCACTGTTGTCTCCTCTCCACAGAGCCCCATGTCTCCCGTGGTGATTCTGCACCAGCTTCAGGCAGATCCCTAATTGAGTGGGTGTGGGGGTCAGTGGGGAAACAAGCTGCTTTCCTGTGGGGCTGAACCCACCTCACTCGCTGGTCAGGCGGGTACAGCCGTCCCACGCTCCCCTCTCTATTGTCCGTCCTGCACTCTCCAGATTTTCACGATCTGATTTCCCGCTCACCTCAGTTTTTTCTTGCTCTCTGTGTCCCACGCTGATTCTCCATGGATTCACACTGCTGTTCTTGTGGGGGAGCGATCCTCTAGTGTTGTGGCAGACTGAGATCCATGCCTTGCTCTCCGGGAGCACGAATCCAGGAGGTCACCACCACTCTGCCATCTTTCCTCTCCTGCAAAAGTCTTTTGATGGTGCAAAAATTTTATGAATCTGATCACCCTGGGGAAGGACAATGGGAATATGATTTTAAGCTTTTTTCATTTTCCTTGAGCTTTTCTGGGTATCTACAAATCCCCAAGTATTTCATAAAATGTGTCAAGAAGAAGCAACTAATTTCCAGACTGAATGTGTCCTGATTTCTGGGACTTTCTCTAAAAAGTTATAGAAAGAACAACTCAATGGAACCAACAGGAAAGAAAAGGAAAAGGACTCTTTCTTAGCCAATGGGTCTCTATGGGTGCATAGATACATTACTGAATGTTCTTTACTTCCACTTCCCAAGGTCTGCGGCCTCTGTGGTAGCAATAACCTCCTTCTTTGTGCAGATGTCCCACATGCATGCAACTTCTTTGCTGATGTTTGGCATCCACAACTGTGAAGGGAGGAGAAAAGAGAAGAATGAAAGTAGCAAATGACATTTCAAAAAATGCTACCTTTCCTGAGAAAACAGAGGCTCTCTTCACACTGGGCATATATAAGTGCTGTGAAACTGTCCTTCCATTAACCTCCTTGATTGGAGATTCTGGTGTAAACACAGTAACTTATCTGCAGCCGTTGTACTCACTTCTTATATGACCATGGTGTTCTCAAGTAAGCACTTTTAATATAAAACTAACTTAAAGGAGCCTCATATTGCTGGATATTGCTCAAATAAAAGGTCCTACAGAGAAGAACACAATGCTTTTAAAAAGTGGTCTGGGTCTCCTCCTTCCTCCACCCCCCATTACGTTCCTGTGGTTTTCTATCCTGGCAGAAAATGAACAAAGCAAAAGTTTCGATGAATGATTATTCTGGAACATGCATAAGAGACTTCTTTTTATTGCTTTGAGCAGCAAGATTCCCATGAAGTATTTAATCAATAGGAACTGGGGGCTTCTTGAGGTGGCTGAACGAGGCAAAATGCATTTTAAGGCATGATTCTCACTTCTGAGCTGGGGAAGGCACAATAACACGGTCTTGTGTGCTGGGGATGGGAGGGAATAAAAGAGAGAAGAGCATCTTGTTGACGTCTATGGAGTCTTCTTGTGTTTCCCGTGAAGCTGCAGGACATTTGGGATGGAATGGTTCCTGTTCCTCTAGCCTCTCAACAAAAGGGAGAACAGCCCAGGTGAGGAGGCTCACGCCTGTAATTCTAGCCCTCTGGGATGTCAAGGTGGGAGGATTCCTTGATGCCAGGAGTTCAAGACCAGCCTGAGCAAGAGCAAGACCCCTGTCTCTACAAAACATAGAAAAATTAGCCGGGTGAGGTAGCACACACCTGTAGTCCCAGCTACTTGGTAGGCTGAGACAGGAGGGTCGCTTGAGCCCAGGAGTTTGAGTTACCGTGAGCTATGATGATGCCACTGTACTCTAGTGCAGGTGACAGGGTGAGACCTTGTCTCAACAAAAGCAGGGAGGGGGAGAACAGTAAACAGAATTTGGTGAGTAATGGATCGATGGCCAACTTTACATAAAGCCCTGTCAATACTTTCATAGGAAGTGTCGCTTAGAGTCCAGGGTTGCATCTGATCTCCTTAGCATGAATGGAGATTGGCCCTGTCTTGAAACACACTGCTCTCTTACTAGGAACTTATCCTGCTCTACTTTGAACACATATGTAGTCCCAACAGTGTGCGATGGGGGAGAGGTTGGGGTGATGGGGAGTAGGAGAGAAGAATGTGTGGGGCAGTGTGAACCTGCCATGGGTATTGGGGAAACTTCTGTGATGTGCACAGCCTACTGATAGTGACTCAAGGATGTCACTTCATGAAAAGGGGCCTCCTAGGCATTCTGTTTGAATAGATTTTCCTTAGAAATTCCCATGCATACACTACTAACCCTATGTGGTACCACAAACAAATACACTGTACAGAGAATTTGCATCTTTATAGAAAATATAAAAAATGTCCTGGAAAAAAATGGGGATACCATACTTTAAAGAATAGGAACTATCAAAAAAATTGTTAATAGAGGCCCATGCAAGGCTAAAAGGAGGGAAAAGTGGAGGAAGCAAGGGAGCATGAGATAAGGGCGTGATGGGCAGCATGGGTTGCCCAGGCAACAGTGGCATCAGAAGAAACTATCTCAAAATGGGCTCCTGTACAAGAATGTCATTATTTTACATATTCAAGGTTATGGTGACAAGGTGGCCTAGGGCAACTTGAGGCATATTTATGAACGTTAATGCATTTTAACATCTCTCCCACGTGGTCTTCCTATTCTTCAATCAAACCTTCAATCAGAGAGAAAAAAACAATTGGTTTAGCATATTGAACAGTTAATGTCATTATAAGAAAACATGACATGCAAATCTATATGCCATTGAGATTTTAAATTACAATGGGAGAAGCTATATCCTTATTGCTAAAATAGTGTAGGAAAGTTAACACCACATCCCTTCCCTTCAGCTCACCTCTAGTAAGCATCTACTATGTGCCAAGCTCTGGACTAGGCCCATTGCTTTGCCTATATTCTTTTGTATTTAATATTCTTTAATGGTTTCTTCCTGCTCTTGAATGAAGGTGTAGCTGATGGAATGTACTGGGTCCCTACTGCTAAATCTATACCTGGTGTATTAGTGAAGGTTCTCTAGAAAGACAGAACTTATAGGATATATACTTAGGTATCAGACAGAGGATTTTTGGAGGAATTGGATCATAAGATTATGGAGGCTGAGAAGTCTCACAACAGGCCATCTGCAAGCCAGAGACCCTGGGATGCTGGTAGCACGGCTCAGTCCAAGTCTGAAGGCCTCAGAATCAGGGAAACCAATGATGTAACTCTCAGTCCGAGGCCAAAAGACTGAGAACTGGGGTAGGGGACATTGGTGTAAGTCCTGGAGTTCAAAGCTGGAGAGCCTCTAGTTTTGATGTCCAAGGACAGGAGAAGAGTGCATCCCAGCTCCAGGAGAGGGGAAGTTGCTTTTTTGTTCTATCTGGCTCCCTGCTGATTGGATGGTGCCTGCTCACATTGAGGGTGGATTTTTCCCCCACTGAGTTAATTGAATCATATTCCAGTTTCCTCTGAAAACACTCTCACAGACACAACCAGAAATAATCCTTTACCAAGTCTCTAGGTAATCCTTAATACAACCAAGCTGACATGTGAAATTAACCATCACACCTGATAACAGGATAATGAGATGCTGGTATCTTGACAGCTGACCAACAACTGTCTACCTGCCATTGCCCTTTACTCTCTAAGGACATTGTCACCACAGTTTGGGGGAAAACTGATAAAGGTAAAAACTGGGCCCCTTTTAAAGTCATACCAAGGGGAACATCCCCCTATTTGAAAAACCCAGCTTCAGTATGAGGTAAATATTCAATAATAGCAGGTTGGATTATTAAAACAGATTATTCCATTCAAGGATGTCTAAGGGGTCATTTATCCTTTAAAGCTTATTGAGAGACAAAAATGTGATTATGGCAAGGGATGCCTGTCATAAAGACCCAGGTGGTTTTTAGCTTGTCATGTGACTTGACATGACATTTGCTTAAAGCCCTAAACACTGCCTGATAATTTACCCTGTAATGTTGAGGAAAGTTAAGACTAACTTTGTCCAAATTTACCAAAATTCTCAAAAATCTTTGTCCAGCCAAGATTTGGGGAGAGAAAAGGCATACCATGTCCTCATCGTCAATTTACATGTTCCCACCTGTTTCCACCTTCCAAACCTTCCCAGGCTCAGGACATTATCTGCTCATTCAACTCTAGCTGCAGTTCTAGGATCCTGCAAGGAAGCCATTACTGCCCAGCATGGTGGGGCATGCTAGGTCCTGCCAACTCCACTCCTCAACCAGGAAATCCCAGTCCATCAAAATTCCTAAGGCAGGAAAGTAAAGGTAGGGATTTTAGGAACATGGTCAACAACAATGTGGGTAATGGGCCGATAAAAAATGTTCCTCCCTAAAGCCTGCCAACTATTAAAAACCTGTCACTTAGACTTCACTGTCCCCTCAGGATGCTAGTTGATGGTGCTCACATTGTACTTAATCCTTTTAAGAGTTCCAAAACTACAAATTGTAAATGACACAAATGGCCTCTTCTCCCTGCCTGATGCCATGTTTTCACTCTCTCATTTTAGCATTTGGAGTCCTTCTCTTGGATGAATAAATAGTCTTAAAAAGACCAGTGAAGTAGAACTCATTTTAGGGAGTTTCAAATGTACCAGTGGTAAAATCTCCCTAAACATAACTAAACTAATATAAAATAATACCTAAACAAACATAAGCCCAAATCAGGCTGAGGTATGGGCCATATGAGTTCCTTATTCCTATTACTGGTTTCATAAAAAAAATTGCAAAAGTGAGGGGGGAAGTGTATATTAAAAGTTTCTAGGGGAAATTCATGCTGAAGAGTTTGGAAGTAGGTGAGAACATTATGTCTTTTTCCTTATTTGTTGCATGTGAGTCACTTTCCCTTCAGAACACCATTGAGAGAACACTAGACAAACTCAGGGAAGGAAAAAGAAACTCACCAAAACCTAAATTTTTCTTTTCCCCTGAGCTTGTGTTGCCTGCCTGAGAAAGTGGAAGTCTCATCCTCCCAATCTGTAGCCAGGGTTGGTTGGGAGCCCAGCCCTTGGCATTAGGATGCCAGCACTCAGTGACCCGCTTTGTTGGGCTGCTTTTCATTTGCATTTCATTGCTTTGTTTCCAGTCTCTAGAATATTAGGTACCTATTAGATGCTTAATAAATATAATTTTAATACATGAACAGATTTATTCTCCCCATACCATTATTTCTTCACAAATAAAAGTCAAGTCGAAGCATTTGTCTTCCTTATTTGTAGGGCTGTTGTGAGGACAGAGGTGATGAGAAAGAAGGTAACTGAAAAGCTAAAAGTGCAATGCAACTCATGACATAAAATCACTATGTTGGCCAGATGCAGTGTCTCACACCTGTAATCCCAGCAATTTAGGAGGCTGAGGGGGGAAGATCTCTTGAGGCTAGGAGTTCAAAACCAGCCTGAGCAACACAGCGAGACCCCATCTCTACAAAAAAAAATTTAAAAAATAAAAATTAACATGGTGGCTTGTGCCTGTAGTCCCAGCTACTCAGTTGTCTGAGGCAGGAGGATCCATTGAGCCTAGGAGTTTGAGGCTGCCATGAGCTATGATCATGCCACTGCACTCCAGCCTGGCCACCTGGCCAACAAAGTAAGACTCTGTCACTAGAGGAAAAAAATCACCCTGTTCCCAGCCACACTAATGCATTGAGCCATAAACATGAACTCTGCCTTACAGGTGCCAGGAATTTCTGATGGAGACCTTTCTCAAGCATATCGCAGATTTGCTAGAATCCATCACAGAGTAGAAATGGTAAATTGAAAGTTGCCATTTACTAAGCATTGTTAGGGGCCAAGCACTATTGAGCCCTTCACATGAATTCTCTCACAATTCTTACAACAAACCTACATGTAGCTACATCAGGATACCTATTTTACAGATTAGGAACCTGAGACTCAGGTTAACCAAGTCATTGCAAGTCTCTCCAATTAAAGATAGTGAGCTTTTCTTGTGCACTGTTGGTGGAAATGTAAATTGGTGCAGCCATTATAGAAAATAGTAGAGAGGTTCCTCAAAACATTAAATTAGAACTGCCATATGATCCAGCAATATTACTTCTGGGTATGTATCTGAAGGAAACTAAATCAGTTTCTTGAAGAGATATTTGCACTCCTATGTTCATTGAAGCATTATTCACAATAAACAAGAAATGGAAACAAGTGAAATGTCCATCAATTGATGAATGTATAAAAAATGTGGCATTGTATATTACATGGAATATTATTCAGCCATAAAAGAGAAGGAAATCCTGCCATTTTCTACAATGTGGATGAACCTGGAGGACACTACTAAATGAAATAATTCAGACAGAGAAAGACAAATATTGCATGGTCTCAACTTTATGTGGAATCTAAAACTGTTGAATTCATAAAAACAGAAAATAAAATTGATTTCCAGGGCCTGGGAGAAATAGGGAGATGTAAGTCAAAGGGCACAAACTTTCAGTTATAAGATGAGTAAGTTCTGGGAAGATAATGTACAGCATGGTGACTATAGTTAATATTGTATTGTATATTTGAAATTCGCTGAGAGACTAGACCATAAATGTTCTCAGACCAAAAAAAAAAAAAATGGTAACTATGTGAGGTGATGGATGTGTTAAATAACTTCATTGTATTAACTATTCTACAATATATACCTATATCAAATCATCACATTGTACACCTTAAATATATACAATTTTATTTGTCAGTCACAACTACTAAAGCTGGAGGGTCCTTTCAAGGATAGTGAATTTTTGATCTCAGGGATGTCTGAGATGCCTTTTTCACCATAGTAGGAAATGTACTCTTTATGACAAAATAAAAAAACCTCATTATCAACAAATACAGAACTAATACAATTAATATTGTGTTAATCTAGTTACTAATTCATTTTACAGATGAGTGAATGATGTGTGCAAGAGAAAATACAAACAATAACACAGTCTTAATGAAATATGCAAGTTACAACAATTTTAAGGTATTGCAACATGTGCCTACCTAGGAAATTGTGTTTGTGAGGGAGGAATAGGTATATTTATACATTGCCAGTGGGTGCAATCATTGATTCATTCCCCTCAGAAGCACAATATGGCAATAAGACAACTATATGAAGTAGTGTTATTTAAAAATCATAACACAAGGATAGTGCACACTCAGTGGAGCTATATCAAATTCTTTTGTCTGCATATTAACAAAAATAGGAAGAGTTTGGCCAGATGGAAATAGTTGAAGTCACTGTCATGCTAAGGCTCTGTTAGTTCACAAAAGAAAACAAACAAAAAACCTAAGAGCCAAGTTGTGAGGAAGAAAGTCTTAGAATTGAGGCATCTATTAGTGTGGAGAGAGCACTGAGCTGGCTGCACAAGAGCCCTTACCAATCCTGGGTGTTGTGTTAAACTGTCCCTACTTACTTCTAATCCCCATTATCCACATCTACCTTTATGGGTCACGTGGTTGTTGCATGCTTAATTTTTAAAATAAACTGCCAAAGTGTTTTCCAGGGTACCATCGTTGTACCGTGTTACATTTCTACCAGCAAGTTATGAGTGATCCAGTTTTTCCACATCTTCACCAGCATTTGGTGTAGGAGCTATTTTGTATTTAGCCATTCATTTAAAGGGCTTCATTAAATCATCTCTAGGGACCATTCCTACTCTACAAAGTCTATAATTATATGACAGATTAAACAATTGATCTGAAAAAATACATTGAGATTAAAAGAGATTTTGGGGGCAAGATGGTGGAGGAGAAAAACCGCCAGCCAGACCATCTCTGCAAGGAAGACAGATTTTAGAAGAAAGTGAAAAAAAAAATAAACAGGAAGACAAACACGGATCGGATGAGGGTCAGAAGTAAGGTGCCTGAAACTACAGGAGACTCCACGGTAAGAAGTTGCGGAGGAGAACTGCAAGGAGAAAGGCCCTCGAGAGGTGTGGAGAGCAGCAACAAGGCTAGGTGGAGCAGTTAACTTTCCCCTCTCTTGAATCTCGGACTGCTGGTGGGTTCATGAGCGGTTAGAGAGACCTGCCAATACCAACCCAGAGACTGACACTGCCAGTGAGCGGTGAGCCTCTTGTGGACAGGGAACCAGGCTCCCAGCTCCCTTGGGGCACCTCCCGGGCCACAGATGTGAGCTGATTGGCAGGCGCCATACTGCTTCATTCTCCCCTTCCCCTTCCCTACCCGCAGCTGCCCAGAGAGACATTTTAGCCACCGCTCTGAGGCATCTGTAGGGAATGGGACTATTCCTTTTGGGGCCCTAAAGCAGACTTAGGGGTACTCAGACTGTGAGCTTCCTACCTGCCAGCCCTCCCAGGCACTAATTGCCTGAACTCCAGGAAAGTAGGGCAAATAATGAGGCAGAGAGATATCAGTCCAGCTGGGGCACCCCGTGGGTGACTTGACACCAGCAGTCCTCTCCCTGGTAGGGTCAGGGGACAGGCCTGCAGACCACATCCCATACACCTAGGTCTCGAATGCATTGCCCTGGGACACAGAAGGGATATTTGTGAACGAGCGTACTGAGGTGTGTGTGCCTTCAGGAGCACATCAGCACACGAGGGGCAACCCTCCTCCCATGGGGCACAGAGCCCAGGCTGCTATCCTGGGCAGGTAACTTCCCAGCCTGCATCACAGCAAGGGGACATCTGCTGGCTTGAGGTCCTGCCTGCTGGCAGAGGCCCGGGAGTAACTGCAGAATAGGGGAGGGTAGAAAGGAGCGAGGCCTGCTACAGACTGCTGGTCTCAGACAGTCCAACCACCACATGCAGACTTTTTGGTTGAGTGGGGCCATTTCAGCCCCTCCCTGACAGCTTTGCCCAGAAGCAGAGAACAGATCTTTGGCATCTGCTAACAGCATTTGTGGAGCTTGAGGGCAGGCTCACCCAGCCCAGCTCTGCCCAGACTCACTCTCTGACCTGCCCCCACTGAGGTGGAGAATAAGGACACACCTGGAAGCCCCATGGTGCCACCCACCACCAGAGGCACTAGAGTGCCTCTCCAGAGGAACCAGAGCTGGTTACAAGACCCACAAACAGCACTGCAGCCTACCCCTCCCAGCAAGTGCAACCTACTGACAGGGAGGTCATTCTGCACACCCTTTTACTGCATCTACTGACTCATCATAAAGGGTGTGGTCAAATCTCACCCACAAACACCACCTACTGGCTGACAGACTAAACAGGGCGTGTCATTCTCCAAACCAAACTCTAAAGGCAAGAAGCAACAGCTGATCCAGATGGGAAGGAATCAATGAAAGAACTCTGGAAGTATGAAGAACCAAAAGGAAAGCACACCCCCAAAGGGGAACAACAGCTTCCTAGCAATAGACATCAACCAAATTCAGAACACTAATATGAAAGAAGAACAATTTCAAACATGGATTGTAAGAAAACTCAATGATGTGCAAGAAAAAATGGATAACCAACACAAAGAAACCACACACAAAAAAATATCCAGGACTTGGAAGAAAAATTCATTACAGAAATTGAAATAGTAAAGAAAAATCAAACCAAACTCCTGGAAATGAAGAATTTATTCAGGAAATTACAAAAAAAAAAAAAAAAAACCGTGGAAAGCCTCAAGAACAGAGTAGATCAAACAGAAGAAAGAATCTCAGGGATTGAAGATAACACCTTTCAATTAAATAATTCAGTCACAGAGATAGAACACAGAAATAGGAAAAAAGAGCAAAGCCTACAAGAAATGTGGGATTATGTGAAGAGGCCTAATGTGAGAATTATAGGCATCCGTGAGGGTGAAAAAGGAAATACAAAAGGGTTGGATAAGCAATTTGAGTATATAATGCAGGAAACTCCCAGGCCTTGCTAAAAATCTAGATATCAAGGTTCAAGAAGCTCAAAGGACTACTGGGAGATTTATCGTAAACAGGAAGACACCACGACACACAGTCATCAGACTGACTAAAAGAACGACCAAAGAGGCACTCCTACAAGCCGTAAGGTGAAACAAGCAGGTAACCTACAAAGGAAAACCCATCCGAATAATGGCAGACTTCTGAACTGAAACCTTAAAAGCAAGAAGAGACTGGGGCCCCATTCTCACTCTTCTCAAACAGAATAATGCCCAGCCTAGAATCTTGTACCCTGTGAAACTAAGTTTTGTATATGAAGGAGAAATAAAGACCTTCTCAGATAAGCAAAGACTGAGGGAATTCCCCAAGACAAGACCTGCCCTCCAGGAAGTACTCAAAACAGTGTTACACACGGATCAGCAAAATAAACACTCACAAATGTAAAATCATGCAAAAGCTAAAGGTCACAGGCCAGATATCACAATGGCTCAGGGAGACAAAACAAAGCAACAAAGTTCAAGTCAACAGGATGAACAGAAATCTGCCCCACTTATCAATTCTCTCAATAAATGTTAATGGCTTGAACTGCCCACTAAAGAGATATAGGCTGGCCAAATGGATACATATACACAAGCCAAGTATCTGCTGTCCTCGAGAAACACATCTAACCCACAGGATGCATTCAGACTCAAGGTGAAGGGCTGGAAAACAATATTTCAAGCAAACGGAAGCCAAAAGAAAGCTGGCATGGTGGTTCTGATTTCAGATAATGTAGTCTTCAAATCAGCAAAAGTAGTGAAAGACAAAGAGGGTCACTACATAATGGTGAAGGGTACAACTCAACAAGAAGACATAACAGTTCCAAATATTTATGCACCTAACTCAGGTGCACCTAGATTCATAAAGCAAGTCCTACTTGATCTAAACAAAATGGTAAACAGCAGCACTGTAATACCCGGGAACTTTAACATCCCTCTGACAAAACAGGACAGATCCTCCAAAAAGAAAATGAACAAAGAAACAATGGATTTAAACAAAACTCTAGAACAAATGGGCCTGACTGACATTTACAGAACATTCTACCAAAAAACTGCTGAACATACAGTTTTATCATCAGCTCATGGGACATTCTCTAAGATTGACCATATCCTAGGCCACAAAGAATGTCTCAAAAAGTTAAAAAAATAGACATTATACCATGCATCTTCTCAGACCACAGCAGAATAAATTGGAAATCAATTCCAACAGAAACTCTCATCTCTATGCAAAGTCATGGAAATTAAACAACCTTCTGCTGAATGATTATTTCATTAAGGAGGAAATCAAGATGGAAATCAAAAGATTCTTTCAACTAAATGACAAGGGAGACACAAGTTGTGAAAGTCTATGGGACACCTCCAAAGGAGTCCTGAGGGGAAAATTTATATCCATAAATGCCTACATCCAAAAGACAGAAATATCACAAATAAACAATCTAATGAATCGTCTCAAAGGCTGGAAAAGGATGAGCAGACTGAACCCAAACCCAGCGGAAGAAAAGAAATAACAATGATCAGAGTAGAACTAAATGAAATTGATAATAAAAATATATATAGAAGATTAGTTAAACAAAAAGTTGGTTCTTTGCAAAAATAAACAAAATTGACACACCTCTGACTAGATTACCAAGAAACAAAAAAGAAAGAACTCCAATAAATTTCACCAGGAATGAAAAATGAGAAATTACAACTGATGCCATGGAAATACAAAATATCATCTATGAATTGTATAAAAACCTCTATGTACATAAACTGGAAAATGTAGAGGAAATGGACAAATTCTTAGAAACACACAACGTCTCTAGACTCAATCAGGAAGAAATAGGCTTCCTGAACAGACCAATATCAAGTACCAAAATTGAAACAGCAATGGAAAAAACCTTCCTAAAAAGACAAGTCCCAGACAAGATGGTTTCACACCCAAATTTTACTAGATCTACAAAGAAAAACTGCTGCCTATCCTGCAGAAATTATGTCCACAACATTGAGAAGGTAGGAATCCTCCCCAACACATTTTATGAAGCCAACATCACCCTCATACCAACACCAAGAAAGGATACAACAAGAAAAGAAAACTACAGACCAATATCCCTTATGAATACAGATGAAAAAATTCTCAACAAAATCCTAGCAAAAAAAATTGAGATGCTGATCAAAAAAATAATAATAATAATCCATCACGACCAAGTGGGCTTCATCCCAGAGATGCAGGGATGGTTCAACACAGGCAAACCTATAAATGTAATTCACACATAAATAGAAGCAAAAACAAAGACCATATTATCCTCTGAATAGACACAGAAAAAGCATTCAACAAAATTCAACACCCTTTTATGATAAGAATGCCTAACAAAATAGGCATAGATGGGAGTTACCTGAAAATGATACAGGCCATATATGACAAACCGAGATCCAACATCATACTAAATGGGGAAAACCAGAAAGCATTCCCAGTTAGAACTGGAACCAGACAAGGTTGCCCTCTATCACAGCTTCTATTCAACATAGTGCTGGAAGTCCTAGCCAGAGCAATTAGACAAGAGAAGCAAATCAAGGGCATCCAAATGGAGGCAGAAGAGGTCAAACTATCTCTGTTTGTGGACGATATGCTCTGATATCTAGAAAACCCCAAAGATTCTGCTATGAGACTACTGGAATTGATAAGCAAATTCAGCAAAGTTTCAGGTTATAAAATCAATGTACAGAAATCAGTAGCATTCCTATATGTCAACAACAGTCAAACTGAGAGCCAAATCAAAGACTCAACACCCTTCACAACAGCAAGAAATAAAATGAAGTACCTAGGAATATATTTAACTAAGGAGGTAAAAGACGTCTATAGGGGAAACTATGAAACATGAGGAAGGAAATAGCAGAGGATGTAAACAGGTATAAAACCATACCATGGGTTGGGCGTGGTGGCTCACGCCTGTAATCCTAGCACTTTGTTAGGCTGAGGTCGGAGGATCACTTGAGATCAGGAGTTTGAGACCAGCCTGAGCAAGAGCGAGACCCCGTCTTTACTAAAAATAGAAAGAAATTATCTGGACAACTAAAAAATATATATAGAAAAATTAGTTGGGCATGTTGGCGCATGCCTGTAGTCCCAGCTACTTAGGAGGCAGAAGGATTGCTTGAGCCCAGGAGTTGGAACTTGCTGTGAGCTAGGCTGATGCCATGGCACTCTAGCCCAGGCAACAGAGTGAGACTCTGTCTAAAAAAGAAAGAAAGAAAGAAAGAAAGAAAGAAAGAAAGAAAGAAAGAAAGAAAGAAAGAAAGAAAGAAAGAAAGAAAGAAAGAAAGAAAGAAAGAAAGAAAGAGAAGAAAACCCATACCATGCTTATGAGTCAGCAGAATCAGCATTGTTAAAATGTCTATACTACCCAAAGTAATCTACAGATTCAATGCAATCCCTATTAAAATGCCAACATCATTTTTCACATATCTAGAAAAAATAATTCTACACTTCATATGGAAATAGAAAAGACCCCTATAGCAAAAGCAATCTTAAGCAAAAAGAACAAACTGGGAGGCATCAGTCTGTCAGACTTCAAGCTATACTACAAGGCTATAGTAACTAACATAGAATGGTACTTGCACAAGAACAGAGACATAGACCAATGGAATAGAACTGAGAACCCAGAGATAAAACTATCCTCATATAGCCATCTAGTCTTTGACAAAGAAGACAAAAACATACACTGGGGAGAAGAATCCTTATTCAATAAATGGTTCTGGAAAACTGGATAGCCACATGTAGAAGACTGAAACAGGATCTACACCTTTCATCTCTCACAAAAATCAACTCACGGTGGAAACAGACCTAAACCTAAGGTGTGAAACTACGAGAATTCTAGAAGAAAATGTTGGAAAAACTGTTATAGACATTGGCCTAGGGAAAGAATTTATGAAGAAGACCCCAAAAGCAATCACAGCAAAAACAAAAATAAATCAGTGGGACCTGATCAAATTAAAAATCTTCTGCACAGCCAAGGAAACTGTCACGAGAGCAAACAGACAACCTACAGAATGGGAGAAAATATTTGCATGTTAAACATCCAATAAAGGGATGATAACTAGAATCTATATAGAACTCAGGAAAATCAGCAAGGAAAAATCAAACAACCCTATCAAAAAGTGGGCAAAGGACATGAACAGATACTTTTCAAAAGAAGATAGACTAATGGCAACCAAACATATGAAAAAATGCTCAACATCTCTAATCATCAGGGAAATGCAAATCAAAACCACAGTGAGATACCACTTAACTCCAGTGAGAATGGACTTTATCAAAAGTCCCAAAACAATACATGTTGGCGTGGATACGGAGAGACAGGAACACTCATACACTGCTGCTGGGACTGCAAACTGGTACAACCTCTGTGGTAAGCAATATTGAGATACCTCAAAGAGGTACAAGTAGAACTACCATTTGATCCAGCAATCCCATTACTGGGCATCTACTAAAAAGAACAAAAGACATTCTATAAAAAGGACATCTGCACTAGAATATTTATAGCAGCACAATTCACAATTTTCAAAGATGTGGAAACAACCCAAGTGCCCATTACATCATGAGTGGATTAATAAAATGTGGTATATGTATACCATGGAATGCTACTCAGTCACAAAAAACAATGGTGATCTAGCACCTCTTGTATTATCCTGGATGGAGTTGGAACCAATTCTACTAAGTGAAGTTTCACAACAGTGGAAAAACGAGCACCACATGTACTCACCATCAAATTGGTTTTAAATGATCAACACTTAAGTGCACATATAGTAATATCATTCTTCGGGTTTCAGGAAGATGGGAGTGGGGAGGAGGGGATGGGTATATACACACCTAATGGGTGCTGTGTGCACCATCTGGGGGATGGACATGCCTGAAGCTCTGACTCGGGTGGGGCAAGAGCAATATATGTAACCTAAACATTTGTACCCCCATAATACGATGAAATAAAAAAGAAAAAGCAATTAAAAATAAAATAAAATAAAGATAAAAAACAGCAACAACAAAAAGTACCTTGAGTAATATAAAATCTTTAAAGACATACTCAAACAGAACATAGTATTGTATCAGTTTATGTCTTATTTTTATAATTGTACTATGGTTAAGTAAGCAACTGCTGTTCTTAGAAATTATACACTGAATTATTTAAAGATGAAGTTGGACTGTGCCTACAATTTATTCTCAAGCAGGTCAGAAGCAATATTTTATCCCTATTTGGAGACAGAAATAAAGCAAATGTGGTAGAATGTTATTAGGTTGGTGCAAAAGTAATTGTGGTTTTAGCATTGTTGACATTTGTCATTTGATATTGGAATACATTCTTAAATAAATGTGGTTATGTTACACCTCATTTTAATGCACATTTCTCGCTTTATGGATTTTTTTTTGCTAATGACTTATTACTTCCTGTTTATTTTATATTTATTTTAGACTATGGAAATGAAGTTAGACAAAAAGCAAAAGCCCAGCGATTTTCTTTTTGAGTTCAAAAAGGATCATAAAGCAGCGAGACAACTTGCAACATCAACAATGCATTTGGCCCAGGAACTGCTAACGAACTTACAGTGCAGTGGTGTTTCATTTGACTGAATATTAAAAAAAAAAATTGTTGTTTTGAAGTGTCGTCCTCTCTTATTGTAAACAACAACAGACCGACAAAAGTGGATTGTATATGCCAACCAGCAATGACCAGCTCGGTGGCTGGACCAAGAAGAAGCTCCAAAGCACTTCCCAAATCCAAACTTGCACCAAAGAAAGGTCATGGTCACTTTTTGGTGGTCTGCTGCCAGTCTGAACCACTATAGCTTAATGAATCCTGGTGAAACCATCACACCTGAGAAGTATGCTCAGCAAATGAATGAGATGCACCAAAAACTGTAGTGCCTGCAGCTGGCACGTGCCAACAGAAAGGGCCCAGTTCTTCTCCACGACAACCCCTGACCACATGTTGCACACCCAACGCTTCAAAAGTTGAATGAATCAGGCTACAAAGTTTTGCCTCATCCGCCTTATTCACCTGACCTCTTGCCAACCAGCTACCACTTCTTCAAGCATCCCAACAACTTTTTGCAGGGAAAATGCTTCCACAACCAGCAGGATGCAGAAAATGCTTTCCAAGAGTTCATCGAATCCTGAAGCATGGATTTTTACACTACAGGAATAAACAAACTTATTTCTCATTGGCAAAAATGTGTTGATTGTAATAGTTCCTATTTTATTAATAAAGATGTGTTTGAGCCTAGTTATAATGATTTAAAATGCACAATCCGGGCCTGGCACGGTGGCTCATGCCTATAATCCCAGCACGCTGGGAGGCCGAGGTGGGTGGATCGTTTGAGCTCAGGAGTTTGAGACCAGCCTGAGTAAGAGCAAGACCCCATCTCTATTTAAAATAGAAAGAAATTATCTGGACGACTAAAAATATATATATAGAAAAAATTAGCCAGGCATGATGGCACATGTCTATAGTCCCAGCTACTCGGGAGGCTGAGGCAGGAGGATTGCTTGATCCCAGGAGTTTGAGGTTGCTGTGAGCTAGGCTAATGCCACGGCACTCTAGCCCAGGCAACAGAGCCAGACTCTGTCTCAAAAAATAAATAAATAAATAAATAAATAAATAAATAAATAAATAAATAAATAAATAAATGAGTAAAATTCACAATCTGTACCCTGAGACTTTACTGAATTCATTTATCAATTCCAGGAGTCTCTTGGTTGAATCCTTGGGGTTTTCTAGATATAATATCATATCATTGGCAAAGAGTGAGAGTTTGATCTCTTCTGCCCCCATTTGGATGCTCCTTAACTCCCCTCTCTTGTCTAATTGCTCTAGCAAAGACTTCCAGCACTATGTTGAATAGAAGTGGAGATAGTGGGCAACCTTGTCTGGTTCCAGTTCTAAGCAGGAATGTTTTCAATTTTTCCCCATTAAGTATTATGTTATGCACACAAATCAGAGGCATTCATATATGCTAATAACAGTCAAGCAGAAAATCAAATAAAAATGCAACACCTTTTACAATAGCCTCAATGAAAATTAAATATCTAGGAATATAGTTAATGAAAGATGTGAGAGACATATACAGGGAGAACTACAAAACACTAAGAAAAGAAATTGTAGAAGATGTAAACAGACGGGAAAATCTACCTTGCTCATGGATTGGCATAATCAACATTGTTAAAATGTCCATACTACCTAAAGTGATCTACAGAATTAATGCAATCCCTATCAAAGAACCATCATTATTCTTTACAGATCTAGAAAAAATAATTCTATGCTTTGTATGGAACCAGAAAAGACCTCGTATAGCCAAAGCAATCTTAAGCAAAAGGAACAAACTTAGAGGTATCAGTCTACCAGACTTCAAGCCTTACTACAAGGCTATAATAACCAAAACAGCATGGAACTGGCACAAGAACAGAAATACAAGCCTTTGGAATAGGACTGAGAACCCAGAAATGAAACCATCCACATATTGTCATCTAACCTTTGACAAAGAAGACAGAAAGATACACTGAGGAAAAGAATCTTTTTTCCATAAATGGTGCTGGGAAAACTGGATAACTATATGCAGAAGATTGAAACTGGATCCCCACCTCTCACCTCATACAAAAATCAATTCATAATGGATAAGGCATGAAACCTTAAGAATCCTAGAAGAAAATGTAGGGAAGACTCTTTCAGACATCGGCGTAGGCAAAGAATTTATGAAGACCCCCAAAGCAATTACAGCAGCAAAAAATAAATAAATAAATGGGACCTGATCAAATTAAAAAGCTTCTGCACAGCCAAGGAAACTATCATTAGAGCGAATAGACAGCCTACAGAATGGGAGAAAATATTTGCTTTCTATGCATCCAATAAAGGGCTGATAACAAGAATCTATCTATAACTTAAAAAAATCAACAAGAAAAAATCAAACAACCCCATCAATAAATGGGCAAAGGACATGAACAGAAACTTTTCAAAAGAAGACAGAATAGTGACTAGCAAACATATAAAAAAATGCTCAACATCTCTAATTATTAGAGAAATGCAAATCAAAGCCACAATGAGATATCACCTAACCCCAGTGAGAATGGCCTTTATCAAAAAGTCCCAAAACAACAAATGCTGGCGAGGATGTAGAAAGATAAGAACACTCTTACACTGCTGGTGGGACTGCAAATTAGTAAAACCTCTGTGGAAAATAATTTGGAGATACCTCAAAGAGCTAAATATAGAAATGCCATTTGTTCCAGCAATAGCACTACTGGGCATCTACCCAAAGGAAAAAAAAAGACATTCTATAATAAAGACATCTGCACTCAGATATTTATGGCAGCACAATTCACTATTGCAAGGATGTGGAAACAGCCCAAGTGCCCATCAATCCATGAGTGGATTAATAAAATATGGTATATGTATACAATGGAATACTACTCAATTACAAAAAACAACGGTGATCTAGCACCTCTTATATTATCCTGGATAAAGCTTGAGCCCATCTTCCAAAGTGAGGTATCACAAGAATGGAAGAATAAGCACCACATATACTCACCATCAAATTGGCACTAACTGATCAACACTAAGGTGCTCACATAGTAGTAATATTCATTGGGGGGTGGGGGGGGTGGGGGGCAAACTCACAAGTAATGGATGTGGTGAGCATTGTATGGGGGAAGTGGATGCCTCTAATCCTGGCTTGGGTGAGGCAAAGTCATAACGTGTAACCAAAATGTTTATACCCCCATAATATCCTGAAATAAAAATAAAATAAAATAAAATTCACAGTTTGAAACCGCAATTACTTTTGCACCAACCTAATAATATTTAGAGAATCTGAGTAAAACATATATCAAAATTCCTTATGCTGTCTTTGCAATTTTTCTGTTAGTCTGAAATTACTCCAAATAAAAGTTCAGAAATCCATCGTCATCCATCCAGTCAACTCACTCCCACTAGGTGTGACAGGTGTGATGAGTGTGTTGTAGGGAACACTGCTGTCACCCTGAAGCCTCCAACAAACTCTAGCATGCCTCAGCCTAGAGCAGGTCACCTCCTGCCTTTAGAGAAACCCTCCAGGGTTGGGAGCATTCTCAGATGCTTTCAGCCGAATGGCTGTAGACTTGGAATATACCAGAGAACATATTTTAAATCCTGTATGTCATGTTGCCTGCAACTTTAAACAATCCATACACCTTCGCTCACTGCTCTGGCTTCTCCTTTGCAGGAGTCCATTTTCTGTTGCTGTCACAGAATGTAGCAATGCTGTACCATTAGGGATTAGAACACATGAATTTTGAGAGACACATACAAACCATAGCACATCCACAGATTCCTCCTAAATTCCATCTCTTCTACGTATGTTTCCAGATTTGTACTGAATATAATTTTTACCTTCTTTGAACATTGCTTCATTATTCACTTGTGGCATTTGCCTTGTTACAGGATATATACTAAACTCACTCATGTGTTTTCTTAGTCTCCATAACTTGCTTATCTCTTTGGCCCTTGTTCCCAATATATGGACATTGAATTGGACTACACGTGTGCGTGCACACACACACACACACACACACAGAAAAGGGTGAAATAATGCAGAAAGAGGAAGAAACAGGTGGGAATTGACTTTGCAATGCAGAGAGGACTTGCAGGGGGCACTCCACAGACACTGCTTCAGGCAGAAAAGAACATGATGCTCACCAGTTTCTCAGCCCACATCTAAGACCACTGTGATGGTTAATTTTTTGTACCTATTTGTCTGGGCCATGGTGCCCATATATCTGGTGAAACATTTACTCTGGATGTTTCTGTGAGGATATTTTTTGAATGAGATTAACATTTAAATGAGCAGACTTTGAGTAAAACAGATTGTCCTCCATAATGTGTGTGGGCCTCATCCAATCAGTTGGAAGGTCTTAATAGAACAAAGATTTACCACCCCTAACCAAGAAGGAATTTCTCTGGTGATGGCCTTGGTAATTGAACTGCAACATCAGCTCTTCCCTTTGTCTCCAGCCTGATGGCCTTCAGACTTAAACTGTAACATTGGCTCTTCCCTGGGTCTCCAGACTGCTCACCTACCCTGCAGATTTTATACTTGCCAGCCTCTGTAACTGTATAAGCCCATTCCTTAAAATAAATCTGTCTCTGTATATACACGTCCTATTGCTTCTGTTTCTCTGGAGAAACCTGATCAATACAACCACCAAGTAAATGCCCATCCCTTTCTGGAAGACCGTTGTTTCCTCAGACTTTTTAACTTAGGAATGCCAGATTGACTAGGAGGAAAGTGAGAGGATGAGGCCAACACTGGAAAAGCTCAGCTAGTAAAAGCCCCCAAGTTCATTGCCTTGGTTAAGGCCATTCACCATTCATTTGTATTTGTCAACCAATCAAATTCTTACTGAGTACCTACTATGTGCATTACACTGCTTTAGAGAATACTAAGCAGTGTATAAAGTGCAAGAAGTTTACAGTTTAACTGAGAAATCAAAAAATACACATACAAACTACATTCATCCATGTACATATATACACCTATGCATTCGTGTTTCCATATATTCAAAACTGACTAACAACCAAGGCAATGTGGGACTGGAATCCAATGACTTGGACCCATTGCAAGTGCAGCAAGAGCTCAGAGGAGGAGAGTACTTGGGGCTGGGTGAACTGGGAAGGCTTCTTACAGGAGGTGGAGATTGAGATAGAACTCATAACGTCTGAAGGTCAATGAAAATTAGTACCTTAT
The DNA here is from genome assembly GCF_020740605.2 of Lemur catta. NCBI lineage: Eukaryota > Metazoa > Chordata > Mammalia > Primates > Lemuridae > Lemur > Lemur catta. The sequence continues at coordinate 21,372,463 of NC_059155.1, forward strand.
ATTTTTCTTTTACCTTCAAGTAGACTAAAAGCATATAACTTTTCCTGATCATAGCAAGGATAAAGAAGGTCATGGAAGATTTCCCCATCTGAAGGATCACTACACAAAATGTTTTATTGGCACATAACCCCCCCAGCAACAGTAGATAGCCACAGGCTGTCTTTCATTTCCTACGCCCATTTCTAGGGCTGGGATTCTATGTAAATAGCCACCATGAGTTTTCCTCTCACTTTGTCAGTTTAGTCACAGCAAAACTTAGGTTCTAAAAACACAAACTAGGCCGGGCGCGGTGGCTCACGCCTGTAATCCTAGCTCTGGGAGGCCGAGGCGGGTGGATCGCTTGAGGTCAGGAGTTCGAGACCAGCCTGAGCAAGAGTGAGACCCCGTCTCTACTAAAAATAGAAAGAAATTATCTGGCCAACTAAAAATATATATACAAAAAAAAAAAAATTAGCCGGGCATGGTGGCTCATGCCTGTAGTCCCAGCTACTCGGGAGGCTGAGGCAGTAGGATTGCTTAAGCCCAGGAGTCTGAGGTTGCTGTGAGCTAGGCTGATGCCACGGCACTCACTCTAGCCCGGGCAAGAAAGTGAGACTCTGTCTCAAAAAAAAAAAAAAAAACACAAACTGTAAAAGGTCATTTCTGAGACACTCAGAGAAGTCTGAATACAGGCGAGTTGGTGATGATGTAAAGGGATTATTGCTACCATTAAGGTGCCTGGAAGGCACTGTGGTTACACAGGCAAAATGTCTACATTTTTTAGAAAGTGCATACACATAAAGTTTTAACGTTCAAAAGACATCTTATTTTGAGTTTCTTTTAACTTATCACCTCAAGAAGAAGAGAGTGGATGGGGAGGGGAGGAGGGTAAAAGGAAAGAGAGAAAGAAGGAAGGTGGGAAGGGAGGGAGGGAAGAAGGAAAGAAAGGTTAAATGGAGCAAGTTTGGCAAAATCCTGATTAATGTTGAATCTGGATGATGGTTTTTAAGGGGGTTCATTACAGCATTCTTTCTACTTGTTTGTGTGTTTGAAAATTTGATAAAAGGTATTGTTAAAAAGAAACAAGCGAAATCCCTTAACACAAACAGCAGTAATAAAATCACCCCTTATATTTGTGCATGAAATTAATAAAATATCTTTTCATGCTTCATTCTAGCTTCACAAGAATTCTGTGATATGATTATCTTTATTTTAGCAAATTGAAGTAGTAATAGTAATAGTCACCTTATTTTACAGTGAAGGAAACTAAGAGTCAGGGAGATGATGAGGCTTATTCAGTGTCACATGGCAAGGATATGGGGCCAAAGCTCTGGCTATGAGCAGGAAAGTGGAAGAACAAGTCTGTGCCCTGAAACCAGATGCATGTGCTCCAACTCCAGAGCCTGACTTCTTTACTCAAATCCTTGGTTTTCTTTATTTTGGGGGGGTCATGGTTAGAGTCATCATGAACCCTTGATTATCTGATGAAAAGCACACACACTTAAAATGACAGTATTCAGAACTTAAAGTTCAAAGGGACTCACAATCTCCCTGATGGCCAACCATGGCCCCTAAGGCAGGAACCCCAAGTCTGGACAATATGCCCTATCCCAAATAATTGTAATGTACTGGACCGAGTGCCAGCCTAGAGACTTCTCCCTCTATGCCACATCCTAAGTCACTGCTTTCACTAAGTCACCTCCTACCCCAAACCCTTACAGTTTTCCACGATCACAAATGCTGACATTCTAACTCCTTCCATGAATTCCACCTCAACCTAGCCTTTAAACTCTATTTCCCACCCACTACAGAGCTCTCTCCAGGCTCCCCTTATAGCACTCTCTCAAGGTCACACTTCACATGCATTCACTCTCCTGGCCATGCTGGCTGTGTTGAGTGTTTCCTGTAATATATTTTACACTCAGTCTCTCCTGGGGTTCCTCATTTAACTGAGATTCCCTGTACAGCCTGCTCAGCATCTGTTAAAATGTGACCCATCCTGTGAGGGGCAAAGGACATCCTAATACCCACACAAACAAAACCTGCTTCTACCACAGGCTGCTAAGAACAAAGTGTCTTCAAATATTTGAATCTTGGCCAAGGATCTGGTTGTGTGACCTTGGGAAAGTCACAAAACCTCTCTGAGCCTTCATTTCTTCAGTTTCTCAAGAGAATTAAGGCACTGTCCTCAGAGGATGGCTGTAAGGATTGATTAGCCAGGCCCTGGTACACAGTGAGCACCAACATAATGTCACCAGCATGAGCCAGCCCAGTCCTGTGCCCCTCAACCGATGCCTCATCCACTCAAGAGCAAGGACTGGCACTCCTGCTCTGCCGTCTTCAATCACAGTGTGGACCCATGTACACACTCTCCCCACTTAACTCCTTAACTCCAACATCAGCTCAAGTGGACTGAGCCCCCACCATGGGCCTTGCCTATATTACTTCATTTAAACTTCACAGCACAGTAGTGCAGGTACCATCATGAGCCCTATTATACAGAGGTGGAAACTGAGGCACAAAGAGATCAGCTAACTTACCCCCAGGTCACAGAAGGAATATGTGGTCACGCTGGTCAATTTTCCTCCAAAATTTGCAGTTTCTGTCTTGATGGGGGCTTATCTCCCTCATGAGACCGTGAGAAACCACAGCACAATGGTGAGGCATCGTGGCATTCACCACACCACCTCTCACAGGACCCTGTAAACACAGCAACCAAAGAAGGCTTACTGAGTGAAGCACCTATAGGTACAAAAAGACATACAGAGATGCTATTTTCACAACAAAACATCCCATCCTTATTGCTAACTGCCAGAACATAATTATCTCTCTTCTTTCATGGGCCCCTGTGAATAAATAAATGTAATGCAAATTGACTGAAGCAGAAAATGTAAGGAAGCATGTTATTTGTAAAGTTATATTTTTATCATCTCAATCCATTCAACAATGCTATGAGAAAATTGATATTGTTATTGCCATTTTACAGATGAGAAAACTAAGGCAAATAGAGAATAAGCACATCAGGTTAGCCAGCTAGCAAGAGGTGAGTAAAGCAAGGTTTCAGATTCCAGCAGTTTAGGTCCAGGAAGAGCCAGAGAGCCAGACTGAGGAGGAAACATCTTGGTTAAAGTCAGAAAGAGGCTGTCAGATTGCCATCCCTGTTTATCTTTTCTTTTCTTCCTTTTTTCTTTTTCTTTTCTTTTCTTTTCTTTTCTTTTCTTTTCTTTTCTTTTCTTTTTTTTTTTTTTTTTTGAGACAGAATCTCTCTCTCACCGGGGCTAGAGTGCAGTGGCATCATCATAGCTCACTGCAACTTCAAACTCCTGGGCTCAAGCGATCCTCCTGCCTCAGCCTCCTGAGTAGCTGGGACTACAGGCGTGTACCACCACGCCAGGCTAATTTTAGTAGAGACAGGATCTCACTCTTCCTTAGGCTGGTCTCGAACTCTTGAGCTCAAGCAATCCTCCTGCCTCGGCTTCCCAGAGTGCTAGGATTACAGCGTGAGCCACCTCCTCTGGCACCTGCCTATCTTTTTGAAAATGAATTGGTCAAACATTTTTTAACTGTTTTCTTACCTATCCTCCGGTAACATGGGTAGGGGCACTTATTCATTAGACACAGTAGGTGAGGTGACTAGGACCGAAAATACATATAGGGGCCCACAAAAATGGTTTAATTTCTGATATAAAATGGGATCGATGAAAACAGTGGTTGTGCCGGCAAAAATAGGATAATTCCCATACACAGTCAAGGGTAGGTTCCATTGTTAAAAGCTAGTCTCAATATTCAGGACATTAACAAGTCCTGTAGCACCTACAAAACACCAGGTTTTTTGTTTTTGTTTGTTTTGTGAGACAGGGTCTCGCTTTGTCACCCAGACTGGAGTGCAGTGGCCTGATCACAGCTCAGTGCAACCTCCAGCTCTCAGGCTCAAGTGATCCTCCTGGCTCAGCCTCCCAAGTAGCTGGGACCACAGGCACGTGCCACCATGCTCACCTTTTAAATTTGTTGTAGAGACAGGGTCTCGCTATGTTGTTCAGGATGGTCTGAAACTCCTGACATTGAGCGATCCTCCTGCCTCGGCCTCCTGAAGCGATGGGATTACAGGCGAGAGCCAAAGAGTTGGGCCTTAAAACACTTCTTAATGAAAGAATCTTAGAATATTCAATCTGTCCTGGCTCTCTTTATTTGACAATAAATAAAATTTATTCATCATCAAGAGCTCAGGAATATATTTCTACAAAAGGGGAAGGGCAGAGAGAAAGAGGAGACGGCAGCAGCAGGAGAGGGGAACTTGTTGCTGGTCCACCGCACCAGCTCAACACAGAAGATAAGTGCACTTTTGTAGAGGGTCTGTAGCCAGAGACAGCAGAAGGGGCATTATCCACTGCTATGACCAGGGGCAAAGAAAGGCCCCCCTGCAGTTTAGGCAATCTCGGGTGCTCTAAGCAATGTGCATGTTTCTACTATTGCATTTTGCTGTGCATTTATTACTAAAAATTAATAGTCCGTGGACTTTCGCAAAGGTTGAGCTATATTTTTTTGCATAGTGCGTTTGAGTAGCTAGAATCCTCAGAAATCCAAGCCAAGGCTCCTGTTCATAGAGACCCAGTAAACATGGAGCTAGTGTGAGGTCTCTCCCTTACCGCCCACAAATCGCCAGCATAGCCCCTTCCTCTGGGAAGATATTCTTACCAAGCCGGGAATGGACAGCTAAGCTGCAACTTGGAGCTCCAAGTTTTGCACTCATGCATGCTCACCGACAGCGCTTTTCGTGCAAACAACCTCAAGCCCCACCCACTACCCTCAATCCCAACGCCCACGGAATTGCCAAGCCCATTACGCATGCGCACCCGAGCAGATCCTGCCCACAACAATTGGCGGTAAGCAGACAGCCAACCAGGAGCGTCTATAACAGGAAACCGTACCCTGGACTAGACGCCAGACAACGAGCGTACCAGGCTGTTTGTCACAGCTCCAGCACTGCCGAGAGGATCACAGGGGCTCCAGCTCTGAATTTGCAGAAGCCCACAGCTCCGTCTCCAGCACCCAGAGTATGGATCCTCTGTACGACTTCAGCTACGAAGTCACCAGTTTGCTCAGGCTGATGGGATTGGAAGAAGACCGCGAAGAATTCCAGGGTTAGTGCCTGGAGGGGACCGTGTGCTTTAGTGATTTCCAGGAAACCAGCGTTCCCTGGGAGAGGCGAGTGCACAGGACGCTGTCCCCACACCACCTACCCTCAGAGGGCAGCCACTCACCGCTTCCTTCCCACAGGCCCTGAGCTCGGGCGCCCTGATCTTTCTCTTTGGCTTTTCTTCTTTCCAGATGCAAAGGCTGCGGTGATTCCGCTTCTTGCAGAGGGAGGAGATGGGCAAAAGGGCGTACAGTTCGGGCCTGAGCAGGGAGCAGCAGCAGCACCAAAAAAAGAGGCAGGAGCCGAAGAAGGTGGCCATGTTGGCGCAGCAGCTCCTGGCTCCGTGGACGACGGAAAGCGCGATGACAGCGGCGACAGCAGCCAGGAACGCGAGAAGCAGGATCTATCCACCCAGGCCGCCGTCAATGCTGCAAAGCCTGGCAACAAGCGGCAGCATTTCCACTGCGCCATGTTCACTCAGGTGCAGCTGCAGGAGCTGGAGAGAGTTTTCAAGCGCAATCAGTACCCTGAGGAGGCCGTGCGGTAAGCAGATTGCCCTGGTTGGCGCCAAATTTCCAGGGAGCACATGCTGCTTCAGGGCGGCTTTTGGCTCCCCTCCTCCACCACTCCTACACACACACACACACACACACACACACACACACACACACACACACACACGCTCCCCACCCACCTGCCCTCTCCCCTCCTGAACTAAAAGCCACCTGGGGCCTGGAGTCGCTGTCACCCCCTCCCCTCCCACACTTGGGTTCCAAGGTGGGGCTATGACTACCGGGCATCCGGCATCGTGCAGTATTTAAATGAATCCAGTGGGGAAACTTTTGGCCTGAGGCTTGTTATTATAAATAACGTCCTACTGGAACCAAGGCAGAGATAGAGGTGAGGAGTCTGAGTCATAGTCGAGCAAGTACAGGGTCTGATCCTGCCTTTATGTAAAATTTCGATAAAGCTGGTCATCCTGCATTTCGTTTGCACTAATTTTTGTATTTTTCAAATACTACATTAGAACATTATCTTGATTACCGATTTGGGGGGCCTGATTAGTTAATTTTGGACCTGAGAGAAAACTTCCTAAAGCAAGGCTCAACTGGATAGTACAGAACAGTGTGCCGGGTGTAGCGGAGTTGGTGGGATAGAAACTGAAAAACAAGAATGAAAAGACATCCTATATTTCATTTCATCCACATCTCCAAATCCTGAACATTTGTGGTTTTCTCCTCTCAGGAAGGATCTTGCAAGACGCATGGGTGTGACTGAGGCCAGAGTGCAGGTCAGTAAACACAAAGAAAGCAATTTGGCAGGGCAGCTGTTCTAAATAAAACCTGCTTCAGGGCTCAGACACCTTTGTCCTGGACAGTGTCACATTGGTGTGTTTTTGTTGCCTTTTCCATGTTTGGGAAATGAATTTTGAACTTTGGGGGGTCTTTGTGGCTGAAAAACAGGACAGGGAAACCCCAGCTTTTTGAAGTTTTCCCACCACCAGAGGGAACATGACTTTCTAAAGGAAAAAAATTAGTACTGAACTACTTCTTTTATTCCTTGTACACAAATGTGTGTTATATATGTTTATAAATTATAAATATATGTGTTCCAAATTATAAATGTGTTTATATATTATATATAACTACAAATTATATGTATATATAAGTGTATATAATAACCTTCAACTCCTATTGCTGGTATCCTTTAGGTGGCAATTCTATGTGGAGTCATATTGGGGCTTTTTGACATGAGAATTACTCAAATTAATGCACCACAGAGCTCAATTATACTAAGTTATTTTAAATATTTAAAACCAAGCATTGACTCTTTGATTAAGAATTTATAAATATTTAGGCATTGGGGTGAGGGAATAATTCACCAGCAGAATACAACACAGGTAGAACTAATGGGCATTTAGTTAAGCTGAGGCTGATAGGGAGGGGCTAGCATAAAGTCCAGGTGCCTGGTCCTCTTGCTGTTGTTTGTGTTTGGTAAAGCTGTGTAGAGAGTGGCAGCTCTACATTTTAATTTTCTGGAACACTTTGGTATGTCTGCCTGAAAACTTTGTTATCATGGTAGGTTGTGCATTATTGTAGAGATAGTGAAAATGTTTGCAACCTTTGGAAATTGCCTAAAGGGAAGAGTAAAACTTGAGTCTGGAAATTGCCTAAAAATCAAAACAAACTATAAGAAAAATTTTAGAAAAATTTCCACTGAGTAGATTAAGAAAGGTGGAGGTGTTATGCAAGAATTGTATACAGTTAAATATATGTCTTCGAGAAACTACACACATTCAGCTTTTGAAATTACCATATGCATTAGTGAATATTTTCTTGAGCAATTTCTGATACCTAAGAGATTTTTTCCTTCCTTTTGGTGGTAGTGTTGTGAAGAGATGCGTTTTGTGGAATTTATTGATAGTGAGGATGGCTCTCAGTTCAGGCTAGATTCTTACCTGTGGAAATTTGAAATCCTTTTTCATTTGTTCAGGCAGTGATGACTCCTTTGCAGGTGAATGGACCCAAAGGTGATTAGTTGAGGCCATAGAAAACCATAAGTTGTATCAAAGGAGTATTTGTAAGAAGCAGAAGAAGAAGAGGAGGAGGGGGGGGAGCAGGAGGAAGGAAGAAGGAGAAATCAGGATCATCTTACGAGCTTTTCTCTAGAGTGTGCGTGTATGAGTGCAGGGAAGAAAATGCACTGTAGTTCTGGTGATGGTACCGTCTAGAAAAGCAGCCCCACAAAGCAGGCCACTGAGTGCTGGCATCCTAATGCCACAGGCTGAGCTCACAGGCCTGAAACAGATTGCAGGAAGAGACCCCACTTCCTCGGGGAGGACATTCAAATTCGGGGGTAAAAGAAAACTTAAGTTTTGGCGATCTGTTTTTCCCCTCCCTCGGTTTACCTTGTGTTCACTCAATGGAGTTCTGAAGGCCAAATGACCCAATCACAACAAATAAGGAAAAAGTCATAATGTTATCATCTATTGCCAAACCTTTCAGCATTAATATTTCTCCCCCCCCGCCCCAAAATTTAATTGATGTTTCCCTCCCTCTATTTTGTAAATATAGTAAGAGCTGTTTTATAAACCAATACTGGGAATAGGGACCTAATGTTGGCCCATAGCACATTTAGCCTGCTTTTGGCATTCATTGTGTTTATCAACCTTTTACCACTGATACATGGACTCTCCCTCCATAAAGCACTATTGCACTGGACTTTTTATACTATATATTCATGAGGTAAAAGGACTCCAAATAGTAAGAGAGGAGAAGGAAAATGAGGACTCAAACAGGAAGAGGAGGGCTTTTGTCTCATAAAATTTGCACTTTGGGAACAAACACCTAGAAGGATTAAAATACAAGGGAATGCTCCTTAACTGGGATGCCAAGGGGACAATGCAGTTTAACTGACAGGTTTGTTTTTTGGTCCTTTAACAGTTGGCAGGTAGTTAGGGAGTAGTCTTGTTGATGTCTCCTCCACATTACTACTGAGCATCTTCAAAAATGCCTATTTGGGCTTTCCTGCTCTAGGAATGCTGATGAGATTGGGATCTTCTGCTTGAATACTGGGGCTAGCTGGCTGAAGGTGTCCCACCGAGCTGGCCAACCCTGTCTCCTGTCCCGGAACCTGGGACTACGGGGAGAAAAAGGCGAGCTGACCTTGTCCTGAGTCCAGGAAGGTTTGAGGGTGGAACAGGTTGCAGCGTGCCAAGTTAACAAGGCTGCTCTTCCCCCAAACCCTTAACTAGGCAAAGACTTCTGAGAACTTCTGTGAATTTGGACTGAATTAGTCTCAACTTTCCTTAAAATTACAATCTAAAGTATCAAGACAGCATCCAGGGCTTCAGGTACCCTCGTTTCCCTATAAGACAAACCACGGACTGGCTGGGTCCCACAGGACCAGCCCTCCCTTACAATAGCATCTTTTTAATTCTTAAGAAATTTCGGAAGATGAATGATCCCTTAGACATTATTGAAGGAAAAACTTTTGTTTTAATATTCAATATGTTGAAGAGGGTTTTTTTCAAAATGGAAGGGGCTCCCCTTGGTGTGACTTTAAAAGGCACCCAAGCTCAGCTTGCCCCACAACCGGGGTGACACTTGCCTAGTGAGCAGGGCTTTGGGGCAGCTGGCTAGCTGATGGTCAGCTGTCCTGAAACAGACATACCTCAATGAGCAATAGCAGCAGAGACGAAGCCCAGTTCATCAGCTGCACCTGCACCTGAGTGGAAAAAAAATGAACTAGTATTAATGGCAGGAGGAGAGAGGCAAAGCAAGAAGCCATGCCAGAGCTTGGCACATACTTGGAGGACTGTGGTTAGCTTTGCTTAGATATTTTAGCAACAAGGAAGTAGCTTCTCCTGACATACCTCAAAATGTTCAGGATGTGTGGAGTTGCCTGTTGTGGGTTTCTGTTTTTCCTATTGTAACATTAAATGCTCAACATACTAACCCAGTGCCCTTTTTTCTCTCTGATTGAAGGGTTGGTTTAAGAATAGGCGAACCAGGTGGAGAAGACGCCAGAGGGCATTAAGATTCAGCAATGTGCCCCCCGTGGCCGAGGGCCACCCTGTCATCCCAGCCTCAGCTGGCCCCCATCCTGCCATGCTTATCCAGGATCCACTTGGGGGATGGATTTTTCTGGAGCCAATGCCAGTGGGGGCGCCCCTGCTGCCCTCACCTCCGCCATATCCTCATGCATTCTTGCCTCCTCTGCCATTGCTTACTCCGCCTTTGCCTCCTTATGGCCCCCCATGTGACAAGGTCTGGTTGGTTGTCATCCACACTCTTTTCCCAGCCCCTGTTTTCTAAGAAATAGTCTCTGCAACATTTTTTCCGAAGTATTTTTTACCAGATGAAAATTTTGGATACCACAGCATCAAGGTCAATTTACCTGTTAAATGCTTATTAAATGTGTTAAATAAAAGTACAATGTTATCGATCCATCTTTAGGGCATGTTTTTGAATTTTCAATAAAGATGTTAATGCAATGTACATTTGTTATGTGTGTTACATGGGGTTAGTAAGTTATGCATGGACATTGCTAAGAAATGCTATTCAAGCCAAATGGCAAGGAGGCCTCCTTTCATGTAGTAATGTCCTTGAGTCACTGTCAGGGAGCTGTGCACATCACAGAAGTTTCCAAATGGCCATGGTAGGCTTACACTGAACCATACATTGTCTTCCACCCTCCTCCCCCAACACCCCATACTCACCTCCACCCTGCCCCATTGGGGCCACATACATGTGCAACATGGGGTGGTGCGAGGCCTTAATAAGAAAACAGTCATGTCTCAAGGCAGGGCCAAGATCCATTAATGCTGATGAGCTCAGGTACAACACTGGCCTCTAAGGCAAACTTCCTAAGGAGCTACTAACAGGGCTTTATGGAGAAGTGGGAGCCAGGCATTCATCTGGTGCTCTCCAAATTCTGTTTGCTGCCCTCCTGTTTTGTGGAGGAGACATGGGAATAGAATCCATGTTGTGGGAGAATCCTGCCCTTTAACAGAAACACAAGGAGACACTCCATCAAGTGAGAAAAGTGAGGCTCTTCTCCCTTTCCTGTCCACCATGCCCAACACATGGACAGCACATTATTGTGCCTTCCCCAGCTAAGCAGTTGACTGTCACATCTTCAAATGTGTGTTGTTGCCTTCATCATCCTTGAGAGAACACTGGTCCAGCTAATTAACACTTAAGAGGAACCTGTTGGTTTAGTGCTGCCTGAAGCAAGAAAAAGGACATGGTCCTTAAGCAATGATCCAGAAAAATCTTTTGATTTGAAAGAAGCAGGTAGACCTTGGCTTAGTTCATGGTATCTTCTTCATGTGAAAGAAAGGTGGAGATGCCAGGGTGGGCAACAAAATGGGGCATCAGGGAAAGAAGGCTAGGCCTACTTTTAAGAAACCATTATGTTCTTTCTAGAGATACAAGGCTCCTTTAAGGCAGTTTCCTGTTAAAAGTATGGATGTAATTAATGCCACTGAATTATACTCTGAAAAATGGGAGAAAAAATATTTATATCGTATATTTTACCACAACAAAAGAAAAATACTACCCCTCCCCACCAATAGGAGAAAAAATGGTTAATTGTGAACACCATGGCTATACTGTGAAGTGAATGTAGTATGTGCAGATAAGGAGCCATGATTATACAAGAATTTCCTGTCACAGGAATTAATTGAAGGCTAGTTTCACAATGCTTATGTTTCCAGTCTGAAGGATGGCTCTGTTGAGAAAGCATACACTTTTTCCCTGCTGCTTTTCATTCTTTTCTTCTCTCCTACTTTACAATTGTAAGGGTCAGGTGCCAGCAAAGCAAAGACTTGTAACGTGGGGCTTTTGCAGAGAGGAGTTCATTGCTTCCCCAGGGCCTGTGGGCCCTGTGGGAGAGTGAGTTAAGTCCGTGAGTAATCCATGCACCCATGCATGTGTCTTGGCCAGGAAGAGTCTTTTTTTTTCTTTTGTTGAGTCTTCCCCCATCCCCATTGTTCCCATTGTGTTGTGCTTTATATGACTGTTTAAAGAAAGCTCCAGGAGTCAGTACATATTCACTTTAGAGACAATTTTTTTCTGCTTGGCACATTTTGTGCCATTTTGTCTACTCCTGCACATAAGGCTGGTACGGGCACCCCTTCCTTCCCTAATGAAAAAAAGAAGAAGCCAACGAGACCTGCCAAAAACAGTAACTGCTAGGCCCAGCTAAGTTAAAGAATGACCACACCTGGATGGTCACCCTGATAAAAGCACCTCCTATTTCTCTATACCCTCCCTAAAACTGCAACAAAGAAATTCCTCACACTTCATACCAAAAAAAAACCCATCCCCCAACTCTAAAAACATATATAAGCCTACTCAAAACTTCTGGGCAGCACAACTTCTCTGGCCCCACTCTTGGGACCCGTAAACCTCGCCACCCGGGAGCGCTCTAATAAAACCTCGTTACTTAACCCTTTCAACTCTACTCGTCTTTCTCTGGCACTGACCATCCAAAAACCTTACACTGCACACCCATTTGGTCCTTCTACATTCATCATTGAAACATTTGTGCTTTTGGAGATACTCAGAAAAGGACAAAGAGAGAAAAAAAGGTGCAGGGGAGGGGGAGTAGAGATTGAAATTATACTTTTGTTATCTCTCCCTGTGGTGATCAGAATCATAAAGATTTTACAGTATCCAAAAATTTTTGAAACATATAGTCACGTTGCTTAATCATGAGGATATATTTTGAGAAATGCGTCATTAGGCAATGTTGTCAGTGTGTGAACATCACAGAGTGTACTTGTGCAAACCTAGACGGGACAGCCTACTACACACCCAGGCTATATAGTCTAGCTTATTGCTCCTAGCTACAAACCTGTATGGCATGTTACTGTACTCAATACTGTAGGCAGTTGTAATGCCATAGTAAGTATTTGTGTATCTAAACATAACTAAACATAGAAAAGGTACAGTAAAATTATGGTATAAAAGATAAAAAATGGCACACCTGTGCAGGGCACTTACCATGAATGGAGTTTGCAGGACTGGAATTTGCTCTGGGTGAGTCAGTGAGTGAGCGGTGAGTGAATGTGAAGGCCTAGGACATTAGCTACTGTAGACTTTATAAAGACTGTGTACTTACTTAGGCTACACTAAATTTATAAAAAAAATATTTTTCTTTCTTAAATAATAAATTAACCTTAGCTTACTGTAACTTTTTTACTTTATATGCTTTAACATTTTTTAACTTTCTGACTTTTTTGTAATAGCACATAGCTTAAAACACAGATATGTTGTACATTTCTTTCTTTATATCTTTATTTTGTAAGTTTTTCTCTATTTTAAAAAATTATTTTTTACTTTTTAAACTCTTTTGTTAAAAACTAAGACATAAACACACACACATTAGCCTAGGTCTACACACGGCCAGGACCATCAATATCACTGTCTTCCACCTCCACATCTTGTCCCACTGGAAGGTCTTTAGGGGCAGTAACGCCCATGGAGCTGTCATCTGCTATGATAGCAATTCCTCTTCTAGAATATCTCCTGAACGACCTGCTTTAGAGGCTATTTTGTAGTTAAAATTTTATTTTATAAGTAGGAATACACTCTAAAATAATGATAAAAAGTATAGTATAGTAAATACACAAATCAGTAACATAGTCGTTTGTTATCATTATCAAGTATTGTGTACTGTACATAACTGTATATGCTGTACTTTTATACAGCCAGCAGTACAGTAGGTTTGTTTACACTAGTATTGTGTTGCCCTACAACAATATGAGTACAAAGTCACTAGGTGATAGAAATTTTTTAGCTCCATTATAATCTTATGGGGCCATAATCTTATGCAGTCCATCGTTGACTGAAAAGTCATTATGTAACGCATGACTGTATATCTTTCCCTCATATCTCAGAAAAGGAGATTTCCTATAATCACTTGGCATTGGTCTTCATGTGTCTGATAAGTTACTTAGGATCAAAGTCTGAGAAGTCTAGCTTCTGGTAGACTGCACTCTGAACTTCCAAAGCAAAAACTCTTGTGCCCTAAGCAATTAAAATCAGTAGAATTCGAGTTAGAACACCTATTCACTTAAAAACTGAATAAGATAGGCCAGGTGTGGTGGCTCACGCCTGTAATCCTAGCACTCTGGGAGGCCAAGGCGGGTGGATCACTCGAGGTCAGGAGTTCGAGACCAGCCTGAGCAAGAGCGAGACCCCATCTCTACTAAAAATAGAAAGAAATTATCTGGCCAACTAAAAAATATATATAGAAAAAATTAGCTGGGCATGGTTGCGCATGCCTGTAGTCCCAGCTACTTGGGAGGCTGAAGCAGTAGGATTCCTTAAACCCAGGAGTTTGAGGTTGCTGTGAGCTAGGCTGACACCACGGCACTCACTCTAGCCCGGGCAACAGAGCGAGACTCTGTCTCAAAAAAAAAAAAAAATCTGAATAAGATAAATAAGAACTGACCTTGAACCACATATTGTTGAGGTCACATATGATGGGACTAGTTCAAGAGGCTGAATAGGGAATAAGCTACAATTTCCTTTTGCTGAGGCATATTAGGGGAGAAAGTACTGTGGTAATCTTACCAACATATATTTGGCCTTTACTTGTGGCAAGCAATGTGTTGAATAACTTATGTGGATGATCTTACTTAATCTTCAAACAAATCCTAATAGTGAGGTACTAGTATCTCCATTTAAAGAGGACGAAACTGTTGCTCATGGCCCAAAGCTAATAAGAGAACCAGGATTTGATGCCAAGTCTGTCTGCCTCCAGAGCCCATGCTTTGTCAAGTTTCATATATTGGTCAAGAGATAACACAGTTAGAGAGATCTGGCTTCCAATCCCACCTCTGCCACCTTCCAGCTGTTTTCGTACATTGGCATTTACCTAATTTCTATGGTTTCATCATCCTTCTCTATAAAGATGGGAATATTATGTCATAGAATTGATGAGGGAATAAATGACATTGTGCGCAGCCACAGAGTAAGCAGGCAGAAATGTTTGCTATTATTATTCCATGCTATCTCCTATTATCACATTATAATCTGTTGTTCTCACATTACCTCTGTGGCATAACAGAAAAAGGCCAGATTGGGAGTCAAGTGGTCTGGGTTCTTGCCGCAGCTCTATTACTGTTTTTGTAACCTTGACCGTCACTTAACCCCTTATATTTCTGCTGTCCCATCTAAAGAATCACGATAGCCAGGGATGGTGGCATGCACCTGTAGTCCAGGCTACTTGGGAGACTGAGGTGGAAGGGCTCAACTTGATCCCAGGAGTTCAAGTTGAGCCTGGGTAACATAATGGGATTTTTGTCCCTAAAAACAAAAAATCATAGCCTGACTAATGTGTTCAGGTATAGTGGTGAAAATATATCAGGCATGTTTCAAAAAATCAGAAAAAAACTCATAAAGGAATCAATATGTTATACAGACATAAATAATCATTTCATGCACTGTTTTGTAGAGTTTGGAGAGTCCTATTCATGTTTCTACTCCCTACCCCAATTTTCTAGACTGATGCTTCCCATTTGTCTTTTCTTGCCAAAGAAAAGAAATCAGATTAAGTGAATAACATGAAGAAGAATTTCTAAAAGTGAGCAGAGTAGGTACTTGATGATAGTAAAAAATTGTTTACATTTTGACTGTGATAATGATATTCTTATAAAAATCATCTATCTCTTTAAAATACACCTTGAAGTATTTTCTGCTGATTTGATAAGATGTCTGTATTTGCTTCAAAATAATCCATGGGTAGAGGCAGGTGTGTTGGAGAATGGATGAGGGTAATTATGACACAAAATTGGATACAAATGATAACTGTTAAAACTGGGTGTGGCTACATGGGGGCTCATTTTATGAGTTTCTCCCCTTGTGTATGTGTTTGGCATTTTCTATAATTTATGAAAACTCTTATTTAAAAAGCGATAAAGTATTGCAAAATCCAATGTCTAGATGGACAGACAGGTAACAAAAATGAGGGAACCAAGTAGGGTGGGGACTGTGATGAACTGGGAAAGAATATGTCTCCTCCAAAGAGGATGCCATTACTCATATCCAGCTCAGTGTTGCTTGGTGGAAATATGGAGCCAGGAAGAAAAGTGGAGGCAGGAATCAGGTTTATATGAAACTGTTACCAAAAGCTCAGCACTTGTCCTCAAGGCCAAAACAGAAGAACAAGAAGTTTGGTTTGAAAAGGAAAGAGAAGTTTATTACTTTGCCAGCAAAGGAGGAAAATGGCAGACTATCCTCTCAAAATCTAAATTCCCATACATAATCAGAAATACAGAGCTTTTAAAGGGAGGGCCCTCAGTTCTAGGCTACTGTCATTAACAATTCTAATTGCTCCAACTCTGCCGAAGACAAAGCCTGTGACCTCCGCCCACCTGGGAGGCCCACGAAGACCTCTGGCAACCAGGTGCTGGGCCTGGGATGGAGCCACAGTTCAGCTGAGCTATATCCTGTAACACAAAGAACAAAAGACATCTGCACCTCCCTACCACCTGCCCTAGGCAGGGATGAAGGCCTCAGTTCCCAAAAAGAGTGGGGAAGTTTTAAAGAGACAGAAAACATCTTTTGCCATTTTTTCCAGGCCATTCCCTCTGCTACATATTCCATGTTCTCAATTTTATGCTTCCATATCTATGGGAGGAGGTGCAACTACTCTGTTACAAAACCTTTCAATCTTTAAATGTCACCAACTAATTCAAGTGTTTTGTTGACATTGTGCTGTCCATCCAAAACAGATCTACATACAATATTCAGCCTGGTGGCTGCCAATTGACAATCTTTGCCTGAGAAGTTAATTTTAGGCAATTTTCAAAACTCTGGAGCAGTAAAATGTAATTGCAAGAACTTCCAAGGCCAACAATCCTAGAATGCCATTCTTCTGCCCTGTTCTTCCTCATTATAAGTCCTGCTCCCATAAAACCTTTGCTCCCCACCCTCAACCCCTGGCTGTGAGTTTCTGTAAATTTATCTCAAATCTTAACTACTGAGTACCAAGAGATCCTAAGTGTCCAAGACAAGTAACCTCATGATAATGAAGCAGGTTTAGATTCCACCTGACTTGGCCCTTCTTTCTGGCACATTTTCCAGCTCTTCTTAATGATAAGCAGGTTGCTTGGAAGAGTCATAAGCAACATGCCTCAAGGGGCAAGGTCATAGCCTGGGAATGTCAGGCTATCCTGAAAATCATATCTTTTGTGGTCAAGAAACATATTTCTGAAGTTCAACTGCTCTTTAAATTTCCTTGGTTTATTTTTCTTTTGTTACTTGAGTAAAATTAAAATTAACATCTTTTTACTTTTAATAGCATATGTAGTATGAGTCCAGTCTTATTGAATTCTTTCTCTGCATGAATGGATCCAATTACTGCTTCTTCCTTATTTTTGTATGCATAGAGATGTCTGTGAGGATGTTCACAATCAACTTTGATTATTTGTTGGTCATAGGATGTGAGGAGATTCGTTCCCTCTGATTTGGAATTTCATGAATTGTTTGAATTTTTATAATGGCAAATTATGCATTTTAGGTACATGATACAGTATTTCATTTAAAAATGAGAAGAAACTTGAAAGTTCAGAAATCATCAAATTTTTTATTTTGTTGAGATAATCTTGTGTTGTCAGATCAAATACAAGACCCATAGTTAAATTTGAGTTTCATATAAACTATGAATAATATTTTAAGTGTAAGCTTTTCCCAAATATTGCATGGTACATACTTATCAAAAATGTATTTATGGTTTATCTATAATTCAAATTTAACTATGCATCTGTAATTTCATTTGCTAAATCTTGCAATCATAAAATAAACACATTATCAGTTGCCTAGGAAATACTTTGAATTTTTTGTTCCATTTCTTTTTTATATCACAGGTGCTGTCAAGTTTTATTAAAGAAAACATTTGCAAAATTTACTTTTCACCGGTCTGTTCTGGCATGCTTCTAATGATATCAGAGTCACCTGGATCAATGATAGCCAGTGTACATACTCTGTAGTATTTTCCGCATGCTGTGCCCAATTCAATATTATTGCCATTGTAGTGATGGTCACTAGTTTTGGCTAACATGGCATAGTACTCTATTTCAGATTTCCACAAAGCTGGGCAGTTGTTGGCGGGGATGACCAATTTCGCTTTGCCTTGTCTGATCATCTTCAGAGTCTGCTTATACCCCAGCACATACTTTCCACTTTTCATAACGAGTTGGAGCCTTGAGTTGATCGACTCCAATGACTTTTTCGTCTTTGTGGCCACCATCTTCCTGCCTTAGGTGCGGGATGGCCGCCAACAAGACCAGCCACCAAGATGGCTGGGGAGCCCTCCCATTTCTTCTTCTTCTTCATTTTTTTTTTTTAGACAGGGTCTTGCTCTGTTGCCCAGCTAGAGTGCCATGGCATCAGCCTAGTTCACAGTAACCTCAAACTCCTGGGCTTAAGCAATCCTACTGCCTCAGCCTCCCTAGTAGCTGGGACCACAGGCATGCGCCACCATCCCCGGCTAATTTTTTCTATATATTTTTAGTTGTCTGACTAATTTCTTTCTATTTCTAGTAGAGACAGGGTCTCGCTCTTGCTCAGGCTGGTCTGGAACTCCTGACCTCCAGCGATCCTCCCACCTCGGCCTCCCAGAGTGCTAGGATTACAGGCGTGAGCCAACGCATCCAGCCCCATTTCTTCTTGAACAATCGAGATTTTACTTTTAATTCAGGACAGATTCAGAAAAAATATGTACTTGGACCTGAGTCATTTTTATGTATAATGTGTGATACGTGTTGATGCATACTTATGTGTGAACAAAAGTTCTCTGAGAAGGAATATGTAGGAAAAAGACTATTCCAGTGAACAGTTTGCAAACTGAAAAGACGCACCCTTTGGTGAAAAACAAAGGTACACTTTAGAGAACAGAGAGTTTGGGTTTTGTAGCAAAAGTTCCTGCCCAAGTTCCTAATAAGTTACCTTTATGCAAATGAAGGATTCAAACTTGCTTAGTTCTGATTGATTGGCACAGCTGAGCCCTGTTTGATTGATACAGCTGATCCCTGATTGGTTGATATACCTGATCCCTGATTGGCTGGTTCAAGTAAGTGCTAAAGTCCCCCAAATCAGAGTACATGTGTGACTTCTAGTCAGCCAATGTTTGATTGCCTTTATTTTAAATTTAGGTCCAGTTAGCCACTCAGGATCCATCTTAAAGGATTGGATCTTTCAGGTTCAGATTTTTTCACGTATGATGCAATATGCACCCTATAATATATAATATGTGATATACATGCAAACAGAGAAAACACCTGCAACACAAGCAGAATTGATTGTGTTGTTAAAACAGCCTCTCTGTGAAGTATATCTTGTGGTCTGTTGTGCCTCTCTGTGGTAATTTCAAGGTTGAGGCCAAGAAAGGACATGATTCCACCTTGGACTTGGGAGAAGGCAATGAACCTGTTGCCTGACCAGTTTATTTATACTGACACACAATTCTTCTTGGTGGAAGGACCCTAGGCCTAGGGAAGGGTTTTGCTGATGGGCCGAGAACTGTTTCCTTGGTTACCTCAGCTTTGGGTGGTTGCACAGGGTAGGTTCTGGGAGCCCAGGGAACAGAGATCTTTCCAGTCTTGCCGCCTTCTTACACTGGTGGCAATGGTTCTTGTATCTTGCCTCAGGACCCTGGGAAAGTGTAGCTATTTGTTCAAGACCCTCATGCCCAGCAAAGTCACCTGCTCCCTGCTGGGCCACTGCTCTTGCTTGCATTCTTTCTTTGACCCTGAGACTGCAATAGCCCCAACAATTAGCTGAGTGGCTTCAGCCAGGGCTCCCACAAACTGGCTCTTCTGCTCCCACTCCTGGCCTCACTCTGAAGAATAGCCTTGGACACCATCTTCTCTTCTGACTCCAGGATACTTCTGTGTTAGAATTTTCAGAAACAACTTCCTAATGTGCTCTTTGGTAGAGAACACGCTATTCTTTTTTCTTTATGAATTTTATTATAGTAAGGTCAGACACTGGAGGGAAATTGGCTATTTTTAATTGTAACATGTGGTTTAACTGGTCCTCTGGCTTGGATTGTCTTACGACTATCCAAAGGGATTTAATTACCATGAGATCTAAATAGATGGAATGGTGCCATGCATCATGTTTTTAGTGCTCATTTAAAGTCTTACTTGTATTGCATTAATTTCAGTATAAAAAATTGATTCCAAACCTAGGATATGGTTTTTTGTTTGTTTTATAAATGAAAACTTTTAATTATAGTTAATGAAGCAAGGCAAAATGTTTGACAATGCAACAAAAGGGTACACGTAGAAAAAGACTTAAGCAATGAATAGACACTCAGCAAAAGAACTGAAATAGAGATGGAGCTATATAGTTTGTGATTGTCTAACTTAAAGGCTAAACTTCCACAAATACATAGATTGATAAATTTGTACAATTGGTTACTTATCTTTAATATTAATATAAAGAGGATAAATGTTAGGTATAAATTGGATTGAAACAAAACAAATTTAAATCAAAAGTTTATTAGAGCTGGGCGCGGTGGCTCATGCCTGTAGTATCAAGTATCAAGACAGCATCCAGGGCTTCAGGTACCCTCGTTTCCCAACAAGACAAGCCACGGACTGGCTGGGTTCTACAGGACCCTTACAATAGCATCTTTTTAATTCTTAAGAAATTTCAGAAGATGAATGATCCCTTAGACATTATTGAAGGAAAACTTTTGTTTTAATATTCAATATGCTGAAGAGGGGCTTTTCAAAATGGAAGGAGCTCCCCTTGGTGTGACTTTAAAAGGCACCCACTTTTTACGAAGCTTAGCTTGCCCCACAACCGGGGTGACACTTGCCTAGTGAGCAGGGCTTTGGGGCAGCTGGCTAGCTGATGGTCAGCTGTCCTGAAACAGACATACCTCAATGAGCAATAGCAGCAGAGACGAAGCCCAGTTCATCAGCTGCACCTGCACCTGAGTGGAAAAAAATGAACTAGTACTAATGGCAGGAGGAGAGAGGTAAAGCAAGAAGCTATGCCAGAGCTTGGCACATACTTGGAGCTTGCCAAGAGAGGACTGTGGTTAGCTTTGCTTAGATATTTTAGCAACAAGGAAGTAGCTTCTCCTGACACACCTCAAAATGTTCAGGACGTGTGGAGTTGCCTGTTGGGGGTTTCTTTTTTTCCTATTATGACATTAAATGCTCAACACCTTTATTGTTTTATGTATGTTGAACCATCCTGGCTTCCTTGAGATGAAGCGAACTTGGTCATGGTGGATAATTTTTTGATGTACTATTGAATTCAGTTTGCTAGTACAATATTTCATTGAGGATTTTTGTGTCTATATTCATAAGGGATATTGGTCTGTAGTTTTCTGTTTTTGTTGTGCCCCTTCCTTGCCTTGTTATCAAGGTGATACTGGCTTTGTGGAATCAGCTGGGGAGGATTCCCTCCTTCTCAATATTATGGAATAATTTCTGCAGTATGGGTACCAGTTCTTTGTAGGTCTGGTAGAATTCAGCTGTGAATGCGTCTGGTCTGGGGCTTTTTGTTGTTGTTGTTGTTGTTGGAAGACTTTTTATTACTGCTTCAATTTTGCTGCTCATTATTAGTCTGTTCAGGATTTCTATTTCTTCCTGATTGAGTCTTGGGAGGTTTTGTGCTTCCAAGTATTTGTTCATTTCCTCTACATTTTCTAGTATATATGCATAGAGATTTTCATAGTATTCAATGATGATGTTTTGTATTTCTGTGGTATCTCCTTTTTCATTTCTGATTGAGCTTATTTGGGTTCTTTTTCTTCTATTCCTGGTCAATCTAGCAAGAGGTCTATCAATTTTGTTTACCTTTTCAAAGAACCAACATTTTGTTTTGTTGATCCTTTGTATTTTGTTTTTTTGTTTGTTTTCCATTTCATTTAGTTCCTCTCTGACCTTAGTTCTTTTCTTCTTCTGGCATTGGGTTTGGTTTGCTCTTTCTTTTCTAGCTCCTTGAGATGTGTCATTAGATTATTAATTTTTGATTTTTTTTCTTTTCTAGATAGGCATTTAAGGCTATGAATGTTCCACCAGAAAACCATTAAATATGCAACTACAGACTAACAAAAATTTATAGAATGTCTGGAAACCAGTCAAAGGTCTATAGCAACAACATGAATGCCCAATTTAGAAAAATCCTCACTTAAAATGGTAGGAAATTTCAGGGCATTTTTACTCACCTTTACAGGAACCTCTTCCGATTGTGACATAGTGTGATCAGGAGGAAGTGGCTCAATTCTCTATTTCTTCCCTCAGGATAGAAGAAAAAGAGTAAACTTGTTTGCAACTTTCTGGCCTCTTTCCACTGGACTGGTTTCTGTATCTCCTGCCTCGGCACTCAGATGAGAATGGTGGCGTAGTTTGGATCTCAGGATGGAAACTGCAGAAGGTAGTGGAGGGTGTTTTGGTGGGTGAAAACTACAGAAAGACTGCGGACTCTTGGACTCCTGGGAGCAAGAGAAAATGGGCAGAGGAATACATAAAACATCTAAGTCTTCAATAAGATGCAAATAGTGAGACTCTTAGGGAAATTAAGACATTTTAAAGCAGCCAAACTACTGATGTCTTTATTTTTCTTGACTGATCGTTTAAGCTAGATATTCCAGTGCAATGGTGAATAGCAGCTGTGGAAATGGGCATTCTTTCTGTATTCCTCATCTTAGTGGGGAAGCTGTCAGTCTTTCACCATTGAATATGATGTTAAATATGGGTTTTTCGTACATGAGTCTTATAATGTAGAAGCTCCCTTCTATTACTAGTTTCCTAAGTATTTTATCATGAAAGGGTGTTGGATTTTGTCAAATGCTTTTTCTGCATCTATTGAGATGATTATATGCTTTTTCTTTCTTACTTAATGTGCTGTATTGCATTGATTCGTGCTCTTAGGTTGAATCACCCTTGCATTCCTGGCATAAATCCTAATTGGTAATGGAATATAATATTAATACTTTTACTATGGCATTGGATTTGGTTTGCCCATATTTTGTTGAAGTTTTGTGCATCAATACTATTTGCATCAGTAAGGGATATTGATCTTTAGTTTTTTCTTGTGGTGTATTTGTTTGTCTTTGATATCAGTAAAATGCTAGCTGCACAGAATGATTTAGGAAGTGTTTACTCCTCTTATACCTCTTGGAAGAGTATGAGAATGAATTATATTAATTATTCTTTAAAAGTCTGGTAGAGTGGGCTGGACATGGTGGCTCACGCCTGTAATCCTAGCACTCTGGGAGGCCGAGGTGGGTGGATCATTTGAGCTCAGGAGTTCGAGACCAGCCTGAGCAAGAGCGAGATCCCGTCTCTACTGAAAAAATAGAAAGAAATTATCTGGACAGCTAAAAATATAGAGAAAAAATTAGCCAGGCATGGTGGTGCATGCCAGTAGTCCCAGCTACTCAGAAGGCTGAGGCAGAAGGATTGCTTGAGCCCAGGAGTTTGAGGTTGCTGTGAGCTAGCCTGACACAATGGCACTCTAGCCTGGACAACAGAGTGAGACTCTGTCTCAAAAAAAAAAAAAAAGTCTGGTAGAATTCACCAATGAAACCATCTGGTCTTGGACTTTTCTTTGTTGGAAGATTTTTATTACTGATTTAATCTCTTTATTTGTTATAGGTATCTGGAGACTTTCGATTTATCTTGAGTCAATTTGGGTAATTTGTATGTTTCTAAAAATGTTTCCATTTTATCTAGGTTATTTAATTTATTGGCATACAGTTGTTCACAGTATGCTCTTATAATTCTTTTTATTTCTGTAAGTTTGGTGGTAATATCCCCATTTTCATTTTTAAATTTTAGTTATTTGTGTCTTCTCTCTTTTTTCTTTGTCAGTTTACTTAAGGAGTTCTCAATTTTGTTGATAGTTTCAAAGAAATAACTTTTGCTTTCCTTGATTCTCTATATTCTTTTTCTATTTTATCTTTAGTTTATCTTCACTCCAATCTTTGTAATTTTCTTCTATCTTCTAGTTTTGGGCTGTTTTCTCATTTTTTTCTAGTTATTTAAGGTATATCATTAGGTTATTAATTTAACATCTTTCTTCTTTTTATGTAGGTGTTTACATTTATAAATTTCCCTTTGAGCATTCCTTTTGCTACATCCCATATGTTTTTATAGGTTGTATTTTTCTTTTTATTTATCTTTAAATGTCTTTTTTAAAATTTCCCTCTTGATTTCTTCTTTGACTAATTGATTGTTTAAGGGTGTGTTGTTAGTTTTTACATTTTTTTGAATTTTTAGTTTCCCTTCTGTTATTGATTTCTAGATTTATTTCATTGTGGTTGCAGGAAATACTTTGTATCATTTCAATAATTTTAAACTTATTTTTAGAGTTGTTTTGCATCTTAACATATGGTTAACATCCTGGGAGAATGTTCTATGTTTATTTGAGAAGAATGTGTATTTGACTGTTGTTGGATGGGATTCTATATATGTCTATCTGTCTATTAGATCTGGTTCATTTACAATGTTGTTCAATTAATCTACTTCATTATTGATCTTCTGTATAGATTTCTATCCATTACTCAAGTGGAATTTAGAAGTTTCCAATTGTTATTATAGAAACATCTATTTTTCCCTTTAATTACATCAATTAGTACTACATATGATTTGGTGCTGTGTTATTTGCTGAATACACACTTATATTTATTTATTTTATTTATTTATTTATTTTGAGACAGAGTCTCACTCTGTTGCCCGGTCTAGAGTGCCATGGCGCCAGCCTAGCTCACAGCAACCTCAAACTCCTGGGCTTAAGCAATCCTTCTGCCTCAGCCTCCCGAGTAGCTGGGACTACAGGCATGTGCCACCATGCCTGGCTAATTTTTTTTCTATGTATATTTTTAGTTGTCCAAATCATTTCTTTCTATTTTTAGTAGAGACGGGGTCTCACTCTTGCTCAGGCTGGTCTCGAACTCCTGACTTCCAGCGATCCACCTGCCTCGGCCTCCCAGAGTGCTAGGACTACAGGCGTGAGCCATCTTGCCCAGCCCTGAATACACACTTATAATTGTGACATCTTATCAGTGAATTTATACTTTTATCAATGAATCTCTTCTCAAAGGAATTGACTTCATTTGCAACAGGCTGTGGAGAAGTTCAAACCCAATGGTGCTTTCAAGAACAGCAGAGGTTGTTGTACGAGGCAGCTGGGAAAAGATTTGCAGACCTAATGAAGATAAAACCTAGCCTGTAAGCTGGACGGTTTTCAGGAGAAAATCAGGGGATAAGATGGCTGGTATGAGCCCTCCTGGGGTCAGAATAAATATGAAATGTCTCTTGTAACATTTTTTACTTCGCATCTATTTTATCTGATATTAGGATATCTACAAATATGGATGTCCTCTTATTTATTTAGTTATGCTTTATTTCTGACAATATTTTCTAGTTTTCACAGTATGTGTTTTGTAATATTGTTTCAAATGTATTTCTAATTATTTTATTTTTGATGCATTGAAAATTGGTTTTCTTAATTTCATTTTCAATTTGGTCATTGATATTGTACAAAAATACAATTGATTATCGTATTTTCATACTACATCCTGAAACTTTGTTGAGCTTGTTTTCTAGTTCAAATAGATTTTGAAGATGCCTTAGTGTTTTCAATATACAAGATTATGTCATATGCAAATAGAGGGAGATTACTTCTTTCTTTCCAATCTGGATGCCTTTTATTTGTTTAGTTGTTTGTTTGCCCAATTCCCCTGGCTAGAACCTTTTTTTGCATGCCTTATAATTTTTTGGCTGGAAACTAGAAATTTTTGATAATATATTGTAGCAACTACCCCCCCTCAACCTCTGGGTATTGTTATTTGCTGGCATAATTTTTAGAGATTGGCTAGATTATTTTGGTGAAGTTTATTCCCTCTCCTCCCAGTATTAAGTCTCTGATGTTGTTTTTCAGGGCGACATACCTTTAGATGTGTACACAGTTACCCTAGGATGACAGTGGTATTAGTAAGGATCTCTTTCTTTCCTTTACTAAGGCTAGCTTTTAAACTCTGCTAATTGCCTGATGATTGCTCTATTGTTTTCAACAACACCCTAGGGCTGCAGTCCCCAATCCCTGGGTGGCAAGAATAGTATGGGTCTGCAGCCTATTAGGAACCTGGCCACACAGCAGGAGGTGAGTGGCAGGAGAACAAGCAAAGCTTCATCTGTATTTACAGCCGTTCCCCATTGCTCACATCACTGCTTGAGCTCCGTCTCCTGTCAGATCAGCGGTGGCATTGATTCTTACAGAAGAGCAAACCCTACTGTAAACTGTGCAGGCAAGGGATCTAGGTTGCATGCTCCTTATGAGAATCTAATACCTGATGATCTCAGGTGGAGCTGACATGATGATGCTAGCACCAGGAAGTGGCTGCAAATACAGATTATCATTAGCAGAGAGGTTTGACTGCACAATAAATGCAATGCGCTTGAATCATCCTGAAACCATCCCCCCCCCCACCCTGGTCAATGGAAAAATTGTCTGCCATTAAACTGGTCGCTGGTGCCAAAAAGTTGGGGACCAC
Organism: Lemur catta; assembly: GCF_020740605.2. Classification (NCBI taxonomy): domain Eukaryota; kingdom Metazoa; phylum Chordata; class Mammalia; order Primates; family Lemuridae; genus Lemur; species Lemur catta. The sequence goes on from NC_059155.1 coordinate 21,398,615, forward strand.
TACCCTAGGACATAAATTGTTCTACAGACTAATCCAATTAAATTGTAATTTCTTTGAAGGAATAGTTTCTGAGGTCTATGTCTGATATTTATTCTGACCCCAGGAGGGCTCATACCAGCCATCTTATCCCCTGATTTTCTCCTGAAAACTGTCCAGCTTACAGGCTAGGTTTTATCTTCACTAGGTCTGCAAATCTTTTCCCCTCTGCCTTGTACAACAACCTCTGCTGTTCTTGAGAGCACCATTGGGTTTGAACTTCTCCACACTCTGTTGCAAATGAAATCAAATCCTTTGAGAAGATATTAGGAGCTACCTGTTTTGCAGCCTGTTTCTTGTCCCAGGCAAAAATCTCTGAGCAAGAGTTCTGGAGCCAGGGTGGGGACAGCGACAAGCTTTTCTAAGTGGCACCCCCTCTCTATGATCTGAGGGCTTGGTGGAGTGGGATGAAGCAGCTTGAGATCCTCTTGGCTTTTCTCTCCCAACATGTAACCACCACCTCATGAGCCAGGCAAGAACAACCTGAGCCCTAGGATTCTCAGTATGCTGCAACCAAGGTTAGAGCCTCCATTAAACAAATGATGGGTGGATGGAAGTGAGTCACCATCTCTCAATTGCACTTACCTGAGACTTCCTCAGGCACTTCTGCCAAGACCTCCTTTGGTGGGGGGTGTTTAAGACATTTTTTTCTCCACTGGGACTCAATACTCAACACTTTTCCATTCCTAGCCCTTCCCCCTCTCCTCCTCCCACGCCTGGGTCCATAAAATGTCAGGAGCCTTTTGTTCAGGTTCTTTCCATAGTGAGATGATTCCCTGCATCTGTGTTAATCCACCTGACCCTTGCTGGAGACACACCAAATGGAAAAATGGAATAGTGGGAGTCAGTACTTTCCCTGATTCAGCCCCTTACTTGTGCTATCAAAGGAAGTGATTGATTAAAGGTGTTGACAGCAGTTCTCAGAAAAGGATTTTGGAGGAAAGAGATTTTATTCCAGTGAACAGTTTGCAAATGGAAGATTCAGCCTTTGGTGTAAAATGAAGTGTGTTCCAGAATACAAAGGGAGGATTTGAGTTTTATAGTAAAAGTTTCCACCCAGACTACTGTTCTCTGATGATGGGACCACAAGTCATTTGAGACTCTGCAAACTGAGTTATACTCAGTAACTATTGTTAGATCTAAGTAGTTCCCTGGTGCTGACAGACAACCTGTCATGCAGCATGTCATTGATACTCATTTTTCTAATAAAAAAATGTAGACCTCTTCAGGATCACTTTGTCCAGTGATCTGAAGAGACTTTAGAGACTTGACTAGTTTGCTTCCATTATAAACGAGGTAATCTTGTTAATTCATGAAGGAAATTGGCTCCTTGAGGGATTCATCACTATAGACTCCCCTCCTCCAGAATGCCTTGACAGTGGACACTTTGACTAAGGAGGAGGAGAAAGAGGGGGAAGATAAGAGGGTATGTATACCAGAGACCCTCTCCTTTCTCAGCTGGATACTATTTGGTCTCTGACAGATTTGGTCCACACGTGATGAGTACCTTGTCACTGAAAAACATGTTTAGACCACCTTCATAGAGGCTTTAGTGGTCCTTCAGTCCTCCTGGTGGTCTCTTGGGTCTACTATGAGGGAGTGAGAACAGTAAATGATGAGATTAACCTGACTCAGATTTACAGGTTTGTTCGTGCTGCTCCTGCTGGTTATCAAACCCAATTAAACCACCTCATGAAGTCAGGTCTGTCCACTTGTAACACAATCCAGATCTTAACTGAGAAATTACTCAGTACCACAGAAAAGGTACTGAGAATGGGCTACTGAGAAAGCTACTGGAAAAGCTACAGAGAAAGGACTACTGAGAAAGCTACTGAGAAAATAACAAAAATTGACCCAAAAAGGGGTGTAAAATGGTAATTGGGCGCCCTCTTCTGGACTATTTGAGCAAGGGCCTTCCCAAAGAGATCTCTGGGTCTGATTACTCAATAATGGAACATCAAAGGAGATTGATGGGCTCCCCACTGAAGAACTCAGGGCCGGGTACCAGGCCATGGGGGATATCATAGGTGGTCCTGCTAGGGTTTGCACCCTTCCACCTCTTCTGGTGAATTTGGAAATGAATCGGAGAGCCTGAGCAACCTTTGCTCTGACCACTTGGCTTTTAAATATAAACAAGATTAGGTACTACACCAAGATCCTACTGCACCTAGGTGTCCCAGAGGCCCTATGCCAAGATTCGAGTTCAATGAGAGAGTGGAGACTAATTGCATTTCTTGGGCCTTTTAGATACCAGTACACAGATGACTGGTCCCCACAACCACTGGCATCAAGAAGAATGGAAAACAGATAATGTTGTCCAATTTGGGGCCCTTACTAACCTCCATTTTATGGCCCCCCCATTACTGAATGAAATATTGGTATTGATGTGTTGTCCATGTGCGCCCCCATTTGCCCTTGTCCTCGATTTCTGCAATTGACAGAAATTGCAATAGTTGTGGCCATCTTAGTGGGGCATAAAGAAGACTTGACCCCATCTGATGACCAGCACCTAGTGCTGTTGTCCCTCCAAAATAATATCAGCTTTCTGGGGGAGAAAAAGAAGTAACTGCCATCATTTCTGAGCTTAAGGAAGCCAAAGTGTTCCACGAGACTATTTCTCCATTCAATAGCACCATCTGGCCTGTGCACAAGACATTGGGTGCTTGGAGACTTACCATTTATTGTAGGCAGCTCAATTCATAGTGCCACCATTAGCACCAGCGTTACCTGACATTGTGACTGTTACAGAGGCTATTGCCCAAGCTGAGGGAATTTGGTATGCAGCAATTGAAATGTCAGATGCATCCCTCTTCACCCAGATGATCAGGATCAGTTTACCTTTATGTGGAATGGGTTACACCTTTAATGTCCTTCTACAAGGCTGTGTAAATTCTTTGGCTATCTGCCATTAATCAATAGGCTGTGACTTGGAAAAAGTCCCACTCCCAGAGAGATAACTGGCTTTTCACTAAATTGATGGCATCCTCCTGGTGGGCCCAGACAAGGACAACACCCAACAAGGACTGGATGCCCTGTTGACCTACATGCAACAACTGAGCTGGACCATTAACACAGAAAAATACAAGAACCGAATACCCAAGTAAAATTCCTGAGCATAATCTGGGAAGGAGTATAGCATCTCATTCCAGAGGAGTTGATTGACCTTTCTGCCACTACAAATAAAAAGGAAGCCCAGTAATTGCTGGAAATATTCAGCTACTGATGCTCTCACTTTCCCCACACAGGTATCTTGATGGCATCCATCTATTAGGTTTCCAAAAAGGCTGCTACCTTCCAGCAGGGCCCCGACCAACAGGATATCCTGCCGTCTTTTCAATGGCCCACTCAGGTTGATTTTCCCTTGGCCCCACTGATTCATATTTTCCGTTTTACTCACAGGTCTCAGGAACCACCCAGTTTGCTGATTGGAGCTTATGGTGAAAGATTACCACCACAGGTCAAAGGCGCCCATTAGGCTTTATGACCTGTAAGCTCCCAGAACCAACTGAAAGGCACACACCCTTTAAGACACAATTATTGGACTTTTATTGGGTCTTGGTGGATACTGAGCACATGATCCATGGCTGTGAAGTAATCTTAAGACCAGAAATACCAATTATGTCATAGATCCAAGCAGATGTCTCAAATCATCAGTTGGGGGTGGCTCAGGAATCTTTATACTAAAATATAAATGGCACATATAGGAGTGAGCAAAACTAGGCCAAGCTGGGGCCTCATAATTCCATAAAAAGGTCTCAGAATTGCCCCTCTGACTCCCCATCATATTGCGCAAGGATCTACTCCCTCCACTGGCCCAACGAGGGCCCAGATATAAAGACCTCCTGGATTATGAATGGATCCAGTTCACTGATGGTTCCTCTCAACTAACTACTACCAAGAAGGAATAAGGTACAGCCACCATCCAACCTGAGAGAGATCATTCCCTTACCAAGTGTGGTAAGGGATGCTCAGCACAATAGGTAGAGCTTCATACATTATGGCTAGCTATCCAGACCACACCAACAAAGGATCCCTGCTATATTTTCACTGACTCATGGGCTATGGATAATGGCCTCACCATTTGGTCAGGCCTCTAGCAAGCCTTGGACTGGCATATAGAACAATGTTTACTTATTCTAGTCACCTTTGATATCATCTCCTAGTGTTTCTGTATTTCAAACTTTTGATCAAACTAAAGCCATCTTGTTGTTCTTCACCCTGGTGTACCAAGCTAAAATGGTCAATTTACTGAAATGAACTCCTCAATTTGCCTATGGCCCTGTTCTACTGTGCATTCACCATATGTGATCCACTTTATGTTTCTGCTAGGAGTTTTAGCTCTTGCTAACAGTCCTTCACATTAGCTCTAGAGTATGCTCAAGCGTATAAAAGTACTTGCTTTCTGTTTTCCCAATTGTCCTTTACATATGATCTCACCTGTCATTTCTGCTCATCAGGGTCCCAAAAGGCAAAAGTAAACTTTTATCCAAAAAAGTGAAGCTGGTTTGAAATAGAAAAGTGTAAGAAATCATAGTTACCATCTTAATTCTAAAGTTTAGCAATCTGGTTTTAATTTGAGGGTTTCATGACTTATCTTGATAGTTTGGTTTTTATTTCAGTGATGATTGCTTTTTCTAGACTGTTATCTTCATAAAATTCTACTATTTATCCATTAGTTCACTCATCTTCATTATCTGCAATAACAGTCTTTTATTTGTAGGAAAAAATGGTTGCCAGTTATTTACATCAGTGGAATTTGATGAAAAGAAAGGCAGATTTCTGGAAGGAATCATTACTGTGTATCAAAACCAAGTTGATCCTGGTGCCAGCCAACTTTCAGGATTGAGGTGGTATCTCTGTCCATTTGTGTTGCTATAAAGGAATATCTGAGGCTGGGTAATTTATTTTTTGAAAAAGGTTTATCTGCCTCACAGTTCTGCAGGCTGTACAAGCACAGGTTGTACATGCCCACCACCACCCACCCCCACGAGCTGCACATGCTCCTCCTCAAACTTCATATCACCCCGCCCCCACTCCCAGAGTCCCCTTCACAATCCCCCAGTCTACATTACCTCTCAGGCTCTGCATGCCTCCGACCACGGCCCCTCTCCAATCTCCGCTTCACCACACATCACCCCTCAGGCGTCGTATCACCTCTCAGACTCATGTCACCCCACGAATGGCGATATACGGTCATTTGTGAAAAACAAGTACGGAAGGCAAGGGTGGGGAGAGCACAGTGCACAGCCAGGAGAGTCCTTGGCCAGAGGCAGCGGGGGCCCAACTCTACAGCAGAGGGCGCCGGAGAGCCTCGCATCACAGGCAGTGCGGGGGACGCGCGTTCCTGCAAGTGCAGCCTCCCTGCCGGGGTTGATTCCTTGACAGGTAGTGAGCCAATCGAGCCAGCCACTGCCTTTCTAAAAAATAAACTACTCTTCCTTCTTGCCCTCCTCTGCTTGGCATCGTTCCCTATGCTTCTCTGTGAGAACATTTTAAATGGCACTACGGATAGCTGTGAAATAAAGGCTAGTTATCATCATTATTGTGATCATTAATCAGATATATAGGCAACAGGTGATCCCAATAATGAAGCCAAGCATCTGAAATAAGGACGGGTGTGGGGATTGTGTTTGAATAATTTGCTTTTGTTTCCTTTTTTGCTTGGGTTGCGGGGGTGTGTTGTTTCAACATATGGCGTTTTAAAAATCTGTCTGTTTATTAATGTATTGGTTAAAAACTGTCTTCTAAAGTAGCACTTTTTTTTTTCCAGGATGATTTGACACATTTCCGGTGAAATGCATTAACTTTCTCTTCTCAAAAGACTGGTGGGAAGGGAATAATGGAAACAACAACTTCATATGTCAGATAAAACAGGTAAATTGTGAAAAGACCATTTATCAATATTTAAACCCCCACACACCGTTTGTTCTGTTTTTAAAGAACTTCGCGAAGAATGAGATTCATTAAGTCAAAGAATGATAGAGCTCACAGGAATCTGCAAAATTAAGCCACCTTCTTATCTATGTGAAACGGAGGACCCAGAGAGGATAAGTGACTTGTCCAAGGTCACAACATGCAGTCAGGGCTGATTTCCAGTCTGCAGATCAAGAGGGGAGCAGTGTTTTAAAGATGTTATGCCATTCTTTATTACATGATTATTGTAGGAAAAATTTGCAGGAGTTAGTGTTTTAAATTACCTAGTGTCATACCACCTCAAGATGATCACTGTTAGTATTTTCTGTATAATTTTCCTTACTTTTTAATGTATATGAATACTGGTAAATGTGTTATATTTACTAAAATTGGATCACACTATCCATATGTCTTTGTAATATAATTCCTAACAGATGCATAACTATTCCAGTAAATGGATATACCTTCACCAGTTTACTCAGTCCCTTATTGATAGACATACAAGCTTTTGCAAATGTTAAACTCTCATTAAAGACATTGCACTAACCATTCCTCTTCATACATCTTTTGCTGAAGTGGTGTCTACTACTGATCAATGTGAATCTTTGTAGGAGTGCAATGTAATCTCTGGCTCTGGAACTTACTGTGGGTCTTTACACAAGTCATAATCTTTCTGAGCTCCAATTTCCTCATCTTTAAGTGGAAGTAATCCTACTAGTGATAACCTAGAGGTGGGAGGATTAAGTGAGATAATACATGTAAAATGGTTAATGCCTAGCACATAGCAAATCCTAAATCAATACTACTACTTATTATTATTATTATTATTATTATTATTATTACCATGTTCTGAAGTGTTGCGTAGGACCTGAAGAAAATTGGGTCTTCAAAATAATGCCCCTGGTTTTCTATTACTCTTCAAAAGAGAGTAACCAGAGTTGCATGAAGAAGTTTTTAAGTGTAAAACTTTAGTAGCTAGATTAATATTTCCTTTTCTCTAACAATTTATCCAGAGGAAAAATAATAAATTTAAATTACATGTGGGCTGTTGAGGTCATTACCATGTTCTGATTATATAACTTAATACCAGTCAAAATTTTAAAAGCATAGCTTTTCATGGAAGGCTCTTGACTTAGTCCATTTTATGTTGCTTATAATAGAATACCTAAAACTGAGTAGCTTATAAGGAAAAGGAATTCATTTCTTACAGTTATAGAGACTGAGAAGTCCAAGGTCGATGGGGCACATCTGGTGAGGGTCTTCTTGCTGGTATGGACTTTGCAGACTCCTGAGGTGGAACAGGGCATTACATAGTGGGGGGGCTGAGCATGCTAGCTCAAGTCTCTCTTCTTATAAAGCCACCAGTCCCACTCCTATGATAACCCGTTAATCCATTAACCCATTATTCCATTAATCCATTAATGGATTAATCCTTTCATGAAGGCAGAGCCCTCATGATCCGATCACCCCTTAAAAGCCCCACCACTCAATACTGCCATTCTGGGGATTAAATTTCAACATGAGTTTTGGAGGGGACAAATATTCAAACCACAGCAGTTCTCAAATAAAAATCAACTGTTTTGTAGTAAATAAAGTTTAATTTGATTCTTTCTCCTTTGGAAAATTCTCAAAGCACGGCTTATCCCATAAAATCAGCAGAATATCTACATAATCCCCTGTCCAGCTTCCCAGTACCTTCAAGCTACTCTCCTCTGTTTTTCTCTTGTGTCGATGGCCCTCGCTCAACTATTTCATATTCCTCAGAGGAGTGAGAGAGAGCACAGAGGCAGAAGTTGTCACCTCTGAAACTTTGCTTTTAAACTGGGAAGATATCCATGAGTCACACTGGGATGGATTTAAGATTTATATTCCCATCTGAAGTTTTGTAAACTAATCATTATTCCTGCCAAAGCCTATACAGTTAATACAACTTGTGTGTCACCCCTATTTCTCCAATGCTTGTTAAAAAATAAGGGAACACTCACCCTCTTTGAAAAGCTGGCTGGAAGGTTCAGTATTGGGTGGCCTATCTCAGAAGTCAGTCACCAAAATTCATGATGACCAGAAGCTTTCCAAAATGCTGCCAGTAGCTCCCTGCTTACTGTTCCATCCTCTTCTCCTCCACGGAACATTGTGGACAGACACTCAGGATTGTTGGAGTGAATGTGACTGATTAAATGAGTCCTTTCTGGACATAACTTTTATTGAATTTGAGCACCAAACACTGGGAAATCTTTGTCTATAACTGGCACACAGAATGATCCACATGTGTTTTTTGCCATGGTGTGGCATTGTTTTTTTATAATAGTGACAAGTTACATTCTACTGGTCTCTATTTGTCTCACACTTGTTGAAGTGGCTTTGCCAACTTAGCCAAGCTAGGAACAGTTTCCTTGGATTGCCTTCCCTACATGGTTCTGAGTTAGGATCGAACAGAAGAAAAATTGGGGCAGGGTTTGGGAGGTGAAAGTGAAGCAGCAGACATTATTTTCTGAAGTTTGATGAACGACTAGGCATTATTACTACTGGCACACACTGGTACTGATCCACTGGTACACCTTGTTGGTGTGGGGTAGCAGTGAGGCCTGCAGCAACCCCACCTCTGAAAAGATCTCCTTTTTAAAATTCTCCATGTACTGGGCCAGGTGTACATGCAGCTCCATGGCAAAGGATGCCAGCTCTTTCTCCAAATTGGAAGCAATAAGAGACAGATGCATGTTCCAGTAAGTGTTCATGGGTTTTAGTTTGTCCTCATGGATTCAAGTGAATCCCTTACAGGTTCCAGTTTGTCTGTGCTCTCCTCCATGTCACATGCACCTCTTCTTCCCAACTGTAGGCCCCAAATATCTACAGTGACTTCAGACTGCATCAAATGCAGAGGCACTAGCCTTCCATAGACTTTTTCTCCAGCTCCTGTAATTACATAAGGTCTAATCCTTATAATTATCCTTTATTGCTTTTCACTCTACTTCTCTAATCAAATCCTACAACTGTGTTCCAGTGATATTTATATTATATCCAAATTTGCAAACCAGATACAGGATTATAGACATTACAAAAGAAATTTTTTATTTTGCAGAAAAAATTTGTACCCCCATAATAAGCTGAAATAAAAAAAAAAGAAGGCTCTCCAAACTATATAAGCTTCAGGCCATGCAAAACCTAGATGCACCCCTGTGAGGGAGAATTTTGAAGCTACAATAAAGCACCCGTAGTCATCCATGAAAAAAAAAAAATTGTGCATGATACTTAAGTAACCGTCTATTACCCTTACTTTCTTTTTATGTCAAACTTCTTTAAATAGCACCCTCTAAGTTTACTGTCAATTTATTTTTCTTCCTCTTATTTTCTCTGCAATCCATTGACTATGACATCTGCCTTACAAAACACTATTTCAAATCAGCAGAGGCTTGCAAAACACAAAATCTAGATCTCAGTTCATTTTACTTCTTTGTATTATTAACAGTGTTGGCCACTTTCTTTTTTTAATTTCTCTCCTCCCTTGGTTTCCATGACCATCACTCTTCGGAATTTTCTCCTATCTCTCCAACTTCTCTCTCTCTCTGTCGTGTTTGTTCACTTCTCATCTACCCAATCCTCAAGATTGTAGGAGTTTGTTGCCCAAACTTTGTTGCCCAAAGTCCAGTTCTTGGCACTCTTGAATTCCCTCTCCACCCTCTCAGCCTTTTTGATCCCCTCTACTCTTATGGATTCAGCCATCATCTCTTCACAGTCATGATTTATAGGTCTGTGCTTTTATCTCTGCTCTCTCTCCCAAATGCCAGGATCATGATTCTTGCAGTCCATGGAGTCTCAGATGACTCTCAAATTCAAAATGTGCAAACTGAACTGTTTGTTTACCATGATATGTTCCACATCTCCTAACTTGGATAACGTCATTACCATCCTTCAGTCACTCATGCTCAAAACTTCGAAGTTGAAGAGTGACATCACCAGAGGCAGAGTAGAAGCAATTTGGCTTCACTCTCTCCCACTGGAAACCAAAATTAACTATCTAGTGCCAAGATTATCACCATCGATATCCCAGAACTCAAAACTGAGGCTACAACCATCACTGGGGCCACATAGAAGTGAAAAACTGTGAGTAGAAAATAAGAGAAACAGAATTCTCTCTCTGCAATGTCCCTCTCCCAAACTTCCAAGCATTACATGGAAATGTCCTCCAAGACTCGTGGTTTCCTCACTGGAAAAAGTGAGATTGAGGTGGACAGCCAGTTCTTCATCATCTTGGGTTCATATGCAGGAAAGTCATTCCTACCTCAACCCACAGAAAGCTTCATGAGTGCCTGTAGGGAGAGGGCCCCTGAGGGCAGCTGGAGACAGATGTTGGAGGTGGGGCTAGAAGCCCCAGCATGTGAAATTCAGGGGCTGCTCCCCACCACGGACAAAGGAGATGCCAAATCAGAGAGGTGATTTGGCAGCACCACACTATACGAGGCATGCTCTACAGGCCACTAAGCATGAACCCCTAGCCAGCCTCTCCATACACCTGGGCAGTTCCCTAGAATTTGGATCTTTTGCAAGATCAGCAGCAAACCCATACTTAGGGTGCCATCTAGTGCCAAAAAGGAGGCAGTGATCTAGGGCTAAAGGAATCAACCAGCAAACTGCACAGAACCTATAAACACACATGCAATAGAAAGACCAGACCAACCCAGACAGCAAAGACTGGAAAAAATAACCAATCATTCAGTGTTAAGACATAGATATACATTCAAAAGAAACCACAGCAAATAGTGAACTATGACCTCCCCAAATGGACAAAGCAAGGAGCCCGTGACTGACCTGAACAAGATGGTGACATGTGAGTTCTCAGATTATGAATTCAAAATAGCAGTTTTTATGGCTGGGCACGGTGGCTCACGCCTGTAATCCTAGCACTCTGGGAGGCCGAGGCGGGAGGATCGCTTGAAGTCAGTAGTTCGAGATCAGCCTGAGCAAGAGCGAGACCCCGTCTCTACTAAAAATAGAAACAAATTAGCTGGCCAACTAAAATATATATAGAAAAAATTAGCCGGGCATGGTGGCACATGCCTGTAGTCCCAGCTACTCGGGAGGCTGAGGCAGAAGGATTGCTTAAGCCCAGGAGTTTGAGGTTGCTGTGAACTAGGCTGACACCACTGCACTCACTCTAGCCCGGGCAACAAAGCGAGACTTTGTCTCAAAAAAAAAAATAATAATAATAATAAAGGCCATATATGACAACCCCACAGCTAACATCATACTGAATGGGGAAAAATTGAAAGCCTTTCCTCTAATATCTGGAACAAGACAAGGATGCTCACTTTTCACCAATTTTACACAACATAGTCCTGGAAGTCCTGTCTAGAGCAATTGAGCAAGAGAAAGAAATAAAGGGCATTCAAATTGGAAAGTAAGAAGTCAAATTATTCTTGTTCACAGATGACATGATCTTATATTTTAAAAAACCTAAAGACTCTGCCAAAAAAACCCTGTTAGAATTTACAAATGAATTCAGTAAAGTTGCAGAATGCAAAATCAACATATAAAAAGAAGCAACATTTATATACACCAACAGCAAAGAACTGGAAAAATAAATCAATTAAACAATCCTAATTATAATAGCTACAAAAATAAAATTGTAATAAATTTAACCCAAGAGATGAAAGATCTCTACAAAGAAAACTATAAAATACTGATGAAAGAAATTTAAGAGGACACACACAAAAATGGAAAGATATTCCCTGCTCATGGATAGGAAGAATTAATATTGTTAAAATATCCATACTACCCAAAGTGATCTACAGATTCAATGTAATTCCTATCAAAATACCAATGTCATTCTTCACAGAAATAGAGAAAACAATACTAAAATCATATGAAACCACAAAAGACCCCAAATAGCCACAGCAATCTTGAGGAAAAAGAATAAAGCTAGGCATCACACTACCTGACTTCAAAATATACTTACAAAGCCATAGTAATCCAAACAGCATGGTACTGGTATAAGCAGACACATAGACCAGTCGAACAGAATAGAGAACCCAGAAATCCATGTATTTACAGCCAACTCATTTAGACAAAGGTGCCAAGAACATACACTGGGGAAAGAACAGCCTCTTCAATAAATGGTGCTAAGAGAACTGAATAACCATATGCAGAAGAATGAAACTAGACCTCTATTTATCACCAAAAATCAAACCAAAATGGATTAAATAAAGCTGGGTGTGGTGGCATATGCCTGTAATCCCAGCTACTTGAAAGAATGAGGCAGTACAGCAGGATCACTTCAGCCCAGGAGGTTGAGTCCAGTCTGGGCAACATAGTGAGACCCCATCTCTAAAAAAATGGATGAAAGACTTAAATGTAAGACCTAAAACTATGAAACTACCAGAAGAAAACATTGGGGAACATTGGTCTGGGAAAATAGTTTTTTGAGTAAGACCTCTAAAGCACACACAGCAAAAACAAAAATAGACAAATGGGATTACACCAAGCTAAAAAGCTTCTGCACAGCAAAGGAAACATAGTGAAGAGACAACATATTGAATGGGAAAAAACACTTGCAAACCATACATCTGATAAGGGGTTAATATCCAAAATATATAAGGAACTCAAATACAAGCAAAAAACAAATAATCCAATTTAAAAATGGGCAAATAATCTGAATAGACATTTCTCAAAAGAAGGCATACAAATGGCCAACAAGTGTGTGACAAAATTCTCAACATCACTAATCATCAGGGAAATGCAAATCAAAACCACAATGAGATATCATGTTACCCCAGTTAGAATGACAATTATAAAAAAGACAAAAAATAACAGATGCTGGCCAGGATGCAGAGAAAGGGGAACTCTCATACACTATTGGTAAGAATGTAAATTATTACAGCCATTATGGAAAATAGTATGAAGTTTACTCAAAAAACTAAAAATAGAACTACCATATGCTCCAGCAATTCCACTGCTGGGTATATATCCAAAAGAAAGAAAATCAGTATATTGAAGAGATATTTGCACTCCCACGTTTATCACAGCACTATTCATAACAGCCATGATATGTAATCAACCTACGTGTCCGTTAAGGAATGAATAGATAAAGAAAATGTAGTGTGTGTGTGTGTGTGTGTGTGTGTGTGTGTGTGTGTGTATACACACACAATGGAATATTATTCAGCTGTAAAAAAATGAAATCCTTTCATTTGAAGAAACATGGGTGGAACTGGAGAAATTTATGTTATGTGAAATAAGCCAAGCGCAGAAAGACAAATATTGCATGCTCTCACTTATTTGTGGGAGCTAAAAAAAAGTTGATCTCATGAAGGTAGAGTATAGAATTGTGGTTACCAGAGGCTGGGAAGGGTGGGGGCAATGAAGAGAAGTTGGGTAATGGATACAAAAATACAGTTAGAAGCAACAAGTCCTAGTGTTTGATAGCTCAGTAGGGTGATTATAGTTAACAATAATTTATTGTATATTTCAAAATAGCTAGAAGAGAAGATTTGGGAATGTTCCCACCACAAAGAAATGATAAATGATGTGATAGATATCTCAATGACCCTGGTTTGATCATTACATGTTGTATTCATGTATCAAAATATCACATGTACCTCAGAAATATATACAATCACTATGTATAAATTTTAAAAAACTTCAGTTATTCAATGCTTTCCCCTCTAACCAGACTCCAAATTCTTAAATTCTCTGATTCTCTCTTTTTTCCAGTTCCCATTGCCATATCGTCATTTGATCCTACTTCTATTGTGTTATTGCAACAAACTCCTACTTGAATCCTAGCTTTAGCTTCCACCTCTCTCCTTCCCTACCCTCTTCAGTCTGTGTTACCTTCCCAAAACATGAATGGGCTTATGTAACTTCTTTGCTCAAAATATCTCCTAGTTTCCCATGGCATGTAGAATAAATCCCTGCCAGTATTATACAGCATGGCTACATTTTGATTTCTTCCCTTTCAACTGTATGTCCTGCTATACTTCCATCTCCCTTTCACCATACACACAGTCTATGGATCCCTGGACATTCCTCCATCTCTTGGACATAGCTGCATGCTCCTGGCTCAGGGCTTGGCTCAAGCCTTTCCTGTTTGAGCTATTACTATACTGAATTCCTAACCATCTTCCCTATCCAGGCTCAGTTCTCACTCCTAGCTGAATGATCTGGGTAAGAGCCTCTGAGTTAGAGTTAGTTTTCATCAATAACATGGGAGTAACAATGCATGTAATGGCAATAGCTCACATGGATCAAGCACTTAACTACTGTGCCAGGCACTGTTAATTAATGACTGAAAATGATTAACATCCTCCAGGATAAAGGTACCTACGAGAAAATTTGATCAAATGTCCTTGTCCCCTCAAAGGCAAGTTTGCTGATACAACAGATCCAGACTCTAATTGCCCTTACTTTTATATTCCAATTTAGTGGGAGAGGGGCCACATCCTGTTAAGTCCAGTGAATGGAAGCACTTCATTCATCAAGGTGGATCATAGCTTGTCTATGAGTAAGGTAGAGCTGTTCCACCCTGATTTAATTTCTTTTAAACTGGGAATGATGACAATGGTTGTTGTGCAGGCAAAAATAGGATAAATCATGTACAGTGTCAAGCATAGGACCCATGCTTAAAAGGCGTTCTCAATATTTAGGATATTAACACACATCCAGGGAACCTGTAAAACATTTCTTGAAGAACCATAGAGCCTTCAACATAGCCTGGCTCTTATTTGACACTTCTCAGTGGGAATCAAGAATTCAATTCAGGAAGATAGTTCTGAGAAGGGTGAGGGAAGAGGAAAAGGAGGAGCAGGAAAAGGAGGGGGAGAAGGTGATTGCAGCAACCATGTTAACACAGGAGCTCATGGACAAGAAATTGGAGGGTGGTGGTGTTTTTATTGCCTTTTCCATGACTGGAAAATAAGTTTTGAATTTTGGGGACTTTAAGGAGTGGAAATGGGATAAGTAAATATAGAGAATGTTAGCCCTCCCGAAGGAAGAAATACTACTGTCTTCAGTGTACAGTCATGTTGGGACTCAATCTGACCTGGAAGCATTTGAATTAACGCACTGAGGAGCTGGGTTATAAAAGGGTTCAACTGTACTAAGTTATTTGAAATATTTTAAACCAACAATAACCTCTGAGCTACAATGAGTGATTTTGTAAATATTTAGACACTGGTGTTAGGAAATAATTCACCCCTAGAATACACTATTGTATATTTAGTTACAATGAGACTGAAGTGGGGAGATAGTTTAAAAGGCCAAGTCCTCCTGCTGTTGTTCTTAACCATTTGGTAAAGCAATGTAGGGAGTGGGATCTCTAGATTTGTCTAAAAACCAAAACAAAGAACCATTATAATAAAACTTCAAACCTAAGAAGGATGAAAATATTAGAGAATTCTATACAGTCAAAATATGCCTTGCAGATATTACACACATTCAACATTAGGAATCTACCAAATGTTTAAGTTAATATTCTCTTGAGGAATTACTAATATTTAAGGAATTTTTTCCCTTTTGGTGGTACAATTATGAAGAGGTACGTTTTGTGGAATTTGGTGGTAATAGGATGGCTGTGAATTCGGGGTAGATTCGTAACTGTGTTAATTTGAAATACTCTTCCATTTCCTCAAGTAGTAATGACTTATTTGTAGGTCATAAGATTAAAAAATGACTATTTGAGACCACAGAAGACCATAAATTGTATCAAAGATCTATTGGCAGGGGAAAATATCAGGATGGGTTTATTATTAAATATTAGTTTTGCTGCAGAGCATGTGTGTGTGAGTGCAGTGAGGGAAAGGTGCTGCAGATCTGATGGTGGGGTGCCCAGAAAAGCAGCCACTGAGTGCTGGCACCCTAACGCCACAGGCAGGGCTCACAATCAGGCTTGGCGTCAGGTTGGGAGGATGAAACCTCCACTGTCTCAGGAGGCATGGCAAGCTCAGGGGAAAGAAAGACTTAAGGTTTAGTGAGTTGCTTTTCCTGGGTTTACATAGCGGTCTCTTAATGGAGTTTGGAAAGGAAAAGGAGCAACAAGAAACAAATAAGAGAAACAAAGTGTTGTCATCTATTTCCAAATTCAACAGCATGAACTCCTCCCAAGAAACTCTTAATAGATGCTTTCCCCCTTTCTATTTTTTGCAAATATAATAGACTTGTTTTATGTAACCAGTATTGGAAATAGGGACCTAATATTGGCCTAAACATCAGTTAACCTACTGTAGGCTTTGTCTGTTTAGGGAGGTTTTACTGCTGGTACATTTGAATCCACCCCCTTCCAAATGAGCTCTTATTGCACTGGCCTTCTTTAGACTATATATTCATGCAGAGAAAGGATCCTAAATCCTAAAATGGGAAAATGAAAGTAAGGAGCCAGGCAGGGAGAGGAGGTCAACAGTGTCACAATTAGCAGTCTGGGAACTTTCAAAAGGAGTAAATACAATGTAAACCTCATTAATGAGGATGCTGAGTGGACAGTGAAGCCTAATTGACAGTATTGTTTTGTTATTTTTTAGTAGTTGCCCCCTGGGGATGATACGGTTTGGATGTTTGTCCCCTCCGAATCTCATGCTGAAATTTAATCCCTAGTGTTGGATGTGGGGCCTGTTGGGAGGTATTTGGGTCATGGGAGAAGATCCTTCAGGAATGGCTTGGTGTCCTCTCTGTGATAATGAGTGAATTCTGCATTACTTTTTTATTTTTTTATTTTTTAGAGACAGGGTCTTGCTCTGTTGCACAGGCTGAAGTGCAGTGGCATGATCATAGCTCACTGCAGCCTCGAACTCCTGGGCTCAAGCAAACCTCCTGTCTCAGCCTCCCAAGTAACTAGGCTACAGGCATGCACCGCTATGCCTCACTTATTTTTAAAACTTTTTTTTATAAAGACAAGGTCTCACTATGTTGACCAGGCTGGTCTCAAACTCTTGGGGCTCAGGCAATCCTCCTGCCTTGGCCTCCCAAAGTGCTGGGATTACAGGCATGAGACACCATACCTGGCCTAGTTCTTGCCTTATTAGTTCACATGAGAGCTGGTTGTTTAAAGGAGGCTGGCACCACCTCCTTTCTCTCACCTTCTCTTACCATATGACATGCCTGCTACCCCTTCACCTTCCACCTTGATTGGAAGCTCCCTGAAGTCCTCATCAGAAGCAGATACTGACTTGACGCTTCTTGTACAGCCTGCAGAACCATGCACCAAATAAACCTCTTTTCTTTATAAATCACTCAGTCTCAGGTATTTCCTTTATAGCAATGCAAAATGCTCTAACACAGAAAACTGGTACCAAGACTGAGGTGTTTCTTATAAAGATACCTGAAAATGTGGAAGTGGCTTTGGATCTGGGTAAAAGGCAGAGTTTGGAGGGCTCAAAAGAAGAGAGAAAGATGGGGGAAAGTTTGGAACTCCTTAGAGATTTGTTAAGTAGTTGTGACCAAAATACTGACAGAAATATGGACAGTGAAGGCCAAGCTGAAGAGATCTGAGATGGAAATGAGGAATTTATTGGGAACTGAAACAAATATCACCCTTGTTACACCTTAACAAAGAACTTGGCTGCATTGTGTCCATGCCCAAGGTCTTTGTGGAAGGCTGAACTTAAGAGTGATGTGGTATTTGGCAGAAGAAATTTGTAAGCAACAAAGCATTCAAGAGCTGGTGTGGCTGCTTCTAACAGCCTGCGACCAGATACAGGAGCAAAGGATTGACTTAAAGTTGGAACTTATAATTAAAAGGGAAGCAGAGAGTAAAAATCTGGAAAATTCATGGCCTGGCCATGTGGTAGAGCAGGAAAGAAGGTTTTCAGGAGAGAAATCCAAGCAGGCTATGGAGCAACCACTTGCTAGAGATATTAGCATGACTAAAAGGGAGCCAGGTGCTAATCAAGACTATGGGGAGAAGTCCCCAAAGGCATTTCAGAAATATTCCAGGCTGCCTCTTCCATAACAGACCCAGAGGCCTAGGAGGACTGAATGGTTTTGAAGGCCAGGCCCAGGGTGCCACCACCCTGCACAGCTTCAGGATGCTGCTCCCTGCATCCCAGCTGCTCTGGCTCCAATCACAGCTCAAAGGACTCAGGTACATCTCAGGCCACAGCTTTAGAGGGCACAAGCTGTAAGCTTAGAGGCTTCCACGTAGTGTTAAAAATACTGGCTTGCAGAATGCAAGAGTGATAAGAGTGATGGAGGTGTGGCAGCTTCCACCTAGATTTCAGAGGATGTATGGGAAAGCCTGGGTGCCCAGGCAGAAATCTGCCACTTGGGCAGAGCTGCCACAGAAAGACTCTACTCAGGCAGTACTGAGGAGAAATGTGGGCTTGGAGCCCCCACACAGAGTCCCCACTAGGGCATTGCCTAGTGGAGCTGTGAGAAGCTAATCACTGCCCTCCAGACCCCAGAATGGGGGGGGGGGCTACCAGTAGCATGCACCCCCAGCCTGGAAAAGCCACAGGCACCCAACTCCTACCTGTGAGAGCAGCCACATGGGTTGTGTCCAGCAAAGTCTGCCTGAGGCTTCGGGGACCTACCCCTGTACCAGTATGTACAGGATGTGGGACATGGAGTCAAGGGAGATCACTTTGGAGCTTTAAGATTTAATGTCTGCCCTGCTAGGTTTCAGACATGCATGGGACCTGCTGCCCCTTTCTTTTGGCTGATTTCTCCCTTTTGGAATGGGAATGTTTACCTAATGCCTGTGCCACCATTTTATCTTGGAAGTAAATAATTTCTTTTTTATTTTACAGGCTCACAGCTGTTAGGAACTTGCCTTCAGTCTCAGATGAGATTTTGGCTTTTGGACTTTTGAGTTGATGCTGGAATAACTTAAGACTTTGGGGACTATTGGGAAGGGGTGATTATATTTTGCAATGTGAAAAGCACATGAAATTTAGGGGGCCAGGGGTGGAATGACATGGTTTGGATGTTTGTCTCCTCCAAATCTCATGCTGAAATTTGATCCCCAGTGTTGAATGTGGGGCCTGGTGGGAGGTGTTTTGGTCATGGGGGCAGATCCCTCATGAATGGCTTTGTGCCCTCCCCAGGATAATGAGTGAGTTCTCACTTTAGTTCATGGGAGAGCTCGTTGTTTAAAGAAGACTGGTACCACCTCCTCCCTCTCTTGCTCCTTCTCTTGCCATATGATATGCCTGCTTCCCCTTTGCCTTCTACCTTGACTGGAAGCTCGCTGAAGCCCTCACCAAAAGCAGACGCTGGTACCATGCTTCTTGTACAGCCTGCGGGAAAGTGAGCCAAATGAACCTCTTTTCTTTATAAATTACCCAGCCTCAGGTATTTCATTTATAGCAATGCAAAACAAATACAAGGGAAAAGCCTGTTTTGTAAGTCCACCCCCACATTGTTGTTGACCTTGTACTAAAATGCCTAGTTCCACTTTCCTACTTTAGGAATTGGTGATGGGAATGGGATCTCCTAGTTGAGGAGTGAGGCTGGCAGGGCCTAGGACGCCCCATCACTCAGCAACATCAGCCTCTGTCCAGAATCCTGAACATGTAGCTAGAAAAGGGTTAGCCCTAAACCCAGAATGTTTGGAGGGTGGAGGCAGATTGGAACATGCAGATTTAACAGTGGTGTGCCTCTTCCCCTTCAAACTATTGGCTTGGCAGAAATTTTGAATTTCAATGAATTTAAACCTAGTTAGACTAAACTTTGCTTAGCATTAAAGGCTAAAATATCAAGGCACTGTCCATGGTGGGCTTCAGCAACTCTTATGTCCCAGCAAGACAAGCCACAAACTCCCTTGGCCCCATGACCAGGCCTCCCTTGCCATACAAACTTTTTAATTCTCAAGAGTTTCCAGAGAATGAATTAACCCCTAACCATGCTTGAAGAAAAACGTCTGTCTAAAAATCCAAAGTGTTTCTACTGATTAATTAATACAGCTTAAAGATGGGCTTTTCAAATAGGGGGCTTTTAAAGGGAAAAAATCCCTATTTTTTCCTTCTACTTTCAAACACAGAACACTTTGACCCCAGATTCTCTGGCACACAACAACTGGGTGTCCTATGATTTAACTGAATTCTGACACTATTTACCTGGAGATAGCATCAGGTCCCAGAGGTTAAGGGCTCAGTCCCATAAGACTGCCCCCCTCACTTCAGATACCAGTCACAAGTACTAGGTTGTCACCTACACTTCTAATGGACTGGCTATAAATCAGAGGATTCCGTGACCCCTTCCTCAGGTTCAATTAATTTGATAGAGTGGCTCACAGGACTAAGTGAAACACTTACATTTACCAGTTTATTATAAAGGATATTACAAAGAATACAGATGAACAGCAAGTGGAAGAGATACATAGGGCAAGATATGAGGGAGAGGGAGCAGAGCTTCCTTGTCCTCTCCAGGCACACCACCTTCCAGGCACCTCCATGTGTTCAGCAATCCAGAAGCTCATCAAATCTTGTTGTTCAAGAGTTTTAATAGTTCTGATATTCTATTTCACAGTATGGTGACTACAGTCAACAATAAGGTATTGTACATCTGAAAATAGCTAGAAGAGAGGACTCTGCTATGTTCTCAGCACAAAGAAATGATAAATGTTTGAGGTGACAGATATCCTTATTACCCTGATTATTTGATCATTACACAATGTATACTGTATCAAAACATCATACTGCCCCCCAGAGATATGTACAATAATTATGTGTCAATTAAAATTTTTAAAAAATTTAAAAGACTTTTATAGAGCTTAACCTCTGGCCCCACCTTTCCTGAAGGTTGGTGAAAGTTCCAACTTTCCAATCCTCTAATACTCTAATCACCTGCTCTTTTAGGTGACCAGTCTCATCCTGGGCTATCTAGGGGTACCACTCCCAGTCACCTCATTAGCATAAAATCAGATGTGATCAAAAGGGGCTCATTATAAATAAAAGATACTCTTATCACTCAGGAAATTCCAAGGGTTTTAAGATCTCTGTGATAGGAACTGAGGGCAAAGACCAAATTTATTTCTTATTATACCACAAGGCTGTTTCCTTTAGAATGACTTTAAAACGGTTCAATTTTATGATGCTCAGCTTAACCCCATGAGCAGCATGATACTATCTCTAGTAAGGAGGGGAACAGCAGCTGGATAACTGATGGTCAGTTGTCAGGACATTAAAATTTCTTTACCCTGATGCCAAGCATAGCATTAACAGCAAGGACACAATGCAATTCATCAGCTAGACTTGCATCCAACACTTGGAAAAAATGAAAGCATCTTTTTTTTTTTTTTTTGAGACAGAGTCTTGCTTTGTTGCCCAGGCTAGAGTGAGTGCTGTGGCGTCAGCCTAGCTCACAGCAACCTCAAACTCTTAGGCTTAAGCGATCCTACTGCCTCAGCCTCCCAAGTAGCTGGGACTACAGGCATGTGCCACCATGCCCGGCTAATTTTTTCTATATATATTTCTTAGTTGGCCAGATAATTTCTTTCTATTTTTAGTAGAGACGAGGTCTCGCTCTTGCTCAGGCTGGTCTCGAACTCCTGACCTCTAGCGATCCACCCGCCTCGGCCTCCCAGAGTGCTAGGATTACAGGCGTGAGCCACCGCGCCCGGCCTGAAAGCATCTTAAAAGTGGATAGAAACAAAGCCATAAGCCTGGTAGTTCAGATCTTGGCAAATAGACCATGCTCACTAAGGGTGAGCTGAAGGGAGAGGGTGCAGTGTTAATTTCTCTAAGATATTTTAGCAATAAGGAAATAGCTTCTCCCATTGTGGTTTGAAATCTCAATAGCACATAGATTTGCATGTTGTGTTTTTTTCTCTTAAGACATTAACTGTTCAATATACCAAACCAATCCTTTTTCTCCCTCTGAAGGTTTGGTTTAAGAATAGGAGAACCAAGTGGAGGTATCAGATGGCCTTAGTTTTCAGAAATATGCCACCCATTGCCATGGGCCATCTTGTCATCATAATCTTGAATGGGACCTTTGATGCCATCCTTGTTCTGAAGCCCACCTGGAGTTAGGTTCTTCTGGGCTACTGCAGCCCAGAACACCCAGAGTGCCCATGCAGTCCTTGCCTCATCTGCCTGTGTTTTCCTTTGGCCTGGCTTTGTTTGGCCTGCCATAGGCCCCTGTCATCCACATTCATTTTGTAGTCCCCCATTTTTCTAAGGTCTGTTTTTTATGAGTTTTTCCAAAACTTTTTTTGCCAGATTCCAATTCTGCATAGCATATCATCAAGAGCAGTTTGACTAAATATCTGTTAAATGAATTGAATAAACAAAGTCCATGTATAATTTTTTGTAGGGCATGTTTTATATTTTCAATAAAGATGTCAAGTCTCTGTACAGTCATCCCTTGGCATATATGTAGGGGATTGATTTCAGGATCCCCGCAGATACCAAAATCCATGCATTCTCACTCAAGTCCTTCAGTTGGCTGTACAGAACCCACTTATATGAGAAGCTGACCCTATGTATCTGCAGGTTTTGCATCCTGCAAATACTGTATTTTTGATCCACATTTGGTTGCAAATGCAGAACCTGCGGATATAGAGGGCCAACTATATTTATTAAATAAAAACCTGCATATAAGTATACCCATGCAGTTCAACTTCATTTTGTTCAAGGGTCAGCTGTTATTTGTTTTGTGTGCCAAATGGAGTATGGATAAGAATTGCTAAGGAAAAGTCATTCAAACAGAATTACAAGGAAGCCTCATTTCATGAGATGACATCCCCGAGTCACCATCAATAGGCCCTGCATATCTCACATACATACCTGCTGTGCAAAATGGGGGCAGGGAAAGTCCCTAGTAAGAGAACAGTTTGTTTCAAGACAGGGCCCATCTCTAAAGGAATCTTCCTAAGAAACTACATAGGGATTTATGGGAAGCTGGCAGCCAAATATCCATCTGGTATGTTCCAAAATCTGTTCACTATCCTCCCTTTTTATGGAGGACATAGGGAAATAGGAGCCATTCTGGTCCAAAGGTCCTCTGCATCAAAGGAAACACAAGAGGAGACTCCATCAAAGCCAGAGTGATGCTGCTATCCCTTTTCTCCCCTAGCCCCAGCCCAGGAGGCATATTATTGTACCTTCCCCAGCTCAAAAGCTGACAATTATACATTCAAATGTATTTTGTCTCATTCAATCTCCTTGAGAGGACTGTAGTTTCTGATGACTAAACACTAAAAGGGAACCTTTTGGTTTAGTGCTGTTGGAAGCAAGAGGAAGGAAATACTCCCTTGATTAATATTCCAGATTAATTGATCATCAAACAGTAGCAGTCTTGGTTGGGCATGGTGGTTCATGCCTGTAATCCCAGCACTTTGGGAGGCTGAGGTAGAAGGATTGCTTGAGCCCAGGAATTTGAGGCTGCAGTGAGATATGATCTTGCCTCTGCACTCCAGCCTGGGTGATGGAGACCCTGTCTCAAAAAAAAAAAAAAGAAGAAGAAGAAGAAGAAGAAGCAGTGACACCATCAGACCTCGACTTTCTTCATGCTGTCTTCCTTATGTGAAACTGCCAGGCTGGAAAACAACAAAAATAAAAAATGGAATGTGATGAGAATTGAGGAATTATTGTTAAAGTTTTTAGGTATGGTAATCGTATTGTGGTTATGTTTTTTTTTTTTTAAAAAAAACCATCTTTTAGAGAAACATGCTGAATTGTTTATAAATGAAGTGACACCTGGGATGGTTTCAAAATAATTGGAGGCCAGTGGCAACCTCCTACAAGTTGATAATTGTTCAAGCTGGGTGCTGGGTACATGGAGGATCATCACACTATTCTCTGTACTTTTACATACATTTGACTCTGTCCATAATAAAAATTAAAGGAAAAAAAGTGGCTGCTTGTGTTTCTTCTTTTCTTTTTCTTAACTGTTTTTGGGTCTCCCTTTTGTATCTTTATCTGGAAATTAAAACACATTATAATTGAACAAAATTTTACCTCTAAAACCTTAACACTTTTGAGTAAATAAATATGCTTTTGCTGTCCCATTTGTTACAGAAAAGTTAATTCATTGAAACATTTACTGCTATTTGTCAGGAAGTGTACTAGGCACTGGGGACAAAGAAATTAGAGTTATACTAGGTATTAGGTGATATAGGGTATTATTATTAATCAATTTTTATTGCATGAGATTGTATTGTGGTTAGGTAGGAAACTGTCTTTATTTTTAGAGATGCATACAGAAATATTTAAGGTGGAAGTGTGATATTTGTAATTTACTTTGAATGTCTCAGCAAAAAAAACATACTTGAAGCAAATATGTCAAAGTACTAACAACTGTTAAATCTGAGTGATAAGTATATGTATTAATTATACTATTCTTAGGAGCTAAGCTATGGGTTTGCATGGTCAAACAGAGTGGTATAATGGACATTGGACACTCAGAAGGGGGGCGGTGGGGAGGTTAGGAATCAAAAATTACCTAATGAGTACACCGTACACTATTTGGGTGATAGGTACACTAAAAGCCCAGACTTTACCACTATACAATATATCCACGTAACAAAAAAAAAACTTGTATTCCCTAAATCCATTGAAATAAAAAATTTAAAAATTATACTATTTTCTTTACTTTTCTGAATATTTAAAGATTTTCATGATTAAAACGGGGAAAATTCTATACGTGTGTTGGAGGGGAGAGGGAATGCTTTCCAGGAGCTCAGTCTAATGAAGGAGACAAGTAAAGAGATAAATACAATCCAGAGTGACAGAGGGAAGCTTGGGGTGCTCTGGGCATACAGAGAAGTCTCAAAATCAGACTGATTTGGAGAGGGTGGTTGAGGAATGGTTGCCCAGGAAAAGGTGACTCTTAAGCTAGATCTTTTTAAAATCAGTTGGTTACAAAAGTAATGCATGCCCAGCATTGCAATGAGTAAGTCAAACTAGATGGAGAAAGAGGCTGGCATTGTAAGCAAAGGAACTTTTTGTACCAAGTAACACAGTCAAGAGAAAGAATGTGGAATACCACAGAGATAGAAAGTAGTTGTCAGGATACAGAGGATGGCACAAGAGAGAGGGACGGGGTATACATGTGATTAGAGTGGGATCAATTAGGGTCTGAACTTTACCCTGAAGGGTATGGAGAGTTATTGAAGGATTTTAAGGAGGGGACTGGCATGCTTAAGTTTGTGCTCTAAGAAAGTTCAGTTTTCCAGCGGTAAGGAAGTAAAGTAACATTAGGGGCCAGGAAACCTGGGCGATATCAGAGGAAGGAGAGCATTTGTGGAATGTGTCAACTCCAGATGAACCCTCTAGTCAACCATCAGCCAGGACAGGACACAAAAAGGTAGCTTTTTGTGCTGCAGTACCCCAGACAGGGTGCCTTCTGTAAATTGGCAGCCAGCCTTAAAGGGGTACTTTATGGTGTGCCTTTTTGAAAATTGTACAGAGGTGCCCACTGGGCATGAAAATTACACGAAAGACCCCTTCCACTGGGCTGATGCTGCCCTGTAAGGCTTACTTTGGTGCCACACATCTTGCAGCCCAACCGCCTGAGTCGGTCTAGTGCCATGTACCTTATACTATGTACAACCCAACTATGGACAACCCATCTGAAGTTGAACTGCCTAGGTTTGAATCCCAACTGTATGACCTTGGGTGTGGTAATTATAACCTGCTCTGTGCCTCCATTTCTTCATCTGTAAGATGTGCCATATAGATATTATATAGATTAAATGGCAATAACAAATATAAAGCACTTATCAGGGTGCCTGGCACAAAGACAGCAAGTGTCCAAAAATTCTTCACTATTATTATTTTTAAGAACCTTCTTCTAAAATAAGTTTTAAGAAGTAAAACTAGTTTTAAAGCAAGGTTTGCATAATGATGTTGGCTTTCTTACCACTAGAGTCTGTTTCAGAATCAGAGTCACTCACTATCTTCAGAATATGTCTTGTGTTTGTTTTAGATTATTTTTTTCTTTCTTCCTTTCTTGGACCTTTCATTTGAATGACTAGACTGCAACTTTTTTTCTTCTGTAGAAAACACAAATAAAAATCTACCTTCTAAAGAAGTATTTTTATGGTATTTGAAATGTTGAAAAGGAATAGATAATGGGAACTTTGAGTAAAAGCAAAGTCTAATGTTCAACTATTCATAAACTGATTTTTTAATTTCTCAAAGCAGGTCTGTATCTTAAAAATACCTCCTGAAGAGAACCTGAAGAAGTGTTTTTCTTTGGCTGTTCATCCTCTACTGGTGTATGCTCATCAGAGCTGAATTTAAAGAAAATGATTGTAAGAATTAGAAAAGTGATGGGATATGGACCATGGAGTATAAAAATATACACTTAAAAATTTTCAGTAACGATTGTCCAAGAACCATTAAAAGCACTGAACTACTTTTATAAGAGTACAGTTCAAGGGTCTACCACCATCATAATAATGAAATAACTTACATTTGCATAATGCTTTAGAGATTACAATGTGCTATTGAAACTGAAAGCAGCATGGAGGATTTATATTTTCAGAAGAAGCTACAGAGAAACAGGAACCATAAAGAAAGAAGAAAGAAACTGGATATAAGAAGGCTGAAAGAAGACTTCATACTTTTATTCTAAGTATGTAAAGGATATATGGTAGAGCAGCAACAGTTCTGTCTCCCCAGAGTAAGAAGAACCTAATAAACTACAGTTTAAAGAGATTTTCTTCTGTTGCAAAGAATTCTGAAAATGAGTATTATTAGGGTTCTATAATATTTCAGAAAGGGAGTTTCCATATGATATAATCTTTTCCTCTGAAGATTATACCTGGAATAATTTACTTATTGTCTAGAAAATTATTTTTAGGGTTTCTTCCAACTCAAATTCCACGAATTCCGGCTCTTCAAGCATTTTCCAAAGGTATCTATAAGAACAAGTTTCAGATAATAATACTTTATCATCCTGTCAAAATTACAGGTTTACCTGTCAAGCACATTGTCTCAACTCAACCTAAAGTAGACACAGAAATAGAGAGGGAAGAAGAAACTAATGAATTACACCAAAGAGAAAGGAAATAAGCAAAAAGAAAAAGTATTAAGCTTTCAGATAGTAGTAGATATAGGAAAATTAAATAAAACCATAAGTATGTTCATTTTTTAAAATTCCTTTGTAATACTATTATCTGGCATGCAATCTGCTATTGTTTTAGTTTAGAAAAAATAATTCGGGAAGCCAAGATGGCCGACTACAGACAGCTTATCCAACCGTCCTGGCAGAAGAGTTGAGGATTGGACTGAGGAGAGCGGAGAGTGATTACTGCTCGGAAGCAGACCCCGAGGATAGACAACAGTAGAGTTCAGGAACACTACCAGGAAGAACTGAGCAGCCGAGAGAGAGGCAGATAAAAGGCAGTAATCCATGTGAACTAATTCCAGGGAGTTCCAGAGCCCAGGGACAGGGTAACAGTTTTCTTTCCCATCCCTGACCCAGGTGCCTCAGGCCAGTAACGTGGCACAGAGCTCTCATCCTATGGGGGAGTGCCACAAGAGACCAGAGAGTCAGCATCCCTGCATCTGGACGCCTCCACCTCTGCACCCTCTCTATTCCTGGGATCCCAAGAAGTAATTTTGGCTCAAGCCACTCATAACCGTGTGGCCACACCCATCCCATAGCAACCACCAAAGCACCTTGCGCTGAGTGACTTGGCTCCCCGCAACAAGGGTGCACTACCAGCCGAGACTGCCTCAGGCAGTATAGCCACCACTGTAGCTCAGAGAGGAAGGTGATTGTGCTGCCACAGCCGGGGTTTGGAGAGGAAGGCAGATGGGTGACTTCTGAACTCAAGAGTGGTGCAGGAAGTCCGCAGCACCTTCCCCAAACCATAGCAACTGATAGAGTTCTCTGTGCTGAGTGACCAGCTTTCAGTGCCCGGGGCATGTTTCCAAACCCAGCAGGCAAGGCAACCTCAGACTGTGATCTTCCTGTCCACAAGAGTTTGGCACATTTACCTGCTGATAGTGCAGCAGGGTGGGGAGGCATGAGGGAGAGATCCCGGTTCCAGGGTCAGGCAGAAAGTGAGAGCCCATGCCCATTGGGAGGGTGCGGAGGAGCACAAGAGAACATCTATGTTCTATAGCACAAGAGATCATCTATGGGTGAGCCTCATCTCCCCATCCCCCCACACCCACCATTTTGGAGTTTGCTGTGCCATTGCGACTCAATTTGCATAAATACTTGTTCTCATGGCAACGGAAAGCCTCAGGTACCACAGGCTGAATCAGAGCAGCTATCCCCACCCCTACTCACCTTAATAGGGAGTTCAGCTTAAACCAAGAGTTTCTTGAGCTGTCACTATTCCCCAGTGAGAACATCCCCCTGGCAAAGGCTTCTAGGGATAGAGAGGCCCATCCACCTCGCCTTGGGGTCTAGTGGCAGAAAAAGGGTGGGCAATTGGAGATCCCCCTATCTGCCAGTGACACACAGAGAGGCACACCAGCAGGCCAGACACACAAACTGTGGGGAAGCTCAAGAGCCTGTCTTGGGTGGAAAGGAAACACAGGTGGACCGATCAGAGGGGAAAGTGCCTGGGATTGTGGACACAGATAGAAAAATCTGGCTAGAGACCTCAGCAATTGCACGAGTAGGCCCCTCCCTTCAGGAGCAGTCCTCCAAGCTGGAGAGATAGCCCAGAACTCCATATCAGTGCTCCCCCCAGCAGCTGGATAAGCAAACTATTGTGTGACTAGCACAATAGACACCCACCAGTGTAAAATCACCCAAAAGCTAAAGTCCAGAACCCTGATTCCACAATGGCTTGAGAGTTAAAACAAAACAATAAGAGTCAACCAAACAGGATGAACAAAAATCCACCCCAAATATCAATTCTCTCAATAAATGTGAATGGCTTGAATTACGCACTGAAGAGACATAGGCTGGCTGAATGGATAACAAAATACAAGCCAAGTATCTGCTGTCTCCAGGAAACGCATATTACCCACAAGGACTCATTCAGACTCAAGGTGAAGGGATGGAAAACAATTTTCCATGCTAATGGAAACCAAAAGAAAGCTGGTGTAGCCATTTTTATATTAGATAACATAAACTTTAAAGCAACAAAAGTAAAGTAAGGCAAAAATGGTCACTATATAGTGGTGGAGGAAAAAATTCAACAAGAAGGTTTAACAATCCTAAATATTTATGCACCAAACAGAGGAGCACCCAGATACATAAAGCAAATCCTGTTTGATCTAAATAAAATAATAAACAGCAATGCCATAATAGCTGGGAATTCAACACCCCACTGACAGAACTGGACAGATCATCCAAGCAGAAAATAAGCAAAGAAACAATGGCCTTAAACAGAACTCTAGAACAAATGGGACTAACAGACATCTACCAAACATTCCACCCAAATAACACTGAATATACGTTCTTCTCATCAGCTCATGGAACTTTCTCTAAAATTCATCACATTTTAGGCCACAAAATAGATCTCAACAAATTTTAAAAAATAGAAATTACACTATGTATCTTCTCAGACCACAGTGGAATAAAATTAGACATCAGTTCCAACAGAAGAACACTCATCTCTACACAAAGTCATGGAAATTAAACAATCTATTGCTGAATGATTGTTGGGTCAAGGAGCAGATTCATATGGAAATCAAAAGATTCTTTGAACTAAATGATAATGGTGACACATGTTATCAAAATCTGTGGGATACAGCAAAAGCAGTCCTGAGAGGAAAACTTATAGCCTTAGCTGCCCACATCCAAAAGACAGAAAGATAAAAAATCAACAAACTAATGAATTGTCTGAAGGAACTGGAAGAGGAAGAGCAAACGAATCCTAAACCCAGCAGAAGAAAATACATAACCAAGATGAGAACAGAACTAAATGAAATTCAAAACAAAAGAACTATACAGAAGATTAATAAAACAAAAAGTTAGTTCTTTGAAAAGATAAATAAAATTGACAGGCCTCTTGCTAGATTGACCAGAAGCAGAAAAGACTTCAATAAGATCAATTAGAAATGAAAAGGGATAGGTCCCAACTGATAGCACAGAGATACGGAACATAATCTTTGAATACTATAAAAATCTCTATGCCCAAAAACTTGAAAACATGGAGGAAACGGACAAATTCTTAGAAACACACAACCTCCCTAGGCTCAATCAGGATGAAATAGAATTCCTGAACAGACCAATATCAAGCACCAAAATTGAAGCAGCAATAAAAAATCTTCCAATAAAAAAATGTCCTGGACCAGATGGGTTCACACCTAAATTTTACCAAACCTACAAAGAAGAACTGGTATCTATACTGCAGAAATTATTCCACAAGATTGAGAAGGATGGATTCATTCTATCAAGCCAATATGACCTTGATACCAAAGCCAGGAAAGGACACAACAAAAAAAGAAAACTACAGACCAATATCCCTTATGAATATAGATGTAAAAACTCTCAATAAAATCTTCGCAATCCAAATTCAACTGCACATCAAAAAAATAATTCATCATGACAAGGTGGGCTTCATCCCAGAGATGCAAGGATGGTTCAACAAATGCAAATCTATAACTGTAATTCACCATATAAATAAAAACAAGAACAAAGACCATATGATCCTCTCAAGAGATGCAGAAAAGGCATTTGGTAAAATTCAGCACCCTTTTATGATGAGAACTCTTAACAAAACTCTTAACAAAATAGGCATAAATGGGTCATACCTCAAAATAACCCACAGCCAACATCATACTGAATGGGAGAAAGTGGAAAGCATTCCCGCTTAGAACTGGAACCAGACAAGGTTATCCACTATCTCCACTTCTGTTCAACATAGTGCTGGAAGTCCTTGCCAGAGCAATCAGACAAGAAAAGGGAATCAAGGATATTCAAATGGGGGCAGAAGAGATCAAACTAGTGCTCTTTGCTGATAATATAATATTATATCTAGAAAACCCCAAATATTCAACCAAGAGATTCCTGGAGTTGATAAATGAATTCAGCAAAGTCTCAGGATACAAAATCAATGCACACAAGTCAGTACCTTTCATATATGCCAATAACAGTCAAGCCAAGAAATCGAAAATGTAATACATTTCACAATAGCATCAAAGAAAATTAAATATATACGAATATATTTAACTAAGTAGATGAGAGACCTATATAGGGAGAATTACAAAACACTGATATAAGAAATTGCAGAGGATATAAATAGATGGAAAATCCTACCATGCTCATGAATCAGCAGAATCAATATTGTTAAAATGTCTATACTGCCTAAACTGATCTACAGATTCAATGCAGTCCCTATTAAAATACCACCATCATTTTTTGCAGATCTAGATAAAATAATTCTATGCTTCATATGGAACTAGAGAAGATCCCGTATAGCCAAAGCAATCTTAAGCAAAAAGAACAAATTAGAAGGCATCAATCTACCAGATTCAAGCTATACTACAAGGCTACAGTAACCAAAACAGCATGGTATTGGCACAAGAACAGAGACCTAGACCAATGGAACAGGACTGAGAACCCAGATGTACCACCATCCTCATACTGTCATCTAATCTTTGACAAAGCAGACAAAAACAGACAGTGGGGAAAAGAATCCCTATTCAATAAATGCTACTGAGAAAATTGGATAGCCACATGCAGAAGACTGAAACAGGATCCACACCTTTCACCTCTCACAAAAATCAACTCACGATGGATAAAGGACTTAAATCCAAGACACGAAACCATAAGAATTCTAGAAGAAAATGTTGGAGAAACTTATCGAAATCAGCCTAGGCAAAGAATTTATGAGGAAGACCCCAAAAGCAATCACAGCCACAACAAAAATACATAAATGGGACCTGATCAAATTAAAAGCTTCTGCACAGCCAAGGAGACTATCATTAGAGCAAACTGACAACCTACAAAACGGGAGAAAATATTTGCATGCTACACATCCAATAAAGGACTGATAAGTATAATCTATATAGAACTTAGGAAAATCAACAAGAAAAATCAAACAACCTCATTAAAAAGTGGGCAAAGGACATCAACAGATACTTTACAAAAGAAGACAGACTAATGGTCAAAAAGCATATGAAAAATTGCTCGACATTGCCAATCATCAGGGAAATGCAAATCAAAACCATAATGAGATGTCACTTAACTCCAGTGAGATTGGCTTTTATCAAAAAGTCCCAAAACAATAAATGTTGGCCTGGATGCAGAGTGATAAGAACACTCATACACTGCTGGTGGGACTGCAAACTAGTACAACCTCTATGGAAAGTAATATGGAGATACCTCAACGAACTCTAAGTAGAACTACCATTTGATCCAGCAATCCCACTACTGTGTATGTACGCAAAGGAAAAAAAGACATTCTATAATAAAGACATCTGCACTCAAACGTTTATAGCAGCACAATTCACAATTGCAAGGATGTGGAAACAACCCAAGTGCCCATCAATACATGAGTGGATTAATAAAATGTGGTATATGTATACCATGGAGTACTACTCAGCCACAAAAAAAATGGTGAATTAATACCTCTTGGGTTATCCTGGATGGAGCTAGAGCCCATTCGTTGAAGTGAAGTATCACTGGGATGGAAAAACAAGCACCACAGGTACTTGCCACTAAATTGTTACTCACTGATCAACACTTACGTGCACATATGGAAGTAACATTCATTGGATGTCAGGCAGGTCAGAGGTGGGTAGAAGGGATGGGTAAATTCACACCTAATGGTTGTGGTGTGAACTGTCTGGGGGATGGGCACACTTGTAGCTCTGACTTGCACAGTGCAAAGGCAATATATGTAACCAAATTGTTTGTACCCCCCCATAATATTCTGAAATTAAAAAAATTTTAAAAATAGAATTCAAAAAAAGAAAAGAAAAAATAATTCAAAATAATATAAATTTATTATTTAACACTGAACCCTTCTGTTAATAGAAAATTCACACCACATGAACTAAAATTTAAAGAGAACAATTAGCATGCTAAAATCGATTAGCAACATATTTTAATTCTTAGGTCTGTTAGACTCTCTATAGTTCCTTTTAAAAGGGAGTATATTACCTATCTGCTCTTTGGAGGATACCGATTTTTTTGTTTTATTATAATGTTTGTCACTTCTGTTTAATTTCTTTTTTTTTTTTGTTTTTTGCTATTACTCATAAACTGGAAAAAAAACCTATCAGGTTCAATTCCCCAAATTTTAGCTGCTTATGTCTCTGTTTTAAAATCCTTACAAAATAAATATATTTTGTTTCACTGTTTGAATAAATCTTTTTAAATTCTTTATTGAGGGGAAAAGATATTATAACTATGCAGAGTTGGATTCACAGGATCTCCCACTTTGAGAGCAGGCCATCTAAAAGTAGGGATACAAACAACAGTTCTTAGAATATATGAGTATACGAAATGAGGATGCCTGCCAGACTATAAAGACTCACAGTCTTTGTGGTTTAAGGCACAAAATTAAGGCCCAACATTATGTGCTACCTTGACATCTAGGGAAACCAGGAGGGCTCTGAATGGCCTAACTGTGTATTTCCCTTCCCACTCTGCTCCTGCAGATGACGTCCCCTAGCCAAAAAGCCCTCCTATCAAAGGGACCAGGTGCAGTTCCAGCTTATCTGTGGATAGTGAATTTTAGTACTCTACTAGCCTGCAGAATTACTCAAGGCAATCCCATCCTCCCGGGGGGAAACAGGAAGTACCTCAACATCTTGATACTACAAAGCCTACCTCCCACAGCCCCAGTTTGTTCACTCTCTTACCAACAGCAACCCGGTGGCCCTTGGTGGCATGCTGTATCCTCCTTTCCCACTCTGCCAGCTATGAGTATATGTGATTAATAAACTGCTATTGATATCATCTGTCCTGTGTTTGGCCACCCAATAACGCTAGGGTGGGAATCCCTACTTCACCAACAGGGTGAATAGAGATGATTAAAACAGTCCCTGATGCTACCTGGTTTTATCTGTACTCTTAAGATATTTATCTTCTATATGCACAAATGCACATTTCATACAAGTCGTTCTTATATCTTTTGATTAGGATTCCAAAGTAAGAAGTTGTTTGTTTTTTGATTGACACAGACTGGGAGGACCTTTCAATCCAGAAGGTAGGAGGGCTCCTCAGAGCAAAAGTGCAGCAGTCTCACCCACCTCTCCCATAGGAGCGAGAGGCATGTCTCCAACCTGTTTCAGGACCGGTTTTACTGTTGCTGCTTTCAGGCATAAAACCCTAATAGCCAACACTTATGAAATATTTATTACGTTCAAGACACTAAATCATTATAACAACCCTAAAAGACATCAGTACTATTTTAATTTCCTTTTTACAGGTGAAGAAATGAAGCTTGGAGAGGTTAAGTAACTTGCCCAAGGTCACACAGGTATTAGGTGGCAGATCAGGGCTTCAAATTCGGGCAGTCTGAATCCAGAGGCTGTCCTCTTCACTGCTTTATTACCTCCCAATGCTATAAGAAAAAGAATCATCAAGACATCTCCCAATTGTTGGAATTTCAACCTACCCCTCAGTACCTGTAATGTTTTAAAATATCTCATTTTTTGACCATAGTGCATGTAAAGCACTTAGTATGGTACCTGACACACTCGATAAACACTAGATATGAATACTGACACAGCAATAATTATAACTATTTTACTTCTCCTTCTGAAACCATCTATTTTCTACTCCAATATTCACACTCATTAGAGGAAAACTGATTGGTTTTCCTCCTCTCATTCTTCAAGATCAAGATTGAAACCATCTGTCAAGACCTTTCTTAAGGTAGCTTCAACTGCAGTTTAGCACATCACTTTTCTACATTCATCCAATTATCTTGTCTCAGAGGAAGGTTTTTCTTTTTTCCAATTTAACCCCTTAATCTCAACCCTTTCCAACTCCCTACAAGGAATTTCCACTTACATATCCTGTTATGGTCTCAAACCAATCTGTTCATTCTTTCCACACACACAACGGTTGAGTGTCTGCTACGTGCCACGTGTTGAGAATTCTGTAATGAATAAAATAGGATTCCTTCTTTCCACGAGCTCAGTCTAGTGGAGAATAAAAGCAAAAAAGAAATGCTAGATGTAGGTCTGCAACCCTTGGCCATGTCCGCTCCAAGACTAGAGGTGGAAAAGAGTGGAGGGAGACCGGGACACTCTAGGAAGGGGCCCAAGAATGAGTGAGAATTTAAGGGAAGAAAAGGGCTGCCAGAGCTAGATTGAAGAAAAGGATGAAAATGGGCACAAGGAAGGTAGAAAAAGCAAAATGCGAATGGTCAGAAGCGGGATGAAAGATGAAGCGCTCTCTGAAGGCAAGTGGGCTCCTCAGGGTGGAGGCGCGGTGGTCTCACTCACCTCTGCCACAGGCTGGCCTCCCTCTCCCTGTGCAGGAGGCTAGGCTCCGGCCTGTCGCTCCCGTAGGGGCGCGAGCAGTTGCCGCAGTAGGCGGACGAGGAGGCAGAAGCAAGGGGGTGCCCCGCGGCGCCGAGGGCCGCTCTTAAGAATGGGCCCGCAGGCGGGAGCGGCAGGGCTGCTTCTGGGATCCTTGGCCGAGGCCATTCCGTTCCCCACACCGAGAGCAAGAGCGCCCGAGAGAGCTGCAGCCCAGCGGGGAGCGGGCGGCTTTGCTGGGCTTGGGGCTCCTGGACTTCGACGGACTGCAACACTTCCCCTCAGAGCCCGAGGCCTCCCTCTCGGTACTGCAGAACAGGGCACTGCAGCTACTGCAGCTTCGAAAAATGGGGACGCTCTCATGAGCCTCGGAAGAGCCCAGTTGCCGGCTCATAGAACCCGCCCCGCGTCGCCCGTGCAACCGCTGAAGCAAGGGAAACCATGGAAACCGCTCCTAGTACGTTGACAAAACCCTTCCCGAGGTCTACGCGGCCTCCAGCCGAGGGGAAGGGATGTAGGTATTAGTGTAAAGAAGCCGCTACCACAACCAATTTCGCTCATCCTTTGGTTCCGCGTGAAGCTTGCCAGGTCCAAATCAGACTGGGGACCACGTCTTTCTCAGCCTCGTACTTGAAATAACTGAAGGGAAGAACGACGCACCAAGGAAACATTCCGCTGAGTGAGCGTATCAACAACACAGTCAATTCTGTTCGTATTTCGGGTGCTTTCCGTGCGTGTATTACATATTCTATAATATTGGGTGCTTACTGTGTCTTATGTGTGTATATATGTATGTGTATATAGTATATACATAGTTATGTGTGTATATATGTACATATATAATAAATAGGAATGGCTCGAATAGATTTACATATCTTTTCTGAGTCTATTTGAATTAAAAGAAAACTCTAAATGAGATGGAAAGAAAAGGGATAAAGTATGCAAAGTGTTTCCTACACAACTGACAGTGTTTATTCCAGTGTCATCAGATTTATCAAAAAGAAAATATACCGTAGGCCCACTTACATTGAATTTCAGATAAAGAATAAAAAATGTTTTAGTATAAGTATGTTATGTACAATAATATCACAATATTAAATGACTACTTTCTATTAAAGATGAGGTGATAGCTACTGTTGTACTTTCCTCCTCTCCCACCACTTCTAAAATTTGTTCCTTATATTCTAAGGCTTTTCACTTGTTGTTTGAGAAAGGGAAGTTGGGGCAGTCCCTGATAAGCAGAAACTGGCATAACACTCACAGGCATGTTCTCTTGTTGGACATAAACTCACAGAACATCAACCTAAGACAAGGTTACTTAGGAGACTGACCAAGTGAGACAAAACAAGGCCGCTTCATAATTTTGTCTAAGCACAAAAACAAGGTCACTGTGCTACCCAGAAAGCACCAAACACACTGTCTCTTGGCCAAGATAGGTGACTGCTACGTTGCCAGTTACAGTACAGCTTTATTCTCACGCTAGTCTGCCCTCTTTATAAATAAGACTTATTGAGATGCACAATCACACACTTGCCCCTGCTTTCTGAGAGCATCTGAGCTAGAGCAAACTCCTGCTTCCTTAAACCCTCCTCTGAATCGCCCAAATGCTACAATAGGTTCTTTCCAACATCCTCTTGCTAAGACACATCATAGTTCTCTATGGTTTGCATTCTCCCTCCCTGCAAAGAGTAATAAATGCAACTTGTCAACTATGAGTATGTTTCTGGTGGTCTTTAGTTGAAGGGCATTGATAATGCTCCACTGCCTAAAATGTTCTTTTCCAGATATTTGCATGGCCCTTTCCCTTAGTTCATTCTATTCTTTGCTCATACATCATCTTTTCAGAGAGGCTGTCCCTGACCATACTATCTATAATAGCACCCTCATCATACTCTATCCCTTTATTCTATTTTTCTTTGTAGCAGTTATTACTATCTGATATTGTATTATATATTTAGATTATATATACACATATGTTTATTGTATGTCTCTTCCATTAGAATGTAAGGTTCATAAACACTGGGACTTCAACTTGATGACTACATCCACAGCACCTAGAACATCGCTTAGCACAGAGTAAGTACTAAATTATATGTATTTAGTATGTATTGAACAAATGAATGGAGTTTTATTGTGTCAGGGTTTATAAGTTTCATTCTGTCACATAGTCATAAGCTGTTGTTTGGTCTTAGTTGTCCATATAAATAGATTGGATCACTGCAAAATCTATTCTTAATTCTTTATTTGGACTCATTTCTTATTTTATTTGACTTCATATTGCCCAGTAATTTTTCACAAACAACTCATGGGTAATATATTCTATCATGTTTTTTCATGTTTGGAATAAACTTCCTGTTGCTTTTTTTTTTGTAAATTGTATTATTGTTAGCAATTATACAATTCTACTTTCCCAGTAGAAGAGTTATATTAAATATATCCCTATCCAATTGACTTTGAAGGTTTTAAGAAGAAAAGGGCAATCAGCAGTATTAAACAGGTCACATAAAGAAAGATTTGTTGGTATTAAACAGAAAAGGGGATAGTGATGAGAAAGCTAATTTATATTTGGCACTTATGGGGTTCCAGACCCTCATTCATTCAAAATTAATTAACCATACCTATCTATCATTGGTTGGACCAAGGTATGCTTCACAAATAAGTTAATGCTTGAGTTGGGTCTTTATGGAAGACCAGACACTTGCCAGACAACAGGTTAGGTGAGGTGTGGATATGAAGGGAATGATCATTCCACATTCAGGGTTCCAGGAACAGACTTGGAAGCAGTAAACAGCACGGCATATTTCCTAAACTGCAAGCAGTTTGACACTATACATAGTTAATTCATTTTATCCTCAAAACAACTCTGTGGGAAGGTATTATAACCCTCCTTTACAGATGAAGAATCAGGCTCAAGATCACAGAGCTAAGTGGCAGTACCAAAATTCCAACCCATTCACATCTGCTCCTCAAAACTTTGTTTTTCCCACTCTATCTTATTGGGGTTTCTTCTTGTGTAGGACCTTACCAAATCTGTGACCCTAAGAATAACTCAGAAGAAGGGCTCTAGGATGGAATGAATGTCACTCTTTTATCGCCATCAATTAATGTATATTAAGCACCCACAAGATTGTTGGCATTTTAACACAGGAGAGGACAGTTACTGCCCTTGTGGAATTCATAATCAAATTCAAACAAGGCAAGCAAACACTGACAATGTGGCTATAAAACCTAATTGATTCCATTTTCAGCCAATCAAAACCTTTCTAGAGTGGAAAACGATACCTTCAAATCCATTTGATATAGGTTCTTCTCTTTAAAATCTACTGGATTGTTTGAAGTAGGGTTAAGCCTTCAGATAAAAAGCAAAAGGTGAAATAACTCATTGAGAAATAGAAAATTAATGAAACTTTCCAATGATCCTGTCACAAAGACAATTATTGCAGACACTCAAGTTTCTTGGCGTGCTTTACTTTCCTACAAATAAAATTCCTTTCCTGATCATTAGATCCCCTTTAATTATAGGTAGATTTTTAACTTTAGTTTGGGCAGAGTTGGGAGGTGAGGGACATAGCCAGAAGGGAAGAGAAGGTTTCCTGTGCTTTGAATTAAGAGGTTTTCATCATTCCTCAGTTGGAACCCCACACTTCTACAGCCCTTTCAGGAAAGGGACAAAGGCAAGGCAATTCTGTTGGCAGCCTTGGTGACGTTAATGCTGGTGCAAAAGAAGTTGTATTGTGTTTTCCAATTTACTGAAGTGACCAACAAATATGATATCAAGAGTGGCATCTGCTGCCACTGTGGTCTGTATTTCAAATATATGTCTCATTTTAGTTTTAGGCAACTAAGCTACTGAAAGATAACTAGATCCTACATTCCAAGATATAATTTATTTACTAAGGGTTTTTTTGCTACTAAATTTTGGGGGAGGATAACTCAGAAAAATGGTCATTAATCTGCTAACTAGTTTTGTTAAGTTCTCAGTTACCAGGAAAATACAAATCCACCTTAGTTTCTTTCACAGCAGTGCACTGCTATTTGCCATGAAATATCTTTATATTAAGCAATGAAGGCCGGGCGCGGTGGCTCACGCCTGTAATCCTAGCTCTGGGAGGCCGAGGCGGGTGGATCGCTCGAGGTCAGGAGTTCGAGACCAGCCTGAGCAAGAGTGAGACTCCGTCTCTACTAAAAATAGAAAGAAATTATCTGGCCAACTAAAAATATATATACAAAAAAATTAGCCGGGCATGGTGGCTCATGCCTGTAGTCCCAGCTACTAGGGAGGCTGAGGCAGTAGGATCCCTTAAGCCCAGGAGTCTGAGGTTGCTGTGAGCTAGGCTGATGCCACGGCACTCACTCTAGCCCGGGCAACAAAGTGACACTCTGTCTCAAAAAAAAAAAAAAAATATTAAGCAATGAAAATTTCATAATTTTAAGTCCTAATCAAAAACCAATAATGCAATAATTTCCACATAGTTTGTTTTCCCACGATACAAAATCTTGGAGGAGAGCTTAAGGAATTTTACATTTCTGTGTGAAAATATTGCCGTATTACACCACTTTGATGTTTTACTATGTGGCTTTACTTTACTGAGGAAAACGTAGAATAGATTAGGAATTGATAGATGATGACACCCATGTCTGATTTCCTGTTGAAGAAAATTAGATCTTGTTAGATTTGTTTTCACTCTGTAATACCCTGATGGGCATTTGCAGCAAGATTTTTGTAGGAAAGAAGCACAGGAATTCCAATTGAAAGGTAAATAGGCACAAATTTAAGTTTTTGGAAACTGATGAAATGTTATCCTATACATATCTTTAAAAAAGAAAACGAAGGTAGTGAATTGGTTCCTTAGTTGAGTATGAGTGACAACCAACCTAAAGGGAAGTATTTTGCTCTCCAAACACCCATTCTATTGCTTCATTCATCATGGTACTCAGTTGGGCATTAGCAGAGGATTTTTAAAAATTATGTAACTCACAACTTATTTATTCAGTCATTAAACAATTACTGAAAGCCTACTGTGTGTCAGATACTAAAGCTCTCTGAGGATGAAATACTATGCAAATAATAAAAAATTAACAATGCTAGTGTTACTATTATAATATTCATCTTTCAAGATACAGCTCAAATGACAACACTCAGTTTGCTATTCTCTTCTCAGTGCTTCTACACGTTGTACAAATAATTTTGTCCACGTTTGTGCATCTATCTAATGAGCTCCCTAAAAAAGTAGAGACCTTTGGCTTATTCATTTTTGTATCCCGCAGAGCCTAACATAGGGTTTGCTACAGATCAAACAGGTAAACGTTAGTTGAAATGAGGCAATTAACATAGTACTGCACCATTCAATTAAGAAGATAGTAGTTGTCCAAACAGTAGATGTCTTTCATAAAAGTAGTTAGTATAATGTGGTTGTTGTTATCCTAGAACTTGAATTATCATAAAGAGCTAATACATTTTATTTGATTATATGTATTCAGATATTTGAAGAGGATTTATCATCTAACAAACAGGCTGATAGAGCAGATTCAAACCTGCAAAAGAAATGAAACCCGTCTAGTCTCTAAAAGTTTGTATGCCCTGGAGGCTTACACTGAATTTAGATGAAAGTGACTTGCTTCCTTTCAACTCCAGCTGCTTGTGACTGCATTACCGGATCTTTCCCTTCCCTTTTTCCCACCCTTTCACCCTCCGGAAAGAGCCGAACACTCAGAGCTTCCCAGTCTTCCCCCGCCCCCTTGCGGAAAGAGCCGAAGGCAGAGTAGGGCGCCGAAGCGGACCCTCGAGCTCGGGCCCTTCCGGACCGACCCGGACTGCGCTCGGAAGAGGAGGGCGCCTTTGACTTCGGCGCTGCGCCCCCGCGCTGTGCCCTCTGTCGGCGGCCTGGGGCAGCGGTAGCAGCGGTGGCGGCAGCCGCGTCGACGTCGGCCAAGACTGGAGCGACGTTTAAAGAAGGGGCAGAATCGCCGGGGAGTGCAGCTTTTTCTTGTTGAGGGACTTCCACCCTTGCGCGCGGCCCGAGGAGGAGACGCAGCGGCGGCGCCGGGAAGCAGGTGAGGACCCGGCCCCAATCCGGGAGGGGGCGAAGGAGCGCGCCTGCCTCCTCTGTCCCTGGGCCGCGCCTGCGTTTGCATTCGCCTCACTTGAACCAGGAAGCGGCGGAGTCGCAGGCTCCGCTCCTCCGGCTCTTTCTTTGTGTGGGCCCGGGAGTGAAGGAGGGGACGGACCGGGAGGGCCGCGGCGCGGTCCCCTTCGCCGTCAGAGGCCGAGGGGCTGCGGGTGCCCTGGGTAGGCCCCGGGGCGTGGGGAGCCCGCCACCTAGACCCCTTTTCCCTTGCCCCTCTGCCTGCCTTTTTGTGCCTCTTTTTCCCCTCCTAGCCCCTACTTTGATTTAGAGCTTTTCTGCCAGGCCCATCCTCCCCTCCCGTCCCCTTCCCGGGGCATAACAATGCCGCCTGCTTCGCCTCATCCCCCCACAACACCCCACCCTACCGTTGGCCACCTTCTACTTTCCCTGGCACCCCTTATTCCTCCCGCCTCACACTGCTGTTTGTACCTCCGTCTGTATTTGCAGGAAGCTGGCTTTTCGCGTGAATTGGGGTTAAAAACCTTGGTTGCAGCTGGCAGGGTGCAAATGGGGAAGAGGGAGGTGGAGGAAGGGAGATGAGGTTCAGCTGCTGCAGGGAGCCGCGTGTCGGTTTGTTTCACTCCCTCGCGGATGGCTTTTATCTCTTTTCCACCTTCAGCAGCCCTTCCGAACCTGCCCTCGGTCCAGGATTTATCTCACAATAATGTGGAATGACTTTGCCATAGTGAAATCGTAAATCTCGGGGGTGGGTTCACATCGACTTTGCTGTCTCTGGGCCCACCTTGACTGGGAGGAGGGGGACACCTAAACAAAACGAAACCAAGTCCCAGCGTCACCTGGACACGTACATTTGACGCATTCCCACATTGGAGAAACCCATGTGCAAACCACAAAAATTGTGTTACCGTATTCAGAAAACCTCTCTTTCCACGTGAAAGTGACTTCTGTCGAAATCCCCATATTTCGGAAGCCCTGGGTTTGGCATGCTGTCCAAAGGTCACCCTTGCTAATGAATGCCTTTATGGTAACCTGGAATTCCTTGGTACTGTTAACATTGCAACACCTTCTAACAGATAATGTTTTAAATCCTTGATTTTTAGACTTTTTGCTTACTTTTTGTTCTTAAGCTATAATTTTGAAAAATGTAAAAGGTATTTGAGGCGTACTGCTTTCCACGTCTATATAACTTAAGTACTGGGACGGTGATACTCTTTTGGTAACTTTAAAGGGAGAATATTAATAATATTTCTTTACTAAAGATAATTATCAACTAAAAATTGTTAATATATAATATCCGTATTTATATTTAATATGCTGGTGTTTTTTTTTTTTACAACTCTGGGATCATTGTTACTGGAATATCTTCTGTGAAGTGCAAAAAGATATTTTGGGGTGCTACATAGCAATGCAATTTACTAACATTCCCCCCTTTGTAGAGTAATGTCTACTTTGTTTCAATAAGTTGATGTTTTCATTTTCACTAACTCATTTGGTGTGAAGAAAGTTCTCATACAATGCACATAATTCTTTACAAACAAAATGAAATGTTTCCTGTTTTCATGCAAATAAGCATTAAGAGATGGTAAACTTTCCTTTTGTCTTACTTTTTCGTGATAGCGTCTGTTGACTTCACTTGGCACTCTATTTAACATTTCACCTCTGGAAATTGTAAAGGTAGGGAGGTGAGGAAAAGGGACAAGGGGATGAAGAGAGCAAGGGTAAGAAAGATGTTTAATAGTTTATCAAGATGAAGCACTTCAATTTAAGAACAGAAAAATAATGGGCTGATGAGAGATAATAATTGTCAGTGTTTATAAATGTCATTGGTTACAGGGAGTAACTTTTGTATCTGTTCTTAAATATTAAAATTTAGTATGTATTTCAGATGAGTATTGTGCACACCAAGCTTTTCTAACATTTAAATCATTCATTTATGGATAAAATAATTTCTATGCACTCATGATGAAGGTTTTCTTTAAAACAATTTTAAGACAGTTAAAAATCAACTCATGCCTCTTCTTGAGAAAACCCAAAATTGGGACTAAGAAAATTACTTCCAGTCTTTAAAATAATCACTTAGTCGAGATGCAGGTATCTGAGATTCAAAGGAAGGTGACTGGAGATTACTGTTCAAATCTATATAACAATTTAAAACCTGCTTGACTCTCTCAGGAGGAAGTCATGAGATCTGATAAATAGTCCCAAAGCCAGCCTGCATGAACAATTACTAAAAAAGCCAAAAAGTTACAGCAAACTTTGGTTAAAACTTGAATAAACTAATTATGCTGTGGCTTAAATTCTGAATGATAAAGTACTTTTGTTTTTCCTCTCTAATCCTCTCTCATTTCGTCCTCCCTTTCTCTTATAGGCATGGAGAGTAGAAAATTGATTTCTGCTACAGACATTCAGTACTCTGGCAGTCTGCTGAACTCCTTGAATGAGCAACGCGGACATGGACTCTTCTGTGATGTTACTGTCATTGTGGAAGACCGAAAATTTCGGGCCCACAAGAATATTCTTTCAGCTTCTAGTACCTACTTCCATCAACTCTTCTCAGTTGCCGGGCAAGTTGTTGAACTGAGCTTTATAAGAGCAGAGATCTTTGCAGAAATTCTCAATTATATCTATAGTTCTAAAATTGTTCGTGTTAGATCAGATTTGCTTGATGAGTTAATTAAATCAGGGCAGTTATTAGGAGTGAAATTTATAGCAGAGCTTGGTGTCCCATTGTCACAAGTTAAAAGCATCTCAGGTACAGCTCAGGATGGTAATGCTGAAACCTTACCTCCTGATTCTA
The DNA here is from genome assembly GCF_020740605.2 of Lemur catta. Classification (NCBI taxonomy): domain Eukaryota; kingdom Metazoa; phylum Chordata; class Mammalia; order Primates; family Lemuridae; genus Lemur; species Lemur catta. Next base: position 21,442,732 of record NC_059155.1, read on the forward strand.
GTGACAAGAACCTTTTAATACAAAAATCAAAAGATGAAGCCCAAGATAATGGGGCTACTATAATGCCTATTATAACAGAGTCTTTTTCATTATCTGCTGAAGATTATGAGATGAAAAAGATCATTGTTACCGACTCAGATGATGATGATGATGATGATGTCATTTTCTGCTCTGAGATTCTGCCTGCAAAGGAGACTTTGCCGAGTAACAATGCAGTGACACAGGTCCAGCCTAACCCAGGCCCTGTTGAGATTTCAGATGTTGCACCTTGCACTAGCAATAACTCTCCCCCTTTAACAAATATCACACCTACTCAGAAACTTCCTACTCCTGTGAATCAGGCAACTCTGAGCCAAACACAAGGAAGTGAAAAATTGCTGGTATCTTCGGCTCCAACACATCTGACTCCTAACATTATTTTGTTAAATCAGACACCACTTACTACACCACCAAATGTCAGTTCTTCACCTCCAAATCATATGTCATCTTCAATCAATTTACTTGTGCAGAATCAGCAGACACCAAACAGTGCTATTTTAACAGGAAACAAGGCCAATGAAGAGGAGGAGGAGGAAATTATAGATGATGATGATGACACTATTAGCTCCAGTCCAGACTCGGCAGTCAGTAATACATCTTTGGTCCCACAGGCTGATACCTCCCAAAATACCAGTTTTGATGGATCATTAATACAGAAGATGCAGATTCCTACACTTGTGCAAGAACCACTTTCCAATTCTTTAAAAATTTCAGATATAATTACTAGAAACACTAATGATCCAGGCTTAGGATCAAAACATATGATGGAGGGTCAGAAGATCATTACTTTAGATACAGCTACTGAAATTGAAGGCTTGTCAACTGGTTGCAAGGTTTATGCAAATATCGGTGAAGATACTTATGACATAGTGATCCCTGTCAAAGATGACCCTGATGAAGGGGAAGCCAGACATGAAAATGAGACACCAAAAACATCTGGCAGTGAGACGGCAAACAAACGTATGAAAGTAAAACATGATGATCACTATGAGTTAATAGTAGATGGAAGGGTCTATTATATCTGTATTGTATGCAAAAGGTCATATGTCTGTCTGACAAGCTTGCGGAGACATTTTAACATTCATTCTTGGGAGAAGAAGTATCCGTGTCGTTACTGTGAGAAGGTATTTCCTCTTGCAGAATATCGCACAAAGCATGAAATTCATCACACAGGGGAGCGAAGGTATCAGTGTTTGGCTTGTGGCAAATCTTTCATCAACTATCAGTTTATGTCTTCACATATAAAGTCAGTTCATAGTCAAGATCCTTCTGGGGACTCGAAGCTTTATCGTTTACATCCATGCAGGTCTTTACAGATCAGACAATATGCATATCTTTCTGATAGGTCAAGCACTATGCCTGTAATGAAGGATGATGGTATTGGGTATAAGGTTGATGCTGGAAAAGAACCTCCAGTAGGGACCACCACATCTACTCCTCAGAACAAGCCAATGACCTGGGAAGATATTTTTATTCAGCAGGAAAATGATTCGATTTTTAAACAGAATGTAACAGATGGCAGTACTGAGTTTGAATTTATAATACCAGAATCTTACTAAACTCCTTTGAAATACCAGAAAGTTTTGGTTTGGATTAAGGGACAGGGGTTTCAGAAGACCTATAAAACAAGGTGCAAGCAAAATTTGATCTGCCACATCATCTGAAGGTAGTCTAGTGGGATTATTTGTTGATAATATTTAGAAGCAAATTTTTCTGAAAGTTTGAGTAGAGATTGAGAAATCCCCCCCAAGTATTTGTTTATATAGTTAGCTTCCAGCTCATTTAAGAGGCAAACAAAAATAAGATTGGAGAGATAGTTTTCTGAATAGAATTTGAAGCAGTCTGAATGTTCTTTGAAAATAACTGGAGTTATTAGCATACTTTCCCCTTCCGTGTTAGCACTTTACTGCTGAATTCTCAATTTTTTTAACATTGAGACTATAAATGTGTATTGTGTCTTGTATATGGCGTAAAAAGTAAACAAGAACTTCTAAAGCTGTTCTGGAAAATTTCAGAATAAGTCTCCACTTGGTTGTGTATTCTGCTAGTCCAAATGGATAACAACCTCCCGCCACCCTCCTTTCATGAAAATAGCCATGCAGACAAGTCTCTCATCTGAAGAATGAATTACATTTAGCTAATTAGAATTAATCCTTGCTTATATTGCCATAGTCTAAAAGACTTTGGTGGCTAGTCCACTGTATACCTTTGCAGTGGTCTCTGTGGGCAAAAAACTAATGGAAAAACAAATCTCTAATGCAGACAGATGAAAAGTTCTGCTGCACTTATTTTTAATTCTGTATTCTTATGTGATAAAGGATGGAATCAAATGGAGATTTCCTTTTTGCCTGTTATGGTTAAAATTATTCCCAAAAATTTTTTTCCAATTTTGAATCTAAAGGCCACCAAATTAATCTTTAATTATATGTAAATCTTTGTAAATGATAGAATTCATAGGTGAGACCTTTACATATTTTAGGTGGGAGGCTACTGGCATATATTTTTAAATGTTCATATTACTTAGACTCTCCAATAGGAAGTCTTTATTTGAAATAGTTGAATCAGTGATCTAGTATTTTCCTTTCAACAAGATCTTTTAGGTTTTTACCCCTTCTAAAATAAGTTTTATTCCATCTTCAAATTGCCGCGATATCATAGCAATCACAAACTACATCTGGAATGTTACATAGGCTTGTCAGTTCCCATTTATCTTGACAACAGTATCACCTTTCTTCCTTTTAAAATGATAAATATTTAAACATTTAGAAAATAAAGTTAAAACTTATTGAAGTGCTAGTACTAAAAGGAAGCAGGTTGGAACAAATGTATAGCCTAGCATTTGTAACAGAATTAACTTGTTGAACTTCTGTAAATGAATTTTTTTAGCAGAGGAAAAAATTTAATAGATATTGGAAAAGATTGTTGTGCAGTTATTAGTCATTAGTAACCTTGCTTATTTCTTAGTTCAGCATAGATGTTTTCTTTCTCCTTAACTATGTACTTTTAAAAATAGTCTATTTCTTGACCTTGAACTTAAAGCTTTAATCATAATTTCTCATGTATACATCATTCTTCTGATGGTAAGCTAGATTTGAAGATAATGGTTTCAGTGTTTCTTAAGTTGGTAGCTGAGGGTATCAGGCATCAGTATATGCAATAATACAAGGAGAAAGAAAAATAATATCCTTTGCGTACCAAGGGGCAGAGTGATGTGCATTTGTCTGTTTTCTCTAAGTCTAGACCTTTAAACCATTTTGTAAACTAACCCTTGGGAAATTTGAAATTACCTTATAACTTAAGACTGTGATCTCTGGAATCACCATATCTGTTTCTCTTCTGTGTAGATATTGATGAAATTACTCTTTGACTATAGGGTACACTCTGAAATGTTCTCAGTGGAAATATGAGTTTCATTAATGTTATTTCACTAGTTAGATACAATTCTACCAATGTGAATGAAATTGATGCCAGCAGAGCTTCCAGACATTTCAGATTCAACTGCTAGATAAATTAGTTTGTCATAATAAAACTTGGTGTTTTCTACAAGCCTATTATGACAAACCAGGAATTCTATAATGGAAAACTATCCGTTCTGAATAATATGGATATAATTATTTGCTGCTGCTGTGCTCTGTACATTCTGAATATGAAATTTAAACTCTGTGCCTATTAAAGGTATCTTCTGGAGTTTTTTGGGAGGAGGAAAACTGGAAAAATAAATTGTATTTTTGCCAGAAGACTCTTACTTGCATGTGTCTCAGGGTCTTCAGTTTTTCTAGAAGTTTCCATATCCAAAGTTTAGAGTTCATGTGAAATACTCCTTTGGGGTGAAAACTCTTCACTCCTGGTATTTATTGGATTAGGAATCTGTAGCAAGATGCTGTTTAATATTTACCATGGGTTTTTTTCTATTTTATACTTAGTTTTCTGGCCATTGAACTTCCTTCTTTCTTTCAAGTTGGCTTCAAATTTGCTCCTATGCTAAATTACCTGCAAATATTCTGGATAGGAACTATTTGAAATGGTAATTTTTTTAAAGAAATGACAAAAATGAAAACATTCAAACTAAGCAAAGATTTTAAAATGCCATAGCAATTTTGCAAGACTAACTTTAAAATATACTCTAAATGATTATTATGATCTTGGTAGTAATGATCCCCCATAAACAACCACTATGAAGGAATGATGCCACATTTTTTCCCCATTGTACCAAAAAGGTAAAACAAATGGGAAACATTGTTCAAGGTATTTTGTATTGTCAAGGCATGTATATTCTAAAGAATTAAGTGCTAATGCAATAGCATTGGCTTTCTGCCCTCTGTCCGTCATATGAAACTTTGTTCATTTCCCCCAATACTGTAGTGTTCATACTTGTACAATCTTCTCCATCATGATTTTTAAGTTCTACTTTTCATTAACCATCGCCTGATATTAGTTCATAGAGCTTCTTATGGCAAAAATAAAATGTTTAATTCTGATTTTTGAGTGTTGTTTTTTACAAGATTATCTTTCAGAAATTATATAGGCTTTTATATTCTTTTTTTTGTCAATTTTTATAGCAGAAGACTGGAGCTGTATTTCTGATGACAGCATGGCAAAATTTCCCAGTAGGTTTTATATGTTTATATCACATCTCCTTGTATCTTGAAACATAAATAGTCAAAGTGAGTCAGCTGCTGTCAGTTGCTTTAGAGTATTTACTATACTTTTGTAGATACCTTGAGGACACAAGTGGGTAAGGAGGGAGGATGGTTTTATTAATTTGAAACATCACAAAAGCAGTCTGGGTTTCCAACATGGCAGTGATACAGATTTTAAGCAATATCCAGTTTATACAGGTTCTGGGTTAATATTTTAATGTTTCATGCCCAGTTCAATACTTTAAAGCAGAATTAGGAATAAAGCAGTAAATATTACAAAATGCAGTCAAGATATATGTTGGAAATACAAACTCCTTCGTTACAGCAAATGTTTTGCAAAAGAGTAAAGCAGCAAATATTAATTTTTCTAAGGGAACATGCACTTTATATAATTCAATGTAATAAAAAAAAGCTGCTCAAATTAAGTGTTACAAAATCTATACTGTTTCAAGTTATTTTGTAAAGAAAAATACATAGAAATGAGTCATAGAATCTTAACCCTTTAAGAAATGTGATAAATGTAGGATATACTGTGTAATGGTGCCTTTAAAAAATTAAATATGCACATTCACTAAAGCAAAAGATAAAGTATAAATGGCAAAAAAATTCATTGAGTATTACACGCTGATATTTGTATAGTAAGTCAATTGGTTATTAGTCCCTTTTTGAAATCCAATAAAATTTTAATATGCTTAGAACTGTAAAAAAATCATAGTAATTTTGTATAACGCAAAAGGATTAGAGAGTTTTTCAGATTTGAAATCTGGATAAGACAACATCCATGATGCTGAAAATTAAACTGAATATTTTTGAAACATTTACTGTGAGCAATAAGTGAGTGCACATGTTATGCCTTGATTCTTGATGGCTGGGTGTCTACAAGGTAGATGGGAGCACCAGCATTTGTCTGCTACCTCTAATCCATCAAGTTGGGAGGTAGCGAAATTGGCTGGAAAATTATCCGGTATGTGTTCTGTGTTTGCAGAACTGTCTAATTAGGAACCCTCCTGTAGCCCCTGTATTTTTATATAAGTATAGGATTATCAATCTTCCTTTAAATCAATTCTCAAGTTAACATCAGATCACAACGAAAGTGTTCATTCTGAAGTGAAGGGTGCAAAAGTGTTTTAAACTCATCAGGTTGATGGTTTAAAGCTATAATTAAAACAACTATACAAATACCTACCACAATGTGCCAGATGGATTTTAAATCTACCGTAACACTTAAGTATTTGTCAAGTTGGCTACATATGAGGTTTTGCAGACTTGAAGCGACATTGTAACACTTTCATAATCTTGAATTGAATGCTGTCATGATTGGTCTCAACAGAAAAAAAGGGCCAGTAAGAGCAGTGGCATTAAAATACAGATGATTCTTTTGGGGTAGGGTGCAGGATACGTGCGGTTTGCTGGGGTTGAAGCACAATATTTGAAGATTAAATAGTCACAAAGATTAGTAACAGCTCATATCACGACCCCAGAACCTAATCTAACAGTTTTAAACTGTGAATTTCAACCATAAGATTTTTATCTCCTGTAGCAAATATATTTTGTAATAGCACAACATGTACACCATCTCCTAAGTTATCAGCTGTATTACTGAGATCTACTTAAACATCTCATGTCGTTCTATATTTCAGTGCTTTCCGGAACAATCAATTGTGTCCCCCACTAAAGATGCACGAATATTGCACTTTTCCCTTTAGGAGGTACCAATAACAAAAGTTGAGCTGAATGATCACAACAGCCACTTTTACGATACTCACAGAGAAGAAAGGAGTAAGAGAGATGGGCAGCTTTTTTCAACATCCAGACGTAGGCAAACAAAATCTTAGCCAGAATTCTCTGTATTAGAACTATTGTGTAACCCCATTAGCTAGGACATTTTTCTTAGGGACTGACTTCAGCGGTAGGGAAAGATAGGGCCTATAAACCAGGTGCTTCAACCGAGGTGCTTAGGGTGGCAAACTGCCAATGGCCTGACGACAGCACTCCTTTACATAAAGTGAAACAGATGGCAACCACGCTTCTGCTGAATACAGAGGTGGAGCCTAGGGTAATGCAGGTCCAAACACGCAAGCTTCTTGCTGGGCTGTCTCCCCAGCCTTGCTTAGAGAGAGTGAGCTGTCCTTCTTGGAAGTGCTCGGTTTGGCCTATCCACCCTTGCTTTGCACTGGTAACAAGTAAGCTTCATCCCTATCTTTCCCTAGCTTGGCAGGCCATCGTAAAACTTTATGCATAAGAGTCACACTTTAAATTTCATACCCCACACACTCCCACTACAGCAGAAATACAAAAGCCACAATAATCTCAATAGCCAGCAGGCATTCCTCTTTAGGGACTGTAAGGTGGTGGCTTTTCGAAAGGCGGATAGTAGGGTGGAGAGTAACGGGGCGGTGCACTCGAGGACCACATGTAGCTGGGTGAGGGAGAGGCAGACTGAGGCTCATCAGAAAGTCCAGAGGGAGGGGAGGATGGAAAGACAGTGGAGTGCTGTGTGATAAAAAACAACAAAACAAACACGTGAGTGTAGGCGGTGAGTTTGCAAGTCCCTGAACAGTCATTACTATTTAAAATTGGATATAGACAAGTTTGTTTCTGTTTGGAACAACAGAGAGCTTCTAAACCTCACAAAGGAGCATGGGCCAGGTGGTCCCATGTTCTCTCAGTCACCCAGGCAGCAAGACTCGTGCAGAGACATCTTGGAATCCTCCTCCCCCTCCCCTTGAAGCCTGAATCCAGGCAGTTACCGAATCTGTTGCTTCTACCTCTGTGTTGTCTCTTGAATCCACCACTCCCTTTTCTATTTTTATAACTCAAGCCTTCAATACCCTTGAGCTATGGCAATAGCACCCCAACTAGTCTTCAAAAAGTAGTTTGGATCTTAAGAACATTTGAATGAGGTTAAGCCGTTAATCCCTAGGATAGTCTTTGCTAAAAGAATATATCACAGGGAGATAGTACAGTGGCCAGGAGCCCATCTCACAGACAAAAAACTAAGGTCAGAGAGGTTTGCTTAGATCTGGGGTCTTCTGGCTCCAAGTCCAACATTTTCTATTCCACCTTAACTGCTGCTCCATCACCTGCAAGTGCAGGGTAGGTTGAAGAGCAAAGAGTAACAAAGGCATGGAGGTGAGAATACCAACGGGTAAGAATGAGGAGCAATATGTCAGGTTGCAGACACTGCAGATTCAATTTTACTTTCTGTTGTTTAGTAGTCTTCGGGAAAGGAACAGATGTGGATTTAAAAAAACACCCAGCTGGGCATGGTAGCTCACTCCTCTAATCCCAGCACTTTGGGAGGCCAAGGCGGGAGGATCACCTGAGGCCAGCAGTTTGAGACCAGCCTGAACAACATAGTGAGACCCCATCTCTACAAAAAAACGTTAAAAATTAGTCAGCTATGGTGGCGCATGCCTGTAGTCCCAGCTACTCAGGAGGCTGAGGCAGGAGGATCACTTGAGCCCTGGAGTTCTAGGTTACATTGAGCTATGATCGTGGCTACTCAGGAGGCTGAGGCAGGAGGATCACTTGAGCCCTGGAGTTCTAGGTTACATTGAGCTATGATCGTGCCATTGCACTCTAGCCTGGGTGACATAGTGAGACCCTGTTTCTAAAATAAAATAAATAAATAAAAAGTAAAAAATGCCCAGTGAATTGGCATCTGTTAAGAGTCATTTGTTCCTCTCTTCCCCTGGCCCATGTATACCCTTGGCCCTCGTGACTTCCCTGCTCAAGGAGAATTGGCCTGTTCATTGATGTATCTCCCAGAGCTCAGAACAGCACTTGACAAGCAGTATGTGCTCAATAAATCTTGAAAGAGTGAATACAAGTTCAGGTGTGAATATTGTTGCCTCGCTCCAGTGATGGAGCAGGGCTCAGGCGAGGCCTGAAGGCTAGAGGGTACTGCAGGGATGGTGAGAGGCAGGAGGCCAGTCTTAGGCTGTCAGGAAGAGCAAACATAAGCCAACCAACAGGGCGGGGGAACTGCAATTATTCTGTTGCATCTTGGCTCTAAGGAGGAGCTGGTATACATATTTAAAATAACATGCCAAAAGTTCTCAAGAGTTCAAGTGCCATTTGGAGGGAGGGCAGTGGAGAGGTCACACCTTTACTTTGTTCAGCTAGCCAGAGTTCAAGTAGATCGTGTCACCTTCCCAGGGCTGTAGCAATCTAGAGTCAGCCTTGACATGAGGTTTCTGGAGCCTGAGACCAGTTGGCTGATTCTTGTTAGCTCCAGTCCTGACCTGTGCACTCGTGGGAAAGGGATGTCCAAGTTTCTAGGTCTTGCTTGAGACTCTGAAATAGCTGCCATCATCACCCTCCTGTCCCATCCCATCCATCATTTCACTCTGAGTGATGGAATGACAGAGTTATAGAACCTAGAGAGCCACTAAAGGCAAAACAACTTGAGGCAGTGGACTCAGTGCAATCTAGAGTCCTTCCTAAAAACTCAATTTTTCTCCTCCTTCCATGAAGATACCCTTTGCTAAAATATCAGTACAATAATGTCCTAATTTTCCGATTTACACTCCCGAACTCTCCCTTCCTCCTTTCTCTCCTTCCTATTTTGTTACTTTCCTCAACTAAGAACTCCCTCCTCTTAACCAGAGAAGAGAGCAAAAACCCACCAGGGCCAAGAATCTCTGTGCCCGGGCATGTGGCACTCTGCCTCTCTAAATCCCACTACAGGGATGGTGACAGGCAACAGGCCAGTTTTAGGTGTTCCCAGCCACAGAGGGAGGGGCAAGTTCCCTGCAGTACAGCTCAAGGCAGTTCTGTCCTGAGAGGCATTAAAAGGATTCTGTGGGCAGCAGCTGCGTGGGTGGCAGTTGTACACTTTGATAATAAAAGCGGGTGGTACAACGGCCCTCGGGTTTTCACTTCTCAGTTTTGTGTTTGGAAAGTCTAGGGGGAAGGCGGTGGGATGATTCTCACTTCCCTTTGAGGATGCTGGAAGTCTTAAGGACAAAATTGAAGGGTTCCTGGCAGAGCTCGGGAGCTAACTGGCTGCAGTCCACACACCCTTTGGGTTGGTGGCAGCAGGGAAAGGCCCAAAGTACTAGTGCGTGGTTTCCTAGCAACAGGCAGGCACCTTGAGAAAGATTTGGCTTTGTTGCAGCTGGGGAGCTGAGCTGGCCTGGTATATTTTGGTTCCTGCCTGAGAGTCTGACTTTTCTAATGCCATGGGCGGCTCAGGAGAACAGAGCTTTCAGTCCTTGCACACCACAAAGCATGAAGAGCATCTCAATAGCCTACTGCTGGGCCTAGTCAGCTCCGGCTTCCTAAGCTGCTTCTTAGAGGCTGGGGTGGCCGATGGGCTGATGCTGCTCAAAAAGGAGCACCACCCTTTCAGGAACACAGACAGCTCTCCCCTCCCGCCTTGGCCTGCCTCTTCCCTGCCTGATGGTTGACCCACACTCCTCAAGATCAATGTGCATTTCTGTCAGGGCATGCTTCTGTCTTCAGGAGCATTGTGAGACAGTGACTCCAATAAGAGCCCTAGAACTGGCTGGTGATAATTATTGGTTGCAGATACTGTGTCCCAAGGGTAAAATTCAGGATCTGTTGGTTCTTTGAAATCCCCCCTCTGTTCTGCCCCAGAAAGCAAAGGCTGGGGAGACGGAGAGAAGAGTAGATAAAAAGAAGAGGAAGAAAAAGGAAGGCAGGACCTAAGGAAAGACTTGGCAGGAGAGGGGGAAAAAAAAGTTGAGTGACAGCAGCAACAGCCTTCTAAGGCTCTCAGCAACTTGTGCCATAAACTGCCTCCCCCAGGATTATAGCAATCCTTTTATTAAATGGTCCTAATTTGTAATGAGTCATTTTTAGTGGCTAAGGTGAAACCTAGTGACTTAATAAAGAATACAAACAGAGGCATTTGTATTTTGCATAGGTTGAGACTTTTAAGCTTAGATTCGGCAGTTCACCAAATGGACAGGAAAGGGATCAGTCCGTGGTTAGTATGAAGTAGGAGGATTGGCCCAGGATGCCAGACTGGGGAGTATGGCTGGGAACCTTAAGTGATTTATAAAAAGCTACACTGGGTTTAATTTCCCGGCAGAAGTAAAAACCGATGCTTTATACCCTACAGATTTTGGATTACTTGGCTGAGGCCGAAGGGATAGTGGGGAAATGAGTGCAAAGGGCAAGAGAAGTGAGTGTTGGCGACACAAGTAGTTTCAGCTTATATCCTTCCTGCTTTGGAGTTAAGCAAGGACATCCTGGAGTCCAATGCTTGAAAGAGTCCTATTTCTCCAAGCTCAGCACTCAAAACTTCCTCAGGGCCAGCTGATCAGACCCAAGTCTTCACTCATGTCTGACCACAAGAAATGTTTCCCAAGCTTCCTAACTGGACAGCCACCCCATAAGGGCCTGACTTTTAAGGGTTAAAACAAACCCTATAAGTTTTTTTCCTCATCCTTCTATTAGCCTCAGGGTCAAAAGGAAACAAAAATCATCAAATCCAAAGTCACAGAAATAGTCTTATTTAGAAATAACCAAAATGGGGAAGTTGTTCAGAAGAAAGTCTAGAAAGGTCAATTTTCTGGCTGTAACTTAGGTCATTTTACAATCAGAAAAGCATGAGGGAGCTCTGGCGATTTTGGGGCAGGTTTGTGATTCTGGTGGTTTTATTGTCAGAGTGGGTGTGTGTTCGTTGATTGCTTTTTATTTATCTGGGAACACAAGCAGATGTTCCCTGGCCTCTTAGCTTTCTTGGGTAAAGACTGGCATTTTCTCCTATGAAACTAGAAGGGACTAGAACTTGGGGAACAAAAAATAAAAAGCTCAACTGAAATGCTAAAACAAAACACCATTTAGCCAGGTACGGTGGCTCATGCCTATAATCTCAGTACTTTGGGAGGCTGAGGTGGGAGAATCATTTGAGGCCAGGAATTCGAGAACAGCCTGGACATCACAGCAAGACCCCATCTCTAAAAAAAAATTTTAAAATTAACTGGGTGTGGTGGTACACGCCTGTAGTTGTAGCTACTTGGGAGGCTGAGGCAGAAGGATTGCTTGAACCCAGGAATTTGAGGATGCAGTGAGCTATGATCAGGCCACTGTACTCTAGCCTGGGTGACAGTATGAGACCCCATCTCTAAAAACAACAAAACATCATTTAAGTTCAAGCGAGAAATCACTTAAAAACATACTCCTCAAGATCTGTGTCATGTAACTATAAAGTCTCTAAACAAGACATACAAAAGACAGCTTGAGCCTAGGGAAAGAACTGGGAAGTGGATAAGAGGTAACCAAGGAGCCCCTGAATTGGGGAATGCATGAAGGAAGGGAATCTGTGAAGAGGAGATTGATTTAATAATTTAATGAGAGAGTAAAGAGACCCTTTCTGAGATCTGTGATTAGGAAGCCCATAATTTAAACCAGTAGAAAGTATAAATATCCCAAAATTAACTGGGAAAAATACATACTGCACTCAGATTCATAGCTTCTCTGAAGAATCCCTCAAATCAATCTCTAAAATCAGACAGCACTGGATATAAAACCTTGCTCTTCTACTTATCATCTCTGTGACTTTGGGGAAATCACTTAACCTCTCCATGATTCAGTCATCTCATCTTAAAAATGGCAATGACAAGAGTACTCTCAAAAGGGTAAATGACTGAATGATAGTATATGTAAAGCACTTAGCACAATGCTTAGTACCTAATAAGTGCTCAATGAATAGTAGCTGTTATTAAAAAGTAGAGGCTTCTACAATCCTTAAAGTCCCTACTATAAGCCCACGGTGTAGATTCGGACTAGGTGGCTGAATCTGGAGCCCTTGTCTAGCTTAGGTATCCTGTTTCCATAGCATTTTGGGTAATAGTCTATTTACTTTTTTGTCCCCACTGCTGTCCCCTGACCTCCCATCCCCAAGTCCCTAGACTGATCTCTTAGTGAAGGACTGTCTCATTCAACCCCTAAATCTACAGCTCCTAGCTCAGTGCCTGGCACAAGGGAACACATAGTAAACATTGACTGAACTGAAAGCAACAGCCCGAGTCACCATTGGCATTATCAATCTCGTTTTCATTCCTAGGGTAGGGTTCGAGTGAGGAATGATTGACAGAGACAGATGGCTCCATATCCTAAAGAGGGGTTCCCTAACTTAGAGTTTGTGGCAACCATCACCAAGGATATTATTGTCCCTACTTAAAGGGTTCATTATAAACTGTAAATTCCTAAAATCAACGTAATTTACTTCAGTATAAAAACGAAATATCATTTTCCAGTGTATACCACCTATTTGGGTAGCAAGTTATCTGAGTTGCCTACCTGTGTATACAATAGGCTTTAAAACAAATTGTAACATTATTTTTTCCAAGATTTAATGGATGCCTCCTTGAGCTAGTACTGTATTTTATAACAATGAACAAGTCCATATTCACATTATATGTATTATTATCACATAGGGCCCTAGACCTCTCCAAATAGTATGTAAACCAAATACAACTTCACTTTATTCAACTTAATAGGGTTTTTAAGTTTCAATTATTCTGCTAATCTGAAGCTGAAATTAATGGTTGCCCAAGGGCTTTGTATTGTCAAACTGGCTGGTTAATTGGAAGCACCCCTAAACAGTCATGCTTTTATATCCCCTTGGAGCATTCATGGGCTCTTGATCAATAGAAACAAATTCATTATGAGTTTCCCTTCCTTCAAAGGTATTTCCTTTGGTCCTTGAGTTTTTAATTAACTAGATTTTAGTGTAACTCTACTCCTTTGTGGGCAAGGGTTTACAGTCGCTGTACCTGCCTAAGGACCATTTCATTTGTTTTCCCAAAGTGCCTAGTTCAGTACTCTGCATACACCGAATTCCTTTTAGCTAAGTGCTTTTTTCAGTTCTGTTTTTCTGCACTTGAAGTCTCAGCTCAAAAGGAAAAGGGGAAAGTGCAAATTTGGTAACACACTGTCTGACATATGTGGTAATAGGGCAAAAAAGGGGAGAGGGTGTTAGAAAAAATATTTTTCTCTGTGCATTCCTAGTTAGGAAGTCTGGAGAAAAAGGAAGGGTCTCCTTCCTCATTACAAGTTTGATTCAAACCCTGGTATGGCTCAGCATGCCCTTATGCTAAGGAACAGGGTTAGGGCTCCCCCCATGGCAGAGGAAAGCCACTGTGGGACAGCGGTCCATGGTGGTATACTAATGAGCTGCCATTTCCCAGCCAACTTTCCTTCTTGTTGGTGTAGTTCAAGGCAATTTTGGACACCTTGATCCTACCTCCTCTCCCTTTTTCTTCCATCTCTCTGTTCTTTCTCCTCTTGAGCAGTTCCCACCCTCCCCATCTCTCCCATCATTGCCTGCCTACTTAGTCCTTAAGCTAGCACCCACAGGCTGCTAAAGAGCCTGCCTACCTCATATATATCATGAATAGAATGGGAAGATTCTATAATTGAATTTAGGAGACAACAAGACAGCATGGGTGAGATCAAGGGTAATAGAGAGTTCTTTTTCTCTCAGAACATACCTGAAAGTCATAAGCGGAATATGGTGGCAGGTGAGGAGGGCTATGATAGTAGGTATTGTAGGATGCCACTTGGGGACGAGCATAGTAAGAAACAGTTGGATGGACGTTTTCAACAGAACAGTTCAGTGCCGGGAGAGTTGGATTCTGCATAAAAACATAAATTAGAAACAACGTTAAATATTCATCACTAGGAGAATGGTTAAATAAACTTGGTACATCTATACTATGGAATACCATGCAGCTATTGATAAACAATGATTGTACAGGATATATTTTTAATTTTTTAAAAGGCTATCAAATTAATATGGCATGATCCCAATTTATGTTTAAAAAAGACCCAAACAATTATATATGTATGTATGTTTGTAAATGCAAAGAAATTAACCTGGAAAGATTCATAGCAAACTGTTAATTGTGGTTATCTCTGGGGAGAGTAGTAGTAGTATTAGGAGGTAATGGGTACTCTTAACTTTCTATTTAATATTGTATCTGCCAAAGTTTTTACAACTAATATGTATTGTGTCATTTTCCCCCAATTTTTTAATTTGAAAAATTTAAACCTGTAGAAAAGTTGAAATTATTTATGTGATTTTTTAAAAAAAACAAGAATTAAAAAGAAAAAATAAGACTCAAAATACAAAATATCAAATAGGCAAGGCCAAACAGGCTACTGCTCTTGCTGTGACACAGTGTGTTCAATCACGAAGAGTTTGCAAAAGTTGTGAAGATTCTTGGAGATTTCAATCTTGCTAAGTAGAGCTGTCCTGCAGACATGAAGAGTATTCATTTCTCATCAGCCCTGCAGGCTAGACATGAAATCCTAGCAGTACACAGAAGCCATGAAAGACCAAGCAGGGTATATTGATCTTTTTTTTCTTTTTGCAAACAAAACAGTGCAGAAATAATTTTCTATCCTTTTTACAACATGCTGGTGTGTATAGCTCTTGAAGGGTTAAAGCTAATCTTGTCCAGGATGGAGGCAGGGTCAAAGCACTGCTAAAGGTAGTCCCCACTGCTCACTAGTTTCCAAGTAGGACTGTGTTTTGTACCACATGGGTCAAGGCGTGGGGTAAATGGTTTTTCTATCTTCCATGTCATTGATTCCTCCTCCATTCGTGTGGATAATTGAGAGCTGTCTGAAAAATTAATGTGTCTTCCTTCTGGCACATATTTACACCACATTAACAGAGAGCAGAAGCTTCCTCTCAAGTGATGAAAATGTGTAAGCAGGCTTTGGCAGTGGCATAGGCAGCCATGTTAGGGTGTTGGCAGGAGAAACTCCGTTACAACAAGTTTCAACACAATTCTGCTGCTCTCTTCCTTGGAGTGGGTTACTGTTTACATCTTTAGGAGGTTTGAAGAGCTACAAACCTCAGTCATTATAATGCAGCTCACAGACAACCAGAGAAATGTTTGTCAGCCTCTGTAATGTGTGGGAGAGGGCTGTGATTTTGACCATTCCAAGGGCTGGCTTGCTTTACAGAGGAAGAACACTCAGAAAATCCCTTACCTCTCTACCAGAATTCTGAGAGGAAATTTCATTCCTGGGGAAGTATCAGAAATCATGTTCCCTTGGCCTTCTGTCAATTAAAGACACATCCTCCAGCTCTTGCAAAATGAAACCAGCTCTTCTATCTAAATCAACTAAGCCTAACTATGGAGAAACAATCATGCAATGATGTAAACTATATCTTATAAAAACTTTTATGTCTTCAGCAAGGCAAGGGGTCCAGGATGATATTTGAAAGGAAGTTGGCTATTATAGGGAAAGAAATAGAAAAAAAAAACATGAGAGGAAGATTGAATGAACATAGGGAAACCATTGAAAAGAAAAGAATAAAGGGTAGAGGATGTAGGAAAAATGGACAGGACAACAAAAGAGAAAGAGGAAGTGGGGGTGAAGAGTTGGGCAGGGATGGGGCAAAAGAGATGGCTCAAAATAATGGTCTGGTTGTGTTTTAAACCTATAATCTGATTTTACAATAAATGTGGGCTCTGTCTCTATTTGTGCACACATATAGGAGTGTGTGTATGTATTTCTGTTAAAATTCTGGGGCTTAAGTTGTGAGACCCTCATTTTTTTTTTGAAACAGAGTCTCACTCTGTTGCCCAGGCTAGAGTGAGTGCCGTGGCGTCAGCCTAGCTCACAGCAACCTCAAACTCCTGGGCTTAAGCGATCCTACTTACTGCCTCAGCCTCCCAAGTAGCTGGGACTACAGACATGCGCCACCATGCCCGGCTAATTTTTTGTATATATATTTTTAGTTGGCCAGATAATTTATTTCTATTTTTAGTAGAGACGGGGTCTCACTCTTGCTCAGGCTGAGACCCTCATTATTGATCAGTAGCATTCTGAGCCCTAGGAAAACAAAAGCTTACTAGGTAGCACAGGAAATGGTGAAAGCAATTTTACCTGGACAAAACTGAGTCTATTCTGAGACAATGATTGCGGACTTGGGAAAGAATGCCAGTTTTATTCCTCTCCAGTTTACTCTCAACCAGAGACACCAATTAGGAGAAAATGGCAAGATATATTCACTTTTTAAAGATTTATCTCAAATCCTCATATCTTTCTTTGGTCAACAAACACTTCGTCAAACATTTCTTTTATAGATCTTTTTCACCAACTACCTCTGGTCAGGGAATGAAGTCATCCTTTTTCCTTTTAGGATCTCACAACTCTGGAAATGGTGGTTCCTAGCTAATTCTGTTGAAGGCTACCAGCTCACAGCCCTTGGCTCTTGTTGCCACTCCCTGGAAATGGCTTCCATCAGCCAGTACCCCTGGGCCTCCCTACAGACCCCAGGGCACTCTACTCAGAGGGGAGGCACACCTCAAGTTACCAACCACATTTAGACCTAGGCCAACGATTTTACTTAGGCTCACCTGGCTGATGTTCCAGGACTTTCTACACCACGTTCTTATTTTAATAGAGTGAGCTAAGTAATGGTTCCTCCTTCGTGCCTCCATCTATACCCCTACTAGTGTTCTCTCATCTCGTGACTCAAACATCTTCTCCCCTGATCTTTGCTTTCATCTTTCTTTTTCTCCACTGGTCCCTGATAGACTTCCCAGGCTGGCATTTGGTAATGCTCAGTACTTCCCTTGCTCTCCTTCCTTACTGTTAAATAAGCTCCCAACAGTTGGCAATAACCTGCTTTTGTTAATTTTTTTAATTAAAGCAACTAAACAAAGGAGGTAATGTCTGTTGAAACACTTGTAGATCCAGAGAGCGCTATCCAAATGTTAGTCAGGGGCAGCTGGGATGGAGTAGAAAGAGCAAAGGCTCTGGCATCTGACAAATCTGGCCTCTAGTCCCAGTTCTGCTATTTAGGTCTGGGCGAGTCACTTGACCCCTCTTGGTCCGTTTCCTCACCTTTTAAACAGGGACAGTAACACCTACTGCATGAGGTAGTAATAGTGAAGATGAAAGAAAGTAATTATGCAAAAGCACTTCATAGAGAATAAAGGGTCATTACTGCATCTATCAGGACAGACCATCAACAAACCCCTTTTTCCTCTGGAGATCAAAGATAACAATGAAATTAAGAATCCAGAAGTAAACTTATACATCTGTGGTTAGCAGATTTTTGACAAGAGTGCTGGGATCATAAAATGGGGGAAATAGCAGTTTCTTCAACAAAATGTGCTGGGAAAACTGGGTATCTACATGAAAAAGAACTAAGTTGGACTTTTATTTAATACAAAAAATTAAGTAAAAATGGATCAAAGACCTAAACATAAGGGCTAAAACTACAAAACTCTTAGAAGGTATCATATCATCACCTAAGTGCACATTTGGGAATAACACCAGTTGGGTATCAGACAGAGGTGGGGGTGGGGGGAGGGGATGGGTCTATACCTACATGATGAGTGCGATGCGCACTGTCTGGGGAATGGACACGCTTGAAGCTCAGACTTGGGAGGATGGGGGGGCATGGGCAATATATATAACTCGAAGTTTTGTACCCCCATAATAAGCTGAAATAAAAAAAATTTAAAAAAAGAGGATCATAGGGGAAAATCTTCATGACTTTGAATTTGGCAATAGATTTTTAGATATAACACCAAAAGTACAAGCAACAAAAGAAAAAATAAATTGGACTTCATCAAAATTAAAAACTTTAGTGCTTCAAAGGATATTATCAAGAAAATGAAAAGACTACTCATAGAATGGGAGAAAATATTTGCAAACCGCATATTTGATAAGGGTCTAGTATCCACTATATATAAAGAACTCTTATAACTCAACAACAACAACAAGAAAAACAGATTTAAAAGATGAGCGAAGAACTTGAATAGATATTTCTCCAAAGAAGATAAACAAATTGCCAACAAGCATAAGAAAAGATGCAGAAAATCAATGGTCATGAGGGAAATGCAAATAAAAACAAGGAGATACTATTCTGCACCCACCAGAATGGCTATAATTTTTTTTAAAAAAGTGTTGATGAGGATGTGGAGAAATTGGAACCTTCATACACTGCTAGCAGGAATGCAACATGGCACAGCTGCTGTGGAAAACAATCTGGCAGTCTCTCAAAAAGTTAAACATAGCATTACCATATGACCCAGCAATTCCACCCATACACATATACCCAAAAGAACTGGAAACATGTAGTCAAACAAATACTTGTATACAAATGTTCACAGCAGCACTATTCTCAATAGCCCCTAAGGTGGAAATAACCCAAATGTACATCAATGGATAAAAAGATAAACACAAAGTGGTGTATCCATACAGTGGAATATTATTCAGCCATAAAAAGAAACAAAGCACTGATATATGCTACAAGGTAGATGGATCTTTAAAACTTATAAGTAAAAGGAGCCAGAACAGAAGCTCACATGTTGTATGATTCCATTTACATGAAATATCCAGAATAGGCAAATCCATACGCACGGAAAGCAGATTAGTGGTTGGTGGTGGGTCAGGGGAGGGAGAAGGGGGAGTGACTATTTAATTGGTACAGGTTTCAGGTTATGAAAAAAGTTCTGGAACTAGACAGAGGTGGTGATTGCACAACATTGTGAATATACTAAATGCCACTGAATTATACATTCTGAAGTGGTTAATTTTATGTTTTTTTACAAAAAGGGGCACAATGACGACAAACAGATCTGAAGCTAAGGCTAAAAGCTTGGCAGGGCTGTATTCCTTAGCATGCCACCTTCCCATTCCTCCTTTCTTTCCAACTTCCAGAGATTTCTTGATGAAAGATGTCTAACTAGCCACCTTCTCTGTCTTCCCCAGGTGCCCTTTGCCTTCAAATCCCAATTCCTTCTGTTACCATAGAAAATGATCTCATCAAATCCTTCATGCTGAGAGTTTAGTAACTCAAGGTATTAACACCTCTGTGGCATATTAGCCTTTTGCTTTGTTTAATACATGTATTTTGAAAGTGGAAAGTGAGGAATCAAAAATGATGGAAGTTTCAGCACCATGATCCACAGTAGGGTAAAACTGGAGAGAGAGCAAGCCTTGTAGGAACCCCAAAAGGTCTCTACCAAGTAGCCACCACCTGCTCCATTTGTGCATGAAGCCAGCTCTGCCACCTGAGCCTGAAAGCTCTAGGGACAATTTAGAGAACTCTCTCTTTTTTTTTTTTCCGAGACAAACTCTCGCTCTGTTGTCTGGGCTAGTGTGCAGGGGTGTCAGCCTAGCTCAAAGAGATCTGGGCTCAAGAGATCCTCCTGCCTCAACCTCTCAAGAAACTGGGACAACAGGCATGTGCCACCATGCCCGGCTAATTTTTTTTTTCTATTTTTAGTTGCCCCAGCTAATTTTTTCTTTATTTTTAGTAGAGATGGGGGGGTCTCACTCTTGCTCAGGCTGGTCTCGAACTCATGAGTTCAAGAGATTCTCCCGCCTCAGCCTCCCAGAGTGCTAGGATTACAGGGGTGAGCCACCCACCTGGCCTAGAGAACTCTTAACACCCGTCCTGGGGGCCCATCTCAACTCACCAACCCAGGGAGCTTCTCTTCCAGCCAGAGCTGTTGAGATTCTACACAAAGCCTCTACTTTCACCTGCCCTCTGGGGAAAGTCTCCAAGAACAAAGAACATTCTTTTCTCCAAAGAAGCCCCAACCCAGAAACATCTTTTCCCGCAGCTCTGAGACCTAAAAGCTCCCTCAGGCACAAACTTACAGGAAATCCTTCTCTCTCTTAGGGCCCCACCTATGTTGATGCATCCACTACTCCTTAGTGCTTGGGCTTTCTGGAGTGGGGGAGGGGAGCAGGAATGAGAAATGTGTATATGAGTGAGGGAGGGGGAAAAAGAGAGAAAGCGTACTTCCAGCCAGCTGGAAGACAGGGTGCCCCAAACTACAGAGGTTGTTCTTTTGCCTTGTCTGCCCCACCTTTCATTTCCCATCACCCATCCTTTTGATAGTCCAGGATCAAATTACAAACTGACTTTTCAGTTCCTGTTTCCGGATCCGGGGCCCCAAAACCCGACAGAAAAAGCCAACGGCCTAGAGGCTGTCTGCCTCATTTCTGAGGTCAAAGGAAAGCCCCTTTCAAGGCACAAAATAATTCCCTAAATACACATGGGACATTCCTTTAAAGCAGCGGTACTCAACCCTGGCTGCAGATCAGAATCACCTGGGGGATTTAAAAAAAAATTGATGCCTGGGCTTCACTTTAGACCAATTAAATCAGAATCTCTGGAGAAGGGGCCCAGGCATCTGGTTTATTGTTTGTTTGTTAGCCCCTCAGGTGATTCTGATCTGCAGCCAGGTTGCTAACCATAGCTCAAAACTATTGTCTCCATAATTAGAGATCAAGGTTTATCAAATAAGCAAACAAATGCTAAGAAATGCTTTAAAGCAAAAGAAGGAAGGAGCCTACTATTACAGAGCACATACCTACTGGGTGTTGAGTCCTGGTTTACCTTTGCAGATGCACACACAGATATGGAAAGGATTTGGAAGGGAGGGATGAGAATGAGGGTTGAGGTTGAGGCTGAAGTTGAAAGCAAGAACTGGCAAGTAGCTTAGCCTAGGGCTGGCTCCTCAAATGCAAAAAGAAAATAGCCCAGATGCTCTTTCTGGAGAAACTCCAGGATGAAATTCCTGGAGAAGGGGAGACTAGCATTAATCTTACCTGTACCTAGAGTAACCTTTCCTTCCATCTCTCCCAAAATCTGTTAGGGGGAAAACTACCCCCAAAACAATACCTACTAAAAGTGTGCATGAGGGAGTTTTAGGAGGTATGAAAGACTATGTTTACATAACCAGTGTGAATGGGGGAACTGAGAACACTCCTCCTTCCTCCCACCTCACCCCCAGAATGTGCCTCAAGAACATAGGTAATTCACGTTAACAAGAAATGTTTGCAGACTGATGACATAACGTGGATCCTTCAACTTGAGATGTTTGAAGGCAGCTGTATCCTTGAAGCAATTGCTTTTGATTCCTTCCTTCAAAATATGGGCCCCATTTGCCCCCAACCTCCTTGCCTTGCCCTCTATCCCCAACAGGGGCCCCTGTGAAATGGAAAGTCCCTTCCTTACCATGTCCTTAAATCCTCCAAGGACAGCAGCAGTGATGATTCCCAGGAACAGGCCGACAATGTTGAGGATGGTGGCAGACCAGAGCAGGTGGTAGAGGTGGATGATGTCCTGGCAACTGCTGACATCGATGTATTCGTAGTACCCACCTGTGATCTCCACCCGGCTGGACAGGGAGGAACACACTCCAGTTAGTCCCCAGGGAGCAGACTGTTCCTCCCTGCCCCCACCCCCTGCCACCCAGGGATTGGGCTACCATGCAGATCAGCAAAAAGACAGGTGGGCAGATGAGGAACTATCATAAGGGACACCATAGTCATGCACTTGAGGAGCAAGACACTATAATAAATCAAAGTATGACTGCTGTTTATAAAAAAAAAACTGCCAGAGAAACACCTGTAACCATCACTAACACTAATCCTAGATAGCATTTTTTAACACTTGCTATGCACCAGGTGCAGTGCTAAGCATTTTTACATGTATGAATTCATTAAATCTGTGCTGTCCAATATGGTAGCTACTAGCCACATGTGGCTATTTAAATTTAAATAAAGTAAAAGTAAGTAAAATTCAAAATTCAGTTGATCAGTCTCACCAGACACATTTCAAAGTGCTCGATAGCCACATATGACTAGAGGTTACCACACCAGATAAAGAAGCTTATAGAACATTCCCATCATCCTGGAAAATTCTGTCTCACAGCGCTGCAAATCCTGACAATATTCTATGAGGTAGGGACAATCACCATTCCCATTTATACAGATGAAGAAAGCGAATACAAAGAGATTGAGGAACTTGCCCAGGTCATAAGTGGTAGACCTGGGATTGAATTCAGGCTTCAAAGACTTCAGTGTCTCCCCTCTTAAAACAAAAGTGTCCTGCTAAAGAACTAAAGCTGAATTGCTGCACAAAACCTGAACATGACCTCCTTGGGGAGGCCTTCCCTGACTGCTTTGTCCAAAGACATACTGCTGCCAGCCAGCCCAGTCACTCTCTGCCACATTACCTGCTATGGACTGAATTGTGTCCCTCAAAATTCATATGTTGAAGTTCTAACCCCCAAGGTGACTATATTTGTAGATAGAGTGCTTAGAAGATAATTAAGGTTAAATGAGGTTATGAGAGTGGTATCCTAATCCAATAGGATTGGTGGTGCAAATTAGTTTACAACGTGGCCACTGGAATTGATAATGAATCTAAAACATTGTAGTTCTTAAAGTCATACCACACGCCCTGGCATCAGGATGGTTATTACATGTGACTCCCCTGCTATAAGAACACCAAAAATGAGAAAGAAAAAAAAAATCAAAGGTTAATCTCCAAAATGAATAAAGGGGAGTTATTCATGTGACAAAAGATCTGTAAACTTTACAGATGAATTTATCTCTGGATTCTTGTGGTTACAGGACAGACTGCATCAGAATCATCTGTGCTTGCTCCTATGTGTGCCTACCTGTGTGTGTCAGTGTGTTATTTGTGTGTGCCTGTGGGTGTCTCTGTGTGTCTGTGTGCTTATGTCTTTGAGAAAGAGATGGTTAAGCATGCAGATTCCTAGGCCCAACCTCAATCCTACTGAACCTGGCGGAATCTTTGGGGATGGGGCTCAGGAGTCTGTGTTAACAGGTTTGCCAATGTTTGAGACCCACTGTTTTCAGTAATAAGCTTCCATAGTGGAATTTTAAGGGCATTTCAACTCATCAGAATTTGAATTGGATTTCCATATTTTCAAGAGCATATCTGAAAAGCCCATCCATAAGCATACAGTGAGGGTCTCTTATTAGTCAGCACTATACTAGGCCCCAGGGATGGGGAAGGAAGGATACACAGATTACTAACTGCCCAAAATGGCACAGCTGTACAAGGACTATCTGCCGAAAAGGGCAGGCCTGTATATAAGGATGAGTGTGGGACTGTAGGGACACACCTTAGTGGCTTGGGAGTCAGCTTCTGAGGACCTCCAAATTATCTTTGCCTACCTCCTAAAACACCAAGGGTGGGCTAGTACTATATATAGGCAGGCAGTAGGCCATATAGCAGACTCTGGAGTCAGACTGCATTCGAATCCTGGCTCTGTCATTTATGCACTGTGTGACCTCGAGCAACTTTCTTAACCTCTCTGAGCCCAGAGGATTTAATGAGTGCAGGCATAAAAGTGGTACTTCAGCACATAATAAGAGCCCCCACCAAAACATGTAGCTACATTTTGTCCCTTCTAAGAGCCAGCCTCTGGCAACACAATTCAAACCTTTGAACCCAGTTCTTAAAGGTACCTAAGGCTTTAAAGCCATAGACCACAATATGGATATAGGTTAGTAGTTTGCTTTAAAATATCCAATCATTTTAGAGAATATATGTTTGGTTTCAGGTTGAGTGGGTTCAGCAGCTATTGAAAATTTTTTTTTAACTGAACCATAAAGCTGAAGAAAGTTACTTCTTAGATATGGCTCAGGGTTTAGCAAATTAATGTGGTTTGTTTCTGTTTGAGATTCATGATTCCATTTGGTTCTGTCTCTGAGCAGAGCTTCCACTGAAATTGCATCTTTTGCATTCCCACCGCTCCCACCTCACACCTCATGACTCCGAGGCCCTCCTGCCAGACCCTGCCGCTGCCTGATTACTCTTTCTAAAACGCTTTTTAAACTGTGTCAGTCATTTAATCAAAACCCTTTCGCGGCTTCCTGGGACCTTCAGGGGAGTGTCCAGTTCCTCAGTCTGCCACAATCCAGCCCCAGGATGGAGTCCACATTCCAGCCAGGCTGGAGTCCTCCGAAGCCCCACATTGGCCATGTTGGGCACTTATTCCAAATCTTTGCACGGTTTTCTCCCCCACATGGAAGGTATTCTCTTCTGTTCTTTGCCTGTCCTAATCTCTACCACTTCTCAACGCTTCAATAGTGCCTTCCTCCAGGACTCCAGTGCCCATTAATTGGCTGTTTCCCTGGACTCCCACAGCCTCAGATGGTCTATTTCTCTTAGTTGGCACTTTGCATATGTCAGTAATCCAGTTATTTATTTAATCCAGTATGCATCAAGAGCCTACTCAGTGCTGAGTACTGTGTTGGGTGCTGGAGCTACAACCAAGGCCAAGGCCGACATGATGTCTCTGTCGAAAGTGTCACCTCTTGAGGGCAGGGGTCATCTCTTACATTTCTTTGTGTCTCTCTCACTGCCTAGCACAGTGGTAGAAACATTAAAGGGGGTCAATAAATACTCGGTGAATGAGTAACTGAGTGTAAAGACTGACCATTGCATTGATCGTGAGACTGGTTACCCAATATGGGCTTTCACCCCCTGGCTCTCAATTTGCTGGGTGGGCCTGGAGAAGCAGATAACCTGTCTGTGTTTCAGATCCTACTGAACAAGGTAGGAGGTAGAAGATCTTGGATAAAGCAGGAAAGCATCCTTCCATTCTTCCATAGGGGCCTGGAACCACTCAGCAATCTCAGTGGACAGGCAGTGGCAGTGGGCAGTTTCTGTGCGCTTCTGTCTCACTGCACGTGTTCTGTGTATCCGTTAAGTCCTCCTCCCTGCAACCCCGTGGAAAATTGAGTCCCTTCAGGGCAAAACTATGTTTTATTGATACCCATTCTTTTAGAACAGTCCCTGGCACATAGTAGGAGCTCAATAAAAGTTTGTCAAAGGAAGGAATGAATGGAAGTAAGCTATCTTCTTTCATTTTATTACCAGCTGAAGCAGTTCACAAACCACTCCATTTCCTTTCATTTCCTTTAGGTTACACACTGAAAGGCAGTGATATTGACTTGACCTCTCCAAAGATGAGTGAGGAGATGAAAGCCTGAAGCACTCTGAAAGGCAGCAGCTGAGGAGCTGTGTCCTAGAGAAAGCCATCTTCCTGCACAAGGCTAAATGGAATAATCTATGTTTGCTATTAAAACCTCACCACCCCTGACGTCAAAGGTCTGTGGGTTCGAGGGGACAGTAGAAACTCTGTTTCCGTAGCACCGTACAAATGACTGCCTGATGTTTTTGTTCCCACTTTTTTTTTTCTTGGCCTCCTTTCCAGGAAATGGACTGGAGGAGCTGGCAATTGATTAAAAATAGGCTTCGTGTGAGGAAAACAAATACACATTTGGCAAAATTTAAGTCTCCAAGCCTCAGAATGCTTGCTGTTAGCTATATTTAGGCCTTGAGTTTAGGTCTCTTTGGCTCTGGGTGAAAAAGCCCTGGGTCAAGGAAAAACTTTTCCGTCTCTTGTGGGACCATCACCTCTCAAGTCTCCTGGCCTGGGTTGACGACCTGGTGGGACTGTTTCCTGATGAAAAGCTAATCAAGTCCTTTTCTCCTGGCTTTGTCCTTGGCATTTTAGCACTACGGACTTGGGAAAGGGCTGTGAGAGACGCCTGGGGCTGGCCTCTGGACAGGAGGTAGGGGCAGTGTTCCCATGACCCCTCTCAGTTGCCTAGTCCAATATTTTATTTTCCTGGTGAAAAGGGAGTTCTTCTTTTTGTTCCTTTTCAATAAATGTCACACCCTTTCCATCACCTCTTTATTCATGACCAGCCTGGTGTAGGGCCCAGGAGATACAGATAAGATTAAGTCATGCTTCCCTGCCCTTAGGGAGCCCGTAGTTTAGCACACTTCTTCATAAAATTCCTTTAGAGTGTAGAAGACAGTACTGGTATAACTTGCATTAAGAAAGTAAGAAAGTCAGTTATTATGAAGTTCAGATTGACAGGAAGATAAATAGGTCTTGAGCTTCTACTTTCAAAAACAATTCACCTGAGGGCTCAGCTAAATGGAATTTAAAGTAGGATTTTGTGTATTCAAACCTTTTTCAGAAACACACCCATTGCTGAGAGAAAGGTGTGTCTGCAAGGAAGCACTTCTCAGCCCTCCCAGCCAGCCTGCTCTCTCCTTGGGGTTTCAAGCCCAGTGCTGGCCAGCTCCCAGCACCACCCCAGGAGGACAGGACATGGGAGAGGAGAGGGGAGCAGCAAGGAGAAGGGAGAAGGGTGGCAGGAGGACAAATAGAAGAAGGAGGAGATGAAAAGAGAGGAAAGGACAGAGCAGAGGAGGGAGGGATAAGGGGACGCAAGACGAAAGACAGCAAAATCACCCCAATAGCCCTAGGACCTATGTCACGTTCCTTTGATCATTTTTGGAAGGATGGGCTCAGGAAGTACAATTATAGCCAGCTCTCAATCATCATCATCGCTGCTAAGGAAGGAAGTCCTTTACAAGTGATAGTTATTATTACAACATGAATAATTGAAACCCCCCCCAGATAATCTCTAAACCTCATTTGAGCCTGTAAGTTTCTCTTTCTCCACAGCCAAACCTTTCAATGGAATGAGACGGGTGCTACGAAGAAGGTAAAGGGCTGGTGTGAGGTCTCTGCCTTCTCCTCCCTGCCTCCACTCTGCCAGGTCTTAATCTTCAAACCAGAGAAACTGGCCCCCAAATACCCAGGGTAGGGAAAGTGAGTGAGAAGGGGGCTGCATCTACCTGGTGCCTCTGAATCTAGCTCCATCCAGCCCCCCTCTGCCGTCTCCTCCCTTACTCCCTCCCTCCCTCCCTTGGCCCTCAGCTCTCTGCACTGAGAGTCTGAAGAAAATACGTGCAGGGACAGGCACTGGCCGACAGGCCCTGCATGGAGGAGGGGTGGTTCACTCACACTCTGCATCGCCTTCTCACGCATCTCTGTCAATTCTACCTTCAAAGTTGCTTTGATAAATACTCCCTGGTTTCTGTTGTCCACAAACCAATTTGATCGAGGCTCCATTCTCTGTGGTCTGCACGCTTGCAGTGCACACCTAGCTGCCTCCAGTCTCCAACCATTCAAGTCCATTCAATGCCCTTCAATGACTCCCAATAGCCTACAGTATTAAGTCCAAAGTTGTTCTTATGGCCAGTGGGCTTTCTATCATCTGACCTCTGGCTACAGCTCTGCCCTCACCTCCTACCACATCTTCTATAGAAGATGCCTCCACCCCCTACCTCCTGACAACTGGCAGGACTATCCTCCCCACCTCTACCCCCTTTTGATTTGTCTCCTAACTCCCTACTTATCCTTTAAGTCTCAGCTTCCATATCACCTAAACTTTGACACTGTCTCCCACCCCAGAAAACTCTGACTTTCATTCATTTGGGCCACCAGAGTCCCTACCACATCCACTGACCCCACTGCACTTGTCACACTATATTTCAGTCAATTGTTCACATGTCTATCTTCCCTACTAATGTGTGAGCTCCTCGGTGGCAATCTCTGTATTCCTATCACCTAAATGATGTTTTGGCAATTGGAGGGCAGAAAGCCAGGGTGGTTATAGCAAAACCAGCACCAAACTTGCTCCTGCCACAGGGCCTTTGCACTTGCTGTTCCCTCTGCTTGAAACACTCTTTCTCCAGGTACCTACTTGGGTTGCTCTCTTACTTCATTTGGGTCTCTGAACAAATGTCACCTTTTCAAAGAGGACTTCCCTGACTACCTAACATAACACACACACACCACAACCTTGTCACTATCTACCCCTCCTGCTTCATTTTTTTCAGAGCTCTGATCACTATCTGGGAACATATTGTATATTTGTGTGTTTATTGACTGTCTCCCCTACTAGAATATAAGCTCCCTGGGGGCAAGCACTTTTGTATTGTTGACTTCTGAATCTTCAGTGTCTAGAACAGGGCCAGGCACAGAAAAGGTGCTCAATAACTATTTGTTGAATGTTGTTGAACTTGGACATACAGCTGGGTTTGAATCCTACCTCTACCATTTTCAAGTTCCGTGTGACCTTGGACTAGCTGTTGCTTTTCTCTGAGCTTCACTCTCCTCATCTGTAAAATGGGGATAACTCTACATACTACATAGGTAAGAATTAAATAGATCACACATGTGAAACTACCTGGCATGATGCCAGGCACACAGAAGGCAGGTAATCTCTGTCAGCTGAAGTCTGTTGACAGACCAATGTCTTCCACTTCTCTGATCCTACCATGCACCCTACCCCACCCTCAGCCTTTTCGGTGCCCATTGTGGTCAAAGCATAATTCCTATGCCTAGGACTCAATGCTTACTTGCCACAGTTGTAGAGGTCACAGCAGAAGCAGGTGTTGCCCCGGATGCGAGGTGTGCAGAATCCACGGCTGAGGTGAGGGCAGTTCACCTGAGGGTAGACAACAGTGAGGAGGTGAGCTGGCATTAGATGGAAGGCAGGACCCTCTGGGATTGGAAATGCGAGTTAGTGACTGATGGAGACATTAAGGATGGCTGTGAAATGAACACACCAATGCACGAGAGGGATAGGGCTGGGCAGGGAACGGGCCAAACTTGTGTATGAGGCAAGTCACTGTGTATGTAGCTGGGCTCGTGTCCAGCCTCAGCCACAGCCCTCAGCGCCCCCTCCCTGAAGGGTGGAGATGGAAGAGAGGAAGGATAGATGGAAGGACATATGGTAGAACAAATGGACTATAGGAAATGAGGGTACGAGAGGAGGGGAAATCAGGGTACAGGAGGAAAGAGGATCAGGTGGGAAGGAAGATAGAGGGGCCGTCACATGCACTCTGAAGTACAATAGTACCTCTCTAGCTGCCTGGGTAAGGTTCCTCATAACCCTCGCGGAAGGAGAATTTTTGGTTGAGGAACTTATGACCTTATATAGGAAAAATAGGGTTAGGGGAACCAGGGTTACAAGTGAACCTATGGAAGGCATTATTAATATTTTTACAGTCACCAAGTTAACACAAGAAAGCTATTACAACGAAATCCAGAGAATAGCAATGACACTGTACACATTTTGGGTTTGCAAAAAGTTTTTAAAATGAAAACAGATTAATTTTCATTTACCATCTCTTGTTTGCAAGAAATTTTCCAGGCTCTCACCCCCATACAGATACAATGAAGTGCTTATAAATTTGTTTTGCTTTGTTATAGAGAATATGCATAGTAAATGGGCATTTTTTTCTGTATTGAGTCTTTTATCCAAATGTTTACTGCCTCTTTGATAAGCTGTTAGCACATACACATTCCTATTCCTCCCTTCTAACCTGAGAACAGAGAAATGGTAAATTAGTGGTTGTTAAAAGAAAAAGGAGGCAAGTGGATGGCAGAGCCGTAATAAAAGTATTTGCCATGATGCCTTGAGAACGGGACCATTGCTCCGTCTAACTCCAAAGGTGCCATTCACATTGCATTTTTTGTAAAATGGCTTCCCTTGAAGTTGTGCGATGCAGTGGCAATTTTACATCTGCTTGCCTTCTTTTTCTCTTCCCAATCACAGGTTTACCATTTTTCTAACTATTCTCAGATGGATCAACTTTCAATTCTAGGCTAATAGAGTACCAAATTGTCAAGGTTCCCGGAAGCATAGGTAGAGTTTCATAAGAAAGGATTGCTGGGTTGGGGAGGGATTGTTGTGTACTTAAATGAAAGTGCTACAAAAATGACCTGGAATCATGCTTCACCTCATTCCCTATTGCCTCTAGTTCTGCCTGAGGCAAAATGGCACATGAGGAGAGCTGTGTAGGGCAGGAGAGAGATACTCTTCTGTGCCCACTCAAGCATTATTAGGCTGACTTCTTGGGGGTATCATGAGAGGGGCCAGGCCAACAGTCTTGGCCTCCCCAGAGTGTCCAGGTGGACCAGGCTTCTCAATTACCTTCATTCAGCTCCCAGACCCCTCCTACATGTGAGAATCAGGCTCTGCTTCCCTGGTCCAGGCTTAGTGCCTTGGTGGGGCTCCCATTTTTCTTGCAGCTGGGAACCCAGTTCAGGCAACTGAACCATCATCCACAGAGATGGGGGAGGGGCATGCCCTGTGGCCTCTGTACTCTCATCTGTCCCTCTTGGGATCAAAGCCACACACTGAGAGGCTGCCAGCTGGGGTCAGAGGGTCAGCCTGTGACCACAGAACAAAGTAAATCTGATTAGGCCTCATGAGGCTCCAACCTATGGCCATGGCCTCATTAGCACTGTGCTCTGACCCACTAAACAAATCAGCTACAGACACCTAGTAGTAAACCTTAGGCCTGTGAAAAGGAATAAAAGAAAGAGGGTTTCAGGAAGAACAGGGGACTTTCCCAGGAGGTAAAGACATGCAGCCTCATTCTGGCTCACCTCCTCAGCTTCCTTCTGGGATGTCTTGGGGACATAGTGGCACCGATTAGCATAGAGTGGTTTCAGATCCTGGAAGGGGAAACACCAAACCAAAGGGATTTTGGCTTTAGAAAATAAAACAGCAAGTGCTCTGCTTGGTAATAAAAGATTTGAAAACACACACACACACACACACACACACACACTCACACACACACACATGCACAACTTGCAGCAGGCAATGGGTTGGGTTAACTTCTGAAAATTACCTATCTAGGGAGACTGAGACTCTGAGGATTAGACAAACATGCTCTAATAACTGCTTTCTATTGGGCTACTTGGTGAATGAGAAATTAGGAAATGGATTGAGAAATGGGTTTCATAAAATTTCCTCTCTGGGTTTCTCTTGCTTCTCTCTAGTCTTTGTCTTCTTGCAAATAGTCCTCAGGGACAAAGATTCAAAACTCCAGGTTATTGTGACATCACACTTTCACATGGAAGGAGCCCAGCTCCAACAGTGAGGTCTCATTATCGCCTGAGGACAGGACTAGGGCTGGCTGTCTTGTACTCCCTGCTGTCATTTCCACAGCTTTTTCAGAAGAAAGAGCTCAGGAAGCAAGCCCCAGGAGGATGGGCAGCTCCTGGGACTGCTATAGATTTTAACTCAACTGAACTATGAGCCATTTTCACTCAACTACACAGATTAGATAAAGCCTGTGAACTCCAAAACACTGCTAAGGCCCCAAAAAACTAACATGGGGCTCAAGGACAGTTGATTTACCCTGCAGGCTTGGCCAGCTTCCTAGTGACGGAGCTCTCAG
This sequence comes from Lemur catta, assembly GCF_020740605.2. Lineage (NCBI taxonomy): Eukaryota > Metazoa > Chordata > Mammalia > Primates > Lemuridae > Lemur > Lemur catta. The sequence goes on from NC_059155.1 coordinate 21,474,265, forward strand.
GCATGGGGGTTGGGGTAGAACAGACAGACACAAGCCAGGGCTGTCTGGAAGCTTGCAAGCAGGGGCTGCTGTTCACATCCCCTGAGTGGTAGGGGGCTTCTGCCAAAGACAGGTTAGCAAAGGACAAGAAGTTTATGCAAACTGACCTTAGGGGTTTGGCAGAAGTGCCTAGGCAGAGGGAATTTATGTATTGCCTCCCTCCCTTCTGCCCTACTTCTCACACCATTTCCGATAATCTTGGTAGCTGCTTTTTCCTCACACATGTGATTTAACATCTACCATACTTGGCACCCAAGTGCCTCCTGCCTTCTAGCCTGCTGCCGCATCAAGGACCTAGGACTCTCCATCAGCTACTTGTACACGAACCTCCTGGCTGCTCAGTGCTCTGAAAGTACATTGTCCTATTAGTTTAGCCTGGAGTTAGGCTGGAAAAGAATGAAGGTTCTCATGCTCACACCTGGCAGAACATATTTTCCATGTTTGGATAATGACAGAAGTCATTATTCTCCTGTTGAAGAGGAGGCTTAATGTGATGGTCATAGCCCTCCTGACCTCCTGGTTTTGCAAAAAGCATTCAGCCACCAGCTACCCTAAATGAAGACAAACATGGGTGATGGTTGTCCATTTGCTGCCTCTGGCTGCTCTTCTTCATTGAGGCCCCAGAAGAGGAGCAGAACAGGCAATTGGGAGGTGAGGCTGGGTACGGTGGCTCACGCCTGTAATCCTAACACTCTGGGAGGCCGAGGCGGAAGGATTGCTCCAGGTCAGGAGTTCCAGACCAGCCTGAGCAAGAGCGAGACCCTGTCTCTACTAAAAATAGAAAGAAATGATCTGGACAGCTAAAAATATACATAGAAAAAAAAAAATTAGCCGGGCATGGTGGAACATGCCTGTAATCCCAGCTACTCGGGAGGCTGAGGTAAGTAGGATTGCTTAAGCCCAGGAGTTTGAGGTTGCTGTGAGCTAGGCTGATGCCATGGCACTCTAGCCCGGGCAACAGAGTGAGACTCTGTCTCAAAAAAAAAAAAAAAAAAAAATTGGAGGTGAGAAAAGGTCACTAGGCCAGGGCTCAGCAACCTCTTGGGTTGCCAACTATGGAGCAAAGAGTTGGAAAGGGTAATTGCTTTATGTTGAGTGTCTACTCTGTGCAAGGCCTTGTGCATGTTCACACCCATTATTTAATTTCATCCCCATGCTAACTCTGAAAGGTAGGTTACTATTATATCCATTTAGAAAAGAAGGAAACTATGGCACAAGAAGGTAAAGTGGTTTTCTCAGCTAGTTAATGGCTATAGTAGGGACAGGGTAAAGGAAGGAAATATGAGATGAGAGAGAAGGAACAAGACACATATAGAGGAATGTGTGAGAAGGTAGATCTTGAGAGGAAGTGCAGATTCACCTAAGCCAAAGGAACAAGGCAAGATGACATTAATGGGCCTCAACAACTAGATAGGCTGGCTCTAACCCACACAAACTATGCTAGGGTCCAAATGTGCCTTTCATTTAAGTTGGCCAACAGATACCACCATAGATTAATAAAGCCTCCTTCCTCAAAACTTTTTGGGTGTCAGTGAGGATTGGCAGATGTCTTAGGGCAGGTACAGTGTAAGCAGAAAGATTTTCTTAAAGATTCATCTAGACTTATTCCACATCTTTGAATCAAATGCTATACTGCAGGTCACTAACAGCAGAAGGTACAGAGGGCCTGGACTCATAGGCATTAGAGGTCATTAGAGGAATCTTCCAGTAAATATAATTTGTACTTTTGCCCATTTCCTTTAACTGAGGCCAATGATTAAAAACATTAGGAGTGTCAGAGAAATGCAAATCAAAACCATATCCACTAGAATGGCTAGTATCAAAAAGTCAGATAATAAGGAGAGTTGGTGAGGATGTGGAGAAATCAGAACACTTATATACTGCTGGTGAGAATGTAAAATAGTGCAGCTACTTTGGAAAGCAGTCGGATAGCTCCTCAAACAATTAAACATAGTTACCATTATGACTTAGCAATTCCACTCCTAGGTGGAAAGGAAATGAAAATGAAAATATATGTCCATTCAGAAACTTGTACACAAATATTTATAGCAGTATTATTCATAACAGCCAAAAGGTAGAAACAACTCAAATGTCCACCAACTAGTATATGGACAAACAAAATGTAGTATATCCATATTCACATGATGGAATATTATTGGTCCATGAAAAAGAATGAAATATGGATATACGCTACAGCGTGGGCAGATCTTGAAAATGTACTAAGTGAAATAAGACAATCACAAAAGAACACATATGATTCCATTAATATGAAATGTCTAGAACAGGGGTATCTATAGAAAAAGAAAATAGATTAGTGGTTGCTTAGGGCTAGAGAAAATAGCAGGAGAGGGAGGCGATAGCTAAAGGGTAGGGGGTTTCTTTTTAAGATGATGAAAATCTTCTAAAATGGATTGTGATGAGGGTTGCACATAACTGATATATGCTAAATATGTATCATATATAATAAAAACCATCAAATTATACACTTTAAATGGGTGAATTGTATAGGATATGAACTATATCTCAATAAAGCTGTTTAAAAAACATTAGGAGTGGAAGAGGATGGAAAAGAAGGAAGCCATTTTAGCTCATGATGCCATCAAAATCTACTGCAGGCTTCTTAGCCACTAGGCCTCTGTTGCCATGGAGACTGCCTTGGAGTGAATACTGCTTGTCAAATGGGGATAGTAACGCCTGCCCTACATATCTCACAGGATTACTGTGGGTCTCAAATGAGATAATAGGTGTGAAGGCACATTGACAAGCTAAAGGCTACAAAAACAAGGAATTATTGTTATTAGGATGGCTCCCGTTGAATACAAAATAGCATGTGTACACTTTGATTGACTGCAACCATGCTACAAAAATGGGCATATATTCAGAGGGTAATATGCAAAAACAGTAGTAATTGCCTAGTTAGGGTGGTAGAATTATGCATGTTCAAAGTTACTGATGTGTCATTTACCTTTTTAAGAAGAAAGTAATGAAGAAAAAGATGGATGTTCTCAACTAAAATCAGAAGGGATGGGTCTGATAGAGGGGCCTACATTTATAATCTTGGCCTTGAAAGAAAATCAGGTAAAGGTCCTCTCTCTTGCACCCCTTATTTTTTCCCCTGTCCGGAAATTATTTCCTGAGACATCATTTCAGAGACTGCTTGGGTGACAGCACTGACCATATGAGTTTCTCTAATCTTGGCAAATGGGGAACTGACTCTTCTGTCTGGGAAGAGGGTACAAGAATGAGCTGGAATTGAAATATTGATGTCTCAAATCATCCTAACCCAGATCCAGCTGTACCAATGACACTCCTTGGGATGACCTTAACAATTAGCCAGTAACCAAACTGGAATAAAATATCATTTTGTCCACAGAAAATTCTGATAATACAATTTTTCTCTAATTCAATTGTTTCAGAAAACATGATTTCCAACTAGCTCATGGGATGTTTTCATTTTTAATATTGGTTCAGTTGGGAAAAAAAGTGACTCTTTGAGTTTGTTGTGGGGACTCAGTAAGTTGCTGTTGCTCCCTCTTGATTTTGGTTTGTAGGGCAGATCAGGGCTACTTTCTGACTTCACTGAGCCCTAGGCTCTTTTGACTTTGTGGGTCCCTTCCTTCCTTAAAAAATAGTGAAATTATATTTTATTTATCTTAATTATATTTTATGACTGCATTGGTATAAAGACAAACCACTATGGCACTTGGAGTTTGAACTCCCAGCTTAGACCCAGTTCTCTAGATGCCTGTGTGTCCATTAGTGTCCTCATCTTGGCTGTCAGCTTCTTGAGGAAAGGGACCCTGTCTTCTCCCTCTTGAGTATACCTTACGGCACTTAGCACAGCTCTGAACACTCAGCACACATTCAATGAAGCCTTGCCGTATTACACATTTACTTTAACCCAGGAGTAAAAATACTCACAATGTGTCTGGCAGCAAAGACCCCGTCCACTATGGCACAACAAAAAGCCGCAATCACACCAAAGCTGATAAACACGATAGAGGCCACCAGCTGCAGGGAAGAACAAAAGAGTCCGTTAGCTTTCTACTCGATGCTTCTAGAGAGCAGGCGATCCCCAAGAGACCTACAGCCAAAGCAGAACTCCAGTCTGCTGCCCCACGGGGGTGCTCTTTCTAGTCATGCAGGATGAGTGGGGGAGTGGGCGGGCGTGGCGGTGGCCAGGAGGTGGGGGAGGCAAAGAAGGGAGACTGGAGCACTTTTTACATTTTCAGAGCAAGAGTGCAAGCTAAGAAATTCACTCTTGGATGCAAAGGAAGAGGAGGTTTGCTGGTATCCAGCATGCTGTCTAGGAAGGAACTTGACTGTGTGGCCCTTCCATCCTCAGACTCAGAAAAATGTTGGACTTTGGACATCATTTAGTCTAGCCCTCTATTTTATTTATATGGAAATGGAGGCACAGCAAGGGTAAGTGGTATGCCCAACGGTCTCCACCTAGTCTGTGGAAGAGCCTGGTGCCCACCAACTCCCAGTCCAGTGTTCTCTCCACCCGTCCCACTGCTGCTGAAGGATAAAGTGGGCACTGAGGAAGACTAGGATGATACTGAGGTCCTGCACAACCCTACAGGGCCTCCTGCAACAGTGATGAAATAAGACATTCATTTTACAGGAGCTTGAAGTCTCTGAAATTGATCAACTCTGTGTGGTAGATAAAAAATTTTCAAGTAAGAAAAATGTTTGCTTGGACCAGACTACTCTATTCTCTAATTGTGTTAGATAACAGAAATGTTCTTAATGTTAATAATTTGTCTACTATTACAAAGATGATACTACAACCCAAGGTGAGGGGGAGGGTAGGTGTTGCAAGGTGTTTCTGGAGGCCAGGATAGGTGCTACCTGAGCCTACCACTTGCCTGGGTTTACCCCTAGAGCTAGATGGAATCAGCATTTCACTTCCTTGAGGTTTTAGGGGGAAATGAGGGGGAAATAAGATAGCATTGAGCTGCTCTCCAGGGAGAAGGAGGAAATCAAAGTCAAGGCCACCCTATGGTTCTCCCACCTCAGTAGGCTAGGAGGAAATACTTATCTCCTTAGGGAGTTGTTCAGAAACCTCTCTCCATAAATCTCACTTCACAGTACTACAGAGAATTGGTAAATAATGGATGAACGATGTCATTAAATTGGCATTATTAGCTATGCTATGATCAGCTCTACAATTAAAACTCCCCCATTATTTTGAATAATTTAAGCCCAAAGTGCAAACACAACTGGCAGGGAGGGGAGTCCAGGTGAAATGGAAGAAGAAAACTATTAGAACTCCCTTGAGGGTGATTCCCCACATTGCTAGGGGAAAACATATGGTTAGAGTTCTCTGTCCCTAGAGCTATTACGTTATCTGATTAAACTTGCTGTTAAATAGACCCCATTATCAAAGTTTCAATGCCACAGAGACTTGCACAGGGGGAACCTAATCAGTCCACCATCTGACCACTCACCAGGCATCTTGATTTACAAGTCTATAAAACTGCAATATGCCTGCAATTCAGTCTGTACCTTCTACCCTTGCACTTGACGAAGCCTTCTCAAATTGAACCAGGAAAATACAACAGCTTGCTCTTGTGAGTCCCTGGCAGACATAGAACTTTCTAATCTTCACGTTCTGTTATACGTTCATCCTTCCTTTCACCCTTACAACACACTTAGCTTTGAGCTATGGGTAATGGAGATACTTTAGGATGGCTTCATAATTTCATTTTGTCTTTTTTATGCCCCAAGTACATTTTTTCTCTTAATCAAAGTCCCCTAGATGATAATCTCCTAAAAGGCAGGAGCTCTCTGCAAAAAAACTTTCCCAAAAGATTATGTATCAGAGAGGAAGACTGCATAGGGCTGCAGTAGCAGAAATCACCGAAGCAAAGGCATTCTAGGCGTCGACAGTAGCCTGAATGGATAGGCTAGAGCACGCCTTTGGGAGTGAGGAGGAGAGCAAAGGGCAAGGGCCAGAATATTTTATCCCTGTCTTTAAGGAGACTAGCTAGGCCAGTGTGGGAGCATCGGGCAAGATGAGAACAAGTCCTATAGCACAGTGTCGCTGTAAAACAAGTTCCCTGGAGTTTTAGGAGAACGAGCAAAGAGGCAGTTTCTTTTATGGCCAAATTTGTGCACACTTAAGACATGTGTTACTTATCCACATAAATGTTGAGCTTTTTCAGATTAAGAACTTGATTCTATAGGAATGAAAACTTACCATCTGCCGTTTGTTCTCAATAAGGTTTGATCCGATGATCCCAAGGAATGATCCAAAGCCGAGCTGCAAAGCAACATGGCATACATAGCATGTGGGAAGACAGTCAGGCTGACCACACAATCATTCCAGCTCCTGGATATGATTCAGGATAATGGAAAATAACTGGGGTATAAATGCTAAAGCCACATGCAGTTGTTACTTATACAAATACAGCATGTATAATAATTTTCTCCCACCATTTGCCAATTTCCCCTTGTAGCTATGAGTCACACCTGAAAAGAAATTCATGTGCCCAAAAACTAAAGGTAAAGGTCAACCATAGCTTTTCAGAGCCTGCCTATTTCAATTTCAGTATCTATTACCTATCATGTGACTGGTGAGTCAGTAAGAATCATATAATGGTGAAAAGCACACATTATATTCTGATCTTTATCGTTTTTTGAAAAAGACCTTCCACTCTGATGCATAGATCGCAAAATAACGGTTTGCAATAGCAATTTTTGATGCATCTGGCATACAAATCAAACTCAGGAAGTACTTTAGAAATCAGCAAGCACCTTAACCCACACTAAAAAAATAAATATAAAAAAGAACTTTCTTTTGAAAGCCTATATTTGTGGTTGACCCATTGCAATTTATGTTAGCACTTATTCACGTCTTCTTCCATCTCTGCTTCATTTATGGACAGAAAGCATTCATTAAAGAATGAACAGAAATGGCAGTGTAAAACCCTGAAAAACAATTTCCCTGTCTAAGTGGCTGGGATTATGGCTTGGTGTAGCAGATCCCACTGCCTTCTCAGCTCTGCCATTAGTGGACTGAGTCTGCCAGTCTCAGCTGAAAATGATCGCTAACCGATAGCTGTTGATGGGGATGAAAATGGAAGAAGTAAAAAGTGGTGAGAACAGACCAATAAATCTTAACACAAGTTCAGTGATGTAGTTACATTTCTCTTTAGCCTCAGTAATGGTCTGGGTTTCAATCTACATCCTTACCTTGGTTCACAGGGGCATCCTTCAGTTTGAGGGCCCCAAATCATGCACCTAGGCTTGGAAATCTAACAGACCCAAAGGCTGGACAGGAGCTTGGTGGGGCAGTGTAGGGGGACTGGGCAGTTGTCTCGGGACCCCAAGAATGAAAAGGAATGAGGGAAGGAATTAATGTAAATTTCCAAGGACTTCTTCTGCAGGGCCATTCATCCAGCAAGCCCTCTTGAGAAACAGAAGCTGAAGTGCATGAGGATATATCCTGTGCCATCCAAGACTCTAATGAGAACATCCTCATTCAACAGTTAAGCTATGCCTTTCTTCCAGCTGTCTTATTTCAAATATAACTAAAATATGTTGCCATAAGGTATGCTGATTAAAACCTGGTTATCAAATTAAACTGCCTTCCAACCCCAGCTCTTCCACTTACATCTGTACAATCTTGAACAAATGAATTAAGCTCTCTAAACCTTGATTTCCCTATCTGTAAAACAGAGACCATAGTAGTGGCCACCTTATAGGCTTTTGTGAGGATAACCAGGATGATACATTCAAAGAACTTTGCATAGTGCCTGGCATACAGTAAGTATTCAGTAAATATTATTTTGTTCTAGTGATTATTATTGCTATTTTTAAAGCCATTTAACTCTTGAGCCACTCTAACTTGATTTGAGCTTGAAAATCCTATCATTATTTGCTCTATTTCATAAGAGAGTTTCCCTGTTCTATCTTATCTCCCCCTCTGATATGTTCCATGTTTATTTTTTAGGAAGAAGTCTGTGCATATGGCACTCTGGGCCACTTGCAGAGATTGAGAGAAATTCAGAGGCAGCTTCTTATGGGGAAAATAGATCCTTCTACCAAACAGTCCATCGGCTTCCACAGATATTCACAGAATTTCTCCTGAACCGTGATAGCAGTCTTTGCCCCAAGATGGGAAGCAAAGACACCCCCTATTCCTGAGACTCTCAAATAACTTTCTGATGGTGAGTGACCAGAAGAGGTGGGTAAATCCTTGTGGAATTGACTAGAAAGACAAGGCACTCCAGAACTGGAAATCCCAGGCCAGACAGTTACTTCATCCACTTTCCTCCCCTTCTCTTCCATTCCATTCTATTCCATTCCAATGCATTCAGCTTTCTAACATTCACTGAATACCATTATGTCAAATGAATAAGAAGACATGGCCCCTGTCCACCATGAGCTTACAGTCTAGTAAAGGAACGACAGACTGTGGGTTAAGGACCACAGATGAAGTAAAAAACAAAGTGGTGTAGGAGCAGGGAATAGTTCATTCTGGATTATATAACTGGCTCTGCTACTTATAAACCATGTGACCTTGGGCCAGTCCCTTACCACTCTGTGCTTTGGTTTCCTCATCTATAAAATGGGAATCATAATAGTACCTTCTATGCAGGGTTGCTGTGAGGATTAAATGAGATAAAGTACGTAGTATGACTGGAATAAGGTAGTCTGCTACATAAATGGTAGCTCTAAGGTTTCATAAAGGAGGAGACATTTTTATATAGGCTCACAGGATGGGTACAGTTGAGCAGGCAGGAAACTAATATCTACTGTGTTATGGCTGGGAGAATTCACTCACCTGGATGATAGGTTGATGAACTCACCAGTGTCACTAAAACTACCTTACAACTGAAAAGCATTTTAAGTTAAAGAAGCACTTGCCCCCCATTTTGGTCACAGGAATGCTATGGAGTTTGGTGGAGCTGATATCATTCCCAAGTGATAGACAGCAAAATGGAGGCCTAGAGAGGTATAAGGATGTATCCTGTCTCAAAGCAAGTTAATGGCAGGGCCAGAACTAGCCCTCAGGTCCTCTCACTAACAGCTGATGTTTTTTCAGCCACACTGTGCTGAATTTGTGGCCAGTGTTAGTGGAACAGTGACCTTCAAGTAACAAGGGCCTCATTGTTGCCTCTTAGGGAAGAAGTTCTCTGGATGGATGAAGTGAGGAGGCCTATTTGAGGTAAAGCTGAGGGGTTGAAAATAAAGAAGGGAAAAACCAAATGAGTTTCCTGAAAATTGGCAGCTACTTATAATCAACTGTTTGCTCCCGAGACCTCAGAAATGCAAGCACTGTGGTCTCCCATCAAGTGCTTCATGGAATCATGTAAGGTTCAGACCTTTGGACCTCCATCTTGATTCCCCATTACCTGAACAAATAATCAGTTTGCTTTGTTTTGGCTGCCTTCCACTTGTAGAAACAAAAAGACAAATCATTAGAAATCAAAGTCAGAGTCACGGGCACTTTTGGGGCTGGACCCTATCACTTATACCTATTCCTATCCACTGCCCCAGACACCCAGGGCTGAGGCCCAGAAGGATTAGTCATTTAGTGAATATTAATTGGACATCTACTCTGTGGCAAGCATTGTGTTCAATCTGTGATTTGGAGACCAGGAAGTGGAATAGCGTGCGATCAAGACCAATGAGATTCAGGCTCAAGGGGCTCATACTATAATTAGGTAAACTGGTCCATAATTCCTCTTCATAATCCCCAGATCCACAAAGCTCTCAAAACCAGAAGAGTTTTTTTGTAGCTAACTTGGTGGCAAAACCTGACCTTGAACTGATGTGAGGTTATTTTATAATCTTTATCCCACTTAGTGTAAAAATTCATGTTTTATTATAGAAACATGAAGATGCTTGATTGTGGGGTACTTCTCAAGCCCCCTCTGGGCGTTAGATAATATATGATATGCACTGTATAATTTTTCTAAAATAACAAAAAATATAAATTCTGAATCACATCTGGCTCAAGGGTTCAGATAAGGGATTATGGGCCTGTATAAGCAAAGCTAAATGAGAATATAGCCCAACAGATGCCACAAAGCAAGATATGAGTATTTTCCAGCAACTATGAGCAGGAGGAATCTATGGTGGGGAGTTCAAAGATGGTAGACACCACTGTGGACGCCAGTAGTTGAGAAATGTTTCTGCTGTGTCTTTCAGTTGGGATGGGACAGAGCATTTAGACAGAGAGAGAGAGCAGGAAGAGCATTCCAGGCATGGAGGCAGGGGTAGGGAGAATAATGTGAGTGACAGCACCAAGGCAGAAAAACCCAAGTCGTGTTTAGGGGACTGTGAATTGATAATTTTGGCAAAAGGGAAGTAATGGGAGACCAGGCTGAGGGCATCTGCACAGAGCTTTAAATGGCATGATAAGGGGGCAACAGGGAGCCAATGAAGGTTAGAACCTTGTAGCATTATAAAAGTCTTATCCAGCAAATCAAGAGTCAAGTGTCATCTTTTTTTTTTTTTTTTTTTTTTTTTTTGGAGACAGAGTCTCACTCTATTGCCCAGGCTAGAATGCCATGGCATCAGCCTAGCTCACAGCAACCTCAAACTCCTGGGCTCAAATGATCCTCCTGCCTCAGCTTCCTGAGTAGCTGTGACTATGGGTGCATGCCACCACGCCCTCCTAATTTTTTGTATTTTTTTAGTAGAGATGGGGTCTCACTCTCGCTCAGGCTGATGTCGAACTCCTGAACTCAAGTGATCCTCCCACCTTGGCCTCCCAGAGTGCTAGGATTACAGGCATGAGCCATCACTCCCAGCCCAAATCTCATCTTTGAAATGTACTTACTAAGTTAGGAAGTTATATTTTAGAATGAGCTTAGATTTTAGAAACCTTTCAACAAGAGGTGTTAAAAATGTTTCTGCCTAATTCACAATAAATCATAAAATTCCCCTATCCAGAGTTCCTTACGTTTCCTTAGCATTCAAGTTCATCACACTTTTTTTGGACTTATCAAGAGTCTTTATATGTGAAGCTGAAGCCACACTGGCCCTGAGAAGTTTTCTGGGCTATTGTTTTGAATTATCTCCGTTGTCCCTGTCTGCTAATATCCCATGGTAACTCTGATATGATTTTCAATTAACTAAACCCCCCACCCCCCGCCCGGAAACAGGGCAGAAACTCCTGGTTTCTTTCCTGAAAGAAAACTCAGGCTAGTACGGGCCCTAACAGTACAACAGCTGAGGAGGGGGTGCAAGAATGAAAGGCTTTCCCCACTGCCCAGGGGGCCAACTCCATCTTGTGGGTTGCTTGGGAAACACATTTAGAGCCCTCTATCCTGCATCTAAGCAACCTCTCTCACCTGCCTTTTTCAGCTTCAGGCAACAAACAAAACTCTTGGATTTTTAGGCCTTTAGAGCAGAAAGCTCACCACAACCTTTCTGGAATGGAATATGTTTTGAATATTCAAAGACAGTAAAATTCTTAAGCCAGTTTGTCTGTCTTTGTTGATTTTAGTTTTTTAAAACTTTACAGTTCAGCCTGTACAGATTAGCATGTCTTTAAAGATGCATGTGTGCATATGTCTGTTAGAATGATGATACCACATTTAGCTCAGGTAGAGTAGCTAACATGCTATAATAATGCACCTCATTATACAAGGGCATCTCATTTGGCAAAATAAAGATGCCCCTGAAAAGTGTCCCATGATTTAGAGTTATGCAAATTCAGTTATATTTTAAATGCCTGAGACCACAATATTTAAATGTTTGTATGTTGTCCTCTATTAATCTAATAACTTCTCCCTAATTTGTCTGTTTTGAAATTTTTAATTCTCATGTATTATGAGCACATTTAACTAGAGTCCAAAATAGCAGAGTTCCAAATAACCTGAAAGTTTTTCACAGTTCTATACAATGGTAATTTATATTCAAAGTGGCCAATTTGACAGTGCAGAATCTTAAAATGTCACATTATGCTACTTCTGGTTTTACTGCTAAGCATATTTTATTGTATTTTAATTCTCCAGGTGGTTGCTCGTCCACTGGAATTAGACTTCCCTGGGGTGCTTATTAAAATGTTGATTCAACATGTATTATGTTTTCACTCAAAGTTTAGCTCATGAAATTCAGATTCCTGGGGCCCAGGCAGACCTACTGAATCAGAATCTCTAGGGGCAGGAAGTAGAGATCTGCATTTTTCACAGGTTCGCCAGGTCCTTCTTATTCACACCAGGGTGGGGGAAGCACTGGCTTAGAGTTTCTATAGTAACTCCCTAATAACCAAACTATTCAATTGGTGAAAGTACCCCATTCTGAGACAAATCTGGATTCTCAGGAGTGTACTGTTTCAGAGGTATGAGTCGTAATTGTATTTGTTACAACATGATCTGACCTATAAACTCAACTGGGTTTTTCTTCTTTTCAATCTCTATCTTTCCCCTTTCGCTTTCAATAATTAAAACGCATTTTAAAGAAACAATCTGCAGGACTATGAGAGCACATTTTTAAAGGTTAAACCATGGGTGCACACTGTCCGTTAGCGATGGCTTTCCTATTAACACTTCCATCTTAGCTCTTAGTGAAACTCGCACACACACAGACACACGCCCCCACTGCTTCGACTTCCAGTGCTAGCTGAACATCAGGTACTTGAATAACAGCAATCAGGCTCCCTCCTTCCTTTGTTAATGTATTCCAACCTAGCCACCCACAGTCAGATATTCTACAGAGAAGGTTCATAGCCACTGTTCATGAATAGGAGTTTGTACTCTTAAATAACATGGAAAATACCTTCCCCTCACCGACAGAGACTCTGAATCTTGGCTTGTGCATTTGCTCATCAGTCAGAAATATTTTACTAATGCAGCTACCTGAAACACACAAAATCACACAGACCCTATAAATTGCTTTTCAAAGCCACCAAAATGCTATTTTACCCCCTCCTTTCCTCCCCGCCCCCCTTGCTTGTGTTTAAAAATAAAAACCAATTCTGCTGACGACTGTTTTTTTCGCCTCACCACAGGAAGTGGACAGGGTGAGTTCTCACATCACATGTTTAACAGAGGGCACCAAATAGTGTCTGTGGGTCACCTACCCTGAGCTGGGGGGAGCCCAGCCTGCCCTAGAGCTGTGGAAGTACTTCTCCTGGTAGCCTTAAGCTCCAGGGAGGTGCAGCCCACGTCAGAACCCAGCTTCCGCAAAGGCTCTTGAGGAGGCTGACTGTGGAATGGAATCAGTGACCTAGGCAACAGGCTCCAGGCTTGGTCACTCACAGTGCTGGCTTGTTCAAGACATCATCTTCAATCCTTTCCCCTCCCTTTGCTTCTCTCTCCAACCCCCACCTCTCAAAAAAGAAGAGAGAGAGACAGGGAGAGAAGAAACAAAACAACAAAAAATACATTTGATATTTTTGCCCTAAAATAAATACACACACACACACACACACACACACACCCCATCCCAAATTTTCTTCTGCTCTCTAGCAATTACAATTGGGCAAGCCATTTAACTGGTATTAAAAACATGATCCAACTCTAGAGTTAGGTTTTTGGATTCAACAGCCGTGTAGTAGACCCAAATGAGGCTTTTTTATGCAACAAGTTCAGCAGTCTCCAAAGGGGATTGCATACACCCTGGGAATGGGAAAAACAATCCAATGGAATAGGGAAAGAAACAATTAGAACTCCTATTTCCTATTTATTGTTTATCTAAAATAATAAGAAAGAAATTAAGCATCACCAATATTCAATAAACAGACTGTCACTGGCATCGTCCATCGGTGTGAGTGTCAGATGATCAAGTGAGCTATCCTGAGGGAGAAGGGTAAGTTTCAAGCAGCAAAGGGTTGATGGTGGGGCATTTTATGTGTGTCTAGATTGTATTATCCAGTTTTCATTCAACTATTCCCAATAAAATGGACAAGATGTTTGGAAATATTCCTGTTGAGAAACCACGAATTGAAGACTACTCTAATAATGTAAGCACATGTGCACAACAAGAAAATGGCAGAGTTGATGAGTATCTACTCTAACTCCCAGGGTGAGTGTTTTGTCAACTGCATTGTGAGATGGACATTAAAAACCATGATTCTGGCCAGGCATGGTGGCTCACACCTGTAATACTAGCACTTTGGGAGGCCAAGGCAAGAGAAGTGCAGACTAGCCTGAGCAACATAATGAGACCCCATGTCTACAAAAAATAGAAAAATTAGCCGGGCATGGTGGCACATGCCTGTAGTCCCAGCTACTCAGGAGGCTGAGGTAGGAGGATTGCTTGAGCTCAGGAGTTTGAGTTTGCAGTGACCTGTGATGATGCCACTGCTCAGGGAACAGAGTGAGACCCTGTCTCAAAAAAAAAAAAAAAAAAAAAAAAAAAAACAGAAAAACTTCCATGATTCTAATGACAATCTAATCATATCTGATAAGTCAGCCAAAAATATTCACAATTATCTAGTGGGTCATTTGAAATAAGGATTTGGCTGGGCAGGGTGGCTCACACCTGTAATTCTAGCACTGTGGGAGGCTGAGGTGGGAGGATTGCTTGAGCTCAGGAGTTCGAGAGCAGCCTAAGCAAGAGCGAGACCCCATCTCTACTGGCAGGCACCTATAATCCCAGCTACTCAGGAGGCTGAGGCAGGAGGATGGCTTGAGCCCAGGAGTTTGAGGTTGCTGTGAGCTATGATGATGCCACAGCACTCTAGCCCAGATGACAGAGTGAGACTCTGTCTCAAAAAAAAAAAAATGAAATAAGGATTTATAGCCACTATCTTTAATGACAAACTTCATATTAAGTACATATCATCCTGTGACATCTGTCAGTGTTTGCATGAATATATTAAAAATTATTTCATTTTAATCTATTTTTGAATTTCCTTGTTTATATAAGTTTTATGAATGTGAATATAACTTATAAATGAACAAATATACACATTTTAGGAGAATATCTTCCATATCTTTTCCCTGATAGGAGTGCAGATCACTTTAGAGATTGGTGGTGTTGGTCATAGAGTGTCAAGCTGCCAGGGTCCTCAGATTTCAGGTGAGATCAGGTAACCTCTATTATATATAAGAAAGCAGGTGCCCAGAGAGAAAGGACTTTGGCCTAAGGTTAATATTGCTAGTTAGTAACATCTCCTAAACCAGAAACCTGAGGTCCTAAAGAGTGAGATGACTTGCTCATGGATCACTCTGCTAGGAAGGGATGGCACTGTGATTCTTCTGATCAACGGGCCCAGAGTTGCCTCTCTCTATAACTATAGAGAGACACAAAGGAGGAAATGTGAGCACACACTAGACACTCAAACAGAATTGAAAACCATCAGAGCAGAGCCCGAATTTCTGTAGCCGGCAAACTACCGAGACCTACCAATGCCTTCTGTACTTACGATAACTCCTGGGTAATAACCTCCAACAGTCACATTCTGGGTCCTGGTGGTTGCAGCAAGGCCCACCGTGAGAATTAACACGGACACAATAAGCAAAGTCACGGTGACATAGATGGAGTTTCGTTTCCTCCGATTGAAGGCTCCTGAAAGCACAGGGAGAAACTGAAATTGTTCATTTCGGCTGAGGAAGGGAATGTCTTAAAGAAAAAACCACTAGGAAGGTTTTCCTTTCCTATTCCTACTGGTAACTGGGGTTATCTTTAGGGAGTGGGATTAGGGGAAGGGATGGAGTTTTAGTTTTTGCAATCATCAAGTGCCACTTTTATAATGAAAAATATTTCCAGTTTGAAGAATAAACAACAGAAGAAATTTCACCAGTTACATAAAAACAAAACAAATTTTTATGCTTCTGGCACTCTATAAAAGATGTGTCATACTCAGTAGTGTTTTTTAGGCCAAATTATAAAGCATATGATAAACAGGAACTGTGTGTGGGGGGGGGTTTAAATGAAAATATTTTAAAGCAAATATGCAGCTAAGAAGGTTTTTTCATAAGCTCGAGATAAGAAATTTCATTTTCAGTGTAAATATCAGAATGGAGCCAGGTTACTGGGAATTTTTTTCATTTATTTCTGACATTTGCCACCTCATGTATAAACTTTAAAATGGTGTGCTGGCAAGATTTGTCACATAACAAATGTGCGTAATAAAGTAAGTGTTTGGAGGCCATTAGTCCACAAAGATATGTATCAGGGGAGGTAGATGGGGAGGATTATAACTTATACACATTTAGGCTTAGGCGAGGGTGACATAAATATAAATGATGAGAAACCCATTCTCCTACTCAGGGCTTATCAGACATGATAGTGCAAACCAATATTTTTTTCAAAAACAGGCTTATTAAGTCAGATAGAAAAATGGTATCTAGGCTCACTTTTCAACTTAATTTTCTTTAAAGGAACCAAGCACCATTCCACACTCTGCAGGCTTTTCTCTGACATGAGGAGGGGGCCCTCAACAGGAAATACCAGGGGAGAATTACTACCTAGGAGTTCTTGGAAAAAATAAGCATATGGGGAATGCTATGAAAGTCCAGTTCTCTAAGGAAAGCGTGGAGAGGGTGAAGCAGTGGGGAGCCCTATGATGGGGTTGCCCACCCAGGTGGCTTGACTGTCATTTATGGCCCTAAAGAGACCACTTGGGTCTGATCATAAGACCCTGTCATTCTGGGAGGCCACACTGCAGCCTCAGAAATCAGTTGCCAAGAGAAGCCGCCCAGACTGCACCACTGGGAGGGAGGGGAGAGGGGATAGAGGAAGGGTGAGGAGGGCGAGAAAACCAAGCGAGACCCAGGAGGCCTGGTAGTGGGTGGTGAGAGAGAGGGGCTGTAGCCGGCCTTGCAGCCCCCTGCAGATATGCCCTCCTGTTTGGAAGAAAAGCGTCAGGAGTGCCACTCTGGGTTAGCCCCACCATCCATCTTGTCTTCCCTAGTGCGGTCCCTGCTCAAGGCTCCAAGGGAGGTGGGAGGGGCTGGCGGTCTCCCCTGACGTCAGCCTTGAAAGTGAGGGATGTGACTCATCAGGGTCATTTCTAATATGGGACTATTCTAAGACTATTTTACATTGAAATGTAGAAGTGGTTTGAGCGCTTATAGGCACCCGCATACTAAAGCACCACGTCCCACCCTGGGGGGAGAGGTAAGGAGAGTTGGGAAATGAGGCTTCTCTGCAGTGAAACCCTGAATCCAGCATCCATGGGGAAAAACGTGAAGGCTCACTGGAGACACCTGTGACATCGGGGCCCTTTGCGTTAGAGGGTTATTAGGGATGCAAATGGCAAGCTGACTGGTGGTAAACACAATGAGCAAAGCCGGGAAATTCCGATTGCCGGATGCTGGGAAGGGTATGCGGGCAGGGGCAGGATTTATTTCTTCTGTTTACTTGAAGGTTAGTTATCCTTCCTCTGGATTTCGAGGGGCCCTAAAGGAGTCTCTAAACCAGAATCCCTAAGTCTATCTGATGACAGATGCTTCTCAGCGAATCTGTGGGTGGGTTCACAGAGGGGCTCTAACATAAACTTACCCACATCGCCTCCCATTCCTTTCTCCTTTGGCACTCACATGATCTCTAGCCCTCCCTGCCCCCATCAGGAAAAGAATGTGAGGGAACATCTGGATACACCGAGGGTATCTTTGTGACCCACCAGTGTCTAACACCTTACCCAGAATACACATAACCTTCTTGAGACTAAACTGGAGGAGTGTGTGTGTATGCATCTTCTTTCTAATTTTTTTGTTTGTTTCACTTGCCTACTCTGCTCCTTCCCCACCAACTGGCCTTTAATCTTATTCACAGCTCTTGAGTATTCTTTGCAAATATCACTTGAACTCTTAAAAGCACAGGAGCCAGGTCAGAAAAGTGACTCAGCAAACCACATGGTGTCATTTGAAAATCTATCTCTTTTTTTTTTTCCTGCTTTAGAACCCGAATTGAAAAATCAGTCAGTTGAGAAACCCAGACAAAGATCCCACAGCCCCACAGGGGCCTTACCTCCACATAGGATTTGCTTTGGATAAAATTCCTAAGAAAACTCTCCTAACACTAGGTTGAATATCTATTTTCTGTCCCATCACACCACCCCCCACTCCATCACTTCTTATTTTACACTATAAGGACCGTAATTGTGTAAAATAAGATTATTTCTAGTTGCACTTGGGGGAGTCGACTGTTTTAAGGAACTTCCCCCCCCCCCGTGAATCCTTTTGAAAATTAAGAATCACCCTTCAATTTATCTTTAGTGTCAATTCGACTTAATAAAATTCATATCTACTTAGAGCAAGACATACCTTTCTTTGAAGGTGTGGCCCAGGCTCCTAAAAAGCTGCTCATTGTGTCTGCTTGAGACATTTTCCTGGTGGTTGTTTTATTTTAGAAGGGAGAAGTAGAACCTTGTTCTTATTAGGGGCTTACCTTAGATATTCCTGTGAGTACAGGACCATCTTATTCCAATTTTTTTAGTAAATTGACACATCAAAAAACTCAGATACAGTGAGGTACTTAAATAAAGCAGCAGATATTTGAAAACAGTGCCTATCACAGTGTTGGATACCTACTGATTGAGCAGTCAGTACTTGTTGAATAAACAAGAAGCAGCCTCTGAGAATTGTTTCCCTTCTAATCAAAAAGGTTGTGGGAGGAATTGTGTGAATAAATATGGGCTATGCTCATAGAATTGATTTTTAAAAATAGAGTATACCTGTGGGGCCCCCCCAAATTAAAGCCTTCTAGCCAATGAGTGTCACAACTCCAATATCTCTCATTACCCTGTCTACTTGACACGCAGTATATTTCTGTTTAAACAACCACGACCCCTGTAACCAACAACAGTGAGAGAGTCTGAAATCTCATCGTTGGCTTTGCCTGCCCCCCCCCAGCAGCCTCCCTGCAGAACTACTGCAGCCCTCCCTCTCTGCAGTGCCCCACCTCCACCCCACATTCATGATGACCAGGGTGCTCAGCTGTAGAAGCACCCAATTATTTGCTGTCTCTGCCTTTCCAAAAACAACCAGCTTTTCTCTCCTCCGGGTTTTCCCCCCTAATCGGAGCCCCCACTTGCATTGCGGTCTTTGAATCTGGGTCCCTCCCTTCCTTTGAAACCTGCTCAAAACTCACCTCCTCCAAGAAGCTTTTCTTGACCAAATTCACTCCAATCACTCATTATTTCATGTCCCTAAGTTCCTAGATACTTTACTCAATAAGTATATTAATTGTGACTGCTACCATGACAATTGTAACTGTGGGTCTGGCCCACAATCCATACGATGTCCACCAGTTCCAGGGTTATGTATCTGTCAGGAGCCAAGATGTCAGTTGCTAGAAGGGGGATACTGTCTCCGCTCACTTGTGTTTTACCTTGTACGTGTTCTTGATTACCCCCTCCCAAGAGAACAGGTAGGCTATGTAATCTTTATTAGGGTGCAGCAAAAATGGGGACCCAGTATCCTGTCCTGTACATTGTGTTGTTGATGACTGGCTAATTCTCCGGGGTTGATCTTTTGAACTGATTAAGATTTGCCTTACCTGAGTCAGCTTTGCCACACAGGGTGGGTTCCAGGAAGTCCCAGTCTTGAGCATCCCTGGAGATGGGTGGCTACCCACGCAAGAGTCTCAAGGCCCTGCCAATCTCCCAAACATTTCCTTAAAGGCTCTGAAATTCACATCCCCCAACTTCAGACAATTCTTTGAATGGAGACATCCAAGGCCAAGGCCAGCACTGAATTATAAATGTGTTATTTGGGTGGGAAACAATGCCTTGCTGCAGTAGAGGAGCCTTAGCGCCTGGGGGCGGTGTTACCAAAAGGGAGAAGGGGGGTGCTGGGAGGGGATGGAGGGGCCCTGGAGTCAAATTACCATCTTCCTAATTGCCAAGCCTTGGACTTACCGCTCCATATCCAGGCAGCCAGCAAGTGTAGAATGCTAGCACCTTGGTGCACCGTGTGTCTGTGTGTTTTAAATTTTATTGTTTTGGCTGCGGTGTCTTAACTGTAAGGGGAATCCCTTCAGAAATGCTGCCCTTAGAGGCTGAAACACTAACCCACCCACCCACTCTCCCTCTCCCCCCATGCGAGAGAAGGTGGCGTTGCCAGAGCTGAGTTAAGTGGGAGTAGCTCCTAAGTAGCCTAGACGCTAGTTCAGGCCTGGGCTGTGCGGGACCTGCGCCAGGGAACTCCGAGGAGACTCCCCTGTCCAAACTGTGGAAACCCAGGGTTACCACTCGACTCAGGAATTTGCTAGTGCCTTCGGTCTGCTGACTTTAAAAAGCGGAATGCGGCCGGGCGCGGTGGCTCACGCCTGTAATCCTAGCCCTCTGGGAGGCCTAGGCGGGTGGATCGCTCGAGGTCAGGGGTTCGAGACCAGCCTGATTGAGACCCCCGTCTCTACTAAAAATAGAAATAAATTATCTGGACAACTAAAAATATATATGGAAAAAATTAGCCGGGCATGGTGGCGCATGCCTGTAGTCCCAGCTACTAGGGAGGCTGAGGCAGGAGGATCGCTTGAGCCCAGGAGTTTGAGGTTGCTGTGAGCTAGGCTGACGCCACGGCACTCACTCTAGCCCGGGCAACACAGCGAGACTCTGTCTCAAAACAAAAAAAAAAAAGCGGAATGCGTCGTGCCAACTCCGCATCTATATGGGACTGATGATTCCTTTCCCGCAGTGTCGAGACTAGGCTGGGCAAAGCCCACTCAGCTTCTTGTTGCGCAGACCTTTCGAGAAACGTAAGATTGGCTGAGGGCGCCTGGGAGCCCAAGAAAAGAACTCTCTTCATCTTGTTCCCCAGCACACCGAGCAGTGTGCCAAGAAGCAACCCTTTAAGCTCTGGACCACCAACCTGCCCACTCCCTGCGCGCAGACGGGCCCGGGGAGGGCAGGCTTGGTTTGCAGGTGGTTGCCGCCCGCAGCGGGAACGGGCGCTGCGGAACCCTCGCACTCTTCACCCAGCCCTCTCTGGCGCAACAGCTTGGCGTCAGGGAGCCAGGGCTGCGTTGGCGCCACAGCTGGCCAAGGTAAGGAGTGCAGTGTGTGCGTGTGCGTGTGCGTGTGGCTCTCTCTGTGAGTGTATGTGTGTGTAGAGCGAGCGCGCGAGAGCGAGCTGGGAGTTAGGGGGGAGTCTGGTACTGCTGGGCTCTAGATTCGGACCCGAATCCTTGACCCCATTTGTATCCCGTTGCAAATAACTACGCCCTTAAAAATGAAAAAGAGCGAATTCGTATACCGAATATGCAAAACCATTGAAAATACGGATCTTTACACCATCCAGGAGATAACACTTTCTGGGGCACCTCCGGCGAACGAATTTTCTTGTGATTGAGTCTTTTGCAGGCAGTTGGGAGCTCATATAAGGGGTTCAATCTTCTCCCCACCCCCTCCCTTCGAGAGATGTTCCCTCAAATTCATCGAAGAAGATCTGAGCAGACTGAATGGCAGGAATTGCGGGACAGTGGAATTTTGTAGAATGTAAAGTATGTCGGAAAGAGAATTCGATTTGGTTGAAGTGTATCCGAGGCGAATTTTAAGATTAGGTGGGATCTTGATTTGACAATTCCCTCCCGCTCTCCTGGGCTCCAAATTAATTTCTCCGCCCAGTGAAATCATAAGGCTTGGGAAGGTGCCTAACAGCTGAGGGGGACCGGGTTTGTTTTTTGTTTGTAACTACCAAAAAGCAGCTTGAAAGGGCGGCGAAGTTGGTGCCCAAAGGAAGCTGTTCTCCAGTTTTGGTGAGGAAAGGTGTCGAAAGGTGCCCCTCCCCCTCCATTCTGCCCAGAGAGGAAAAGCGCGATTTCAGAAGATGCGCGGGCTCGCGCTCGATCTTTCTTTCTCGCGCTCTCATTCATCCCCCACCCCCCTTTTTTTCACATTCACGCACATTGTGTGCGTTTGGAGCAGGATAGGAATCAAATTCAAGAAATGTTGATCCTGACACTGCAGGGCTGGGCTGTCTTGACTGATTCCTCAGGAATTCCCCTCCCAACAGCCCTCCTCCCTTCTTCTCCCCCACCCCCGCCCATCCCCCAGGGTTGCGCAACCCCCCCCATCAGCTAGGTGCAAGTCAGCCCCCCCTCCCCACTGCAGCTCTGAATTTCAGGGCAGCTTCAAGAGAGTTGGGAGGGGACAAGGACCCTGTTTCTTCTAATTATTGTTAGTCGCCAGCTCTTCGAAGTGACGAGGACTTTGCAAAGAGGGAGTGTCGAATGGAAAGCGAAGGCGCAGGTTGCAGGAAAGTGTTTTGATCCTCAGACAGCTGGGATTTACCACCGGCTGCAAGTCCATAGACACACGCACACAAACACGCACACACCCGCACTCCGGGGCAGGGATACTCAGACGCAAGCTTGGCTCCAATCTCCGCGCGTCGCCCCCGGCGCAGCCGGGCCGCTCCCCTGGGGCTCTGGTCCACCACCCAGACCCCGGGATGAGTGGAGCCCCCTAGCCCCGCTTCCCGCTCTCTGGCTTTTGGGGCGACCAGGGCGCTCGCAGTCCAGAGGCCAGCGCACTCACCCCTTGCTGCCGCCGCCCGGAGGAAGAGCGGCTAGACTTACCCATGGAATCGGGCAGGGACATGTCGCTGGACCGCTGCTGAGTCAGGGACTGATGCATGGTGAAAGCTGCCCAGTTGCCCCAGTCCCAGAAGCTGCTTCAAGCGCCCCTGGCTCAGGGCACTCCGCAGAGCATCCTACTCCGCGGCTGCCTCTCCTGGTCCCTCCAAGAGCTGCGAGAGACTGCCTCTGGTTGGGAGCTGCAGCCCAAGTACCGCCTCCCCCTCCCTTCCCTCCTCTCCCTCCCTCCTCTTCTGCCTCCCTCTGCTCTGGGAGGCAGCAGCATTGGCGGTCCGTGGAGCCGCGTGCGCTTGCGCAAGACCCCCCTCCTCCCTCCCCCTCGGTCTCCCCATCCTAGTTATCCACCTCCCAGCCTCCCAAGCCAGACAGGGAGCCGTTTTAGCCCCTTGGGGACAGGGCTGCGCAGAGAAAGAGGGGAAGGCTTGAGCCTGGGGCCAACCGGCCTTCTTGTAGTTTGGAGAGGGTCTCGGGCAATCATCCTGTTCTTGGATTTATAATTGGGGAGGAGGACAGAGTCAGAGGTTCAGAGCTGAGGAACACACATACACACACACACACACACTCACTTGTGCAGGTCTGGTCTTAGTGCTTCCAGAATGACATAATGGAGCTGGAGATGATCCAGAGAAGGGCCACTCTATAATCAAGGGGATGGGGGGGGTGGCGGGGGCTGCCATATGAAGATAGATTAAACAAATGCAGACTCTTTAGTTTAGAACGATGAAGGCTGGGAAGGGATGTGACCAGAGTGTATAAAATTATGCAGAAATGGAGAGAGGGAACACAGCCTTATTCACTAGATCTGAGAATTCTAGAACCAACAGCCCCCTAAGAGCTAGAAGGAGATTTGCTAAAGCAAATGTGACTCTCTATCAGCACCCCAGTTTGTACTGTTGTTCAAGGTGCTTTTATATCAAGGATCTCATTTTCTCATCATAGCAGCCATGCAAGGGAGGAAGAGGAGTTATCAATTACCCCATTTTACAGATGAGGAAACTGAGTCTCAGAAAGGGGATGAAATTTTTTTGTGTCTACTCAGCTAGTAAGTGGCAGAAGTGGGATTAGAACCTTGATCTGTTGGACTCTCAGGTCAATGCTCTTCTTGCTATGGCAGCTGAAAAGAACTATTACTCTATATAGCATATTGAAAACCTAAAGAATTCATTCATTAGCCCCAAGAGGTACAACAGGATGAAAACACAAGTAGCTCTGGAAAGAATGAAAATAAACTCATGGCTGACAGATCCACTGTGGATTACTAAGGGAGAATGGGGGTGAGGTGGGAATGCCCCTGATCTTTGAAGACAGCCAAGTTCTTCTCCAACCTATTCTTCCAGACCCCATTAGGATATTGGGCTAGAAGCACCATGTTGTCGACTCAGAAAGGTGGTTTGGATGTCCTCAAAACAGCTGCAGAACAGGATGAGGCCTCCTTGGAGTGCCCCCAAGACATCTGCCTGGTAGCCGGGGAAGGTGGAGGGTGAGGAAGGGGATAACAGTGGGCTCCAGCTCCCTCTGGAAACTCAGCCCTGTGGGCCTCACATATCTCAGAGAATATACCTGTTTGGAGATGTCCATTCTGTCCCAGTGAGGAGCTCCCAGGTTCTGCTTGCCAGGTCTGCTTTCAACCACCTTCTCCTGATGGTTGCTGCAACCCTCTCTCCAATCCCCCCCCCGCCCCCAAAAAGCCCAAACTAAATCAAGTATAAAGCTCTCCTGAGAGTTGATGGGATGAAGGAGAGAACTTGGTTCTTTCCAGATCTGCCTTGCTAATCTACTGTAAGGCCTTGTTTCCTTACTAGTGAACTGAGGGCTCTTGCCCTTTTCCATCTTCCAAAGGAAGAAAAGATGCTTCTTGAAGGTTAAAAAGGAAGCCCTTTCTAAAGAACTTGGGCACCCCAGGGGCCAGGTTGAATGCTGTGTCAGGTATTATTAGCAGCCCTACACTATAGATGTGGCTTAGAAATATGTGATATATGTCCTAGATAGAAACAAGATGCCCACTATTGTAGAGGTGTGTGTCTTAAGCATGCTTGGCTTATGTGTCAGAGTCCCCGTAAGCTCCACAAAGGAGAAATCCCATCTCTATACTCTTGCAATGATTGTCTTTCAGTCCTTGTTTACTTCTCTTCCTCCTCCTACTCTAAATATCTCATATTTAATGTGAAGAACTCCTGCAGCCAGCACTGATTTCTCAGGAGTGCTTCCTAATTAACATATTTTGTTTCTGTAAAAGTAGCCTTGAAGAAAAGAGGTTTTTATACAGACTGGAAAAGACTGTTTAAGACTTTCTTTAGAGATGCTTGGCTCCCCGATAGCAACCACACAGTTAGATCCCTAAAGAAACCAAATAGAAACTTGTTACCATGCTGGTTTCAATGGACAGATTGAGGCCTTTTCAGTTCAGAGAGACACTCTACCCATCAAATGATGCAGAGTGCATATGTAATTTGACCTTTATAATCAAAGCCACACACTAGTGAGGTACTCTTAATGGGGGTGAGGTTTGCTTTCTGCAACATCTGTATTCCTGAATCCTGCATGAAAATTGAGCATTATTTTTACAAGTACGAGAGGAGCTGGCTACTTAAAAGAACTGTGTGCTGTATGTTTCTTTCATTCTGTCTCTTGGGGTGCCTTATGGGACTTGGAACACAGCAGGCACTCAGTCAAGTTAAAAATGACTTTGACACCAGTAGTAATGACAATAGCAGCAGCTGCGGCAGCTCAGAGAGTGAGTAGTAGCAGTCTTCTCCCCAGAGATGGTATACTTGTTCAGATAAAGGATCTGGGATAAGGGGAAGGACTAGAATGGGAACGAGGGTGAAAAAACCCACATTTCAGCCAAGCCTGGTGCATAGACCTCTTTTCCTCCAAAGGAAAGTTTATTTTAACTCAGAATGAGCTGGATGATTAAAAAGCAAAAGGCAATTTTTCATGGGCTCTATTCATGTCAAAACACATGTGGATTTTGTACATAAATAGGCTCATAGTAAAATTTACCAATAGGCAATTCACCTGGATGAAGGAATAGGTCTTTCATGCAAGTGATGGCTACTATAAAAGTGCTTGGTTAGCTTCTGATAAAGAAGAAATTATTAAAACGGCTTAAAATAAATCCTTTTCATTGCGAGCTTAATCAAGCATACAAAGTTGCCCTAGGTTGCAAACCGTTTTATAGCATCAGGAAATGTTTGCCAATGGGGTTACAGCCTACTTCTCTCCATCTTCTTCAAACCAATGAGGCCCTCCACAGAAGCTTTCAGACCATTAGAAAAATGCCAGATGGCGCTCTTTTGACTGATTTGACTAGTTAAATTACCACAATACCTTCCTGATTCCAAATTTGGGAATGTGGGCTAGAGGTTTCATGTCTACATGTAAACACACACATACATGCATACATGCACATTTAAAGTGGTGGCCACACAAGTATTTACAAATGCACATACATATACACATCCCAGCCATTATCTCTCTGCCCTGGTTATTACCACCCATTTCTCAGTTCTCAGACTTAGATTGCCAAGGACAGAGAGGAGCTTCAGAATAATGGAGTATCTCAGGAGTCCAAACATCACTAATTGAGATTAGAGTTGTGCCCACCAGAGTACCTTAGGTCAATGCCTGGTATTTAGTTCCTGCACCACAAACAGCTGAATGTTCACTGAGGAGAAACAATGTTGAGGGTGTTATTTCACCCACGAAGCTTGACTGCTTCCCACTTCGGCGGGTCATTTTCTTTGGGTAGCAGGAGAATAACCACAGTACCAGGAAACAGCACTGGTACTTGTCTTTATTTCGTAATTGTTTTCTTTCTATTTCGTGACCTGCTTTAGTTACCAAACAGTATATCAGAAGTGTTTTCCACATACCAATAAGAAATCTTTGAAAATATGATTTTAAGTGGATGGAACATCATTTATTTACCATTCCACTGTTATTTTAGAGGTTTCCAATTTTTCAACATTGTCAATAAGACAACTAACTAAATGTTTGCATCTTTTTCACCATTAGATACAATACTATGGTGGAATTATTGATGCAAAAGTTCCAAACACATTTTTAATTAAACACTTTTTATCAACATACATGTGATAAAGTGTACATGCCAGTGAATTTTCACACACACACACATATATATATACCCTTGTAAACCACCACCCAGATCAAGATATTGAACCTTTCCAACATTCCAGATGGCTCCATTGAGCACCCTTCCCAGTCAATAACACTCCCAGAGGTAACCACTGTTCTGATTTTTATCATCAAGTCCGAATATTTTTAAGGCTTTGAATATGTATTGCTAAATTGTCCTTCAAAATATTTATAGCAAAGTACATTCTCATCATCAGCATGCAAAGGTGTCTGGATCCATACACCCTCTTGGTTTTATCTTGAAAAGGAGATGAAGACATACCTAGTTACAATTAGCAACAAGAAGGGCCAGTCAGTAAGTGAGTTGAGCTGGGCACAAAGCATCCGGTGGGAACCACATATCTAGGAGCCAGAAGCTGGGGGCAGTTCCAGCAGGCAGACAACACTGTGTCACAATCCACAAGTACAGTCATTCACCACATAATGACATTTCAGTCAATGATGGACCACATATAATACAGTGGTCCCATAAGATTATAATAGATCTGAAAAATTTCTATCACCTAGTGACATCGTAGCATTGTAACATCATAGCACAATGCATTATTCACGTGTTCATGGTGATACTGGTGTAAACAAACCTACTGCACTGCCAGTCATATAAAAGTACAGCACCGGCCACCCATGGCAGTTCATGCCTATAATCCAGTACTTTGGGAGGCTGAGGCCGGAGGATCACTTAAGCCCAGGAGTTCGAGGCTGCAGTGAGCTATGATCATGCCACTACACTACAGCCTGGGTGACAGATCGAGACCTTGCCTCAAAAAGCAAAACAAACAAAAACACACACACAAAAAAAACCGAACATAAATATAGCACCTACAATTACGGGCAGTACATAACACTTGGTAATGACAATAAGCAACTATGTTACTGGTTTATGTATTTACTATATAATACTTTTATCATTATTTTAGAGTATACTCCTACTTATACAAAAAAGAGTTAACTGTAAAACAGCCTCAGGCAGGTCTTTCAGGAGGTATTCTAGGAGAAGGCATTGCTATCATAGGAGATGACAGCTCCATGCATGTTATTGCCTCTGAACAACTTCCAGTGGGAAAAGATGCGGAGGTAGAAGAGAGTGATATTGATGATCCTGACCCTGTGTAGGCTAATGTGTGTGTTT
Organism: Lemur catta; assembly: GCF_020740605.2. Lineage (NCBI taxonomy): Eukaryota > Metazoa > Chordata > Mammalia > Primates > Lemuridae > Lemur > Lemur catta. The sequence continues at coordinate 21,502,043 of NC_059155.1, forward strand.
GTGTCTTAGTTTTAACAAAAAAATTTAAAAAGTAAAAAATAAAAATAAAAAAACTTAAAAGTAGAGAAAAGCTTACAGAATAAGGATTAAACAGAGAGAAAATATTTTTGTATAGCTTATACAATGTGTGTTTTAAGCTAAGTGTGAAGACTTAAAAAGTTTAAAAAATTAAAAAATTCATAAAGCAAAAAAGTTACAGTAAGCTAAGGGTATTTTATTATTAAAGAAAAGTAGTTTTATAAGTTTTGTTTAGCATAGGTGTACAGTGTTTATAAAGTCTACAGTAGTGTACAGTAATGTCCTAGGCCTTCACATTCACTCACCACTCACTCACTCACTCACTCATTCACCCAGAGCAACTTCCAGTCCTGCAAGCTCCACTCATGGTAAGTACCCTATACAGGTGTATCATTTTTTATCTTTTGTATCATATTTTTACTGTACCTTTATATGTTTACATATGTTTAGGCACACAAATACTTACCATTGTGTTACAATTGCCTACAGTATTCAGTATAGTAATCTGCTGTACAGGTTTGTAGCCTAGGAGCAATAGGCTAGACCGTATAGCCTAGGTGTGTAGTAGACTGTCCCATCTAGGTTTGTGTAAGTACCCTCTGTGATGTTCGCACAATGATGAAATCTCCTAATGACACATTTCTCAGAAGGTATCCTTGTCCTTAAGTGATGCATGACTGTACCTTAAAAACCTCCAACTACTCAGGTGTTTTCATTGTTGTGTGCATTATTGTTCTCTGTTGCATATACCCAAAGTCTTCCTTACATTTAGCTTTCAAAATTTCTATAATGATCACCTACTTAATTATGCCTGGTACATAGTTGGCATTTAAATACTTGTTGAATATATGACACTTTTTATTTATACTTTATTCTACTTACTTTTAAAATAGTACATGACAGTGTAAAAAAATCCCAAAACTGCAGAGGTGCTTGATGCAGCAAATTACCCCCTCCTCCACAATTCTAATCCCCAGAGATAACAAGTTTATAGGTTGGAATGCATTTTTCCAGATTTTTTTTCTCCATGCCTACTTTTCTTTTGTTTATTTATTTATTTTTATTTTTTTAGTTCAAAATATTAAGGGGGCACAAATGTTTTAGGTTACATGGATTGTTTTTGTAATGCTTGAGTCCTGGCTATAGATATGTCCATCACCCAAATAGTGTTCATAGTACCCATTAGGTTGATTTATTCCCCTCCCCTCCTCCCCCGCCCCGTTTGCTTTCCACTGAGTTTTACTTCCCTCTGTGCAGTTGTGTGCTCGTTGGTTAGCTCCAATTTAATAGTGAGTGCATGTGGTGTTTGTTTTTCCATTCTTGGATACTTCACTTAGCAGAATGGTCTCCAAGTCCAAAATCAATAGATGCTGGCATGGATGCAGAGAGAAAGGGATGCTTATACACTGTTGGTAGGACTGGAAATTAGTACAACCTCTATGGAAACAGTATGGAGATTCCTCAAAGAACTATTATAAAAGTAGACCTACCATTCATTCGAGCAATTCTACTATTATTTACCCAAAGGAAAAGAACTCATTTTATCAAAAAGATACCTGTGCTCAAATGTTAATTGCAGCACAATTCACAATTGTTTGTTTATTTATTTTTGAGAGTTAAACACTCCTTTTAAAAAGTAAACTTTTAGGCCAGGCACGGTGGCTCACGCCTGTAATCCTAGCACTCTGGGAGGCCAAGGTGGGCGGATTGTTTCAGCTCAGGAGTTCGACACCAGCCTGAGCAAGAGCGAGACCCCGTCTCTACTAAAAATAGAAAGAAATTATATGGACAGCTAAAAATATATAGAGAGAGAAAAAATTAGCCAGGCATGGTGGCACATGCCTGTAGTCCCAGGTACGCAGGAGGCTGAGGCAGGAGGATTGCTGGAGCCTAGGAGTTTGAGGTTGCTGTGAGCTAGGCTGACGCCATGGCACTCTAGCCTGGGCAACAGAGTGAGACTCTGTCTCAAAAAAAAAAAAAAAAAGTAAACTTTTAAAATAATAAAATAATAAATATTTTTATTAAACATTGTAAGTTGCAAATACACCACATCAAATCCATCTTCAATCAATCAAACCCAATAGTGGTTCATTCCTGCATAATAAAACTCCCTCCAACTTACATTATGATACCTGTTTAGCTATTATGGTGGAGAATGAAAATTACATCTCCTTTCTGAACACTATTGTGTGATGAAGAGCATTAGGAGAATTACATAAAAATAAATATAAAGAGATGATTCTGATTTCAGAGTACATTGTTTGGAAACATTAACAAAAACATCAAAATGATACAGGTATGCATACTTCTACTAAATTCTTGATAAGAAAGTTCTGAAAACAAACTGTTTCCTACTACAAAAGAGAGGTTGTTTCTTCTTAAGGTCAGTCTTTTTGTTCCACATAATTTCACATTTTCCTCATTTGAAAGCATAAAACGGCAACAGAAAACCATAATGCATGGAGCAATGAATACACTGGGGACACAGTGATATTCAAAAAGGCTAGATAATGCTTTTTTGAATTTTGAATAAATGTAACAGAGGTTAATAACCACAAAATGTTAAGGTTAGAGTGAGATCAGTCAATGAATAAACATAAGTAACATATTTTATACAGTAAACTATTGGAGGAAAACATCCATACAGAAAAAAATATTCACCATACCTATTACTTTTAAATCAGGGGGAAAAATTGGCAGGCTGTGATGGTGAGCGGCCTTCAACCCGCAGGAACTGGGTTGGGGGATGATTTGGAGAATCTCACAGTTTAGATGCCCTCGTTTACCTGCCAGAGATGGCAGTTGGTGGGCATAGTAGAATAGGATACAGTTAAGCTGTATTGGCCCTGTTTTTTTCCCTCTAATTAAGTACAGAGCTTGGTATATCTTTTTCCCTTATCCCCATCAAAAAACATTCATTAAGCACCTAATTAGATGTGGCATTGTCCAACTGCTTGGTTCAGGTTTGCACTGGAGAGGATTTCTGTGTTCAGTAGTTCCTGGGAATCAATAGATTTGCTACCAGTTCAAACTGCTCTACAGAGCCTTTAAAAATGTTTACACTCTGTGACCCAGTAATTCCACTTCTGGGAATCTGTGCTAAGGAAAGAGAAATCTAGACTAAGATTTATGTGCAAGGATGTCCATGGCAATATTATTTATAAGTAAGAAAAAAATTGGAAAAAACCCTGAAGTGACCAAAATAAGGGCAATGATTAATTAGATGATATTGCAGTCATATCATGCATATGTTATATAGCTATTAAAATCATGTTTCCAAATATTTAAGGACATGAAAATGTATGTAATAATGAGTGAAAAAGTAGGCTAAGAACTGCATATATAGGTTGATTCCAATTTTGTTTAAAATTTCATATATATGCAGAAAAATGACTAGAAGGGCACAAATATTCACTGTAGTTATCTCTGAGTAGTGATGTAACAGGAGATTCCTTTCTTTTTTATACATTTCTGTATCTTTCAAATATATTCAATGAGCACATATTATTGAAAAGCACAAAAACCCCTCAAAATTCTATTTTATAAATGAATTAATAAACAGGTGAATGTTTCATAAACTGCTACTCTGTCTGCCCTGGAGTGTGTGCCTGGGACTGCTCAGGACCCACCTACTTTGCTGCGCTCTCTCTCTCTCTCTCTCTCTTTCTCTCACACACACACACACACACACACACACACACACACACACACACAAACACATGGCTCTGCTTTCAGTCTTCCTTGCCTGAATGCAAGTTTTAGGCAATGCGTCACCTCTCTCAAGGGAATTTGTACTTCTCTTTCATTGTGTGATTAAAGCTTGTTGGTGCTGGCAGGTAGGCAAGTACTTTTTCTGGTCCAACACTGACTATGCCCCCAAAATTACACCGGTAGGGGGCTGTCTACTCTGTGGATTGGAATAGCTTTCTGGGAAACTGACCTGTCTGGGAAGATAAAAGGAACTCTGCCTAGGTGGGAGGGGAGGAAATCTGGGGGCAAGACAAAATAGATAAAATCAGCAACTGTTTATTAAGAGGATTCCTTTGGTAAGGTTGTATTTTAGTGTGTTACTGTTTAAGAGAAATGCAGTTCCATTGGACCTCTAAGAAGTTCTATTGAAGGTGAAATGCACCTAAATCCATGCCCGTTGCTCAACTCTGCTCAGGAACCGAGAATCCTGCTATATGAGAAGGGAGTTGCTCTATAAAGGCTGCCTTCCTTTAACAAACACCCAACAATTACAAAAGTAAAATATGCACATAAATTTCAACCAGTACAGAATGTATAAATTAAAAAGTGAAAGTCTTTTCCTCCCTAATCTTATTATTCAGAGGTAACCTCTATTAAAAGTATGGTGTATATTTTCCCAGACTTTCCTATTTTTCCTATGCATATACAAGTATATGTATGCATACACATACACATACACACAGTTATACACATAGATAGTAAACAAAAATGTAAGCAAACTACAAACATTATTCAGCAACTTACTTTTAAAATACCCCAGTACTATTTCATGGACATATTTCCCATGTCAGTATATATAGGTTTATCTCATGTTTTTAGCTGCTGTATAACATTCCATTGTATGAATGTTTCAGACTTATTTAACCAACCCCCCATGGTTGGACATTTAATTTAGTTCTGGTTTTTCATAGACACAAGTAATGTTGCAATAAACATCCCTGTACGTATACCATGGAATCAATTTAAAGGAACATCTTCTTTCCATCAGCTGTACATTACCTAACCATTTGCAATTAGTTTCCTGGGCTCTGGAGAACAGTTTTTAATGGTGATGCCAAATGTTCTGTAGCATGCCGAATGGTCCAAGGCATCCTTTCCAATTAAGTTGCAGTCTACTACACACTGCATTTTAAATTACATTATGCTTTAAGGACAGGGCACTGTCTTACATTATTGATACAGTGTTATAATGTGCTTAGTCCTAATGCCCTGGACTTGAATGGGAACTGCCTGACGTGAGTGGACAACCAGAGGCTGCTAGTACATGTCACCAAGGGCAGCCCAACCGAGGGTAACACAAATATGTGACTGTCCCTCCTCCAGGTGACATCCATCACCTCTTCACCACTTCTGGAAAAAAGGCCCAACTAGAGATAAGACAGTTTATTTGCCACCTACCAGCTTGGGGGGAAGGAAGAGGGGAGCACTTACACTAACATCTGAATTGGTAAAGGAGACCAGGCTGCTTTCAGCCCCTCTCCCATCTTGTCTGCTTCCCCTTACCCAGGTGCTCATTATCTCCAACGTGCCCTCTGGCTGTTTGCAGGCCCTTTCTTAGACATCCTACTTGGAGGTGACCCCCTTAGCCATTGCCTGCCTCCCCATCAGAACATATTTCTTTTTAGAATTCTCAGTTGCCAGTATTCATTTGTGTTAGCATGACAGAAAATGCTTAAGGTTTGTCATCAGAAGACCATTTTCTAGCCCAAGGTGTTTGACCCAATCAATCTCTGAGGCTCCATTTTGACATCTATAAAATGGGGATTATAATAATATCTTCCTCAGAGGGTTGATATAAAGATGAAATGAGGTAACATACAGGAAAATATATTGAGAGCAAGGAAAAGTGCTCTGTGATTATAAGATGCTATTATCATTTATGAATTCATTCTTCTAGATAAACCAGTTTTGTTTTATTTTGTTTAAACAGGGAATTTCTGGAGACAGCAGTGTTTTCACCAAGAGGTGTGCTTACTACTGTAAAAATGTCAGGCAGTGGAGCAGGCCAGTAGGGAAGCTATTAATATTTTGAGATGGAGAAACCCTTCCAGACCTTAAAATTTGCATATGTAGGAGGTTGGTGGTATCACCAAGACAGAAAGTTGACCACAGAGTCCCCCAAGGCAAAAATATCAGAAAGATCTCTGTTACTTTGCTATCTCCAGGGGAGAGGAAGATCGGTTGGAAAGGGGCAAGGGCAGCATGGATTTCTGTGGGCTGGCCTGAGGATCTGTCCTCCCTAGGGAGACGTGTTCTAGCAACTGTTTGGTGTATTTTTAAAGGTCAGAGAGGCTTTGGCTCTATAGGATGGAGTGGCTGTGACACCTGATTAATGTCTGTGCAGTACTTTCCAGAATGAAATTTAATCAGCAGAATGATTGCAGCAAGCAGCTGCCTGGAGGAAAATGATCCTGTTCTAATGGTGGCTTGTTTGATGTGTTGGCATTGTAGTGGGGCACGTACATTATTAGCCCAGCCCAGGGGGCCCTGCCTAGGATACTGGATCAACTAGTAAGGAAATGCAGCAAACAGCAGCAGCCCCTCCATGGCTCTGTGTAGGGTCATCACTGTCAGATTGTCAGTTCCTCCCCACTCCAAGGACCTTTACTGTCAGCTTCCCTCCTGCCCCTGGGGTCTTCCTTGTCAGCTCCTTTAACCCCCTCCTATCATTATCCATTCCCCAAGTCCCTTCAGATCCATCACTCTTAATGTCCCCTCCCTCCGGCCTCAAGGCCTTCACTGACAGCTTCCTCCCAACACACTCACATATACACATGCGTGCATATATCCCTCTCCCCCTCTACAGGTGTTCTCAAGGCTTAAATGAAATGAAAAATGGCCTCTCTTCACAGAATGACTGGAGTCTCCTGGTCTAATTAACCCTTCTTGGCCTACTTTTCCATCAGAAGCACAGAGGTTATTACACTGGCTTGCAAAAATTCTGAGGTCAGTATTATACTCCCTAACATAGAGGAAATGCAGCAGAGACCTATTTGATTGCCATGCCCTACCACTCAAATGACACTGGGTACATTCATTCAAGCTGACTATACTGGACCTTCCTTACCAGGATATGTGGTATAAGACATTTTCCCAGTAGTAGAGATAGTTTGGATGAGCTAGTCACAATTCTTGCTGGTCTTTGAAAATTTTCCACCAAATCCCTCCAGAGTGTACCCCACAGTCCCCACAAGGATCTGACTCAGGATGAGGGCAGTGCTTGGAACTATTAAGGACATAGCTTGAAATGGAAAGGGTAGCCTTTCAGGACCAAAAGGACCCAAATGGATAGGGCTGCAATAACTCATTATAATTTTTTAAATTTTTAATTTATTTTTTTATTTTGTAGATATGGGGTCTTGCTATGTTGCTCAGGCTGGTCTTGAACTCCTCCTTTTTAAACTCAAAGAAAGGGCTGAGCAGCCTATTGCTCCATGGGGAGTTGAGAGAACCTCAAGATTCCTAAGCTTTTCTTGGTACCACCCCTGGTCTAAGGACACCATTAAGAAAGTAAAATCTGACAACCCTCAGGATGGGAGAAAAATTTTGAAAATTATATATCTGATAAGGAAATTTCTCTCTCTCTCTCTTTCTATATGTGTGTGTGTGTGTGTGTGTGTGTGTGTGTGTGTGTGTGTGTGTGTATATATATATAAAATCAATCTTTCTATATATTCTCTATATACATATATATCTCTATATATTATATATATAAGAAAGAGAGAGAGATATATTGATTTATAATAGGAATTGGCTTACATGACTATGGAAGCCAAGATATTTCACAATTTGCCATCTGCAAGCTGGAGAACCAGTGGAGAAGCAGGAAACCAGTGCCAGTGGAGTAATTCAGTCAGTGTCTGAGGGCCTGAGAACAACGAGCGCTGATGTTGAGAGCAGGAGAAGATGGATGTCCCTGATCAAACAGAGAGAGTGAATTTGCCCTTCCTCCACCTTTTGTTCTAATCAGGCTCTCAGCAGATTGGATGATGCCCTATACATTGGTGAAGGCGATCTGCTTTACTCAGGCTACTGATTCAAATGTTAATTTCTTCCAGAAAGGCCCTCACAGGCACTTCCAGAAGTTTGACCAGCTATCTGGGCATCCCTTAGCCCAGTCAAGTTGACTGATTAAAAAGTAGCTATCACACTATGGAAATGCAAATTAAAACCACAATGAGATACCACTTCACACACACTAGGATGAATATAATAAAAAAGACAGATAATAATAAATGCTGGAGAGAATGTGGAGAAATCAAAACACTCATACATTCCTTGTTGGAATGTAAAATGGTTGCAGCCACTTTGTAAAACAGTTTGGCAGTTCCTCAAAATGTTAATTATGGAGTTATATTTAATAGCTATTCTATTCCTAGGTATATACCCAAGAGAACTGAAAACATATGTCCACACAAAAACTTGAAAATGAATGTTCATAGCACATAGCAGCATTATTCATAATAGCTAAAAGGTGGAAACAACCTAAATGTCCACACACACATATACACACACACACACTCATACATGTACATATATGAGTTTTATATATATGTATATAAATCTCCTATTGGTTCTGTTTCTCTGGAGAACCCTGACTAATATAACTAGTGACTAATGATTTTGAGCATTCCTTCATTTCCTTACTGGCCATTTGTATATCTTTGGAGAACTGTCTATTCAGATCCTTTGTCCATCTTTTTTTTTATTTTTTATTTTTTATTTTTTTTGAGACAGAGTCTCACTCTGTTGCCCAGGCTAGAGTGAGTGCCGTGGCGTCAGCCTAGCTCACAGCAACCTCATACTCCTGGGCTCAAGCGATCCTCCTGCCTCAGCCTCCCGAGTACCTGGGACTACAGGCATGCGCCACCATGCCCAGCTAATTTTTTCTATATATAATTTTAGTTGGCCAGATAATTTGTTTCTATTTTTAGTAGAGACAGGGTCTCGCTCTTTCTCAGGCTGGTCTCGAACTCCTGACCTTCAGCGATCCACCCGCCTCGGCCTCCCAGAGTGCTAGGATTACAGGCGTGAGCCACCGCGCCTGGCCTTTGTCCATCTTTTAATTGGGTTATTTGTCCTTTTGTTATTAAGCTGCAATAAATAGTTCTTAATATATTCTAGATACAAGTCTCTTATCAGATATATGATTTTCAAAACTTTTTCTCCCATTCTGTGGATTGTCAGTTTTTACTTTTTTGATGGTGTCCTTTCAAGCTTTATGCTTAAAATTTTATATTTTTTAAATTTGATGAAGTCCAAATTATCTAATTTTTCTTTTGTCACTTGTGCTTTTGGTGTCATAGCTAAAAATACATTGCCTAATCCAAGTATACAAAGATTTATGCTTATGTTTTCTTCTAAAAGTTTTATAGATTTAATATACACTTAGGTCTTTGATCCATTTTTGAGTTAATTTATGTATATGGTATGAAGTAGGGGTCCAACTTTAATTTTGGGGGTGGATATTCAGTTGTTTCAGCCCCATTGGTTGAAAACATTATTCTTTCCCCCATTGAATGGTTATGGCACCCTTGTCAAAAAACAGTTGACAGTAAATGTGAGTTTTATTTCTGGATTCCCAGTTACATTCCATTGTCTATCCTTATACAGGTGCCATGCAATCTTGATTACTGTTACTTTGTAGTAAGTTTTGAAATTGGTTAAGTATGAGGCCTCCACCTTTGTTCTTTTTCAAGATTACTTTGGCAATTCTGGGTCCCTTGCATTTCCATTTGAATTTTAGGATTGGCTTGTCAATTTCTGCAAAAAAGGCAGCAAAGATTTTGATAGAAATTGCCTTGGACCTATAGATCAATTTGGGGAGTATTGTCATCTTAACAATATTAAGTCTTCCAATACATGAAAACAGGTGACTTTGCATTTATTTAGTTATTTTTCAACAATATTATGTGATTGTTGGTGTATAAGTATCATAGTTCTTTTGTTAAATTTATTCCTAATACTTTATTCTTTTTCAATGTTATTATAAGTGCAATTATTTTCTTAATTTCATTTTCAGACTGTTCATTGCAAGTGTATAGGAATACAGTTAATTTTTGTCTGTTTATCTTTTATCTTGGGATTATGCTGAACTTGTTTATTAGCTTTAATAGTTTTTTGTGGTTTCTATAAGATTTTCTATATACAAGATTATGTCACATGCAAAGAGAGATAGTTTTACTTCTTTCTTTCCAATCTGGATGCCTTTTACTTAGTTTTCTTGCCTAATTACCCTGGCTAGGACCTCCAGTAAAATCTTGAATAGAAATGGTAAGAGTGGACATCCTTGTCTTATTCTTTCCATTAGGGAGAAAGTTTTTAATTTTTTTACCATTAAGTATGATTCTAGCTGTGGAATTTTTGTAGATGTCCTTTATCATGTTAAAGAGGTACCCTTCTGTTCCTTGTTTGTTGAGTGTTTTTATTATGAAAGGGCTTTGTCAAATTCTTATTCTGAATCTATTGAAATGATCATGTTATTTTTTCCTTTATTTTATTAATGTGTTGTATTACATTGATTGATTTTTGTATGCTGAACCAACTTTGCATTTCCTGTGACAAATTCCACTTGATGATGAGGTATAATCCTTTTTATAAATTGTTGGATTTGTTTGCTAGTATTTTCTTGAGGACTTTAGTGAATAAATTCAAAAGGGATATTGGTCTGTAGTTTTGTTTTGGTGGCTTTTCTGGCTTTGGTATCAGGGTAATACTTGCTTCACAGAATGAATTAGGAAGTGTTCCCTTGTCTTGTATTTTTTGAAAGAGTTTGTGAAAGATTGGTGTTAATTCTTCTTTAATTCTTTAAATGCTTGGTAGAATTCAGTGAAGCTATCTGATCCTGGAGAATGTTCCATGGGCACTTGAGAAGAATGTGTATTTTGCTGTCATAGAGTGGAGTATTCTACAGATGTTTGTTAGGGCTAGTTGATTTATATTGTTGTTCAAGTCTTCTATTGCCTTGTTGATCTACTAATTATTCTATTGACTAGTTAAGTAGTTAAGTTGGGTATTGAAGTATTCAACTATTATTGCTGAATTGTCTATTTCTCATTCCAATTCTGCCAATTTTTGCTTCATATATATTGATGGTTTGTTTTTAGGTGTGCATATGTTTATAATTATTATATCTTCCTGAATTACTGACCCTTTTATCATTATAAAATGCCCTTTTTATCTCTAGTAACAATTTTGCCTTAAAGTCTGTTTTGTCTGGAGTATATTCACTCCAACTGTCTTTTGGTTACTGTTTACATGGTGTGTCTTTTTCCATCTTTTTACTGTCAACTTAATTATTTCTTTGAATCTAAATCATGTCTCTTGTAGATAGCATATAATTGAATCATGTTTTTAATCTATTCTTTCAATCTCTGCCTTTTGATTGTAGTGCTTAATCTATTTAAATTTAATATAATTAACAAAAGGTAGGATTTATGTCTGACATTTTACTATTTGTTCTCTATAAGTCATGTCTTTTTTGTTCATCAGTTCTCTCAATAATGCCTTATTTTGTGTTAAATAGATAGTGGCTAGCCTACCATTTTAATCACCTTGTTTCTTTTGTGATATTTAAAATTATTTTCTTGGTGGCTTCCCTGGGGATTGCAATTAACATATGAACTTACAAAAATCTAGTTAAAATGAATACTAAATTTCAGTATTATATAAGAACTTTGCTCCAATATAGCTCCATTCCCTTCTGCCTCCTTTGTGCTACTATTGTTATACAAATCGTATCTTTATATATTTTACATATATATATATCAATACTGATTTGTCATGATTGCTTTATGCTGTTGTCTTTTAAACTAAAAAGGGAAAAAAAGGAATGTGGTATGAGGCCTAAAATGAATATTATGTGCTGCCTTGACATGGTAAAGTTGGCCTAACTATAAATTCCCCTCCCCCTTCTGCTTTCACAGATAAGGTCCTCTAGCCAAACAACCCTCCTTATCATGAGGACTAGGCACAGTTCCTGCTTACCTCTGAGTAGTGACAAACGTTCTCTCATTGACCAAACTCTACTCAGGCTCCCCTGAACTCCTTTTCAAGCAGACCTGACTTTTGGACTTCCATGTTCATCTCTTCATTGCCAATTTTAATAAGAATCCCACTAAATCAGTTTAACTAGAACCTTTCACCCTTGATATCTGATCACCCTCTATATCTAATCAGGTTCTTCATCCTTCATCCTCCCCCAGGTGATGTCTCATTACCCTGGCCTGCCTTCAGCAAGAATCCTGCTAGGTCGGTTTAATCAGAACTCTCCCTGATGTTTCCTCTTGATAATTTTCCATCCTTTGACCCCCACCCTGATCCTTGGCTATAAATTCTCATTTTCCAATGCCGTATCGGATGTTAAGCCCAATCTCTCTGTGATGTGAAATTAGCTGTTAATCTTGTTGAGTAACCCTTGTATCTAATGAGTCACTTCTGTCCTGCTGCTTTCAAGATTCTGTCTTTTTGCTTTTGACAGTTTGATTATGATGTGTCTAGGTATGGATCTCTGATTTTATACTACTTGGAGTTCATTTTGTTTCTTGGATTTGTTTTTTTAATGAAATTCAGAAATTTTTCTGACATTACTTTCTCCAATATACTTTTGCTCTCCTTCTCCCTTTCCTTTCCTTCTGGGTCTTCTATTGTTGTCTGTGTTGGAATGTTTGGTTGTGTCCAACAGATCTCTGAGTCTCTGTTCATTTTTCTTCATTTTTTTCTTTCTGACTCTCAGATTCAATAATTTCAATCTATCTTCAAGTTCATGAGTTATTTCTTCTATCTGCTCAATTCTGCTGTCAAGTTCTAGTGAATTTTTCATTTGTTATTGTACTTTTCAACTTTATACTTTCTATTTAATTATTTTTTATAATTTCTATGTCTTTATTGATAATCCCTATGAGGTGAGACATCGTTATACTTTTCTTTAGTTCTGTAGACTTGGGTTCCTTTATTTGAACATATTTAAAACATGTCATATAAAGTTTTTGGGAACTAATTACAATGTCTGAACTTTCTCAGGGATAGTTCCTATTGACTGTCTTTTCCCACCCATATATAGTCCATACTTTCTTATTTCCTTGTATGTCTCAAATTTTTTTTTGAAAACTGAATATTTTAAATACTGCAATGTGGCAATTCTGAAAAGTAGATTATTTCTTAAGCCCACAGTATGTTTTTGTTGCTATTTGTTTTTGTTATTGTTGCTTTTTGTTTAATGACTTTACTAAAGTAATTCTGTAAAGTTTGTATTTTTGTCATGTATAATCACTGAAGTCTCTGCTTGGTTAGCGTCATGGTCTGCTAATGACTAGACAGAGATTTCCTTAAGTGCCTGAAACCAGTTAAGTCTCCCAGTCTTTATTGAGGGGCTCTGTGTTCATTTGGGGGCATTCAATACTCAGCCAAACAATTTGAAACTTTGTCTTAGCCCTCATTTCTTGCTTATGCAGAGCGTAAAAGTCAGTCAGAAGTGAAAGCTTTTGGCCTTCTCAGGTCTTTTTTTGAGCATACACACAACCCTGGGCATATGTACAGCCCTATGTATGTGTATGGCCTTTTAGGTTCCTAGGAATTTGTCAGAGCTTGTCAAAGCCCCTGTGGGCCTTCCATTTCCCTACTTTTCATTTGAAGCTTTGTCAACCTTTATCATTTGCCCCAACTGTTGTCTACTTCATCAGGCAGCCATTGTGTTAAATAATTGAGATTTATTGTTTTCAACAAAAATGCTGTTGACACTGAACAAGCTCTGAGTAAGGTAAAATAAGGACAAGCTTTGTGAGTGCAGTCTTCCAGGGAACCATCAGACAGGTCAAATAATGACAATTATATGAGGATAGGGCTTTGAAGGAGCTCTAACTCTATTCTGCCCCTTCTAGTGGCTGCCAGGCTCCTGATTTTCCACATAATTGTGGGATATCAGTTTTAAAGGCTATGGCAGAGCTGGAGAGAAGGGGATGAGCATAGAGCAAGTTAAAACACCACAAAGCTTGTTCTTACCACAATTTAGCTGTTTTTCCTCAATAAACACTCCCTGAGCAACCTCAAACTCCCAGGATCAAGTGATCCTCCCAGCTCAGCCTCCCAAGTAGCTGGCAGGGACTACAGGTGCCTGCCACCATGCCTAGCTAATTTGTGTGTGTGTATATGTGTGTAGAGATGGAGTCTCACTATGTTACCCAAGCTGGTCTTGAACTCCTGGCCTCAAGTGATCCTCCTGCCTCAGCCTCCCAAAGTGCTGGGATTATAGGCATGAGCCACTGCACCTGGCCCTCATGGTTCTTAATATATATTACCTGCATATTTTCTGTCTCTGTCAACTGATAAGTCCTAATAGTACTAATACCCTATTAACAACAAGCACATTTAATCCCCAGATCTTGGTATCTAAATACTCTTCGTTAGTAAAAGGAACCAGACCACTGGGAGAAATGGCAAAATAAAAAAAATTAGGCAGGTGTGGTAGTGCATACCTGTAGTCCCAGCTACTCAGGAGGCTGAGGCACAAGGGAGGATCACTTGAGCCCAGGAGTTTGAGGCTGCAGTGAGCTGTGATTGTGCCACTGCACTCCAGCCAGTGCGACAGAGTGAGACTCTGTCTCTAAAAAAATATCATTATGAGATATTATATACATCCACCAGAATGGCTAAAAAAAATTTTAAATGTTTGCAATACCAACTGTTGGCAGGGATATTGAGCAAAAGGAACTCTGATACACTGCTATTGGAAATGTAATTTGATTTAGCCACTTTGAAAAAATTTGGCATTATCTAGTAGATTTGAAGCTAATGCATTTTCTATGACCCAGAAATTCCACTTCTAGGTATACACCCAACAGAAATATGTACATAAGTTCATCAAAAGACATGTACAAGAATGTTCTTAACAGCATTGTTTTAGTATCCCTTAAACTAAAATAACCCAAATACTAGTTAGCAGTAGAAAGGATAAACAATTTTAAGATATTCATACAATGGAATACTATTAATATACAGAAATAAAAATTAATAAACTATAATTACATGCAACAACATGAATGGACCTTACAAACATAACATTATGGAAACAAACCAGGTACAAAATATCACATATTGTATGACTCCATGTATATAAAGTTGAAAACTAGGCAAAACTAAACTATATTGTTTGGGGACTCATACATAGGTGGTAGAACTATTAACATAAAGAAAAGCAAGGGCATTATTAACACAAAATTCAGGATATTAGCTACTGCTTGAGAGGGGAAAGGTTGGAGTAATTAGGAAGGGACATATGAGAGGGATTCTTTTATTTTGTCCAATTTTTTACTATGGAAGTGTTCACAGATACAACAAAAATTAGAATAATAATACAATACAATTAACACTTGTGTACCCTCCAGTTAGATGTAACAATTGCCAACATTTTGGAATTTTACTTTGTATCTCTCCATCTACACATAATGCATTTTAACAGCTTTATTGAGATATAATTTATATCTCATACAATTCACCCATTTATAGTGTACAATTCAATGATTTTTAGTATAGTCACAGATATGAGCAACCATCACCATATTCAATTTTAGAACATTTTCAACACCTCAAAAATAAACCCCACACTTTTAGCTATCAACTCCCTATCCCCCCATTGTCCCAGCTCTAAGTAAGCACCAATATATTAATACTTTCTGTCTCTGTAGATTTGCCTATTCTTGGCATTTCATGTAAGTAGAATCATAATATGTGGTTTTTATGACAGGCTTCTTTCACTTACCATAATATTTTCAAGGTTCATACATGTTGTAGCATGTATCAGTAGTTGTATTAGTCTGCTCGGGCTTCCATAACAGAAACCACAGACTGGGTGGCTTAAACAACATAAATTTATTTTCTCTCAGTTCTGGTGTCTGGAAGTCCAAGATCAAGGTTTCAGCAAAGTTACTTTTTGGGTGAGGCCTCTCCCATTGAGTTATACATGGCCACCTTCTCGCTGTGTCCTCACGTGGACTTTCCTTTGTGTGCCTACAGGGAGAGAAAGATCTCTGGTATATCTTCGTCTTCTTATAAGGACACCAGTCCTATTGGATTAGGGCCCCATTCTTATGACTTCATTTGTCTTAATTATCTTCTTAAATGCTTTATTAGTCACATTAGGGGTTATGGGTTCAACATATGAATTTGGAGGGAGACAGTCCATAACAATACTTTATTCCTAGTTTTATATATATATACACACACCATTTTGTTTATTCGTTTATCAGTTGATGGATATTTGGGTAGTTTCCACCTTTTATCTATTATGAATAATGCTGCTATAAACAGTCATGTATATTTTTGTGTGGACATATGTATTCATTTCTCTTGAGTATATATACTTAGGAGTTGAATTGCTCGATCATGTGGTAACCCTATGTTTAACCAGTAGAGAAACTGCCAGACTATTTTTCCAAAGCAGTTGCATCATCTTACATCTGCAGCAGAGTATATGAGGGGGTTTTAATTTTAATATGTCCTTGTTGACACTTGCTATTCTCTAACTTTTTATTATAGCCATCTTAGTAGGTATAAGTAGCACCTCCCTGTAGTTTTGGTTTGCATTTTCCTGGTCATCCATGATGTCAAGCATCTTTTTATGTGCATATTGGCTATTTGAATTTCTTCTTTGGAGAAATGTCTATTAAAATCATTTTCTAAACTTTTAATTGATTTATTTCTGTTTGTATTATTGAGTGGTAAGGGTTCTTTATATATTTTACATTCAAGTCCCTTATCAGATATATGATTTGCAAATATTTCTTCCCATTCTGTGGGTTGTCTTTTCCCTTTCTTCATTGTGTCCTTTGAGGCATGAAAGGTTTAATTTTATGAAGTCCAGTTTATCTATTTTTTCTCTTGCTGATTGTGCTTTTGGTGTCACATCTAAGAATCCATTGCCAAATCTGAGGTCATGCAGATTTACCCCTCAGTTTTCTTCTGAGAGTGTTATAGTTTTAGCTCTTACATCTAGGTCTTTGATACATTTTGAATTAATTTTTGTATATGATGTGAGGTAAGGGCACAACTTTATACTTTTGCATATGGCTATCCAATTGTCCTGGTACCATTTGTTGAAGAGACTATTCTTTCATAATTTAATGGTCATGGAACCCTTATTGAAAATCAGTTGATCATAAAAGCATGGATTCTGGAGTCTCAATTCTATTCATTGATCTTTATGTCTATTCTTATGCCAACCCCACATGGTCTTGATAACTACTGCTGTGTAGTAAAATTTAAAATCAGAAAGTGTGAGTCATCCAATTTTTATCTTTTTCAAGATTGTTATGGCTATTCTGGATCCTACATACTCCCATATGAATTTTAGGATCACCTTGTCAGTTTCCATAAAGAAGCCAGCTGAGATTCTGACAGGGATTGCCTTGAATCTGTAGACCAGTTTAGAGAGTGTTGCCCTCTTAAAAATATTAAGTCTTCTGATCCATGAACATGGATGGATGTCTTTCTATTTATTTAAGCCTTTAATGTCTTTCAACAATGTTTAATAGCTTTTAATTTACAAGTCTTGCACTTCCTTGGTTAAATTTCCTCTTAAGTATTTTATTCTTTTTGATGCTATTGTAAATAGAATAATTTTCTTAATGTTCTTCTCAGATTGTTCATTGATAGCATATAGAAATACAATTGATTTTTATGTATTAATCTTGTATGTTATAAATTCACTGAATTTAATCATTCTAACAGGTTTTTGTGGATTTTTCTGGATCTTATAGATCCATGCAAAGTCATGCCATCTCTGAATAGATTGTTCCTTTCCAATCTGGATGCCTTTTATTTCTTTCTCTTGCCTACAATGTTGAATAGAACAGGTGAGTATGAATATCCTTGTTTTGCTCTTGATCTTGAGGGGAAACCATCCAGTCTTTCACCATTAGGTACAATGTTAGCTGTGGCTTTTTTTTTTATTATTAGCTTCAGGAAGTTTTTTCTATTCCTAATTTGTTGAGTGTCTTTTTCTTTTTTTAATCATGAAAGGGTGTAGGATTTTGTCAAATGCTTTTCTGCATCTATTGAGTTATCATGTGGCTCTTCTCCTTTAATCAGTTAATGTGGTGTTTTATATTAATTGGTTTTCAGATGTTAAACCAAACTTGCATTTCTGGGATAAAATCCCACTTGGTCATGGTGCTGGATTCAATTTGTTAGTATTTTGTTGAGGACGTTTGCATCTGTATCCAAAAAGGATATTAATCTTTAGTTTTCTTGTGATGCATTTGTCTGGTTGTGGTATCAGGGTGATACTACTCTCATAGAACAAGTTGGGAAATATTTCCTTCTCTTAAGTTTTTGGCAATATATTGTGAAAATTTGGTGTTAATTCTTTTTTTAATGTTTGCTAGAATTCACCAGGGAGGCTATCTGGTCTTAGGCTTTTCTTTGTAAGAATTTTTTTGATTACTAATTTATTGTCTTTACTTATTATAGGTCTATTCAGATTGTCTATTTCTTCTTGAGCCAGTTTCAGTAATTTGTGTCTTTCTAGGAATTGATCCATTTTATCCACATTATTGAATTTATTACCATACAATTTTATCATAGTATTCCTTAATAATCATATATTTTTCTGTAAGATCAATAGTAATGTCCCCTCTTTCATTTATGATTCCAGTAATTTGACTTTTCTTTCTTTTTTTCTCTTGGTCAGTCTAGCTAAAGGTATATCAGTATTGTTGAACTTTTCAAAGAATCAGCTTCTGGTTTTATTGATTTCCTCTATTTTTTTACTCTCTATTAATTTCCACTCTAATCCTTATTATTTCCTTCCTTCTGCTTGATTTGTGTTTAGAAGCTTAGGTTATTGATTTGAGATCTTCCTTCTTTTATAATGTAGACGTTTGAAGCTATAAATTCCCCTCAAGCACTGCATTGGCTGGATACCATAAGTTTTGGTATGTTGTGTCTTCTTTTTCATTCATCTCAAAATATTTTCTAATTTCCCTTGTGATTTATTCTTTGATTGATTGGTTATTTAGAAGTTTGTTGTTTAATTTTTACATATTTGTGAATTTCTGAATTTTTTTGTTACTGATTTTTAATTTCACTACATTGTGATTACAGAATAAACGATGTGTTATTTCTATACTTTTGAATTTATTGAGACTTTGTTTATGGCCTAGCAGATAGTCTATCCCAGGGAAGGTTCTGTTTGCACTTGAGAAGAATGTATGTTTTGCTGTTGTGGGGTAGAGTTTTCTATAGATGTCTATTAGGTCTAGTTGGTTTGTATCATTATTCAAGTCTGCCATTTACTTGTTGATCTTCTGTGTAGTTGTTCTATCCATTATTGAAAGTGGAGCATTGAAGTCTCCATTATTATTGTTGATTCGTCTATTTCTCCCTTTAATTGTGTCAGTTTCCTTCATGTATTTTAATAATCTGTTGTTAGGTACATACATATTTATAATTGTTATATCTCCCTGATAGATTGACACTTTTATCATTGTAAAGTATCTCTCTTAACTTCTCATAATATTTTTTGTCTTAAAGTCTATTTTATCTGATATTGTTATAGCCACTCCAGCTTTCTTGTGGTTGCTGTTTGCATAATTATTGTTTTGTTTCTTTTATTTTCAATCTATTTTTATCTTTGAATCTAAAATGTGTTCTAAAAGTAGACAGCATATATTGAATTTGTTTTTTTAATCCATTCTTGCAACCTCTGCCTGTTGGTTGGATTAATGCATTCACATTTAATGTCATTTTTTATGTAGCTGAATTTATGTGTGCCATTTTTCTTTTTGTTTTCTATACATGTATCATGTCTTTTTTATTCCTATATTCCTCCTTTTCTGTTCTTTTTTGTAGTAAGTGAATTTTTAATGTAGCATTTCAATATTTTTATGATCTTTATACATGTTTTTAGTTATTTCTTTAGTGGTTGTTCTAGAGCTTATCATATGCATCTTAGCTGAATCATATTTAGATTTATAGTGACTTATTTTCAGTGAAATATAGGTATTTTATTCCTATATAGTTGTATTTTATTTTCCTCCTATTTGGATATTATTGCTATCCATGTTACAGTCACAAATTTTGTAAACTTAACAATGCATTGCTATAGAATGATTACTTTATATAATTTTATGATTTTTATAGGATCTGTGTGAAGAATGGAGAGCAAGTATATATTTACATCTTTTGTTATATCAACCTTCTTATCATTTCTGATTCTCTTTATTTGTTCCTGTCGATGTGAGTTATCATCTTAAGTCATTTTCTTAGCTCAGTGCATCTTTGCTTCCACCCATCTCCTTTGTGCTGTCATTGGTAACTCTATCATATTTCTATATATCATAGTCTTAACAATATATTATATACATACTATTTTATATAATTGCTTTTTAAATCAGTTAAGAGAAGAAAGGAGAACAGATTGTGGATTTATACTATTTTTTGTAATTACATAATTACCTTTACCATGGCTCTTTGTTTCTTCATGTGGATTCAAATTACTGTCTGGGGTCATTTTCTTTCAAATTGAAGTACTTCTTTTTGTATTTCTCGTAAGGCAGGTCTACTAGTAACAAGTTCTCTTAATTTTTGTATATTGGGAATGTTTATTTTACCTTTATTTTTGAAAGAGATCTATCTTGTCTGGATATACGATTTTTGCTTTACAGTTTTTTTCTTTGAGTACCTTGAATGTATTATCCTACTGCTTTCTGTCCTCCATTGTGTCTAATGATAATTCAGTTGTTGATATTACTGGGGTTCCCTTGTAAATGATGAGTCATTTTTCTCTTGCCACTTTCCAGATTTTCTCCTTGTCTTTGACTTTCACCGTTTTTACTACAATGTATATGGTTTTATATCTCTTGGGAGTTCATTGAGCTTTCTAGATGTGTAGATAAATGTTTTGCAATTCATTTGTGAAGTTTTCAGCCATTATTTCTTCAATAATTTTTCTGCTCTGTTTTTTCTCTCTCTTATGCTCTTCTGGTACTCCCATTGCATGTATGTCAATGTGCTTAATGGTGTCCCAAATTTCTCTGAGGATCTCTTCATTTTTCATCATTCTTTTTTCCTTATTCTTTGGATTGGATAAACTCTATTGGTCTTTCTAATTACTAATTACTAATTCTTTCTTCTGCAAGTTCAAATCTATTGCTGAGTCCTAATGAAATTATTACTTTAGTTATTGTACTTTTCAACTCCAAAAGTTCTATTTGGTTCTTTTTATAATGTTCTTTATTGATATTCTGTATCTGAGGTGATATTGTCATCATACCTTCCTTTTCTCTAATTGTGATTTCCTTTAGTCCATTCAACATGTTTATAATGGCTACTCAGAAGTCTTTGTTGAGTCTATCATCTGGTCATTGTCTGTCTTAGCCTCAGCTGTTATAACAAAATACCATAGACTGGGTAGCTTAAAGAACAGAAGTTTATTTTCTCACAGTTCTGGAGGGTCGAAGTCCAAGATCAGGGTGCCAGCATAGTTGGTTTATGGTTAGAGCCCTCTTTCTGGCTTGCAGATGGCTGCTTTCTCTCTGTGTCATCATTGGGGTAGAGAGAACATGTGTGCAAGCTCCAGTATTTCCTTTTTCTTATAAAGACACTAATCTCATCATATGGGGCTCTAACCTCATGACCTCATCTAAACCCAGTTACCCCTCAAAGGCCTTGCTATGGTTTGAATATGTCCCCAAATTTCATGTGTTGAAAACTTAATCCCCAAAAATTGATGGCATTTGGAAGTGGGACCTTTGGGAAGTAATTATGATTAGGTACGGTCATCAGGATGGGGCCCCTATGATGATACTGGTGGCTTTATAAGAAGAGGAAAAGAGACCTGTGCTGCCATGCTCTTGCTCTCTCAACATGTGATGCCTTTTGCCATATTATGATGCAGCAAAAAAGCCCCCACCACATGCCAGCCTCTTGATATTGGACTTTCTAGCCCCCAGAACTATGAGCTAAATAAATAAACTTTTCTTCTTTATAAATTACTCAATCTGTGATATTCAATGATAGCAACAGAAATGGAATAAGACAGGCCCCACCTCCAAATACCATGACATTGGAGTTAGGGCTTCAAGATGTGATATTTAGGCAAATCAAACATTCAACCCATAACAGATTCACAGAAATTTCTGTTGCCTGACTTTTTTCCCCAGTGTATGGGTCATACTTTCCTGTTTCTTTGCATGTGTCATAATCTTTTGTTAGAAACTGAATATTTTAGAGAATATATCATAGCAACTCTGGGTACTGGTCCTCCCTCAAGGGCTTGTTATTTGTACTTGCTTATTTGTTTTGTTTGTTTAATGACTATCTGGATTATTTTAGTGAAGTTTATTCCCCATCCACCACCATTACAATGTCAAGGCTATGATGTTGCCACTCACTGGTAAAGCCTTGGGTAGTCTCACAGTACCCTGGGATGACAATAGTTTTCACAGGGCTCTCTTTGTCTCTTTTCCTAATCACATCTAGCTGTTAAGCTCCACTAATTGTCAGCTAATTGCTCTATTGTTTTCAACAATGCCCTGGGGGCATAAATTGCTCAACAGACTGATCCAATCAAATTCAGACTCCTTTGAAAGGACAGTTCCCAAGGTAAGTATTTGATTTGTTCTGACTCTTTAAAGTCTCCTAGCTGTCACTTTTTCAGGCTCTCTCCAGCAAACAATCCAGCCTACAGTTTAGCCTAAATCTCCAATGAAATCTATTAATCCCTTGCCTTTCACCACAACCTCCACTGTTTTTGAGAGCACCCTTAGCTGGAATTTCTCCACATTCTGTTGCAAATGAAGTCAGTTCCTTTGGGAAGACATTCAGAGCTCTCTGTTTATGGCCTGCTTCTCCCCAAGACAAAATCTCTAAGCCATGTCTCTGGAGCTGGGAGTCAGGACAATGGCACATTTCTATCTGAGTGACACCCTCACTCTAGGAACTTAGTGCTCAGTGGAATGGGGAGGCAGTAGATTCAAGTCTTCTAGGCTTGCCTCTACCAATATGAAACCACCACCTTACAAACCAGGGTGTGGATGATAAAGGCTCCAGTGTTGGCTGGATGCAGTGGCTCATGCCTATAATCCTAGCACTCTGGGAGGCCAAGGCCAGAGGATCACTTGAAGTCAGGAGTTCGAGACCAGCCTGAGCAAGAGCGAGACCCTGTCTCTACTAAAAATAGAAAGAAATGATCTGGACAGCTAAAAATATATATAGAAAAAAAATTAGCTGGGCATGGTGGCACATGCCTATAGTCCCAGCTACTCGGGAGGCTGAGGCAGTAAGATTGCTTGAGCCCAGGAGTTTGAGGTTGCTGTGAGCTTGATGCCACAGCACTCTAGTCCAGGCAACAGAGTGAGACTCTGTCTCAAAAAAAAAAAAAAAAAAAGGCTCCAGTGTTTTCAGCAACGCCATGCCCAAGGTAGAATCTCCACTCCACAAGTGGAGGATGGGTAGAGGAAGGGAGCCCACAAATTTTGGCTACACTCATGGGATCTTAGCCTCAGCAACAGGTAGCTGAGGGCAGGATGAGAAATGCTCATGTTCTGCCCCTTCTTAGAAGATAGTCTTCCAACTGAAAGTTGGGGGAAGGTAGAGCCATGTGTTCTTGTCTGCACCAATCTGGAGTGGAGTTTCCTCTCACAGAGCTGGGAAAGGAGAAGGAAGGGGATGGGATGGGTCTTGGTTCCAGTATTACAGACTCCTAATGTTCTCACTGAGTTTTAGTAGACTTTCTTAAATAGATGTTTCTTCATTTGCTGTATGCCCCTAGGATCATTTCTATAGACTTTTAATGGTTGTGGGGTTTTTTTCATAATTTTGCATTTCACTGGAGAGCCAGTCCACAGATCTCTTCACATTTTTATGCTAGAAGTGGAACTCCCATACATATATTTTTTGCTGATCCATATCAAAATATGTCACAGACATTAGGAAATTTCATCCCTAAATACTTCAGCATGTGTCTCCCCCAAAATAAGGACATTTTCCTACAACACTGCAATACCATTATCACTCTTAAATAAATTAACATAATTCTATAGTATCATCCAATAAACAGGGTATATTCAAATTTCTCCAAGAATGTCTTTTATAGAATTTTTTTTTAGTTGGGTGGGGTGGACAGCTGGCATCCAAAGTTCATATCTTGCATTTCACTGCTTTGTCTCCTTAGATTCCTTTAACTTAAAACAGACCTCCTAACTTTTCTTTTCATGTTATTGAAATTTTAAAGAGTCCAGACTAGTTGTCTTTTAGAAGTCCACATAGGAGATGTTGTTTCTTGAGTGCTGTCAATCTTCTATTTCTTGACCTCAGTAGTGAATACCTTATGGTATTAGCTTTGTAACTTTTCATTAGGCTGCTGTATGTAATTACTGTATGTAATCAGTACTAAAAAGAAATGAGCTATGAAGCTCTGAGAAGACATGGAAGAACCTTAAATGTATATTGCCAAGTGAAAGAAACCAATTTGAAAGGCTACATGCTATAGGATTCCAACTATATATTAATAACATTTTGGAAAAGATAGAACTATAGAGATCATAAAAAGGCCAGTTGTTGCTAGGGATTAGGAGGGAGGAAGGAATGAATAGAGCACAGAGGACTTTTAGGGCAGTGAAACTACTCATATGCTACTATAATTGTGGATACATGTCATTATACATTTGTCAAAACCCTTAGAATGTACAACACTGAGGTAAACCCCTAATGTAAATGATGGACTTTGGGTGATAATGATGTGTTAATGTAGGTTCATCAATTGTAACAGATGTACCACTCTGGTGGGTGATATTGATAATGGGGGAGTTAGGCATGTGTGGAGCAGGGATTATATGGTATATCTCTGCACCTTTCTCTCACTTTTGCTGTGAACCAAAACTTCTCTAAAAAAAGCCATTAAAATTTTTGTATGTATATTTCACAATTTATAAAAAGGAAGAGGTGTCTGGAGAGAAGTGATTATAGTTATAGTGTTCTAAGATGCTTTCGTTTTTTTCAGTAGGTGCATCAGTATGTTAACTTTAGACTTAAGTATATTGGGATGTCAAAGCCCAAATTCTATGCATTTCCTATTATACCATTCTTATTCTCTAGAATCAAGTTAGGAATTATTGACTTCCCAAGGTCTCCCAAGCCCAGTGCTGATAAGTGAACAGCCAGACTCAGTGCCTGGGCTAATTTTTGCAATTGTCATAGCTTTTCCCTCTTCCCTACTTGTGAGGGTCTCCTTGCTGCTACATCGGAAAGTTTCTTCCAATCCCACTCTCTCAAAAAAGTTGATTTCTCTCCTTGACCCTCAAGTTACAATAGCTTACAGGTAACGACCTTATATCCCACTTTTTCTCCAGAAGTTAATCACCCTGTGCCCCTTGCCTCAGGGAAGAACAGTGGCAGAAGCTTTGGCATTAGGCTTGGAAAGGTTCCTGACTCATGATCAAAAGGATTAGACTAAGAAAGAGGACAAGCTAATGATTAAAGTGAGAGTTAGGGATAATGTTTCTTTGCTTCTATTCCTAGCAGTATTGTACTAGCATGTGATTGGTTCAAATTAACACCTGACTTTCTATCTGTGAAACTAGGGAGACCAATCTTTTTGGGCTCACAAATTACTTGGGAAAAAATGTTTCTGTTGATACCATAAGCGTGACTGACCAAAGAAGCCTGGGAATTTTTATAAATAAAATAACCATGAATCTGCTTGTAAACACCATGCCATTCCATAGCATCATTCCTTTTTTTAGCTAGTTATTTTTTAAGAACAGATTGTTTGTGTCACTGAACAGATGCAGGCTTTGCTGGGAATGGAAGGAATAGAAGTGAGTTATAAGAGAAGTTTAAGGTATAGGCCTTGTCTTCAAGGTTCTTATAATCCTACTGGAGAGAGAAAATACTCGCCTAGGAGGAGGAAGGATGGTAGCAATCCGGTGAAATATCTCACTAGTTTGGAGTATGTGATCCTTTCTTTATATACCAGAGGTGAGGCTGACCTTTGAGGAAGAGAAGGAAGGTTTGTGTAGCTAATTAATGGTGAAAAATGATGATTCTATGTAGGTTCCTTAGGAGTGATAGCTAACAGATTTGCTTCCAAACACCCCTTTGGCAGCTGTGTTTTCTCTTATAGAATGGCTCTGCTAATGCCAACTGGGACCTGTTCTTTCAAGTCTTCAGCAGATTCTAGAAGCCTTGTTTCCCTGACCCTCCTTTCTATCACTAGTGTCTTTGCCTGTCTTGGAAAGTAATAGGACTCCACTCCTTGGACAGTGTTCTATATCCTAGCTGGTCCACAAGTTTAGACTGACCTTTCACCTAGTTAGGGCCCAGAAGTGAAGTCTGACTCCATCAAGGAAAAGTAGTAAGAGATGTGATGCTATGGGGATAGTGTCTAGCTTTCAGTAGGGCCGCACAGATCAAATGAATAAAACAGGGGATATGTTATGCTTTCCTGGTAACGAATAATTTTATATGATTTATTTGTATAATGTCTGTTTCCACAACTAAAGGGAAAACTTCATGGGAGTGGTGACTATGTCTTTTTCATTTTCTAGTTACTGTATCCCCAGAACCTAGCACAGTATCTGGCACATCCTAAGTGTTCTATAACTATTTGTTAAATAAATTAATTAATTAAGTGGGACTTCTATCCTGACAAGATGTGGATGGAAACTAGCAAATGAGTGAGTAAAGGTCGTGAGAAATAAACTGAGGTCTTCGTTGGGAGCCAGGTAATGACTACAGGAACAGAACAAGTGCATAATAGTAGGGCCTTCTAACAGTAGTGATGAGAAAGTGAGTGTGGGAGGAACAAAACTAATATTGAGCATCTTCTAAGTGCTTAGTACTTTGACAGGTATAAACTCATTTAATCCTCACAACTCCATAGGTAGGTACTATTATGATACACATTTTGCAGATGAAAAAAACTGAGACTCAAAGAGGTTAGATAACTTTCTAATGATCATAATTTTTTTATAGATGGGGTCTCACTCTGTCCCCCAGGCTGGAGTGCAGTGGTGTGATCACAGCTCACTGCAGCCTCCAACTCCTGGGCTCAAGCAATCCTCCTGCCTCAGCCTCCTGAGTATGTAGGACTAGAGGTGGGCACCCCCACACCCAGCTAAATTATGATCACTGTTGTGAGACAATTTCCCGTGGGTCTCTCATATTTCTGCACTTCTTGTGAGCAGAAACAGTGACTGACATTGTCCTAGACTACCTTTTCAAGGATATGTGTAGAGTGAATAGCTTTGGAAGATAGAGTATCTCCCTCTGGAGTAAAGGCAGGAACACTTACTGCTCATCATAAAAGATTAAGATTTATCAAACTCAGTGTTGCTTTCCTGTAACACAACACACAGCATGTGCAGGTGTCACCTGGCTCTCTTCAAGTAGCTCCTATGAGACTTTGGGACAAGAAGTAGTGACACAAGAAAATACATATACTCTGGCTAACACTATTGCTGTGAGAAATAAAGTCCCTTATCTCTGACCCAGTAATCTCATGTCTTCTGCTAGCATCCATGAAAATGTGGCAGACTAACTTATTAGCTTGCAAGTAAGATGAAATCTCAGAACCTTCACAAGTCTTGACAGTCACACAGGTGAAAGGTATCAGAACTGGGAATTACACCCATGTCTATTTGACTCCAGAACCCACACTT